>NC_142482.1:37901709-39151709 GCF_049115385.1 Moschus berezovskii
CATAAATTGCAAATTATATACTTGTCTTAACTCTTCTGTTTCCTTAAGAAATGAATCCCTTTTCATTCTTCAATCTGGACGTAGTCTGTGGTTACCAATAAATCTCCAGCTGCCCTGGGAAGAAGGTCCCATGGCTGGACATGCTTCCTGGTTACTTACTAAATTGCTCAGGCAATCTAAATGATTCATTGGATGGCTGATTTTTGACATTTTGGGATTAATAGCTATTTTCACCACTGCTGCCGTCACTGGCATTGCTTTACAAACCTCAATTCAAACACAAAATTTTATCCAAAATTAGACTAAAGATGCTCATACTATGTGGACCACTCAGGCTCAGATAGATGAAGATGAATAATCAAGAGAAAATACAGGAACTAAAACACCCATCAAATGGGTTGGAGATCAATTAACAGATGTACAAAAACAGGTGATGCTAAAATGTGATAATTTTGTGTTACTCCTATTCATTTCAGTAATAGTGCCTACAACTGGGAACAAATCAAATTTCATCTACAAAACATACATGATAATACCTCTTTGAATGTACAATTATTACAAAAAGAAATCTTTGAAACCTTTTCTAATAATCTGCCCTCTTCCACTAATTTGAAAACTTTAGCTGAACAACTAGCTGATCAATTATCTGGGCTAAACCCACGTGGATGGTTTCAAAGAATTACTCACAGCATCAGGTCTAAAACTGTAATTTTGGTGATTGTCTTAACAATTATATTTGTCATCTTCCATTGCCTTCATGCCAAGATTGTTGAAACTAAACAAACTCTAATGGTCAGAATTCTTTTTACAAATATTACAAATAAATAAGGGGAAATTAGCAGGGAATGTTTAACAGGATGACTCCTACGTGCTGTTTCTCACAAGTCCATTGTTTCTTTTCAAGTGGAACAGCATGCTGCTCCCAGGAACTAAGGTCATTGTGTGATACATGCTTGAACCTCCTTTAGTAAACATTCTCTTTATAACAAAACTGCTTAGTCTTGCCCCCCTTTATCTTGAGATATGGATTGTCTCTTGACCTTGTGACCATTATTATCCCTTGTTCTCTTGGTAACGGTTACTGCACATTTGGTTTTCTGATCTTTATCATTGTTGAAAGAAATGTCTTGTACCACAGCCTTTATATACGCACAGAGAAATCATTAAAGCACCTTTGCTCCATCAGAGCTTGGGTCCCCAAGAAAGCCTTTCTTTCTTTCTTTCCCTCTTTCTTTCTTTCTCTCCCTTTCTCTCCCTCCCTCCAGCTCTCTCTTTCACTTTCTTATCTTTCCCTCCAGACTGCCCTGTCCTGGTTCATTAAAGGACCCCAACAATGGTGGAAATAAATAAAGCAGAGAGGAAAAAAGAATTAAAAGAAATGAGGACAACCTCAGAGACTGCTGGTACAATATTAAATGTCCCAACATTTGGATCATAGGGGTCCCAGAAGAAGAAGACAAAAACAAAAAAAATACTTGAGGAGATAATAGTTAAAAACTTTCATAAAATGGGAAAGAAATAGCCACTCAAGTCCAAAAACCAGAGAGTCCCAATAGGATAAACCCAAGGTGAAACACTCCAAGACACATATTAATCAAATTAACAAAAATTAAACACAAAGAACAAATATTAAAAACAGAAAGTGAAAAGCAACCAAGGGGATTAAAAAGCACAAGGGGATTCCCATAAGGATAACAGTTGATCTTTCAATAGAAACTTTTCAGGCCAGAAGGGAATGGTTCAGTTCAGTTCAGTTCAGTCACAGTCGTGTCCGACTCTCTGCGACCCCATGAATCACAGCACACCAGGCCTCCCTCTCCATCACCAACTCCCGGAGTTCACTCAAACTCATGTCCATCGAGTCGATGATGCCATCCAGCCATCTCATTCTCTGTCGTCCCCTTCTCCTCCCGCCCCCAACCTTTCCCAGCATTAGAGTCTTTTCCAGTGAGTCAACTCGTCACATGAGGTGGCCAAAGTATTGGAGTTTCAGCTTGAGCATCAGTCCCTCCAGTGAACACCCAGGACTGATCTCCTCCAGAATGGACTGGCTGGATCTCCTTGCAGTACAAGCGACTCTCAAGAGTCTTCTCCAGCACCACAGTTCAAAAGCATCAATTCTTCGGCGATCAGTCTTCTTCATAGTCCAACTCTCACATCCATACATGACCACGGGAAAAACCATAGCCTTGACTAGACAGACCTTGGTTGGCAAAGTAATGTCTCTGCTTTTTAATATACTATCTAGGTTGGACATAACTTTCCTTCCAAGGAGTAAGCGTCTTTTAATTTCATGGCTGCAATCAACATCTGCAGTGATTTAGGGACCCCCCAAAAAATAAAGTCTGACACTGTCTCCACTGTTTTCCCATCTATTTCCCATGAAGTGATGGGACCAGATGCCATGATCTTTGTTTTCTGAATGTTGAGCTTCAAGCCAACTTTTCACTCTCCTCTTTCACTTTCATCAAGAGACTTTTGAGTTCCTCCTCACTTTCTGCCATAAGGGTAGTGTCATCTGCATATCTGAGGTTATTGATATTTCTCCCGGCAATCTTGATTCCAGCTTGTGCTTCTTCCAGCCCAGCGTTCCTCATGATGTACTCTGCATATAAGTTAAATAAGCAGGGTGACAATATATAACCTTGACATACTCCTTTTCCTATTTGGAACCAGTCTGTTTTTCCATGTACAGTTCTGACTGTTGCTTCCTGACCTGCATACAGGTTTCTCAAGAGGCAGGTCAGGTGGTCTGGGATTCCCATCTCTTTCAGAATGTTCCACAGTTTATTGTGATCAACACAGTCAAAGGCTTTGGCATAGTCAATGAAGCAGAAATAGATGGTTTTCTGGAACTCTCTCGTTTTCTCCATGATCCAGCTGATGTTGGCAATTTGATCTCTGGTGCCTCTGCCTTTTCTAAAACCTGCTTGAACACCTGGAAGTTCACAGTTCACATATTGATGAAGCCTGGCTTAGAGAATTTTGAGCATGACTTTACTAGCGTGTGAGATGAGTGCAATTGTGCGGTAGTTTGAGCATTCTTTAGCATTCCCTTTCTTTGGGATTGGAATGAAGACTGATCTCTTCCAGTCTTGTGGCCACTGCTGAGTTTTCCAAATTTGCTGGCATATTGAGTGCAACACTTTCACAGCATCATCTTTCAAGATTTGAAATAGCTCAACTGGAATTCCATCACCTCCACTAACTTTGTTCGTAGTGATGCTTTCTAAGGCCCACTTGACTTCACATTCCAAGATATCTGGTTCTAGGTCAGTGATCACGTTATCATGACTATCTTGGTCGTGAAGATATTTTTTGTACAGTTCTCCTGTGTATTCTTGCCACCTCTTCTTAATATCTTCTGCTTCTGTTAGGTCCATACCATTTCTGTCCTTTATCGAGCCCATCTTTGCATGAAATGTTCCCTTGGAATCTCTAATTTTCTTGAAGAGGTCTCTTGTTTTTCCTATTCTGTTGTTTTCCTCTATTTCTTTGCATTGATCACTGAGGAAGGCTTTCTTATCTCTCCTTGCTATTCTTTGAAACTCTGCATTCAGATGCTTATATCTTTCCTTTTCTCTTTTGCTTTTCACTTCTCTTCTTTTCACAGCTATTTGTAAGGCCTCCTCAGGCAGCCATTTTGCTTTTTTGCATTTCTTTTCCATGGGGATGGTCTTGGTCCCTGTCTCCTGTACAATGTCACAAACCTCCGTCCATAGTTCATCAGGCACTCTATCTATCAGATCTAGTCTCTTAAATCTATTTCTCACTTCCACTGTATAATCATAAGGGATTTGATTTAGGTTATATCTGAATGGTTTAGTGGTTTTCCCTACTTTCTTCAATTTCAGTCTGAATTTGGCAATAAGGAGTTCATGATCTGAGCCACAGTAAGCTCCTGTAGGACATACTTAAAGTGATGAAAGAGAAAAATCTACAGCCCAGATTACTATACCAGCAAGTATTTCATTCAAATATGAAGGAGAAATCAAAAACTTTACAGACAAGCAAAAGCTGAGAGAATTCAGCACCACCAAACCAGCTCTTCAAAAATGCTAAAAGATCTCTAAACAGGAAACACAGAAAATGTTTATAAACTCAAACCCAAAACAACAAAGCAAATGGCAACAGGACCATACTTATCAATAATCACCTTAAATGTAAATGGGTTGAATGTCCCAACCAAATGACAAAGACTGGCTGAATGGATACAAAAACAAGACCCACCTCAAAACAAGGGACGCATACAGACTGAAAGTGAAAGGCTGAAAAAAGATATTTCATGCAAATGGAGACCAAAAGAAAGCAGGAGTAGCAATACTCATATCAGATAAAAGAGACTTTGAAATAAAGACCATGAAAACAGACAAATAAAGACACTACATAATGATCAAAGGGTCAATCCAAGACGAAGATATAACAATTATAAACATATATGCACCCAACATAGGAGTACCACAATATGTAAGGCAAACGCTGACAAATATAAAAGAGGAAATTAACAGTAACACAAAAAGAGTGGGAGACTTTAATACCCCATTCACAACTATGGTTACATCAACGGAACAGAAAATTAGCAAGGAAACACAAAGTCTAAATGATACAGTGGACCAGTTACACCTAATTGATATCTATAGGACACTTCATCCCAAAATAATGAACTTCACGTTTTTCTCAAGTGCACACGGAACATCCCCTGGGATAAATCACATCCTGCACCATAAATCTAGCCTTGGTAAACTCAAAAAAAAAAAATGAAATCATTTCAAGCATCTTTTCTGATTACAGTGAGGTAGGATTAGATGTCAACTACAGGAAAAAAGTATTAAAAATACAAACATGTAGAGGCTAAATAAACATTTCTGAATAACTAACAAATCAAGGAAGAAATAAAAAAAGAAATCAAAATATGCTTAGAAAGAAGTGAAAATGAAAACACGACAACCCAAAACCTATGGGATTCAGTTAAAGCAGTGCTAAAGTGAAGGTTCATAGCAATACAAGCTTACCTCAAAACACAAGAAAAAAAATCAAAAAAATAATCTAACTTTACACTTAAAGCAGCTAGAAAAAGAAAAAAGAAATGAAGAACCCCCGGGTTAGAAGATGGAAAGATATCATAAAAATTAGAGCAGAAATAAATGAAAAGGATAAAAAGGAGACTATAGCAAAAATCAACAAAACTAAAAGCTGGTTCTTTAAGAAGATAGATAAAATAGACAAACCACTAGCCAGCCACATCAAGGAACAAAGGGAGAAGAATCAAATCGACAAAATTAGAAATGAAAATGGAGAAATCACAACAGACAACACAGAAATACAAAGAATCATAAGAGACTTCTAACAGCAACTACATGCCAATAAAATGGACAACTTGGAAGAAATGGATGAATTCTTAGAAAAGTACAACTTTCCAAAACTGAATCAGAAAGAAATAGATAATCTTACCAGACCCATCACAAGCATGGAAATCGAAACTGAAATAAAAAATCTAACAAACAAAAGCCCAGGACCAGATGTCTTCATAAGTGAATCCTACGAAATATTCAGGCAAGAGTTAATATGTATCCTGCTCAAATTCTTCCAGAAAATTGCAGAGGAAGGTAAACTGTCAAACTCATTCTATGAGGCCACCATCACCCTAATACCAAAACCAGACAAAGATGCTACAAAAAGAAAACTACAGGCCAGTATTACTGATGAACATAGATGCAACATCCTCAACAAAATTCTAGCAAACAGAATCCAACAACATATTCAAAGGATCCCACATCATGACCAAGTAGGCTTCATCCCAGAGATACAAGGATTCTTCAATATTCACAAATCAATCAATGTGATATACCACATTAACAAATTGAAAAATAAAACTATATGATTAACTCAATAGATCCTGAGAAAGCCTTTGACAAAATTCAACATCCATTTATGATAAAAACCCTCCAGAAAGCAGGCATAGAAGAAACATATCTCAACATAATGAAAATCATGAATGATGATCCCACAGCAAACATTATCCTCAATGATGAAAAACTGAAAGCATTTCCCTGGAGGCAGAAACAAGACAAGGATGCCCACTCTCACAACTACTATTCAACACAGTTTTGGAAGTTTTAGATACACTAATGAAAAAGAAATAAGAGGAATCCAGATTGGAAAAGAAGTAAAACTCTCACTGTTTGCAGACAACAATATTACCTACATCAGTTCAGTTCAGTTCAGTCTCTCAGTTGTGTCCGACTCTTTGCGACCCCATGAATTACAGCACGCCAGGCCTCCCTGTCCATCACCAACTCCCGGAGTTCATGCAAACTCGCCTCCATCAAGTCGGTGATGCCATCCAGCCATCTCATCTTCTGTCGTCCCCTTCAGCTCCTGCCCCCAATCCCTTCCAGCACCAGAGTGAGTCAGCTATTCACAGGAGATGGCCAAAGGATTGGAGTTTCAGCTTCAACATTGGTCCCTCCAATAAACACTCAGGACTGATCTCCTTTAGAATGGACTGGTTGGATCTCCTTGCAGTCCAAGGGACTCTCAAGAGTCTTCTCCAACACCACAGTTCAAAAGCATCAATTCTTCGGTGATCAGCTTTCTTCACAGTCCAACTCTCACATCCATACATGACCACGGGAAAAACCATAGCCTTGACTAGATGGACCTTGGTTGGCAAAGTAATGTCTCTGCTTTTTAATATGCTATCTAGGTTGGTCATAACTTTCCTTCCAGGGAGTAAGCGTCTTTTAATTTCATGGCTGCAATCAGCATGCGCAGTGATTTTGGAGCCCAAAAAAATAAAGTCAACCACTGTTTTCACTGTTTCTCCACCTATCTCCCATGAAGTGATGGGACCAGATGCCATGATCTTCGTTTTCTGAATGTTGAGCTTCAAGCTAAACTTTTCACTCTCCTCTTTCACTTTCATCAAGAGGCTTTTTAGTGCCTCTTCACTTTCCGTCATAAGGGTGGTGTCATCTGCATATCTGAGGTTATTGATATTTCTCCCAGCAATCTTGATTCCAGCTTCTGCTTCTTCCAGCCCAGCATTCCTCATGATGTACTCTGCATAGAAGTTAAATAAGCAGGGTGACATTATACAACCTTGACTAACTCCTTTTCCTATTTGGAACCAGTCTTTTCTTCCATGTCCAGTTCTAACTGTTGCTTCCTGACCTGCATACAGGTTTCTCAAGAGGCAGGTTACGTGGTCTGGGATTCCCATCTCTTTCAGAGTTTCCCACAGTTTATTGTGATCCACACAGTCAAAGGCTTTGGCATAGTCAATGAAGCAGAAATAGATGTTTTTCTGGAACTCTCTTGCTTTCTCCATATTCCAGCGGATGTTGACAATTTGATCTCTAGTTCCTCTGCCTTTTCTAAAACCAGCTTGAACACCTGGAAGTTCACGGTTCACGGATTGCTGAAGCCTGGCTTGGAGAATTTTGAGCATGACTTTACTAGCGTGTGAGATGACTGCAATTGTGTGGTAGTATGAGCATTCTTTGGCATTGCCTTTCTTTGGGATTGGAATGAAAACTGACCTTTCCCAGTCCTGTGGCCACTGCTGAGTTTTCCAAATTTCCTGGCATATTGAGTGCAGCACTTTCACAGCATCATCTTTCAGGATTTGAAGTAAAATAGCTCAACTGGAACTCCATCACCTCCACTAACTTTGTTCATAGTGATGTTGCCTAAGGCCCACTGAACTACACATTCCAAGATGTCTGGCTCTAGGTGAGTGATCACACCATCGTGATTATCTGGGTCGTGAAGCTCTTTTTTGTACAGTTCTTCTGTGTATTGTTGCCACCTCTTCTTAATATCTTCTGCTTCTGTTAGGTCCATACTATTTTTGTCTTTTATTGAGCCCATCTTTGCATGAAATATTCCCTTGGTATCTTTCATTTTCTTGAAGAGATCTCTTGTCATTCCCATTCTGTTGTTTTCCTCTATTTCTTTGCATTGATCACTGAAGAAGGCTTTCTTATCTCTCCTTGCTATTCTTTGGAACTCTGCATTCAGATGCTTATATCTTTCCTTTTCTCCTCTGCTTTTCGCTTCTCTTCTTTTCACAACTATTTCTAAGTCCTCCTTATACAGCCATTTTGCTTTTTCACATTTCTTTTCCTTTAGGATGGCCTTGATTCCTATCTCATGAACAATGTCGCGAACCTCCGACCATAGTTCATCAGGCACTCTATCAGATCTAGTCCCTTAAATCTATTTCTCACTTCCACTGTATCATCATAAAGGGTTTGATTTAGGTGATATCTGAATGGTCTAGTGGTTTGCCCTACATTCTCCAATTTAAGTCTGAATTTGGCAATAAGGAGCTCATGATCTGAGCCACAGTCAGCTCCTGGGTTGATTTTCCTAACTGTATAGAGCTTCTCCATCTTTGGCTGCAAAGAATACAATCAATCTGATTCCGGTGCTGACCATCTGGTGATGTCCATGTGTAGAGTCTTCTCTTGTGTGTTGGAAAAGGGTGTTTGCTATGACCAGTGCTTTCTCTTGGCAAAACTCTATTAGCCTTTGTCCTGCTTCATTCTGTACCCCAAGGCCAAATTTGCCTGTTACTCCAGGTGTTTCTTGACTTCCTACTTTTGCATTCCAGTCTCCTCTAATGAAAAGGACAACTTTTTGGGGTGTTAGTTCTAAAAGGTCTAGAAAACCCTAAAGACAACACCAGAAAATTACTAGAGCTAACTTTGGCCACCTCATGTGACGAGTTGACTCACTGGAAAAGAGTCTGATGCTTGGAGGGATTGGTGGTGGGAGGAGACGGGGACGACAGAGAATGAGATGGCTGGATGGCATCACCAACTCGATGGACATGAGTTTGAGTGAACTCTGGGAGTTGGTGATGGACAGGGAGGCCTGGCATGCTGTGATTCATAGGGTCGCAAAAAGTCGGACACGACTGAATGACTGAACTGAACTCAACTGAATCTATTAATATACTAAAGTTGCAGGATATAAAATTAACACACAGAAATCCCTTGGATTCCTATACACTAACAATGAGAAAACAGAAAGAGAAATTAAGGAAACAATTCCATTCACCATTGCAACAAAAAGAGTAAAATACTTATGAATAAAACTACCTAAAGAAACAAAAGACCTATATATAGAAAACTGTAAAACACTGATGAAAGAAATCAAAGAGGACACAAAGAGATGGAGAAATATATGATGTTCAAGGATCAGAAGACTCAAAATATGGTGAAAATGAATATACTACCCAAAGCAATCTATAGATTCAGTGTAATCCCTATCAAGCTACCAACGGTATTTTTCAGAGAACTAGAACAAATAATTTCACAATTTGTGTGGAAATAACAAAAACTTCGAATAACCAAAGCAACCTTGGGAAAGAAGAATGGAACTGGAGGAATCAACCTGCCTGACTTAAGATTATTTACAAAGTTACAGTCATCAAGACAGTACAGTACTGGCACAAAGACAGAAGCATAAATCGATGGAACAAATTAGAAAGCCAAGAGATAAATCCACGCACCTATGGATACCTTATCTTTGACAAGAGAGGCAAGAATATTCAATGGAGCAAAGACAATCTCTTTAACAAGTGGTGCTGAGAAAACTGGTAGCCACATATAAAAGAATGAAACTAGAACACTTTCTAACACCATACACAAAAATAAACTCAAAATGGATTAAAGATCTAAATGTAAGACCAGAAATTATAAAACTCCTAGAGGAAAACATAGGCAAAATACTTTCTGACATAAATTCCAGCAGGATCCTTTATGACCCACCTCCCAGAGTAATGGAAATAAAAGCAAAAATAAGCAAGTGGGACCTAATTAAGCTTAAAAGCTTTTGCACAATGAAGGAAACTATAAGCAAGGTGAAAAGACAGCCTTCAGAATGGGAGGAAGTAATAGCAAATGAAGCAACTGACAAAGAATTAATCTCTAAAAGATGTACAAGCAGCTCCTGTAGCTCAATTCCAGAAAAATAAATGACCCAAAGGAAAAATGGGACAAAGATCTAAACAGACATTTCTCCAAAGAAAACATACAGATGGCTAACAAACACATGAAAAAATGCTAAGCATCACTCATTATCAAAGAAATGCAAATCAAAACCACAATGAGGTACCATCTCACACCAGTCAGAATGGCTGCTAGCAAAAAGTCTACAGACAATAAATGCTGGAGAGGGTGTGGAGAAAAGGGAACCCTCTTACACTGTTAGTGGGAATGCAAGCTACTACAGCCACTATGGAGAACAGTGTGGAGACTCCTTTAAAAACCAGAAATAGAACTGCCATATGACCCAGTAACCCCACTGCTGGGCATACACACCGAGAAAGCCAGAAATGAAAGAGCCACGTGTATCCTAATGTTCATTGCAGCACTGTTTACAATAACTAGGACATGGAAGCAACCTAGACATCCATTGGCAGACAAATAGATAAGAAAGCAGCGATACATACACATGGAATATTCCTCAGCTTTAAAAAAAAAAATGCATTTGAGTCCGATCTAATGAGGTGGATGAAACTAGAGCCTATTATACAGAGTGAAGTTAGTCAGAAAGAAAAACACCATTGTGGTATATTAACGCTTCATATGGAATTTAGAAAGATGGTAAAGCTGACTGTATATGTGAGACAGCAAAAGAGACACAGAGATAAAGAACAGACTTTTGGACTCTGTGGGAGAAGGCAAAGGTGGGATGATTTGAGAGAATAGCATTGAAACATGTATATTACCATAAGTGAAATATATTGCCAGGCCAGGTTCAATGCATGAGACAGTGCGCTCAGGGGAAGTACACTGGGACAACCCTGAGGGATGGGATGGGGAGGGAGGTGGGCGAGGGTTTCAGGATGGGGAACACATGTTCACCCATGGCTGATTCATGTCGATGTTTGGCAAAAGCCACTACAATATTGTAAAGTAAGACCTGCCTCTTGAGAAATCTGTATGCAGGTCAGGAAGCAAAAGTTAGAACTGGCCATGGAACAACAGACTGGTTCCAAATAGGAAAAGGAGTACTTCAAGGCTGTATATTGTCACCATGACTATTTAACTTATATGCAGAGTTCAGTTCAGTTCAGTCCCTCAGTCATGTCTGACTCTTTGCGAACCCATGAACAGCATCACGCCAGGCCTACCTGTCCATCACCAACTCCCGCAGTTCACCAAAATCCATGTCCATCGAGTCGGTGATGCACATCATGAAAAACGCTGGGCTAGAGGAAGCACAAGCAGGAATCAAGATTGATGGGTGAAATATCAATAACCTCAGATATGCAGATGACACTACCCTTATGGCAGAAAGTGAAGAATAACTAAAAAGGCTCTTGATGAACGTGAAAGAGGAGAGTGAAAAAGTTGGCTTGAAGCTCAACATTCAGAAAACAAAGATCATGGCATCCAGTCCCGTCACTTGATGGCAAATAGAAGGGGAAACAGTGGCTGACTTTATTTTTCTGGGCTCCAAAATCAATGCAGATGGTGATTGCAGCCATGAAATTAAAAGACACTTACTCCTTGGAAAGAAAGTTATGACCAACCTAGATAGCATATTAAAAAGCAGAGACATTACTTTGCCACCAAAGTCCGTCTAGTCGAGGCTATGGTTTTTCCTGTGGTCGTGTATGGATGTGAGAACTGGACTATAAAGAAAGCTGAGCGCTGAAGAATTGATGCTTTTGAACTGTGGTGTTGGAGAAGACTCTTGAGAGTCCCTTGAACTGCAAGGAGATCCAACCAGGCCATCATAAAGGAGATCAGTCCTGGATGTTCATTGGAAGGAGTGATGTTGAAGCTGAAACTACAATACTTTGGCCACCTGATGTGAAGAGCTGACTTATTGGAAAAGACCCTGATGCTGGGAAAGATTGAGGGCAGGAGGAGAAGGGGACGATAGAGAATGAGGTGGTTGGATTGCATCACTGACTCGATGGACATGGGTTTGGGTGGACTCCAGGAGTTATGATGGACACGGAGGCCTGGCATGCTGCGGTTCATGGGGTTGCAAAGAGTGGGACAGGACTGAGCGACTGAACTGAACTGAATTAGCCTCCATTTAATATAAATTAATTAAAAAGATAAAATTAAATCTGATTGAATTGCAAAAATAAAAATAAAAAGCAAATATTTGTGTAGTAATTCTATTTTACTACTTTTTCCTTGGAGAATAAATTCTGGAACATAACAGGAAGCTTATTACTCTATTTTCAAGGTACCCTAACACTGTTTTCCAAAACAGCTGTACCACTTTCTCATGACAATTTCAGCTATGTTATTTTTGGGGAATGGAATTTAGGAACATATGTTTTTAATGTATATAGTCAGTCTCATATGACTCTGCTACAGCTACATTTTTGCATAGATAGGTGCCTTCACTTTATGCTTCCTCATCTTTTTAAGTACCTGTTTCCTGTCAATGTTCTTTAGTCACTAAGTAGTGTCCAATCCCCCGTTTCCTGCATTGGCAGTTGGATTCTTTACCACTGAGCCACCTGGAAAGCCCACATGTGTGTACATCTGCATTTCAGTGTAAAATAGGATGGCCCAACAAAAGAAAAATGACTGATATTTTGCATCCCTTAAGAATTCCGGCCTTGTCTCCTATTATGGTTTTATTTCCTAATTTACTTCCTTTAGCAAAAAGCAGGGGAGGGACGTAAGACAACCCAGCCTCTGACTGGTGACATGTCCTTTGGAAATTTATGGCTCCAGCTTCCACAAATATAGATCAAGTTGGACCAGATAATACACTATGAAAGAAGTCCAAATTTTTGTTTTCTTCCTTCTTAACATTACGCTTTTATTTGGAATGAATCGCTTATTTCTTCCCTCTACTGTTCAGAGGAAAATGAATAGGAAAATACATACCAATAACATATTCCACTGTGTACATTGTCATTCTCTCATCTATTTCTTATGATCTTGCCTTCAACTCTGAAAGATCATCTCTCTTGAATGCAGAGAGATGATTTTACATGCTTTTATGTGAGTATCTTATTCATCCAACTCGTTACCCACTTTCATTCGCTATTCAATTTACAGCATATTACCTGTCTTGTCTTTCTAGTCATGGCCATCAAGGAGACAGAGCTTTTCCGGGAACAGAATTTTATTTCTATGATAAGTGCCAAGTTTGTGTATTCTAATTTGTTGACCTATCATTTTTCTCCAGGATAAGTTCAATTGATATAGATACCTCTTCAGTTACACTTAACATCTCTTTTCTATTCCTTTGCTGTTGTTTAGTCACTAAATTGTGTCCAACTCTTTCCAACACTTTGCAGTGTAGCCCACCAGGCTCCTCTGTCCATGGAACTTCCCAGGCAAGAATACTGGAGTGGGTTACCATTTCCTTCCCCATGGCATGTATTCAACCCAGGGATCGAACCTGGGACTCCTACTTGGCAGGTGGATTCTTTATCACGAAGCCACCAGGTAAGACCCGAGTCAGTATATACCAAAGAGTAATTATAAAAGGGCTTTCAATTTTGTCCATCTCTTTTCTTGACAAAATGCTTTCATTTGGAATGGATTGTTCTTTCCCTTCTACTTTTTTTTTTTTTTTTTTTTTTTTTTTTTTTATTTTTTTTATTTTTTTTTTTTTTTGTTGTTTTTTGTTTTTTTTTTTTTTTTAATTTTAATTTATTTTATTGGAGGCAAATTACCTTTCATTAATATATTGGTTGGTTTTGCGATACATTGACATGAATCCGCCCCGGGTGTACATGTGCTCTCCCTCCCGAACCCCCCTCCCACCTCCCTCCTCCCCATATCCTCCCCCCTCCCCATATCCTCCCCCCATGTCATTCCCATGCACCAGCCCCAGGCATCCTGCATCATGCGTCGAACCTGGACTGGTCACATATGCTAATATACATGCTACAATGCCATTCTCCCCAATCATCCCACCTTCACCCTCTCCCACAGAGTCCCAAAGACTGTTCTATATGTCTATGTCTCTTTTGCAGTCTCGTACACAGGTTTCAGGTTTCCATCTTTCTAAATTCCATATATATGCGTCAGTATACTATATTGATGTTTTTCTTTCTGGCTTACTTCACTCTGTATAATTGGCTCCAATTTCATCCACCTCATTAAAACTGATTCAAATGCATTTTTCTTGATGGCTGAAAAATACTCTGGGCATACACACCGAGGAAACCAGAATTGAAAGAGACACATGTACTCCAATGTTCATTGCAGCACTGTTTATAATAGCCAGGGCATGGAAGCAACCTAGATGTCCATCTGCAGATGAATGGATAAGAAAGCTTTGGTACATATACACAATGGAGTATTTTCCCTTCTACTTTTTAGGGGACAGTGAACATGAAAAAGGCAAGTACCAATAATATATTCCACTGGGGACCTTGTCATTATTTCGTTTCTTGTACCCTTACCTTCAACAGGTGTTGGGGTCCTTTAGTAGACTGGAACCTGGTGGTCTGGAGTCGACGATAAGAAAGTGAAAGAGAGAGCTGGAGGAAGGGAGAAAGAGACAGAAAGAAAGAAAGACACGGGGACCCAAGTTCTGATGGAGCAAATGTGCTTTAATGATCCTTCCGTGAGTATATATAGGCTGGGTACAAGAAATTTCTTTTGACAATCATAAAGATCAGTAAACCAAATGTAAGGCAACCGTTACCAAGGGAACAAGTGATTAATAATGCTCACAAGGTCAGGAGACAATCCATATCTCAAGAAAGAGGATCGAGACTAAGCAGCTTTGTTGTAAGGAAAATGTTTACTGAAGGAGATTCAAGCCTGTCTCATCCTATGACCTCAGTCCTGGGAGTGGCGTGCTGCTCCACTGGTTTCTGATAAAAAAAAACTAATAAGGAACAGAGGATTTATGAGAAACAGCATGTAAGAATCCTCCTGTTAAACATTCCCTGACAATTCTCCCTTATTTATTTATAACACTTGTAAAAAGGATTTTGACCATTTAAGTTTGTTTAGTTTTAACTATTTTTGCATGAAGACAATGATAATTGACAAATATAATTGTCAAAACAATCACCAAAATTACAGTTCTAGACCTGATGTTGTGAATAATGCTTTGAAACCATCCATGTGGGTCTAGCCCAGATAATTGATCAGCTATTGCTGATCAGCTATTGAATTGCAAAAGTTTTCAAATTAGTGGAAGAGGGCAGATTTTTAGAAAAGGTTTCAAAGATTTCTTTTTGTAATAGTTGTACATTCAGAGAGGCATTATCATGTATGTTTTGTAAATGAAATTTGATTTGTTCCCAGTTTCAGCCACTATTATTGAATTCAACAGGACTAACACAAAATTGAGTTTTGCCAAGAGAACGCACTGGTCATAGCAAACACCCTCTTTCAACAACACAAGAGAAGACTCTACACATGGACATCACCAAATGGTCAACACTGAAATCAGACTGATTATATTCTTTGCAGCCAAAGATGGAGAAGCTCTATACAGTTAGCAAAAACAAGACCGGTGTCGGGAGCTGGCATGAGAGACCCTGCCCATGACAAGGTCTTTGCTTGAGGAGCAGGCACGCAAGGCCGCCCAGACCTCTGGGGATTTCTCAGGGCTGCCCCATCATCTAATCCCGGGCCTCTGTCTTTCCTTCTTCTGATGCTTGGTAGTCTTCAGTGCTTTCTAAGAATTCTTCTGACTCCTGCTCACATATCCCCCTTGAAGCCTTTGCATGGCAGTAATACAGCCCCTGAGGGTGTATGGGCCCTATAAACAGGCCAGGAATGAAGAAAATATTTTTACACAGAACATCCTAATCCTTCTGGTCCTGTTGGGGTTATGATTGTCAATTTAGAATTTGGAATGCGCAAGACTGCACAAAGCGCCCCTGGCATAAAACTAAGTCTGCCCAGAACTGAGGCTCCCAAGATAAGATTTACTAATAGTTTTTACAGTTGACTAAAGGGATAGAGCCAAAGCAAAACAAATACCCAGTTGTGGATGTGACTGGTGATAGAAGCAAGGTCCGATGCTATAAAGAGCAATATTGCATAGGAACCTGGAATGTTAGGTCCATGAATCAAGGCAAATTGGAAGTGGTCAAACAGGAGATGACAAGAGTGAACATAGACATTCTAGGAATCAGTGAACTAAAATGGACTGGAATGGGTGAATTTAACTCAGATGACCATTATATCTACTACTGTGGGCAGGAATCCCTTAGAAGAAATGGAGTAGCCAGCATGGTCAACAAAAGAGTCCGAAATGCAGTACTTGGATGCAATCTTAAAAATGAAAGAATGATTTCTGTTCGTTTCCAAGGCAAACCATTCAATATTACAGTAATCCAAGTCTATGCCCCAACCAGTAATGCTGAAGAAGCCAAAATTGAACAGTTCTATGAAGACCTACAAGACCTTTTAGAACTAACACCCAAAAAAGATGTCCTTTTCATTATAGGGGGCTGGAATGCAAAGGAGGAAGTCAAGAAACACCTGGAGTAACAGGCAAATTTGGCCTTGGAGCACGGAATGAAGCAGGGCAAAGGCTAATAGAGTTTTGCCAAGAGAACGCACTGATCAGAGCAAACACCCTCTTCCAACAACACAAGAGAAGACTCTACATATGGACATCACCAGATGGTCAACACCGAAGTCAGATTGATTATATTCTTTGCAGCCAGAGATGGAGAAGCTGTATACAGTTAGCAAAAACAAGACCAAGAGCTGACTGTGGCTCAGATCATGAACTCCTTATTGCCAAATTCAGACTTAAATTGAAGAAAGTAGGGAAAACCACTAGACCATTCAGGTATGACCTAAATCAAATCCCTTATGATTATACAGTGGAAGTAAGAAATAGATTTAAGGGACTAGATCTGATAAATAGAGTGCCTGATGAACTCTGGACGGGGGTTCATGACATTGTAAAGGAGACAGGGACCAAGACCATCCCCACGGAAAAGAAATGCAAAAAAGCAAAATGGCTGTGGGGGGGCCTTACAAATAAGTGTGAAAAGAAGAGAAGTGAAAAGCAAAGGTGAAAAAGAAAGATATAAGCATGTGAACGCAGAGTTCCAAATAGCAAGGAGAGATAAGAAAACATTCCTCAGCGATCAATGCAAAGAAATAGAGGAAAACAACAGAATAGGAAAAACAAGAGATCTTTTCAAGAAAATTAGAGATACCAAGGGAAAATTTCATGCAAAGATGGGCTCGATAAAAGACAGAAATGATATGGACCTAACAGAAGCAGAAGATATTAAGAAGAGGTGGCAAGAATACACAGAACTGTACAAAAAAGATCTTCACGTCGAAGATAATCACGATGGCATGATCACTCACCTGTAGACAGACATCTTGGAATGTGAAGTCAAGTGGACCTTAGAGAGCATCACGATGAACAAAGCTAGTGGAGGTGATGGAGTTCCAGTTGAGCTATTTCAAAACCTGAAAGATGATGCTGGGAAAGTGCTGCACTCAATATGCCAGCAAATTTGGAAAACTCAGCAGTGGCCACAGGACTGGAAAAGGTCAGTCTTCATTCCAATCCCAAAGAAAGGCAATGCCAAAGAATGCTCAAACTACTGACCAATTGCAC
This sequence comes from Moschus berezovskii, assembly GCF_049115385.1. Taxonomy (NCBI): domain Eukaryota; kingdom Metazoa; phylum Chordata; class Mammalia; order Artiodactyla; family Moschidae; genus Moschus; species Moschus berezovskii. Next base: position 37,919,266 of record NC_142482.1, read on the forward strand.
TCATCTCACATGCTAGCAAAGTGATGCTCAAAATTCCCCAAGCCAGGCTTCAGCAATATGTGAACCGTGAACTTCCAGATGTTCCAGCAGGTTTTAGGAAAGGCAGATGCACCAGAGATCAATAGCCAACATCCTCTGGATCATGGAGAAAGCAAAAGAGTTCCAGAAAAACATCTATTCCTGCTTCGTTGACAATGTCAAAGCCTTTGACTGTGTGGATCACCATAAACTGTGGAAATTCTGAAAAAGATGGGAATACCAGACCACCTGACCTGTCTCTTGAGAAACCTGTATGCAGGTCAGGAAGCAACAGTTAGAACTGGACATGGAACAACAGACTGGTTCCAAATTGGAAAAGGAGTACGTCAAGGTTGTATATTGTCACCCTGCTTATTTAACTTAAATGCAGAGTACATCATGAGGAATGCTGGGCTGGAAGAAGCACAGGCTGGAATCAAGATTGCTGGGAGAAATATCAATAACCTCAGATATGCAGATGACACCACCCTTATGGCAGAAAGTGAAGAGGAACTCAAAGGCCTCTTGATGAAAGTGAAAGAGGAGAGTGAAAAGTTTGACTTGAAGCTCAACATTCAGAAAACGAAGATCATGGCATCTGGTCCCATCACTTCATGGGAAATAGATGGGGAAACAGTGGAAACAGTGTCAGACTTTATTTTTTGGGGCTCCAAAATCACTGCAGATGCTGATTGCAGCCATGAAATTAAAAGACGCTTACTCCTTGGAAGGAAAGTTATGAACAACCTAGATAGCATATTAAAAAGCAGAGACATTACTCTGCTAACCAAGGTCCGTCTAGTCAAGGCTATGGTGTTGCCCATGGTCATGTATGGATGTGAGAGTTGGACTGTGAAGAAAGCTGATGGCCGAAGAATTGATGCTTTTGAACTGTGGTGTTGGAGAAGACTCTTGAGAGTCCCGTATACTGCAAGGAGGTCCAACAAGTCCATTCTAAAGGAGATCAACCCTGGGTGTTCATTGGAAGGACTGATGCTAAAGCTGAAACTCCAATACTTTGGCCACCTCAGTGACGAGTTGACTCACTGGAAAAGAGTCTGATGCTATGAGGGATTGGGGGTGGGAGGAGATGGGGAGGACAGAGAATGAGTTGGCTGGTTGGCATAACCGACTCGATGGACATGAGTTTGAGTGAACTACAGGAGTTGGTGATGGACAGGGAGGCCTGGCATGCCGTGATTCATGGGGTCGCAAAGAGTCGGACACGACTGAGCGACTGAACTGAATTGAACTGCTACACAGATAAAGCCATTTTCTTATGCCTTGTGGCCTTGATGTCTTAAAAGCCCATTGTTTGAGAATTATGTGTGAAGGTGCTGACTGTTCTAGAAGATGGTCTATGATTGCATTCCTGGCACAATTTTATCAAGACAATCCCTCCTCCCTTTTTAGTATTGCCAGGTTTAGGGTATATAAGCACTGAAGTAAAAAAATTAAGCACTCTTGATTCTGCACTCTACAAATGTTCGACTAGCTTTTTTTTTTCTTTTCTCACTGAGGCCGCGCATCCTGAGGGTGCCCCTGGAATCTGCCGAGGCTGGACCCCAGCAACCAGGAGCTGACTGTGGCTCAGATCATGAACTCCTTATTGCCAAATATGGATTTAAATTGAAGAAAGTATGGAAAACCACTAGACCATTCATATATGACCTAAATCAAACCCTTTATGATATACAGTGGAAGTGAGAAATAGATTTAAGGGACTAGATCTGATAGATAGAGTGCCTGATGAACTATGGTCGGAGGTTCGTGACATTGTTCATGAGACAGGGATCAAGACCATCCCCATGGAAAAGAAATGCAAAAAAGCAAAATGGCTGTCTGAGGAGGACTTAGAAATAGTTGTGAAAAGAAGAGAAGCAAAAAGCAAAAGAGAAAAGGAAAGATATAAGCATCTGAATGCAGAGTTCCAAAGAATAGCAAGGAGACATAAGAAAGCCTTCCTCAGTGATCAATGCAAAGAAATAGAGGAAAACAACAGAATCGGAAAGACAAGAGATCTCTTCAAGAAAATTAGAGGTACCAAGGGAATATTTCATGGAAAGATGGGCTCAATAAAGGACAGAAATGGTATGAACCTAACAGAAGCAGAAGATATTAAGAAAAGGTGGCAAGAATACACAGAAGAACTGTACAAAAAAGATCTTCACAACCCAGATATTCACGATGGTGTGATCACTCACCTAAAGCCAGACATTCTGGAATGTGAAGTCAAGTGGGCCTTAGAAAGCATCACTATGAACAAAGCTAGCAGAGGTGATGGAGTTCCAGTTGAGATATTTCAAATCCTGAAAGATGATGCTGTGAAAGTGCTGCACTCAATATGCCAGCAAATTTGGAAAACTCAGCAGTGGCCACAGGACTGGGAAATGTCAGTTTTAATTCCAATCCCAAAGAAAGGCAATGCCAAAGAATGCTCAAACTACCACACAATTGCACTCATCTCACATGCTAGGAAAGTCATGCTCAAATTCTCCAAGCCAGACTTCAGCAATCCGTGAACCGTGAACTTCCAGATGTTCAAGCAGGTTTTAGAAAAGCCACAGGAACCAGAGATCAAATTGCCAACATCCGCTGGATCATGGAAAAAACAAGAGCATTCCAGAAAAACATCTACTTCTGCTTCATTGACTATGCCAAAGCCTTTGACTGTGTGGATCACAATAAACTGTGGAAAACTCTGAAAGAGATGGGAATACCAGACCACCCAACCTGCCTCTTGAGAAACCTGTATGCAGGTCAGGAAGCAACAGTTAGAACTGGACATGGAACAACAGACTGGTTCCAAATAGGAAAAGTAGTACGTCAAGGTTGTATATTGTCACCCTGCTTATTTAACGTCTATGCAGAGTACATCATGAGGAACGCTGGGCTGGAAGAAGAACAAGCTGGAATCAAGATTGCTGGAATCAAGATTGCTGGGAGAAATATCAATAACCTCAGATATGCAGATAACACCATCCTTATGGCAGAAAGTGAAGAGGAACTAAAAAGCCTCTTGACGAAAGTGAAAGAGAAGAGTGAAAAGTTTGGCTTGAAGCTCAACATTCAGGAAACGATGATCATGGCATCTGGTCCCATCACTTCATGGGAAATAGATGGAAAAACAGTGGCTGACTTTATTTTTGGGGGCTCCAATATCTCTGCAGATGCTAATTGCAATCATGAAATTAAAAGACGCTTCCTCCTTGGAAGGAAAGTTATGACCAACCTAGAAAGTATATTAAAAAGCAGAGACATCACTTTGCCAACAAAGGTCCGTCTTGTCAAGGCTATGGTTTTTCCAGTGGTCATGTATGGATGTGTGAGAGTTGGACTGTGAAGAAAGCTGATCGCCGAAGAATTGATGCTTTTGAACTGTGGTGCTGGAGAAGACTCTTGAGAGTCCCTTGGACTGCAAGGATATCCAACTAGTCCATCCTAAAGGAAATCAATCCTCGGCGTTCATTGGAGGGACTGATGTTGAAGCTGAAAGTCCAATATTTTGACCACCTCATGCGACGAGTCGACTCACTGGAAAAGACTCTGATGCTGGGAGGGATTGGGGGCAGGAGGAGAAGGGGATGACAGAAGATGAGATGGCTGGATGTCATCACCGACTCGATGGACGTGAGTTTGAGTGAACTCTGGGAGTTGGTGATGGACAGGGAGGCCTGGTGTGCTTTGATTCATGGGGTTGCAAATAGTCGGAGACAACTGAGCTACTGAACTGAACTGAAGTGAACACACAATTGAGTAGAATTCCAGTCACATTTTAGCAGCACCTGTTTTGGTACATCTATTAATTGATCTCCAACCCATTTGATGGGTGTTTTAGTTCCTGTATTTCATCTTGATTATCCTCATTTATCCTGAATGGCCCACATAGCATGAGCATCTTTAGTCCAATTTTGGATAAAATTTTAAGTTTGAATTGAGGTTTGTTAAGCAATGCCAGTGACGGCAGCAGTGGTGAAAATAGCTATTAATCCCAAAATGTAAAAAATCAACCATCCAATGAATCATTTAGAGTGCCTGAGCATTTTAGTAAGTAACCAGGAAGCATGTCCAGCCATGGGACCTTCTTCCCAGGGCCACTGGAGATTTATTGGCAACCACAGACTACGTCCAGATTGAAGAATGAAAAGGGATTCATTTCTTAAGGAAACAGAAGAGTTAAGACAAGTATATAATTTGCAATTTATACATGTTACAGAACGTATAGTCTTATTGAATTGCAAACTTCCTCAAGCCAGAACAAAAGGAAGGGGAACACAAGCTTGTATGAAATATGATTGATTATATTGAAAGAAATAGTTTCTATGACTATGATTGGTCCCTGTGAAATGTCCAGTCCAAGTCCAAAGTTCTTCTGTGCTTGCAGCAAGTTTCCACATTGTTCAGGCCCAATCTGTTTATTGAGGACAATTTGAGTACGGGGAGTGGGGGGTGGCGGGGCAGTCCACCGTCAAGCCACCCAAGAAGTCCTTCGTCATGGTCATGCTCCATTGTAGTGTTAGTAGCCTTTTATGCTACTTGAGTAGCATAGTCACACATAGTGCTATTAATATCTTCTGAGCAGTTAGATACCCACATACCATGGGGTCCCCAATCAACAATGGTGTAATTGGCCATAAACATTAATTTCCTTGATTTAGTTTGACGTTTATCTCAATAAATAGGAGTATATTTAAAGTCTTTATAAGTAAACCCCTTGCACTTTAACTTTTGTACTTTTCCTATAGTTTTTGTAGTATTGACATGGTTTTTATAAAAAGGACAGGGCAGTCAACAGTCCAAGCAATGTGTGGAAGTTCCTTTTTGGAGGAATGACGAAAGCCCATGTTTGTCGATTACATTAATACATAATTTTATTGGGCCCATGCATAAAGGAAGGATTTCATAGCCTAGAGAAATGTTAATTAATCTTCCTTCTTCCTCAGGATGAGAGGGCCCCTCCAAGCTCCAAGGAGGGGGCATATGTTTGAGTAATTAGTAGATACGACTGGCCCTGTATCTGTCCATTCTATAACATACAATAAAACAGGGGGGTAGTTAGATAAGCCCAATAAGTGTATCAATCAAGTCAGCCTGAGTGGGGGACACAAAAGCAAGCAAAGAAAGCATAGTGACAAAAATATTTCCAGGATTCTGAGGCATTCCCTGTTGAGAAATCAGATTTTCAGCTTGATTAGTAAGGGTTTTTATCTGTCCCCAAATAGGGAGATCATAAGGTTGATGATGTCGAGTGCGGCGGTTTTGGGAAATTTTTAAAGCTGCCATGGCTTGTATTGGAATTTCTTCCTCTTGGGGTTTGTGTTGTTTCATCTCTAGTTTGAATGTTGGGGGACCCCTTAGGTTGAATCTTCCAAAGAGAAAGCCATGTGAGTTCGTTTGATTCATCTGAAGAAATAGAAGCATACCCCTTCCCTGTAAAATGAGTTTCCTGGATTTCTATTGATTAGGTAACCCGTCGGAGAAGGCAATGGCAAGCCACTCCACTACTATTGCCTAGAAAATCCCATGGGTGGAGGAGCCTGGTAGGCTACAGTCCACGGGGTCGCTAAGGGTAGGACACGACTGGGCAACTTCACTTTCACTTTTCACTTTCACACATTGGAGAAGGAAATGGCAACCCACTCCAGTGTTCTTGCCTGGAGAATCCCAGGGACGGGGGAACCTGGTGGGCTTCCGTCTATGGGGTCACACAGAGTTGGACACGACTGAAGTGACTCAACAGCAGCAGCAGCAGTTAACCCGTCTTGCTACCAACTGGGCAAAGGAAGGGAGGTGTCCTTCAATGTCTTGAAATGTTTTTCTGCTTTTGTCAAAATATCTCCTTGCAGTAAGTTTAAAAAATTTTTAAACAAATAAAGCTGTATTAAAAATAGTTATAGAAAGAAAGGAAAGCAATAATGATGAAAACATTCCTAGGAAATATTTCAGTCCAAAAAACAGTATCTAGAGATCTGTTTGGGGACTGGTAGATAATGTCCCCCAAGAGGACAATGAGAAGCTTTTACTTTAGACCGACCTTGACTCTTAACTACCTAAGCCTTTCCTCCTGATTGTTGTTTCCATGAATTTGTTTACTTCCATGTCAAATGTATGAGCCACCATCTTGCTCAGCCAATGCTATGTTTCTCTTTTTCACATATGTAAATCAAACAGACCCAATTTTGGCTTTAAGTTAACTTCTTGGTCCTTGGGTATCTTGGAACTGACAGCACTGATGTTGTTCAGTTCAGTCGCTCAGTCTTGTCCGACTCTTTGCGACCCCATGAATCACAGCACGCCAGGCCTCCCTGTCCATCACCAACTCCTGGAGTTCACTCAAACTCATGTCCATCGAGTCGGTGATGACATCCAGCCATCTCCTGTCATCCCCTTCTCCTCCTGCCCGCAATCCCTCCTATAATCAGAGTCTTTTCCAGTGAGTCAACTCTTCGTGTGAAGTGGCCAAAGTATTGGAGTTTCAGCTTCAACATCAGTCCTTCCAATGAATATTCAGGACTGATTTCCTTTAGGATGGACTGGTTGGATCCCCTTGCAGTCCAAGGGACTCTCAAGAGTCTTCTCCAACACCACAGTTCAAAAGCATCAATTCTTCAGCACTCAGGTTTCTTCACAGTCCAACTCTCACATCCATACATGACCACGGGAAAAACCATAGCCTTGACTAGACGGACCTTGGTTGGCAAAGGAATGTCTCTGCTTTTTAATATGCTATCAAGGTTGGTCATAACTTTCCTTCCAAGGAGCAAGCGTCTTTTAATTTCATGGCTGTAATCAGCATGCGCAGTGATTTTGGAGCCCAAAAAAATAAAGTCTGACACTGTTTCCACTGTTTCTCCATCTATTTCCCATGAAGTGATGGGACCAGATGCCATGATCTTCGTTTTCTGAATGTTGAGCTTCAGGCCAACTTTTTCACTCTCCTCTTTCACTTTCATCAAGAGGCTTTTGATTTCCTCTTCACTTTCTGCCATAAGGGTGGTGTCATCTGCATATCTGAAGTTATTGATATTACTCCCAGCATCTTGATTCCAGCTTGTGCTTCTTCCAGCCCAGCGTTCCTCTTGATGTACTCTGCATAGAAGTTAAATAAGCAGGGTGACGATATACAGCCTTGATGTACTCCTTTTCCTATTTGGAACCAGTCTGTTGTTCCATGTCCAGTTCTAACTGTTGCTTCCTGACCTGCATACAGGTTTCTCAAGAGGCAGGTCAGTGGTCTGCTACCCCCATCTCTTTCAGAATGTTCCACAGTTTATTGTGATCCACACAATCAAAGGCTTTGGCATAGTCAATGAAGCAGAAATAGATGTTTTTCTGGAACTCTCTTGTTTTTTCCATGATCCAGCGGATGTTGGCAATTTGATCTCTGGTGCCTCTGCCTTTTCTAAAACCTGCTTGAATATCTGAAGTTCACGGTTCATGTGTTGCTGAAGCCTGGCTTGGAGAATTTTGAGCATGACTTTACTAGTGTGTGAAATGAGTGCAATTGTGCGGTAGTTTGAGCATTCTTTGGCATTGCCTTTCTTTGGGATTGTTGTTAGAGGTAGGTTTTTCTGATTGATACAGTTTATTCCTCATGTTTAACAGATGGGACAGTCACTGGCCTAAAACAAGCCTTTGTAGACATATGCACCCATTTAAAAATATTTTTTCATTAGTCCCAGGTGTCAGTGGTGCAGTCTGTCTAACCAACAGCTGAGTTCATCAGCTCCAACCAAGCAACGTGTCAGTAAGCAAGCCTGCCCTAACTCCCATGAGTCACCACAGTCTTGCTGCCATCACTGACTAACCATGAAAATTTGGCTGTGGTTTTGAAATAATGGGTTGATTTCCTCCTCATTCAGTACATACATTTTCCCTGATATAAAAAGAAATGAGATCTGACTGTGTTTTAAGTGGTTTGTGTTATATGGGGCAAATAATTAGGAGCAAACATTCAAACATTTTTTCCTGGGTGAAATTACTGAAAGCTGATGCAGAACAACTTGACAGATGAAATGCTTCTCACATCCAAATACCTGAACTTGTCCCCGGAAAAGAAACACAGTCTGGCAGCTGTTGAATCTGTCTGTTCAGAGTGTCAAGGAAGATGATTATACTTTCAAGACAGACCTGAAAAGAAGGTAAATATTTTACACTTTTGATACTCTTAGGACCAAACAACTTATTCAGCAAGTGATGTCCTTTTTATGTTGTTTTTGTTTTGTATTGTGAAATAGGCACTGAAGTTGATGTCATTTTAAGAATCTTACAGACTGGAAACAGAAATAAAGCCATACTAACAATATTTAGTGGCTTAAAGAATATATTGTGTTGGAATCTAGTAAAGTCTTCTCTGGATAAGGAAGATAAAAGTGTTCCTGTGTATTCCCCTTTATTTAATTTTTTATTTGTAGTTTCAGTGTGTAATATGTTTGTTTAATTATGTCTTGTGTTTATGGATTATAAGGAATGTCTGCAATCTGTTGAATAGAAAATGAATGTAAAAATTGTTTGAACTGCTTAGAAATATAGGCAAGACCATTGTCTGTTTTTATAGAATTAGGTGTTTTCATTATTGCAAAGTAAGCTAACAGGTGGGCTATAACATATTGTGTAGTTTCACTTTGGAGAGGTGTGGCCCATATAAAAGAATTTGTATCGATCAAGACATGTAAGAAGGAAGAGGAAGAAAGTTCAGGGCAATGAGTTACATCCATCTGCCATAAAATTCTTTTTCATTTGTCATAAACCTTCTTTTATATTTTTGTATTCATGATTTTATTTGCCATTTCTTATATCTTTTTATTAAAAGCATACATCTTACTTTTCTTTAGCAACTATGAAGTGTCTTGTATATTAGCCTTTTATAGATTGGTGAATATATTTATTATGTAATATATATATATTTATTAATAGTCTAAAATCTCTTTAGCTTTTCTGTAAGAAAAACTTTTTGTGAGAGGAATTTAGTGTTCAGTAAGCTGTGATTCATGGGGTCGCAGAGAGTCGGACACGACTGAGCGACTGAACTGAACTGAACTGAATTAATGTTTTAATATCTTAATTAATGTTTTAAAATTTTGGAAATGACCTAGCTATTTAATAAATTTTTATCATTTAGTTTAGTACAATTCTAGAAATTTAAGTTACCCCCAATCCTAAGAGATTATTTTAGATAGACATTTTTAAAAATATAACTATTTTTAATAGAGCTTATCTAAAAGTTTTCATCTTATTTATATATTTATATATATACAAAGAGTTAGCTTTTTGTAGACAAATTTAGTTTTACCTTAAACCTAGGCATAATAAAAGTATTATACAATGTTGATGACTTAAGACATGTCTTATTTAGATTAGCAAATAATTATATTTAAATTATATTTATATAATATTATATCATATAATATTTATATTTATTTATATTTAAATAAACATTATATTTAATATTGAATATTTTCCAGTTCACATGAACTTGAATTTAAATAAAGCTCATTAACTTCATATTACCCAAAAACAAACACATACATTGCTGCTGCTGCTGCTGCTGCTGCTGCTGCTGCTGCTGCTGCTGCTGCTGCTAAGTCACTTCAGTCGTGTCCGACTCTGTGTGACCCCACAGACGGAAGCCCACCAGGTTCCCCCGTCCCTGGGATTCTCCAGGCAAGAACACTGGAGTGGGTTGCCATTTCCTTCTCCAATGTGTGAAAGTGAAAAGTGAAAGTGAAGTTGCTCAGTCGTGTCCGACCCTTAGCGACCCCACGGACTGCAGCCCACCAAGCTCCTCCATCCATGGGATTGAGACATAGGTAATTTTAGATAGACAGACAGACATAGTTTTCCACTTAAAATTTAAAATATCTTTTTGATATATATATATATATATATATATTTTTTAGTTCCACCAATTTGTTTATGGCTGGAGTCCCAGATAGAGCGGGCTGTGTATCCCAAGGACATGATTAGAGTTAACTTTAGATTTTTTCTTAGGCTTGTTTTTGTTTCCCAGGCAGAACTGGAGCTCCAAAAAAGTATTTTAATAAGTTAACCTTTTCCTAACTGCATGTGTAAGAAGAACTAGTTTTGCAATTTCAAAAAATATTTTATTTTAATCAGCTTTCTCTAGAGTCTAAACAATATCATGGCCATTCAGTGTCAAAAATATCATTTCTCCTTTTTGTAGTTATAGTATATTTTTGATGATATATGCATGAAAGAATTGCTGTCACATTGGATGTAAAGGCTTGGCTACAGAATTTTGACAAATAGTAGGACTGTTAAGCATACCTTGAGGTAACATAGTCTGTTGAAATTTTTTTATGAAGCCCAATATGATTAGGATAAGGGAGAGAGAAGGTGAATTTCTCCAGGTCTAAAGGGTGTAAAGGTATATTTAAAAAGCAGTCTTGTAAATCAGTAATAATAATGTGCCAGTTTTGAAGAATAGTAATAGGTGATGGGATCCCTGGTTGTAATGCACCCATAGGTTTCATAGGTGCATTAACTTTTCTAAGTTCTGTTAAGAGATACCATTTGTTAGATTTCTTTTATTATAACAAAAATAGAGTTCCAAGGAGAGCAAGATTCCTCAATATGCTTTAATTCTAATTGTGTGTCTATAAGTTCTTTCGTATTCTGTAATTTTTCTTTCATAAGGGACCATTGCTCTGTCCAAATAGGCTTGTCATTCTTTCAAGTTATTTTAATAATTGCTTTGTCTGTTAAATGAGCAGTGGCCCTTAGGAAAAATGTGGAATGTATATCTGAATTTGCCATTGCATAAGTCCCTTCCTATTAGATTAAGGGGTACATCTATTACATAAGGTCTTAATGTTGCAGGCTGGCCTTTTGGTCCTTCATATGGGTAGATTTGAACATTTTGATAAATTTCTTGTACTTTGGTTTGAGAAATTTCTGTAATTTGCCAAGAGATTTTTTGTATAGGCCAGAATTTGGGCCATAAGTGTTTGGAAATAATAGTAATATTAGATCCAGTGTCGAGGAGACCAGAAAGTCTTTTACCATTAATTTTGATATTTATATTTGGTCAGGATATTTAGATACCAGTAATGTCCATAAGGATTGTTTTTGATCTGTACTGCCGATTCTGCCTGTCTGTACATCATTAGAGGAGTTAATAGAAATGTAAGGTAAAAGAAGTAATTGAGCAATATTGTCCCCCTTTTTGAATTGTCATAGAATCTGAGATGACATCATAATTTGAATCTCTCCTTTATAATCTGAATCAATTATTCCAGTGTGAACAATAATTCATTTAGAGGTCAAACTAGATGGCCAAGTAAAAGACTGAAGGTTTGTGGGGACAGGGGTCCAAAAAGTCCGGTAGGTATTTTAGAAGGGACTGTTTGATGGTAAAGGAAAAATCCATTTAGGGCTGGTATATTGACAGCCAGATGTTGAGGGTTTGAGGGAAAAGATAGAATTTTCCCCTGGTTTTTGTTGAAGGGAAGCTGGGGGTGAGCGGTCCCCTGCTTGGAGTTTCCTGGAATAGGTTTTCCTTCAATATCAAATTTAGATTTACAATCTTTGGCCCAATGCTTTCCTCTATGGCAGCAAGGGCAGATTTTTGTAGGTTTTTTATTAGCCTTCTTAGGGTAGTCCCTTTTTAAATGGTTTTTATCTCCACATGTAAAGCATCCTTCATTTCCCTTTCTAAAGGCAGCAGCCATTGTCTCAGCTAGCATTTACAACTTTTGAGTTTCTGATCCTAGATTGTGACAAGCCTTCAAATAATCAATAATAGTTCCAGTTTCACGAATTGTAGCAATAGCTCTTTGATATTCCTGATTTGCACTCTCATAAGCAAGTAATTTCTCTAGCTGTTTTTTTATTTGTTTCTTCTCCTATTACAGTACAGGAAATAACAACTTCTAATCTAGCTAAAAATCAGCATAATTTTCATTAGGTCCTTGTAATATTTTAGTGCAGTTACCCGTAGGCTCTTCTTGAGGAGTAATTCGATCCCAAGCTTCAAGGGCCACTGTTTTTAATTGTTCATGCAATAAGGGAGGGCATTGTATTTGATTGTATTTGAGCTTTTATGGTATCAAATTGTCTGGTGCCAGTTAACATTTCAAAAGTAATTTGAAAAAAAAAAAAAGGAATTTGATTTGGGGGAGTGCCAGCTCGAGCATTCTTGTTAGCATGATCTCTGGTTATATCATGAAGATATTCATGAAGAATATCATGAGAATATCATTGAAGATATTCTCCTGGTTTAAGGAGAGCATTGATTAACAGTCGCCAATCATAGAGAATAAAATTTCCAATAGAAGATGCCATGACATTTAGAAGCTCTTTAGTAAAAGGCAAATGTGGGCCATACACAGTTATAGCCTTTCTCATTTGTTGCATGTAAAAAAGATTAATACAGTCATATTTAAGTATTATGTGTCCTTGAGTGTCAGGATTTCTTAAAACTGAAAAGACGAAGAAACCATCGGCATCAGAAACTTGTGATTGCAAAGCCAGTAATTCAGGGAGCCTCTGTCGTGCAAGAGAGAGAATAAGTGCTGATTTTTTGAAAATATGAGTCTATGCCAAGGACTTATCATTATTGTCTAGAAGAGCATTGCCAGTTGGGGTGTCAAAAAAGTTTCAGGAGAGTCGTTATCAGAATTATTAGGTTCTAGCAAAGGAGAGACTTTTGGAGTTGCGCCTGTTGGCAGAGGAGGAGCACTTGGAGTAGCCACAGAACTGGAAAAGGTCAGTCTTGACTCCAGTCCCAAAGAAAGGCAATGCCAAAGAATGCTCAAACTACCGCACAATTGCACTCATCTCACACGCTAGTAAAGTCATGCTCAAAATTCTCCAAGCCAGGCTTCAGCAATATATGAACAGTGAACTTCCAGATGTTCAAGCAGGTTTTAGAAAAGGCAGAGGAACCAGAGATCAAATTGCCAACATCCGCTGGATCATGGAGAAAGCAAGAGAGTTCCAGAAAAACATCTACTTCTGCTTCATTGACTATGCCAAAGCCTTTGATTGTGTGGATCACAATAAACTGTGGAACATTCTGAAAGAGATGAGAATATCAGACCCCCTGACCTGCCTCTTGAGAAACCTGTATGCAGGTCAGGAAGCAACAGTCAGAACTGGACATGGAACAACAGACTGGTTCCAAATAGGAAAAGGAGTACATCAAGGTTGTATATTGTCACCCTGCTTATTTAACTTGTATGCAGAGTACATCATGAGGAACGCTGGGCTGAAAGAAGAACAAGCTGGAATCAAGATTGCCGGGAGAAATATCAATAACCTCAGATATGCAGATGACACCATCCTTATGGCAGAAAGTGAAGAGGAACTCAAAAGCCTCTTGATGAAAGTGAAAGAGGAGAGTGAAAAGGTTGCCTTGAAGCTCAACATTCAGAAAACAAAGATCATGGCATCTGGTCCCAATCACTTCATGGGAAATAGATTGGGAAACAGTGGAAACAGTGTCAGACTTTATTTTTGGGGGGGCTCCAAAATCACTGCGAATGCTGATTGCAGCCATGAAATTAAAAGATGCTTGCTCCTTGGAAGGAAAGTTAAGACCAACCTTGATAGTATATTAAAAAGCAGAGACATTCCTTTGCCAACCAAGGTCCGTCTAGTCAAGGCAATGGTTTTTCCAATGGTCATGTATGGATGTGAGAGTTGAACTGTGAAGAAAGCTGATCACCGAAGAATCGATGCTTTTGAACTGTGGTATTGGAGAAGACTCTTGAGAGTCCCTTATACTGCAAGGAGTTCCAACCAGTCCATTCTAAAAGAGATCAGTCCTAGGTGTTCATTGGAAGGACTGATGCTAAAGCTGAAACTGCAATACTTTGACCACCTCATGTGATGAGTTGACTCACTGGAAAAGACTCTTATGCTGGGAAAGGTTGGGGGCGGGAGGAGAAGGGGACGACAGAGAACGAGATGGCTGGATGGCATCATCAACTTGATGGACATGAGTTTGAGTGAACTCCAGGAGTTGGTGATAGACAGGGAGGCCTGGCGTGCTGTGATTCATGGGGTCACAAAGAGTTGGACACGACTGAGAGACTGAACTGAACTGAACTGGGGTAGGATTATTAGGAATATTTTGAAATATTTTATGTTGTTTTAATTGGGCTTTTTGTAAAGTTTTATCATTTAATTTATATTCATGTAATAAGTGTTCTGTATGTTGAATATTGGGAAGGCTAGAATTTACCTTGAAATGGCAGAATTATAGCTTTAATGAGAGCCCATAGGGGCCAGAAATCAACTGGAATATTTTCTCTTTGCCTGGTGGCTCGTTCAACATTTTCTTTGACCCAATGCCAAATTTCTAAATCAAAACTGCATTTATCAGGGAACCAAGGATTACATTTAACCACTGTTTGAAAGCAAGCCTCTATTCATTGGCGCAAAACCAAAGTCCCCAAGCTTTAAACAAATGGTGAAGTAAAGTAAAGAAATGATGGGGCTTTCCAGCTGTTTGACCCGTGTCTTAGTACTTAGCGACCTCAGTAAGCCCCGGCCTCAATAGGCCCTGAGTCACTCCGTCCAAAATGCCACATATACCAGAGTCCCTGTTCTGGGCGCCACTTGTTGGGGTCCTTTAAGGGACCGGAACCTGGTGGTCGATGATAAGAAAGTTAAAGAGAGAGCAAGAGGGAGGGAGACAGAGAGAAAGAAAGAAAGACATGGGGACCCAAGTTCTGATGGAGCAAATGTGCTTTAATGATCTTTCTGTGTGTATATATAGGCCTGGTAAAAGAAATTTCCTTCAACAATGATAAAGTTCAGAAAACCAAATGTACAGCAACTATTACCAAGTGAACAAGGGATTAACAATCATCACAATGTCAAGAGACAATCCATATCTCAAGAAAGAGGATTGAGACTAAGCAGTTTTGTCATAGTTCAGTTCAATTCAGTTCAGTTCAGTCGCTCAGTCGTGTCCGACTCTCCGCGACCCCATGAATTACAGCACGCCAGGCCTCCCTGTCCATCACCAACTCCCGGAGTACGCTCAAACTCATGTCCACAGAGTCGCTGATGCCATCCAGCCATCTCATTCTCCGTCGTCCCCTTCTCCTCCCGCCCCCAACCTTTCCCAGCATCAGAGTCTTTTCCAGTGAGTCAACTCGTCGCATGAGGTGGCCAAAGTATTGCAGTTTCAGCTTCAGCATCAGTCCTTCCAATGAACACCCAGGATTGATCTCCTTTAGAATGGACTGGTTGGATCTCCTTGCAGTATAAGGGACTCTCAAGAGTCTTCTCCAACACCACAGTTCAAAAGCATCGATTCTTCGGTGATCAGCTTTCTTCACAGTCCAACTTTCATATCCATACATGACCACGGGAAAAACCATTGCCTTGACTAGACGGACCTTGGTTGGCAAAGGAATGTCTCTGCTTTTTAATATACTATCAAGGTTGGTCATAACTTTCCTTCCAAGGAGCAAGAGTCTTTTAATTTCATGGCTGCAACCAGCATCTGCAGTGATTTTGGAGCCCAAAAAAAATAAAGTCTGACACTGTTTCCACTGTTTTTCCATCTATTTCCCATGAAGTGATGGGACCAGATGCCATGATCTTTGTTTTCTGAATGTTGAGCTTCAAGCCAACCTTTTCACTCTCCTCTTTCACTTTCATCAAGAGGCTTTTGAGTTCCTCTTCACTTTCTGCCATAAGGGTGGTGTCATCTGCATATCTGAGGTTATTGATATTTCTCCCAGCAATCTTGATTCCAGCTTGTGCTTCTTCCAGCCCAGCATTCCTCATGATGTACTCTGCATAGAAGTTAAATAAGCAAGGTGACAATATACAACCTTGATGTACACCTTTTCCTATTTGGAACCAGTCTGTTGTTCCATGTCCAGTTCTGACTGTTGCTTCCTGACCTGCATACAGGTTTCTCAAGAGGCAGGTCAGGTGGTCTGGGATTCCCATCTCTTTCAGAATGTTCCACAGTTTATTGTGATCCACACAGTCAAAGGCTTTGGCATAGTCAATGAAGCAGAAATAGATGTTTTTCTGGAACTCTCTTGCTTTCTCCATGATCCAGCGGATGTTGGCAATTTGATCTCTGGTGCCTCTGCCTTTTCTAAAACCTGCTTGAACATCTGGGAGTTCACAGTTTACATACTGCTGAAGCCTGGCTTGGAGAATTTTGAGCATGACTTTACTAGCGTGTGAGATGAGTGCAATTGTGCAGTAGTTTGAGCATTCTTTGGCATTGCCTTTCTTTGGGATTGGAATGAAGACTGACCTCTTCCAGTCCTGTGGCCAGCGCTGAGTTTTCCAAATCTGCTGACATATCGAGTGCAGCACTTTCACAGCATCATCTTTCAAGACTTGAAATAGCTCAACTGGAATTCCATCACCTCCACTAGCTTTCCACGACCAAGGAAAGAGAAACCCAAATAAGACGGTAGGTATTGCTAGGGGGCATCAGAGGGCAGACACACTGAAATCATAATCACAGGAAACTAGCCCATCTGATCACATGGACCACAGCCAAATGTGGTCCACTGGAGAAGGGAATGGCAAACCACTTCAGTATGCTTGCCTTGAGAACCCCATGAACAGTAACAAAGGGCAAAATGATAGGATACTGAATGAGGAATTCACAAGGTTTGTAGGTGCCCAGTATGCTACTGGAGATCAGTGGAGAAATAACTATAGAAGAAATAAAGGGATGGAGCAAAAGCAAAACCAATACCCCGCTGTGGATGTGACCAGTGATAGAAGCAAGGTCTGGTGCTGTAAAGAGCAATATTGCATAGGAACCTGGAATGTTAGGTCCATGCATCAAGGCAAATTGGAAGTGGTCAAACGGGAGATGGCAAGAGTGAACATCGACATTCTAGGAATCAGTGAATTAAAATGGACTGGAATGGGTGAATTTAACTCGGATGACCATTATATCTACTACTGTGGGCAGGAATCCCTTAGAAGAAATGGAGTAGCCATCATGGTCAACAAAAGAGTCCGAAATGCAGTACTTGGATGCAATCTTAAAAATGAAAGAATGATTTCTGTTCGTTCCCAAGGCAAACCATTCAATATTACAGTAATCCAGGCCTATGCCCCAACCAGTAATGCTGAAGAAGCAGAAGTTAATCGGTTCTATGAAGACCTACAAGACCTTTTAGAACTAACACCCAAAAAAGATGTCCTTTTCATTATAGGGGACTGGAATGCAAAAGTAGGAAGTCAAGAAACACCTGGAATAACTGGCAAATTTGGCCTTGGAGCACGTAATGAAGCAGGGCAAAGGCTAATAGAGTTTTGTCAAGAGAATGCACTGGTCATAGCAAACACCCTCTTCCAACAACAAGAGAAGACTCTACACATGGACATCACCAGATGGTCAACACCGAAATCAGATTGATTATACTCTTTGCAACCAAAGATGGAGAAGCTGTATACAGTTAGCAAAAACAAGACCAGGAGCTGACTGTGGCTCAGATCATGAACTCCTTATTGCAAAATTCAGACTTAAATTGAAGAAAGTAGGGAAAACCACTAGACCATTCAGATATGACCTCAATCAAATCCCTTATGATTATACAGTGAAAGTGAGAAATAGATTTAAGGGACTAGATCTGATTGATAGAGTGCCTGATGAACTCTGGACGGAGGTTCGTGACATTGTACAGGAGACAGGGACCAAGATCATCCCCATGGAAAAGAAATGCAAAAAAGCGAAATGGCTGTCGAAGGAGGCCTTACAAATAGCTGTGAAAAGAAGAGAGGCGAAAAGCAAAGGAGAAAAGGAAAGATATAAGCATCTGAATGCAGAGTTCCAAAGAATAGCAAGGAGAGATAAGAAAGACTTCCTCAGTGATCAATGCAAAGAAATAGAGGAAAACAACAGAATAGGAAGAACAAGAGACCTCTTCAAGAAAACTAGAGATTCCAAGGGAACATTTCATGCAAAGATGGGCTCGATAAAGGACAGAAATGGTATGGACCTAACAGAAGCAGAAGATATTAAGAAGAGGTGGCAGGAATACACAGAAGAACTGTACAAAAAAGATCTTCAAGACCAAGATAGTCACGATAACGTGATCACTGACCTAGAGCCAGACATCTTGGAATGTGAAGTCAAGTGGGCCTTAGAAAGCATCACTACTAACAAAGCTAGTGGAGTTTTGTCATAAGGAGAATGTTTACTGTGGGAAATTCAAGCCTGTCTCATCCTATGACCTCAGTCCTGGGAGTGGCATGCCATTCCACTGGTTTCTGATAACAGAAATTAATAAGGAACAGAGGATTTATGAGAAACAGCATGTAGGAATCCTCCTGTTAAACATTCCCTGACAAACAAGCAGGATCTCCTTCTTCAACTCACACAGACACATATTTTTATTTGACTTTTGTCTTGTTAATTTAGTTTTCCAACTGAGGTTGCTCTCTTCATTTGCCATTCAGTTTTCCCCATCGTGACTTCTTTTATTGGTCTTGTTGCAACCAAAGGAACAGATAGTTGTGTTCTCATAAGTTTTATCAAGATACCTTTGAAATTTCAATGTGTGATATGCCAGATTTCTCTTTTAAAAAGCCAGATCATTTGATTTAAACCTCCTTTACTGTCATTTAGTACTTACTTTCCCCCCCATGTAACACAGTGAAGATCAGAATTTTTAAGGCTGGTTAAAACAGAAACTCAAATTCAACAAAATTCCGTAATAACTGGTGGACAAAATCTTTGAGCATAGATGCATCCAGAAACCTAATTCTATGTTAGGCAGTTTTGGAGCAGTGATTCTCTTTTCTCTAATGCAGTGTTTGAAGTAGCTTTACACATGTAACTACCACATTATGAAAAATTACTGTATATTTAACAGCAAAGTCCAAAGTAAACAAACCATATAAAAAGTTAGTTCTGATTCCCTGTGTGCTTCTGTGTGTGTGTGTGAGTATGAGTAATCTTCTGCATCCTGATAGCATAAATTTTAAATACAAATATGTCAATAATTTTACATTTCATATCTTGTGTCTATCTCATGAAATTTACATTGATCTTTGCATTTATAATTTTCAGAAGAACTTCAGAAAAAAGTTGATAAGTTTTCAGATATCCTTTATGCCCGAAGCCCTTTGAGAAATTGGTTTCTGGATGTCTTTATGATTCCCTGCTTTTAAAAAAATCTATAAGCCATTTAGCCATTTGTTGGCTCCCTCCGCTCCAGGATGTCTGTTTTTCACAGCTAAAATTTTCAGTGTTGGCCCTCTCCATAATTAAGTTATGATCATTTCTGTCTCCGTACCTTCCATACATTGTTATTCTCCTATTTTTATTTTATTTCATTCATTTTAAATAAACATTGACTTCTATCTTGTAGTGGCACTATTCTGGCAACATAAGCTTCTACATTTGTTCGTTTTAAAAATAATTTTCCCTCCTTAATTTTGAAGGCTATGTCACCAACTGTAGAATTCCAGTTTTAATTTTTTTTCATTTTCAGACCTTCAAGTTGTGATTTGATAGTTGTGACCTGATAACAAAATATATACTTCGCATATTTGATGACAAAGAACTGTAAGAAATACATTCTTGTATTTATTTTATTTTTGTTACAATATTTTTTTCTCTGACTGTTTCCAGATTTTTTAAAAATGTGTCTTAGTGTGGAGCTCTTTTTGTTTATCCAGTTTGGAGTCAGGTGTGGTTTTCTAGTTTTATAAAATTGGGAGAAATTTAGACAATTATTTCTTCTTCACTGTCCCTGCTCATTCTACTGCTTCTAGGATCTAAAACACATGTGTGTCAATTCAGTTGATGACATTTTTCTCTGTGCTTTAGTTTGGTTATAATTTTTGTCTCAAATTTTAATATTTTTGCTTCTGCAATGCTTAATATATACCCCTATCCTGTAAACTAAAGTTTCAAAGACTATTTTTTTCCTTAAGCATTCTATTGTCTCCTTTTTGTACTTTGTATTTTTTTCTTGCTGTATTTTATGTTTTTTAAATTAATGTTTATGTTAATAATATAAACAAAACATTATCTTTAAACCAGTATTTAATTCCCTGATATCTGCCATTTCAGGTCTTTTTCTTTTGAATCTTTCTCTTCTAGTTATGGATTAAACTTTTCTCCTCTACCTAGTAAGTAATTGCTTGTAGAATGTTGGATATTTTGAATATTACGTTGCTGACTGCTGGCTTCTGTTTTTTTGAATATTGATTTTGTCTGGCACAGAGTTTAGTTACTTAAGAATTGTCTTGGTTCTTTTAGGGTTTGTTTTAAATTTTGTCAAATCAAGATTAGGGTAGCCTTGAATATGTAACTAATTTTGTCTTACCACTAGATTTGCCCATATTTTGGTGTTTTCTCAGGGCCCATATGTGCAATGAAAGCTCTTCTTCCTAGCTGCTATTAACTTGAATGCCTTCCAGTCCTATAGAACTCCTATTAAATATTATAGATTCTTTGCTATTTTTTGCCTCACTTCATTAGTTGCACCCCGTGTATGCATAGCTTATGCTTAAACTCAGCAATAGAATCAAGAAACTTAAGCCAATATTTGGAGTTATTTCTTTAAAAATTTCCTCCTCACTGTATTCAGTTATACAAAACCAGCTCCCTTGACCCACAGAAACTGATCTTATTGGCTTCACCTGAGGATTACCACAAGATTATCTTGGTCTCATTCATCTTTCAACTGGAGTCCAGATAGTGCCTCAAGGCAGAACACTGGGATCATCACAGGACTCAACTTGAGTGAGTGAGTGAAAGTTACCAAGCCATGTCTGACTCTTTAAGACCCCATGGGCTATGGTCCATGAAATTCTACAGGCCAGAATACTGCAGTGGGTAACCTTTCCCTTCTCCAGGGGATTTTCCCAACCCAGGGGTCGAACCCAGGTCTCCCGCATTGCAGGCAGATTCTTTAGCACCTGAACCACAGGAGAAGCAAGGACTCAACTTATTTGTTATTTGCTTAGGAATTATAAGAATTGTAAGACAATGCTTGAAAATAACATTTTTCCATCTCTTTAAATAATTTTAAAATTATTTCTGAAGAGATTCACAGAGAACTTACTACAAATACTTAATTTCTCTTTTTTTCTGAAGTGATATTATAGTTAGGAATGCATAATAACTACTAAGGGATTTTTTCAAAATTGAAAAGAAAGGATTGATTAATACGTGATATTAATATTAATATTAAATTAATATTTATACAAATTAATATTAAATATTAATATTTAAATGATTATTAATAAATGATTGAAAAATTGTATACATCAAACTGAATTTCTCTTTTATTGAGAAAAATCACTAATAAAGCCGTGAAAGAGAAGTAATGCATAAATTCACAGTGAGAAGAGAAAAAAAGGCAGAGAAAATACTAAAGAAAAGAAAGAAAATATAGAGAAGGAACAAGATGGCGGAGGAATAGGATGGCGAGACCACTCTCTCCTCCACAAATTCATCAAAAGAACATTTGAACGTGGAGTAAAGTCCACAAAACTAATTCTGAATGCTGGCAGAGGACGTCAGGCACCCAGAAAAGCAGCCCATTGTCTTCAAAAGGAGGTAGGAAAAAACATAAAAGATAAAAAACGAGACAAAAGAAGTAAGGACGGAGCTCCGTCCCGGGAAGGGAGGCTTTAAAAAGAGAGAAGTTTCCAAACACCAGGAAACACTCTCACTGGTGAATCTGTGGCGAGCCTTGGAAGATCAGAGGGCCACATAACCCTCTTTTTTTTTTAAGATTTTTTTAAAACCCACAGACTACCCGCCAAATGGTAACTCCCAGCAGAGAAGCAGCGCAGACGCCTGCATACGCAATTAGCAAGCGGGGGCTGGGCAGGGAGGAGCCGGCTGAACTGCTTAGAGAGGACTGGGCTTGAATGCCGCAAGAACAATTTGAGAGAACTGGGGAGAGCAAAGCAGACTGTGGGATAGCTTCCCCACGAAAAGGCGGAAAGCTCTAACCTATGACTCGGCCAGCCCCGCTCACAGAATAAAGGACTGAGGAGAGCAAGCCGGCTGCGGTCGGCCCATTCCCCATCCCCCGCCGAGACAGGCAGGGAGCGCAGCCAGAGCCGGAGAGGGCAACCGCGGCCCCAGAAAGGCATCTGATACAAACTGCAGACAGGCTTGTTGCTAATCAGGACTTCTTGGGCTCGGGCCGGTCGATATCCCCCTGAGAAGGTGCGCCGGTTGTACACCCAGAAAACCGAGTGGCAGGGACTGGGGAGGCGATAAGTCGCAGAGACAGCGCTCGCCAAACACCTGGTCCCCTGAACTGCTGGGACCAGGGAAGGCACAAAACGCAGTCTCAACCAAGTCTGCGCCTTTGTGGAGTACCTGAGAACCTGAACTTGAGCCGCTCAGACCTGGGAAGTGCATACAACCTGGCACCGGCCTCGGACAGTTCCCGGCAGAGCAACCTAGAGCCTGTGCAGTGTACACTGGGATAGCATACGTGCTGTGAGCGGGGGCAAAACCAGTGTGGCCGAGACACTGCGAGCACTCCCCAGAGATGCCAGAGATATTCGTCTCCTGCGTTCCTCCCTTCCCAGAACAGGACTGAACAACTGAGCCTTAAAAAGTGTCTACCCACCCCCTAGTATCAGGGAGGAAATTAGACACTGAAGAGACCAGCAAACAGAAGCTAAAACAGAGGGAACCACCTTGGAAATGACAGATAGAGACGTCTAGAGGCTACTCCAAGAATAAGACCAAAAACCAGAGGCAAGAGGCTTAAGGCCGAATCCTGAGAACACCAGAGAACTCCTGACTCCAGGGAACATTAATCGATAGGAGCTCATCATACGTCTCCATACCTACACTAAAACCAAGCACCACCCAAGGGTCAACAAGTTCCAGAGCAAGACATACCACGCAAATTCTCCAGTAACACAGGAAACTAGCCCTGAGCTTCAATATACAGGCTGCCCAAAGTCACTCCAAACCCACTGACATCTCATAACTCATTACTGGACACTTCATTGCACTCCAGAGAGAACAAATCCAGCTCCACCCACCAGAACACCGACACAAGCTTCCGTAACCAGGGAACCATGACAAGTCACCTGTCCAACCCCACACACAATGAGGAAACTATATAATAAAGAGAACTCCACAAAGGGCCAGAAGAGGGAAAGGCCACCCAGAGCAAAGCATTATAAGCAAGATGAAGAGGCAGAGAAATACCCAGCAAGTAAAGGAACAAGATAAATGTCCATCAACACAAACAAAAGAGGAAGATATAGGGAATCTACATGATAAAGAATTTCGAATTTTCATGGTGAAAATGATTCAAAATCTTGAAAGCAAAATGGAGTTACAGATAAATAACCTGGAGAAAAAGATTGAGAAGATGGAAGAAAGGTTTAATAAGGACTTAGAGGAAATAAAAAAGAGTCAATATACAATGAATAATGCAATAGATGAGATCAGAAACACTCTGGAAGGGACAAACAGTAGAATAACAGAGGCAGAAGAAAGGATAAGCGAGTTAGAAGATAGAATTGTAGAAATAAATGAAACAGAGAGGAAAAAAGAAAAACAAATTAAAAGAAATGAGAACAATATTAGAGACCTCTGGGACAATGTTAAACGCTCCAACATTCGAATCATAGGAATCCCAGAAGAAGAAGACAAAAAGAAAGACCATGAAAGAATACTTGAGGAGTTAACAGTTGAAAACTTCCCTAAAATAGGGAAAGAAATAATCACCCAAGTCCAAGAAACGCAGAGAGTCCCCAACAGGATAAACCCAAGGCGAAATACTCCAAGACACATATTAATCAAATTAACAAAGATCAAACACAAAGAACAAATATTAAAAGCAGCAAGGGAAAAACAGCAAAAAACACACAAGGGGATTCCCATAAGGATAACAGCCGATCTTTCAACAGAAACTCTTCAGGCCAGGAGGGAATGGCAAGACATACTTCAAGTGATGAAAGAAAATAACCTACAGCCTAGACTACTGTACCCAGCAAGGATCTCATTCAAATATGAAGGCGAAATCAAAAGCTTTACAGACAAGCAAAAGCTGAGAGAATTCAGCATTACCAAACCAGCTCTCCAACAAATACTAAAGGATCTTTTCTAGACAGGAAACACAGAAAGGGTGTATAAACTCGAACCCAAAGCAATAAAGAAAATGGCTACAGGATCGTACTTATCAATAATTACCTTAAACGTAAATGGGTTGAATGCCCCAACCAAAAGACAAAGGCTGGCTGAATGGATACAAAAACAAGACCCCCATATATGTTGTCTGCAAGAGACCCACCTCAAAACGAGGGACACACACAGACTGAAAGTAAAGGGCTGGAAAAAGATATTCCATGCAAATAGAGACCAAAAGAAAGCAGGAGTAGCAATACTCATATCAGATAAAATAGACTTTAAAACAAAGGCTGTGAAAAGAGACAAAGAAGGAAACTACATAATGTTCAAAGGATCAATCCAAGAAGAAGATATAACAATTATAAATATTTATGCACCCAACATAGGAGCACCACAATATGTAAGACAATTACTAACAAGTATGAAAGGGGAAATTAACAATAATGCAATAATAGTGGGAGATTTTAATACCCCACTTACATCTATGGATAGATCAACTAAACAGAAAATTAACAAGGAAACACAAACTTTAAATGATACAATAGACCAGTTAGACCTAATAGATCTCGATAGGACATTTCACCCCAAAACAATGAATTTCACCTTTTTCTCAAGCGCACACGGAACCTTTTCCAGGATAGATCACATCCTGGGCCGTAAATCTAGCCTTGGTAAATTCAAAAAAGTTGAAATCATTCCATGCATCTTTTCTGACCACAATGCAGTAAGATTAGATCTCAATTATAAGAGAAAAACTATTAAAAATGCCAACATATGGAGGCTGAACAACACGCTGCTGAATAATGAACAAATCATAGAAGAAATCAAAAGAGAAATCAAAATATGCATAGAAATGAATGAAAATGAAAACACAACAACCCAAAACCTCTGGGACACTGTAAAAGCAGTGCTAAGGGGGAAGTTCATAGCAATACAGGCACACATCAAGAAACAAGGAAAAAGTCAACTAAATAACCTAACTCTACATCTAAAGCAACTAGAAAAGGAAGAAATGAAGAACCCCAGGGTCAGTAGAAGGAAAGAAATCGTAAAAATTAGGGCAGAGATAAATGCAAAAGAAACAAAAGAGACCATAGCAAAAATCAACAAAGCCAAAAGCTGGTTCTTTGAGAAGGTAAATAAAATTGACAAACCACTAGCCAGACTTATCAAGAAACAAAGGGAGAAGAACCAAATCAATAAAATTAGAAATGAAAATGGAGAGATCACAACTGACAACACAGAAATACAAAGGATTATTAGAGAATACTATCAGCAATTATATGGCAATAAAATGAATAACCTGGAAGAAATGGACAAATTCCTAGAAAAGTACAACTTTCCAAAACTGAACCAGGAAGAAATAGAAAATCTGAACAGACCCATCACAAGCACAGAACTAGAGGCTGTAATCAAGAATCTTCCAGCAAACAAAAGCCCAGGTCCAGACGGCTTCACAGCCAAATTCTACCAAAAATTTAGTGAAGAGCTAACACCTATTCTACTCAAACTCTTCCAGAAAATTGCTGAGGAAGGGAAACTTCCAAACTCATTCTATGAGGCCACCATCACCCTAATCCCAAAACCTGGTAAAGACCCCACAAAAAAAGAAAACTACAGGCCAATATCACTGATGAACATAGATGCAAAAATCCTTAACAAAATTCTAGCAATCAGAATCCAACAACATATTAAGAAGATCATACATCATGACCAAGTGGGCTTTATCCCAGGAATGCAAGGATTCTTCAATATCTGCAAATCAATCAACGTAATACACCACATTAACAAACTGAAAAATAAAAATCATATGATTATCTCAATAGATGCAGAGAAAGCCTTCGACAAAATTCAACATCCATTTATGATAAAAACCCTCCAGAAAGTGGGAATAGAAGGGACATACCTCAACATAATAAAAGCTATATGTGACAAACCCACAGCAAACATTATCCTCAATGGTGAAAAACTGAAAGCATTTCCCCTAAAGTCAGGAACAAGACAAGGGTGCCCACTCTCACCACTACTATTCAACATAGTTCTGGAAGTTTTGGCCACAGAAATCAGAGCAGAAAAAGACACAAAAGGAATCCAAATTGGAAAAGAAGAAGTAAAACTTTCACTGTTCGCTGATGACATGATCCTCTACACAGAAAACCCTAGAGACTCTACCAGAAAACTACTAGAGCTAATCAATGATTACAGTAACGTTGCAGGATATAAAATCAACACACAGAAATCCCTTGCATTCTTATACACTAATAATGAGAAAATAGAAAGAGAAATTAAGGAAACTATTCCATTCACTGTTGCAACGAAAAGAATAAAATACATAGGAATATATCTACCTAAGGAAACAAAAGACTTGTACATAGAAAACTATAAAACACTACTGAAAGCAATCAAAGAGGACACTAATAGATGGAGAAATATACCATGCTCATGGATTGGAAGAATAAATATTGTAAAAATGAGTATACTACCCAAAGTTATTTATACATTCAATGCAATCCCTATCAAGCTACCAACGATATTTTTCACAGAACTAGAACAAACAATCTCACAATTTGTATGGAAATACAAAAAACCTCGAATATCCAAAGTAATCTTGAGGAAGAAAAATGGAACTGGGGGAATTAACCTGCCGGACTTCAGGCTCTACTACAAAGCCACAGTCATCAAGACAGTATGGTACTGGCATAAAGACAGAAATATAGATCAATGGAACAAAATAGAAAGCCCAGAGATAAATCCACGCACCTATGGACACCTTATCTTTGACAAAGGAGGCAAGAATATAAAATGGAGAAAAGACAGTCTCTTTAACAAGTGGTGCTGGGAAAACTGGTCAGCCACTTGTAAAAGAATGAAACTAGAACACTTCCTAACACCATACACCAAAATAAACTCAAAATGGATTAGAGAGCTAAATGTAAGACCAGAAACTATAAAACTCCTAGAGGAGAACGTAGGCAAAACACTCTCCGACATAAATCACAGCAGGATCCTCCATGACCCACCTCCCAGAATAGTGGAAATAAAAGCAAAAATAAACAAATGGGACCTAATTAAAATCAAAAGCTTCTGCACAGCAAAGGAAACTACAAGCAAGGTGAAAAGACAGCCTTCAGAATGGGAGAAAATAATAGCAAATGAAGCAACTGATAAAGGATTAATCTCCAAAATATACAAGCAGCTCCTGCAGCTCAATTCCAGAAGAATAAATGACCCAATCAAAAAATGGGCCAAAGAACTAAACAGACATTTCTCCAAAGAAGACATACAGATGGCTAACAAACACATGAAAAAATGCTCAACATCCCTCATAATCAGAGAGATGCAAATCAAAACCACAATGAGATACCATTTCACACCAGTCAGAATGGCTGCTATCCAAAAGTCTACATGCAATAAATGCTGGAGAGGATGTGGAGAGAAAGGAACCCTCTTACACTGTTGGTGGGAATGCAAACTAGTACAGCCACTATGGAGAACAGTGTGGAGATTCCTCAAAAAACTGGAAATAGAACTGCCATATGATCCAGCAATCGCACTCTTGGGCATACACACTGAGGAAACCAGAATTGAAAGAGACACATGTACTCCAATGTTCATCGCAGCACTGTTTATAATAGCCAGGACATGGAAGCAACCTAGATGTCCATCTGCAGATGAATGGATAAGAAAGCTTTGGTACATATACACAATGGAGTATTTTTCAGCCATCAAAAAGAATGCATTTGAATCAGTTGTAATGAGGTGGATGAAATTGGAGCCTATTATACAGAGTGAAGTAAGCCACAAAGAAAAACATCAATACAGTATACTAATGCATATATATGGAATTTAGAAAGATGGTAACCTGAACCCTGTATACGAGACTGCAAAAGAGACACGTATGTATAGATCAGTCTTTGGGACTCTGCGGGAGAGGGTGAGGGTGGGATGATTTGGGAGAATGGCATTGAAACACGTATGTTGTCATATGTGAAATGAATCACTAGTTCAGGGTCAATGCATGTTATAGGATGCTCGGGGCTGGCATGCGAGGATGACCCAGAGGGAGGATAAAGGGAGGAGGGAGGTGGGAGGGGGGTTCAGGAGGGGGAACTTATGTAAACCCAGGGCGAATTCATGTCAATGTATGGCAAAACCAACCAATATAATATTGTAAAATAATTTGCCTCCAATAAAAAATTAATTAATTACAAAAAAAAAAGAGTGGGGGGGGGACTTTCATCTTAACATGAAGATCAAAAAAAAAAAAAAAAAAGAAAGAAAGAAAGAAAATATAGAAGTCTGTTAGGAAATAGTGGCCTTCATAGAGAAAGATGAACAATGAGGGAAGAAGGAGAATATGAAAAGAAGAAGAGAAGAAACAGGAGGAAGAGAAAAATAGAGGAGAGGAAAAAGAGGAAGAAGAATCAGAGAAAACAATGCCATTCTAAGACTAAGATTTGTCTAAGTCTATCTTTATACATGTTAAAATTAATATTACCAGAAAAAGTGAAAGTAAGCCGTGCATAAATGATGTGTGTGTGTGTTTCTTGGCTCAGTCATTTTTGACTCTTTGCAGCTCCATGGACTGTAGCGAGCCAGGCTACTCTGTCCTTAGGATTATCTGGGCAAGAATGCTGGAGTGTGTTGCCATTTCCTTCTCCAGGGGATCTTACTGACACAGAGATCAAACTGGCATCTTCTGCAGCTCCTGCATTGCAGATGGATTCTTTACCACTGAACCACCTGAAGTAAAGTGAAGTGAAAGTCGCTCAGTCGTGTCCATCTATTTGCAACCCCATGGACTATACAGTCCATGGACTTCTCCAGGCCAGAATACTGGAGTGGGTAGCCTTTCCCTTTTCCAGGGAATCTTCCCAAACCAGGTTCCCCGTTTTGCAGGCAGATTCTTTACCAGCTGAGCCACAAGCCACCTGGGAAGCCAATTAATGATACGAGAAATACACAAATGGTTAACGAAAACATTTATTTATTTCCTCCCCACTTCTTCCCATTACAGTGGTCTTACTGAACATTTGTTCTCTCCTGAGTTACTACATGAACCTTCTAAACTTACTACTTGTTTTTCTGCTCAAAGGATATCATTAGATGCTCAGGAGCATTTGCGTGCTTAGTAAATTAAACTCAGTAAAGGGGACTCTGGATAAGTTGAAAGTATCCTTGGGTATCTAATAAAATGCTTGAGAAAAAATAAAATATGATTATGGCAAAAGCAATCCTAACAGAGAAATTGTGAGTTGGGAAAATGGGGAAGAACTTAGGGTTGAAAGTTGAAGAGAGCTTTGCATCAATGCTTTATTGAGATCTAGTTGAAATACAGCAAGTAGTATTCCTGAAAAATGTTTGATTGAATACATTGTAATATACATACACATCCATGAAGCAATAACAACACTTAAAGAAATGAAACTATCTATACCATTAAGTTTTCTCATGATTTTGTAATGACTCCTTCAGGCCTTTTTCTGCCCCATCTTGTTCCTACACAATCACGAATTTCTTTCTGAATACAGATTATCTCCTGTTTTCAAGAATTTTATGAAAATGCACATTTTTTATATGATTTTATATCTGGCTTACTTCACACAGAATACTCATTTTACAGTTATGCATATTGCTGCATGTATCTTCATTCTACTTTTTATTCTCTACTGTTGTGTATTATCGCAATGTAGGCATATACAGCAATTTTTTTATCCTTCTCCTGGCAATGAATATTTAAATTTTTTCACATTTTTGACCTGTATAGGAAAGTTGCCGTGAACATTCATTTGCAATGTTTATGTAAATATTCCATTTTAATTCTTTTTCTTTGGAGAGGAAAGTCTGGATCACAATATTAACTTTATTACTACATATTGAAGATACCATAGCACTGTTTTCCAAAATGGTTGTACAAATTTCTCATGAAAATTTCAGCTATACTCTTTTTTGGGAATAGAATTTAGGAATTTATCTCTTTAATGTAAATAACAAGTCTCATATGACAACTGCTACAGATACATTTTTGCACTGATGGGTGCCTTCACCAAATGCTTCCTTCTCACTTTTTAAGTACTTGTCTCCTGTTGTTGTTTTGTCCTAGGTCCTGTCTGACTCTTTTGCAATCCCTGGAGCTTCCAGGCACCTCTGTATATGGGATTTCCAGGCAACAGTACTGGAGTGGGTTGCCATTTCCTTCTCCAGGGGATCTTCCAGACCCAGGGATTGAGCCTGAGTCTCCTCCATTGGCAGGCAGATTCTTTACCACTAAGCCACCTGGGAAGCTCCCCTGTGTCCTACATGTGTCTATACCTACATTTCAGTGTGAAAAAGGATGGTCCAACAACAGACTAATGATTGATACTTGCATCCCCCAAGAATTCCTGCCCCATCTCCTCTTTAGGTTTTACTTCCTAATTTAGTTCCTTTTGTACAAAGGGGTGGAGGGATATAAAACAACCTCTGATTGGTGAGATGTCCTTTGGAAATTTATGGCCTCAGTTTTCACAAATATACATCATGTTATACCACAGAGTAAACTATGAAAGAAGCCCTAATTTTGGATCTCCTTCCTTCTTAACATTATGCTCCTGTCTGGAATGAATTGCTTACTTCTTCCTTCTATGTTTTCAAAGGAGAGCGAACAGGAAAAAGGCAAGTACCAAATGTATTCCACGGGGTACATTGTCAATCTCTCATCTATTTCTCATGCCCTTGCCTTCCACTCTTAAAGATCATCTCCCTTAAATGCAAACAAAGACATAGTTTTACATGCTTTTATGTCAGTATCTTATCCTTCCAACTCAAGTTACCCATCTTCATTTGCTATTCAATTTATGGCATTATTACCTCTTTCGTATTTCCAGTCATTGCAATCAAGGAGACAGAGCCTTTCCATGGATGTCGTTGTTGTTCAGTCGCTAAGTCATGTCCAACTTTTCATGACCCCATGGACTGCAGTGAACCAGGCTTGCCTGTTCTTTACTACCACCTGGTGTTTACTCAAACTCATGTCCGTTGAGTCGGTAATGCCATCCAACCATCTCATCCACTGTCGTCCCCTTCTCCTTCTCTCCTTAATGTTTCCCAACATAAGGGTCTTTTTCAGTGAGTTGGCTCTTTGTATCAGGTGGCCAAATTATTGGAGCTTCAGCCTCAGCATCATATTCTAATGAATATTCAAGGTTTAATTCCTTTAGGACTGACCAGTTTGATCTTCTTGTTGCCTAGTTCAGCTCGGTTCAGTTGCTCATTCGTGTCGAACTCTTTGTGACCCCATGAATCACAGCACGCCAGGCCTCCCTGTATATCACCAACTCCCAGAGTTCACTCACACTCGTATGAATCAAGTCGATGATGCAATCCAGCCATTTGATCTTCTGTCATGCCCTTCTCCTCCTGCCTCCACTCCCTCCCAGCATCAGAGCCTTTTCCACTGAGTCAACTCGTCGCATGAGGTGGTCAAAGTATTGGAGTTTCAGCTTTACATCAGTCTTTCCAATGAAGACCCAGGACTGATCTCCTCTAGGATGGACTGGTTGGATCTCCTTGCAGTCCAAGGGACTCTCAAGAGTCTTCTTCAACACCACGGTTCAAAAGCATCAATTCTTCAGTGCTCAACTTTCTTCACAGTCCAACTCTCACATCCATACATGACCACGGGAAAAACCATAGCCTTGAAGAGATGGACCTTTGTTGGCAAAGTAATGTTTCAGCTTTTTTAATTTACTGTCTAGGTTGGTAATAACTTTCCTTCCAAGGAGTAAGTGTCTTTTAATTTCATGGCTACAAAAGCATCCGCAGTGATTTTGGAGCCCAGAAAAAAAAAGTCACCCACTGTTTCCACTGTTTCCCCATCTATTTCCCATGAAGTAATGGGACCAGAGGCCATGATCTAGTTTTCTCAATATTGAACTTTAAGCCAACTTTTTCACTCTCCTCTTTCACTTTCATCAAGAAGCTTTTTAGTTGCTCTTCACTTTCTGCCATAAGGGTGGTGTCATCTGCATATCTGAGGTTATTGATATTTCTCCCAGCAATCTTGATTCCAGCTTGTGCTTCATCCAGCCCAGAGTTTCTCATGATGTAATCTGCATAGAAGTTAAATAAGCAGGGTGACAATATACAGCCTTGACATACTCCTTTTCCTATTTGGAACCAGTCTGTTGTTCCATGTGAAGTTCTAACTGTTGCTTCCTGACCTGCATATAGGTTTCTCAAGAGGCAGTCAGTTCTGTTGCTCAGTCCGACAGAATGTGGTCCACTGGAGAAGGGAATGGCAAACCACTTCAGTATACTTGCCTTGAGAACCCCATGAACAGTATGAAAAGGCAAAATGATAGGATACTGAATGAGGAACTCCCCAGGTCAGTAGGTGCCCAGTATAATACTGGAGATCAGTGGAGAAATAAATCCAGAAAGAATGAAGGGATGGAGCCAAAGCAAAAACAATTCCCAGTTGTGGATGTGACTGGTGATAGAAGCAAGGTCCAGTGCTGTAAAGAACAATATTGCATAGGAACCTGGAATGTTAGGTCCATGAATCAAGGCAAATTGGAAGTGATCAAACAGGAGATGGCAATAGTGAACGTAGGCATTCTAGGAATCAGTGAGCTAAAATGGACTGGAATGGGTGAATTTAACTCAGACGACCATTATATCTACTACTGTGGGCAGGAATCCCTTAGAAGAAATGGAGTAGCCATCATGGTCAACAAAAGAGTCCGAAATGCAGTACTTGGATGCAATCTCAAAAACAACAGAATGATCTCTGTTCGTTTCCAAGGCAAACCATTCAATGTTACAGTAAACCCAGCCTATGCCCCAACCGGTAATGCTGAAGAAGCCAAAGTTGAACGGTTCTATGAAGACCTACAAGACCTTTTAGAACTAACACCCAAAAAAGATGTCCTTTTCACTATAGGGGGCTGGAATGCAAAAGTAGGAAATCAAGAAACACCTGGAGTAACAGGCAAATTTGGCCTTGGAGCACGGAATGAAGCAGGGCAAAGGCTAATAGAGTTTTGCCAAGAGAATGCACTGCTCATAGCAAATACCCTCTTTCAACAACACAAGAGAAGACTCTACACATGGACATCACCAGATGGTCAACACCGAAATCAGGTTGATCATATTCTTTGCAGCCAAAGATGGAGAAGCTCTATATAGTTAGCAAAAACAAGACCGGGAGCTGACTGTGGCTCAGATCATGAACTCCTTATTGCCAAATTCAGACTAAATGGTTGTCCAAGGGACTCTCAAATGTCTTCTCCAGCACCACAGTTCAAAAGCATCAATTCTTCAGGGCTCAGCCTTCTTTATGCTCTAACTCTCACATGCATGCATGACTAATGGAAAAATCATAGCTTTGACTATGCAGAACTTTATCAGCAAAGTGAGGTCTCTGCTTTAATAATTTCCATGAAAAGAATCTTTTATGAAGATATGTTCCAAGTTTGAGTATTTCAAATTCTGACCAATCAGTTTTTATCAAGATAGTCTCATTTGACACAGATCTCTCTTCACTGCCACATAACACTTCTTTTCTATTACTTTCTTGTTATTTAATTTAAAGAAATGAGTTTTTCCTTACTGGAAGGTATATGAGACTACATTAGTTTCCTTTCTTTTAAAGTGAGGAATTATATCCTAAAAGGCATCTAACTTTGACAAAGTTACAACTTGGACTACAGATTGATGTTTTAGTCTAGTAAATCCAGGAGAAATAAGAAAAGACCACATAGTAGATGAAACACAACCAGAGAGGTTTCCTCCAATAATGTAGGACAAGTAAAAGTGTACCTGGTACATAAAAACTTGAATTCTATAAATTCTAAGGGCTCTCAAATGCTGTCTTTTATTAAAATTTCAATACTGGAAGTGAGCTAATCTCTTGAAATTTGCATGAAAATTTAAGGGACTTCAATGAAGTCTGGAGTCATATTATGCTGCTGTTGCTGCTGCTAAGTCACTTCAGTCGTGTCCGACTCTGTGTGACCCCATATACGGAAGCCCACCAGGCTCCCCCGCCCCTGGGCTTCTCCAGGCAAGAACACTGGAGTGGGTTGCCATTTCCTTCTCCAAGGTGTGAAAGTGAAAAGTGAAAGTGAAGTCGCCCAGTCGTGTCCGACCCTTAGCGACCCCACGGACTGCAGCCTACCAGGCTCCTCCATCCATGGGATTTTCCAGGCAAGAGTACTGGAGTGGCTTGCCATTGCCTTCTCCGGAGTCATATTATAGAAAGAAGATAAAACAAGTATATAAAGCACAGCTGTCTAACACTTTGTTCGTGTAATCCTAGTATTTTTCCTTCATTAACTCATTTTTACCAATTATGTTTCCCCCAAGTGCATGAATCAGTCATCAGTATCAATTTTATTCCATTTGTTTTCAGTTTATAAGAAGTTTGCTTGCTGAGAAATTTTCTACTATTATCTAAGTTATAATGTAAGTAGTGGAGCAAATTTGATTAGAGCCATATCACTCAATTTTTTTGTTTTCTGCAATAGATGTTAAAATCAAAGTGTACAGGCTTTCAAAGTCATTTTGAAAGTCCTATGAGTTTGTAACATAATTAATTTTATTGCAAATTTGTTAAATGCAAAGAATTAGAAATCATCAGACTTGCAAAAAGTTTGTACCCATGTGTACATTGATTCACTTTCTCAACAGGTTGTGGCATCTTCTAAAAACACCTTTTCAGAACTTATACCTACATTTATCCATGATTACACAATGTTTTTACTTTAAAAAATCTTGTTTAACCTGTCATATGTATAGTATTTGTTGTAAAGGTATTTTATTATTTTATTAAATGCATATTTATTCTAAATTTTGAATTAGGAATTTTCATCTTGTATTTTCTGCTGATTTTCTATGATATTTACATGAATGTGATTTTTTTTTTTTTTGCTTTTCAGATGTACTTCAGATTTAAATTGGTAATTTTTTTCTGATCTTTTTCTTTTCCAGATGTGTTACCTAGAAATACTTTTTCTTAGTTTCCTTATTTTCCTTTAATACAGCCTTAAAGTACTATCTTCCATATGATTATCGTAATTTCACTATAAGGTTGGTTCAATGAAGTTGGACTAAGAAGTATAGTGATTTCTCTATTTAATAGAAGGCTTTCTTTAACTTGGCTTCTTCAACTTGTCCTCCGAGATAGAATGCCTATGGTTCTATTCAAGATTTTATCCCAAGTTTTAAAGGAATGGCTCAAACTCCAAACCTGGTGAAAGAGACATGTTTTCGTTTTGATTTCACACTATGTCTATTATAAGTCTCTTGTTGTTGTCCTTTTATATATCTATTACTAATATCACATGTAAACCTGAGACTTGGTCCACTTTTCTTGACCATACTCTTAGTTCAGTTCAGTCACTCCATCGTGTCTGACTGTTTGTGACCCCATGGACTGCAGCATTCCTGGCCTCCCCATCCATCACCAACTCACAGAGCTTACTCAAACTCATGTCCCTCAAGTCGGTGATGCCATCCAACCATCTCATCTTCTGTCATCCCCTTCTCCGACTGCCTTCAGTCTTTCCCAACATCGGGTTCTTTCCCAGAGAGTCAGTTCCTCACATCAGGTGGCCAAAGGATTGGAGTTTCAGCTTCAGCATTAGTCCTTCCAATGAATATTCAAGACTGATTTCCTTTAGGATGGACTGGTTGGATCTCCTTGCAGTTCAAGGGACTCTTAAGAGTCTTCTCCAACACTACAGTTCAAAAGTATCAATTCTTCGGCACTCAGCTTTCTTTATAGTTCAACTCTCACATCCATACATGACTACTGGAAAAACCATAGCTTTGACGACTAGATGGACCTTTCTTGGCAAAGTAATGTCTCTGCTTTTTAGTATGCTCTCTAGGTTGGTCATAACTTTTCTTCCAAGGAGCAAGCATCTTTTAATTTCATAGCTTCAGTCACCATCAGCAGTGATTTTGGAGTTCCCCAAAATAAAGTCTCCCACTGTTTCCATTGCTTCCGCATCTATTTGCCATGAAGAGGTGGGACTGGATGCCATGATCTTAGTTTTCTGATTATTGAGTTTTAAGCCAGCTTTTTCACTCTTCTCTTTCACTTTCATCAAGACGCTATATAGTTCTTTGCTTTCTGCCATAAAGGTGGTGTTATCTGCATATCTGAGGTTATTGATATTTCTCCTAATTGAAATTAGGATTAGAATTAGGGTTAGGGTTAAGGTTAGTCATCTTGATTCCAGCTTGTGCTTCATCCAGCCTGGCATTTCACACAATGTACTCTGCAAAGAAATTAAATCCTAAGGTGACAGTATATAGCCTTGGTGTACTCCTTTCCCGATTTGGAACCAGTCTGTTGTTCCATGTCCAGTTCTAACTGTTGACTCTTGATCTGTATACAGATTCCTCAGGAGGCAGGTCAGGTGGTCTGGTAGTCCCATCTCTTTCAGAATTTTCCACAGTTTGTGGTGATCCACACAGTCAAAGACTTTGGTGTAGTCAATAAAACAGAAGTAGATGTTTTTCTTGAACTCTCTTGCTTTTCCCATGATCCAGTGGATGTTGGCGATTTGATCTCTGGTTCCTCTGCCTTTTCTAAAACCTGCTTGAACATCTGGAAGTTCACGGTTCACATATTGCTGAAGCTTGACTTGGAGAATTTTGAGCATGACTTTACTAGAGTGTGAGATGAGTATAATTGTGCGGTAGTTTGAGCATTCTTTGGCATTGTCTTTCTTTGGGATTGGAATGAAAACTGACCTTTCCCAGTCCTGTGGCCACCGCTGAGTTTTCCAAATTTGCTGGCATATTGAGTGCAGCACTTTTTCAGCATCATCTTTCAGGATTTGAAATAGCTCAACTGGAATTCCATCACCTCCACTAGCTTTGTTCGTAGTGATACTTTCTAAGGCCCACTTGACTTCACAATCCAAGATGTCTGACTCTAGATGAGTGATCACACCATCGTGATTATCTGGGTCATGAAGCTCTTTTTTGTATAGTTCTTCTGTGTATTCTTGCCACCTCTTCTTAATATCTTCTGCTTCTCTTAGGTCCATACTATTTTTGTGCTTTATCGAGCCCATCTTTCCATGAAATGTTCCCTTGGTATTTCTAATTTTCTTGAAGAGATCTCTAGTCTTTCTTATTCTGTTGTTTTCCTCTATTTCTTTGCATTGATCCCTGAGGAAGGCTTTCTTATGTCTCCTTGCTATTCTTTGGAACTCTGCATTCAGATGCTTATATCTTTCCTTTTCACTTCTCTTCTTTTCACAGCTGTTTGTAAGGCCTCCTCAGATAGTCATTTTGCTGTTTTACATTTATTTTCCATGGGGATGGTTTTGATCCTTGTCTCCTGTACAATGTCACAAATCTCTGTCCATAGTTCATCAGGCACTCTATCTATCAGATCTAGTCCCTTAAATCTATTTCTTACTTCCACTGTATAATCATAAGGGATTTGATTTAGGTCATATCTGAATGGTCTAGTGGTTTGCCCTACTTTCTTCTATTTAAGTCTGAATTTGGCAATAAGGAGTTCATGATCTGAGCCACAGTCAGCTCCTGGTTTTGTTTTTGCTAACTGTATAGAGCTTCTCCATCTTTGGCTGCAAAGAATATAATCAATCTGATTTTGGTGTTGACCATCTGGTGATGTCCATGTGTAGAGTCTTCTCTTGTGTTGTTGGAAGAGGGTGTTTGCTCTGACCAGTGCGTTCTCTTGGCAGAACTCTATTAGCCTTTGCCCTGCTTCATTTCATGCTCCAAAGCCAAATTTGCCTGTTACTCCAGGTGTTTCTTGATTTCCTACTTTTGCATTCCAGCCCCCTATAGTGAAAAGGACATCTTTTTTGGGTGTTAGTTCTAAAAGGTCTTGTAGGTCTTCATAGAACCGTTCAACTTTGGCTTCTTCAGCATTACCGGTTGGGGCATAGGCTGGGTTTACTGTAACATTGAATGGTTTGCCTTGGAAACGAACAGAGATCATTCTGTTGTTTTTGAGATTGCATCCAAGTACTGCATTTCGGACTCTTTTGTTGACCATGATGGCTACTCCATTTCTTCTAAGGGATTCCTGCCCACAGTAGTAGAGATAATGGTCGTCTGAGTTAAATTCACCCATTCCAGTCCATTTTAGCTCACTGATTCCTAGAATGCCTACGTTCACTATTGCCATCTCCTGTTTGATCACTTCCAATTTGCCTTGATTCATGGACCTAACATTCCAGGTTCCTATGCAATATTGTTCTTTACAGCACTGGACCTTGCTTCTATCACCAGTCACATCCACAACTGGGAATTGTTTTTGCTTTGGCTCCATCCCTTCATTCTTTCTGGATTTATTTCTCCACTGATCTCCAGTATTATACTGGGCACCTACTGACCTGGGGAGTTCCTCATTCAGTATCCTATCATTTTGCCTTTTCATACTGTTCATGGGGTTCTCAAGGCAAGTATACTGAAGTGGTTTGCCATTCCTTTCTTTAGTGGATCACATTCTGCCAGACCTCTCCACCATGACCTGCCCGTCTTGGATGGCCCCACACGGCATGGCTTAGTTTCATTGAGTTAGACAAGGCTGTGGTCCATGCGATCAGATCGACTAGTTTTCTGTGATTATGATTTCAGTGTGTCTGCCCTCTGATGCCCTCTTGCAATACCTACCGTCTTACTTGGGTTTCTCTTACCTTGGTTGTGGGGTATCTCTTCACGTTGCTCCAGCAAAACGCAGCCGCTGCTCCTTACTGTGGACGAGGGGTATCTCCTCATGGCCGCCCCTCCTGACCTTGAATGTGGAATAGCTCCTCTCGGCTCTCCTGCACCTGTGCAGCCGCCACCACGTGGACGTGGGGTAGCTCCTCTTGGCCGCTGCCCCTGACCTCAGGCAAGGAGTGGTTCCTCTCAGCCAAGCTTCTGGCGTCGCTTCTGCGCACAGTCCATCGCGCAGCCGGTTTTTTATACTCAGAGTATTTTGAACAGACAGGCAGCTATGTTTTTCAGATGGTAGGTTCTCATGTTTACTTGTTCCTTGTAGATTGGAAGAAAGAAGAATTCAAAGCTGGTGTGTATGTGATGATCCACGAGGGACCTTGCTCTTTGTGGGACAGTCTGGAGGAATGTTGGGTGGAAGTGAGCTGGATCTACACAGGGTCAGAGGAATCCTCACAGAATGAGAACCTTCTGGCCCAGGTCTACGGAGACCTTTCCCAAAAACATGATAGATCACTTGTCTTTGAAGCAAATTAACCCTGGTTGCAGCCACTGCTCATCCTGTTCTCCTTCTGTCTGAAGAAGGGAAACGAGTTACCTGGCAAAAGAAGTGTCACGATCGTCCCAGCTCCACACAGAGATTCGACTCTGTTTCCTGTGTGCTGGGTCAACTAAGCATCAGTCCAGGGAGATACTTCTGGGATGTGCAAGTTGGGAACACCTGTTCCTGGGATCTGGAAGTTTGCAGGGATAATGTAAGAAGGAAGGGGAGGGTCCCAATGTCCGCACAGAATGGTTTCTGGGCCATCAGGCTTTACGAGGGAGAGTACTGTGCCCTCACTGCCCAAGCAACCCCTCTTACTGTAAGAGGGAAACCCCTTAGTGTGGGGGTATTCCTGGATTATGAGGCTGGGGATGTGTCTTTCTATGACATGACAGATAGATTTCGTATTTTCACCTTTCACCAGAACACATTCTGTGTTGTGCTAAAACCTCTTTTTAGATGTTTGTCCTCTGGCCACCTAACCATCTGTTCAGGTGAAGGAGAAAAGACTGATGTTGTATTTCACGGGCCTACCTTTTCATGAATAATGTTTACTTTGGACTTCACTGATGTTCACGATTTCCCCCCAGAGACATACAGATTTTTTTCCTCCTCCTTACTGGCTAATTCTCAAAGCTCTGGAACACAGATTGATGACCGCCTCACATATCAGTGCTCCCTTCATCATTTGTTATCAAATTACTGTAAACCTGTGAACATTTGAAACCCAACATAAATTATATATGGTCCTATACAGTTTCCTATTTTTCTTTTCATAATCAATCCTCTCAAAATAGTTATCCAAATATTCCAGTTTTATTTCTCTGTTTCTTATTTTTATCTCAATATACCTCATGTTATGGGTTAACCTCAAATATTCATGATATGAGCTTATTTGGAAGTAGAGTCATTCATGGGGTCGCAAAGAGTTGGACACAACTGAGCGACTGAACTGAACTGAATTGAACTGAAGGTCCTATTGGAGTAGGATGGGTCCTTAATCCACTGTGCTGGGTTTCCTTATAAAAAAGGAAATTTAGACACACACATATACATAGGGGTGCTTCCCAGGTGACACTTATGGTAAAGAATCTGCCTGCTGATACAAGAAACGTGGGTTTGATCCCTGGGTTGGGAAGATCCCTTGGAGGAGGGCATGGCAACCCACTCCAGTATTCTTGCCTGGATAATTCCTTGGACAGAGGAGCCTGAGGTCTACAGTCCATAGGGTCACAACGAGTTGGACACAACTGAAGCAACTTAGCACACATATGTATATAGAGAAAGCATCATGTCATCATGTCAGGCTTGGTGTTTTATTGCCACAATCTAAGACTGCTGGCAAATCACCAGAAGCAAAGAGAACTGCTTGGAAGAGATCCTTTCCTAGCACCTTCAGAGCAAGGATGGCCCTTGCAACACCTTGAGCTTGAACTTCTAGCCTCTACAATTGTGAGACAACAAAGTTTTGTTTTTAAGCCACTTAATTTGTTCTCTTTGTTACAACAGCCATAACAAATGAATACACTTTATTTTTATTCCAAGAATTTCATTGAATTTAGGGTTTCAAAGAGTCTGACATGACTGATGTGACTTAGCACGCACATGTGTCAATGCAAGAGATGAGGGTTTGATCCCTGAGTCAGGAAGACTCCTTGGAGAAGTACATGACAACCCGCTCCAGTATTCTTATGGAGATAGTCCCATGAACAGAGGAGCCTGGTGGACTATAGTCCATGGGACTGCGAAGAGTCAGACTCAAATGAAGGATTAAGCACAGATATGAGCTAATTGAAAAGGCTCTTGCTTGTACAGGGGAAAATATCCATATTAATATACTTAACAAAATAGAAGTAAAAGTATAACTGGTGCAACCAATTAAAGACTAGACAAATACTTTTGAGAGGGCGGGAGGGAGAAAGTGTGGAGAAATGTCAGAAGGAATGAAGATCCTTATAAGATGGGCTTGTTGTTCAGTCACTAAGTTGTAACCAACTCTTTTGCAACCCCATGGACTGTAGCCCACCAGGCTCCTCTGTCCATGGGATTTCCCATGGCAAGAATACTGGAGTGGGTTGCCATTCCCTTCTCCAAAGGGTCTTCCTGACCCAAGGATGGAACCTGTGTCTTCTCTTTTGTGCAGATGGATTCTTTACCACTGAGCCCCCAGTGAAGCCCTATAAGATGGGCAATTGCCAGCAATACTGGTAAAAGCTGATATAATTTCTACTGGATAATGCCCTCTCATGTTTGTAGACTGTACTATAAGTAAATAAGCCTAAGACCTAAGTACCTGTATTAAAAAACATTTCTGAAACAAAGTCAAAATGAAGAAAACAATGAGCAAATTGTTTCTGGTGTGTTTTTACCTGGTGTGAATGGGAGGAAAGAATTAACTAATACATTCTCAAGAGGATAGGCAAGAAAGTTATGACCAACCTAGATAGCATATTAAAAAGCAGAGACATTACTTTGCCAACAAAGTAAAGGTCCGTCTAGTCAAGGCTATGGTTTTTCCGGTGGTCATGTATGGATGTGAGAGTTGGACTGTGAAGAAAGCTGATCGCCGAAGAATTCATGCTTTTGAACTGTGGTGCTGGAGAAGACTCTTGAGAGTCCCTTGGACTGCAAGGAGATTCAACCAGTCTGTTTAAAGGAGATCAATCCTGGGTGTTCATTGGAAGGACTGATGCTAAACTGAAACTGCAATACTTTGGCCACCTCATGCGATGAGTTGACTCACTGGAAAAGACTGATGCTGGGAGTGATTGGGGGCGGGAGGAGACGGGGACAACAGAGAATGAGATGGCTGGATGGCATCACCGACTCGATGGACATGAGTTTGTGTGAAGTCCGGGAGTTGGTGATGGACAGGGATGCCTGGCATGCTGTGATTCATGTGGTCGCAAAGAGTCGGACATGACTGAGCGACTGAACAGAACTGAACTGAATTAAAATAATGCTCTGCTTAAAACTCATCAATAAAATAATATGTACCATGAGGAAAAAAAATATTTCTAAGAAAGAAGAGATTGGCAGGAGGAAGCCAAGAGACTGGAGTGCATGGGAAGGAAATATTTCATGAGAAGGGCTGTTAGGTGTCTGGGTAATGACAGGAAAGAGAAAAATAAAGGGAAGAATAAGAAACTCCTCTTTGGAGGGTACTGGAAAGCAGACAGAATTCTCCCTTAGGGAACAACAGAAAGGTTGAATCATCTGTGGGCAATAAATAACCTCATAAGTGGAACAAGTATTAAAGTTATACAACTTCACAACCACATGCTGAAGCATTGTTATTTTTAGAATGTGAAAAATATCTATGATCATCTATTGAGACCTAATAAAAACTGCAGAGTCTAGGTGATGTTTAAATTAAATATAAGAATTTTTTAACTTCTTTGAATTAAGGTTGAGTATATATGTTGTTGGATCTCCAACCAGTCCATTCTAAAGGAGATCAATCCTGGATGTTCATTGGAGGGACTGATGCTAAAGCTGAAACTCCAATACTTTGGCCACCTCATGAGACGAGTTGACTCACTGGAAAAGACTCTGATGCTGGGAAAGGTTGGGGGCGGGAGGAAAAGGGGACGATGGAGAATGAGATGGCTGGATGGCATCACCGACTCTGTGGACATGAGTTTGAGTGTACTCCGGGAGTTGGTGATGGACAGGGAGGCCTGGCGTGCTGTGATTCATGGGGTCGCGGAGAGTCGGACACGACTGAGCGACTGAACTGAACTGAACTGAACTGATATATGTTGTTAAGGTTGAATATACTCATAAATATCTTTTTATAATTATAGGTACCATGAAATTAAAAGACGTTTACTCCTTGGAAGGAAAGTTATGACCAACCTTGATAATATATTAAAAAGCAGAGACATTACTTTGCCAACAAAGGTCCGTCTAGTCAAGGCTATGATTTTTCCCGTGGTCATGTATGGGTGTGAGAGTTGGACTGTGAAGAAAGCTGATCGCCGAAGAATGGATGCTTTTGAACTGTGGTGTTGGAGAAGACTCTTGAGAGTCCCTTGTACCACCAGGAGATCCAACCAGTCCATTCTAAAGGAGATCAATCCCGGGTGTTCATTGGAAGGACTGATCCTGAGGTTGAAACTCCAATACTTTGGCCACCTCATGCGACGAGTTGACTCACTGGAAAAGACTCTGATGCTGGGAGGGATTGGGGGTGGGAGGAGAAGGGGACGACAGAGAATGAGATGGCTGGATGGCATCACCGACTCCATGGACATGAGTTTGAGTGAAGTCCGGGAGTTGGTGATGGACAGGGAGGCCTGGCGTGCTGTGATTCATGGGATCGCAAAGAGTTGGACAAGACTGAGCGACTGAACTGAACTGAACTGAACTGTGAGGCTTCCCTGCTAGTTCAGTCAGTAAAGAATCCACCTGCAATGCAGGAGACCTGGGTTTTATCCCTGGTTCTGGAAGATCCCCTGGAGAAGGAAACGGCAACTCGCTCCAGTATTCTTGCCTGGAGAATGCCTGGTGGGCTACAGTCCTTGGAGGTGCAAAGAGTCAGCCATGACTAAAGCATCTAAGCATGCACCCACGCAGAACAGGTCCACAGACTGTGATTTGCAAAACCCTTCTATGGACTTTGACATCTGGATTGGAGAGGTGCAACATGGTGACCCTTTAATATTAACATCAAAGTTTAGATTAGGTGAATTCATAAGTCTATTTTCTATTCCTTAAGAGCTGAGTGGCATTTATACCCTTATCAAACCTCAACCTTTTCAGGAAAAGAAAACCTAAATCTCTGAGATTATTACATACTTAAGTTTCAAAGTGAGGAATAAAATATTGCCAGCATATCAGTAAACAAAGGCTGTCACAGTCATCATCTACCTGCAGCACGGGTTAGCTGGTCAGCCCTGAGGGAACCAAAGAAACAAAGAATTCAGTTCATTTCATTCCCTTCTCCTCCTGCCTTCAATTTTTCCCAGCGTCAGGAACTTTTCCAATAAGTCAGCTCTTCACATGAAGCAGCCCAGGTATTGGAGTTGCAGCTTCAGCATCAGTCCCTCCAATGAATATTCAGAG
The DNA here is from genome assembly GCF_049115385.1 of Moschus berezovskii. Taxonomy (NCBI): domain Eukaryota; kingdom Metazoa; phylum Chordata; class Mammalia; order Artiodactyla; family Moschidae; genus Moschus; species Moschus berezovskii. The sequence continues at coordinate 37,963,677 of NC_142482.1, forward strand.
CTGATTTCCTTTAGGATGGACTGGTTGGATCTCCTTGCAGTCCAAGGGATTCTCAAGAGTCTTCTCCAACACCACAATTCAAAAGCATCAGTTCTTCGATGCTCAACTTTCTTTATAGTCCAATTCTCACATCCATACATGACTACTGGAGAAACCATAGCTTTGACTAGATGGACCTTTGTTGGCAAAGTAATGTCTCTGCTTTCTAATATATTATCTAAGCTGGTCATATCTTTCCTTCCAAGGAGCAAGCGTCTTAAATTTCATGGCTACAGTTACCATCTGCAGTGATTTTGGAGCCCCCAAAAATAAAGTCTGTCACTATTTCCATTGTTTCCCCATCTATTTGCCATGAAGAGATTGGACCGGATGCCACGATCTTAGTTTTCTAAATATTGAGTTTTAAGCCAACTTTTTCACTCTCCTCTTTCATTTTCATCAAGAGGTTTTTTAGTCCTTCATTGCTTTCTGTCATAAGGGTGGTGTCATTTGCATCAGTTCAGTTCAGTTCAGTTCAGTCGCTCAGTCGTGTCCGACTCTCCGCGACCCCATGAATCACAGCACGCCAGGCCTCCCTGTCCATCACCAACTCCCGGAGTACACTCAAACTCATGTCCACAGAGTCGGTGATGCCATCCAGCCATCTCGTTCTCCGTCGTCCCCTTCTCCTCCCGCCCCCAACCTTTCCCAGCATCAGAGTCTTTTCCAGTGAGTCAACTCGTCGCATGAGGTGGCCAAAGTATTGGAGTTTCAGCTTTAGCATCTGAGGTTATTGATATTTCTCCTGGCAGTCTTGATTCCAGTTTGTGCTTCATCCAATCCAGCATTTCTCATGATGTACCCTGCATATACGTTAAACAAGCAGGGTGACAATATACAGCCTTGACTTACTCCTGCCCCGAGGAGTACAAAGACTACCTGCCCGCCTAGCAGCCATCAGACTGTAGCCACTTCCTACAGTGAGCCCTGAGGGAACTTAGGGTGAGATAACACAGGATACTGGCCCCAAAAGGCTGAGGTGCATATCAAAGAAATGATTTCAGTGAGCCCAGCCTCTTGCTTCTTCCCATACAAAAAAAAAAGTGCTAAATTCTTTAACTTGAGATGTCTAGTTTTCTTTTATTAAGAGTAGTCTTTTGTTCCTACTACCTGTCCTTTGTTGTAAAACTCCTGAATATCTTAGCTCCCCCCTCACCTTCTTGGAGCAGTTCTCTCAAATTACTTGAGATGCTGCCCCTCCAGTCTTAAAGTCCTCAGTATATCTGTCAAAAAATTAAAACTCTGTTTGCAGATGATATGATCCTCTACATAGAAAACTCTAAAGACACCATCAGAAAATTGCTATAGCTAATCAATGAATATAATAAAGTTGCAGGATGTAAAATTAATACACAGAAATTTCTTGTATTCCTTACACTAACAATGAGAAAACAGAAAGAGAAATTAAGGAAACAATTCCATTCAACATTGCAATGAAACGAATAAAATACTTAGGAATAAATCTACCTAAAGAAACAAAAGACCTATATATAGAAAACTATAAAACACTGATGAAAGAAATCAAAGAGGACACAAGTAGATGGAGAAATATACCGTGTTCATGGATCAGAAGAATCTATGCAGTGAAAATAAGTATACTACCCAAAGCAATCTACAGATTCAAGACAATCTCTATCAATGTACCAATGGCGTTTTTCACAGAAGTACAACACAAAATTTCACAATTTGTATGGAAATACAAAAAACCTCAAGTAGCCAAAGCAATCTTGAGAAAGAATGAAACTGGAGGAATCAGCCTGCCTGACTTCAGATTATACTACAAAGGTACTGTCATCAAGACAGTATGGTCCTGGCACAAAGACAGAAATATAGATCAATGGAACAAAACAGAAAGCCCAGTGATAAATCCACGCACCTATCCACGCACCTATGAACACCTTCGGAGAAGGCAATGGCAAGCCACTCCAGTACTATTGCCTAGAAAATCCCATGGATGGAGGAGCCTGGTAGGCTGCAGTCCGTGGGGTCGCTAGGGGTCGGACACGACTAAGCGACTTCACTTTTCACTTTCACACATTGGAGAAGGAAATGGCAACCCACTCCATTGTTCTTGCCTGGAGAATCCCAGGGACAGAGGAGCCTGATGGGCTTCGTCTATGGGGTCACACAGAGTCGGACACGACTGAAGTGACTTAGCAGCAGCAAATGAACACCTTATCTTTGACAAAGGAGGCAAGAAAATACAATGGAGAAGACAATCTCCTTAACAAGTGGTGCTGGGAAAACTGGTCATCCACTTGTAAAAGAATGGAACTAGAACACTTTCTAACACCACACACAAAAATAAACTCAAAATGGATTAAAGATCTAAATGTGAGACCAGAAACTATAAAACTCCTAGAGGAAACATAGGCAAAACACTCTGACATAAATCACAGCAGGATCCTCTATGACCCACCTCATAGAGTAATGGAAATAAAAGCAAAAATAAACAAATGAGACTTAATTAAACTTAAAAACTCTTGCACAATGAAGAAAACTATAGCAAGGTGAAAAGACAACCTTTAGAACAGGAGAAAGTAATAGCAAATGAAGCAACTGACAAAGAATTAATCTCAAAAATAAGTAGCTCATGCAGCTCAATAACAGAAAAATAAATGAACCAATCAAAAAATGGGCCAAAGAACTAAACAGACATTTCTCCAAAGAAGACATATAGATGGCTAACAAACACATGAAAAGATGCTCAACATGACTCATTATCAGAGAAATACGAATCAAAACCACAATGAGGTACCATCTCCAGAATGGCTGCTATCAAAAAGTCTACAATGAATGCTGGAGTGGGTGTGAAGAAAAGGGAACCCTCTTAAACTGTTGGTAGGAATGCAAACTAGTGTAGCCACTATAGAGACCAGTGTGGAGATTCCTTACAAACCTGGAAATAGAACTTCCATATGACCCAGCAACCCCACTGCAGGCCATACACAGCAAGGAAACCAGAACTGAAAGAGCCACATGTACCCCAATGTTCCTCAGAGCACTGTTTGCAATAATTAGGGTATGGAAGCAACCTACATGTTCACAGGCAGACAAATGGATAAGAAAGCTGTGGTACATATACACAATGGACTATTACTCAGCTATTAAAAAGAATGCATTTGAATCAGTTCAAATGAGGTGGATGAAACTGAAGCCTACTATACAGAGTGAAGTAAGTCAGAAAGATAAGCACAAATACAGTATATTAGCACATATATATGGAATTTAGAAAGATAACAACGATGATCCTATATGTGAGACAGCAAAAGAGACACAGATATAAAGAACAGAATTTTGGGCTCTGTGGGAGAAGGTGAGAATGGGATGATTTGAGAGAATCGCATTGAAGCATGTATATTATCATATGTGAAATAGATCACCAGTCCAAGTTTGATGCATGAAACAGTGCACTTGTAGCCAGTACACTGGGGCAACTCTGAGAGATTAGATGGGAAAGGAGGTGGAATGGGGGTTCATGGTGGGGGCACATATACATCCATGACTGATTCATGTCAATGTATGGCAAAAACCATCACAATATTGTAAAGTAATTAGCCTCCAATTAAAATAATTAATTTAAAAAAACATAACTCTCAACTTGAGCATTGTGAATAAATTTTTTAGTTAATAAGGGCTTTGAGGTCCAAACTGCAAGTCTTACAAATGGATTCAAAATATAACTTGTCTTGTGTGGGCTGAGGGCAAAGTACTAAGCCCTACCTTTGCCCAAATACTAATTATACATTAACTACCCTCAGGATTGTTAGTGACATACAGCACATTTTTGAGTGAAGTACCAGTTTCTTTATACCCATGAAGACAGTGATAAGAATCAAGAAAACGCAATTGTGATTGAAACTCTTGAGAAGAACAGAGTTCAAAATATTTCTTTTGATAAGAAGTGGCTAGTTCAATAAGAGGATCGTTGAACAATACACTCCCTTCCACCTCACCTTGATCTGAGGGTTTAACAGGAGCTGACAGATAAGGGGTAGGAGGCATGGAGAAGTCAGCCAGCCTAAGACTACATTTCTTAATTCTGGGTTGTTCAGTATAATCAGCTTCCCTGTTGGTTCAGAGGTAAAGAATCCACCTGCAATGCTAGAAACCAGGATTTAATCCCAGGGTTGGGAAGATCCCCAGAGGAGAAAAGGAAATGACAACCCATTCCAGTATTCTTGTCTGGAAAATCCCATGGCCAGAGGAGCCTGGCGGGCTGCAGTCCACGGGGGCATACCAGAGTGGGACACAACTGAGACGGGGCACTAGGGCACAGTGTAATCACGAGAATATATTTTAAATCACTGATTCATACTTCTACCTTCTCTTCCTTCCTTCCACCCCTAAGAAATTTCTATTTGATTAGTCTGAGATAGGACCTCGGCAGGATTGTTAAGCAGAAACAACTCTGGTTTAGTTTAATTGGTCTATAATTGGTCTACATAAATGATTAAGTGAACATAAAAGTTCTTTCTGTTTCAGCACTGGACACTCTATGGTTGACTTGCATGAAGAGAAAATTAAAAAAAAAAAATCTAATCTGAGATTTATCAATTGAGTTTCTGTGTATACACAGTTATTTGTGGATTTATTCAAATGAATAACTGCTTCTGAAGTATTGTTTTATGATCATACAAGGTTCAGAGTACAGGGTCTCCTTTCCTGCTTCTGGTTAATTCCATGCTGCACCTGCAGCACTCAAGAACCAGAAACCTGATTCATATGACTGAAATTTCTCTCTGACCCAGGGATACTTTCTTGGGTCATAGAATCTCTTCCTCCTCTGTGTTTGTAGAAGGGACACAAAGATATTTCAAAACCCTGCCAATACAACTCAGGTCCAAGCTGAGACTTTCTTTGGGATACAAGTGACAGAAGTGAAACAACTTCCTTCTTAAGGTGGTGACTTATCCAATACATCACTACAGAAAATCACCTATGATGAATGGAAATCATAAAAGTGAGTTTTATCTTTTGATACTGCTGATATTGCTTGTGCTTTTGTGTGTGCATGTGTTAGAGAGAGAGAGAGCCTGTATGTCTAGCTAGTACTTCTAACAAAAGCATTTGAGTTGCAAAGATAGTACAGACCTCAGGCTACAAGGCATGAGACTTGGATTTTCACTCCCTCGAGTCTGGTCAATCTGACTTCCATACATTCTTTTCTGTATGTCATTAGAACATCACTTATTTCAAAAATATAATCAACAATTAGCAATTAATATGTGATATTTGCATTCTATAAGTCGTGAAAAATTACCTCATAGAACTTTCCTGGTGTTTCAGACAGTAAGGAATCTGCTTGCAATGCAGGAGACCTGGGTTCAAACCCTGGGTTGGGATGCTTCTCTAAGGGAATGGCTACCCACTGCAGTATTCTTGCCTGGAGAATTCCACGGACGGAGGAGCCTGGCAAGCAGACTACAGTTCATGGGGTTGCAAAGAATCAGACGAGACTGAGCAACTAACACACTTTACTCTCAAAACTGGCCACTCTGTGTAATGATGAAATAAAAGCTTCTTTTAAGGAATACATTGCTGTGAAATTCCAAGATGTTATTTTAATATTTTCATATTAATGAATTTTAATATCTATGGTGAATACATTTTAATGTGCAGTAATTAGAAATATTTAGAAGTGGAGTAGAGATCCAACTTGTGGTGGCTAATATTCTGATATGTAGTAATTACTGAAAAAATTGATGTATAATGCCTCTGTAGGTAAGTAAGCAACAATCTCTGTTTGGAAAAATAAGCAAGGACAACTCATGAACAGAGATTGGAAAAAGTTTTTCTGACCATCAGTGGGGTATTATTCAAATTATTATATCATAAGATTTATATAATGCTCTAAAACTGTTTTATGCAAGAATAATGCATTGCACTACTTTGATATTAACTTTAAACACTGAACTGCTTTGCAATATGTAATGAAGACCTTCTTTTTGTTGCAGCTATTCTTTCATTAAAATGGTTGATATGTACAGGTAAGTTTCTCCAGTGTTTCCTTATGTAGAAGACCATATTATCACATACACATTTTTGCTATTATTGATTAATCTGTTTAGAATCTAAAATATGCATATATAACAGGAAAGATAATGTAGTTTGTTATATTGACTACCTCAATGATGATTGTATGTCACTTTGGAAATTTAACACAATTTTTCTCATTGCCTTATTATGATTTTATTCATATATTTCATATACATAATAATTTGCTTGCTTTCAAAGTAATAGTAGTGGAAAAAATATGAGGACAAAGAAGTGACAGAATGATAGTCCTATGGGTAGGGGTGAATGTAGGAAATAATGTTTTAGAAAGATACATCAATTTGTATTAAAAAACCAATGGAATGGTAGACAATATCCATGCTGTAGAAAACTGAAGAACACTGGTTGAAAAATAAAAAGCTGATTTAGCAATGTTATTGCTGTTGACCATTACCTGTGAATTTGCAGTATAATACTAAGAGAAGAAGTATAATTATACATGATAGATAAGACAATGGCAGGTGACCTGGTACATTTTGAGGAAGAAGATAGGATAAAGGAGTTAAATACCAGTAGATGGTATGACCATTTACCTAGAAGGAGAGCTGGACCAAACTTTCTGCTCAAATGGTACCAATAATAATTAAGTAGATAAAATCAGTTCTCTCACGTATTTCTCAGGCATTTGGCTGAGAAAATAGGTAGGGAATTGGTGGATGCTTAGCAAGAAGAAAAATAATAATATAAACAAAAAGAACTAAGAACATCTTACACTTCTTTGTGTAAAATACATCATTACACATAATGAAACTGTAAAAAGACATTTCATCAAGTAAAGATAGCTGTATCTCTGACTTAAATTCTTAGAATTCTTGAAATTTATATCAATTACTTAGATATTCATTTTTTAAAAAACAGCAATTAATCTGAACGACATATAAGACTAGATTATTAAATTCAAATGCATTTTCTGAAAAAATTTGAACATAGAACTTACCTTTAAATGAATGAGTTTTTCACATGATGTTTTAAAGTTATGCTCCATTTACAGAAATTACAAAACATTGACTGTACTCCCTGTGTTGCACAGGGCATCCTTGCAACCTACCTTACACTCAATAGTTTGTACCTCCCTTACCCATACCACTCCTATGTTGCCCCTCCTTCCTTTAAAACTGTATATAAAAAGAGAATGAATGTTTTTCATGTAGGCTTCCAAAGTAAAGATCAGATTGAAAGATGAAAAAGGATCTTCCCTGTTTATTGCTCATTTCTCAGATTCTTGCTTCTTGTCATAAAATTTGATTCTCTTGGATGTGATTCTACCTTACATAGTGATTTGCCTCACCAAATAAAATTTCAGGTTTTCTCTTTCATATATTGTTGTAAAGTAGTTATGTACTCAAATTTAAGTTTCTAAGAAATCAATTGCAAAAGATTTTACTATTTATACAAAATTCTGTTGGACCCTTCAGTTCAGTTCAGTCACTCAGTCGTGTCTGACTCTCCACGACCCCATGAATCACAGCACGCCAGGCCTCCCTGTCCATACCAAGTCCCGGAGTTCACTCAAACTCATGACCATTGAGTCAGTGATGCCATCCAGCCATCTCATTCTCTGTCATCCCCGTCTCCTACCACCCCCAATCCTTCCTAGCATCAGACTCTTTTTCAGTGAGTTAACTCATCGCATGAGGTGGCCAAAGTATTGGAGTTTCACCTTTAGCATCAGTCCTTCCAATGAACACCCAGGACTGATCTCCTTTAGAATGGACTGGTTGGATCTCCTTGCAGTCCAAGGGACTCTCAAGAGTCTTCTCCAGCACCACAGTTCAAAAGCATCAATTCTTCGGCGATCAGCTTTCTTCACAGTCCAACTCTCACATCCATAAATGACCACGGGCAAAACCATACCCTTGACTAGACGGACCTTTGTTGGCAGAGTAATGTCTCTGCTTTCTAATATGCTATCTAGGTTGGTCATAACTTTCCTTCCAAGGAGGAAGAGTCTTTTAATTTCATGGCTGCAATCAGTATCTGCAGTGATTTTGGAGCCCCCCAAAATAAAGTCTGACACTGTTTCCACTGTTTCCCCATCTATTTCCCATGAAGGGATGGGACCAGATGCCACGATCTTCGTTTTCTTAATGTTGAGCTTCAAGCCAAACTTTTCACTCTTCTCTTTCACTTTCATCAAGAGGCTTTTGAGTTACTCTTCACTTTCTGCCATAAGGGTGGTGTCATCTGCATATCTGAGGTTATTGATATTTCTCCCCGCAATCTTGATTCCAGCTGTGCTTCTTTCAGCCCAGAGTTCCTCATGATGTACTCTGCATATAAATTAAATAAGCAGGGTGACAATATACAACCTTGATGCACTCCACCAAATTTATATCTTTAAGTAAATTATTTGCTGTCCTCTGTTAGTTTGCAGTTAGATGTTTTTACGTCTAAGTGAAGCACTCATAACAGGAATATTTAAGTGTATCATTTTTACTGTATCTTTCTTATTGAGGTATAGTTGATTTACAGTTTCATGTATGCAACATATTGATGTTTTTGTGTATTAACACTCCATTTAAATTATTACATAATATTGCTGCATACTCTGTGCAAAACATTACATTCTAGTATATGATTTACTTATATCTAGCACTTTATAGGAGAACCAATGGCACCCCACTCCAGTACTCTTGCCTAGAGAATCCCATGGACAGAGGAGCCTGGTAGGCTGCAGTCCATGGGGTCACTAAGAGTCGGACACGACTGAGCGACTTCACTTTCACTTTTCACTTTCATGCATTGGAGAAGGAAATGGCAACCCACTCCAATGTTCTTGCCTGCAGAATCCCAGGGACGGGGGAGCCTGGAGGGCTGCCGTCTATGGGGTCGCATAGAGTCGGACATGACTGAAGCGACTTAGCAGCAGCAGCAGCACTTTATACCTCTTAATCCTCTTCCCTTATCTGCTCTCCTCCCCCAACTTTCTTTCTCCTTGTAACCACTAGCTATTCTCTGTATCTGTGTCAGTTTCTCTTTTGTTGTATTGGTTTATTTGTTTTGTTTTTCACATTCAACATACAATAGAAAATATACAGTATTTTTATTTATCTGTCTGACTTATTTCATCAAGCATAATACCATCCAGATCCATCCATATTGTTGTAAATGGCAGAATTTCATTTTTTGTGGTTGAGTAATATTCTATATACATATATTACACACACATATATATATAAGAATGACATTTTTCATAATAAAATATACATAGAAAATGGGATTTCTTACATAACTACCTAGAAAACACAATAGCATTTTATTTCGCTCTTGCAGGTGATACAGTGACTTATGTACACATTTATTTGCTTAATTTCAAAAGGGGAGGAGAATAATTGCTTATTGTTTTTTAATGTAATCATACTCCTCTTGCAGCACCAACAACATGATGTTCTGTATCACATTCAAGGCTTAGGACTCCTGGGTGTGTCTCAAGCTGCACACAAAGCAGGAAACAAGGCCTAAAAGATGACCAGTTCCCACTGAGCTGGAATGTGACATGGGGTCATAGGCGGGAAGGTGGCTTCATGATAGCATGGATGGTTAAGAATCAAAGTGAGAGTCGAAAAGTGAAAAAGGAAAAAAGAGAAATGGTTGTGAAAAAGAAGGTCCAGATGGGTCACCAGATTCTGAAAAAATATTAGGAGGCTGAGTGTGTAGCTCACATCACAATGAAAGCAAAAATTAAGGGTTCTCTGTGTAGACAAATGGGAGAATAGTCTGATAGGATGCTGTATGAATACTTTATCACAGACTACGGGTCTGACATTTCACTACTTTGAATACATATTTGAGCCTTTGTTGCTGTTGTTGTTTAGTTGCTCACTCTTTGAAACCCTGTGGACTGCAGAATTCCATGCCTCCCTGTCCTTCACTCTCTCAGGAATTTGCTCAAACTCGTGTCCATTGAATCAAGATGCCATTCAGCCATCTCATCCTCTGTCATCCCTTCTCCTACCTTCAGTCTTTCTCAGCCTGTAGGCTCTTGGCATCAGGTGGTCAAAGTATTGGCGCTTCAGCTTCAGTATAAGTCCTTCCAATGAATAGTCAGGGTTTGATCTCCTTGCAGTCCAAGGGACTCTCAAGAGTCTTCTCCAACATCACAGTTCAAAAGCATCGATTATTCTGCACTCAACTTTCTTTATGGTCCAACTCTCACATCCATACATGACTACTGGAAAAACTATAGCTTTGACTATGTGGACCTTTGTCGACAAAGTGATGTCTCTGCTTTTTAATATGCTTTTGAAAATTTATCTCCCTTAAATTCATTTACTTTCCCCATTTATAATTATATTAACTATACCCTCTATGCACATTGAGAAGCATATCACATAATGTTACAACTTTTGCTTCAACCATCAAATATATTTTAGAAAACTCAAAAGAAAAGAAAAACCTATCATATTTGTCCATGTTTGTACTCCTTCCCTTGTCCTGTCTTCCTTACTGATGTTTCAAGACTTCTTATTTTATCATTCCCTTTCAATTTCAAAACTTTTATTTAGCCTTTCTTTTAGGACAGGTCTGCTGGCAAGAAATTCTCTTAGCTTACCTTAATCTGAAAATATCTTTATTTCTCTTTGACCCCTAAAGGATGTTTTCACTGAGTACAGAATTCTGTTTGTATTATTTTCTTTTATTTTTTTTTCCATTTTTATTTATTTATTTATTTTTTATTTGAGGCTAATTATTTTACAATATTATATTGGTTGGTTTTGCCATACATTGACATGAATCTGCCCCAGATGTACATGAGTTCCCCGTCCTGAACCCTCCCTCCCACCTCCCTCCTCCCTTTATCCTCCCTCTGGGTCATCCCCGCATACCAGCCCCGAGCATCCTGTAACATGCATCAACCCTGAACAGGTGATTCGTTTCACATATGACAACATACAGGTTTCAATGCCATTCTCCCAAATCATCCCACCCTCACCCTCTCCCACAGAGTCCCAAAGACTGTTCTATACATCTGTGTCTCTTTTGTTGTCTCATATACAGGGTTATCATTTGCATCTTTCTAAATTCCATATATATATGTTAGTATACTGTATTGGTGTTTTTCTTTCTGGCTTACTTCACTCTGTATAATAGGCTCCAGTTTCATCCACCTCATTAGAACTGATTCAAATGCATTGTTTTTAATGGCTGAGTAATACTCCATTGTGTATATGTACCAAAGCTTTCTCATCCATTCATCTGCAGATAGACATCTAGGTTGCTTCCATGTCCTGGCTATTATAAACAGTGCTGCAATGAACATTGGAGTACATGTGTCTCTTTCAATTCTGGTTTCCTTGGTGTGTATGCCCAGGAGTGCAATTGCTGGATCATATGGCAGTTCTATTTCCAGTTTTGTACTTTAAAAATATTCTTCCCCTTCCTCAGATTTCTCTGGTTTCTGATGAGAAATCTACTATTAATATAATTCAAATTGTTTTTTTCATAAAATAAAGAATGATTCCTTTTTTTCTCTTTACTTTTCAGAAGTTGGATTATCATGCATCTTGGCATGGATTTGTTAGTTTATCTTATTTGTGGTTTTCTCAGCTTATTGAATATATATGTTAATGTTTTTTGTCAAATTTGAGACAATTTTAGTCATGATTTCTTCAAATACTTTTTCAGCTCCACAGTCTTTCTACTCTCCTGGGACTCCAATGACATGTACATTAGATCTTTTGTTATAGTACCACAGGATTCTGAGATTTTATTGGTTTATTTCAGTCTATTTGCACTTCATTGTTCAGTTTGGATAATTAGCATAGTACTATCTTCAAGTTCACTGATTAATTCTTCTATCATCTCCATTCTCTGCTAAGCCTATTCAGTGAGTATTTTATTTTGAATATTATATTTTCTATTTTATAAATTTCTATTTTATCCTTTATATCTTCTATTTATTTACTAAGACTATATTTTTTCTTTTGTTAAAAGTGAGTTTGCAATTGCTTATTTTTATGATTACCACATAAAATCCTTGACAAATATCTTTGTCATTTTGATGCTGGTATGTATTGCCTTTTTTTCATTTAAGATGATATTTTCTTGGTTCTCCCAGGTATGGAGTGTGATTTTCTATCGTATCCTGGACATCTCGGGTCTTATGTTATGAGGCTGTGTATTTTATTACATCATCTACTGCATCAAGCATCAAATGGCACCACATGTATGGGAAAATGAAGCTATCGTCTCATTTTGCTAAGTGAAGGTGGAAGTAGAGTTCCCCACTTAGCATTATTTAACACTGTGGAAGGAGAAAGGCACTCTGTTACTGCTGGGGAGGGCTGAGAGCTCAGGTTCCCCTTTGGTCCTCTGCTGACGGTACCTCACCTGGTAGAGTGAGGGCCACCTCATCAATATTTTCTGTGTATCTCCACCGACTCTGGCAGGGCAGGGGCGCTGACCGCACCTGCTGCTGAGTGGGGATGAAAGTTCCAGCCCTCCACTTTGCCCTCACTGACACCAACCAGGACAGGACGGGGTACATTGTTAGCTGAGTGAAGGTGAACCACTAGGCTACTCAGTCTTTGCTGAATAGCAGGAGTGGGATTATGGTTTCCTCTGTGGTGTTTAGCTGGAGTCAGGAAGTTATCGCTTAAAAGTTTTCATCTTATTAGGTTTCCATTTCTGGTCCTGAGACCACAAAGAGCAAGCTTTTCTTGGGGGTTACTATGTCTTAGTATGTGTGTGTGTACTCAGTCTTGTCCAACTCTCTGCCACCCCATGGACTGTAGCCCTCTAGGCTTTTGGGTCCATGGGATTTTCCAGGCAAGAATAGTGGAGTGGGCTTCCATTTCCTCCTCCAGGGGATCTTCTTGACCCAGGAATCCAACTCATGTTTCCCGTGTCTCCTGCATTGGCGGCAGATTCTTTACCAAGGAGTCATTTGGGCTTCCCTGGTGGTTCAAATGGGAAAGAATCCACCTGGAATGTGGGAAACCTGGGTTCAATCCCTGGGTTGAGAAGATCCCATGGAGAAGGGAAAGACTACCCACTCCAGTATTTTGGCCTGGAGAATTCCATGGACTGTGTAGTTCTTGGGGTTGCAAAGAGTCAGACACAACTGAGTGACTTTCACCAGCACCACCAGCCTCTGGGAAGCTTTGTCTTTACCCATCGGCATTTCTGGATCGTTGGTTTCTCCAGCACCCACTCAGAGATACATTAAGAGAAAAAAAATGTCATTGCTGACATCTTTTAGAGTCTTTTTGTATTATATATATATATATATATATATATATATAAAATACTGCTTGGGGCTTCAGTTATGAGGGGCACAGGGAAAAGTGTCTATTCCATTATTTCCCAGAACTAGATAATCCCCAGGTTTCTTAATTGACTGATGACATTTTTCTAATGTCTTCAACTACTTGAACAAATGTGCTCAGCAAAGCACTAATAGACTTGAGTTTATTTTCTCTGTCTGGACACATTTCTTTAGCTTCTTCAATCAAACAAAATTAATCTCACTTACCATCAGTTAATGGCATCTCTTATTTTACTAAGAAATGAGTTACAAAACCTTTGGTGCAGCCTTATTTTCCTTTTATATTTTCATGAGGAAATCTTTTCTATAATGAGATATTTAATTTTTAATTTTATAATTCTTCTTATAGTTGCTTTACCATAATTTGAAAATATTGTAATGAGTGCTAGTCTGGCACTGCCAGTGTATATTGCTATCTTTTAGCAAAGCTATAGTATTGTTGCATAATAAATACATACAATTCAATAATAAGACAATGCATACCCTAACGTATCTCAAAGTGTTTTATTCAAATTCTATTTTTTTCCTCTCTTTTACTTGTTTTGACATGTTTAGTGTTCCCTGGCATTAAAGCAAATATATAAAGTAAAATTTTGCAATGCTGTGACAGTCCAGTCACTTAAAATGATAGGGAGTTATAACTGTCACTGCATTTCAGTCTTGATGAAACTATTCATCTATTATTATTGTGAAAAAACAGTTGTAAACCATATGTATATGAATAAGCATAGCTGAGTTCAATGGAATGACAACAAAATTTGAGTTTTTAATTTTGTGTCACAAATACTATTCATTTTTCCATTGATGTAACAATGTGAAAGTCACTCTGAAATCACAAATCTTCCAAAAACATGTGTCAGATTTGATTTGGCCTGTGGGTCATTGTTAGGCAATACCTGACTTGTTGCTGCTGCTGCTGCTAAGTCGCTTCAGTGTCCGACTCTGTGCGACCCCATAGATGGCAGCCGACCAGGCTCTACCGTCCCTGGGATTCCCCAGGCAAGAACACTGAAGTGGGTTGCCATTTCCTTCTCCAATTCTTGAAAGTGAAAAGTGAAAGTGAAGTCACTCAGTCACGTCCTACTAGTAGCGACCCCATGGACTGCAGCCCACTAGGCTCCTCTGTCCACGCGATTTTCTAGGCAAGAGTACTGGAGTGGCTTGCCATTGCCTTCTCCGAAACTTCATAGGATATAGCAAAATGATGAGGGCATGTCCAGAATTTGACAGAGTCCTCGTTTATTGTGAGGGGTCCACACTCAACAATCCTTTACAACCCATGGGAGAAGCATCTTGCCAACCCTTGGCCTACCCTGAGATATTCAATTTCACATTGTTTTCTGAGTGGTTGCTGCTATCCATTCCACGATACTTAGAAATAATGAGGCCCTCCAAGTCTATCTACAAAGGTTGAAACTTGGTCATAACCTTACAGGTTACTTGAAGTTTGGAATTAAACTTTATTGTAGAAACAAGAATAGGATTGGTCTGGATGTTAATAAGAAAATTCTCTGGTATATTTGTTTCAGAATTTCCCCCCAGAGTAAATGACACGGACACTTTCCCTGCAATTCAGCTACTCCACCTCTTAGTGACGTTCCTTATTATTGAAGTATCTTGGAGGGAATATCACAAAAATGGTAAGTTACTAAATACTTAAATAATTAGTCATGATATCTTAAGGGAACTGTCCACTATCTGAGAGACTTTGACATGGTTTCTGAATGGTGATGATAATAGAGATGAGCAGGATCTGAACTTCCCTTTATAAAAGCTGAACTGGAGGCAAGAGCAGGAATAGTCTCACTCCACTGTGTACTTTTGATGGGAACTCCTTCATTCAGTTCTGGACAACACTATTAAAGAGAGATTTTGACAAATTGCGTTCATCAAGTGTACCGTTCACCCAAACTGCAAAGTTTCTGAAAACATTTCTTTTAAATTAACAGAATTAATGCATAGTTGACATCTGTCAACTATTTTGATGAATTTTCATTGAGAGTAGATTCTCTCTTTCAGTGTCTCAGTTTCTCTCTTTCTCTCCAAAGTTATTTCAACTGTTAGCACTAGGAACAACTGCTTGAAGCTGCAAAGAGTCATATTTGAGCTCTATCTATTAGGAAATATTTTAATGATGATGCTTTTTTCATTATTGGATTTATCTGCGAAAATGTTATGAATTGACTACCACTGATATAATTTAGTTCAAATATTTAATTAATTAATTTGTTTTTGTTGCTGTGCTAGGTCTTCGTTGCTGCACACTGGCTTTCTCTAGCGGGGGTGAGTAGGGGCTACTGTGCTGTGGTGTGCAAGCTTCTCATTGCAGTGGCTTTTCTCGGCATAGAGTACAGGCTCTAGGCACATGGACTACAGCACATGGGCTCTCAAATAGTTACAGCACATGAGCCCTAAAGCACCGATTCAGTAGTTGTGGTGCACAGGCTTAGTTGTTCTGTGGCATGAGGGATCTTCCAGGATCAGGGATCAAATCCACGTCCCCAGCATTGGCAGATGGATTCTTAACCTCTGGACCACCAGGGAAGTCCTTGTTGAAATCTTCATGGTGGTATATAGGAATTATTTTTCTTAGAGAGTAGATTCCTAAATCAGGTGGAGGATTGCATTATAATATGTAAAGAAAAAATCCTATATTCTCAATCAAGATTTACAGAGTAATGTTAAGAAAAATTTTACCATAGTGTTTTCACAATTTTTAAAGTTGCTTTTAGAAAAATAAATCTCCTTAGAAAATAAAATATGCAATATTTTACAAATTCAAAACTTCTGAATATGCAGAAATATTCAAGGAAATACACAGATTTTTTTTTTCAGCATAGATTCTTAGCAGTAGAAATCAATGAATATTATTGAATGAAATCCAATGAAAATATTATATTCTAAAAACAAACACACTGGCTTTAAATGCTCTTAAATCAAGATAAAATTTTTAAAAACTCAGTTTAAGTTAATATAGTCATCACAACAGAAAAATGGATATTGGCACAAAACAGGATCCAAAATTTAAATTTCACCAAATATCTTTTAAAATTCCTAATAATGAACTAAAGCAATCAATATAGTATTAGAATCTACTTCAAAGGATTGTTGTTGTTTAGTTGCTAAGTTGTGTCTGACTCTTTTGTGACCCCATGGACTGCAGTCCTCCAGGCTCCTCTGTTCATGGGATTTCCCACACAAGAATACTGGAGTGGATTGCCATTTCCTTCTCCAGGGGATCTTCCCAACCCAGGGATCGAACCTGAGTCTCCTGATTGGCAGGTGGATTCTTTACCACTGAGCCACCAGAGAAGCTCATTTCAAAGGATAGAGCCACACAATCCAATTTAAGGAATTCAAACATCTTAGCTATGAATGGCTAATCACAAATATTTCACTGAAAAATATTATAGAACAAGAAACAGGAGAGCTACTATTCTACTCTCTTAGGCTAATAAAAGAGATGGATTTGATTTTCTTTATGTACCTCATGCATATATAAATTATTATAACTTTATTGGGAGAATATTCTGAGCTACAGAATACCATAGATTCTGCATTGTCAGGCCCAGAAAGTGAAAGTCGCTCAATCGTGTCCCACTCTTTTCAAGAACCCATGGACTGTAGCCAGCCAGGCTCCTCTGTCCATGGAATTCTCCAGGCAAGAATACTGGAGTGGGTAAGCCATTCCCTTCTCCAGGGGATCTTCTCAATGGAGGGATCGAATTTGGGTTTCCCACATTATAGGCAGAGTCTTTTCTTTACTGTCTGACCAACCAGGAAAATCCAGATATGACACTCAGCCGGTCATATCTGTGTGTTCGTATGTCAGTCCTTGCCATGCTTACACATCTACTGGATAAGGAACAACTTAAATCTTCCAATGTTTTTTCTTTTTTAATTATTTATTTACTTATGTTTTAGCTGTGGTGGGTCTTTGTGCTGTGTGTCAGCTTTCTCTAGTTGCGGCAGGTGGGCGCTACTCTGTAGCTGAGGTGCACAGGCTTCTCATTGCCGTGGCTTCTCTTGCTGAGCGCACAGTCTCTATGTGTGGGGACTTCGGTATTTACAGTGCATGGGCTCAGGTGTTGTGGCCCATGGGCTCTAAAGCACAAGCTCAGTGGTTGTGGTGCATGAGCTTACTTGCTCTGTGGCATGTGATGTCTTCTTGGAGCAGGGATGGAACCAGTCTCCCCTACACTGGCAGGCTGAATCTTAACCACTGGATCACCAGGGAAAGCTCCCATGGCACTTATGACCTGGGTCCAGTTTTGTGACAACAGCAGTAGAAGTGACCTCAGTGGTTGTAGCCGTGGGAAAGAGGAGGTTCTCGTGTGTGTTGTAAGAGGGCCTGCAGTGGAGGCCTGCTTGCCAATCGGACCCTAGGACCTATTCCTGTGACATTTGCATAAATATTGACTCTGCTCTGAG
Source organism: Moschus berezovskii (assembly GCF_049115385.1). Lineage (NCBI taxonomy): Eukaryota > Metazoa > Chordata > Mammalia > Artiodactyla > Moschidae > Moschus > Moschus berezovskii. The sequence continues at coordinate 37,981,471 of NC_142482.1, forward strand.
TGTTGGAAGAGAAACAAATATTCATAGCAACTTTGTTTATTTATATCAGCATTAAATTTAACACAATGCAAATACCTTTCAATGAATAGTTAAATAAACCATTGCCACACTACCTCAGGTATAGCAGAAGAAACTAGAAGTGAAAAATATAGAACTTCTTATTAGAGAAAAAGCATTAGAAAAGATACCCAAATCAAAATTTTAGAACTGAAAAATATAATATGTATAATTTAATTATTACCAAATTGATACAATAGCAGAACGTAGATGACAAAGTAAAAAGACCAGAAACTGGAAGACAAATCTATATTTTTTTTAATCTGAAGACTGAAAGAGAAAATATATTTAAACAATGAAGAGAGCTATGGAGAAAATATAAGATAATATAAAAAAATTCTAACATAAAAGTGAAGAGGAACTCAAGGGCCTCTTGATGAAAGTGAAAGAGGAGAGCGAAAAGGTTGGTTTGAAGCTCAACATTCAGAAAACAAAGATCATGGCATCTGGTCCCATCACTTCATGGGAAATAGATGGAAAAACAGTGGAAACAGTGTCAGACTTTGTTTTTTGGGGCTCCAAAATCACTGCAGATGCTGATTGCAGCCATGAAATTAAAAGACGCTTGCTCCTTGGAAGGAAAGTTATGACCAACCTTGATAGTATATTAAAAAGCAGAGACATTACTTTGCCAACCAAGGTCCGTCTAGTCAAGGCAATGGTTTTTCCCGTGGTCATGTATGGATGTGAGAGTTGGACTGTGAAGAAGGCTGATCGCTGAAGAATCGATGCTTTTGAACTGTGGTGTTGGAGAAGACTCTTGAGAGTCCCTTATACTGCAAGGAGATCCAACCAGTCCATTCTAAAGGAGATCAATCCTGGATGTTCATTGGAGGGACTGATGCTAAAGCTGAAACTGCAATACTTTGGCCACCTCACGCGACGAGTTGACTCACTGGAAAAGACTCTGATGCTGGGAAAGGTTGGGGGCGGGAGGAGAAGGGGACGACGGAGAATGAGATGGCTGGATGGCATCACCGACTCTGTGGACATGAGTTTGAGTGTACTCCGGGAGTTGGTGATGGACAGGGAGGCCTGACGTGCTGTGATTCATGGGGTCGCGGAGAGTCGGACACGACTGAGCGACTGAACTGAACTGAACTGAACTGAACATAAAAGTCATGAGATTCCCAGAGGAGAGAGGAAGACTGAGGTATAAGACATATTTGAAGAAAAACGTCAAAAGTTTTTCAAATTTGATGAAAATTTAAATTTGCAAAATGCTAGGCAACATACAAGCAGAATAAACTCCGTGAATAATTATATGCCTAGATACATTATAGGGGTAAAGAATCCACCTGCCAATCAGTGCAGGAGACACAAGGGATACAGGTTTGATGCCTGGGTTGGAAAGAGCTTCTGGAGAAGGAAACAACAACCCACTTCAGTATTCTTGCCTGGAAAATTTCATGGACAGAGGAGCCTCGCGGTCTACAGTCCGTGGGGTAGCACGACTGAGCAACTAAGCATGTACACATGCAGATACATCACAATCATAATTCTTGAAAACCAAAGACAAAGAAATAACTCCCAAAAGTTTCTAAAGGAAAACAATAGAGAAGAAATTATTTAAGATCAGATGGTTTCACATCAGAAATCACAGGAGAAAGAATGCAGTGTAACAACAGATTTAAATTGTTGAATGAGAAAACTGTCAACGCAGTAGTGTATATACTCAGTGAAAATAGTCTTCATTGAAAAATACAAAATAAGGACAATCACATATGGAAGAAAGGAAAGCAAGGAATCTATCAGAATGTTTGTTTAATGAGAAACTCTAAAGGACATTCTGCAAGCTTAAAGGAAATAACCCCAGAGGGATTAATAAAGAGGAAGGGAAGGATATGGTGGGTAGAAATAAGGTGAAGAGTTTGTCTTTATCAGTTTTTATTCTGAAAATTAAAAATTTCCCTTTTTTTTAAGAAAACATGAAGAAAGAAAAAGGTATGTTATCTTCATCCATATACAAAGATTTGATTAACAACCTAATTGATTCTAATTCTTAATTCATTTGTAAGTTGTATCAATGTATTGGAAACAAATGAGCTTATGGCATCTGGTCCCATCACTTCATGGGAAATAGATGGAAAAACAGTGGAAACAGTGTCAGACTTTATTTTTGGGGGCTCCAAAATCACTGCAGATGCTGATTGCAGCCATGAAATTAAAAGACGCTTACTCCTTGGAAGGAAAGTTATGACCAACCTTGACAGTATATTAAAAAGCAGAGACATTACTTTGCCAACCAAGGTCCGTCTAGTCAAGGCTATGGTTTTTCCCGTGGTCATGTATGGCTGTGAGAGTTGGACTGTGAAGAAAGCTGATGGCCGAAGAATTGATGCTTTTGCACTGTGGTGTTGGAGAAGATTCTTGAGAGTCCCTTGGACTGCAAGGAGATACAACCAATCCATTCTAAAGGAGATCAATCCTGGGTGTTCATTGGAAGGACTGATGCTAAAGCTGAATCTGCAATACTTTGGCCACCTCATGTGACGAGTTGACTCACTGGAAAAGACTCTGATGCTGAGAAAGGTTGGGGGCGGGAGGAGAAGGGGACGACGGAGAATGAGATGGCTGGATGGCATCACCGACTCTGTGGACATGAGTTTGAGTGAACTCCGGGAGTTGGTGATGGACAGGGAGGCCTGGCGTGCTGTGATTCATGGGGTTGCGGAGAGTTGGACAGGACTGAGTGACTGAACTGAACTGAACTGAACTGAATCCTTTATTAAGAAAATGGAAGTAAAAGGACAATTTCTCTCCTCCCAAATGAAAAATATATAATTGAAGAAAAATCAGACCTGATTTATATAAAAGCTATGCTCTTGGTACATTGGCATTATGCAAAATAGAATTTTGTCCAGAAAATAATTAATATTTGTTTCTCTGTAATTTTATTTGTGCATTTTTTAACTTGTTAGTTACCTCAACTTTTTAATATCAATACTTATCTTACTTGTTTTACAGAGAAAATAAAAGAAAACAGTGAGTTTCAAGTTTTGGTCCACTTAAAAGATATTGTAGCAAACATCATAGTTTTAGATAATAACAAGGAAAGGTTTCCAGTAATTTGATATTACACAAAATAAAAGTTTTCCCCTGGAATACCAACCTATTTGAAACTCTGTCCTGTTTGCAATTTGCTTCAACTTAATCTGTAGTAAATTTGTACCTATTTGTTTTTCCATATTCAAATTTTGTCTAATGTGTTTTCAGAGACAATGAAGGAAGAAAAGAAGTCAGAACAAGGTCGGCCTTTTTTCTTCAGACAAATATACATTGCAGAACTAGAGCAATGTCAGCCCTTGACTCTATGAAAGCAACTCTATGTATGAGTATTTTTGCACTGTTAGAACCAAGGGCTTTGTCGGTGAGTAAATCAGTTGATTTGACCTTCTGTTATTTTATTTTTGGATTGCTTCTATTGATTTATTTTTTACTTCTATTGAGGTAAAATTCATGTAACGTTAACCATTGAAGTGTGCAATTCAGTGGCATTTGATACATTCATGATATTGAGTAGCTATCACTTCCATCTAGTTCCAAAATAATTTTATCACCCTAAAAGTAAACTTCACACTCATTAAGAAGTCACTTCTCATTCCCCCACTTCTTAGTCTCTGGCAGCCACTGGTCTGCTTTCTGTCTCTGATCCCATATGTGTGGAATTATACTATATGCCACATTTTTTGTGTGTCTGCCTTTGTTCACTTCCATGAAGTTTTTGAGGCTCATTTATGTTGTAGCATGTATCAGTACTTCATTCCTTTTTAAGGCCAAGTTCATTGTCTAGGTATACCACATTCTGTTTATCCATAAATTGTTGATGGACATTTGGACTTTTTATGCTTTTTTGATTATTGTGAATGGTATTGCTTTCGATTGCTATGTTTTTCTTTCAATGCCTGTTTCAGTTGTAGGGGTGTATACTTAGCAATTGCTGGGTCATATGGTATACTTTGTTTAGTTTATTGAGAATCTGCCAAACTATTTCCTATAAAGATGGCACCATTCTACATTACAATCAGCGATATATTAGAGTTCCAGAGTCTCTTCTATCTCAATAACACTTGCTACTTTTTATTTTTGAAAATTATAGTCATAGAAGTGCCTGCAAAGTGGTATCTTATTAGGGTTTTCATTTGCATCTCCCAGTGGACAAAAGAAATTGAGTATCTTTTCATATGCTAGTTAGTCAATTGTACATCTTCCTTGGAGAAGTGTCTATTCAAGACATTTGCTCATTTTTTTTTAAAGACCTTTGCTCATTTTAAAACTGGATTCTTTTTTTTTCCATCACTGAGGAGTCAGAACTTTATTATCTTTATATATATTTGATCCTAGGCCCTTAAAGTATGTAATTTGCAGATATTTTCTCCCATTCTGTACCTTGTCTCTTCACTATTTAATCTTTTGATGAACAGAAGTTTTCAGATTTTTTAAAATCAACTCCAATTTACCTGTTGTTCTTTCTTTTGTTGCTTGTGCATTAGTATCATTTCTAAGAATCCATTCTCAAACCCAAGGCTATGAAAATGTAACTTTATGTTCTCTTTTTTTAATAGTTTTAAGCACTTGGCATTTAGGTTTGTTTCATTTGGAGTACATAATATGAATGTAGTGAAACATAATACAGTAAATAAAAGAGGTCTATATGTATGAATTAATAATTGGAGGTTTTTGATTATGTTAAATGACTAATTTGATTTTCACTAATGTGGTTGAAATAGGAAAAAATATGAAGTACAAAAAGTTTAACTTTTTGAGTGTCTGACAAACTCTTTACATAGTCTTGCTATGTATCACACAATATTACATAGTACTGCATAGTATTTGAGGGTGCTACTTTATCTAAGGCTTTATTCTTTTACTGAAAGTCTCATTGTCGAATAATAAAATACACAGGCAAGTGCACATCCCATTTTTTCTGTTTTGACACATATTAGGTTAAATTATGAATCATTGGAGTAGGTTGGTTAAAAATAGCTAGCAATTATATGCTTATATCTTTTTACCAGAGAGACCTGTTAATGGGAGAATTATATTACAATGAGGGGCTTCCCTGATAGCTCAGTTGGTAAAGAATTCGTCTGCAATGCAGGACACCCTGGTTTGATTCCTGGGTGGGGAAGATCCCCTGGAGAAGGAATAGGTTACCCACTCCAGGATTTCTGGGCTTCTCTTGTGGCTCAGCTGGTAAAGAATCTGCCTGCACTGTGGGAGACCTGGGTTCTAATTCCTGGATTGGGAAGATCCCCTGGAGAAGGGAAAGGCTACCAACTCCAGTATTCTGGCCTGGAGAATTCCATGGACTGTATAGACCATGGGGCTGCAAAGAGTTGGACACGACTGAATGACTTTCACTCACTCATCTTACAATGAAAATCAAAACAAACAATAACAAATAGAGAGGGCCCAAAACAGTGTTAAATTTTATAGAAATATGCAGATAAAGCAATGTTAAATTATATAAAAAATAGAAAATGGATATTACTTGTACATAGTAAATAGGATCATAAAACAGAAAAGGAAGTCCAACTCCCATTAAAAACCTTTAACAATTTCTTGACATATCAATGTCAAAGGTAACGAAAAACTAAAGTGCATTGTGGAGTTGAAAATAGGGTGTATATGGAAACAAAATGTATGATTTTTTTCCAGTGAATTTTACTGCCATATAGTTTTAATAATCTAAGAACTTGGTCATCAAAGTAACAAAAGACAACTAATACTTCACTTTTGTAAAAAGTGAATTGTTCTAAAGAAAAAATTTTCTTAACTGTTACTTAGGTGGTTTTCAAAATAATGGCTGGCTCTACCTCTTATAATCCTAAGGAGAATTTCACCTTTTAAAAAGCTATTTTCAGGGACAGAGGATGTCCAGTTTGCTTTTAAATGACATTATTTTTAAAAATGAATTCATTACTAAACCTCATCCATCATTTGACATATTGTTCAACAAGGTGAAAGACTACTTTTAAAAATGATGCTGAAATGGCCAAAGATAATACAAAAAACATAACATATACTTGTACTGGGTTAAATAGTTATTTATGATGTCAGACAAATGTTGGATAAAGTTCTGACTCTGAAATAAGCAACTGTGGGGAATTGAGCAAGTAATGTATCTTTGCTCTAACTTCACTCTACTCTTCTGGATAGGTGTAATTACTTATCTGGAGCACTTCTGATGACCAAATGCAATGCTACCTCTAAAACAAGTATCATAGAGTCTAGTATGGGGAAAGTACTTCAGTAAAAGTCAATTGTCACAATGGTGATGATGACGGTGATGATAACAGCAATGTTACCATATCATTAAAAGGACTTTGGGAAATCATTTTGTGGGATTTTAAGTTCAGTCATGATAAATTAAAATTTCTTTTTCTACTTCATTTGGTAAAGAGCAATGTGACCCCTGTATATTTTATAGAACAATACCTAGAAAATAAATATATAAGTTTCTTCACTCTAAAGTGGGTAATCTATTATATATAAAACAGGTGAGGAGATTTTGGAAGGTTTTTGTGTCTGTTTCCATTTCTTAGTGATTTTTATATTACTTCTTACTTTTCAGATCACCTTAGGAAAGAACATGGTAAACTTTAATGATTATTTACAAAACATGATCATTCTGTTAAATGTTTCATAAGAATTCTTATGTTACTCTTTTTGTTTTTTTCAGGTCAACCTAGGAAAGAAAATGGTAAACTTTAATGACTCTTGACAAAATATAATCTTCCTATTAGCTGTTTCTTTAATTATTTTTATTTTTTTCAGATCAACTTAGGAAAGAAAACGGTAAACTTCAATGACTCTTTACAAAATATAGTCCTCCTATTAGCTGTTTCTTAAGAATTCTTATATAATTATTTTTATTTTTTTCAGATCAACTTAGGAAAGAAAATGGTAAACTTCAATGACTCTTTACAAAATATTATGTTCCTATTAGCTCTTTCATAAGAATTCTTTTTAAATTAATTAACTTATTTTAATTGGATGCTAATTCCTTTACTACATTGTGGTGGTTTATGTATTACTCTTTTTATTTTTTCAGATCAAGTCAGGAGAGAAAATGGTAAACTTTAATGAAAATCTATAAGATATCTTTCTTTAGTGATTTTTCTTGCATCTTCTCTTTTTCAATCCTCCTACTTCCTAGGTATAATTTTCTTTTGTGAATTTTATTCATTCTTACTGTATTACAAACTTCTATTACCTGTTTCTCTTTGTTCTGCTTTTATCAGCGAACTCACTTTCCCCATTCACTCTTCTCTTTATCTGAGGTATTGCTTTATTTTGAGTGTCCCCATGATGCTAACAGTAACTCCTTCTCATGACTCTGAAATGAAAGAAATTCTAATGAGAATATATTTGAAAGAGCTCTCTCGGTGCTTAGTATGCCCTTGATCTGATTCTAAGAAAACTTCAAAACCTCTTCCATGCATGACCCTGTTGAAAAAGTACAATAAATTGTTCCTTGTAGAGAGTGCCACTGTTCTCTATCTTGTGATTGAAGACTCAGCAGGCTGGACCAGGAGTGGAGGTTTATAGAGATACAAAAGGGATAGGGATAGGGAGCCATAGGGATACAGTGTCTTCATTTCGCATTTAAACAGAGCTGAGTTCAAATTATTGATCTGTCCATTAACTAATAGAAATTTCTTTATGCTACTGACTCCTTTGATTCTCAGATTTTTCTTTTGTGAACATAGGAGCACTATTTCACAATTATTTTTCTAGTATTAATTAATTACATAAAGCACTTAGCAAATATTTGTCATTGGAAACATTGAATAAATTCTAGTTTCCATTGCACAGATGATTTATAGCATGACAACATTGCATGTGATGATTATCATGACTAAAAGAATACTTCATGGAGGAATTGGATAATTTCCCTCTCAAATTTTAACTGTAAACTTATTTATCTATATTAACATGTAATATGTTTTCTTATTTTCTTTCTTTTTTGAAACAAGTGTTGGAGAAAACTGAGGGTTTTTTAAAACCTTAATGAGTGAATTTAAGTCATCGTATGTCATCCTTCCAAGCAAATTTAGGTGTTTGTTTATCTGTAACATTAAAATGGGGTTTTCACGCTTGTTTTTCAGGAAAATTGCAAAATGAAATTGATAATTGTATTCTAGTAGTCAAATATTTGCAAGATTGTCGTCTGCCGGTAACCCCTTGCTTTCCTTTATTCTTTCCCCTTAACTCCTTATTTTGTGTAACTTTTGCATTCCCCTACTGCCTCTACATCATGTTGAAGCTCAACATTCAGAAAACAAAGATCATTGCATCTGGTCCCATCACTTCATGGGAAATAGATGGGAAAACAGTGGAAACAGTGTCAGACTTTATTTTTTTGGGCTCCAAAATCACTGCAGATGCTGATTGCAGCCATGAAATTAAAAGACGCTTGCTCCTTGGAAGGAAAGTTATGACCAACCTTGATAGTATTTTAAAAAGCAGAGACATTACTTTGCCAACCAAGGTCCGTCTAGTCAAGGCAATGGTTTTTCCCGTGGTCATGTATGGATGTGAGAGTTGGACTGTGAAGAAAGCTGATCGCCGAAGAATAGATGCTTTTGAACTGTGGTGTTGGAGAAGACTCTTGAGAGTCCCTTATACTGTAAGGAGATCCAACCAGTCCATTCTAGAGGAGATCAATCCTGGATGTTCATTGGAGGGACTGATGCTAAAGCTGAAGCTGCAATACTTTGGCCACCTCATGCGACGAGTTGACTCACTGGAAAAGACTCTGATGCTGGGAAAGGTTGGGGGCGGGAGGAGATGGGGACGACAGAGAATGAGATGGCTGGATGGCATCACCGACTCTGTGGACATGAGTTTGAGTGTACTCCGGGAGTTGGTGATGGACAGGGAGGCCTGGCGTGCTGTGATTCATGGGATCGCGGAGAGTCGGACATGACTGAGCGACTGAACTGAACTGAACTGAACTGAACTGAACTAAACTGCCTCTACATAGTGCAGCTATCATGCTAGGAATAATTTATCTGTATAATAATTTAACTTAAAATCATGTGATTCAACGTTTTATTCACAAAAAACAATTTCAGAAGAGAGCGATGGCTTGACTAATAATAGTAATAATTAAGATAAACCCCTCAGTAAAAAGCATATCTTTTTTTCTTTGTCTTCACCTCTTTGAGAGTCCCTGTCTTACATGTACATATCCTTTCAGATGAGAGGAAAGCTCAATTTAAGAAAGGTAAGTAACTCAGAAGCTCGCTCACTGGATCGAATTCCACAGATAATAAAATGCCTAACCCTTCTCTGAACCTCCTTCCCCAAAGAGTCAGGCATAATATAGCCTTGTATTTGCTCACCGTAGAAGCATGAATGGAAGAGAATCCACAAAAATGAATTAACTCATCTTCTTTCTTCATTGATGATATTTTTTCCTTGAGATGAAAATATATATGTAATTTTGATGGGTGTTTCTCAAGCTTTCCTTCCTCTCTCTCCCTCCATCCCCTTACTTCTCCTTTCTTTACTGTTTCATGTCTCACTCTTTTCAGTTCTTTACCCTTCCACCTCTGTTCTTCCTGTCTCCCCCTTCCTTCCTCCTCCCCTCATTCCTTCCAGTTTGTCTATTATTCTTTCTCTCCATGTTCATTTCCTAAACCATCTACCTTTCTTTCCATCACTTCTTTATTTTCTCTTCATTTTTTCTTTTCTTCCTTCTCTTGCTTCTAGCTTGATTTTCCTTCTAACTTCATATATTCTTTCCACTCGCACACACAGACCCAATCATTCTAAAGGTAAAGGCATGGTCACAGTATTGCGAGGAAGGGAAGGGATGGAGAGGTAAATAAGTCTCTGAATACTCAGAGAATGCCAGTGATAACAGAAGAAAAGCTATGAGAAGGGCCAGGAAAGGGGTATAATATTATCTCGTTTTGCTCACTTTCAGGCTGGCAGACGACATCATTGTACCCTGGTAAGTACATGGCCCTGAAGAAGATGATTCTAAGATACAGGATTAAGCTCCTAAAGTCTATGCAATATTGTACTACTAACAGAAAAAAGTGCAGAACACAACTTCTTGTCCTTAGCAAACATAGCAAGAAAACTGTCTTAAATTATTTTCTCTTTTCATCTTTTTCTCACAAGTTGATTAAAGCAGAAACTAAGAAATGAAAGCAAAATGTAATTTTCTCTTTTGTGATTTTTATTCTTCTTACTGTATTACATCTTCAGTAATCCTTGTATAACAAGATTAGTCAATTTTTTCTCTATTTTTTCCTACTGAAAATTTTATATTTTTAGCTATTACCATTAGGTCTATAACACATTTTGAGTTAGTTGTTTTGTGTGGGTAGAGAGAAAGATCTAAACATATTTGTTTTGTATGTGGATCTCCAACTGTGCTAGCACCAACTCTTGAAAAGAGTATACTTTTCCTTGTTGAGTTGCATTGGTAACTTTTGAAAAAACATCACTTGACTTCTAGACTCAAAATTCTGTTCTGTTGCTCTATTTTAGTTTATTCTTCTCCTTTTAGTCTATTTGGGGAGAAGCTTAGGTTACTGGCTTAAAATAATAATTTTTCTGCTTCAAACATGTAAAGCTCTATGTTTCCCTCTAGACAATACTTTTAGCTGCATTCAATAGTTTGGTAGGTAGCGATTTTGTTTTTATTCAATTCCAAGTATTTTCAAATTTTTCTTTTTGATTCACAGATTATTTATAAATATATTGATTAATACCCAAATGTTCTATATATCTAAATTTTGCTTCTGTTTTTTATTACTAATTTAATTTTATTTTAAAAGAAATCATTCTTTTATGGTCATTCTTCAATTAGCAATTTTAAATATTTTTTCATGAATGACTGCTTCTCAATATAAAGTGATCATTTTTCACAATTTCTCCAGTCTCAATTGTTGCCTTGGGGAAGATGATTTGCTTAGTTATTTACTCAGCCCTTCCAGAAATATTCTTCATGTTGATTTCAACAACATTTTTCTCCTAATTAAGTAGGTTTCTCATACATTTTCTTCCCATTAGTTTCATGTGTCAATCATTGTATGGAAAATACAACTATAGACTTATTTGCCAATCTCAGTTTTTTTCTAAGGTCCCCTTTATGGTTGCTCACTTGAAGCTCCCTGGTAAAGTTGTAAACAGGCCATCATCTTGATTTCTGCTCACTCTTAATTTTCCTAAAACACTCTATTGCATAAATAAACTGCACTGTTCCCTTGTGCTGAGTGCACTTTTAATTTCATCTCTTATTTTAGGTGGCTTACAAAAGTGATGGTCATACTTGTTCTGTAAAGGCCAAGTTGTAAATATTTTAAGGTTTGTGGGTTACATGGTCTCTGTCACAATTACTCAACTATGACCTTTGAGCACAAAAGCAGGCACAGACAATACATAATTAGCATAGCTGTGTTGAGAAGGAAATGGCGACCCAGTCCAGTATTCTTGCATCGAGAATCCCATGACCAAAGGAGCCTGGTGGACTGTGGTCCATGGGATCGCAAAGAGTTGAACACAACTGAGCAACTGAACACACACATGTATACACACAGTTGTGTTACAATAAAACTGTATTTAAACAAACATGGGGTGGGCCAGATTTGACTCCCAGGCCATACATAGTTTGTTCACTCTTGGCTAGAAAGTCACCTTTTAACTTTAAAATTTACCCATTTTGGAAGCTTTTTATTTATTTTGATTTATGAGTGAAAAAAGGTGAATAATTATTTTTAAATGAATAATTTTTTTATCAGATGTCAATAACAGACCCAGTGAATACCCTCTTCAAATTAGCTCCTTTAGTCCTGTGTAGTGCATAAGGCATGTTTCCTAAATAATCTTAGGAAACTGTCTTAGCAACTGTTTTGTCTCCTCTTATCGTGGATATCTTGGGCTTCCCAAGTGGCACTAGTGGTAAAGGACCCACTTGTCAGGAGACATAAGAAACACGGGTTCAATCCCTGGGTTGGGAAGATCTCCTGGAGGAGGGCATGGAAACCCACCCCAGTGTTCTTGCTTGGCGAATCCCATGAACAAAGGAGTCTGGTGGGCTATAGTCCATAGAGTTGCAAAGAGCTGGACATGACTGAAGCAACTTAACACACACACATATCATGGATGTCTCTATATGCAGTCAGTTTCACCTGTTTTTGTCACTCCTATTACCTAAGCATTAAACCAAGACCACACATTTTTTAAGTGTTGCTTGCAGTATTTTGCTTTCACTTTACAATAGCACTTTCTGCAACAAGCAGTGTAATTAACTTGGATATTTTTAAAAAGCAATTCCTATTATCTCCACAGTTTAACCACACTCAAATAAATTATATCATCTTGGTCAGTGGTTCTCCAGAGCAACTCTCTTAAAAACAGTAACTCTGAGGACTAGGTTTTTTTTCCAGTTTTCTCCATTTTTAGGGCCTTACAGTTCTGGGACTGAGCGACTGAACTGAACTGAACTGTTGGAGAAGACTCTTGAGAGTCCCTTATACTGCAAGGAGATCCAACCAGTCCATTCTAAAGGAGATCAATCCTGGATGTTCATTGGAGGGACTGATGCTAAAGCTGAAACTGCAATACTTTGGCCACCTTATGCGACGAGTTGACTCACTGGAAAAGACTCTGATGCTGGGAAAGGTTGGGGGTGGGAGGAGAAGGGGACGACGGAGAATGAGATGGCTGGATGGCATCACCGACTCTGTGGACATGAGTTTGAGTGTACTCCGGGAGTTGGTGATGGACAGGGAGGCCTAGCGTGCTGTAATTCATGGGGTCGCGGAGAGTCGGACACGACTGAACGACTGAACTGAACTGAACTGAACTGACAGTTCTGGGATTGGGTGGGAAAGTGTACAGTAAGAATGAAAATGAAAAACAAAAATCCCATTTTATTGTCAAATCTAGAAACAATATGGTCCCGTGCTGAGCACATTTTATTGCCTACAATTTAGTCATGTTCAGTTCAGTTCAGTTCAGTTCAGTCGCTCAGTCGTGTCCGACTCTCCGCGACCCCATGAATCACAGCACGCCAGGCCTCCCTGTCCATCACCAACTCCCGGAGGTCACTCAAACTCATGTCCACAGAGTCGGTGATGCCATCCAGCCATCTCATTCTCCGTCGTCCCCTTCTCCTCCCGCCCCCAACCTTTCCCAGCATCAGAGTCTTTTCCAGTGAGTCAACTCGTCGCATGAGGTGGCCAAAGTATTGCAGTTTCAGCTTTAGCATCAGTCCCTCCAATGAACATCCAGGATTGATCTCCTCTAGAATGGACTGGTTGGATCTCCTTGCAGTATAAGGGACTCTCAAGAGTCTTCATGTAGTCTCAACTAAATTCTGTGAAGGTGGTGAAAGGCAAGCATATAATTTAGCTATTTGTTTAAGAAGAGCGTAACTGTTTGTTGGGAATGCCTATAGTTTGCACTATATAAAGAATAATTTAGAGGAATTCATTCTTATAAGAATATTTAGTAAGAAAAGCAGTGAAATCTTTAGTTCAAGCTTAAGTTATAGAATACTTTTGGATCCTTAGCAAAAGAAGCATTAGAAAGAAGAAATTACCTCTTGTACAAGGATATTCAGGTACTAGGTCTGATAATGACTATTTATTTTCTTTTTAGACTGGAGGAAAGAATTTTTCCAGGCTGGTGAGTGAAATTATTTCCTGATGGCAGAAGAGAGACTACTCCTTACTCTCTCAGAATCAGTCTGAGGATTTATTGGAAGAGGGCAGATGAAAGAGTCTATGTGGGAATATATGTGTGTCCCACAAGCTCAGGCTAATAATAGCAGTATGTCTCCTTCCTGATCCCTCTTTTTCAGATACTAAAATGGTTATTGTCTTTGCAGTGGATATTACTCTGGATCCAGCCACCGCCCATCCTTCCCTCCTCTTGTCGGAAGGGAACAGATGTGTAACCTGGGCAGAGAAGTCTCAAGACCTACCTGAGGACCCACAGAGATTTTGTTCTCTTCCCTGTGTGCTGGGTCATCACCTCAGGGAGGTGGTACTGGGAAGTAGAGGTCAGGAGCCATGGTGCATGGGACCTGGGGATTTGTAGGCCTCATGTAATGAGAAATGGCAGGATTTGTATCAAACCTGAGGATGGTTTCTGGGCTCTCAGGTTCTATAAGCAGGAGTACTGGGCACTCACCTCTCCAGAAACAAAACTCACTGTAAAGGTGCACCTGGCCAGAATGTGTATTTTCCTAGACTATGAGGAGGGATGTATTTCATTTTATAATATGATCGATAAAGCTCACATTCACACCTTGTCTCAAGGCGCCTTTGGTGGGCCCTTAAAGCCTTTATTCAGGCTTTGGCCCAGTGAGTCAGAGCATTTGACCATCTGTCCAGTGCCTGGAGCAGCCCAGAATCCCCTGTTCTAGGAGCATCATATAAGCTGCAGGTCAGTGTGGCTTGAAGCATTTCATCATGACGGGAATTCTCCTAGACCGGAAGCAAATTATTTTTTCTTACCCATTTTTATGGTTTTCCTTATTCTTTTATTTTCTTCAGAAACAGCTTCCCCAAAGCGTGGTGCAGGGTAGAAAACTGTGTGTTGCTTGTGGTATGTGTAATGAAGAAAAAATCATAAAATATAATCATATCATCATTCTAAATATATACAAAGCACTAGTGTATGTGATTGTCCATACAGTGTTGCAATGTCTTTAGGATTACAAATTTAAAATGTCAAAGGTGAAAATAAGGGGAGAATAACTTTTTGTTTTGTATTCTTTTGCACCTTTGGGTTTTGTACTACATTTATAAAGTTAAATGCAGAAAAATAAAATTAAAACCTTCAAGTAAAATATATTTGAGTTGTTCTCAGTTGTCCAACTTAGTGACATTCAGAGGGAATCAGATGTTTTCAAGCTTATTCTTCAGCTTCTTTTGTGTGAACATCTATATTCCATCCTTACACTTTTTACCCTCCCAGTCACTCTGAGGTATTGGTTCATTCCTGCCTTTTCTTGCCACTATGTATAACTTGGGAAGATAGCTTCTTAATGTACATGGAGTATGAATTATTTTTTAGAACAATCTTGTGGGTTTTGCAGTTTTACAGACTCATGTAGTGACTACAACATTCAGGATAAAAGATAATTCCGTTATTCCAAAAAACTATTTTGTGCTAGATTTGTGTAGTCAAACCTTTCATTAATACCCAACCTGGAAACAATTGATCAGATTAGTGCTTCTGAATATTTTGTATTTTACCAGAAGTTATTATAAATAGAATCATTATATTTTGTGTTTTGAGATTGACTCCTTTCCCTTGGAATAAGGCTTTTGATATTTAACCATGGTATTAGAGGTATTAATACTTGATTCCTATTTGCTGAGTAGTATTCCAGTGAATTAATGTACAACATTTTGATCATTTAGTCTCTAAAGTATGTTTATGTTGTTTCCAATTGGAATGACTGTAAATTAACGTGGAGTCCTGCCCCAAGGCCACAGAAGCAGAACCCAGCACCAAGGTCATCTTGGAAGCTGATTGAGCCCCATTATAATCGTTGTCAAAAGCCACCAGTAGGTGAACATCCCCAGTAGGCTTCCTGACCACATATTAGGCAAAAATATACCCACCCTATATCACCCTAATGCCAAAGTGTCGACTTTCCACTGAGAGTGCAACCTGAGACACTAGCAGTGCCCACATTATCTCTGCTCTTTGTTCTTAATAAGCTCCCTCCTTTCTACAACATTCTGTGTCTGGAAAGTCTTTGCAAACCCATGGTTCAGACTGCCACAACAGTTAAGATGCTATAAACATTTATGTAAACATTTGTGTGTGAATATCAGTTTCCACTTTTCTATGGTAAATATCTAAAGATGAAATGAATGAGTCATGTGATTAGAGCAGTTACTACTTTATAAGAAACTGCCAAACTCTTTCTAGAGTGGCTGTACCATTCTGCATTCCTACCAGAAATGATTCAGAGTTCCAATTGTCCCACATCCTTACCAGCACCTGGTACTGTTAGTTTTGATTTCTTGTTTCACTTTCTATTTGTTATTGATATTTAATTCTATCCATTATAATAAGTATGGGATAGTATTTCATTGTGTTATTATTTGAATCCATATAATAATAATAATCTTGTGCTTATTTACTCTTTGTGTGCCTTCTGGGCATTTTTAGCCCATTTTACAAACATTATAATAGACTTGATTTTAAGAGTAAACTTAGGTTTACAGAAGAGTTTTGCAGAAAATACAGAAAATTTACTTATATCCCTTATTCCCTGAACACTCTTCCACCTAATAACAGTTTGCATTGTGTGGTACGTCCATTATAATTGATGAGCCAACATCAACTGGGCTCCACCCTCCACCTGTCCATTCCTACTACCCTCGTTCTAAATCCCTGGCAACTACCAATCTTTTTACTGTCTCTGTAGTTTTGCTTTTTTCTGCATGTCATATAGTAGAAATCAAATAGTATTGTAGATTTTTCAAACTGACTTCTTTCTCTGAGAGAAATACATTTGAGTTACCTCCATGCCTTTTTGTGGCTTGATAGTGCATTGCTTCTAACTGATGAATAACATTCCTCGTGGCTCAGATGGTAAAGAATCTGCTTGCAATGCAAGAGTCTCGAGTGCGATCCCTGGCTTGGAAAGAACCCCTGGAGAAAGGAATGACTATCCACTCTATTATTCTTGCCTGAAGAACTCCCTGGACAGAGGAGCCTGAGTGACCATCACTTTCACATTCCATCATAAGTGTGTTTCACAGTTTGTTTATCCATTCTCCTGATGAAGGATGTATTGGTTTCTTTCAAAGAATTCTTAAGCCATAATAATCGTATTAGAAATTTTTTGAAGTAGCTAAAGTCAAGTTATTTGGCAGTGGCTTTACTTTCTCGATGTGAAACCAGAACCTAGGAACTTTCAGTTACCTGGAGAAGACCAAAACAGTACCTCACTTTCTAAAGAGGGAAGCTATCAGCTTGATTTTCTAGCTTGAATATGTATGGGTTCCATGTCCCAGATGTAGTGGGGCACAATGAGCCCATGAGGGCAGTTCGAGGGGTGGAAGGTGGTAGTGGAAATACTGTTCTCCACTGAGCATGCATCTTTTACCATATCCTGCTAGTTTTTTACAGGGAGCTATTGAGATGTAGACTTTTCTAGACCTCCTTATACAACAATAATCAGGTAGTTTACGGCTTTCAATCTCTTCCTCTTCCTCTCCACTGGCATCCACTTACTATTATCTTTATCTATCTATGTGTGTCTATATATATACACACATAGATAGATAGAGATAGATAGATATTTTGATATTCATTTTCCTCTCAGATTTTCTTCCAATATTCTTTCATATATTATATTGTTCAGTGCTAATATTTCAAACTTTTACATGGTAAAACTGATCACCTATCTGATTATGTGTTTAACTTCTCTGGAATTTATATGAATCAGTGTAGAGGAAGGTGCAAAGAGCTTTAAGATTTGAAAATGGTCTACATAGGGATGACTCGAAGGAAAGTCAGGCAAAGGGGAGCAAAGCTGTCTTCAAGAGAGTAGAAGGGAATACAAATACCCAAGAAGCCAAAAAAGAAATCCTTAAAAGAGATGACTGAGTACTTGGAGGATTGTCTGCTATAAATATTTAAAATCACAAATCCTGACTCTCTACATTTTAAAATAGTTATATAGCAGGGAAGGTTTTTGCATGTTTGCTTTTTAACAAAAAAATCTATTATCTCTTTTTGGCATTTAAATTACTATTGTATATATTAAAATTTTAGACTTTAAAAACAAATTTCTCTAATTCTTTTTATTTCAAATTTCATGAATGATCATGAAAGGTAGGGTTTGTCTTCTATTTCATGTGAAATTAATTCAAGTTGAGCAGAGAAATTCACATTAAAATTTATTTCACTTAAAAGTGTAGTTAATTGGTGACTTGTGTTTCTGAGTAGAATGTGGTGGATAATACTCTTAATTAAAAAAATGAGAAGGGTCTCGTTGATAAGATGGCTCATTATGTCGACCTCACAAACAAAAAATAAATCACAGTGATCCGTGAGACTGACCAAATTGCCCAAATGGCATCCTGTTATCTCACTGGTCTCTGTCTTCTCAAAGCTGCGAGACCACCAGATTCCAGACCTCCAGCTACATGGCCATCCCTTCAGAGAATTTTTCATTGGTGGGGTGTAAGAAAGACTCCATCAGAAAGGGAGGATGCTGGTTCTCCTCAAGGGCCAGTCACCCTCTCTTTTCCCTCTAATAAATTTCCCTTTTCTTGCCTGACTGCCCGGCTAGCTCTCTTTTTCTCTGCACCCGCCTTACATTCTGGTGCCGGAACCCGGGAGGGAAGATCCGCCGCAACTGAGTGGGCTCCTCTCACGAGCCCACCTCCCGTGGTCCCCTCCCTTGAACCTTGCCAAGAAACTGAGACAAGCTCCCAGATGGGACCCTCCACTGGCCTTGCTGGACTGACATCCACACACCGGCCCATATTGCATCCACTGGTTACAAGGGTGAGTGAAACCCCATTCCCTTGGATCCTCTCGCACCTCCTTTCCAAGTCCCAGCGCTAGGCAGGAGGATCCCCACAGCCCTCAGGCCCTCAGCTTTGTGCCCCCTCTGACTTTGAAATAGGGGACACCCATTTCAAAGCAGACTATTATTACTTCTCTGAGAATGGGGACGCCTTTTCTCTCTGCTCTTTCTCCTCGCTTTCTCTAGTCCTTGTCTAACCTCCCTATTTGGCCGCAATGGGAAATTCTCACTCCCAGCCCTCAAAATCTACTCCTAGTCTAGGATGCCTTCTCCAAAACCTAAATGCTTTGGGCTCTCAGGGGGAGATAAGACCAAAAAGACTTATTTACTATTCTAACACTGTCTGGCCCCAATAAAGACTTGATAACAGGTCCCAGTGGCCAGAAAATGGAACTCTTGAGTATAATATTCTACGGGACCTCGATAACTTTTGCCACTGCAAGGGCAAGTGGTTAGAATCCCTGTGTTCAGGTTTTCTTTGCTTTCTCTCTTGACCCTCTCTCTGTGAATTCTGTTCTACGTCTTAAATATTTAGCCCACTCTGTGTCACATCCTCCTAATAAAATGTCTCCTGATCCCTGTTCAGACTTTTCTTCTTCCTTAGACCTTTCCGACCACAACCTTCCTCCTATTTCTCCCAATCCCTTTGCAGTCACTTCAGAGCCAGTTCCACAACCCCCACCTTACATCCCCTTCTCCTTCCCTCCTTCTCAACTGCAGACCTCCGCCAACGCTGCAGGTCCCAACACCCCTCCCCAGCCTGTGACTGAGATATGCTCTAACCCACCCTCTACCCTGAGGAACCCAAGCCTTTACCCCGACCTCCCTAGATCCCCTCCCTGTACCCTGTCCCGAACAACTTTAAAATAGGAAATTTTACTGCAGGACCCTGCTCCTTCCCTTGCTCTACTCCTCCCTTTATGGGTGGTAGCTGGAGCAGAAGGCATTGCTTTGGTTCATGTCCCATTCTCCCTCACCCATCTATCTCAGATTGAAAAGCATCTTGGCTCCTTCTCCTCAGATCCTGATAATTATTTAAAAGAATTCAAGTATCTTACCCAGTCTTACTGTTGTAGCCACGTGTTCCAGGAAACAAACTCAAAAGGACAATGCAGAGAATGGAGTGCAGTTTATTACACTGGTGGGCCCAAGGCAAGGACTCTGACCAGTTGCTTGCCTCATTGTGGGCCTTTTAAAAGTAGGGTATAAAGCCATCAACTTTGATAAGCTCCAGGAGATAACTCAAAGACTAGATGAAAACCCAGTATAATTTCTACTCAGGTTAACGGAAGCACTACAAAAATATAGAAAATTAGACCCCACTACAGAAGAGGGCACCATTGTCCTTAACACCCATCCATTTTATCTCCCAGTTGTCCCCAGATTTCCAAAAGAAAACACAGAAAGGCAGAAGAAGACCCTCAAACTCTTCAACAAGGCCTTTTAAATTTAGCCTTTAAGATTTTCGATAACCAAGAAGAACAAGCAAAGCTAGAGAAGGCCCAACGAGATCAGGCTGAATACCACCTTTTAGCCACTGCCCTACATGGCTCCAAGCCTCCATCAACCAACAAAGAAAAGAAGCCTCCTGGACCCTGCTTCAAATGTGGCAAAGAAGGCCACTGGGTCTGCTCATGCCTAAAGCCAAGGCCCCCTCCAGGTCCATGTCCCATCCGTGGCATAAAGGGACACTGGAAAGTTGACATAACAAGCCATCTTATCAATGAGACCCCATGTGGGCCCTATCAAGAATAAATGAAATGAGTAAATTAAATCATAGATTTAAACAAGTCAAAATGTTACTGGAAGAGCCAATTTTGTCTCCATGTTGGATCTGCTTCTTTGACTTTAACCTTCCCATTGCTTCTGCTCACTAAAAAGATATTGTTCATACATAATGGCCTGCCTTGGGGAACCCTGCCCCTCTACTTGAATGTAAAACCAAAATGCCTTTGTTTGGGATCCTGTCCACCTGTGGGTGGCCACAGGAAGGAAGAAATAAACAACATCCTCTCCCTGAGGCCCGCCATTCTAAAAGATATCTGCAAGATTAATGGCCTTTTAACTTCATTCCTCACCTCCCCTCAACTCTGTTGTATAAAAGAATCTAGTATCCAGAACTTGAGAAGATGGTTATTTTGAGGCCTTTGTCTGACTAGTAAGCCATCTGTTGATCTGCTGTCTTTCCTAATAAAGTCACATTCCCTGCCTCAACCTGGGAGGCTTCCCAGGTAGCTTAGTGGTAAAGAATCTGTCTGCCAAAGTGGGAGACACAGGAGACTTGACTTAGATCCCTGGGTTGGGAAGATCCCCTGGAGAAGGAAAGGACAGTCAACTCCAGTATTCTTTCTTGGGAAACCCCATGGACAGAGGAGCCTGATGGGCTACAGTCCATGGGGTCGCAAAGATTCAGACAGACTCATGGCATTTGCCTCAACATCCCATCTGTACTCTTACTGGCCTTTCATGCTGCAAGCAGAGTGAGCTTGGTATCAATGACCAAAAGCTAAAGAAGAAATACTGACTTGAACAAATAAGCTGATTCACTGGGCAGTTTATTTCCTGGGGGTCATTTGCTAACTCAGAAAAGGGCTTAGTGTGAGGAGAGGGACACTGGTGTAGCCTTTGACGGACAGCTGAATCTGCAACAATGAAGTAGAAATTAGAGGCTCCCAATCTGAAAGATAATTTTTCCCGTGGGACATTTAATAAGTACTGGTCTTCCCTGGTGGCTCAGAGGTTAAAGCGTCTGCCCCCAATGCGGGAGACCCGGGTTCGAGCCCTGGGTCAGGAAGATCCCCTGGAGAAGGAAACGGTAACCCACTCCAGTATTCTTGCCTGGAGAATCCCATGGACGGAGAAGCCTGGTAGGCCACAGTCCACGGGGTCGCAAAGAGTCGGACACGACTGAGTGACGGAATGGAACGGAACTGAACGGGGGAGTGCAGGAGGTTGGCAGGGGTAGCAGGGGAAAAGAGGAGAGTAGTATAAAATATCCCACAATGTTGAAGTGCTTGAAAGAAAAAGTTTTCCTAGAGGGAAAAACTCTCAACAAATAGACGTTTGCCAGGTTTTGAACCATGTTTTCAAAGATAGCAGAACTTAAACCTATAGGAACCTGATTAATTGCACTTAAATTCTGCTTAAATATAAGGTTGGAAAGACAACATTAACATGTCAAACAAATACACCTGTACTCCCAGCAATAGTCCCCTGAAATTATAAGAATGTAAAATTTCTATTGAAATACTGAAAAGTAAAAATAGAAAATACTGTATCTTTCAAAAATGTATTTTCTCTAAAGAAAAATGATCAGAAAACATTGAACTTCCTAAATATGAGTGGTTGATTTGACATTCTTTGAGAATGAAATTACATGGCACAAAACAAAATTTGAGGAGCAAATGGTGAATTCATGTTTGCATATGCTGAATTCAAAGAACAAATAAAATGACCAAAATGAGATGTTCTAGAAGTCATTAAATATCTGTTGGGAGCTCAAGAGGAATATAATTGGGGTATAGGGAAGAGGTTAAGTGCTGGGATGAATAGACAGAACCTGTAACAGGCCTACAGAGTCGCATAGATACAAAAAAACAAGTATTTCATGGGAATCAAACAAGATTTGAGTGTCACAGGCTTAGTGATTACTACTGAAGTCTGATAAGGGTATACATGGTGGAAAAGATCTTTAAGAGAGAAAAATTACCTACCAAAATGGTGGTTAAAGTACTCTCAGTCTGTGTTTAAGAGGTGACTAACATAACTACTTTGCCAGCAAAGGTCCGTCTAGTCAAGGCTATGGTTTTTTCCAGTGGTCATGTATGGATGTGAGAGTTGGACTGTGAAGAAAGCTGATCGCCAAAGAATTGATGCTTTTGAACTGTGGTGTTGGAGAAGACTCTTGAGAGTCCCTTGGACTTCAAGAAGATCCAACCAGTCCATTCTAAAGGAGATCAGTCCTGGTGTTCATTGGAAGGACTGATGCTGAAGCTGAAACTGCAATACTTTGGCCACCTCATGTGAAGAGTTGACTCACTGGAAAAGACTCTGATGCTGGGAGGGATTGGGGGCGGGAGGAGAAGGGGACAACAGAGAATGAGATGGCTGGATGGCTTCACTGACTCGATGGACATGAGTTTGGGTGAACACCAGGAGTTGGTGATGGACAGGGAGGCCTGGCGTGCTGTGATTCATGGGGTCGCAAAGAGTTGGACACAACTGAGTGACTGAACTGAACTGAACTGAACATAATCTGCGTAAGTAATGGATCTAGTGGAAAGTTAATACCTATGGAGGCCAAGACCATACTCAACTAGGGGAAATATTATGAAAGCAAAGGGAACTGTAGACTCTGGAGAAGAGGGACATCTCTGAGTGCTTGAGATGATGAGAAAGTGCAAGAAACCATGGGAGTGTTTGTGCAGGTAAATCATAGAAACTGTCCCAGTTGCATTTTTGTTTCTCAGTTGATTATGGTCTAGATTTGTCACCATTTGGTCTTTTTTTCTGAGGGAGGAGCTCATAGATTACCATGTCTCATTAGGTTTGTATCTCATAATCACAATGCTAAACTTAGCCCAGATTCATGCTTCTGTTACTACCAACCAGTTAATACTGACCTCCATAGATGATGTTATTGATCTCTGTGCAGAAACGATCTTCCAACATTCTGTGGGGTCCTTGCATTTTTCTCTCTCTTCTTTTCTGAAAGTCCCTCTCATCTGTACATTTGCTTTCTTGGTCCTTTTAAAATCTTTCCTCTAATTGCTCTTATGCACTAATTTTATTATGACCTTTGCCTTGGAAAAGTACCAATATTTTAGTTCCTTTTCATAAAACCTAGAATATTCTCCAAGTTTTCAAAGCTGAAACACAAAAAAAGTTTCTACATTAAGTTCGTCTTCCAGCAGTAAGAGCAATACCACCCCTCCCCAACCTTATGGACAAAATTACAAAGGTGAACAAATATATAGCCCCGAGAGATATCTTTGCTAAGTATTAGTTTTGGCTGATTTATTTCTGCAATCATCCTTATCTGGGCAATAAATACATTTGTATGCCTTTCTCATACTTTCTAAAGTCCTGTGTTCAAAGATCAACAACATACCAAGAAGTGAGCGAAGATAAAGAGAAGGACAGGGAGACAGGCTCCTGATTACACTCAGTAGAGAATTCATGGAGAGAAATGGAGATGGGAAAATCAGCAAGCTCTTGAAAAAGAAGATGCATGAATGATGCCATATGACCTACTTCAAAATATAGGTTACAACAGAGTCATAACAATAATATAAAGGCATATGAAATCCATTAATTCAACTGTTCATTTGTTCTAAAAGCATTTAACTCAGTTACACTCTTTTCCACACTGCACAAGCAAGTATGAACTAATAAAAATGTAAAAAGCTGGATAGCAAAGAATCTGAGCATTAGGTAAATGATTATCCTTTTATTTGATATCTGACTTAATTCTACTGTTGAAAAAATATTTTTAGAGAAAACTATGTACTTAGAGGAATGTACATCATGGCATTTCCGCATCTGCCCCTGTAAGACTTGTGCCAGGCTCAATTTCCATTCTGACACCAACATGTTGGGCCATGGAGTTCACAGTTAAAGTAACATAGCACAAAATCACAGACACACAAAATTACAGCACAATCTAAGAGTAAAATATGTATATATATATATATATATATATAAACTTAGAAGTGCCAAAAACTGAAATGGAAGGGAAGTTACATAGAGGATTGACATACCTGAGCGAGACACAAGCTGGTCTCAATTTGGGGAAGCTAGCCAGTCATTTTTACCAATAAGATTAGGATTTAAAGTGAAGGATTTCTGGAATCCCCAGAATGCCTTCATCAGTATTAACTTTTTTCTGTTCTCCATAGTGAGTTAACTGTAGAGAAACCACCCCCGACTTGTCCAATCAGCAATAGGCCAAGGGTCTGTCACTGAGTAGCTTAGAAAGTTAAGTACACTTACTTGGCAGAAATTCCTGATACTTTCAATAGGATTTTTATGGTAGGACTTGGGCATTATTTGGGGCTTAATTTTTCCTATTTGATTTTTTTACACTGTATGGAACAAGAATTTCACCAGTAGTAAGGCAGTGAATAGCAAGTAATAGGCTCATAGATTAAGAGGGATATGAAAACCATCACCTGACATCGTGATATCTATACATTCACAAAACTATGGCCACAATTTTCTTCAAGTTCTTGAAATTCTACAAAGCAAGGAAGAAAGAAAGATCTGGAGGGGCTTGCTCATCTGATGTCCTTTGTGCATATAAGACCATTACAATCTGCTTTTAATCTTTTCTGTTATTTTCAAAGTACATCCTCCAAATAGCAGAATTCTGCATTTCTCATCTATAACATGTTCGGGATACATATTTTCTCTAATCTGTCTGGCAGGAGAAGGGGGTAGGTATGGGAATATCTTGTGTTCAGTCATCCAAATTGCCCCCCTGAGATGAGGGATCATTCTCATACATGGAATGGATGACTCCAAGGCCAAAAACATGCATGATGCTGATGTTAGTGTGGGGACTGAGAGCCATGAGCATCATTGGTGTTCTCAGTTCAGTTCAGTTCAGTCGCTCAGTCATGTCCGAATCTCCGCAACCCCATGAATCACAGCACGCCAGACCTCCCTGTCCATCACCAACTCCCGGAGTGCACTCAAACTCATGTCCACAGAGTCGGTGATGCCATCCAGCCATCTCATTCTCCGTCGTCCCCTTCTCCTCCTGCCCCCAACCTTTCCCAGCATCAGAGTCTTTTCCAGTGAGTCAACTCGTCGCATGAGGTGGCCAAAGTATTGCAGTTTCAGCTTTAGCATCAGTCCTTCCAATGAATACCCAGGATTGATCTCCTTTAGAATGGATTGGTTGGATCTCCTTGAAGTCCAAGGGACTCTCAAGAGTCTTCTCCAACACCACAGTTCAAAAGCATCAATTCTTCGGCGATCAACTTTCTTCACAGTCCAACTCTCATATCCATACATGACCACGGGAAAAACCATAGCCTTGACTAGACGGACCTTTGTTGGCAAAGTAATGTCTCTGCTTTTTAATATACTATCAAGGTTGGTCATAACTTTCCTTCCAAGGAGTAAGCGTCTTTTAATTTCATGGCTGCAATCAGCATCTGCAGTGATTTTGGAGCCCAAAAAAATAAAGCCTGACATTTTTTCCACTGTTTTTCCATCTATTTCCCATGAAGTGATGAGACCACATGCCATGATCTTTGTTTTCTGAATGTTGAGCTTCAAGCCAACCTTTTCACTCTCCTCTTTCACTTTCATCAAGAGGCTTTTGAGTTCCTCTTCACTTTCTGCCATAAGGGTAGTGTCATCTGCATATCTGAGGTTATTGATATTTCTCCCAGCAATCTTGATTCCAGCTTGTGCTTCTTCCAGCCCAGCGTTCCTCATGATGTACTCTGCATATAAGTTAAATAAGCAAGGTGACAATATACAGCCTTGACGTACACCTTTTCCTATTTGGAACCAGTCTGTTGTTCCATGTTCAGTTCTGACTGTTGCTTCCTGACCTGCATACAGGTTTCTCAAGAGACAGGTCAGGTGGTCTGGTATTCCCATCTCTTTCAGAATGTTCCACAGTGTATTGTGACACACACAGTCAACGGCTTTGGCATAGTCAATGAAGCAGAAATAGATGTTTTTCTGGAACTCTCTTGCTTTCTCCATGATCCAGTGGATGTTGGCAATTTGATCTCTGGTGCCTCTGCCTTTTCTAAAACCTGCTTGAACATCTGGGAGTTCACGGTTTACATACTGCTGAAGCCTGGCTTGGAGAATTTTGAGCATGACTTTACTAGCGTGTGAGATGAGTGCCATTGTGCAGTAGTTTGAGCATTCTTTGGCATTGCCTTTCTTTGGGATTGGAATGAAGACTGACCTTTTCCAGTCCTGTGGCCACTGCTGAGTTTTCCAAATTTGCTGGCATATTGAGTGCAACACTTTCACAGCATCATCTTTCAAGATTTGAAATAGCTCAATTGGAATTCCATCACCTCCACTAGCTTTGTTTGTAGTGATGCTTTCTAAGGCCCACTTGACTTCACATTCCAAGATGTCTGGCTCTAGGTCAGTGATCACGTTATCATGACTGTCTTGGTCGTGAAGATCTTTTTTGTACAGTTCTTCTGTGTATTCTTGCCACCTCTTCTTAATATCTTCTGCTTCTGTTAGGTCCATACCATTTCTGTCCTTGATCGCGCCCATCTTTGCATGAAATGTTCCCTTGGAATCTCTGATTTTCTTGAAGAGATCTCTTGTTTTTCCTAGTCTGTTGTTTTCCTCTATTTCTTTGCATTGATCACTGAGGAAGGCTTCCTTATCTCTCCTAGCTATTCTTTGGAACTCTGCATTCAGATGCTTATATCTTTCCTTTTCTCCTTTGCTTTTCGCTTCTCTTCTTTTCCCAGCTATTTGTAAGGCCTCCTCTGACAGCCATTTCGCTTTTTTTCATTTCTTTTTCATGGGGATGGTCTTGGTCCCTGTCTCTTGTATAATGTCACGAAGCTCCGTCCAGAGTTCATCAGGCACTCTCTATCAGATCTAGTCCCTTAAATCTATTTCTCACTTCCACTGTATAATCATAAGGGATTTGATTTAGGTCATATCTGAATGGTCTAGTGGTTTTCCCTACTTTCTTCAATTGAAGTCTGAATTTGGCAATAAGGAGTTCATGATCTGAGTCACAGTCAGCTCCTGGTCTTGTTTTTGCTAATTTTATAGAGCTTCTCCATCTTTGGCTGTAAAGAATATAATCAATCTGATTTCGCTCTTGACCATCTGGTGATGTCCATGTGCAGAGTCTTCTCTTGTGTTGTTGGAAGAGGATGTTTGCTATGACCAGTGCATTCTCTTGGCAAAACTTTATTAGCCTTTGCCCTGCTTCATTCCGTGCTCCAAGGCCAAATTTGCCTGTTACTCCAGGTGTTTCTTGACTTCCTACTTTGCATTCCAGTCCCCTATAATGAAAAGGACATCTTTTTTGGGTGTTAGTTCTAAAAGGTCTTGTAGGTCTTCATAGAACCGTTCTTCTTCGGCTTCTTTAGCGTTACTGATTGGGGCATAGGCTTGGATTACTGTAATATTGAATGGTTTGCCTTGGAAACGAACAGAAATCATTCTGTCATTTTTAAGATTGCATCCAAGTACTGCATTTTGGACTCTTTTGTAGACTATGATGGCTACTCCATTTCTTCTAAGGGATTCCTGCCCACAGTAGTAGATATAATGGTCATCTGAGTTAAATTCACCCATTCCAGTCCATTTTAATTCACTGATTCCTAGAATGGTGTTCTCAAGCAGGGATCAAAATTGGAAGAATCAAAATGTATCTAATATACTCAGGGAATAATCCCTAGAATTTAGTTTATATCCTAAAAAGTTAGTGCAAATGACCAACAAATGAAAGCTGGGTTGTTTCTGAGTTCTTGCCTGTAGCAACTATTAGAATATTTAATTGAGCTTTATGGATTGATATTGTTTAAGGCATAGGAGTATCCTGGAGAAAGCAAACTCTTGACAATTGTAAATATCTATCAGAACTTTTTGCATAGACAGGTTATAAACAATTATGGGAATGTAAAATTAAGAATCAGCCACCCTCAATGTCCCAGGTAGATTTTCCACAAACTGTAAGATTAATAAGTTTAGATTGCAAAAAAGAAAATCTATAGTGAATTCACATATATATATATATTTATTTATTTATTTATATACCTCCTTACTCTGAAATGGGAATAACAGTATTCTAGAAAGTTGGTCAGAGAAAGCAATGGGAGCCCACTCCAGTACTCTTGCCTGGAAAATCCCATGGACGGAGGAGCCTGGTAGGCTGCAGTCCATGGGGTTGCTGATGATTGAGTGACTTCACTTTCACTTTTCACTTTTATGCATTGGATAAGGAAATGGCAACCCACTCCAGTGTTCTTGCCTGGAGAATCCCAGGGATGGGGGAGCCTGGTAGGCTGCTCTCTATGGGGTTGCACAGAGTCGGACATGACTGACGTGACTTAGCAACAGCAGCAGAAAGTTGGTACGATAATATTTTACTTAAATATCTACCTCTATGCTATTCTTTTGAAAATAATATAATAAAAGCAGGAAGAAGGACAGCCATTCTTCGTAGAGTTTTGAAATATGTGTGTGTCTTCACATGAGCATATGTATCAGCTTTCGGTTAATGTGAGACCATATTTATTACCATCTAATGAACGAAGAGGAGTAAAGTACAGTCCAAAGTTTCCTTCTCTGGTGCTTCCTGTCCTGTGCCACCCTCATATCCCTGTTGGTTACAGAACAGGGAGGAAGACAGCTGGGTGGTCTGACTGAAGCTTCAGTATTTCAGAGGGGGCTCAAGAGAAGAGAGGAAACTGATACTGCTTTGTTGATAATTAAGCCAGGTGAGTTAAAACTTTTTTGTTTCCTGAGAATTTAGAAGTGGAGTGCGTGTGTGTGTGTGTGTGTGTGTGTGTGTGTGTGTGTGTGCATGAAGGGCCTGAGAAACCACGATAGAGACATGGTGAATTTAGATAAAATGGTCTAGATGTGGCTCTGATCCTCATGATTTGTCCATCTTTTAGTTTTTCTTTTCCTAGTTAGAAAACCTTAGGAGCTCCTCTAGAAGAGTCGAGCGCTCTCCAGCGTTGGGGACTGGGCTTTCACCCTGCTCTCTCTGGTCCTCACAACTAGTCTGGCTCCTTTCCTACTGGCCACGGATCCCTCCCAGGGTCTCTGTGTTCTTCCTTCATTTCTGAATTCCCCTTCCAACACCATCTGTCCAACGGACATATTTTTCTGTCAGGTAAGAACATTCTGAGTCCTGTTTCTGCCTGTACTTCTTTACTTAAAGTCAATCCTTTATAAACGGAAATCCCTCATGAGACTTCTTTATACTCTTTTACTTATTTAATATTAATGTCTAAAACAGTATGTGCTTCCCTGGTGGCTCAGCAGTAAGGAATCCATCTGCAATGCAGGAGACTTGCAAGAGACACGGGTTCAGTCTCTGGGTCAGGCAGATCCCCTGGAGAAGGAAATGGCAACCCACTCCAGAATTCTTGCCTGCAAAATCGCAAAAACAGAGGAACCCAGCAGGCTACAGTCTATGGGGTTGTGAGAGTCTGACATGACTTAGCCACTAAACAACAGCAACAACAAAACAGGATATGAAAATCATGATAATACAATGCATGTTAAAAGAAAACTGTAAGATTTAAAAACATTATTCTCTCCACTTTCCTTCATACAGATGCTCAAATCAAAGCTTTAGCTTGTAAGAAAACAAAAGAATTGTACCAATTAGATTTTTGCTGCCGATTTGAGAGTACTGTGCTCTGTCATCACATAAGGGGATAGATTACCTGTAGAACTGGCCATGCTATATCACAAAAAATTGCCAGTTATTTTGTAAATATTTTCCTTTCTTTCTTTGATTATATCTTTTGAAGAACAAAATTTAAAACTTTAAGATCCAATTTATAAATTATGTTTGATTCATGTTTTATATGTTCTAAGATATACTTGCCTAAACTCTTGAAAATTTCCCCTGTGCTTTTCTAGGATATCTATAACTTGTTTTATATGCAACTCTATTAATATTTGATTTTTTTAATATTATGAAGTTAGAGTTGCTACTTATTTTTTTCCAAGTGGATACTCAGTTGTTCCAATGCTATTCAATGAAAACTTATTCTTTCTCCCGTTGAATGACTTTGGCACTTTTATTGCTAATTATTTAAGCATATAAATAGGGGTGGATTTCTGTATTTCTCAGGTTCAATAGTCTATATATCTCTCCTAATGCTAATGACATACTTCTGAGTTAATGTACCTTTATTGAAATTAAAACTATATATATAAACTCTCACTTTTTTCTTCATTTTAATATTGTTTTCGCTAATCTATGCCCTTCAGCATCAGTTTGTGAATTTCCACAAAGGAAAAGGCAGCTAAATTTTTCATGGGGATGAGGTTGGTGCTATAGATGATTTTAGGGAGAATGCTCAAACTACCGCACAATTGCACTCATCTCACACGCTAGTAAAGTCATGCTCAAAATTCTCCAAGCCAGGCTTCAGCAGTATGTAAACCGTGAACTCCCAGATGTTCAAGCAGGTTTTAGAAAAGGCAGAGGCACCAGAGATCAAATTGCCAACATCCGCTGGATCATGGAGAAAGCAAGAGAGTTTCAGAAAAACATCTATTTCTGCTTCATTGACTATGCCAAAGCCTTTGACTGTGTGGATCACAATAAACTGTGGAACATTCTGAAAGAGATGGGAATCCCAGACCACCTGACCTGCCTCTTGAGAAACCTGTATGCAGGTCAGGAAGCAACAGTTAGAACCGGTCATGGAACAACAGACTGGTTCCAAATAGGAAAAGGAGTGCGTCAAGGTTGTATATTGTCACCTTGCTTATTTAACTTATATGCAGAGTACATCATGAGGAACGCTGGGCTGGAAGAAGCACAAGCTGGAATCAAGATTGCTGGGAGAAATATCAATAACCTCAGATATGCAGATGACACTACCCTTATGGCAGAAAGTGAAGAGGAACTCAAAAGCCTCTTGATGAAAGTGAAAGAGGAGAGTGAAAAGGTTGGCTTGAAGCTCAACATTCAGAAAACAAAGATCATGGCATCTGGTCCCATCACTTCATGGGAAATAGATGGAAAAACAGTGGAAACAGTGTCAGACTTTGTTTTTTTGGGCTCCAAAATCACTGCAGATGCTGATTGCAGCCATGAAATTAAAAGACGCTTGCTCCTTGGAAGGAAAGTTATGACCAACCTTGATAGTATATTAAAAAGCAGAGACATTACTTTGCCGACCAAGGTCCGTCTAGTCAAGGCAATGGTTTTTCCTGTGGTCATGTATGGATGTGAGAGTTGGACTGTGAAGAAAGCTGATCGCCGAAGAATCGATGCTTTTGAACTGTGGTGTTGGAGAAGACTCTTGAGAGTCCCTTATACTGCAAGGAGATCCAACCAGTCCATTCTAAAGGAGGTCAATCCTGGATGTTCATTGGAGGGACTGATGCTAAAGCTGAAACTCCAATACTTTGGCCACCTCATGAGACGAGTTGACTCACTGGAAAAGACTCTGATGCTGGGAAAGGTTGGGGGCGGGAGGAGAAGGGGACGACGGAGAATGAGATGGCTGGATGGCATCACCGACTCTGTGGACATGAGTTTGAGTGTACTCCGGGAGTTGGTGATGGACAGGGAGGCCTGGCGTGCTGTGATTCATGGGGTCGCGGAGAGTCGGACACGACTGAGCGACTGAACTGAACTGAACTGAAGACAAATAACTCGAAAAGGCACTGGTGATCCACTCCAGTACTCTTGCCTGGAAAATCCCATGGACGGAGGAGCCTGGTAGGCTGCAGTCCATGGGGTTGCAGAGTAGGACACGACTCAGCGATTTCACTTTCACTTTTCACTTTCATGCTTTGGAGAAGGAAATGGCAACCCATTCCAGTGTTCTTGACTGGAGAATCCCAGGGACGGGGGAGCGTGCTGGGCTGCCGTCTATGGGATCGCACAGACTCAAACACGACTGATGCGACTTAGCAGCAGCAGCAGACAATTAACAATTATGAGTCTTATAAATTTAAAAAAACAAAAAATGCTTTCATGCTTTCTATAGTTTTTCCTAACAGTAATCTTCAGTTTTCACAGAAGATATCCTGCATGTCTTTTGTTATGTATAGTCTTCAGTAATTCACACTTTTGTTAATACAAATGCATTTTCTATATTTAATTTGTTATGTCTATTGCTAAAGTGAAATTGATATTTATATATTAACAGTATTCTGTAACCTTGCTAAATACTCTTATTAGTTGCAGATGTTGTAGATTCCTTAGAAATTTTGCATGTATATTCTACACATTATCTGCAAATAGAGATAGTTTTACTTTTTAACTTTCTGGTTTTTAAATGTTCTTTTCCTTTTTACTGCAATGGCGAGTACCTCAAATAAACTATTGATGCAAAGTGGAGAGAATGGGTTCCTTTTCCTATTTTTCAATCTTGAAGGAAAACATTCAATATTTCAACATTAAAGACGATATAAGCTTTAGGATTTTTTCGTGAATGTCATTGATCAAGTTGAGGAGATGCCCCCTATTACTATTACAATGGCATTTTAATTTTTTTAAACCATGAACAGATGGCATATTTTGTCAAATGTTTTTTTAAAAGTCCTTGAAATGATTATCTGTTTTTTCCCTTTTATTTTGTTAATATGAAGAGTTGCACTGATTGCTTTAAGAGTATTAAACAGTCTTACATCGTGGGGATAAATTCTGCTGACCCCAGTCTACTCATATATTTTGGATTTGGAGTTGCAGTTTCTTTGTAAAGGATTTCTTTTATTTTTGCCTATGAGTGCTGTTGTTGTGAAACTTACTTTGTGTGTGTGTTTTCAGATATATACTGATCTCATGAAACTGTTAAATGTCTCCTCATTTACTATTTTCTGCAAGCGCTTGTAAAAGACTTGTTATTTCTTCTTTAAATAGGAGAATTCACCAGTAAAATCATTGTTCTGAACTATTTTTGAGGAAAGGTTTTGATAAATTCTATTACTTTGATAGAATTAAGGATAATGATATTCTATGTTTCTCTTGCATCACCTCTAGTAGGTTGTATTTTCAAGGAATTTTTAAAAATTTAATCAAGGTTGTCCAATTTACCCTATAAGTTCTCTCATTATCCTTTTAATATATACAGAATTTATGATGACAGCTCCACATTTATTCCTAATGTTGGTGATTTGTAATATCTCTTGATCTGATAGATGAATATTTTATCAATTTTGTTGCTCTCTGCAAAGACCCAAATTTCGACTTTAAAAATTTTTCTCAATTATTTGTTTCCTTTATTTTGTAGATTTTGCTGTTTTGTGGAAGTTGACAAGTTGCTAAAAAACCATTCAAAGTAGTGTAAGTATTGCCTTTCTTCTAGTTATATTCTGTATTCAATTTGCCTCTAGAGTAACGGTAACCCACTCCAATATTCTTGCCTGGAGAATCCCATGGACAGAGAAACCTGGTAGGCTACAGTCCATGGGGTCGCAAAGAGTCGGACATGACTGAGCGACGGAACGGAACGCAACAGAGAGTATGTTCTGCAGTGCATTGGTGTAATTCTTAATACGGTTGGATGCATGTCTACCATTTTGTATATATTTTTAATTACCTCCTCTGATTTTTGTACTTTTCTTCCCTTTTAGGTTTTCTTTGGATTATTCGAATAATTTCAGGATACGATATTGTTTTATCTTTTGACTTTTTAACTCTAACACTTTACATCATTCTTGCATTTTATATTTATTCAAAATATAGAAACAGCAACAACATAGGTCCTTTTAACTCCTCTACCTTCTGTAATTTATGAAAAACACATGTCAATATACAATTTTTTTATGAAACAGATATTTATGTCTTTAAAAGAAAATAAGAGGAAAGTTAACTATTTTATCCGTTCCGTTCCGTTCTGTCGCTCAGTCGTGTCCGACTCTATGCGACCCCGTGGACTGTAGCCTACCAGGCTTCTCCATCCACGGGATTCTCCAGGCAAGAATACTGGAGTGGGTTACCGTTTCCTTCTCCAGGGGATCTTCCCGACCCAGGGATCGAACCCGGGTCTCCCGCATTGGAGGCAGACGCTTTAACCTCTGAGCCACCAGGGAAGCCCAACTATTTTATAAACCTAGATATTTATTCTGGTGGCTCAGACAATAAAGAATCTGCATGCAATGCATGAGACCCAGGTTCAATCCCTGGGTCAGGAAGATCCCCTGGAGAAGGGAATGGCTACCCACTTCAGTATTCTTGCCTGGAGAATTCCATGTAGGCAGAGGAGCCTGGCCAGCTAGTCCATGGGGTCACAGAGTTGGACACGACTGAGCGACTAACATTTAACTACACATTTACACATAGATATTTACCACTGCTGATGTTGTTTATTCTATTCTGATGCTCTGATTTTCCTTCTGGAATTATTTCCCTTGTGAATTACTTAAACATAAAATCTGAAATCATAAAACCACTAGAAGGAAACGGGGTCTCTAAGCAATATCTTCATTCTTATGTTCATTGCTGCATTATACAATAACAAAGACATTGAAAGACCAAATTGTATATCAACAGACAAGTGTATAAGGAGAATATGTATAGGATACAATGATATATTATTCAGCCTAAGAAAGAATAAAATATTACCTTTTGTGACAAGACGAATGAGCCTAGAAGACATTTTGCTAAGTGAAATAAGCTAGACATATAAAGATAAATATTGCATGATCTGATTCATACATGAGCTCAAAACAAAAAAAATCCAAACACAGAAACAGAGTAGAATGTTGCTCTACCAGGAACTGGAGCATGAAGAAAAGGGAGAAATTTTTTTAACAGGAAAGAAAACGAAAGTAGAATGATTGTTCCCAGGGATTGAAAAGAGGGAACCGTAGGTATTATTTTCAATAGGTACAGAATTTCAGTGTTGCAAGATGGTTGTTCATGATGGTTGCACAATATGAATATACTTAACACAACCAAATTCTACACTGGAAAATGGTTAAGATAATAAATTTTGTTATGTGTATTTCATCAGAGTAAGAAAACTGGGAAATTGAATGAATGTAACAAAAATTATGAAGTCAATGATTTTAATATTTTTCCTTTTCATGCAGAAAGAGATCATGAGAAAGTCACAGTGGAAACCGGTTCCAGGCAAGAAACAATCCTATAAATTTTGCTATTTCATTGGCAAGAACTCATCATATAATCAAATAAAGTAGCAATGGAGATAGATAATATACTTTGTCTGGGATGTTGATTCTAATGGATCTCTCCTCTTACCAGCTGTGTGTCAAAAGACGCAGGAGCCAAGTGCATTGTGTGGCCTGTGACCTAATTTTCACTTACATGATATGTGAAGCAATTATTCTAGAATGTTGCCATTTTTTTCTTACAATATATAATTATTAGAACTATAGCATCCTGTTTCTAATGCCATTTCTTCAACTTATTTTTTAATTTCAAGAGGATTCAATAAGGAATATATCAAATTAATACATATACTGGGCTTTATCTGACTACTGCTAAAGTAGTTTTGGGCAGAGGGGTGCCTTTACTCTGCTGTTTTTCTATCTCTTTATAAGCATCTTTCTTGTGTAAGTGTAGCTCTTTATTTTATTCTGAAAAATGTAGAAGCCTCAACGAAAAATCAATGCTTGTTATATACACACCTTTATCCCAGAGGAAGTGCTATTCTTTCTCCTAATATGGTATCATTTTCAAGTTTAGTTGTTTTGAAGCAAATGGTGTATTCTAGTAAAACAGTATTTATTCTCTTTGGTAAGATGGTCTTTGAACTTCGTGGTTGCAAAATGTGTATCAATTAGAGCTCCAGAGAAAACTACAGAAGTGTATAAAATCTTTATCTTCCTCCCTTCTTGATATTGTGCCCTCATACTGATTTA
This sequence comes from Moschus berezovskii, assembly GCF_049115385.1. Lineage (NCBI taxonomy): Eukaryota > Metazoa > Chordata > Mammalia > Artiodactyla > Moschidae > Moschus > Moschus berezovskii. Next base: position 38,017,604 of record NC_142482.1, read on the forward strand.
CTTCTTTCTCAATTATTTTATTCATGAATGTGAAGAAGTCAAAGGTAATTCCTATAAATGTATTTCACTGTTTACCTTGAGTTATCTTATTTGTGACTTACACATTTTTCTTCAAACCCAAAGATCATGATTTGTTCTTGAAACTTATCTTTCCAACTGAAAGCCTCTTACTGACTCTTTGTCAGGTTGTTATAATTTATGCAGATATTCCTTTTGAATCAAGGAAATTTTATTAATCACACACCTCTGAAGTGCTGAAATTATTCACATGGTTAATGTGAGTGTTTATCCACAATATATATATTCAGATAATCTGACATAGATTTAGTCTACTGCCATAAAAGATTTGTCTCATTTCCTTTCATGGAATTTCATTAAGAAGAAGAATTTAATTTAGGCATTAAACAGAAATTCACAAAACACAGTTTTATGCATTCACGAGTTGATGAAAATTTTATAAATAGGGTAACAGAGAAAAGTTACCCTGTAATATATTACAATGCAGTGATTCAATATTCTCTAATTTCATAATAATGGCAATTCTATACCACATACCCTTCGCAACATAAAATTGAGTCTATGCAGTAGTTGAAAGCAAAATAAAACGTAACAAATCTCAATGAACTGAATAATAAAAGCCTAACTAGTAACAGAAGGGATTAGGACCATTTTAAAAAGGTGAACATGAGAAGAAACATTCCTGACAATTTTTCTCAAGACGGTACATTCATTCATTTCATGCCAGATTTCCCTTGGGGGAGAATATGCTATGGACAGGACTACCTTGGGGGCTCATCAGTGAAGAATCCGCCTGCAATGCAGGAGCCACAAGAGACAATGTTCAGTCCTTGGGTTGGGAAGTTCCCCTGGAGAACATGGCAACCCACTTCAGTATTCTTGCCTGGAGAAGTCCATAGACAGAGGAGCCTGGTGGGTCGCAAAGAGTTGAACATGACTCAAGAGACTTAGCACGCATGCATGCTATGGACAAAATTGAGACCTTAACATGGTGCATCTGTATGCATGAGTTGTGTACCTACATACAATGTATGCGTGCTTGTATGTGTGTGTAAGAATGTGTTTTTCTGACTTAGGATTAATTTGAAACATAAATTTTGAATTAATTGTGCATTTTATTTGTATTTACATTATGTTTTTATTGGTCTCCCCATTTTATTTTTCAGAAGATCCTCAGGAAAAAAATGGTAAAATTTCTGAATACTTGTTCCTCACAGACTGCTCTCACATGATTGATTTCTTGAGCCCTTGAGATTCCCATGCTCTTATTCTATATACCTTTCCTTGTCTTGTTCTTTTCTGATGTCTCTACCTTTCCCTCCCTAATTTTTAAGCTGCAGATCTTCAGATTATGTTGTGTTTCCTTAGTTTCTCTAATAATCTTTTTCAGTTCTCACTTTTCCTGCTCCATATAATTTTTCCCCATAATCATTCGTATTTTCTGTCTTTCCATGACCTGTTATAGTTTCATTAAGAAGTTGTTGAGATGAAGAGCATTCAGTTGAAAGGAACACTGTTTCCATTCTGCATATTTTTCCAGAACACATTGCAAGATGGGAATTCTGGCACATATCTCAAGTTTAAGGGCTCATTTCGATGCCAATGAAACTTGCCCAAACTTAAAGAGATGAGAAGTGATCTCACATACTGAGTGAAATTTGTCCATCCTTTGTTCTTTCAAAGCCTATGAAATTTATATTACAATTCACCAGACAATGAGAAATTAAGGCTTATTCTATGTGACAGAACTTATTGTCCAAAGAATCCCAGGTGTAAAAATATTTCCCATGAGTTTTCTCAGAATTTTTTTTTAACCAAAACATTGTTTTGTGATTTGGGTATTTTCAGTGTCACATTTATCATTAACACAAACTGCAATTTCTATTAAATATGTAAAGAGGAGTTCTATAGCACAGGGAGTGTTCAATCATAGTGTATCTGCTAATTCTCAATTTTTCATGTGTAATGCATGGGCAACTATTATTGTAAGATTTTTAAAAATATATTTTCTATACACAAATACACTTCTTAGAAGGTTGAATGACCTCTTTTAATGATAGTTTTTCAATGGAAAATCTTAATTCAAAGAGAATTCAACTCAAGAATATACTGATTTATTACTTATATAATCTTTATGTGACTATTGCCACAGATAGAGTCATGGACAGATGGGCAGCTTTGTACTCTTCTTTTCATCTATTTCCAAGTATCTCTCTTATGAGTAAGTGTGTATTTTCATTTTATTCTGAAAGATGCAGGAGGTAAAATACAAGACCAATGATTGATGTATCTTGTATCCCAGAGAAATAGAATAGCATTTCCGTCTACTTCCTTGTGTGGTATACTGGCAATCTTGTTCCTTTTTCAATAAGGGGTATGAGGAAGTAAAACACACACAGAGTTTTTTTCTGATCGGTGAGATGGTTTTCAATCTTGTAGCACCAATTCACAGAAACGTGTGCCAGTTAGGATCACAGTGAGAAGTATAACAGTCTTTGAAAGTTCTGTCTTCCTTTCTTCCTGACATTGGGCCCTCTTTTGGATTAATAGTCTCTTTCTTCTTTTTATTTTCTCAATAAATATGAAGAAGAAAGTGGTAAATCACATTAATATGTTTCCCTGTGTACATAATCAAAGTATTATCTGCTTTTTGTATTTTCTCTAAACCCCTTAAATCATCATTCTCATTGGACTTGCATATGTTTACTTTCTTTTCTCCAAACTTATCTTTGCCCTGATGGTAGCCATCATCATTTGCTATTCAAATACCCGATTCTGTTTCCTCTTTGATTTGTCTTTTTGTTGCAACCTATGCAGATATTCCTTTTGAGCCAGGCAATTTATTAAACATATACATCTAAAGTATTGGCATTTCCCACAATGCAGATGGGAAAGTTTTGTCCAAGACATGTCAGGTGATTTGATTGAAACCACTGGAGTTGCATTTCACTGCAATGTAACACTTCATTTCCTTCTTTTCATGGAATTTTATTAATAAGAACATTAGTTAGGCATTTATTAAAAATAGAAACTTACAAAACACAGGTTATGTATGTATCAGTTGTTAAAATGTGAATTGAGGTGCTCAGGTAAATTTCTCTGTAGTATCTCTGAAGGCAGTGCTTCAAGTTCCTCTGGTTTAGTATTTATTGTGGAAAATATACTGTATAATAAATAGAATCAATACAGTCCATGTAAATTGAAAACCAGTGTATTTATGAAATCATACAAATTGAATAATAAAACCCTAAGTAATGTCTAAAAGGATAAGGAGCATTTTAAAAGGTAACAATGGGAAGTACTATTCATAAAATTATCTCGCAGATCACTAAATTCACTAATTTAATACCACTTTTATTTCAGGGAGTATACTCTCAGGGTAAAACTGGCTCTGTATCACAGCAACTGTGTGTGTGTGTGTGCATCATTGTCCCCATTGGTTTATTATTATGTATAAATTTTGCATTAAATTTGAATTTTCTCTCATTCTTCTCCATGCCATTTACATTGATCTCTCCATTTTCATTTCAGAACAACGTCAGACATCACATGGTAAATTTTCTGAAATCCTGTAAACCTCCTCCCCACCTCAGTAGAATGACTGCTTTCCTGTTGCCTTAACATTCCCTGCTTTTTCATCTAGTGTCAGTCACAAGTTCACACTTCTCCTGGGGGTCTACCTTTACTTTCTCAATTAACATCTTAAAGACTTTTCCCAGATTAAGTTTCTCTTCTTACAACTTCCCTCTTTTTGTATTTTCCATATTCCTTTCTTTTCATTCAAAAGTGTTCTTTCCCTGTGATATTAGCTTTTTCTGTTTTCCAAGTATTTGCTATGATTTCACTCAGAAGGTTATGAGATAAAGGGCACTAGTCTGATAGGGACATCGTTTCCATTTTGTACCTTTTCCTGGGACACATCTAATATTAGGACTCCTGTCACAGAGGCCACGTGCGTGGGTCAGTTTTTATACCACTGATGCTTTTATAATCTAAGAGATGAGAGAAGACTCTCATCTGCTGATTTCAGTTTGTCTATCTAAAAAGGCATGTGTAAGTTCTGATATTGTGCCTTGGTCAAAGATGAATTTGAGCCTCATTATTCCAGTGGTATAAAGCATATTACCCAAGCATTCCAAAATATATGAATATTTGGCTTTTCATGTGGCTCAGTGTTAAAAATACACCTGCTAATGCAGGACATTCAGGTTCAGTTGCTGGGTGGAGAAGGAAATGGCAACCCACTCCAGCATTCTTGCCTAGGAAATTCTGCAGACCGAAGAGGCTGGTGGACTACAGTCCATGGGGTCGCAAAGGAGTCCAAAACGACTCAGCAAATAAACAGCAACAATAACACCTAGACTATATAAAGAACACTTACAAAGTATATGAATATTCTTTCATGATTCTCATGGAAATTTTCATGTATGTATCAGTGCTGTTCTTTCTCTTTTACCTTTTCAATGAAACAATTTACTTTTATTATACTTCAGTTCCAACTTTGTATTTGTAGAAAGAATTTAATTCACAGGGTATGTTCAATTGCTGTGTACCTCTCAGACCATAAAGAATCGGCCTGCAATGCAGGAGATCTGGGACCAGTCCCTTGGTCTGGAAGATCCCCTGGAGGGGGAAATGGCAGCCAACTCCAGTATTCTTGCCTGGAGAATCCCATGGACAGAGGAGCCTGGCAGGCTACAGTCCATGGTTCACAAAGAGTCAGACACGACTGAGAGACTAACATTTTTACTTTTCTGGTTTCTCAATTTTTCCTGTGAAAGACATAGAAATCAACACTGTGGGATTTAGCCTAAGATATTGTCTAACCACACAAATATAATGCAATTAGAACTTTAACAGGTTCCATGTATTTGTATTTTTAAATAATTTCTATTTCAAAGGAAATTCAAATATTATATTAATATTTCAATGAAGCTGTGTGTAATGCACAGATTATTGGGCAATGGTGGCTTTGATCTATTCTTTCTCTTTGCAAGTGTCTCTTTTTGGTTACAAATGTGTGTTTTCCTTTTACTCTGGAAAAGGTGGAAAGCCCAATACAAACCAATGATTGGCATATCCCATATCCTTTAACCTGGAGGGATGGCTATCATACTGCCTTGCAGTCTATAATTTTCAGTTCATCCCTGTGTCATCAGGAGGTGCATCATGTACAGAAGTGAAATAAATCTTTCTTTGATTAATGATCTGGTCTTTGAACATTGCAGTCTGTATTCTCAGAAACAACTTTGGAAGTATTTGAAAGTTCTGTCCTCCTTCTTTCTGACATCCTGACTAATTTTGAGTAAATTGTTTCTTTCTATTTTTATTGATAAATGTGAAGAGGAGCAAGGTAAGTCCTATAAGTGTGTTTCCCTGTGAATGTAAACATGGTTTCATCTGTTACTTGTGCCTTTCACTTCAACTTCTAAAGATCATTTTTCTTGACTCTAAGTTGTGAATATTTTACATGATTATTTTTCTGAATCTTATCTTTGCAACTAAGGGTTTCATCCTCATTTGCTATTAAATTATTTTCCCAATATTGTTATTTGATTTGTCCTCTTATTATAATGAATGCAGGCATTCCTTTCCAGTCAAGTAAATTTTACTAATCCTAGTCCTCTGTAGCCATTAGGGTTTTCAAAGTGGCTTAAGTGAAAGTTTTGTCCAAGATATACCTGTCACTTGATTCAGACCCACTTCACAATCATTATTTTATTTTTCTTCTCAAGGAACTTAAGAGAAATTTTATTTAGGAAAAGAGAACTTCAAATACACAGTGTTATGTATTTCTAGTTGATGCAACTATTTTTAATGGTGGAGCCTAGGCGATATATTCTACAGTACCACTAGAAGTAGTGGTAGAGCCTCCAATTCAGTGTTTGTGGCTACTTTATATCACTTAGATGGAATAACCAAAATGACTGTACATATTAACTTAAAGGCAAAGTACTTATCACATCATACAAACTGAATGATAAAAGCCTAGCTATATCAAATAGGATGAGGAATTTTTTAAAGGGTACCACGAGAACTGAAGTTTCTTAAATGTTCTATCAAATCAGAATACTCATTCATTTTATACCCATTTTCATTGTGAGAAAAACACTCTTTGGAAAACTTTGAGCTCTCAGTCACTGGACATGTGTATATTGTGAGAGTATGTGCGTCTTCATGCGGTGCTATGCACATGTGTGGATTTGTGTGCACATCCATGTGGGTTCACTTTGAAACATAAGTTTTTCCTTGTGTTTAAATTACCTTCCCATTTTTATGTTGTATTTACTTTGATCTCTTTATTTTCTCTTTCAGAAATACCTGCAGGGAGAGTAGGTAAATTTTCAAAACACCTGTTGCTCCCAACTTCATTAAAATGATGGTTTCTCATTGCATTACCATTTTCTGCCTTTTAATCTGTGTCTACTATTGGCCTGCTCTTTCCTGAATGTCTACATTCCCCTCCCAATTAAACATTATGCATTTCTTTCTTAAGTGACCTAGAGTTAGTGTCATTTTAGTTTCCCAAGCTTCCTTTATTTTCCATTCCTGCTTTTTAAATTCCAAACCATTCTTTACCTCTGGATATTTGCTTTTCCAGACACTTGCAGTAATTTCACTGAGTAGTTGGTGAGACAAAGGGCATTAGTCTGATAGCTATGTTTTGTTTTCCCTTCTGAAACACATCCAAAGATAGGATGTCCATCACATATATCAGGTTCAAGGGACCATTTCTATGGCAATGATACTTGCCAAACATTTAGAGATGAGAGAAGATGTCTATGATGTGAGTAATGTTTTTCCATGTATTGTCCACTCAGACATGAATAAACATCAATCATTAGTTAATTTGAATTTTAAGCTCATTTATCCAGTTCTCTTTACCATATTGTCCAAGAATTTTCAGGTATACAAATAATTTTACATGATTCTCCCGGAAAATAGTAGTATTGTCTGAAGTTTGGAAGCATTATGACTCCAGTTTGGTTCTCTTTCTTCAGGATTGCTTTGGCAATTCTGGTGCCTTCTGTCGTTTCATGGAAATTTCAGTATACTTGCTATAGTTCTGTGAAAAATGTCAGAAGTAATTTTTAGGGATCACATTAGACATTTTATTGCTTTGTGTGGTATGGACATTTTCAGAGAAGGCAATGGCGTCCCACTCCAGTATTCTTGCCTGGAAAATCCCATGAATGGAGGAGCCTGGTAGGCTGCAGCCCATGGGGTCATGAAGAGTCGCACACGACTAAGCGACTTCACTTTCACTTTTCACTTTCATGCGTTGGAGAAGGAAATGGCAACCCACTCCAGTGTTCTTGCCTGGAGAATTCCGGGGACGGCAGAACCTGGTGGGCTGCCATCTATGGGGTCGCACAGAGTCGGACACTACTGATCGACTTGGCGGCAGCAGCAGCAGTATGGACATTCTAGCAGTATTATTACTTATAATCCAAGAACATGGAATATTTTTCCATTTCTTTGAATCATTTTCATTCAGAAATATAATTTTACTGTTCAATGTGTTTTGGGTAATGATGTATTACAACTGTATTTTAGATTTCAATGGAATTCACTTCAAAAATTCATCTATTTAATGATCACATGACTACTGTTACAGATAGAGTTTAAAGATATAGACTATGAAATAGACAATGCTATCCTTTTAGTTTCCCTGTTGAAAGACAGGGAAACTATTATTTTTTTAATTGTAATAAAGTATTTTTTTAAAAAAACTATTTTTTGAAAATAAAAATAAACTATTATTTTATCTTACAAATGGAATCAATTTAGTTCAATTCAGTCTCTCAGTGTTGTCTGACTCTTTGCCACTCCAAGGACTGCAGCACACCAGGCATCCTTGTCCATCACCAAATCCCAGAGCTTACTCAAACTCATGTCCATTGAGTCGTGATGCCATCCAACCATCTCCTCCTCTGTTGTCCCCTTCTCCTTCCGCCTGCAATCTTTCCCAACATCAAGGTCTCTTCCAGTAAGTCAGTTCTTCGTTTCAGGTGGCCAAAGGATTGGAGTTTCAGCTTCAACATAACTCATTCCAATGAATATTCAGTACTGATTTCCTTTAGGTTTGACTGGTTGGATCTCCTTGCTGTCCAAGAGACTCTCAAGAGTCTTCTCCAACACCACAGTTCAAAACCATCAATTCTTTGGTGCTAAGCTTTCTTTATAGTTCAACTCTCACATCCATACGTGACTACTAGAAAAACCATAGCTTTGATTAGACGGACCTTTGTTGGCAAAGTAATGTCTTTGCTTTTTGATATGCTGTCTCAGTTGGTGAGGGCTTTTCTTCCAAGGAACAAGCGTCCTTTAGTTTCATGACTGCAGTCATCATCTGCAGTGATTTTGGATCCCAAGAAAATAAAGTCTCTCACTGTTTCCATTGCTTCCCCATCTATTTGTCATGATGTGATGGGACTGGATGCCATGGTCTTAGACTTCCAATGTTGAATTTTAAGCCAACTTTTTCACTCTCCTCTTTCACTTTCATCAAGAGGCTATTTAGTTCTTTGCTCTCTACTGTAAGGGTGGTGCCATCTGCATATCTGAGGTTACTGATATTTCTTCCAGCAATCTTGATTCCAGCTTGTGCTCCATCCAGCCCAGTGTTTCTCATTATGTACTCTGCATATAAGTTAAATAAGCAGGGTTACAATATGCAGCCTTGATGTACTCCTTTCCTGATTTGGAACCATTTTGTTGTTCCATGTCCAGTTCTTACTGTTGCTTCTTGACCTGCACACAGATTCCTCAGGAGGCAGGTCAGGTGGTCTGGTATGCCAATCTCTTTAAGAATTTTCCACATTAAGATGGGCACCATAAAGGACAGAAATGGTATGGACCTACCAGAAGCACAAACTGAATAATGAAAGCCTATATGTAAACCGTGAACTCCCAGATGTTCAAGCAGGTTTTAGAAAAGGCAGAGGCACCAGAGATCAAATTGACAACATCCGCTGCATCATGGAGAAAGCAAGAGAGTTTCAGAAAAACATCTATTTCTGCTTCATTGACTATACCAAAGCCTTTGACTGTGTCGATCACAATAAACTGTGGAACATTCTGAAAGAGATGGGAATCCCAGACCACCTGACCTGCCTCTTCAGAAACCTGTATGCAGGTCAGGAAGCAACAGTTAGAACTGGACATGGAACAACAGACTGGTTCCAAATAGGAAAAGGTGTACGTCAGGGTTGTATATTGTCACCTTGCTTATTTAACTTCTATGCAGAGTACATCATGAGGAACGCTGGGCTGGAAGAAGCACAAGCTAGAATCAAGATTGCCGGGAGAAATATCAATAACCTCAGATATGCAGATGACACTACCCTTATGGCAGAAAGTGAAGAGGAACTCAAAAGCCTCTTGATGAAAGTGAAAGAGGAGAGTGAAAAGGTTGGCTTGAAGCTCAACATTCAGAAAACAAAGATCATGGCATCTGGTCCCATCGCTTCGTGGGAAATAGATGGAAAAACAGTGGAAACAGTGTCAGACTTTATTTTTTTGGGCTCCAAAATCACTGCAGATGCTGATTGCAGCCATGAAATTAAAAGACGCTTGCTCCTTGGAAGGAAAGCTATGACCAACCTAGATAGTATATTAAAAAGCAGAGACATTACTTTGCCAACCAAGGTCCGTCTAGTCAAGGCTGTGGTTTTTCCCGTGGTCACGTATGGATGTGAGAGTTGGACTGTGAAGAAGGCTGATCGCCGAAGAATCGATGCTTTTGAACTGTGGTGTTGGAGAAGACTCTTGAGAGTCCCTTATACTGCAAAGAGATCCAACCAGTCCATTCTAAAGGAGCTCAATCCTGGATGTTCATTGGAGGGACTGATGCTAAAGCTGAAACTGCAATATTTTGGCCACCTCATGCGACGAGTTGACTCACTGGAAAAGACTCTGATGTTGGGAAGGGTTGGGGGCGGGAGGAGAAGGGGACGACGGAGAATGAGATGGCTGGATGGCATCACCGACTCTGTGGACATGAGTTTGAGTGTACTCCGGGAGTTGGTGATGGACAGGGAGGCCTGGCGTGCTGTGATTCATGGGGTCGCGGAGAGTCGGACACGACTGAGCGACTGAACTGAACTGAACTGAATTCATGTCAAAAGAGAATATGAACCATTTAAAAAGATTACTTCTAGAATTAAAATTCCTAAAATTCTTTCTCAATATAGTAAAATGACTTTCTTTATGCCCCTCTCGATTTCTAGAACATATCCTTGAACAAAGTGAGGGTTTGGTCATTCTGAATGTGTCAAATGTGTGTGTGCGCTGTGTGTTCCTTTGTATATTTATGTTCCATATGTGTCTTATTGTTCTGTATTTGTATGAATTAGACTAAGAATAACTTTGACTTTTGTAAGCAATATTTTAAATAAAGTGAATCGTCTATTTTTTTTTAATAATTACATAGATCTTCTCATTTTTATTTTTCAGGGGAACTTCGAAAAATATTTGGTAAATATTTCTGACACTCTCTACCCCATAAACCTAGAAATAATTATAACATTGTCTGCCTTCTCTTTATATTTCATTCATTGACTCATTTTTCTCTATGTAGAATCTCTATGACCCGTCAAGTTCAAGGGACAATATCAGTACAATTGATACTGACCCAAAAATAAGTGAATAGAAAACTCCGAATTTGCTAAGTAAAACTTCTCCACCTTCTGCTCCTCCAGAGACTGTAAATTCTGATGTCATTCATTGGTCAAGTGTGAGCTCTAAGCTAACTCTCCAATAAGCCTTGATCTTATTAACCACTTGTTCTGAGGTTAATCCATGTTTTACCTAATATTGTGCTTTCTTTCAAAATTACTAGTTTTTGAAAACTGCATTTTTCTCAACTTGTTCATGAATTTCCCAGAAGGAAATTAAAGAGCCTTAAAGAAGCCTCATTTCATAACATAGTTCTCATTAATGAAATGTTGTGTTAGTGAAAAAAATAGTGATTTTTCCTTGGAAACTTTTAAAAGAGTTTTTCAGAAAACGTGAATTCGTATACTAAGTTTTACCACCTGTATCCTTTTGATATTTTTCATTTGCATTTTTGTTTCAGTGAAATTGAACTTAACAAGATACCTCTTTATATTTTGTAAGAGACTAAAACTGCCTAATTCTCCATTAACCCATGTATAGAGAAGGGTCCCTTTATTGTTCGTTTCCTCATCACTTTTTAAATATATCTGCAGTATGTCTGCTAACAGTATTAATATTTTTTTAATTTTTAAATAGTTAAGAGGACTAACACAATACCAAAGACTGATGTTGTTTAACCTGGGGAAACTCCTCATCTGCATCTTCTTATGGGGCTGTTTCCCATCGTATATCTATTTGGGAAATGAGTGTATGAACTTTAAATTACATGACTTCTCATTAGTGAGATAGACATGAACCATATGGTTTGGATTCTCATAAATGTCTTCCAGTTTGAATCTAAGAGAAAACCAAGGAGGCATTAAAAAAATATTTGACCTCCTCCTTCTCTTTCTGCCATTTTCTTCTTATTTTAAATGTATAGTTGTTTCCTTTATTATATTCCATGAATATATTGAAGATGGAAACAGGCATGTCTCCCAGCACATTTCACTGTGAACCTGAGCGCGTCTTCATCTGTTTCTCACAACTTTGTCTTCGGCACACAGTTATCATCTTCCTCAGCACCATCATGCATGTGGCTTACATCACACATGTGCGTGTGGTTTGTCTTGTTATTGTCTTTTCAAGTGAAGCCTGCTTTCTGCCTTTGCCATTCAATTTCCCCCATTACTACTTCTGTAATTTCTTTTCTTGATACAATCTAGGCAGACACTTCTTTTGGGTCAACTAAATTTTACTAGTTATACATTTCAAAAGCCTGCATTCTCAAGATTCGGAAGTATGAGTTTTCTCCAATATATGCTCAATCATTTGCTTTACAATCACTTTCACTGTCATTTAGTACTTAAATCTCTTCTTTCAGGTGATTCATTAAGAAGTACTTCACTTAGGTATTGTTTAAAATAAAAATTCCTATTACGAAAGTTTATGTATTCATCAGTTGATTAAAATGTGAATAGAATTATCCAGGAAACAAATCCTGCATTTCCTTTGCAACACTGGCCAAAGATGTTAAGTCAATGTTTGTGTCTTCAAAGGCATCTTACATATTTTAATAATGAAGTGGGCACCATCTACTTTTTAACAATCCAAAGAATTTACTAGAGCTAATAACCATAAATAATTAATAATAGTAAATAATATATTTAAGATAATACATAAAGCTAATAATCCTAATACTAAATCACTGGCTATGACAAAAGAGCAACAAATCTAGAGGATATATATATATATGTATAATTTTATTTAGTTAGATTTTGGCTGTGCTGGATCTTCATTGTTGTGTAGGTTTTTCTCTAGTTGTAGAGAGCAGAGGCTACTCTCCAGGTGTGGTGTGTGGGTTTTTCATTGCAGTGACTTCTCGCTGTTGCAGCAGAACACAAACTCCAGAGTGTGGAAGCTTCAGTAGTGGTGGCATGTGGGCTCAGTAGTTGTGGTTCCCGGATTCCAGAGCACAGGCTTAATAGTTGTGACACATGGGCTTAGTTGCACTGAGGTATGTGGGATCATCCTGTGCCAGGGATCAAACACATGTCTCCAGCATCGGCAAGCATATTCTTTACCATGGAGGCACTAGACACTAGGGATGCCCAAGAATATTTTTCAAGTATAAACTTCAAAACTATCCTTTTAATAGTTTTTTCTGAAGATTTATTTTTTTTACTCCTATTCCTTTATTGACAATGTGAGATGTCATCCCTTATGTGTGTGGTGTGTGTCTGTGTATCTGCATTCAGATAGTTATAAATTTATATATAAATTTTATAATAAATTTTGTTCCTTGGTTTTCCATTTTCATAATATTGACCTTAAACTTTTTATTTTGTTTTTTTGAAGAATCTCAGAAAACAAGCAGTAAGTATTTTAAAAACTTGTTGTTCACAAATCCCTATTACATGACTGAATTGCTTGCAGCCTTATTTTTCCAGACTTAATGCTTTTCCTTGTCTTGCCCTTCTCCTGAATGTGTACCTTTGCAGTTGCAGATTTCATTTATAGAATTCCTAGAAAGTTCTCTCTATTTATTTTCTTAACCTAGAATATATTTCAATTTCTTTTTTTTTATTCTGTATCATTTATTTCCTATTAATGTTGTCTTTATTTTTTTTATTTTTTTGGTGGTTTGTTATAAGGCTCACTGAAAAGTTGATGAGATGAAGAGAATTAGGTTAGGACTCCACTTTGTGTGTCTCCCAGGACACCTCACTAGATAGCACTTCTGCTGCTAAGCCGCTTCAGTTGTGTCCGACTCTGTGCAACCCTATAGAGGGCAGCCCACCAGGCTCTGCCGTCCCTGGGATTCTCAGGCAAGAGCACTGGAGTGGGTTGCCATTTCCTTCTCCAATGCATGAAAGTGAAAAGTGAAAGTGAAGTCACTCTGTCGCGACCCCGTGGACTGCAGCCCACCAGGCTCCTCCGTCCATGGATTTTCCAGGCAAGAGGACTGGAGTGGGGTGCCATTGCTTCTATCACATTCCAATTTCACCAATTCACATTTAAGCAAATAAGACTTTCCCAAACCTGCAGAGTTGAGAGAAACTGCCTACAGAGTGCAGTTGCTTTGTCCTTCAAAGCCTGTGTGCATTCTGATATTCTTCCTTCATCCATAAACTTGAGGCACATTCTTCCACTGAGCTTGAGTATCTTGTCCAAACACTCCTGAATTTAAGATCTCCAATATTATATTTGTATCTCAGGAAAAGTTCACTTGTTTGTATTCTCTTTCAAGTCTCAATTTTTGATGTAAAAGATAATGAAACCATTGTCCTGGGAAGTGACTGAAAATATTTTTTCTAAAAGTGGATAAAATTTTAATAATTTTGGGATCCTTTAATGACAGTTTTCAGTGACAATTTTTATTTCAAAGAAAATTCAACACAGTAATATCAAATAAACATATTTGACAGGACCTAAATGACTACTCCTAGAGGTAGATTTATGGACAGAGAGACTTGGTCCCTCCTCATGTCTTTTCAAGTACCTTTCTTGCAAATGAGTTTTCTTTGCTGTCTGCATGGTCTTAAAAAGGACAATGGAGTAAGGAAAGACCAATTGTTGATATGGCTTTTATCACTGAGGGCAAGCTAGGCTACCTTTTTGCATGCTGTCATTTTCAATCTTATTCTTTTTGGAACCCGGACATATCTAGAAGTGCAACATGAAAAACTTGAAAAGTGCAAGTGTTAGTCGCTCATCGTGTCCTTCTCTTTGTGACCCCATAGACTGTAGCCCACCAGACTCCTCTGTCCATGGAATTCTCCAGACAAGAATACTGGAGTGGATAACCATTCTCTTCTCCAGGGGATCTTACCGACCCAGGGATGGAACATAGGTCTCTTGTGTTGCAGGCAGATTCTTTACCATCTGAACCACCGAGAAAGACTGTATTTCCCTCTAAGTGGTGAAATGGCCTTTGAATCTCATGATTCTGATTTTTGAAATGTGTATTTGTTAGGGCCCACAGAAAATGACGGCAGTGTTTGAAAAGTTAGTCCTCCTCCATTCCTGACATGTTACTTCTTTTGGGGTGAATTTTGTATTTGTCTTTTGACTGTTAGTAACTGTTAGGCAAAAAAAGGGGAGATCTTGTTAATGTATTGGGTACATTACTATGTAATGTACTACAACTTTTGTATTGAGTCATAGTTTCATCTGTCTTTGAATGTTTGTCTTCAATGCTCAATCGTTATCTTCCTCAAAGTCAGGATACTAATATTCTTCTGTCTCATCTTTTAGTTTTTTCAATGGTTGTGTGACATATTCATTTGTTACTCAATTTCCCACATTCTGTGATTTGTCCTGTTGTTGCAATCTCTCTTAGGTATAGCAGTAATGAAGTTGACTGCATCTGTGTAGTAAAAGCACAGGTGTTTATTAGAACTAATAAGGGGGCAGGAGGAGAAGGGGATGACAGAGAATGAGATGGCTAGATGGCATCACCAACTCTGTGGACATGAGTTTGAGTGAACTCCGGGAGTTGGTGATGGACAGGGAAGCCTGGCGTGCTATGATTCATGGGGTCGCGGGGAGTCGGACACGACTGAGCAACTGAACTGAACTGAACTGAACAAGAGTAGTACATTCAATATAGGTAAAGAACATTTCTTTAACTGAAAACTTTAGAATTATTATTCTAAATTTTTTCACAATTAATACAATGCTTTTATTTTTTATCCTTATTTCCCTTTGGAGAATAGTCTCTTAACCAAGTGAGCTCTCAGCTGCTCTGTGTGTGTGTGTGTGTGTGTGTGTGTGTGTGTGTATCTGGATTTGGATACTTAAAATTTAAATATGAATTTTACAATGAATTTTGTTTCTTGATGTACCATTGCCATGATATTGCCTGTAAATTTCCTATTTTATCTTTCTAAAGGACCCCAGAGGAAAAATGGTAAGTATCCTAAAACTTGTTTCTCACAAACTTAATTTACATGAGTGATTTCTTGAAGCTAGACATTCCATCTCGCATAATAAATATGCTTTCTTTGTATTGCCCTGTTTCTGAATGTCTATCTTTACCTTTCCAATAGTTACTTATAGATTTCCCCATAGAAAGTTCACTTCATTAATTTCCCCTTCTAAAATCTATTTCAATTCCTTTTCCATTCTATCTAATTTCCTTTCTATTTAATTTTTATCTATTTTTAGCAACTTGCTATTAGTTCAGTTCAGTTCAGTTCAGTTCAGTCGCTCAGTCATGTCTGACTCTTTGCGACTCCATGAATCACAGCACACCAGGCCTCCCTGTCCATCACCAAATCCCGGAGTTCACTCAAACTCCTGTCCATCGAGTCGGTGATGTCATCCAGCCATCTCATTCTCTGTCATCCCCGTCTCCTCCTGCCCCCAATC
The DNA here is from genome assembly GCF_049115385.1 of Moschus berezovskii. NCBI lineage: Eukaryota > Metazoa > Chordata > Mammalia > Artiodactyla > Moschidae > Moschus > Moschus berezovskii. Next base: position 38,033,594 of record NC_142482.1, read on the forward strand.
CCTCCCAGCATCAGAGTCTTCCAGTGAGTCAACTCTTCGCATGAGGTGACCAAAGTATTGGAGTTTCAGCTTTAGCATCAGTCCTTCCAGTAAACACCCACGACTGATCTCCTTTGAATGGACTGGTTGGATCTCCTTGCTATAGGCTTATTTAAAAGTTAATGAGATAAAGAATATCAGGTTGAAAGGAACTGAATTCCATCCTGTTTATCTGCCAGGATGCATCTCAGTTCCAATATATTAGGCCCACACTTAGGTCAATGAGATTTCCTGAAGCCTGCAGAGATCTGAGAAGATTGCTAACAGGCTGATGAAGTTTGCCTATTCATTGTCCCTTCAAAGTCTGTATAAATTCTGCTTTCATTTCTTGATCCATAAACAACACTTTTCTTCCACTGTGTCTGAATGCATTTCCAGTTATAATAATATTTCCAATGTTATTCTTGCAATTTTTTCTTCAAACAATAATACTCTTTTCCTTTTTATTTGTTTTTGCTTTACATTTTGAATGACACAATAGTCGTCTTAGTAACCTGAATTTTGTTTAGTGTTTTGAGAAGAAATATACATCCCAGGAAATATCCAGTTGTTTACATTCTTCTCTTGGTTCTCAACATGAGAGTCTAAGAAACTATTGCCCTAGTAAGTTGTCAAATATTGTTTTTCCTGCAGCATGATATAATCCTTAAAATATTAACATCTTTTAATGACAGTTTTCAGTGACTTTCTTAGACAGTCACTGATTTCAAAGATAACTTAATTCAGATCTGTATCAAAATTGTGTGTGTTGTAGTCTCGACATGGAGATTTACCTGCTGGCTCAGTGGTAAAGACTTTGCCTGTCAATGTAGGAGATGCAGGTCCAATCCATGGGTTGGGAAGATCCCCTGGAGAAGGAAATGGCAACCCATTCCAATATTCTTGCCTGGGAAATCCCATGGACAGAGGAACCTGGTTCACTAGAGTCCATGGGGTCACAAATGAGTCGGACACAACTAAGTGATTAAATAACAATGAAGCTTGACTTCAGTTCTTCTACAAGTGGATTGTGGACAGATGGATGTCTTTACTCTGTTCTTCAATATCCTTTTCCTGGTCTTCAATATCCTTTTCAAGTGCTCTCCTATAGTTCAGTTTCTGTCTGTTTTCATTGAATTTTGGAAAAGTATGTTGACCCAATGCAAGATCAATGAATGTAATGACATTTATTTCAGACAGAGGGTTGACCCCCCACTTTATGGTGTCATTTTCATTCTCATTCATTTGGAAACCAGGCATTTATAAAAGTACAATGACATTATCCCCTGATTGGTGAGATGTGCTTTGAAACTCATGGTTAAATGCTCAGAAGTGTGTGTCAGTTACACAAAGAAAACCAAAGCTGTGTCTGAAAATTTTGTCCTCCTCCCTTCCTGTCATATTACTTCATTTTGTGAATTGTTTATTAGTTCCTTTGACTTTGTTAGTAAATGTTAGGTGAAAAAAGGCAAATTTCATTCATGTATTTCCCTGTGGATCTTGTTCCTTTGTCATCAATGCTCAATCTCCATCTTCTTCAAAGTCAATATGCACACATTCTTGTATGATTTTTGTCTCACCTTTCTGTCTTTACAATGGATGTCTGCTTTATGGACATTTTTTTTTTCAGTTTTCCCCATTTATCCTTCTGTGATTTGTCATGTTTTTGCAAAATCTGCAAACATTTACTTCCTGTCCATTTAATGTTAGTCGGGAAGATCCCCTGGAGAAGGAAACGGTAACCCACTCCAGTATTCTTGCCTGGAGAATCCCATGGACGGAGAAGCCTGGTAGGCTACAGCCCACGGGGTCGCATAGAGTCGGACACGACTGAACGACGGAACGGAACGTAACGGAATCACTTATCTGGGAATTATTGTCATTTTCCGTGTGGCTGTTGTGTACTGCATTAGTCTAAGTCACTTTCATATCCCGTAATTTATAACTTGCTTCACTGGTATTGATTATTTTATGTTTCTTATATCACTGAATTTAAATCAGATGTGTATCATTTAGGAGAGGGTCAGAACAGAAACCACATAAGACAAGTAGGTATGTTCATCGGTGACATAAATGTGAATAGAGACACCCAGTAAATTCTGGAAGAATTTGTTTCCAATCCTGCAATTAAGTATTTGTATCTAGTTTATTGACCAAAACTACTGTGATCTCTCAACATGTGTGCTAACATCCAAATAACATATCTTACAAACTGAAAATGAAAATCTAACTAATGTCAAAAGTGATTATAAGCTTTTTTAAAAAGTAATTTCTAAAAACGCCATTCCTAAAATTATATCTCAGCGTTCTTAAATGACTCAGATTATGCCACTCTGTATTTCTGAAATATATTATTGAGCAAAAGAGAGGGTTTGGTCACTGAGATTGTGTGAGCTTCTTTGTATAGTGTGTGTTTGTGTGTGTGTGTGTATGAATATATTCTTATACTCCTGAGTGTGTATGCATATTTCATATGTGTTTTCCTGTTTTGTGTGAATGTGAATAATGAAAAATATATTTATAATTTCAAAATAGTCAATAAGATTAATTTATCTCTGTTTCTTTTCATATTTACCTGAACTCTTCATTTTATTTTTTAGATGATCATGGAAAAGTATTTGGTAAGTGTTTCTAACATCCTTTGCCCCAACACCCTTTAAATGATTGCTCATAATTCCCTGCCTTTCTTACCATGTATCATCCACCATGCTCATCTTTCCCCTCTCCCATCTCAACCTTTCGGATAAGGATTACCTTCATATTAATTCCTTTTATCTCTTTTCCCTAATTCCATCCCTTCTCATTACTTGCTTTTTTTTACATATCTTTTCTTCTCTCTAAACATTAGGTCTTTTTTTTTCTTTTCTTCCTTTTCTGTCTCCAGAGAATTGACTAGCTTTGGTTATATTTGTAGGGCTAAGTGATATCAGGTTGATCACTACATTCTTTCAATTCTAAATAAATTTTCCTGCAAGTGACCACAGATGTAGAATCTCTGTGGCATTTCAAATTCAAAGGATAATAGCTATGTGACTAACTCTGAGCCAAAACTTAAGTGAACAGATAACTCCACATTTGCTGAGCAAATTTTGTCTACCTTCTGCTCTTTAAAAGACTGGAGTTTCAGATGTCATTGCTTGGCCAATGTGAGCTCTAAGCCTAACTTTGCATTCACATTGACCACACTACCTAATTGTTCTTGGTATAGATGTGTTCTACCAAATACTGTATGTTTTTATAATTTTTAAGTTATTAGGTCTGCAAACTGCACATTTTCTCAATGTGTTTATGATAACATCACCTGTTAACAAAAGGTTACCTAATACCATATCCAACCAGTCCATTCTAAAGGAGATCAATCCTGGGTGTTCACTGGAAGGACTGATGCTAAAGCTGAAACTCCAATACTTTGGCCACCTCATGCGACGAGTTGACTCACTGGAAAAGACTCATGCTAGGAGGGATTGAGGGTGGGAGGAGACGGGGACAACAGAGAATGAGATGGCTGGATGGCATCACCAATTCGATGGACATGAGTTTGAGTGAACTCCGGGAGTTGGTGATGGACAGGGAGGCCTGGCGTGCTGTGGTTCATGGGGTCGCAAAGAGTTGGACACGACTGAGCGACTGAACTTAACTGAACTGAATACCATATCACCCAATAATAAAATGTTATGTTAATGAATTGAGAAGCAACTTTCCTTAGAAATTTAAAAGAGTTTTTCATAAAACATTAAGTCAAAGCCTAAAGTTTTGCCTCAGGTATCCACTTAATGTTTTCATTTACATTTTCTTTCAGGGGAAATAGAACTTTCCAAACTATCTCTTTACAGTTATAGGAGGCCAGAAGTGGTTCATACTACAATAACCATATGTAGAGTAGTGTCTGATTTTATGTTAGGAAAAAAACATGTTTCAAAGGTAAACTTCAGAAGTATCATTTCAATTCTTTAACCCCATTAAGACACTACTGTTCCTGCTTAACACTGTAATCTTCTGAAAGAATAGTCCCTTGCAAAATGGCTCTTCATCCACACTGTGTATTTGGCTTTGTTTTTGTGTTTTGCATTCAGATCAAAATGAATTTAAATATGAATTTTGTAATACAGTTTTTCTTAGTGTTCCATTCCCATGATACTGACCTTAAAATTTTACTTTATTTTTCTTTAGAAGTTCAAGATCAAAATGGTAAGTAATCTGAAACTTCTCAAAAACCTCTTCACCATGACTAATTTATTGAGGCCCCATCTCTTAATCCAGATGCTTTCCATTGTATTGTGCTTGTCCTGGATGCTTGTCTTTGTGTCTCCCAGTTGAATTATAGGTCTCCCCATAGAAAGTCTCTCTATTCAGTTCCCCCATCTGAAATACATTCTATTTTCCAATCTGTATCCTTCTTTCCTGTAAACATTAGCTTGTTCCTGTTTTTCAGACATGTTATAGGCTCACTGTAAAGCTTATGTGATGAAGGATATTATGTTAAAAGGCACTGAGTTCCATTCTGTTTATCTCCAAGGACACATCCCTTGTTAGGACCTCTGTAAAATGCCTGTATCTAGGGCCCATATTTATTGCAACAAGATATCCCCAAACCTGCAGAGATAGAGAAGAAGATGCCTAATGTGCTCAGTGAAGTTTGCCTCCCATTGTCCTTCAAAGCATGTAAGCATTCTGCTTTATTTCTTGATCCATGAGTTTGACACGCATTCTTCCCCTGTGACCAAATACATTACCCTAGTCTTCCCAGATACAGCAATATTTCAAAAGTATTATTTAAAAAATATTATTCTTGAAATAGTTTCTTGCAAAAGTGGTCATTCTTGCTTCACTGGCATTGAATGTTGTATTTTTCTTACAGGCGCTTTATATAAATCACATGTGCTTCATTTAGGTGCGGATCAAAATAGAAATGTCCCAAATCAAGCTGATGTATTCCTTGGTTGACATAAATGTGATTAGAGGCACATAGTTCATAATGACGAGTAATCTCTAGAATGCTTTTAATCCTGTAATTCAATATTTGTATCTAGTTTATTGAACAAAGCTACCTTGATTCCTCACATATATGTTAGCTTCCAAATACCCTATCATATCTTACAAAGTGAACAATGAATGCCTAAGTAATGTCAAAAGTGATTTAAAACTTTTTAAAAGGATAACTTCTAGGACTAAGGTTCCTAAAATTCTATCTCAATATAGTTCAGTTCAGTTCAGTTCAGTCACTCAGTCGTGTGTAAGTTGACTTAATTTTTGCCTGCCCTGAATCCAGGAGAATATATTTTCGCAAAAGGAGGGTTTCTCACTGTTCCTCAAGTGATAACACAAACCCAAAGATCTGATACTGTTTAGCAGAACTCAACACCCAGAGCTTCTCAGTGTTGATATTCCTGTGAGCTTTTCTATGTATATGAATGTTCTATATGAGTGTTTTGGGTGTGTGTGTTTCTGAACACTAATAAACTGAATTGTAAATTTTAGAATAGAACAAAATTATTTTGTGTTTGTATATTTCAATATTTACATGGATCTCTTAATTTTATTTTTCAGATATTTTAGGGAATAAAATTAGTAAGTATTTCTGACATTTTTTCCCATAGCGATTTAAATGACTACTATCATTCCCTCATTTTCTATCTCTTTGGTATCCATTCTCTTATCCTTCCCCTCTTCGCCCTCCAATTGTTTGTATATGGACTGCTGCTGCTAAGTCACTTCAGTTGTGTCCGACTCTGTGCGACCCCATAAACAGCAGCCCGCCAGGCTCCCCTATCCTTGGGATTCTCCAGGCAAGTACACTGGAGTGGGTTGCCATTTCCTTCTCCAATGCAAGAAAGTAAAAAGTGAAAGTGAAGTTGCTCAGTCGTGTCCAACCCTCAGCAACCCCATGGACCGCAGCCTTCCAGGTTCCTCTGTCCATGGGATTTTCCAGGCAAGAGTACTAGAATGGGGTGCCATTGCCTTCTCCTGTATATGGACTACTTTCATATGAATTTCTTTCATCTGTTTTTCCCTTGTTTCAATTCTTCCCATTCCTTGCTTTTCATTATATACCTAGTCTTGTCTATAAACTTCAGCGTTTTCCTTTTTATGTCTCCTGAGAGTTTTCTTGATTTTAGTTTTTGTAGGGATGAGGGATATCAGGCTCATCACCACATCATTCCCATGAAATAGATGTTTTCGTGTAAAGGACCACTAATGTCAAATCATTGTGACCTTTCAAGTTCAAAGGACATTAACTATATGACTGATACTGACCCAAAACTTAAGTGAACAGAAAACTCCAAATTTGTTGAGTAAATTACTTCACCTTCTGCTCTTTCAAAAACTATTGATTCAGTGACATTCCTTGATAACATGTGGGCTCTAAACCTACTCTCGCATTCCCCTTGATCTTATTATCCAGTTGTTCCCAGGTATACAAATGCTTTATCTAATGAGGAAGCCCCATAGTATTGTGCGGCCTCTTTTAACTCAAAATTTCCTTTGGGTCAAAATACAAACTTGAAAGATTTATTCAGAAAACACTAATTCAAACACTAAATGTTTATCTCCTTTATTCTCTTGATGTTTTCCATTTACTTCTTTGTTTCAGAGGAAATGGAACTTAGCAGTATAGTAGAAGGCTAAAACTAGCTACTGATTCATTAGTCCATTGTGTACAAAAGTCCATTTATATTCCCTTATCACTTTTTAAATATGTTGCTTGTATATCAATTCACATTAATTTTCTATTCTGAGAAAAGTAGAAAGGACAACACAAACCCAAGGATCTGACACTGTTTCAGTTCAGTTTAGTTCAGTTCAGTCGCTCAGTCGTGTCCGACTCTCTGCAACCCCATGAATCACAGCACGCCAGGCCTCCCTGTCCATCACCAACTCCCGGAGTACACTCAAACTCATGTCCACAGAGTCGGTGATGCCATCCAGCCATCTCATTCTCTGTCGTCCCCTTCTCCTCCCGCCCCCAACCTTTCCCAGCATCAGAGTCTTTTCCAGTGAGTCAACTCGTCGCATGAGGTGGCCAAAGTAGTGCAGTTTCAGCTTTAGCATCAGTCCTTCCAATGAACACCCAGGATCGATCTCCTTTAGAATGGACTGGTTGGATCTCCTTGCAGTCCAAGGGACTCTCAAGAGTCTTCTCCAACACCACAGTTTAAAAGCATCAATTCTTCGGCAATCAGCCTTCCTCACAGACCAACTCTCACATCCATACATGACCACGGGAAAAACCACAGCCTTGACTAGGCGGACCTTTGTTTAGCATACTCATAATTTAACTTCCCTGATGGGGCCATTTCCATTCCTGCACAATGGAATATATGGAATGAAAATGGTTACTTCTCATTAGTTTGGTGGACTTTGAAATTTTTGGTTTTAGTCATAATAAATGGTGGTCCATTTGAACCCAAAAGCAAATGAAGGAAGTGTTTCCAATTTCTGATCTGGTCCCTTCCTGACATTGTACTCTTAATTTGAATGAGTGGATTTCTTTTCTTTTGTTGATCGATAGTGTGAAGAAGGAAAACACATGACTCATAATGTATTTCACTATGAACCTTACATGGTTTCATCTGTGTTTTTTACCTTTTTCTTCAATAATCAATTTCCATGTTCCTGAGCACCATCATACAAATGACTTACAAGATGTGTCTTTATTTAGTCTCCCCAAATTTTGTGTGTCTTCTGATTTGGCATTCCATTTTCCCCATTGTACTTCTGTGATTTTCTCATTTTGATACAATCTAGGCAGACATTTCTTTTGTGTCCACTAAATGTTAGTATTGGTATATTTCAAAGATTTACCAGTTTTAAGATTCTGAAGTGTGAGTTTTCTCCAATACATGCTCAGTCTTTTGTTGTACAAACCTTTCACCATCATTTAGTATTTACATACATTTTCCTCAAGTATTTTCATACATGAAAGAACTGCCTCACTTAGGCTTTAGCTAAAATAGAAATCTGCATTACAATAGTTTTTATATTCACTTATTGACAAACATGTGAATAGAATCATCCAGGCTACAAACCCTGTATTTCTTTGACAACACTGGTTCAAGATGTTAAACAATGCTCACTGCTTTTAGCATTTTAGATATCACAGTAATTGATTTAACCCTATCAAGTAGGAGCCAAATAAATTTATAGAGCTAATAAACTGAATAATTATGCATTAGACTATCAACATAAATAAAATACAGTTTGAAAGGTCAACTTCAGAACTAGTATTTTGATAACTTTCTCCAATTAAGACAATACTTTTATTTTTACCCCTATTCTATTTTGGGAGAATACTATATTTAAAAAATGAGCTGTCATACACAGTCCACAGTGTGTGTTTATGTTTTGTGTGTATGTTCTCTGATAGTTATAATTTTAAATATGTATCAATATTTGCCATAAATTTTGTTTCTTAATCGTCCATAATTGACCTTAAATTTTCCATTTTACTTTTCTAAAGAATCTCAGGAAAGGAGTGGTAATTAAAAACTTATTACTCATAAATGACTTTTACATAACTAACTTCTTCACACCTAACCATTTACAGTCTCTTAATCCATAGGTTTCCCTGTCTTGCCCTTCCCCTGGATGTATGTCTTATGTCTCCAAATTTGTTATAAACTTATTCAGAGGATGTTCTCTCCATTTACTTTCTCCTCCTAAAGCCATTTCAATTCCCACTTTTCCCATTCCGCATCATTTCTTTCCTACACATATCAGCATTTTCTGTTTTCCTCAGTCTGTCTCTGAGGACTTGATATAGTCTCACTGAAAACTTGAAGAGCTAGAGGACATTAAATTGAAAGCACAGGATTCCATCTTATTTATCTTCTGGGCATATCCCTAGTCAAGAACTTCATCAAACTCTATTTTTAAGGGCACACATTTAGGTCAATAAGCCTTCCCCAGATCTGCACAGTTGAGAGAAGACACCTAACAGGCTGAGCGAAGTTTGTCTATTCATTGTCCCTTCAAAGCCTGTGTAAATTTTGCTATCTCTTCTTGGCCCATAAACTTGACACACATTTTTCCATTGTACCCAGAAACATTACCCTAGCATTCCCAGGCATAAGAATATTTCCAAAGTTATTATTGGATTTTTTTTCTTCCAACAATGGTAATTTTTTGCTTTTTATTTGAGTTTTTGTTTTGCACTTTGAATGCCACAATGATTTTCTTGGCAACCCAAACTTTATTTAGTGTTTTTAGGAGATATATATTCCAGGACATTTTTAGTTGTTTATATCTCTCTTAGGCTTCCCTCATAGCTCAGCTGGTAAAGAATACTCTGACAATGCAGGAGACTCCAACTCAATTCCTGGGTCTGCTGGAGAGGGGATAGGCTATCCACTCCAGTAGTCTTGAGCTTCCTTTGTGGCTTAGTTGGTAAAGAATCCAACTGCATGATTATTGTCTCATTTCTTTGTCTTTCCAAGGCATGTTTGACATATTCTGTTGTTATTCAGTTTTCCCCTTTGGTACTTCTACATTTCATCCTAGAGTTGCAATCTCTGCACATGTTTTCTCCCTGTCAAGTTAAAGCTAGTGATAACATACCTCTGAAATATTGCCATTTTCAATGTGACTCATGTAATATGTTTGTCCCAGACAGGTTCTTGTCCTGTAATTTAAAACTTGTTTCACTGGAATTGAACTTTAATTTAATTGAATCTTCATTTTAACTTATGGGCTTTCCCTGTGACTCAGCTAGTAAAGAACTCTCCTGCAATGCGAGAGACCTGGGTTCGATCACTGAGTTGGGAAGATCCCCTGGAGAAGGGAAAGACTACCCACTCCAGTATTCTGGCCTGGAGAATTCCATGGACTGTATAGTCTATGGGGTCGCAAAGAGTCTGACATGATTGAGCAACTTTCACTTCACTTCACTGGAATTGAATATTTTATTTCCATTCCTTTCATGAGATTTAATTCAGATAATTTCATTTAAGCATTGGTTGAAATGTGTGCATGTGTGCCAAGTTGCTTCAGTTGTTTATGATTATTTGCAGCACTATGAACAGTAGCCAGTCAGGCTCCTCTGTCCATGGACTCCTCCAGACAAGAATGCTGGAGGAGTGGGTTACCATGCCCTCCTCCAGAGGGTCGTCCTGACCCAAGATTGAATCTAAGTATCCTGAATTGCTTCCCTGTAACTTGGTTGGTGAAGAATCTGCCTGCAAATCAGGAGACCCCGGTTCAATTCCTGGATCAGGAAGATCCCCTCGAGAAAGGATAGTCTACCCACTTCAGTATTCTGGCGTGGAGAATTCCATGGACAGAGGAGCCTGGCAGCTATACTCCATGGGGTTGAAAAGAGTAGGACACGACTGAGCTACTTTCACTTTCACTTTTTCATCCTGCATTGCAGGCAGATTCTATACCATCTGAGCCACTGGGCAAGCCCAGAGATGCATTTGTTATTGTTCAGTAACTCAGTCATGTCTGACTCTTTGTGACCCCATGGACTGCAGTATGCCAGGCTTCTCTGTCCTTCACTATCTCCCTGAACTTGCTCAAATTCATTGCCAATGTCTCAGTGATGCCATACAACCATCTCATCTTCTGTCGCCCCTTCTCCTCTCACCCTCAATCTTTCCTAGCATCAGGGTCTTTTCTAATGAGTTAGTTCTTCACATCAGGTGGCCAAAGTATTGGAGCTTCAGCTTCAGCATCAGTTCTTCCAATGAATATTCAGGGTTGATTTCCTTTAGGATGGACTGGTTTGATCTCCTTACTCCCTACGGACTCTCAAGAGTCTTCTCCAGCTTCACAGTTTGAAAGCATCAATTCTTCAACCCTGTTTTCTTTATGGTCCAACACTCACATCCATACGTGACTATTGGAGAAACCATAGCATTGACTATGTGGACCTTTGTAGGCAAAGTGTTGCCTCTTCTTTTTAATACACTGTCTAGGTTTGTATTAGCTTTTCTTCCAAGGGTCAAGCGTCTTTAATTTCATGGCTGCAGTCATCATCCGCAATGATTTTGGAGCCCAAGAAAATAGTCTCTCACTGTTTCTATTGTTTCCTCATCTATTTGCCATGAAATAAGGAGACCAGATACTATGATCTTGGTATTTGAATGTTGAGTTTTTAAACCAGCTTTTTCACTCTCCTCTTTCACCTTCATCAAGAGGCTCTTTAGTCCCTCTTTGCTTTCTGCCACTAGGGTGGTATCATCTGCATATCTCAGGTTGTTGATACTTCTCCTGGCAATCTTTATTCCAGTTTGTGATTCTTCCAGCCCAGCATTTCAGTGATGTACTCTGTATATAAGTTACACTGATATGTATATTGATATAACTCTTATCACTGAGGGCAAGCTATGCAACTTCTTTGCATGGTGTCATTTTCAATCTTTTTGGAACTCAGCCATACAAGAAAGTACAACATGAAAAAAGAGAAAGTGTGTCAACTTTTTGTGACCCCATGGACCATAGCCCACCAGACTTCTCTGTCCATGGCATTCTCCAGGCAAGAATACTGGAGTGGGTAGCCATTTCCTTCTCCAGGGGATCTTTCTGAACCAGAGATGGAACATAGGTCTCTTGCACTGCAGGCAGATTCTTTGCCATCTTAGCCACCAAGAAAGCCTGTAATTCCCTCTAATTGGTGAAATGGCCTTTGAAACTCATGATTTTGATTTTCAGAAATGTGCTTTGGTTAAAAACCCCCACAGAAAACTAAGACAGTGTTTGAAAATGTTGTCCTCCTCCATTCCTGACATGTTCTTCTTTCGGGGTGAATTTTATATTTGTTCTTTTGACTGTCAGCAAATACTAGGCAAAAAAGGAAAATCTTGCTAATGTATTTTTCTGGGTCCTGAGTTATAGTTTCAACTGTCACTGAACATTTGTCTTCAATGCTCAATCATTATCTTCTTCAAAGTCAAGATACAAACATTTTTCTATGATTTGTCTCATCTTTTTGTCTTTTCCATGGCTGTGTGCCATATTCATTTGTTACTCAATATCCCACATTTTGTGATTAGACCTGTTGTTGCAGTCTTTGTTAGATATTGCAATAATGAAGTTGACTGCAACTATTTAGGAAAAGGTCAGGAATTTATTAGAGCTAATAAACCAAATAATAACAACAGTAGTACATTCAATATAGGTAAGGAACATTTCTCTAAATGAAAACTTTAGAACTATTATTCTAAAACTTTCCACAATTAACACCATGCTTTTATTTTTTTACCCTCATTCCCCTTTGGGAGAATAATCTCTTAACCAGCTGAGGTGTCAAACACTCAGTGTGTTTGGCGGGGGGCGGGGGGGGGGGGGGACATGTGTGTGTATCTACGTTTGGTTACTTAAAATTTAAATATGAATTTTATATTAAATTTTGTTTCGTGGTGTACCATTTTCATGATATTGTCTTAAAATTCCCATTTTCATTTTTCTAAAAGAACTCAGGGGAAATTTGTTAAGTATTCTAAAACTTATTTCTCACAAGCCTCTTTTACATGAGTGATTTCTTGAGGCCTTAATATGCCCAATCTCTTAATCCATATACGTTTTCTTTGCATTGCCCTACTTCTGTCTATACTTTACCTCTCCAAATTTTCATTATAGACTTCCCATAGAATTCTCTTCATTAATTCTCCCTTCTAAAATTCACTTCAATTCTGCCTTTTTCTATTCTATATCATTTCTTTCCTGTTAACATTAACATTTAATGCTTTTAGCAACTTATATGCTTGCTTAAAAATCGATGAGATGAAGGACATTAGGTTGAAAGGAACTGGGTTTCATCCTGTTTATCTGTCAGAAACATCCCACCATAATAAGACCTCCATCATATTTCAGTATCTAGAGCCCACGCTTAGGTTAATGAGACTTCCCAAAACATTCAGAGATTAGAGAAGATTGCTAATAAGCTGAATGAAGATTGCCTATTCATTGCCTTCAAAACCTCCTTTCATTTCTTGATCCAGAAACTTGACACTCATTCATTGTGCCATAATACATTTTCAGGTATAATAATATTTCCAATGTTATTCTTGCAATATTTTCTTCAAGCAATAGTAGTCTTCCCCTTTTAATTTTTTTTTTCTGTTTTGTATTTTGAATGACACAATAATGGTCAAATTTTGTTTAGTATTTTTAGAAGAAATATATATCCCAGGAAATATTCAGTTTTTTCTAACCCTCTCTTGGTTCTCAGTATGAGAGACGAAGAAACAATTTCCCTAGTAAGTTGCCAGTTTTTTTTCCTAGAGCATGATTGTTGTTGTTGTTCAGTTACTCAGTCATGTACAAATCTTTGCAATGCCATGGACTTCAGCACACCAGGCTTCCCTGTCCTTCTCCATCTCCTGGAGCTTGCTCAAACTCACCTCCATTGAGCCGGTGATGCCATCCAACCATCTCATCCTTTGTAGTTTCCTTCTCCTACTGCCTTATATGTTTCCCAGCATCAGGATCTTTTCTAATGAGTCAGCTCTTTGCATCAGGTGGCCAAAGTATTGGAGCTTCAGCTTCAGCATCAGTCCTTCTAATGATATTCATGATTGATTTCCTATAGTATTAACTGGTTTGATTTCTTTGCAGTCCAAGGGACTCCCAAGAATCTTCTCCAACACCAAAGTTCAAAGGCATCAATTCTTTGATGCTCAGCTCTCTTTATGGTCCAACTCTCACATCCATACATGACTACTGGAAAAACCATAGCTTTGACTAGATGGACCTTTGTCAGCAAAGTGATGTCTCTGCTTTTTAATATGCTGTCTAGTTTGGTCACAGATTTTCTTCCAAGGAGCAAGCACGTTTTAATTTCATGGCTGCAGTCACTGTCCCCAGTGATTTTGAAGCCCAATAAAATAAAGTCTGTCACTGTTTCCATTGTTTCCCCATTTATTTGCCATGAAGTTTGGGATTAGATGCCATGATCTTCATTTTTTGAATGCTGAGTTTTAAGCCAGCTTTTTCAATCTCCTCTTTCATCTTCATCAAGAGGCTCTTTAGTTCCTCTTCACTTTCTGTCATTAGAGTGGTGTCATCTACATATTTGAGGTTATTGATATTTCTCCCGGCAATCTTGATTCCAGCTTGTGCTTCATCCAGCCCAGCATTTCCCATGATGTTCTCTGCATAGAAGTTAAATAAGCAGGGTGACAATATACAGCCTTGAGGTACTCCTTTCCTGATTTGGAACCAGTTCATTGTTTCATGTCCCGTTCTAACTATTGCTTCTAGACCTGCCTACACATTTCTCAGGAGGCAGGTCAGGTGGTCTGGTATTCCCATCTCTTGAAGTATTTTCCACAGTTTGTTTCAATCCACACAGTCGAAGGCTTTAGCACAGTCCAAAAAGCAGAAGTCGATGTTTTTCTGGAATTCTCTTGCCTTTTGTCTGATCCAACGGATGTTGGCAATTTGATCTCTGGTTCCTCTGCCTTTTCTAAATCCAGCTTGAACATCTAGAAGTTCTCAGTTCACATACTATTGAAGCCTAGCTTGGAGAATTTAAGTATCATTTTGCTAGCATGTGAAATGAATGCAATGGTACAGTAGTTTGAACATTCTTTGGCATTGTCTTTCTTTGGAATTGAAATGAAAACTGATCTCTTCCTGTTCTGTGGCCACTACTGAGTGTTCCAAATTTGCTGGCATATTGAGTGCAACACTTTCAATGCATCATCTTTTAGGACCTAAGGACCACTTGACTTCAGACTCCAGGATGTCAGGCTCTAGGTGAGTGATCACACCATCGTGGTTATCTGGGTAATGAAGATCTTTTTTCTATAGTTCTGTGTATTCTTGCCACCTCTTCTTAACATCTTCTGCTTCTGTTAGGTCCATACAGTTTCTGTCCTTTATTGTGCCCATCTTCACAAAATGTTCCCTTGGTATCTTTAATCTTCTTGAAGAGATCTCTAGTCTTTCTAATTCTATTTTTTCCCTCTATTCACTTGCACTGATCACTTGGAAAGACTTTTTTATCTCTCCTTGATATCCTATGGAACTCTGCCTTCAGATGGGTATAGCTTTCCTTTTCTCCATTGCCTTTCACTTCTCTTTTCTCAGCTATTTTTAAGGCCTCCTCAGATGACCATTTTCCTTTTTGCATTTCTTTTTCTTGGGGACAGTTTTAAACTTCCATCTATAGTTCTTCAGGCACTCTGTCTATCATATCTAATTCCTTGAATCTATTTGTCACTTCCACTGCATAATATTAAGGGATATGATTTAGGTCATACCTCAATGGCCTAGTCGTTTTCTCCACTTGCTTCAATTTAAGTTTGAATTTGGCAATAAGGAGTTCTTGAACTGAGTCACAGTCAGCTCCTGAACTTGTGTTTGCTGACTATATAGCGCTTCTCCATCTTCTGCTGCAAAGGATATAATCAATCTTATTTCGATATTGACCATCTGGTGATGTCCATCTGTAGAGTCGTCTCTTGTGTTGTTGCAAGAGGGCGTTTGCTATGACCAGTGTGTTCTCTTGGCAAAACTCTGTTAGCCTTTGCCTTGCTTCACTTTATATCCCAAGGTCAAATTTGCCTGTTACTCCAATTATCTCTTGGCTTCCTACTTTTGTATTCCAGTTCCCTATGATGAAAAGGACATCTTTTTTTGTTGTTAGTTCTAGAAGGTCTTGTAGGCCTTCATAGAACCATTCAACGTCAGCTTCTTTGGCATTAGTGATTGGAGCATAGAGTTGGATTACTGTGATATTGAATGGTTTGCCTTGGAAAAGAACAGAGATCATTCTGTCGTTTTTGAGATTGCACCGAAGTACTGTATTTCAGACTCTTTTGTTAACTATAAGGTCTACTCCATTTCTTCTAAGGGATTCTTGTTCACAGTAGCAAATGTAATGGTCATCTGAATTTAAATTCATCCATTCTGTTCCATTTTAGTTCACTGATTCCTAAACTGTCAGTGTTCATTCTTGTAATCTCCCATTTGACCATTTCCAATTTACTTTGATTCATGGTCCTAACATTCAAGGTTCCTATGCAATACTGTTTTTACAACATCAGGCTTTACTTTCACCACCAGACACATCCACAACTGGGCGTTGTTTCCACTTTCGCTCAGTCTCTTCATTACTTCTGGAACTATTTTTTCACTCTTCTCCAGTAGCATTTTGGGCACCTATTGACCTGGGGAGTTCATCTTTCAGTGTCATATCTTTTTGCCTTTTCATTCTCCTCATGGGTTCTCAAGGTAAGACTGCTGAAGTAGTTTACCATTCCCTTCTCCAATGGACCACGTTACAGCATGATATATTTTTTAAAGCAGTAATATCTTTTAATGACAGTTTTCAGTGACATTTTTTATTTCAAAGATAATTTAACTCAGCTTTGTATCAAAATTTTGTGTGTTATAGGCTTGACATGGGGGCTTCCCTGGTAGCTCAGTGGTAAGGAAACTGCCTGCCAATGCAGGAGATGTGGGTTCAATCTCTGGGTTGGGAAGATCCCCTAGTGAAGGAAATGGCAACCCACTCCAGTATTCTTGCCTGGAAAATCCCATGGACAGAAGAGCCTGGCAGGCTAGAATCCATGGGATTGCAAAAAAGTTGACATGCCTTAGCGACTAAACAACAACAACAAGACTTGACATGACTTCTGCTACAGGTAGATTGTGGACAGATGAATGTCTTTACTCTGTTATCCAATATCCTTTTCAAGTTCCTTTCTTGTAGTTCAGTTTGTGTCTGTCTTCATTGAAGTTTGGAAAAGGAGGTTGACCCAATGCAAGATCAATGAATGTAATGACTTTTATCTCAGAGAGAGGACTGTTCCACCACTTTGCATGGTGTCATTTTCATTCGTATTTCTTTGAAAACCAGACATTTATAAAAGTACAAACAACATTATCACCTAATTGGTGAGATGTCCTTTGAAAATGACATGTCCTTAAAGATGTATGTAAAGTATGTGAGAAGAATGTAATAGTTAAGAAGACAGAGAAAACCAAGGCTGTTCTGAAAATTTTGTCCTCCTCCCTTCCTGTCTTGTTACTTTTTTGTGTGAATTGTTTATTAGTTCTTTTGACTTTGTCAGCAAATATTAGGTGAAAAAGGGCAAATTTCATTAGTGTATTTCCCTGTGGACCTAGAAATGGTTTCGTCTTATTGTACCTTTTTCTGAAATGCCCAATCTCTATCTTCTTCAAAGTCAATATGTACACATTCTTATATGATTTTATCTCACCTTTTTGTTGACAATTACAGTGAATGTAATTGGGCTTCCCTGGTGGCTCAGAGGTTAAAGCGTCTGCCTCCAATGCGGGAGACCCGGGTTCGATCCCTGGGTTGGGAAGATCCCCTGGAGAAGGAAACGGTAACCCACTCCAGTATTCTTGCCTGGAGAATCCCATGGACGGAAAAGCCTGGTAGGCTACAGTCCACGGGGTCGCATAGAGTCGGACACGACTGAGCGACGGAACGGAACAGTGAATGTTTACCATATCAATTTTTTTTAAGTTTTCCCCATTGGTACTTCTGTGATTTGTCCTATAGTTGCAAAATCTGCAAACATTTCCTTCCTGTCCTGTTAATGTTACTAATCACATACCTGGGAATTGTCATTTTCAGTGTGGCTTTGTGTAATGCGATAGTCTAAGTCACTTTCATGTCCTATAATTTATAACTTGCTTCACTGACATTGAATATTTTATTTTTCTTACAGTCACTGGATTTAAATCAGATGTGCTTCATTTAGGAGCGGGTCCAAACAGAAACTACAAAATACAAGGGGGTATGTACATTCATTGGTGACATAAATGTGAATGGAAACACCCAGTAAATCCTGGAAGAATTTTCTTCTAATCCTGTAATCATGTATTTGTATCTAGTTTTTTGAGCAAAGCTACCTCAATCTGGCAACATATGTGCTAGCATCCAAATAGCTTATATCTTACAAACTGAAAGTGAAAATATAACTAATTCAAAAGTGATTACAAACTTTTTATAAAATGTAAGCTCCAAAAATAACATTCCTAAAATTAACTCTCAATGTTGTTAAATGACTCAGTTTATGCCATTCTCTATTTCTGGAATATATCATTGAGCAAAAGGGAGGCTTTCATCACTGTGAATGTGTGAGCGTCTTTATACATGTGTGTGTGTGTGTGAAAGTATACTCTTGTGTGTATATGCATATTCCATATGTGTTTTCCTGTTTTGCATTAATGTGAATACTAAAAATATATTTGTAATTTCAAAATAGTTGATAAAATTATCTTTGTTTTTTCATATTTACCTGGATGTTTCATTTTATTTTTTAGATGACCATGGAAAATTATTTGGTGTTTTTAACAACCTTTGCCCCATCACCCTTTAAATTGCTGCTCACATTTCCTGCCTTTCTTTCCATATACATCCACCAACTCATCTTTCCCCTCTCCCATCTCCAACATTTTGGATATGGACTACCCTCATATTAATTTCTTCCATCTCTTTTTCCTCATTCCATCCCTTTCCATTACTTATTTTTCATTACATATCTTTTCTTCTCTCTAAACATTGGTGGTGGGGGGGTGTTTTTCTTTTCTTCCTTTTCTGACTCCAGAGAATTTCCCAGCTTTGGTTATATTTCTAGGGATCAACAATATCAGGCTGATCACTACATCCTCTCAATTCTCTATATATTTTCCTGCAAGTGACCATAGATGTAGAATCTCTGTGACAAATTCAAGAGATGATAACTATGCAACTGACTCTGAGATAAAACTTAAGTGGGTAGAGGACTCCAAATTTGCTGAGCAAATTTTCTCTACTTTCCTGCTCTTTCAATGACTAGAGTTTCAAATGTCATTCCTTGGCCAATGTGAACTCTAAGCCAAACCTCACATTCACATTAACCACACGACCCAACTCTTTAAGTGTGAATGAGTTTTACCAAATACTGTATGGACTCTTTTTTAATTTCAAAATTATTAGATCTGTAAATTGCAAATTTTCTCAATGTGTTTAGGAGGAATTCTCCTCTCAGTGGGACTTCCCAGGTGACATTAGTGGTAAAGAACCTGCCTGCCAATGCAGGAGATGGAAGAGACATGGGTTCAATTCCTGGGTCAGGAAGATCTCCTGGAGAAAGGCATGGCAATCCACTCCAGTATTTTTGCCTGGAGATTCTGCTTGGACAGAGGAACCTGGAAGGCTACAATCCATAGGGTCGCACAGAACTGGACACAACTGAAGTGACTTAGCATGCATGCACACACCTGTTAACAGAAGGTCCTCTGATAACATATCACTCATTAATGAGATGATATGTTAGTGAATTGAGATGAGAGTTTCCTTGGAAATTTTAAACAATTTTTCAGAAAACACTAATTTAAAATTTTGCCTCACAAATCCACTTAATGTTTTTATTTACATTTACTTCAGGGGAAATAGAATTTAGCAGTATATCTCTTTACAATTTGTAGAAGGCTTAAAGTGGCAACCATTACAGTAACCTAAATGTACAGTAAGGTCTTATTTCATGTTCCCTTGTCATTTTTAAATATATCACTTGTAAATCTGTTCAGGTAGGTTCTTTATTCCAAAAAGGTGGTAGACTCAGAGTAAGACCAATGATTGTTATTTCTTTTATTCCAGGGTAAAATATACTAAATTATTGTATAGTGTCATTTTCAACGTTATTCACTTTCACACCTGGGCATATATGGAAATATGACAATATTCTCCTCTATTTAGTGAGATGGTCTTTGAAACTAATGACTTAAATTCTCAGAAATGTGTCAGTTAGGACCCCACGTAAAACTATGGCAGTTTTCAAAAATTTGTCTCCCATCATTTTGAGTGAATTGTTCATTACTTCCTTTAACTTTATCCTTAAATGTTAAGCAAGAAAGGCAAATTCCAGGCCTCCACAAACCCAGTGATTGATATTTCTTAACCCAGAGAAATTCCTATTCCACCTATGCCATGGTGCTATTTCCAACCTAACACCTTAAAACTACATTAATTCTTATAAGAGAGTTGGACTTTGAACTTTATGGTTTGAATTCTCATAAATGCAGGTCTATTTGAACCAAAGAGACTAAGCATTAAAGAAGTGCTTCAAATTTTTGATCTGCTTCCCTGACATTGCCCTCTTATCTGGAACATAATGGCATTTCTTCTTTTAGTTGATCAATTAGTATGAAGAAGAAAAAGACATTCTCACGAAGTCTTTCTGTGAATCTAACCACAGTTTCATTTATTTCTCATAGCTTTGTCTTCATACTCAATTACCATCTTGTCCAACACCATCTTACACATAACTTACATGATGTGCCTGGTTACTGAGTCTTTGAAAATCATTTGCTTTCTGCAATTGTTATTCAATTTCCACCGTTAGTATTTCTATGATTTCTTTATTGATACAGCCTAGGTAGATATTTATTTTGTGTCACCTAACTTTTAGTAATACTATATTTCAAAGTTTTGCCATTTTCAAGCTTCTGAAGCATGAGTTTTCTCCAATAAAGCTCAGTGTTTTTATTTACACATACTCTCCCTGTCATTTAGAACTGTAATACCTTCTTTTCATGTGATTTCATTAAGACTTGATTCACTTGGGCATTGATTAAAATAGAAATTTGCATTACAGGATCTTATGTATTCATTAGTTGACAAAAGTGTGACTAGAATGATCCAGGAAACAAACCTTGAATTTTTCTCAACAACACTGGTTCAAAATGCTAATCAATGTGATGGCTTCTTAGTACATTTTAGGTATTACAGTAATGAAGCTAATCCCATCTATTAAGTAATGTCCAAAGAACTTGGAACTAATAAACTGAATAGTTATAGTACTACTACTGTCAAAATAGGAAAAGAACATTTTCATAGGTAAACTTCAGAACTGTCATTTCAGTTTTTTCTCCCATTAAGACAATACTTTTACTTTTTACCACTATAATCCTTTAGGTGAACAGTCCCTTGACAAAATAACCTCTCAACCACATTGTGTGTCTGTTTGTTTGTTTTTCTGCATTGAGATTATAATAAATTTAAATATGAATTTTGTAATACCTTTTGTTTCTTGGTATTTCATTTCCATGATATTGACCTTAAAATTTCCTCTTTTTCTCTAGAAATTCAAGAAAATAATGGTAAGTATTCTAAAATTTGTTTCTCAAAAACAGTTTTAACATTATGATTTTTTGAGGCTTTAACATTCTCAATCTCTTAATCTATCTAATTCTTCCTTATCTTGCACTTGTCCTGGATGCTTGTCTTTGAATTTCCAAATTTAATCACAGACTTCCCCATAGAGTTTCTCCATTTAGTTTCCCCATTTAAAATCCATTTCTATTTCTCTATTTTCCAACCCATATCGTTTGTTCCTATAAGCATTAGCTTTTTTCTGTTTTCCAGAGACATGTCATAGACTCACTATAAAGTTGATGAGATGAAGGACAGTACATTAAAAGGCACTAAGTTCCATTCTGCTTATCTCTCGGGACACATTTGTATTTAAGACCTCTGTCATGTTCCAATATCTAGGGTCCACAATTATGGCAATGAGACTTCCCTAAAACTGCAGAGATTAAAACAAAAAAGATGCCTAATATGCTCTGTGAAGTCTACCTCTCATTGTCCCCTCAAAGTCTGTATCAATTCTTCTTTTTGTCTTGTTCCATAAACTTGACATGCTTCCACTGTGCCTGAAAACGTTACTCTAGCACTTCCACCTATAATATTTCCAAAGTTACTGTTTGAATAGTTTCTTGCAACAGTGGTAATTCTTGCTTCACTGGCATTGAATATTTTATTTTTGTTACAGTCAATAGATTTGACTGTATCAAAAATTTAAATCAGATGTGCTTCATTTAGGAGTGGATCAAAATAGAAGCTCCCCAAATCAAGGTGATGTATTCATTGGCTGACATAAATATGATTAGAGGCACACAGTTCATAATGAAGAGTAATCTCTAGAATTTGTTTCTAATCCTATAATTCAGTATTTGCATCTAGTATATTGAAGAAAGCTACCTCGATTCTTCAACATACATGCTAGCATTCAAATAACATATCATATCTTACAAAGTGAACAGTGAGTGCCTAACTTATGTCAAAGTGATTAAGAAATTTTTTAAAAAGGTAACTTTCAGGACTAACTAAATTTCTCTCTCAATATAGTAAACTGACTCAATTTTTGCCCTCTCTATTTGTGGAGAATATATTGTGCAAAAGAAGGGTTTCTCGCTGCAGATGTGTGAAGGTGTGGGTGTCACTATTTCTGTGTGAGCTCTTCTGTGTATATGCATGTTCCATATGAGTGTTTTCTGTGTGTGTTTCTAAACATTAATAAACTGAATTATAAATGCACATTTTTCAATAAAATAGAATTATTTTGTCTTTTTATCTTTTGATGTTTATGTGTATCTCTTTATTTGATTTTTCAGATAGGTTAGGGGGGAAAATTGATGTTTCTGACACTCTTCTTCCATAACCATTTAAATGATTGCTATCATTCCCTCCCTTTCTATCTGTATGGCATCCATTCACTCATCCTTCCCTTCTCTCCTCTCCAGTTTCTGGATACGGATTCTTTTCATATCAAAATCTTCCCTCTGTTTTACCTAGTTCCAGTGCTTCCCGTTCTTTGTTTTTCATTATGTATGTTTTATTTTCTGGAATATTCAATGTTTTTTATTTCCTTTTTATGTTTCCTGAGAGTTGTCTTGGTTTGATTCTAATTTTTGTAGGGATGAGGGATATCAGGCTCATCACCACATCATTCCCATGAAATAGATGTTTTTGTGTAAAGGACCACTGATGTCAAATCACTGTGACCTTTCAAGTTCAAGGGACAATAACTATATGACTGATACTGACCCAAAATTTAAGTGAACAGAAAACTCCAAATTTGTTGAGTAAATTACTCCACCTTCTGCTCTTTCAAAAACTATTAATTCAGATGACATTCCTTGATTACACGTGAGCTCTAAACCTACTCACCCTTTCCCCTTAAATTTATTACCCAGTTGTTCCCAGGTATACAAATGTTTTATGTACTACTGTGCAGCCTCTTTTAATTCAAAATTACTATTGGTGCAAAATACAAATTTAAAAGTTTTATTCAGAAAGCACTAATTCCAACACTAAATTTTTACCTCCTTTATTCTCTTGATGTTTCTCATTTCCATTTTGTTTCAGGGGAAATAGAATTTAGCAGTATAATAGGAGGCCAAAAGTGATTACTGATTCATTAGCCCATGTGTACAAAAGGCTCCTTTATATTCCGTCATCACTTTTTGAGTATGTTGCTTGTATGTTCACTCTAATTTTCTATTCTGAGAAAGGTAGAAGTGCCAACACAAATCCAAGGATCTGACACATTTTAACTTAGAACTCTTAATTTAAGTCCTCTGATGGAGCCATTTCCAATCTTGGGTCCTTTTGCACAATGGAATATATGGGATGAAAATGGTTACTTCCCTCTAGTATGTAACCATCTCCCTAATATGATGGAATTTGAATATGTCCCTCTCCATTTCTGGAGAATACAGTTGACAACAATTGAGGGATTGATTAATGTGGATGTGTGAGAGTGTGTATCTGTGTCTGTTGGGCTCATGTGTGCATGTGCATGTTCATAAAGTATTACTATTTTATGTGTGTATCTGAATACAAATGAATTTTATTTTAAATGTAAAATTTTCAAATTGTTTTTTTGTGTGTGTCTCTGCTGTTTTTTATTTAATTTATTTATTTTACTTGGAGGCTAATTACTTTACAATATCGTAGTTGTTTTTGCCATACATTGACATGAATCATCCATGGGTTTACATGTGTTCCCCATCCTGAACCCCCTTCCCACCTCCCTCACCATCCCATCCCTCTGGGTCATCCAAGTGCACCATCCCTGAGCACCCTGTCTCATGCAAGACAAAAGAGACACATATATAGAACAGTCTCTGCTGTTTTTTATGTTTACATGGATCCTTTCATTTTTTTTCAGATGCTCTCAGAAAAAATATTTTTCTGACCCTCTTTGCCTCAAAACCCTTTAAGTAATTGCTAACATTTCCTCCCTTTCTATCTATATGCCATTCATTGCCCCATCATTCCCCTCTCCTTTCTCCACATTTTTGGATATTAACCACTTCCATGTTAATTTCTTCCATCTGTTTTCCTCTAATTCCCTCTCTACCCATTCATTGTGTACATCTTGTTTTCTATAAACATTAGTTTTTTTCTTTATATGTCTCCAGAGACATACTCTGATTAATTATTATTTTTGTAGGAATAAGCAGTATCATGCTGATCACCACATCACTTCCACTTTCTAAATATTTTTGACAAATGCCCACTGAGCT
Source organism: Moschus berezovskii (assembly GCF_049115385.1). Taxonomy (NCBI): domain Eukaryota; kingdom Metazoa; phylum Chordata; class Mammalia; order Artiodactyla; family Moschidae; genus Moschus; species Moschus berezovskii. Next base: position 38,057,888 of record NC_142482.1, read on the forward strand.
AGAATATCCATTACCTTTCAAATTCAACAGGCAAAAGCTATACTCCAAATTTCCTCAGTAAATTTCTCCATTTTCTGCTCTTTCAAAGACTACAAATTCAGATGTAAATTCTTGGTCAAGTGTGAGTTCTAAGCTAACTCTCCCATTCACCTTGATTCTATTACCTAAGTGTTCTCAAGTATATAAACGTTGTACTTGATATTGTGTGGTCATTTCCCCTGCAATATTTCTGCAAAATGTAATTTTTTCTTAATGTATTTAGAAGGACATCATCAATTACAAGAAAAACATTGGATAGCATATCTATTTAATGGAATATTGTGTTAGTGAATTTACTAGTAATTTTTGGAAATATTCTCTGCCTTTCTACTGATATGCCATCCATTAACTCATCCTTCCCCTCCTCCTTCTCCAGTTGTTGGATTTAGACTACTCCCTTATTAATTTCTTCCATCTCTTTTTCTCTTTCCCTAACTTCAGATTACTTTTTTCCCCTCGTATACGTTTTCTTCTTTGTGAGAATCAGAGATTTCTTTTTCTTTCTAATTCCTGGAGACTTGCCCTGATTTTTTAATGATTTTTGTAGGGATGAGCAATGTTATACTGACACAAAATTCCCTCTGTCCTATAATATATTTTCTTGAAAATGACCACTGAGTCAAAATGTTGGTCACATTTAAGCTCAAAGGATAATAACTATGCAGCTGTTTCTGATCCAAATATAAGTGAATAGAAAACTTCAAATTTGCTGAGTGAATTTTCTCCATCTTTTGCTCTTTCAAAGACTACACAATCAAATGTCATTGTGGTCAAGTGTGAGTTCTCAAGTAACTCTCGCATTCACTTTTATCCTATTACCCAATTGTTCCCAAGTATAAAAATGTTTTACATAATATTGTGTATTTATTTCAAAATTACTAGTTTTGCAAACTGCAATTTTTCTTAATGTGTTTAGAGGAACTTCACCTATTAAGGGAAGGTCATTGATAACATATCTTTCATTAATGAAATGTTATGTTAGTGAAATGAAAAGTGATCTTCCTTTGAAAATTTTATGAGTGCTTCAGTCAATTCAGTTCAGTTCAATTGCTCTGTCATGTCCGACTCTTTGTAACCCCATGAACTGCAGTAAAACAGGCCTCCATGTCCATCTCCAACTCCTGGAGTTTACTAAAATTCATGTCCATTGAGTCAGTGATGCCATCCAACCATCTCATCCTCTATCGTCCCCTTCTCCTCCTGCCTTCAATCTTTCCCAACGTCAGGGTCTTTTCAAATGCATCAGTTCTTCGCATCAGGTGGCCAAAGTATTGGAGTTTCAGCTTCAGCATCAGTCCTTCCAATGAATATTCAGGACCGATTTCCTTCAGCATGGACTGGTTGGATCTCCTTGCAATCCAAGGGACTGACTGCTTCAGAAAACACTAACTCAAAACTAAATTTTAACTCTTCTATCCTCTTGATATTTTTCATTTACATTTTTGTTTCAGAATAAATGGAATTTAGCAATATATATCATTACAGTTTATAGGGGGCAAAAAGTGGCTACTGCTTCATTAACCTAAGTGTGTAAAAGAGTCCCTTTAGTGTATGTTTCCTCACCACTTTTCAAACATATTTCTTGTGTATCTCTTCACATTAGTTTCTGACAAAGGTAAAAGGACAAACATAAGCCCTGTGCTTGATATTGATTAACCTAGAGGAATTCCTACTCTACTTTTTCTTTTTCCAATCTTAGATCCTTTATCTAAATGGAGTGTATGAAATTAAAACTATGTGAGTTATCATTAGTGATATGGACTTGGACTGGCATGGTTTTAATTCTCATAATGGTTGGTCCACTTGAACTCAAGTGAAAACTAAGGAAGTGTTATAAATCTTGGACCTCCTTCCTGTCATTTGATCCTCTCATTTTGAATGAACTGATGTTTCCCTCCTTGTATTTGATTCATTAGTGTGGAGAGGAAAAAGGCATGTCTCACAAGCTGTTTCACTGTGAACTTAAGCATAGTTTCATCTGTTTCACCCAATTCTTATCTTCAATTTCTGTCTTCCCCCAACTCCATTCTACATATAACTTCCATGGTTGGCCTTGTTCTTTAGTCTTTCCAAATGACCTCCTGCATTTGTTTATCAATTTCAAGTACCCATGAGTACTTCTGTGATTTTGTCTTTGGTACAATCTAAGCAGAAATATTTTGGGGGTTAATTAAATGTTCATAATGATACATTTCAAAGTTTTGCCTTTTCCAAGTTTCTGAAGTGTGAGTTTTCTCCAATATGTTCTCAGTCATTTGATGTACAAGCCATTTCACTATCATTTAGAATTTAATTAAACTGCTTCTTTACTTGTGATTTCATTAAGACATCCTTCACTTAGGCTTTAACTAAACTAAAATTCACATTACAAGGGTCTCTGTATTCATCAGTTAACAAAAGTGTGAGTAGAATCATCCAGGAAACAAACCCTGCATTTCCTCTGTAACACTGGTTCAAGATGGTATTAATAGTTCAAAGGTTTCTTAGCAGATCTTCAGTTCAGTTCAGTCACTCAGTCATGTCTGACTCTTTGCAACCCCATAGACTGCAGCACACCAGGCTTTCCTGTCCATTACCAACTCCCAGAGTTTACTCAAACTCATGTCCATCGAGTTGGTAATGCCATCCAACCATCTCATCCTCAGTCATCCCCTTCTCCTCCTGCCTTCAATCATTCCTAATATCAGGTTCTTTTCCAGTGAGTCATTTCTTCACATCAGGTAGTCAAAGTAATGGAGTTTCAGTTTCAATATCAATCCTTCCAATGAATATTCAGGACTGATTTCCTTTAGGATGGACTGGTTGGATCTCCTTGAAGTCCAAGGGACTCTCAAAAGGCTTCTCCAATGGCACATTTCAAAAGCATCAATTCTTTGACCCTCAGCTTTCATTATAGTCCAACTCTCACATCCATACATGACTACGGGAAAAACCATAGCCTTGACTAGATGGACCTTTGTTGACAAAGTAATGTCTCTGTTTTTTAATATGCTATCTAGGTTGGTCATAACTTTCCTTCCAAGGAGTAAGCATCTTTTAATTTCATGGATGCAATCACCATCTGCAGTGATTTTGGAGGCCCCCCCCCCAGAAAATAAATCAGCCATTGTTTCCACTGTTTCCCCATCTATTTGCCATGAAGTGATGGGACCGGATGCCATGATCTTAGTTTTCTGAATGCTGAGCTTTAAGCCAAATTTTTCACTCTCCTCTTTCACTTTCATAAAAAGGCCCTTAGTTCTCCACTTTCTGCCGTAAGGGTGGTGTCATCTGCATATATGAGGTTATTGATATTTCTCTTGGCAATCTTGATTCCAGCTGATGTTTCATCCAGCCCAGCGTTTCTCGTGATGTACTCTGCATATAAGTTAAATAAGCAGAGTGACAATATACAGCCTTGACATACTACTTTTCCCATTTGGAACCTGTCTGTTGTTCCATGATAGGTTCTAACTGGTGCTTCCTGACCTGCATACAGGTTTCTCAAGACGCAGATCAGGTGGTCTGGTATTCTCATCTCTTTCAGAATTTTCCACAGAATTGTGATCAGTACAGTCAAAGGCTTTGACATAGTCAATGAAGCAGAAATAGATGTTTTTCTGGAATTCTCTTGCTTTTTCCATGATACAGCAGATGTTGGCAATTTGACCTCTGGTTCCTCTGCCTTTTCTTTTCTTTTATTATTTATTTTTTTTTTATTGGAGGCTATAATGGAGATCAATCCTGGATGTTCATTGGAGGGACTGATGCTAAAGCTGAAACTCCAATACTTTGGCCACCTCATGCGACGAGTTGACTCATTGGAAAAGACTCTGATGCTGGGAAAGGTTGGGGGCGGGAGGAGAAGGGGACGACGGAGAATGAGATGGCTGGATGGCATCACCGACTCTGTGGACATGAGTTTGAGTGTACTCCGGGAGTTGGTGATGGACAGGGAGGCCTGGCGTGCTGTGATTCATGGGGTCGCGGAGAGTCGGACACGACTGAGCGACTGAACTGAACTGAACTGAATTATTTTACAATATTATATTGGTTTGTTTTGCCATACATTGACATGAATCCTCCCCAGGTGTACATGAGTTCCCCCTCCTAAACCCCCCTTCCACCTCCCTCCTCCCTTTATCCTCCCTCTGGGTCATCCCCACACACCAGCCCCGAGTATCCTGTAACATGCATCGACCCTGAACTGGTGATTCGTTTCACATATGACAACATATAGGTTTCAATACCATTATCCCAAATCATCCCACCCTCACCCTCTCCCACAGAGTCCCAAAGACTGTTCTATACACCTGTGTCTCTTTTGCTGTCTCGTATACAGGGTTATCATTTGCATCTTTCTGAATTCCATATGTATGTGTTAGTATACTGTATTGGTGTTTTTCTTTCTGGCTTACTTCACTCTGTATAATAGACTCCAGTTTCATCCACCTCATTAGAACTGATTCAAATGCATTGTTTTTAATGGCTCAGTAGTACTCCATTGTGTATATATACCACAGTTTTCTTATCCATTCGTCTGCAGATGGACATCTAGGTTGCTTCCATGTCCTGGCTATTATACACAGTGCTGCAATGAACATTGGAGTACGTGTGTCTCTTTCAATTCTGGTTTCCTTGGTGTGTATGCCCAAGAGTGCTATTGCTGGATCATATGGCAGTTCTATTTCCAGTTTTTTGAGGAATCTCCACACTGTTCTCCATAGTGGCTGTACTAGTTTGCATTCCCACCAACAGTATAAGAGGGTTCCCTTCTCTCCACATACTCTCCAGTATTTATTGCATGTAGACTTTTGGATAGCAGCCATTCTGACTGGTGTGAAATGGTATCTCATTGTGGTTTTGATTTGCATTTCTCTGATTATAAGGGATGTTGAGCATTTTTTCATGTGTTTGTTAGCCATCTGTATGTCTTCTTTGGAGAAATGTCTGTTTAGTTCTTTGGCCCATTTTTTGATTGGGTCACTTATTTTTCTAGAATTGAGCTGCAGGAGCTGCTTGTGTATTTTGGAGATTAATCCTTTATCAGTTGCTTCATTTGCTATTATTTTTTCCCATTCTGAATGCTGTCTTTTCACCTTGCTTATAGTTTCCTTTGCTGTGCAGAAGCTTTTGATTTTAATTAGGTCCCATTTGTTTATTTTTGCTTTTATTTCCAATATTCTGGGAGGTGGGTCTTGGAGGATCCTGCTGTGATTTATGTCAGAGAGTGTTTTGCCTACGTTCTCCTCTAGGAGTTTTATAGTATCTGGTCTTACATTTAGGTCTCTAATCCATTTTGAGTTTATTTTGGTGTATGGTGTTAGGAAGTGTTCTAGTTTCATTCTTTTACAAGTGGCTGACCAGTTTTCCCAGTACCACTTGTTAAAGAGACTGTCTTTTCTCCATTTTATATTCTTGCCTCCTTTGTCAAAGATAAGGTGTCCATAGGTACGTGGGTTTATCTCTGGGCTTTCTATTTTGTTCCATTGGTCTATATTTCTGTCTTTATGCCAGTACCATACTATCTTGATGACTGTGGCTTTGTAGTAGAGCCTGAAGTCCGGGAGGTTAATTCCCCCAGTTCCATTCTTATTCCTCAAGATTGCTTTGACTATTCGAGGGTTTTTGTATTTCCATACAAATTGTGAGATTATTTGTTCTAGTTCTGTGAAAAATATCGTTGGTAGCTTGACAGAGATTGTATTCAATGTATAAATTACTTTGGGTAGTATACTCATTTTTACAATATTTATTCTTCCAATCCACGAACATGGTATATTTCTCCATCTACTAGTGTCCTCTTTGATTACTTTCACTAGTGTTTTATAGTTTTCTATGTACAAGTCTTTTGTTTCCTTAGGTAGATATATTCCTAAGTATTTAATTCTTTTCGTTGCAACAGTGAATGGAATAGTTTCCTTAATTTCTCTTTCTATTTTCTCATTATTAGTGTATAAGAATGCAAGGGATTTCTGTGTGTTCATTTTATATCCTGCAACTTTACTGTATTCATTGATTAGCTCTAGTAGTTTTCTGGTAGAGTCTTTAGGGTTTTCTGTATAGAGGATCATGTCATCAGCGAACAGTGAAAGTTTTACGTCTTCTTTTCCAATTTGTATTCCTTTTATGTCTTTTTCTGCTCTGATTGCTGTGGCCAAAACTTCCAGAACTATGTTGAATAGTAGTGGTGAGAGTGGGCACCCTTGTCTTGTTCCTGACTTTAGGGGAAATGCTTTCAGTTTTTCACCATTGAGGATAATGTTTGCTGTGGGTTTGTCATATATAGCTTTTATTATGTTGAGATATGTCCCTTCTATTCCCACTTTCTGGAGGGTTTTTATGATAAATGGATGTTGAATTTTGTCAAAGGCTTTCTCTGCATCTATTGAGATAATCATATGATTTTTATTTTTCAGTTTGTTAATGTGGTGTATTACGTTGATTGATTTGCAGATATTGAAGAATCCTTGCATTCCTGGGATAAAGCCCACTTGGTCATGATGTATGATCTTCTTAATGTGTTGTTGGATTCTGATTGCTAGAATTTTGTTAAGGATTTTTGCATCTATGTTCATCAGTGATATTGGCCTGTAGTTTTCTTTTTTGGGGGGTCTTTACCAGGTTTTGGGATTAGGGTGATGGTGACCTCATAGAATGAGTTTGGAAGTTTCCCTTCCTCAGCAATTTTCTGGAAGAGTTTGAGTAGAATAGGTGTTAGCTCTTCTCTAAATTTTTGGTAGAATTCAGCTGGGAAGCCGTCTGGACCTGGGCTTTTGTTTGCTGGAAGATTTCTGATTACAGCCTCTAGTTCTGTGCTTGTGATGGGTCTGTTCAGATTTTCTATTTCTTCCTGGTTCAGTTTTGGAAAGTTGTACTTTTCTAGGAATATGTCCATTTCTTCCAGGTTATTCATTTTATTGCCATATAATTGCTGATAGTATTCTCTAATAATCCTTTGTACTTCTGTGTTGTCGGTTGTGATCTCTCCATTTTCATTTCTAATTTTATTAATTTGGTTCTTTTCCCTTTGTTTCTTGATGAGTCTGGCTAGTGGTTTGTCAATTTTATTTACCTTCTCAAAGAACCAGCTTTTGGCTTTGTTGGTTTTTGCTATGGTCTCTTTTGTTTCTTTTGCATTTATTTCTGACCTAATTTTTACGATTTCTTTCCTTCTACTGACCCTGGGGTTCTTCAATTCTTCCTTTTCTAGTTTCTTTAGATGTAGGGTTAGGTTATTTACTTGACTTTTTTCTTGTTTCTTGATGTGTGCCTGTATTGCTATGAACTTCCCCCTTAGCACTGTTTTTACAGTGTCCCAGAAGTTTTGGGTTGTTGTGTTTTCATTTTCATTCATTTCTATGTATATTTTGATTTCTCTTTTGATTTCTTCTATGATTTGTTCATTATTCAGCAGCGCGTTGTTCAGCCTCCATATGTTGGCATTTTTAATAGTTTTTCTCCCGTAATTGAGATCTAATCTTACTGCATTGTGGTCAGAAAAGATGCTTGGAATGATTTCAATTTTTTTGAATTTACCAAGGCTAGATTTATGGCCCAGGATGTGATCTATCCTGGAAAAGGTTCCATGTGCACTTGAGAAAAAGGTGAAATTCATTGTTTTGGGGTGAAATGTCCTATAGAGATCTATTAAGTCTAACTGGTCTACTGTATCAGTTAAAGTTTGTGTTTCCTTGTTAATTTTCTGTTTAGTTGTTCTATCCATAGATGTAAGTGAGGTATTAAAATCTCCTACTATTATTGCATTGTTGTTAATTTCTCCTTTCATACTTGTTAGTGATTGTCTTACATATTGTGGTGCTCCTATGTTGGGTGCATAAATATTTATAATTGTTATATCTTCTTCTTGGATTGATCCTTTGATCATTATGTAGTGTCCTTCTTTGTCTCTTTTCACAGCGTTTGTTTTAAAGTCTATTTTATCTGATATGAGTATTGCTACTCCTGCTTTCTTTTGGTCTCTATTTGCATGGAATATCTTTTTCCAGCCCTTCACTTTCAGTCTGTATGTGTTTCTCGTTTTGAAATGGGTTTCTTGTAGACAACATATATGGGGGTCTTGTTTTTGTATCCATTCAGCCAGCCTTTGTCTTTTGGTTGGGGCATTCAACCCATTTACATTTAAGGTAATTATTGATAAGTACGATCCCGTAGCCATTTTCTTTATTGCTTTGGGTTCGAGTTTATACACCCTTTCTGTGTTTCCTGTCTAGAAAAGATCCTTTAGCATTTGTTGGAGAGCTGGTTTGGTAATGCTGAATTCTCTCAGCTTTTGCTTGTCTGTAAAGCTTTTGATTTCTCCTTCATATTTGAATGAGAACCTTGCTGGGCACAGTAATCTGGGCTGTAGGTTATTTTCTTTCATCACTTTAAGTATGTCTTGCCATTCCCTCCTGGCCTGAAGAGTTTCTGTTGAAAGATCAGCTGTTATCCTTATGGGAATTCCCTTGTTTGTTATTTGCTGCTTTTCCCTTGCTGCTTTTAATATTTGTTCTTTGTGTTTGATCTTTGTTAATTTGATTAATATGTGTCTTGGAGTATTTCGCCTTGGGTTTATCCTGTTGGGGACTCTCTGGGTTTCTTGGACTTGGGTGATTATTTCTTTCCCCATTTTAGGGAAGTTTTCAACTATTATCTCCTCAAGTATTCTCTTATGGTCTTTCTTTTTGTCTTCTTCTTCTGGGACTCCTATGATTCGAATGTTGGAGCGTTTAACATTGTCCTAGAGGTCTCTAATATTGTCCTCATTTCTTTTAATTTGTTTTTCTTTTTTCCTCTCTGTTTCATTTATTTCTACAATTCTATCTTCTAGCTCGCTTATCCTGTCTTCTGCCTCCGTTATTCTACTGTTTGTTCCCTCCAGAGTGTTTCTGATCTCATTTATTGCATTATTCATTGTATATTGACTCTTTTTTATTTCCTCTAAGTCCTTATTAAACCTTTCTTCCATCTTCTCAATCCTTTTCTCCAGGTTATTGATCTGTAACTCCATTTTGCTTTAAAGATTTTGAATCATTTTCACCATCAAAATTCGAAATTCTTTATCAGGTAGATTCCCTATATCTTCCTCTTTTGTTTATATTGGTGGTTATTTATCTTGTTCCTTTACTTGCTGGGTATTTCTCTGCCTCTCCATCTTGCTTATATTGCTTTGCTTGGGGTGGCCTTTCCCTCTTCTGGCAGTTTGTGGAGTTCTCTTTATTATGTAGTTTCCTCGTTGTGTGTGGGGTTGGACAGGTGACTTGTCAAGGTTCCCTGGTTAGGGAAGCTTGTGTCAGTGTTCTGGTGGGTGGAGCTGGATTTCTTCTCTCCGGAGTGCAATGAAGTGTCCAGTAATGAGTTATGAGATGTCAGTGGTTTTGGAGTGACTTTGAGCAGCCTGTATATTGAAGCTCAGGGCTAGTATCCTGTGTTACTGGAGAATTTGCGTGGTATGTCTTGCTCTGGAACTTGTTGACCCTTGGGTGGTGCTTGGTTTTAGTGTAGGTATGGAGACGTTTGATGAGCACCTATCGATTAATGTTCCCTGGAGTCAGGAGTTCTCTTGGTGTTCTCAGGATTTGGGCTTAAGCCTCTTGCCTCTGGTTTTTGGTCTTATTCTTGGAATAGCCTCTAGACTATTCTATCTGTCATTTCCAAGGTGGTTCCCTCTGTTTTAGCTTCTGTTTGCTGGTCTCTTCAGTGTCTAATTTCCGCCCTGACGCTAGGGTGTGGGTGGACACTTTTTAAAGGCTCAGTTGTTCAGTCCTGTTCTGGGAAGGGAGGAACACTTCAGACAAATATCTCTGGCGTCTGTGGGGAGTGCTCGCAGCGTCTCGGCCACACTGGGTTTGCCCCCTCTCACATCGCGTGTGCTGTCCCAGTCTACACTGCACAGGCTCTAGGTTGCTCTGCCAGGAACTGTCTGAGGCAGGCGCTGGGTTGTATGCACTTCCCAGATCTGTGCGGCTCAAGTTCAGGTTCTCGGGTACTCCACAAAGGCACAGACTTGGTTGGGCCTGCGTTTTGTGCCTTCCCCGGTCCAAGCAGCTCAGGTGGCCAGGTGTTTGGAGAGCGAGGTCGCTGCGACTTATCGCCTCCCCAGTCTCTGCCACTCGGTTTTCTGGGTGTACAACCGGTGCACTTTCTCAGGCAGATATCGACCAGCCCAAGCCCAAGAAGTCTTGATTAGCAACAAGCCTGCCTGCAGTTTGGTATCAGATGTCTTTCTGGGGCCCTGATTGCCCCCTCTGGCTCGGGCTGCCCTCCCTTGCCTGTCTCGGTGGGGTATGGGGGATGGGCCAACTGCAGCCGGCTCACTCTGCTCAGTCCTTTGTTCTGTGAGCGGGGCTGGTGGAGTCTTAGGTTAGAGCTTTCAGTCTTTTTGTGGGGAAGTTATCCCAGTCTGCTTTGCTATCCCCAATTCTCTCAGATTGTTCTCAAGGCATTCAAGCCCAGTTCTCTCTCTAAGCAGTTCAGCCGGCTCCTCCCTGCCCAGCCCCTGCTTGCTAATGGCGTATGCAGGCGTCTGCTCTGCTTCTCCGCTGAGAGTTACCGTTTGCGGGTAATCTGTGGGTTTTAAAAAAAATCTTAAAAAAAAAAAAGTGGGTTATGTGGCCCTCTGAGGTTCCAAGGCTCACCACAGATTCACCAGTAAGAGTGTTTCCTGGTGTTTGGAAACTTCTCTCTTTTTAAAGCCTCCCTTCCCGGGACGGAGCTCCGTCCTTACTTCTTTTGTCTCTCTTTTTATCTTTTATGTTTTTTCCTACCTCCTTTCGAAGACAATGGGCTGCTTTTTTGGGTGCCTGATGTCCTCTGCCAGCATTCAGAAGTTGTTTTGTGGACTTTACTCTGCGTTCAAATGTTCTTTTGATGAATTTGTGGGGGAGAGAGTGGTCTCGCTGTCCTATTCCTCCGCCATCTTGTTCCTTCTCCCCTCTGCCTTTTCTAAAGCCAGTTTGAACATCTGGAAATTCACAGTTCACATGTTGCTGAAGACTGGCTTGGAGAATTTTGAACATGACTTTACTAGCATGTGAGATGAGTGCAATTGTGTGGTAGTTTGAGCATTCTTTGGCATTGCCTTTCTTTGGGATTGGCATGAAAACTGACCTTTTTCAGTCCTGTGGCCACTGCTGAGTTTTCCAAATTTGCTGGCATATGGAGTGCAGTACTTCACAGCATCACCTTTTAGGATTTGAAATAGCTCAGCTGGAATTCCATCACCTCCATTAGCTTTGTTCATAGTGATGCTTTCTAAGGCCCATTTGACTTCACATTCCAGGATGTCTGGCTCTAGGTGAGTGATTACACCATCGTGATTATCTGGGTCATGAGATCTTTTTTATACAGTTCTTCTGTGTATTCTTGCCACCTCTTCTTAGTATCTTCTGCTTCTGATAGGTCCATACCATTTCTGTCCTTTATTGAGATTATCTTCACAAAATGTTCCCTTGGTATTTTTAATCTTCTTGAAGAGATCTCCAGTCTTTCCCATTCTATTGTTTTCCTTTATTTCTTTGCATTGATCACTAAGGAAGCCTTTCTTATCTCTCCTTGCTATTCTTTGGGACTCTGCATTCAGATGCTTATATGTTTCCTTTTCTCCTTTGCTTTTCACTTTTCTTCTTTTCACAGCTATTTGTAAGGCCTCCTCAGACAGCCATTTGCTTTTTTGCATATCTTTTCCATGGGGATGGTCTTGGTCCCTGTCTCCTGTATAACGTCACAAACCTCCATCCATAGTTCATCAGGCACTCTATCAGATCGAGTCCCTTAAATCTATTTCTCACTTCCATTGTATAATCCACTTCTACTATATAATGAAGTAATGGAGTAGCCATCATAGTCAGCAAAAGAGTCTGAAATGCAGTACTTGGGTGCAATCTCCAAAACGACAGAATGATCTCTGTTCGTTTCCAAGGCAAATCATTCAATATTACAGTAATCCAAGTCTATGCTCCAACCAGCAGCACTGAAAAAGTTGAAGTTGAAAGGTTCTATGAAGACCTACAAGACCTTTTAGAACTAACACTCCAAAAAGATGTCCTTTTCATTATAGGGGACTGGAATGCAAAAGTAGGAAGTCAAGAAACACTTGGAGTAACAGGCAAATTTGGCCTTGGAGTACAGAATGAAGCAGGGCAAAGGCTAATAGTGTGTTGCTTAGAGAACGCACTGGTCATAGCAAACACCCTCTTCCAACAACACAAGAGAAGACTCTCCACATGGATATCTCCAGATGGCCAACACCAAAATCAGACTGATTACATTCTTTGCAGCCAAAGATGGAGAAACTCTATACAGTCAGCAAAAATAAGACCAGGAGCTGACTGTGGCTCAGATCATGAATACTAGTAAACTTAACTGTAAATGCGGACCTTTTCAATAAATTTTAATTATATATGATTTACTTTATGCTTCCCTCGTAGCTCAGTCGGTAAGAATCTGTCTGTAATTCCAGAGACCTGGTTCAATTCCTGGGTCTGGAAGATACCCTGGAGAAGGAAATGGCAACCGACTCCAGTATTTCTGCTTGGAGAATCCTATGGACAGGGGCGCCTGGCAGGTTACAGTCCATGGGGTCGTAAGAGTCAGACACAAGTTAGCAACTAATTTATATGATTTACTTTCTTTTGATATTCACATGACGTTTTCATTTTATTTTTCAGATGTTCCTAAGGAAATAAATGGTAAATTTTCAAACATTCTTTGCCCCATTATTTTTAGTGATTTCTAATATTCCCTATATTTTCTGGCTATATGCCGTCAAATTATTTACCTATCCCCTCTTCCCTCTCTAATTTTTTGTTTATGGAATACTCTTGGATTAATTTCTTCCATCTCTTTCCCCCTAATTCCACCACTTCTCATTCCTTTTTTCATTACATATATCTTTTTCTCTGTAGACATTGTATTTTTGTGTATGTGTGTCTCCAGAGAATTGCTGTGATTTGTTCAGGCTATTAGTAGCCATGAGGGTTACTAGGCTAATCAAGACTTTGTTTCCATCTTATATATATTTTCAGCAAAATGGCCATTGATATAAAATTTCTGAGACATATCAAGCTCAAAGGCAAATAACTATGCCATTAATACTAATATGTGTTCAAAACTTGAGTGAAAACTCTGAAATGGCAAGACTGGGAGCAGACTGTGGCTCAGATTGACAGCTTACTATGAATGATGTTGGATTCATGATCTATAAAGAAGATTTAGCTTCGGGACCAGGGAGCAGGCTTGATCACTCAAGAACTTTTGTGTACTCCCAGATGTTCAAGCAGGTTTTAGAAAAGGCAGAAGCACCAGAGATCAAATTGCCAAAATCCGCTGGATCATGGAGAAACCAAGAGAGTTCCAGAAAAATATCTATTTCTGCTTCATTGACTATGCCAAAGCCTTTGACTGTATGGATCACAATCAACTGTGGAAAATTCTGAAAGAGATGGGAATACCAGACCACCTGACCTGCCTCTTGAGAAACCTGTATGCAGGTCAAGAAGCAACAGTCAGAACTGTACATGGAACAACCGACTGGTTCCAAATAGGAAAAGGAGTATACTCGTCAAGGCTGGGTATTGTCACCTTGCTTATTTAACTTATATGCAGAGTATATCATGAGGAACGCTGGGCTGGAAGAAGCACAAGCTGGAATCAAGATTGCCGGGAGAAATATCAATAACCTCAGATATGCAGATGACACTACCCTTATGGCAGAAAGTGAAGAGGAACTCAAAAGCCTCTTGATGAAAGTGAAAGAGGAGAGTGAAAAGATTGGCTTGAAGCTCAACATTCAGAAAACAAAGATCATGGCATCTGGTCCCATCACTTCATGGGAAACAGATGGGGAAACAGTGGAAACAGTGTCAGACTTTATTTTTGGGGCTCCAAAATCACTGCAGATGCTGATTGCAGCCATGAAATTAAAAGGCGCTCACTCGTTGGAAGGAAAGTTATGACCAACCTTGATAGTATATTGAAAAGCAGAAACATTACGTTGCCAACAAAGGTACGTCTAGTCAAGGCTATGGTTTTTCCTGTGGTCATGTATGGATGTGAGAGTTGGACTGTGAAGAAAGCTGATCGCCGAAGAATTGATGCTTTTGAACTGTGGTGCTGGAGAAGACTCTTGAGAGTCCCTTGGACTGCAAGGAGGTCCAACCAGTCCATTCTAAAGGAGATCAATCCTGGATGTTCATTGAAAGGACTGATGCTAAAGCTGAAACTGCAATACTTTGGCCACCTCATGCGACGAGTTGACTCACTGGAAAAGACTCTGATGCTTGGAAAGGTTGAGGGCGGGAGGAGAAGGGGACGACCGAGAACGAGATGGCTGGATGGCATCACCAACTCTGTGGACATGAGTTTGAGTGAACTCTGGGAATTGGTGATGGACAGGGAGGGCTGGGGTGCTGTGATTCATGGGGTCGCAAAGAGTCGGACACGACTGAGCGACTGAACTGAAGAAAAGGGTCAGAGAAAACTTCTGACATAGACATCAGAAGGGGGATGGAGAATGTCCCCTCAGTAGTGTTAGCAACGGAGTTATACACTTTTTAAATTAGTTATTACAATAAATAAAAATAATGTCTCATAGTTGTAAAAATTTTACCAGATCCACTACCACAATTTATATTTTAGGATAACAGGATTACAACTTAACAATAGAAAGATCCTTCCAGACTCACTCCCATAATATACATTCTAAGATACAGAGGAAAACAACAGAATAGGAAAGACAAGAGATCTTTTCAAGATTATTAGAGATTCCAAGGGAACATTTCATGCAAAGACGGGCTCGATAAAGGACAGAAATGGTATGGACCTAACAGAAGCAGAAGATATTAAGAAGAGGTGGCAAGAATACATAGAAGAACTGTACAAAAAAGATCTTCATGACAAGATAGTCACGATGGCATGATCACTGGCCTAGAGCCAGACATCTTGGAATGTGAAGTCAAGTGGGCCTTAGAAAGCATCACTACGAACAAAGCTAGTGGAGATGATGGAATTCCAGTTGAGCTATTTCAAATCTTGAAAGATGATGCTGTGAAAGTACTGCACTCAATATGCCAGCAAATTTGGAAAACTCAGCAGTGGCCCCAGTACTGGAAAAGGTCAGTCTTCATTCCAATCCCAAAGAAAGGCAATGCCAAAGAATGCTCAAACTACTGCACAATTGCACTCATCTCACACGCTAGTAAAGTCATGCTCAAAATTCTCCAAGCCAGGCTTCAGCAATATGTGAACCATGAAATTCCAGATGTTCAAGCTGGTTTTAGAAAAGGCAGAGGCACCAGAGATCAAATTGCCAACATCCACTGGATCATGGAGAAAGCAAGAGAGTTCCAGAAAAACATCTCTTTCTGCTTCATTGACTATGCCAAAGCCTTTGACTGTGTGGATCACAATAAACTGTGGACAATTAGGAAAGAGATGAGAATACCAGACCACCTGATCTGCCTCTTGAGAAACCTGTATGCAGGTCAGGAAGCAACAGTTAGAACCGGACATGGAACAACAGACTGGTTCCAAATAGGAAAAGGAGTATTTCAAGGTTGTATATTGTCACCCTGCTTATTTAACTTACATGCAGAGCACATTATGAGGAACGCTGGGCTGGATGAAGCATAAGCTGGAATCAAGATCGCCGGGAGAAATATCAGTAACCTCAGATATGCAGATGACACCACCCTTATGGCAGAAAGTGAAGAGGAACTAAAAATCCTCTTGATGAAAGTGAAAGAGGAGAGTGAAAAGTTTGGCTTGAAGCACAACATTCAGAAAACGAAGATCATGGCATCTGGTCCCATCACTTCATGGGAAATAGGTGGGGAAACAGTGATAACAGTGTCAGACTTTATTTTTGGGGGCTCCAAAATCACTGCGTATGCTGATTGCAGCCATGAAATTAAAAGATGCTTACTCCTTGGAAAGAAAGTTATGACTAACCTAGATAGCATATTAAAAAGCAGAGACATTACTTTGCCAACCAAGGTCCATCTCATCAAGGCTATGGTTTTTCCAGTGGTCATGTGTGGATGTGAGAGTTGGACTGTGAAGAAAGCTGAGCTCTGAAGAATTGATGCTTTTGAACTGTGGTGCTGGAGAAGACTCTTGAGAGTCCCTTGGACTGCAAGGAGATCCAACCAGTCCATTCTAAAGGAGATCAATCCTGGATGTTCATTGGAAGGACTGATGCTAAAGCTGAAACTCCAATACTTTGGCCACCTCATGCGACGAGTTGACTCACTGGAAAAGACTCTGATGCTGGGAGGGATTGGGGGCGGGAGGAGAAGTGGACGACAGAGAACGAGATGCCTGGATGGTATCACCAACTCGATGGACATGAGTTTGAGTGAACTCCAGGAGTTGGTGATGGTCAGGGAGGCCTGGCATGCTGTGTGCGTTTCCGTTCAGTTCAGTCACTCAGTCATGTCTGACTCTTTGCGACCCCATGAATCACAGCACGCCAGGCCTCCCTGTCCATCACCAACTCCCAGAGTTCACTCAAACTCATGTCCATCGAGTCGGTGATAACATCCAGCCATCTCATTCTCTGTCGTCCCTGTCTCCTCCCACCCCCAATCCCTCCTAGCATCAGACTCTTTTCCAGTGAGTCATGTGTGTGTTTAGCCTGACACTAAAAATCTGACACTGTGCTGTGTGTTTCCAGCTTAAAGAAAAAAGGCTTTTATGTGACTAAGACTAAAGGATGTGGAGAAAAAAAGATGTTTGTCCTTTCCTTTTCCTTGAGAATTCCAGACCCCTAACTCCACTTCAAGAGCCCCAGACCCCTTTTTCCTCTTAGGGGACTTTGGACTTCTTATCCACCTGCCTAGGAATTGACTTTCTCAAGATCATGGACTCCTTACTGCAAAATTTAGACTTAAATTGAAGAAAGAAGGGAAAACCACTTACTCATTCACTGCTGCTGCTGCTAAGTCACTTCAGTCGTGTCCGACTCTGTGTGACCCCATAGACGGAAGCCCACCAGGCTCCCCAGTCCCTGGGATTCTCCAGGCAAGAACACTGGAGTGGGTTGCCATTTCCTTCTCCAATGTGTGAAAGTGAAAAGTGAAAGTGAAAAGTGAAAGTGAAGTCGCTCAGTCGTGTCTGACCCTTAGCGACCCCACGGACTGCAGCCTACCAGGCTTCTCCATCCATGGGATTTTCTAGGCAAGAGTACTGGAGTGGCTTGCCATTGCCTTCTCCACTCATTCACATATGACCTAAATCAAATCCCTTATGATTATACATTGGAAGTGACAAACAGATTCGAAGGATTAGATATGGTAGACAAAGTGACAAAGTGACTGATGAACTGTGGATGGAGGTTTCTAACATTGTACAGGAGGCGGTGATCAAAACCATCCCCAATTAGAAGAAATGAAACAAGGCAAAACAGTTGTCTGAGGAAGCCTTAGAAATAGCTGAGAAAAGAAGAGAAGCAAAAGGCAATGGAGAAAAGGAAAGATATACTCATTTGAATGCAGAGTTCCAAAGAATAGAAAGCCTTAAGTGAACAATACAAAGAAATAGAGGAAAACATTCTATTTCCCATTCTATTGAATGGGAAAGACTAGCCATCTCTTCAAGAAAATTAGAGATTCCAAGGGAACATTTCATGCAAACATGGGCATAATAAAGGACAGGAATTGTATGGAATTAACAAAAGCAGAAGATATTAAGAAGAGGTGGAAAGAATACACAGAAGAACTGCACCAAAAAAAGGTCTTAATGACCCAAGTAACCACAGTGGTGTGGTCACTCAGCTAAAGCCAAATATCCTGGAGTGTGAAGTTAAGTGGTCCTTAAGAAGTGTTACTACAAACAAAGCTAGTGGAGGTGATGGAATTCCAACTGAGCTATTTCAAAAGATGATGATGTGAAATGCTGCACTCAATATGCCAGCAAATTTGGAAAACTCAGCAGTGGCCACAGGCCTGGAAAAGATCAGTTTTCATTCCAATCCCAAAAAAGGGTAATGCCAAAGAATGCTCAAACTACCACACAATTGTGCTCATTTCACAAGCTAGCAAGGTCATACTCAAAATTCTTCAAGTTAGGCTTCAAAAGGAAGTGAACTGAGAACTTCCCAGATGTACAAGCTGGATTTTAAAAAGGTAGAGGGACCAGAGATCATATTGTCAACATCCATTGGAACATAGAAAAAGCAAGAGAATTCCAGAAAACCATCTACTTCTGCTTCATTGACCATGTTAAAGTCTTTGTGTGAATCACAACAAAATGTGGAAAATTCTTAGAGAGATGGAATACCAAACCATCTTACCTGTCTCCTGAGAACGGGACATGGAACAACAGACTGGTTCCAGATTGGGAAAGGAGACTTTTTCTTCCTTCAGAATTCTTATTTCTCAATCTGCAAATTTCTTATTGTGTTTAGAAAAATTTCACTTGTTAGGGGAAGATGATTGATAACATCTCTCATTGATGAAATATAATGTTAATGATATGAGAAGTGATCTTCCTTTGAAAGTTCTAATAAGGTTCAGAGAGCGCTACTTTGAAACTAATTTTTAGCCTCTTCTATTCTCTTGATTTTTTTTTTTTAATTTATATTTTTGCTTCAGGAGAAAATCAATTTACCCATATATATCTTTACAGTTTATAGGAGGCTAAAAGTGGCTATTGCTCCATCAAGCCAAGTATAGAGAAGGGTCCCTTTTATTGTATGTCTCCTCATTACTTTTAAACATATTTCTCATATATCTATTCATGTCAGATTTTTATTTTGACGAAGGTAGAAGGGCCAATAAAATCCCAGTGATTGATATTGCTTAGTCCAAAGGAATTTCTATTCTACCTTTGTTGGTTAGGTTGTTTCCAGTTTTAGAACCTCAGGCAAAATGGAATATATGGAATTAAAACAACATTACTTCTCATCAGAGATGTAAACTTTGTACCATGTGTCTTGAATTCTTACGTGAGTCTATTTGAACCCAAGACAAATGAAGGAAGTGCTTTGAACTTTTAACCTCCTCCTTTCCTTTCTTATTTTAAATGAATTGGTGTTTTACTCTTCTAGTAAATTAATCTAGTATGATTAATTATTGTTAAGAGATAAATGGCAGCACTCATAACATCTTTCACTGCATACCTAATTATGGCTTAATTTCTTTCTTATATCTTTTTCTTTATCACTCAGTTTCCATCTTTCCAAGCACTACCCTATATTTAAGTCAATTTGTAGCCTTATTATTCAGTTTTTCCAAATAAAGTTTGTTTTCTGCATTTGTTATTTTTTTTCCATTATTATCTGTGATTCCTCTTCTTGTACAATCTAGGAAGACTTTATTATGTGTCATATGTATGTTAGTAATTATACATTTCAAAGTTTTGCCAATTTCAATCTTCTGATTTTTCTTTAATATATGATCAATCTTTTGATTGACAATTAATTAATTTCACCTTATTTAATACTTAAATCCTTCCTTTCATGAATTTCATTAAAATATGTTTCATGTAAGCTTTAGCTAAAATAGAAATTCACATTACATGAGTTTATGTATTCATCAGTTCACAGTGTTGATAGAATCATCCAGGAAACAACCCTGCATTTCTTCTATAACATTGGTTCCACTCTGAATTGTATTTCGCTTTATCATGTATACCATACCATATACTACACCATATACCAATATATAAGTGCTTACTAATTCTTTTCATGATGGCATTTGCAATCTTAGTCCTTTTTTTCAACATGATGTCTACCGAAATATGAAATCCTTTCTACAATTTCTGGTATTGCCTTTGAGTCTGGTGGTTCAAATTCTCAGAAAGCGATGGCAAGACTGAAATTTTTGTCTTCTTTTTTTTCTGTCAATGTCCCCTCATTTTGAATTGCTTCTTTCTCCCTTTCATTTTAACAATAAGTGTAATGAAGAGAAAGGTAGATCACATTTATATATATATATATATATATATATATATATATATATATATATCACTATTTAAAATCATAGTTTCTTCTCTTATTGCACTTTGCTCTTTAAATCCCTATAATCATCTTTCTCAACTCCAACGTATGCATGTTTTGTTTTTACATGACTTTCTTTTGGAATCTTACTTTTTCCAACTAAAGGTGCTATCTTTATTTGTAGAGACAGCACCTTATCTTTCCATATTACATCTTTGATTCATTCTACTGTTACAAGTTATACAGATATTATATTTGACTCAAGTAAAGTTTATTAATCTTACACTTCTTTAGTATCAACATTTTCAATGTGGCCAATGTGAAGGTTTTGTCCAAGATAAAAGTCATTTGACTCAGGTCCATTTCCCAACCATTTAAGCCTTCATACTGCAAGGAGATCCAACCAGTCCATTCTAAAGGAGATCAATCCTGGATGTTCATTGGAGGGACTGATGCTAAAGCTGAAACTGCAATACTTTGGCCACCTCATGCGACGAGTTGACTCACTGGAAAAGACTCTGATGCTGGGAAAGGTTGGGGGCGGGAGGAGAAGGGGACGACAGAGAATGAGATGGCTGGATGGCATCACCGACTCTATGGACATGAGTTTGAGTGAACTCCGGGAGTTGGTGATGGACAGGGAGGCCTGGCGTGCTGTGATTCATGGGGTCGCGGAGAGTCGGACACGACTGAGCGACTGAACTGAACTGAACTGAACTGAAGCCTTCATAGCCTTTTCTTTCATAGGTTTTCCAATGTGAAGAACTTCATTTAGCTATTAGTTAAAGTAGAAATGCACAAAACACAAGTTTTTGTATTATTTTGTAAATATTTGGAGGATAATTACAATATTGTGATGACTTTTGCTGTACATCAACATGAATCAGGCATAGGTATACATATATCTCCTCCCTTTTGAATCCCCCTTCCACTTCTCTAAGTTTTGTATTATTGATAGATGAAATGTTGCAAATACAATAACCCAGAAAAAAAAAATGACCCTGTGTCACCTCTAGAAACAGTGTTTAGGATATTCTAGTTTATTGCTGCTACTTTGTACCACATAGCTACTGCAAAACTTGATTTGACTATACACATTAATTAAAAGGCATAAGCTTATTAAATCTTACAACCAATAATAAATGCCTAAAGTCAAGGGGATCAAGAACATTTTTTAAAGGCAACTAGGAGAACTAATATTCCTAATTTTTTTTTCTCAGCTCAGTGAAATCATTCATTTTATGCCCATTATCAGTTTTGAGAGAAAACTCTTTGGACAAAACAGATCCCAAACACTGTATTTGTGTACATGTTTTGAGTGTATGTTTTACTCTATGCTGTGTGTTTATACCCAGTGTGCTTGTGTTTATAGTTATCTGTATCCAGATAGATTTAATTTTATATATGAATTTTGCATTGCAATGAATTTTTGTTATATTTCTCTCCAATTTTAAAGAATAATTTCACAGAAAAATTGTGAATTATCTCTGACACTCCTTTACTTCCAAAAAACTTTGTAATGACTGTTTTTCTCCTGTCTATAGTGTACTATTTCCAACTTTTGATCACTATGTTTTTCATTGGCTCACAAATTCTTTGGGGTGTCTACCACTGTAACCTGAATTTTTAGTTACAGAGTTCACCTGTATTTCTCTTCTTATTGTCCTTTTATCTTTCTTTTGTTGTAGGAAATTCTCTGGGAAGAAAAGTGAATCTTTCAACCATTGTTGGTGAGTTCATTTTGTGTGCACATACATTTATATATATGTGTCTATCTGCTCACAAAACATTAAACATTGCTTTCAGATATTTCAAATTTTTTTTTATTTTTCTTCATATTTGCTTTCCATAGTATTTAAATAAATCTTTCCGTTTTATTTTTCAGATGATCTTCAGAAAAAAATTGGTAACTTTCTGACAAATCTCTACTCTAGTAACTCTTCCAGTGACTGCTTCCATGATGTCGCCAGCACTCCCTGCCCTTATATCATTACGCCATCCACTGGCTCCCCTTCTCCTGGATACCTATTCTTTTGTACCCAATATTTGGATATGAACTGCTTTCTTATTACTTTATGTCCACTGTTTTCCCCTATGCTTCATTATTTCCCATTGCATTTTTATTCCATGCCTCCCTTTCCTATAATATTAGGTTTCTCTGTCTTCCAGAGACTTGCCATCCTTGTGAATTTGTAGTGTAAGGTGGATTGGACTAATAGGCACTTGGTTTCCACTCTCTATATTTTCTGGAAAGCATCCTTTAACTTGGGTCATTATCAAGTATCCAAATTGAAAGGGCCATTACTATACTATTGATGCTTCCCAAATCTTAACAAGAGAAGAGAATTTCAAATTGGTGAATTAAGTGTCTCCCTCCATTGTCCTGACAAAGATTGTGAAATTCTGATGCCATCGGCTGGTTAAGTGTGAAATGGAGTCTCACTCTCTCACTGTTCTTTGTCATATTACACAAGTGTTACCAATATTGCAAATACTTTACAATAGTTTTCTGGCTTCTTTCCATCTATATTAAGTGTTCTTCATTCTTTTACATTTTTATTCACATAAATATCAACTCTGAAATCTGCAATCCTTTTACAATGTTTGCAGAAGGATGTTACATTTTAAGAAAAACTTATCAACCCACTCCAGTATTCCTACCTAGAGAATTTCATGGATGGAAAAGCCTGGTGGACCCGAGTCCATGGGGTGGCAAAGAGTCAGACACAACGGAGCCACTAACACTTTCACTTTCACTTATGTATAATATATATTTCAACTCAGAATTTTTATGTGAATAACAGGGATACTGTTCTAGGATAAATCCAAGATATTTTTTCATAAAGCACTAATATATTTATTCAGTTTGACATCCTCACTTTTCTAATGGTAGTTTTCAATTATATTTTGCTTTATAGATTAAATGGAATTTGGGAATATATTTTGCTAATAACATGAAGCAGACATCATATGATTACTGCTATAGATACAGTTTTTAACACAGGGATACTTTTACTGTACACTTTCCATTATACTTTAGATAACTGTCTCATGTATGTGAGCATCTTTGTCTTTTATTGTGAAAAAGGAGAAGAGTCCAATGCAAGGTGAATGATTTTCCTGTCTTATACCAGGGGAAGTTCTACTCTAAATTCTATCACTTTTTTCCCCTTTCCCATCTTAATTCCCTTTGCACAGAAGCATGATGGGATATAAAACATTGCTTCTCATGAGTTATATGGGATTTGGAACCTTTGATTCCAACTCTTAAATAGGTAAACAATGAAAAGGATTCAGTTACACTCCTCTTCTCTTCATTACATTGTACCTTAATTTATTTGAATAGTTATTTCTTCCTTTTATTTTTCAGCTAAGGGTGAACAAGATAAAGGCAAGTCTCATTAGATTTTTACCCTCTATATCTAATCATGTTCTATCTATTTCTTTTATATTTGTCTTTAACACTCAATGTTCAACTTTCTCAACTCCAATCTATATACCTAACTTTCCATCATATTTTCTCATTTTATTATTATTTCAAATGAAGTTTATTCTCTTCATGTGTTATTATATGACTTATCCTGTCCTTCCTATTTATACAGAAATTTTGTTTTTGCCAAGTACATCATACTAATAATTTTCTTGTAAAATTTTGCTATCTTTAAAGTTTCTAAGAAAATTTTGTCAAATAGTTCTTGGGAAATAGATGGGGAAACTTTGGAAACCATGTCAGACTTTATTTGTTTGGGCTCCAAAATCACTTCGGATGCTGATTGCAGCCATGAAAGTAAAAGACGCTTACTCCTTGGAAGGAAAGTTATGACCAGCCTAGATAGCATATTAAAAAGTAGAGACATTACTTTGCCAACCAAGGTCCATCTAGTCAAGGCTATGGTTTTTCCCGTGGTCATGTATGGATGTGAGAGTTGGACTGTGAAGAAAGCTGATCGCCAAAGAATCGATGCTTTTGCACTGTGGTGTTGGAGAAGACTCTTGAGAGTCCCTTGGACTGCAAGGAGATCAAACCAGTCCATTCTAAAGGAGATCGATCTTGGGTGTTCATTGGAAGGACTGATGCTAAAGCTGAAACTCCAATACTTTGGCCACCTCATGCGATGAGTTGACTCACTGGAAAAGACTCTGATGCTGGGAGCGATTGGGGGTAAGAGGAGACGGGGACGACAGAGAATGAGATGGCTGGATGGCATCACCGACTCAATGGACATGAGTTTGAGTGAACTCCGGGAGTTGGTGATGGACAGGGAGGCCTGGTGTGCTGTGGTTCATGGGTTGGCTAAGAGTCGGACACGACTGAGCAACTGAACTGAACTGAACTGAGCTTCACTCATATGATTCAGAAGCCCCTTCTCTCCCATTTAATATTTCATTTCCTTCCTTTTCATTTTTCTTTGTGAAAGTAAACTTAATTGAGGCATAGTTAAAATAAAACTCCCATAAAATACAGTTGCATATTAAGCAGTTGACAAGTATTGTGAATAGAGGCACTGAGGAACAAGACGCTGATACCCTGTAAGAGCAGTAGTTCAGGATTCTGTAATTCAGTGTTCAGTGATTTTATAAAGAGAGAAACTACCAATATAGCAGATTTGGGTATATGTATTTAGCAGCACTCACATAACTTATTAAATATAAATAATTAATTAATAAAAAATAAAATACTTTCAAAGGAAGTGATAAGTGTTTTATTAGGCAATTACCAAAAGTCATATTTTAAAAGTTTTCTCATTTATTCTCATTTCCTCATTTATTGAACACTATTTATTTCTCAAAAGGAAACTCAAACACTGTA
This sequence comes from Moschus berezovskii, assembly GCF_049115385.1. Taxonomy (NCBI): domain Eukaryota; kingdom Metazoa; phylum Chordata; class Mammalia; order Artiodactyla; family Moschidae; genus Moschus; species Moschus berezovskii. The sequence goes on from NC_142482.1 coordinate 38,082,655, forward strand.
TGTGTGCCTGTGTGTATATTTTGGGAAGGAGGGTGGGTTGTGTGTTTACCTGAATCCTGATCATTTAAATTTACACACAATTTTTCAAGAAATCTGAATTTTCTTCATGTTTCTTTCAAATGAAATTTGCATTAACTTTCCTTTTATTTTACAGATAAACTTCAGGAAAAAATTGGTAAAGTATTTTTGATATCCTTTTAATCTCAAAACACTTTAAAATACCTGCTTTCCTGGCCTCAAAAATATCCCAGCTTTTAATCAATATGCTATCAATGGCTTGCAGTTTCCCAGACCTCTTCCACTCTAAGGCAATATTTTGCTTATGGACTACTCCCATATTCCTCCCCTTTCTGGCCTGTCAAAGCCTGAATAAAATTGGAAATCCTTCATTGGTCAAGTATAAGCTTGATGATCATTCTTTTTTTTTTTTTCAGTTCAGTTCAGTTCAGTTCAGTCGCTCAGTCCTGTCCGACTCTTTGCGACCCCATGAATCACAGCACGCCAGGCCTCCCTGTCCATCACCAAATCCCAGAGTTCACTCAAACTCATGTCCATCGAGTTGGTGATGCCATCCAGCCATCTCATTTTCTGTTGTCCCCTTCTTCTCCTGCCCGCAATCCCTCCCAGCATCAGAGTCTTTTCCAGTGAGTCAACTCGTCGCATATTGGAGGCTAATTGCTTTACAATATTATATTTGTTGGTTTTGCCATACATTGACATGAATCCGCCCCAGGTGTACATGTGTTCCCTTCCTGAACTCCCCTCCCACCTCCCTCCTCCCCTTATCCTCCCTCTGGGTCATCCCAGTACACCAGCCCCGAGCATCCTGTATCATGCATTGAACCTGGACTGGCGATTTGTTTCACATATGATAATATACAAGTTTCAATGCCATTCTCCCAAAGCATCCCACCCTCACCCTGTCCCACAGAGTCCAAAAGACTATTCTATACATCTGTGTCTCTTTTGCTGTCTCGTTCACAGGGTTATCATTATCTTGATGATCATTCTTACACTGCCCTAAACTCTACTACTCCCAAGTGTGCAAATATCTCACATAATTTTTCGGAGGATTTTTTTTATATCCCAAGGGAGTAATTTTAATTCATTCTTATTTATTTTTATTGATACATTTGTCAGTGTGGCAAACTGCAACTACTTCAAATACTTGTGAAAAGATTTTACAATGTGCTAAGTGCTAAGTCACTTCAGTCATATCCGACTCTGTGTGACCCTAGACGGAAGCCCTCCAGGCTCCCCCATTCCTGGAATTCTCCAGGAAAGAACACTGGAGTGGGTTGCCATTTCCTTCTCCAATGTGTGAAAGTGAAAAGTGAAAGTGAAGTCCTGTCCAATCCTTAGCGACCCCACGGACTGCAGCCTACCAGGCTCCTCCATCCATGGGATTTTCCAGGCAAGAGTACTGGAGTGTAAGGAAAGAAAAAATAATACATATCTCAAATCTGAAAATTTTATGTGATTGTTGCCAGAAAATATTGTCCTTCAATGCTTCCAAAAGATTTTCTCTATAAAGCACAAAATTATCCAGTAAAATTTTAATATCTTATATTTCTAATGACATTTTACAGTATATTTTTGTTATCAGAGAAAGACAAAATTAAAATTTCAAAGGAAATCAAATTTATCTCTTCAATGCATATAGGAGACTTTATGTAATCACTGCTACAGATACCGATTTGAACAAATGTGTGATTTTTTTTTTGTTCTTTGGTTCCTCATGTCCTTTTAACAAATTCTGTTTACATGGGTACATGTTTACTTTTTTTTCTGAAAAGATGATAGAGATAAGATGAGCTTCATTTTGTCAGGAGCCAAAATGGCAATTCACCAAAAACAAAGTTATGTCATTGTTGCTTAACAAAATGTGAATAAAGGTTCCTAAGTGCCAAACCCTGCATTTTCCCTAGAAGCAGTTCAGTATTCTTTATGTAACAGAGCTGCAACATATATGAAACATTATGACTTACATTTGGTAGCAACAAGCAATTTATTAATGGCAAGCCACTCCAGTACTCTTGCCTGGAAAATCCCATGGATGGAGGAGCCTGGTAGGCTGCAGTCCGTGGGGTCGCTAAGGGTCGGACACGACTGAGCGACTTCACTTTCACTTTTCCCTTTCACACATTGGAGAAGGAAATGGCAACCCACTCCAGTGTTCTTGCCTGGAGAATCCCAGGGACGGGGGAGCCTGGTGAGCTTCCGTCTATGGGGTCACACAGAGTCGGACACGACTGAAGTGACTTAGCAGCAGCAACCAGCAAAATAAAACATCCAAAGTGATGTCCAATAAATCAAGAATTTATTTAACGGATAACCACTACTGGCAATAGTCCTGAAATTTTTCCTCAGGTCAGTAAGATCACTCCTTTTCCTTTTTTTAATATTTTATCAATATTCTCAGGACAAAAGGAAGCTTTCAGCTGCATTGGTACATGTATATGTACTTGTACACATGTGTATATGTATCTTTTACCTTTAACTTTGCAGTGAATTTACCACTAAATATAAATCCCATTGTGTTTCTGTGACATGATATTTACAATGGCGCTTCCTTTTTGTTTTTCAGGTGACCTTCAGAAAAACCTTGGTAAATTTCTCAGACATCCTTGATATTCCAAAAACACTCTAAATTACCCTTTCTCAGCACTTTTAATATTCCCTGTCTTTTCAACCCTGGGTCATCCTTTGACTTACATTTTCCTGAATGTCTACTCTACCTTCCCAAATTATTTGTTTATGAAATCCACCAATGTTAAATTCTATTCCTAGTACCCTAAACCTGATACTTTCTCAGTACTTCCTGTTTCATTTCCTATGTTTCTTTCCTATAAGCCTTATCAGTTTCACTATGAATTTTGTGAGATGAGGATGAGACTAGTAGGCAAATGGTTTATATTCTCCTTATTTTATGGTATATTGAATTTATGTCCTCTATTCAAAATTCAGGGGACCATTAATATGCCTTTTTTTTTTTTTTTTTTTTGCTTTTTCATACTGTTCATGAAGTTCTCAAGGCAAGAATGCTGAAGTGGTTTGCAATGCCAAAGAATGTTTAAACTACTGCACAGTTCAGTTCAGTCGCTCAGTCGTGTCCGACTCTATGCGACCCCATGAACTACAGCACGCCAGGCCTCCCTGTCCATCACCAACTCCCAGAGTTCACTCAAACTCATGTCCATCGAGTCGGTGATGCCATCCAGCCATCTCATTCTCTGTTGTCCCTGTCTCCTCCCCCTACCAATCCCTCCCAGCATCAGACTCTTTTCCAATGAGTCAACTCGTCGCATTAGGTGGCCAAAGTATTGCAGTTTTAGCTTTAGCATCAGTCCTCCCAATGAACACCCAGGACTGATCTCCTTTAGAATGGATTGGTTGGATCTCCTTGCAGTCCAAGGGACTCTCAAGAGTCTTCTCCAACACCACAGTTCAAAAGCATCAATTCTTCGGCGATCAGCTTTCTTCACAGTCCAACTCTCACATCCATACATGACCACGGGAAAAACCATAGCCTTGACTACACGGACCTTGGTTGGCAAAGTAATGTCTCTGCTTTTTAATATGCTATCTAGGTTAGTCATAACTTTCCTTCCAAGGAGTAAGCGTCTTTTAATTTCATGGCTGCAATCAGCATCTGCAGTGATTTTGGAGCCCAAAAAAATAAAGTCTGACACTGTTTCCCCATCTATTTCCCATGAAGTGATGGGACCAGATGCCATGATCTTCATTTTCTGAATGTTGAGCTTCAAGCCAACTTTCTCACTCTCCTCTTTCACTTTCATCAAAAGGCCTTTGGTTTCCTCTTCACTTTCTGCCATAAGGGTGGTGTCATCTGCATATCTGAGGTTATTGATATTTCTCCCAGCAATCTTGATTCCAGCTTGTGCTTCTTCCAGCCCAGTGTTCCTCATGATGTACTCTGCATATAAGTTCAATAATCAGGGTGGCAATATAAAACCTTGAAATACTCCTTTTCCTATTTGGAACCAGTCTGTTGTTCCATGTTCAGTTCTAACTGTTGCTTCCTGACCTGCATACAGGTTTCTCAAGAGGTAGGTCAGGTGGTCTGGTAATCCCATCTCTTTCAGAATTTTCCACAGTTTATTGTGATCCACACAGTCAAAGGCTTTGGCATAGTCAATGAAGCAGAAAGAGATGTTTTTCTGGAACTCTCTTGCTTTCTCCATGATCCAGCGGATGTTGGCAATTTGATCTCTGGTGCCTCTGCCTTTTCTAAAACCTGCTTGAACATCTGGAAGTTCATGGTTCACATACTGCTGAAGCCTGGCTTGGAGAATTTTGAGCATGACTTTACTAGCATGTGAGATGAGTGCAATTGTGCGGTAGTTTGAGCATTCTTTGGCATTGCCTTTCTTTGGGATTGGAATGAAGACTGACCTTTTCCAGTCCTGTGGCCACTGCTGAGTTTTCCAAATTTGCTGGCATATTGAGTGCAGCACTTTCACAGCATCATCTTTCAGGATTTGAAATAGCTCAATTGGAATTCCATCACCTCCACTAGCTTTGTTTGTAGTGATGCTTTCTAAGGCCCACTTGACTTCACATTCCAAGATGTCTGGTTCCAGGTGAGTGATCACGCCATCGTGATTATCTTCATCATGAAGATCTTTTTTGTACAGTTCTTCTGTGTATTCTCGCCACCTCTTCTTAATATCCTCTGCTTCTTTTAGGTACATACCATTCCTGTCCTTAATCGAGCCCATCTTTGCATGAAATGTTCCCTTGGAATCTCTAATTTTCTTGAAAAGATCTCTTGTTTTTCCTAGTCTGTTGTTTTCCTTTATTTCTTTGCATTGATCGCTGAGGAAGGCTTTCTTATCTCTCCTAGCTATTCTTTGGAACTCTGCATTCAGATGCTTATATCTTTCCTTTCCTCCTTTGCTTTTCGCTTCTCTTCTTTTCACAGCTATTTGTAAGGCCTCCTCAGACAGCCATTTTGCTTTTTTGTATTTCTTTTCCATGGGGATGGTCTTGGTCCCTGTCTCCTGCACAATGTCATGAACCTCCGTCCAGAGTTCATCAGGCACTCTATCTATCAGATCTAGTCCCTTAAATCTATTTCTTACTTCCACTGTATAATCATAAGGGATTTGATTTAGGTCATATCTGAATGGCCTAGTGGCTTGCCCTACTTTCTTCAATTTAAGTCTGAATTTGGCAATAAGGAGTTCATGATCTGAGCCACAGTCAGCTCCTGGTCTTGTCTTTGCTAACTGTATACAGCTTCTCCATCTTTGGCTGCAAAGAATATAATCAATCTGATTTCGGTGTTGACCATCTGGTAATGTCCATGTGTAGAGTCTTCTCTTGTGTTGTTGGAAGAGGGTGTTTGCTATGACCAGTGTGTTCTCTTGGCAAAACTCTATTAGCCTTTGCCCTGCTTCATTTCGTGCTCCAAGGCCAAATTTGCCTGTTACTCCAGGTGTTTCTTGACTTCCTACTTTTGCATTCCAGCCCCCTATAATGAAAAGGACATCTTTTTTGGTTGTTAGTTCTAAAAGGTCTTGTAGGTCTTCATAGAACTGTTCAACTTCGGCTTCTTCAGCATTACTGTTTGCGGCATAGACTTGGATTACTGTAATATTGAATGGTTTGCCTTGGAAATGAACAGAAATCATTCTGTCGCTTTTAAGATTGCATCCAAGTACTGCATTTCGGACTCTTTTGTTGACCATGATGGCTACTCCATTTCTTCTAAGGGATTCCTGCCCACAGTAGTAGAGATAATGGTCATCTGAGTTAAATTCACCCATTTCAGTCCATTTTAGTTCACTTATTCCTAGAATGTCTATGTTCACTCTTGCCATCTCCTGTTTGACCACTTCCAATTTGCCTTGATTCATGGACCTAACATTCCAGGTTCCTATGCAATATTGCTCTTTACAGCATCGGACCTTGCTTCTAGCATCAGTCACATCCACAACTGGGTATTTGTTTCTCTTTGGCTCCATCCCTTCATTACTTCTGGAGTTATTTCTCCACTGATCTCCAGTAGCATACTGGGAAACTACTGACCTAGTGAATTCCTCATTCAGTATCCTAGTTGCACTCATTTCACATGCTAGCAAGGTCATGCTCAAAATCCTCCAAGCTAGGCTTCAATGGTACATGAACCGAGAACTTCCAGATGTACAAGTTAGATTTAGAAAAGGCAGAGGAACCAGAGATCAAATTGCCAACATCTGTTGGATCATTGAAAAAGCAAGAGAATTCCAAAAAAAATCTACTTCTGTTTCATTGATTATGCTAAATCCTTTTACTGTGTGGATTGCAACAAACTGTGGAAAATTCATAAAGAGATGGGAATACCAGACCACCTTACCTGTCTCCTGAGAAAGCTATATGCAGATCAAGAAGCAGCAGTTAGAACTGGACCTGGAACAACGGACTGGTTCCAAATAGGAAAAGGAGTACGTCAAGAATGTATATTGTCACCCTGCTTATTTAACTTATATACAGAGTACATCATGAGGGACGCTGGGCTGGAAGAAGCACAAGCAGGAATCAAGATTGCAGGGAGAAATATCAATAACCTCAGATATGCAGATGACACCACCCTTATGGCAGAAAGTGAAGAGGAAATCAAAAGCTTCTTGATGAACGTGAAAGAGGAGAGTGAAAAAGTTGGCTTGAAGCTCAACATTCAGAAAACAAAGATCATGGCATCTGGTCCCATCACTTCATGGGAAATAGATGGGGAAACAGTGTCAGACTTTATTTTTTTGGGCTCCAAAATCACTGCAGATGCTGATTGCAGCCATGAAATTAAAAGACGCTTACTCCTTGGAAGGAAAGTTATGACTAACCTAGATAGCACATTTAAAAGCAGAGACATTACTTAGCCAACAAAGGTCCATCTAGTCAAGGCTATGGTTTTTCCCGTGGTCATGTATGGATGTGAGAGTTGGACTGTGAAGAAAGCTGATCGCTGAAGAATTGATGCTTTTGAACGGTGGTGTTGGAGAAGACTCTTGAGAGTCCCTTGGACTGCAAGGAGATCCAACCAGTCCATTCTAAAGGAGATCAGTCCTGGGTGTTCTTTGGAAGGACTGATGCTAAAGCTGAAACTGCAATACTTTGGCCACCTCATGCAAAGAGCTGACTCACTGGAAAAGACTCTGATGCTGGGAGGGATTGGGGGCAGGAGGAGAAGGGGACGACAGAGAATGAGATGGCTGGATGGCATCACTGACTCGATGGAGATGGGTTTGAGTGAACTCCGGGAGTTGGTGATGAACAGGGAGGCCTGGCATGCTGTGATTCATGGCGTCGCAAAGAGTCGGACATGACTGAGCGACTGAACTGAACTGAACTGATCATGACTAATATACCTGAAATTTTTTTCTCAGGTCTGTAGGATTAATCCTTTTTGTCCTTTAATTTTTGATTTGGATCAAAGGAATATGTCAGCAACTTTGGTACATTATGTGTGCTTGCATATCTTTGTGTATGTGTGTGTGTTTGTTTGAATCCCATTAAATGAAACATTGTATGTGAATTTTTCACTAAATTTAAATTGTATGCTTATGCTTGAATCTCATTATACTTACCTGTGTGTTTCTTTTTAATTTTTCAGATGATCTTAAGAAAACATTAGGTAAATATCCCTGACAACATATTTGTTCCAATAATCTTCAACTACCAATGTCTTCTTTCTTTTGCTATCCCCTCTCTGTTTATCTATATGCCATATTTTGACTTACAATTTATCTCAATGTCAGCTCTTCTTTCCTCAGTACTTTTGTTTATGGACTTCCTTCACACTATATTCTCCCATTTCTATTACCCTAGACCTGATTCTTTGTCAGGGCTTCCTGTTTCATTTCCTGTGCTCCTTCCCTATAAACATTGTCCTATACTATCATTGAGGGTCTTGTCAGTTTCACAATGAATTTTGTGAGATGAAAAGGATAAGACTGGTGGGCACATGCTTACATTCTCTATTTATTTTCTGACACAGTTTCAGTAACTTAGGATTTCTGTCATGTATTGAAAATTCATGGGGCTATTAATATTCCATTGATACCTCCTCAAATCTTATGAGATAAAACTCCAAATTGCTGACAGAAGTTTCTCCAACCCTTGTCCTTCAATGACTCTTAAGTTCAGGTATAATTCAAAGTTTCAATGTGGACTTTAAGTTCTCTCTTTAAATGTCCTTGACCGTTCTCTAGGGGACCCCTTTCATTTGTACCATTTCCTGGATTTATTTTATCTCATGCCATAGTAAACCTGTATTTTTCTTAAATTTTATTGATATAATGTTTAGCTTGGCAAGCTACAATAATTTTTAAATGTTTGTGGAAGGAATATGTGTATTGAACAAAAATTGCTTATATTTCTCAATTTTGTAATTTCATGTGAATGATGTGAGAGGCTGGAGTCTTAGGATATTCCAAATGTCTTTTAATAAAACTAATATAACCATTAAAAGTTTAACATCCTTCTTTTCACAGTGATATTTTTCACTTGTATTTTTGTTTACAGATTGAATGTAACTAGGGAATACATCTCTTCAGGTGTGCAGCATGCTTCATACTACTCGTGCTACTGATAGTTTCTTTCCATTCAGTTTTCAGATATGAACTTCTCTCTTATTAACTTTTTTCCATTGTTGGTTCCTTATGTTCCCACTTTTCTCATAGCAGCTTTTTTGTTGTTGTTCCTTACCTCTTTTCCCCTTTAATATTTATTTTTTTCTGTCTTCCAAAGGCTTTCATTCTTTCCTTAAATTTTGTGTCTTGAAGGTGATGAGACAGCATTCCCATGGTTTCCACTCTCTCTCTTATGAGATAGGTCCACTAACAAAGAAATTTTTCATGTATCCAGCTTGAAGGGGCTCTTGCTATACTAGTGATGCTTCCCCAAATTTTAATGGAAGGCAAGATCCCAAACAAGAAGAATTAAATTATTCCCACTATAGTCCTGCCAAATCCTCTGTAAATTCTGATGTCATTCATACTAGGCCCAGAGTAGCTTAAGTCTTGTATTTCACTGTCCTTGATCATATTAAGCATGTGTTATCATTCATATTACCATGTATGATTCCCTATAATCACACTCAAAAGTTTTCCTGTATTTCTTTCTTTTACATCTGCAGTAAATGTTCTGTGCCCTTTTGCATTTTTTCACACAATTATTAATTCTTTACACTGTAATAACTTTTCAATGTGTGAAGAAGAATCTTAAGGGAAGAACATGTATAATACAGCTCTCAGTTCAGAAACTTTCATGTAAATAATTTAAGTTATTGTTCTTTTCTTAATTTTTAAATAAAGAACTAATAAAATCATTAAGAGTTTAACATCCTCCATTTCAAATGGTATTTTCAATTATATTTTGATTTACAGATTGAATGGAATTTAAGAACATAAATTAACATGTGTAGAGGCTTCATATGATTAATACTATATATAAAATTTCTGAAAGAGGCTTACTTTTACTGTATGGTTTTTCATCATATTTTAAGTTCCTATCTTATGAACGTCGATGTGCTTATCTCTTATTCTGAAAAATCTGAAAGGCCCACTGCAGGACTGTGATTGGTAGGGTTTATCCCCAGGAAGAATGACTCTACCGTCTATCATGGTATTTCATCCCGTATATTAATTCCTTTTCCAAAAATGTCTGGGAAGAAGTAAACAACATTGATTTTCATGTGTTACATGGCCTTTGGCTCCAATTTGGCTACCCACTCCAGTATTCTTGCCTGGAGAATTCCCTGGACAGAGGAGCCTGGTGAGCTACAGTCCATAGACTTGCAAAGAGTGGGACACAACTGAGCGATTAACAGTTTCTTTTTCACATATGTCAATCCCAGTCTCACAATTTATCCCCTCTTTTCTCCCTTGATAGCCATAAGTTTGTTTTCTACATCTGTGGCATATTTCTGCTTTGTAAATATGTTCATTTGTATCATTATTTTAGATTTTACATATAAGGAATATAGGGCTTTCCAGATTGCTCAGTGGTAAAGAATCCATCTGCCAAAGGAGGAGATGCAGGGAACATGGGTTTGATCCCTGGGTCAGGAAGATCCCCAGAGAAAGAAATGTCAACCCACTCCAGTATTCTTGCCTGGAAAATCCCATAGACAGAGGATCCTGGAAGGCTACAGTCCATGGGGTTGCAAAAGAGTCAGACACAACTTAGCGACTAAACAACAACAATAAGCAATATCATTTGATATTTGTCTTACTGTCTATCTTACTTCACTCAGTATGACAATCTCTAGGTATATCCATGCTGTTGCAAATGGCATTATTTAATTCTTTTTATGGGTGAGTAATATTCCATGGACATGAGGTTGAGTGAACTCCGGGAGTTGGTGATGGACAGGGAGGCCTGGCGTGCTGTGATTCATGGGGTCACAAAGAGTCAGACACGACTGAGCAACTGAATTGAACTGAACTGAACTGAATATTCCATTGTATAAATGTACCACATATTCTTTATCCATTCCTCAATCAATGGACTTTCAGGTTGTTTCCACATCCTAGCTATTTTAAATACATGTGTGCTAAGTTGCTTCTCACACGCTAGTAAAGTCATGCTCAAAATTCTCCAAGCCAGGCTTCAGCAGTATGTAAACCGTGAACTCCCAGATGTTCAAGCAGGTTTTAGAAAAGGCAGAGGCACCAGAGATCAAATTGCCAACATCCGCTGGATCATGGAGAAAGCAAGAGAGTTCCAGAAAAACATCTATTTCTGCTTCATTGACTATACCAAAGCCTTTGACTGTGTGGATCACAATAAACTGTGGAACATTCTGAAAGAGATGGGAATCCCAGACCACCTGACCTGCCTCTTGAGAAACCTGTATGCAGGTCAGGAAGCAACAGTTAGAACTGGACATGGAACAACAGACTGGTTCCAAATAGGAAAAGGTGTACGTCAAGGTTGTATATTGTCACCTTGCTTATTTAACTTATATGCAGAGTACATCATGAGGAACTCTGGGCTGGAAGAAGCACAAGCTGGAATCAAGATTGCTGGGAGAAATATCAATAACCTCAGATATGCAGATGACACCACCCTTATGGCAGAAAATGAAGAGGAACTCAAAAGCCTCTTGATGAAAGTGAAAGAGGAGAGTGAAAAGGTTGGCTTGAAGCTCAACATTCAGAAAACAAAGATCATGGCATCTGGTCCCATCACTTCATGGGAAATAGATGGAAAAACAGTGGAAACAGTGTCAGACTTTATTTTTTTGGGCTCCAAAATCACTGCAGATGCTGATTGCAGCCATGAAATTAAAAGACGCTTGCTCCTTGGAAGGAAAGTTATGACCAACCTTGATAGTATATTAAAAAGCAGAGACATTACTTTGCCAACCAAAGTCCGTCTAGTCAAGGCAATGATTTTTCCCGTGGTCATGTATGGATGTGAGAGTTGGACTGTGAAGAAGGCTGATCGCCGAAGAATCAATGCTTTTGAACTGTGTTGTTGGAGAAGACTCTTGAGAGTCCCTTATACTGCAAGGAGATCCAACCAGTCCATTCTAAAGGAGATCAATCCTGGATGTTCATTGGAGGGACTGATGCTAAGGCTGAAGCTGCAATACTTTGGCCACCTCATTCGACGAGTTGACTCACTGGAAAAGACTCTGATGTTGGGAAGGGTTGGGGGCGGGAGGAGAAGGGGACAACGGAGAATGAGATGGCTGGATGGCATCACCGACTCTGTGGACATGGGTTTGAGTGTACTCCGGGAGTTGGTGATGGACAGGGAGGCCTGGCGTGCTGTGATTCATGGGGTCGCGGAGAGTCGGACACGACTGAGCGACTGAACTGAAGTTGCTTCAGCCATGTCTGACTCTTTGACCTTACAGACTGTAACACACCAAGCTTCTCTGTCCATGGGGATTCTTCAGGCAAGAATACTAGAGTGGGTTGCCGTGCCATTCTCCAGGGGATCTTCCTGACCCAGGGATCAAACCTATATCTCTTATGTCTCCTGCTCTGACAAGTGGGTTCTTTACCACTAGTGCCACTTGCAAAGCCTATTTTCTCCAAGGCATCTTCCCAACCCACGGATTGAACCCAGGTCTCCCACACTGCAGGGAGATTCTTTACCAGCTGAGCCACCATGAAAGCCCAATTGTAAACAGAGCTGCAATAAACATTGGGGTACATATCTCTTTATGAATTATGGTTTTCTCTAGATATATGCCCAGGAGTGGAATTGCCTGACCATATAGAAGCTCTACTTTTTTTGTAAGGGCTCTTCATACCATTCTCTATAGTGGTTGTACTAATTTACATTCCCACCAATAGAATAGGAAGGTTTCCTTTTCTCCATACCCTCTCCAACATTTATTGCTTGTAGAATTTTTTGACAATGGTTATTCTGACCTGTTTGAGGTGATACCTCATGATAGTTTTGATCTGCATTTCTTTAATAATTAATGATGCTGATCATCTTTTCATGTACTTTTTGGCCATCTTTATGTTTTCTTTGGAGAAATATCTATTTAGATCTTCTGCTCATTTTTGGATTAGGCTGTTTGTTTTTTGTTGATATTGAGCTGTGTGTATTTTGGAGACTAACTCCTTGTTGTCCCCATCTTTTGCAAATATTTTCTCCCATTCTATGGGTTGTCTTTTTGTTTTGTTTATGGTTCCCTTTGCTGTGCAAAAGCTTTTAAGTTTAATTTGGTAACATTTGTTGTTTTTTTAATTCTCATTACTGTATGATGTGGATACAAAAAGTTACTGCCATGATTTATGTCAAGGAGCAGTCTGCCTATGATTTTCTCTACGAGTTTTATAGTATCGTGTATTGCATTTAGGTATTTAATTCATTTTGAGTATGTTTTTGTATATAATGTCAGAGAAAGTTATAACTTCATCCTTTTATATGTAGCTGTCCAGTTTTTCCAGATTATTGACGAGACTATCTTTTCTCCATTGTATATTCTTGTCATCTTTGTTATAGACTGACCATAGGCTCATGGGTTTATTTTTGGGACTTCAATTCTATTCCTTTGATATGTCTGTTTTTGAGCTAGTACATACTATACTAATCTTCCAATCAAAGAACGTGCCATATCTTTCCATCTGTTTGTCATCTTGGATTTCTTTCATTAGTATAATAATTTTCTGCATACAGCTCTTTTGCCTCCTAGGTAGGTTTATTCCTAGGTATTTTATTCTTTTTCATGCAATGGTAAATGGGATTATTTTTTGAAATTCTTTTTTTTTTATTTTTTATTGTTAGAGTATAAAAATGCTAGAGATTTCCATCTTTTAATTCTGTATCCTGCAACTTTACTAAATTCATTGATGAGCTCTAGTAGTTTTCTGGTAGCATCCCTAGAATTTTCTATGTATAGTATCAGGTCATCTGCAAGCAGTGACAGTTTTACTTCTTCTTTCCTAATTTGGATTCTTTTTACTTCTTCTTCTCTGATTGCCATGGCTATGACTTCCAAAAGTATGCTGAAGAAAAATGGAGAGGGTGGGCATCCTTGTCGTGTTAAATTGTGTCCATTTTAAAGAAAGAGTAAGCAATTTAAGGGTTTCAAATTATTTTTGCTCTTCCTATAATTGTATTTTCAAAATGCTTGAATTTTTTTTTTCTTTTTTACTCTTCAGAGAAGTATGAACAGGAAAAAGGAGAGTCCCATTTGTGTATTACTTTTTTTAACTATTCAAGTTTCATCTGTTTCTTTGACATTGTTTTTCATCTCTCAGTGATTATCTTTGTTAACTCCAGAGTGCATAGAACTTTATGTCATTTTCTCCCACATTGTTATTATTACAACTGAAATTTGCCATCTTCTGATGATATTCAATTTCTTCAGTAATGTTTTCTTTCATTTATTCTGACCTTGCAATTTTTGCACATCTTTCTATTCTACCAAGGGAGTATTTGTAATAATTTACCTGTAAGTTTTTGCCATTTTAAAACTTTCTGACCTGAAAGTTTTTTCCAAGGTAGTTTCAGGTCATTTCATCTAGAACCCCCTTTCCTTCCAGTTAATACTTCCTTTACCCCTTTTTCATCTGACTCTGTTTAAGGTAAGTTTCTTTGGAGTGTGAGTTAAAATCATACTCACACAAAGCACGTTTATGTATGAATCAGTTGAGAAAGGGTGGTGAACACAAGCAACCAGCACCCTAACCTTGCACATTCTACAGGAGTTTCACATTCTGTACTTCAAACTTTGTGGAGTATTTAGAATATAGCTTTCCCAACAGGAGAACTGACCATCTATCATTAGCAGTAACCAGAGGACTAATTAAAGATTAAAAACTGAATAATAAAACTCTAAATAGGACAAAAAGTATCTTGGAAAACTGTGTCAGGTAATTAGCAGAACCTATCTTTAAAATGTGTCCTCAATTCAGAAAATGTATACATTTTTCTCCTTGTGTTTCATTAAGTATTCTTGTTTTCTCAAAAGTTCACTTTAAGCCAAATTTATTAGCATTCATCTATGCATTTGTTTGTGTGCACATGTGTGTGCCTGGAGTGAGTTCCTACATTTATGTGTGTGTGTCAGTGTATCTGTATACCAAATATTTTAATTTTAAATACATGTTTTTTAATAAATTTGAATTTTCCCCTTTGTTTTTTACATGACTGATTTTTCCATTTTATTTTACAGAGGAACTTCAGCACAAGCTTGGTAACATATCTCTGACATCTTTTATTCCTAAAATACTAGAAAATTACAGCATTCCTGATGTTTTTAACATTTCCCATAATTTTACCCATTTGCCATTCCTTACCTTATTCTTCTCCTGCTTGTCTACTCTTCTAACCTGAATTTTTAGTTATGACTTATCACCTATTTTCTCTCTTCTTTGTCATTTCAAGGCTCACTTATATTCTGATATTATTCAATGATCAAGGGTAAAGTTGAGGGTTATTTTTCTAACAACCTTGAATTTATAACTCGTGTTCATAGGCATAAAAATATATCCCAAAATTTTTTAAATTTCTGACAATAGTAATTTTACTTTTCCTTACTTATCTTTATTGACATATTTATCAATTTGGGAAACTGCAATTCCTTTTAAATATGTGTAGAGGGTTCTATTTCTTAACAAAAGTTTAATAATAACATATATCTCATTTCTGAATTTTTAATGTAAATTACACTAGAACCTATTTGTCCTGCAATGTTTCCTAAAGACTTTTTCATAAAAACACCAATATATTCATTAAAAGTTTAATATTTTTTCGTAAACTACATTTTTGAGTAATTTTTTCAGAAGGGTCAGAATTTAGAAAAGTATCTTTTTAATGCATATGACAGGCTTCATGTAATGTCTGCTCTAGCTGCTCTTCTGCACAAAAGAGTGATATTTTCTCTTTGCTTCCTCATCTCTTTCTAATTAACTCTTTCATGTATGGGTGTGTGTTTCTATTTTATTCCAAAAAGTTAATTGAGATAAAATGCCTCATTTTGGCATAAGTCAAAATATAGACTTAGCAACACTGCTTGTTGAAAACGCAAATACAGGCACCTAAGAAGAATGACTGTATTTTCTCCAAAGCAATGGTTCTATATTCTCTAATTCACAGCTTATAGATATTTCAGACAACATAGTGATGGTAATTGACAATTTCTTACAAGCAGTATTCAACAAACTTATTAAAGATAACCAATAAAATAATAGTATCCCACTAAATATCAAAATGGAGAAGGAAATGGCAACCCACTCCACTGTTCTTGCCTGGAGAATCCCAGGGACGGGGGAACCTGGTGGGCTTCCGTCTACGGGGTCACACAGAGTCGGACACGACTGAAGTGACTTAGCAGCAGCAAATATCGAAGTAGATATTTTTAAAAGATTCAGTTCAGTTCAGTTCAGTCGCTCAGTCATGTCTGACTCTTTGCGACCCCATAGACTGCAGCACGCCAGGCCTCCCTGTCCATCGCAAACTACCGGAGTTTACTCAAACTCATATCCATCGAGTGGGTGATGCCATCCAACCACCTCATCTTCTGTCATCCCCTTCTTCTCCCTCCTTCAGTCTTTCCTAGCATTAGGGTCTTTTCCAATGAGTCAACTCTTTGCATCAGGTGGCCAAAGTATTGGAGTTTCAGCTTCAGCATCAGTCCTTCCAATGAACACTCAGGACTGACCTCCTTTAGGATGGACTGGTTGGATCTCCTTGCAGTCCAAGGGACTCTCAAGAGTCTTCTCCAACACCACGATTACTGACACTATTAATGTTCCTGAGGGTTTTGCTCAATTTAGCAAATTAATTTCATTTGCTCGATTAACTTTTGATCAATATGAGTTTTTAAACATTGTTGGTATATATGCAGTGACTACACATCCATGAATGTGTCTGTGTGTTGGTTGCCATCTTGGTACATTGTGTGAAAATATTTCACTAAATTTAAATTTCACCCTGTTTATGCACCATGATATTAACATGGATCATACATAATTTATATATACACACATTTATTTTCCTAAAAAACATCCATTAAGTTAGGATATCTCTCTTGTTTTAAGTGTAGAAGTCATTAATTGATACCTCCATAGTACGACTTTATATAATGAGGGAAATTCATATATAACATATTTCTCAATTTTGAAACTTTTTTATGTGAATGGCATAAAAGGTTACAGTATTTCCTTGCAGTATATATTCCTTAATTCTTTTCCATCTGTAAAAAAGTGTGGTTGAAAAATAATATTAGCGAAAAAGAAAGTTAAACTTTTAATGGTTTTAGAAATGTGTTATTAGCAATCTCCTAGGAGAAGGCAATGGCACTCCACTCCAGTACTCTTGCCTGGAAAATCCCACGGACGGAGGATCCTGGTAGGCTGCAGACCATGGGGTCGCGAAGAGTCGGACACGACTGAGCGACTTCACTTTCACTTTTCACTTTCCATGCATTGAAGAAAGAAATGGCAACCCACTTCAGTGTTCTTGTCTGGAGAATCCCAGGGACAGGGGAGCCTGGTGGGCTGCCGTCTATGGGGTCGCACAGAGTCAGACACGACTGAAGCGACTTAGTAGCAGCAGCAGCAGGAGTGTTCTAATACATGAATTTCCCTTATTATATAAAGTCTTACTGTGAACACTTAAAAGTAATTGCTTTTTTCCACAATTATTCTGCACACACACACACACACACACACAAAGGAGCAATTACAGTGGTAATATACCTGGAAGATTCCCTGGAGGAGGGCATGGCAACCCACTCCAGTATTCTGGTCTGGAGAATCCCATGGACAGAGGAGCCTAGTGGGCTACAGTCCATTGTGTTTCCCAGAAGATGAGAGTGTTTTAAATTTTGGCCCTTGTTCTTCCCTCACATCAGGCCCTACCTCAATTGGAATGACTTTTCATTTTTTTTCCCTTATACTTTACATGAAATATGAAGAAGAAAACAGCAAGTCCCATTCATGTGTTTCCCTGTGAACCTAATTATACTTTTCTTATACCTTTATCTTCTTACACCATCCTTATCTCATACATTCTTATACCATACAATCTCATATCTCTATCTTCTCATATCATCTTCCTCAAATCCAACGTTTGCATATTTTTACATAGTTCTGTCTCATTATCCAATCTTTCCAACTGAAATTCTTCATCTTTATTTCTCACTCATTTTCCTCCATCATAACTTCTTGGATTTGTCCTGTCCATTCAACTGGCACAAACAGAAGCTTTCTGTCATGTAAATTTTATTTATCATGTGCTTTTGAAGTGATGGGATATTTAAGACTCATGTGAAAGTTTTGTCTGACTTGTGCCCAGGATATTTGAATTCGGCTCCCACTACTTTTGTTCATTGCTTCATTTTTTGTTTCATGTGATCTAATTAAATAAGCTTCTTATCAACATGAATTGCAATAAAAATTCACAAAATATAAGGTTATGCTGTGACATCAATTGATGAAAATGTTGCAAATAGTCACCCAGGAATTAAAATTCTGTTGTTTTTCAAGGAGCAGTGGTTCAAAATACTCTGATTTAGTGTCTGTGGTGACTATATATAATGGAGCTGCAACAAAATGAAAATTGACAATGTATATTTGGTAGCATCCAATTAGAGGAGGTAGCACCCAATTATATTAGAGCCAGCATGCTGAGTAATTAAAGCTTAAACAAAGTTAAATGGCACTATGAACGTGTGGAAAAGTCAACTACCAGAAAACTGTTCTATAAAATTTTATCCACTCAGAAAATTCTCTTATTTTATTCCTTTTTCTTTCTTTCTTTCTTTTTTGTAGCACATACCCTGGATAGAAGTGAGCATCTTCCAGCCACTGTGGGTGTGTTTATTTTTTGTGCCCAATATTGTCTGTGTGTATGTGTTTGTGTATATGTTTTTACCTGCATCCCAACACCTTAAACATTACAGATTTTTCAAAAATTTGATTTTTTTATGTGTGTTTCCATGATATTTACATGTTTTTCCATTTCGTTTTCAGATGATATTTGTGAAAAGCTTGGTAAGAAATGCTTGTTCCTTTAACTCTTTAAGGACTGCTCTTTGGTGTTTGTAACAGTTCCCACCCTGTTTTCTTTATGCTCCATTTCTCTATGCTCTTTCTCCTGAATGTTCAATCTTGAATATTAACTTCTTTTTTATTTCCTCCCATTGTTGTTCTTTTTTGTTCCACCATTTCTCATTTCATTCTTCTTTGTTCTCATGGATTCATACCTTTTCTTTCCTATAATAATGGGCTTGTCTGTCTTCCAAATGTAATGCATTATGAATTTTTTGAGACAAAGTAATAAGATTGACAGGCCCATAGTTTTCACTCTCTTTACTGGAACTGGTCCATTATGTAGGATCTTTTCATTCATCCAAGTTTAAAGGCAATTACTGCACTATTGAAACTGCCTAAGATGAATCTTCCTGCCAATCCAGGAGACACAAGAAACGTGGGTTCAATCCCTGGGTCAAGAAGATCCCCTGGAGTCGGAAATGGCAACCCACTCCAGTATTCTTGCCTGGAAAATTCCATGGACAGAGGAGCCTGGCAGGCTACAGTCCATGAGGTCACAAAGAGTCAGACAAAACTGAGCACGCACACACAAAAAAAGACTTGAAGACATGAGAAAATCCCTAACATGATAAATGAAATTTATCTATTGTTCTGTCAAAGACTGTATACATTCTATGTCCAGGGTCCAAGATGTGCTTGAGTCTCATTCTTTCACTGTTTTATATCACATTACCCATGTGTTCCTAGATAACCACAACCATATTCCAAAAATCTCAACCTTTCCAAAAGAATAAGCAATATGGGAAATTCAAATTATTGTCTTCCTCTCTTCCTGACATTGTACCTTCACAGTGTTTGAATAATTTTTCTTTTTTTAATTTTTTTCAGATAAGTATGAAGAGGAAAAAGGCAAGTCCCATGAGTGTATTGTTCTTTGTACCCACTCAAGTTTCATCTCTTTCTTTGATGTTGGTCTTCAACTCTCCATGATCAGTCTTCTCAACTCTAATGTACATCAAATGTTACATCCTTTTTTTATAGTGTTCTTATTGTAAATGAATTCTGCAGTTTTCATGTGTTATGCAGTTTCCTCATTACTAATTTTTTTTGCCTTGTTCTGTCCCTGCAATTTATGCACATACATATTTCCTCTCTACCACAGAAAAATTTGCTGTAATTTCTAGCACAGTCTTGTAGTTTTAGAATTTCTGATTTGGAAGTTTTTTACAAGATAACTTTTTGTCATTTACTTAAAATCCCTTCCTTGACATGAATGGGTTTTCCTGATGGCTCAAGGGGTAACGAATTCGCCTGCAATGCAAGAGACACAGGTTCGATTCCTGGGTCAGGAAGATGCCCTGGAGAGGAAGTGGCTGCCCATTCCAGTATTCTTGCCGGGAAAATCCCATGGACAGGGGAGCCTGGTGGGTTGCAGTCCATGGGGTCACAAAGAGTTGGACACAACTGAACATGCATGCACTGACATTAATACTTCATTTTGCTTTCTTTCATGTGACTTTATTGAGGCATAAATTTAAATCACATTTACATAAAATACAATTATATATGATTCAGTTGAGAAAGGGTGGTGAATATAGGCACCGGAGAACCTAGCCCTGCACATTCTACAGGAACACAGCATTCTCAACTTCATTGTTTGTGAACTATACAGGGTATTGCTTCCCCAGACTTCCCAGCTGGCAAAATGGTAAAGAATCTGTCTGCCAATGCAGCTGATTCAAGAGACATGGGTTCAATCCCTGGATGAGGAAAATCTCCTGGAATAGGAAATGGCAACCTGTTCCAGTATTCTTGCCTGAAAAGTCCCATGAACAGAGGAGCCTGGTGGGCTACTGTTCTTGGGGTCACCACGAGTCAGAAATGACTGAGTGACTGAGCACACACAGATAGCTTCCCCAGTAGAAGAACTGACCATATTCCATCAGCAGTACTCAGAGGACTCTAAATATGAAAAACAGCAATAAAATTCTAAATAAGGACAAAAGGAATCTGGGAATATTGTATTCGGTGATTACCAGAATGTTTACTTTTAAAATGTGTCTTCAATTCAGAAAATTTATTCATTTCCTCCTTTACATTTCATTAAATACTAATTTCCTCAATAGTGTACTTTAAGCCAAATTTGTTTGTATTCATCTATGTATTTGTGTGTGTACATGTGTGTGCGTGCGTGCGTGCACCTGCTGTCAGTTCTTGTGTTTATATGTGTGTGACTGTATGCTGAATATTTTAATTTCAAATACATGATTTTTAATAAATTTGAATTTTCTTCCTGTGTTTTTCACATGAGATTTACACTTTTCCCATTTTATTTTTACAGAAGAACTTCAGCACAAATTTGGTAACATATCCCTAATAACTTTGTATGACCAAAACACTTGGAAATGACTGCATTACTGATGTTTTTAAAATTTCCACCCCTCTGATATGCCATTGATTGCCTCACTTTTCTCTTGCATATCTACTCTTTTAACCTGAATTGCTTATGACTTCTCCCCTATGTTCTCTCGTTTTGTTTTTTTTTCCAACAATAGCAATTTTACTTTTTCTTTCTTTTCATTGACACAATTCGAAATTTGAGAAACTGCAAATTCTTTTAACAGCGTGTAGAGGAGTCCTCTATCTTATGGAAATTTCAATGTCTCTACATCTCTTAGTTCTGAATTTTTATGCAGAAAGCATCAGAACTTACTGCTTACTTGAAGTTTCTTTCTTTAAGTTTCTTAAAGTTTGTTTCATAAAACACCAATGTATCCATTTAAAGATTAATATCTTCTTTTTAAATGACATTTTAGTTATATTTTTTATTTAAAAGGAAACATAATTTAAGGATATATCTCTTTAATTTATGCAATGGCTTCAGCCTTCATGTAATGGCTGCTGCAGCTAGTGTTTTGTACAAAGGGTGTTGTTTTATCTTTGGTTTCTCATGTCTTTTTAACTAACTGTCACATGTAATGAGTCTGTGTTTCCCTTTTATTCTGAAAAGGTGATCAAAGAAAGATGTGGGGGGTTTTGGCATGAGTTAAAATAGAAGCTCACCAAAAACAGGTCAAAGCATCACCATTTGAGGAAAATGTGGCTATAGGTGTCTGAGAATCAACCCCTGAATTTTCTGTGGAATTTTCATTTGGTATTCTCTACTTCATTGTGGATGCTTTGTACAACATAGCTATAACATTAAGGGAATTATTTGTTTTATGTAGCAGCCAAAGAACCTATTAAGAGCAACCAGCCGAATACTGGTACCCCAAGAAATGTCCAAAAGATCAAGAATGCTTTTAATAGATCACAGACACAACTAATAGTCTTGAAAATTTTGCATAAGAGAGTGAGTTTACTCCTTTTCTTCTATTAAATTTTAACAAATATTCTCAGCTGCCAAACTCTGTTGGTACACACAGTATGTGTGTGTGTGTGTGTGTGTGTGTGTGTGTGTGTGTGTGTGCACTTGAGTGTGTTTATCTACATCCTGGTTCCTTTAAGGATGCATGTGAAATTTTCACTAACTTTATATTTCCCCTCTGTTTCTGTCCCATGAATTGACATGGATCTTCCCATTATATTTTTCAGATGATCTTCAGAAAAATTGTGGTAAATTTCCCTGATAACTCCAATAAACCTATAAAGGGGCCTTCCCTGGTGGCTCAGCGGTAATCTACCTGAAATGCAGGGGACACCAGTTCGATCTCTGAGTCTGGAAGATCCCCTGGAGGAGGGCATGGCAACCCACTCCAGTTTTCTTGCCTGTAGAATCCCATGGACGGAGGGCCTTGTGGGCTACTGTCCGTAGGGTCACAAAGAGTCAGACACAACTGAAGTGACTTAGTACTCACACACACACAAACCTCTAAAGGATCCCTTCCTTTAAGCCTTTCACACTTCCTGTCTTGTTATCTATATGCCAGTTTTGGCACCCCCTTATCTTGGATATCAGCATTTCTCTGCCAATTATTTGTTTATAAAATCACCCATATGAAATTCTCTCCTCTTCACTTCCCCTACAATTAAATCTTGCCCAATCTAACTTTTGGTTCATTCCATATATTATTTCTCTGAAAACATAGTCTGCTTCTATTATTCAAAATCTTGCCAGAGTTTCATATGAATTTTTGAGGTGAAGAAAATAAGACTGATGAGGACTTGGTTTTATATATATATGGGTTTCCCTGATGGCTCAGACAGTAAAAAACAGCCTGAGATGCAGGAGACCTGGGTTTGATACCTGGTTTGGGAAAGTCCCTGGAGAAGGGAAAGGCTACCCACTCCACTATTCTTGCCTGGAGAATTCCATGGACAGAAGAGCCTGTCGGGCTACAGTCCAAAGAGTGGGACACAACTGAGGACTAACATATACACACACATATATTCTGGGAAATGGCCATTAACTTACTAAATCTCTCATGTGTTTCTGGTTCAGGAGCCATTACCATGCAATTGATAGCTCTGTGAACCATATGAGATGATCTATTCTACAAACTTGCTGAGTGACACATTTCCATCCATTTTCCTTTCAAAGACTCTATAAATTCAAATGTAATTCAGTGAATAATTTGGGGCTTTAGGCTCACTTTCCACTGCTCTGATCGTTTACTAACATATTCTCTAGGTACACAAATATTTTGCATACTGTTTCCTGAGTTTTAATTATTCCATACCACAGTAACTGTAATGTCTTTTCATTGGATTATTCGCACACAATTTTAGGAAAATCTACAAGTACCTTATGTGCTTGTAGAAGGGGCTTACATATTAAGGGGAGTTCATCTATAGCATATTAGTCTATTTAGAAATTTCATGCAAAGGCATGGAGAAGGAAATGGCAACCCACTCCAGTGTTCTTGCCTGGAGAATCCCAGGGATGGGGGAGCCTGGTGGGCTGCTGTCTATGGGGTCGCACAGAGTCGGACACGACTGAAGCGACTTAGCAGCAGCAGCAGCATGCAAAGGCATGAGAGGCTCCAGTTTTAGAAAATTCCTAAGAAATGGTTAATACTCACTGCTAAAGCCGTTAAAAGTTCAACATCCTTCTTTTGCTGATAATTCACAATTATATTTTCATTAAGATTGAATGGAATTAAGAAATTTATCTGTTTAATAGGGGGCTTCCCTGGTGGCTCAGAGGGTAAAGCGTCTGCCTACAATGTGGGAGACCCGGGTTTGATCCCTGGGTTGGGAAGATGCCCTGGAGAAGGATATGGCAACCCACTCCAGTACTCTTGCCTGGAAAATCCCATCGACTGAGAAGCCTGGTAGGCTACAGTCCATGGGGTCGCAAAGAGTCGGACACGACTGAGAGACTTCACTTCACTTCACTATCTGTTTAATATAGGGAACAGGCTTCATAAGACTACTGCCACAGATTTAGATAGATGGGTGCTTTCACTGAAGGCTTCCTCATGACATCTTAAGTACCTGACTATGTATAGGGGCAGGACTGCAGTGTATTCAGAAGAAAAACTGAGGTCAGTGAATGAGGAATGATTACTATTGTTCAATCCAAAAGGAGCTCTGTTCCTCTTTCTCTCCTTGTGTCATTGCCCATGTTTTTTTTTTTTCCTTTTGCACCAAAAGTTGGTGGGAATGGAATACAACATTGCCTCTGGTTGGCCAAGTATCCTTTGGAAATCAGTGCTTCCAATTCTCAAAATATTCATCCTTTTGAACCATGGCGTGAGCTACGAAAAGACTCCAAATTGCCAAAATACAATTATTATAAAGTAGTAAAATTATTTGCATAATTTTATTTCATTTTATACCAAAGAAATAGATTCCTTAAAAATCTATCATCCTTCCTTTTTAATGACATTTCCCAGTTACAATTTTATTTTCAAAGGGAATGATGTTTAGGATTGTATTTCTTTCATGCATGTAGGTATATTAACAGGACTACTACAATAGAACCAATGCAATACCAATGAAAGATACTCTTTATCCAGAGGAAGTCCTGTTCTACCTCCTCCTTTTGTGTAATTTTTGTTTTCAGTTCCTTTTTCACCAACAAACTGAAGTCAATAAAATGTTCTTCCCATGGGTGAAAAGGCCTTTGGATGATATGGAGTCAATTCTCAGAAATGTCAGGTTGGGCCACAGAGTAAAGTATGGAAGTGTTTGAAATTTTGGCCATTGTCTCTTACTCACATTGGGCCCTTGTTTGGGATGAATTTTGAGTTCTTTTTCCTGTTATTTTATCAATAATTGTGAAGAGGAAAATAGCAGGTCCCATTCACGTATTTCTCTGTGAATCTAGTTACGGTCTCATTCTTTTCTCATACCTTTGTCTTCAGGTATGATTTGGACGGCTTCCCTGGTGTCTCAGACAGTAAAGAATCAAACTCCAATGTTGGAGACCTGGGTTCTCTCCCTGGGTTCAAAAGATCCCCTGGAGGAGGGCATGGCAACCCACTCTAGTATTCTTGCCTGGAGAATTCCCATGGATAGAGCAGCCTGGAGGGCCACTAGTTCATAGGGTCGCAAAGAGCCGGACACAACTGAGCGACTAAGCAAAGCACATGCTTTTGAAGTGGTGGAATATTCACAGAAAACTGTGAAAGTTTTGTCCAACATGTGCCCAAAATATTTGATTTCAGCCCCCCACTACTTGTGTTCATTGCTTCATTTTCTTGTTTCACACGATCTAATTAAGATGAGCTTCTTGTCAACATGAATTGTAATAGAAACTCATAAAATATAAGGTTATATTGTGGCATCCATTGACAAAAATTGTTGTGAATAGTTACCCAGCAATTAAAAGCCTATGGTTTCTCAAGGAGCAGTGGTTCAGGATACTCTGATTCAGTGTATATGGTGACTTTATATAGTAGAGCAACAATAAAATGACAATTGACAATATATATTTAGTAGCAGTCAATAAACCTATTAGAGCAAGCGTACTGAATAATTAAAGCCTGAATCTTGTTGAGTGGCACTATGAACATGTGGAAAATTTAACTACCAGAAATATTATCCAAAAAAAATTTGTATTGCTTCAGAAAATTCTCTTATTTTATTCCTTTTACTCTCTCTCTCTTTTTTTTTTTTTAGAATATACTCTGGGTAGAAAAGAGCAGCTTTTTTCAACCACTGTGGGTATGTTTATTTCTTTGTGCTCAGTGTTGTCTGTGTACATATGTGTGTGTATGTTTTTGTGTGTATCCCAGTACCGTGAATATTGCATTCAGAGTTTTCAAATTTTTTATTTTCTTTCATGTGTGTTTCCATGGTATTTACATAAGTTTTCCATTTCATTTTTCAGAAAATATTTATGAAAAACTTGGTAAGCTTCTTCGAGAAATCTTTGTTCTTTTAACTCTTTAAAGACTACTCCATTGGTGTCTGTAACAGTCCACACCCTTTCTTCTCTATGCCTTCCATTGGCTCTCCTTCTCCTGGGTGTTAAATCTTGGATATGAACTTCTCTCTTAATTTCCTCCTATTGTTCTTTTTTGTTTCACCATTCCTATTTCATCTTTTTTCTACTGTTGTTCTTAGGATCTATACATTTTCTTTCCTAAATAATGGGTTTGGCTCTCTTCCAGAGATTTTCTATAATACATTATGAATTTTTTGAAATGAAGGCTATGAGATTAAAAGGTCCGTGGTTTCTACTCTCTCTTTCTTTCCTGGGACAAGTTCATTATATCAGATCTTTTCACTTATCCAAGTTGAGTTTCTTATCTCTTATGAGTTTTTTATTCACTTATACTACTCAACTTTAAGACATGATAAACTTCCAAAAGCCAAGAATGAAATATTTCCATCTATTGTATTATCAAAAATTTTATAAATTCATTGGTCTGGAGTGTGCTTGTATCTTATTCTTTCCTGTCCTTGATTATCTTATCCACATATTCCCAGTTATACTGAAGCTACATTCCAAAATTTTTCTTAGCTTTTTCCCTTTCCATCTATAGTAAATATTCTCTGTACTTTTGCATTTTTATTCACACAAGTTTCATTCTTCAAACTAAAATATCTTTTCAATGTGTGAAGGACCTTAAATCTTAATGAAAGAATGTATATTATACATCTTTTAATCCAGAAATTTTTATGTGAATAAGTGTTAACGCTCTTGTCCTAGGATATTTTCAATAAAGCACTAATAAAATCATAAAAATTTTAACATCTTCCTTTTATTTTTACTTGAAGTGTTGTTAATTTGCAGTTATATATTCATTTATATGTACTTCCCTAGTGGCTCAGATGGTAAAGAATCTATCTGCAATGTGGGAGATCCAGAATCAATCCCTGGATCAGGAAGATCCCCTGGAGAAAGGAAAAGCTACCCACTCTAGTATTATTGCCTAGAAAATTCCATGGACAGAGGAGCCTGGTAGGCTACAGTCCATGGGGTTGCAAAGAGTCAAATGTAACTTGGAAACTAACACACACACACACATACATTTAGATATATGTATTATATATACATTCTTTATTCTTTCCACCATATTTATTACCAGATACTACATATAGTTCCCTGTATTATACAGTAGGACCTTATTGTTTATTTATTTTACATAATACCTTTTTGTATCTGCTAATCCCAAACTCCTGATTTATCTCTTCTCTCCCTTTCCCCTTTGGTAACCATAAGTTTATTTTCTGTATCTCTGACTCTGTTTATTTTGTAAATAAGTTCATTTGAATAATGTTTTAGACTCTAAAGTGATATCAAGCAACATTTGTCTTTCTCTGTTTGGACTTGCTTCACTAAGTATGATAATTTCTAAGTATATCCATGTTGCTGCAAATGGTGTTATTTCATTCCTTCTCATAGTTGAGTAATATCTCATTTTGTATGTATATATACAACCTCTTCTTTATCTATTCATCTGTCAATGAACATTTAGTTTACTCCCTTGTCTTGGCTATTGTAAATAGTGCTTTAATGAACATTGGAGTGTATGTATCTTTTTGAGTTACAGTTTTGGCCTAGGAGTGGGATTTTTTATTTTTTAAGGAACTCCATACCATTCTTCATAGTGATACATCAATTTATATTCCCACCAACAATGTGACAGTTCCCCTTTCTCCACACCCCTTCCAGCGTTTACTATTTGTAGATTTTTTGATGGCCATTCTGACTAAATTGAGGTGATATCTCATTTTAGTTTTGATTTGCATTTGTCTAATAATTAGCAACATTGAGTGTTTTTTCATGTGCTTGTTGGCCATCTGTATGTTTTCTTTGCAAAAATGTCTATTTAGGTTTCCTCCCTATTTTTCAATTAGGTTGTTTGAGGTTTTTACTATTAAACTGTATGAGTTGTTTGTATATTATAGAAGTTAAGTCCTTCTTGGGAAGGTCACATTATTTGCAATTATTTTCTCTTAGTCCATATGTTGTATTTTCATTTTGTTTCCTTTGCTGAGCAAAAGCAAAGCTGATTATGTCCCATTTGTTAAATTTTGCTTTTATTTCGTTTACCTTGGAAGGTAGACCTTAAAATATGGCTATAAGTTATGCCAGAGAATGTTTTCCCTATGTTCTCTTCTAGGAATTTTATGGTGTTATGTCTTATATTTAAGTCTTTAAGGCATTTGAGTTTATTTTTGTGTATGGTGTGAGCAAGTATTCTAACTTCATTTGTTGGGCCAGCCTTTGCCCAAACCAACGTCCGGGTGGGAGACCCTGGGACCCAAGCACCATGCCGACAGACGTAATCAGCAAGAGGATTTTATTGAACGTTTGCGCAAACGGGCCCTCCGCATCAAAAGCGAGCCGAGGACCCCTAGCAACAGTTACAGACCGGTTTTAAGGCCAAAAACCACATAGTTAGCATATCACACAGGTAGGTACATGATTGGCTCGTTTAAAGGTTAGGGGAATGCAGCTTAGGGACTTTCCTTGTGAAACGTGAGCCTCCAGGGAGGGGCTGTTTTGTTTTTTTTTTCCTTCTGCAAGGCGTTTTTGGTTGCTCAAGTCCCAGGAACTTGTAAAAGTGTGAGCAAATGTTGGATTGCCCAAGTCCCAGGAACTTGTAAAAGTGTGAGCAAATGTTGGATTGCCCAAGTCCCAGGAACTTGTAAAATGTGAGCAAATGTTTGATTGCCCAAGTCCCAGGAACTTGTAAAATGTGAGCAAATGTTAGATTGACGTTTACACGGGGAGGGGGGGGGGGTGTTTCACATTGATTTATATGGCTGTCCAGCTTTCCTAAGGCCACTTGCCAAAGAGACTGTCTTTTCCCCATTGCATATGCTTGCCATTTTTGTGGAAGATTAATTGACCTTAAGTGTGCAGATTTATTTCTGGGCTTTCTCTTCTGTCCCATTGAACTATATGTCTGTTTTAGTGCCAATAACACTCTCCTTTTCAAATGATATGTCAATTATATTTTGGTTTACTGATTAAAGGCAATTTGGGAACACTTATCTTTAGTGTTGGTAGCAGGTTTCTTATGACTACTGCTATAGAGACAGTTTTTGACAAGAGTGGTACTTTCACTGTAGGCTTTTCGTCACATTTTAAGTTCCTGTCTCATTAATGTAAGCTTGTTTGTCTTTTATTCTGCAAAGCTATGTTTAATGCAATACCAGTGATTGGTAAGGCTTATCTCAGAGGAAGTACTACACTAACTTCAGTCATGATTTCATTCCTTATATTAATTCCTTTCACACAAATGGCTGTGAGAGGTAAAACAATCTTCTCTTTCATTGGTTACATGACCTTTGGGAGCCTTTGCATCCAGTTCTTAGCAAGGTGGGTCTAGTTTTAACAAAAGAAGTAACAATATGGGGAATTCAAATTATTGTCCTTCTCTCTTCCTGACATTGTGCTTTCTTTATGTTTGAATAATTTTTATTTTTATTTTTTCAGATAAGTATGAAGAGGATAAAGGCAAGTGCCATTAGTGTATTACTCTTTGTACCCATTCAAGTTTCATCAGTTTCTTTGACATTGGTCTTCAACTCACCATGATCAATTTTCTCAACTCTAATGTACATAGAGCTTTACATACTTCTTTTTCATGGTGTTCTTATTGTAAATGAAGTCTTAAATCTTTAATTGTATTCACCTTCCTGACTACTATTCTCTTTGGTTTGTCCCATCCCTGCAATTTATGTCCATACATGTTTCCTTTCTGCCAAGGAAATATTCTTTATAATTTTCTAGCAAACTTCTGTAGTATTTAAAATTTCTGATTTGAAAACTTTTTCAAGATAGCTCCCATCATTTCATTTAAAAAGTTCTTTCAAAAAAATAACTAAAAAGTCCTTTCTTCAAAGCTCTGGGGTAATCTTATTTGAATCCCCAGGATCAACCTCGAGTCACTTGGGCCAGGAGGACCAAAAAGAGCTTGGTATCTCTGTTCAGGGAAGTTGCAGTGAGCATCAGGGCATGCTGTGCTCCCAGGATGGGTGTTTTGGAGATGACAGGTTTCTTTTCTTGGCCTCCTGAGCCCTGTGGAAGTCTCCTGTAGGGCCTCGTGCAATCCAGTGGTTGGTAGAAGGTCAGCTTTCCTGTGTTCCTGGTGGTATTGTTGTGATGCCCACTCAAGAGAGACCCCTGGGGCCACTGTTACTGACTAGGAAATGGTTCTTTTTTTTTTTTTTTTTTTGATGGTTTTTGAGTACTGGTTTTTTAGACCATTACCTCCGTACATTTAAAAAATTTAAGTCAGCATTGTCTTCCAGTGTTAAAGTCACCCCTCACCTCTGCATTGAATTAAGGTGTCAGTCAATACAAAGAAATGAAACATCCACCCTGAGCCGATTCCATTATGTGTAAATTAATGCTATTTTAAATTGTATGTATTTTGATAAGCAGATGAGATTAAATTTAAAATTCTTAAAAGCATATTTATTGTAATAAGAACTGTCATGTTTGTATTGCAAAAAAATTTTTCTTGACATTAGTACTTCATTTCCCTTCTTTCATGTGACTTTATTGAAGCATGAGTTAAAATTATATTTATATAAAATGCAGTTATACATGAAGCTGTTAAGAAAACACAATGAATACATCTGTAATCTGCAGGTCTTACAGAAGCAATAGTTCAGCACTGTTCACTTTATTGTTTGTGGATTATATATAGCAGAGCTTTCTCAATAGAAGTATTGACTATTCATCATTAGCCAAATCATAAAATTCATTAAAGATAAAAAACTGAATAATTAAAAACTAAGATCAAGGAGATTACTAAAAATTGTATCAAGTAATTACCAGAGCTACAGTTCTTAAAATGTTTCTTTAAATTGAAAAACTTATTCAGGCCTTCTGCTTTGTTTCACTAAAAGCTACTCTTTCCTCAAAAGGGCACTTTGATCCAAGTTTGTCTGAATTTATCTGAATGTGACTGAATGAGTATCTATGATTTCTTGAATTTGTGTGTATCTATATCCTAATGATTTTAATGTTAAATACAATTTTTTCAATAAATTTAAATTTTCTTCCTGTGTCTTTCCATAGATTGACATTGATTTTTTCCATTTTATTTTTCAGAAGATCTTCAGCACAAATTGGGTAATGTATCTTTGACATCCCTTTATGCCTAAAATGCTTGACAATGACTGATTTCCTGATGTTTTTAAACATTTCCACCATTCTACCAATATGCCATTCATTGCCTCACTCTTCTGCATGTCTACACTTCAAATCTGAATTTTTAGTTATGGATTTCTCCTCTTCTTTTCTCTCTTCTTTGTCCTTTCAAAGTTCATATGTATTCTGATAACATTCAATGATCAAGGACTATTTTTCTACCTACCTTGAACTTATTATACAAATGTTCTTAAGCATACATGGATTTCATATATAAGTTTCTGGAATTTTTAAAATTTCCAACAATAATAATTCTATTTTCTCTTTTAATTAACACTATTGTTGATTTAAGACACTCTAATTCCTTTTACTGATATACATAAGAGTATTCTCTATCTTATGGAAAGTTCAATTTCTCTACATCTCTCAGTTCTGAATTTTTATACAAAGACCAGAACCTATTGCCTGCAGTGTTTCCTAAAGCTTATTTCATAAAACACTAATTTATCCAATTAAGATAAATAACTTCTTTTTAAATTATAGTTTCAGCCGTATTTTTGTTTTCAGAGGGAATAGAATTTAAGGATATATTACTTTAATACAGGTTAATGGCTGCTATGGCTAGTGCTGTTTTATCATTGTTTTCTCATCTCTTTTAAATTAACTCTCACCCGTAATGAGTCTAGGTTTTCATATTATTCTGAAAATGTGACTTAAAATAAGATATGGTTCATTTTGGCACAAGTTAAAATAGAAACTCAAGAAAAACAGTTCATGACATCACTGTTTCATGAAAATGTTTATACAGGTATCTGAGCACCAATCCCTGAATCTTCTCTGGAAGCATGGGTTCAGAATTCTCTACGTCACTATTTGTGGATACTTTATACGAAATAGCTACAATCTAAAAGGAATTGATTATTTCTTTTTCCTAGCAGCCAAAAACAGAATTCTAGTATCCCATGTAATATACAAATAAGAAAAATTTTAAAAGATCACTGACACAACCAATAATCCTATAATGCTTGCACAAGGTATGTAGTAAATTCTGACCAATGTGCTCAGCTTTCAGACACAGTTGGTATATGTGTGTGCCTGCACATAGGTGTGTTTGTGTATGTCTGTGTTTGTATGAATCCTGGTATGTTCATCTTTGCATATGAATTTTTCTCTGCTTACAAGTTTTTTCACTGTTTCTGTGCCACGGTATTGACAAGAACTTTTCCATTGTATCTTTCAGATCACCTTCAGAAAAAGTGGGGTAAATTTCCCTGACAATATTTATGCTTCAATAACCCTCTAAATTGTCACTTTCTCAGTACCTGTACATTCCAGTCTCTTAAACTATATACCAGCTGTTGATCCCCCTACTATGGGATGTCGGCCCATCCTTACCCAATTAGTTTATAAAATCAATCATATGGAGTTCTCACTTATTCTCTTTCCTTGCCCTTAAACATTGCCCAATTCTACTTTTATTTTATTTAACGTATTGTCTTTATACAAACATTGTTTCCAATGATCATTAGAGCCTTGCGAGAATTTCATTATGAATTTTTTGATGTGAAAGGGAATGACACTGATGGAAACTTGGTTTACATTATATATTTTGTTTTCTGGAAAATGGCTATTATGTTACTACCTATCTCATGTATTTCTAGTTCAGGGACATTACTACTATACAGTCGATACTTCCAAAACCTTATGAAATGAGATAAGTCTATAAACTTGTTAAGTGACACACCTCCATCC
Source organism: Moschus berezovskii (assembly GCF_049115385.1). NCBI lineage: Eukaryota > Metazoa > Chordata > Mammalia > Artiodactyla > Moschidae > Moschus > Moschus berezovskii. Next base: position 38,115,385 of record NC_142482.1, read on the forward strand.
ATTTTTCTCTCAAACTGTGTAAATGCAAGTGTAACTCTTGAAACACTTTGGGCTTGAGAGTCCCTTTCACCTGTTCAGATTATTTACTCACATATTCTCTAGGCATACATGTATTTTAAATACTATTTTCCAAGTTTAAATTATTTAACACTGTAGTAATTGTGATGTAATTTCACTACTTTATTTGGACATGATGGGAAAAATTGAAATACCATAAGTATTTATAGAAGGACTTTTTATAGTAAGGGGATTTCATTTATAACATACTAGTCTATTTTGAAATTTTATGTGAATGGCCTGAGAGGCTAAATCTTCGACTACTCCTAAGAGATAGTTAATAACTCACTGCTAAAGCCAATAAAAGTTTAACATCCTTCTTTCATTAATGATATTCATAATTATATTTTTGTTAAAGACTGAATGGAATTAAGGAATATATCTTTTTCACACATAGACCAGGATTCATACAAGTACTGCTAAAGATATAGATTTAGATAGAAGAGTACTTTCATTGTAGCTTCCTCATGACTTGAATATGAGCAGAACAGAATTCTATTCTTAAAAATAAAGATGGGCCAAGGAAAGATGAAAGACTGTTACTGTTTATCTCAGAGATGTCCTATTCTGATTCCTCTCTTTGTATCATCTCCCATCTATGTTCATTTTGCACCAAAATTTCCATGGGAAAAAATACATTACCTATAATTGGCAAGATGTCCTTTGGAAATTGGTGCCTTTAGATCTAAAAATATTGGTCATTTTGAACCACGGGCTATTCTTTTGCTTTATACTTCATTAAGTCCTTAAAATTTTCCTCCTTTTCTGATGACATTTTTCAACTATGATTTTGCTTTCAAAGGGAATACTTTTGGGACTATATTTATTTGATGTATGTAGCAGGATTTCTCTGACTACCATAACATGTCATTTGGACAGAGAAGTAACTGTGCTCTTTATTTCTTCACCTCATTTTAGGTAAGTCTCTTAAGTATGATTGTGGGTGTGCAGTTGATTCTGAGAAGCAAACATCTCAGTGAAACACCAGTGACAGATGCTGTTTATCTAAGAGGAAGTCCTATGCTACCACCTCCCATGGTGTCATATACCTTCTGATTCCCTTTGAACCAGCAGGAAAATGGAAATCAATAAAACTTTCACTGATTGGTGATATGACCTCCAGATGACATGGAGTCAATACTCAGAAATATGAGTCAGGTTGAGCCAAAGAGTAAAATATAGAAGAGTTTGAAATGTTGGCCCTTGCTCCTTCTTCACATCAGACCCTCAACTGGAATGAATTTTCAGTTCTTTTTCCTGTTAATTTATATGAAATAAGAAGAGGAAAACATCAGTCTTATCCCTTTATCTTCAGGTCTCTATGACCATCTTCCTCAAATCCAACATTTGCCTATTTCCACATAGTTCTGCCTCATTATCCAATGTTTCCAACTGAAATTCGTCATCTTTATTTTTCACTCAGTTTCTTCCATCATAATTTCTTGGCTTTGTCCTGTCCATTCAACTGGCACAAACAGACACTTTCTGCCATGTAAATTTTATTAATCATATACTTTTGAAATGATGGAATGTTCAAGGACTGGTATGAAAGTTTTGTCCAACATGTGCCCTGGATATTTGATTTCAACTCCCTCATTACTTATGTTCATTGCTTCATTTGTTGTTTCACGTGATCTAATTAAGATGAACATCTTTTCAACATGAATTGTAATAAAAATTCACAAAATATTAGGTTATGTTGTGACATCTGTTGACAAAAACGTTGTAAATCATTATCCAGGAATTAAAATCCTGTGGTTTCTTAAGGAGCAGTGGTTCAGGATACTCTGGTTCAGTGTTTGTGGTGATTTTATATAATGGAACTACAACAAAATTAGAGTTAGCAGCATATATTTAATAGCAGCCAATAAACCTATTAGAGAAAGCATACTGAATAATTAAAACCTTAATTATGTCAAATGACACTATGAGCATGTGGAAAAGTTAACTACCAAAAATACTATTCCAAAAAGTCTTATCCATTCAGAAAATTCTCTTTATTCATTTTTATTTTTTTCTTTTTTGTAGCACATATTCTGGATAGAATGGAGAAGCTTTCAGCTACTGTGGGTATGTTTATATTTGTGCTTGATATTGTCTGTGTGTGTGTGTGTGTGTGTGTGTGTGTATGCTTTTATCTGCATCCCAATACTTTGTCCATTGCATTCAGATTTTTCAAAAATTTTATTTTTCTTCTTATGTGTTTCCATGGTATTTACAAGAGGTTTTTCATTTTATTTTTTCAGATGATATTTGTGAAAAACTTGGTAAGATTCTCTGAGAAATCTTTGCTCCTTTAACTCTTTAAGGACTACACCTTTGGTATCTGTAACAGCCCCACCCTTTCTTCTCTGTGCCCTCCATTAGCTCTCCTTCTCCTGAATGTTCACTCTTAAATTTGAACTTCTCTCTTAATTTCCTCCTGTTATTCCTTTTCTTCCTACCATTTCATCTTTTTTTGTTGTTGTTCTCATATCCTATACCTTTTCTTTCCTATAACAATGGGTTTGTCTGTCTTCCAGAGTCTTTCTGTAATGCATTATGAATTTTTTGAGATGAAAGCAATGAGATTAATAGGTCCATGATTTTCACTCTCTCTTTTTGGGACTGGTCTATTAAGTAGGATCTTTTCATTTATCCAACTTGAAGAAGCCATTACTGTGCTGCTGCAGTGGTCTTATCTCAGAGGAAGTCCTATGCTAACATTAGTCCTGATTCCATTCCCTATATTAATTCCTTTTGTACAAATGGCTGGGCAGAGATAAAACAATCTTCCCTTTCATGGGTTGCATGTACTTTGGAAGTATGGCTACAGTTCTTAGAAAGGTGCATCCAGTTTTAACAAAAGAATAAGCAATGTGAGGAATTCAAATTATTATCCTCCTTCTTCCTAACACTGTGCCTTCACTATGTTTCAATGACTTTATTTTATTTTTTTCAGATAAATGTGAACATGACAAAGGCAAGTCCTATTATTATATTATACTCTGTGCCTACTCAAGTTTCATCTGTTTCATTGACATTGGTTTTCAGCTCTCCATGATCACCTCCTTCAACTCCAATGTACGTAGACCTTTACATCACTTTTTGTCATGCAGCTTTTATTTTTACTGAAGTCTGCATTCTTAGATGTTATTCAGTTTCCTCATTACTTTTTCTTTCGTTTGTCCTGTCCTTGCCATTTATGCACATATATGTTACCTTCTTCAAGGAGTATTCAGTTCAGTTCAGTGGCTCAGTCGTGTCTGACTCTTTGCGACCCCATGAATCACAGTATGAATCACAGCATGCCAGGCCTCCCTGTCCATCACCAACTCCCAGAGTTCACTCAAACCCACCTCCATAGAGTCAGTGATGCCATCCAGCCATCTCATTCTCTGTCGTCCCCTTCTCCTCCTGCCCCCAATCCCTCCCAGCATCAGAGTCTTTTCCAGTGAGTCAACTCTTCACATGAGTTGGCCAAAGTATTGGCGTTTCAGCTTTAGCATCAGTCCTTCCAATGAACACCCAGGACTGATCTCCTTTAGGATGGACGGGTTGGATCTCCTTGCAGTCCAACGGACTCTCAAGAGTCTTCTCCAACACCACAGTTCAAAAGCATCAATTCTTCAGCGATCAGCTTTCTTCACAGTCCAAGGGGTATTAGGAGTAATCTTTTAGCAAGGTTTAGTCATTTTAAAGTTTTCTGATTTGAAAGTTTTTCCAAGATAAAAGTGAAAGTGAAGTTCCTCAGTCATGTCCGACTCTGCGACCCCATGAACTGTAGCCTACCAGGTTCCTCCGTCCATTCTTGCCGGGATTTTCCAGGCAAGAATACTGGGGTGGGTTGCCATTTCCTTCCCCAGGGAATCTTCCCGACGCCGAGATTGAACCCGGGTCTCCCCCATTGCAGGCAGATGCTTTTACCCTCTGAGCCACCAGGGATGCCCATAGTTTGCATCATTTCATTTAAAATTCCTTCCTTGACATTAATATTTCATTTGCCTGATACAAATGAATTTACAAAACAGAAAGAGAGTCACAGACTTGGAGAAGGAACCTATGGTTGATGGGGGAGGAAAGTGGAGAAGGGGTAGGTGGGGAGTTTAGGATGGATGTGTATACACTGCTATGTTTAAAATGGATAGCCAAAAGGACCTACTGTATAGCTATACAGTATGGAACTCTACTCAATGTTATGTGGCAGCCTGGATGGGAGAGGAGTTTGGGGGAGAATGAATACATGTACATGTATGCCTGTGCATCTTCGCTGTTCACCTGAAGCTGTCACAACATTGTCAATCAGCTGCTGCTGCTGCTGCTGCTGCTGCTGCTGCTAAGTCGCTTCAGTCGTGTCCGACTCTGTGCAACCCTCTGGACAACAGCCCACCAGGCTCCTCTGTCCACAGGATTCTCCAAGCATCAGCTATACCTCCATATAAAACAAAAAGTTTAAAAGTAAAAAAAAATAGAAGAAAAAAACCTTTATTTTCCTTTCTTTCATGTGACCTTATTGAGGCCTGAGTTAAAACCATATTCACATAAAATACAGTTATATATGGTTCAGAGGCCCACTAGAACCTCACCCTGCACATTCTCTAGGAATTCAGCACTCTGTGTGTACGTCAGTGTTTGTAGATTATACATAGCTTCCCCAACAGAAGTGATCATATAAGCAGCAGTCAGAGGACTCTCTAAAGATGAAAAACTGAGCAACAAAATTCTAAATAAGGACGAAAGGAATCTGGAAAAATTGTATTAGTAGTTATCAGAATCTCTGTTTTTAAAAACGTGTCCTTGATTCAGAAAATGTATTCATTTCCACCTTTGTGTTTCATTAAATGCTCGTTTCTTCAATAATGCACTTTAAACCAAATTTGTTCACGTTGTCTGTGTATTTGTGTGTTTTTGTGACTGTGTATGTGTCTTCCTGGTGTGAGTTCTTACATTTATGTATGTGTATCCTAAATGCTTTAATTTTAAAAACATGCTTTTTAATAAATTTAAATTCTTTTCCTGTGTTTTCCCCAGGAGATTTACATTGATTTTTCCATTTTATTTTACAGAAGAACTTCAGCACAAATTTGGTAACATACCTCTGACATCTCTTTCTACCCAAAACACTTGAAAATACATTCCTGATGTTTTTAACATTTCCCTTCATTCCTCTGATATGCCATTCACTGTCTTACTCTTTTCCTGGCTAATTACTATTCTAACTTGAATTTTTGGTTATGGCTTTCCCCTGTTTTCTCTCTTCTTTGTTCTTTCAAATGTTCTCAGGTACAATGTGTTTCACATAATTTTTTGGAATTTTAAAAATTTCCAACAATTGAATTTCTATTTTCTCTTTTAATTAACACAATTGCTAATTTGACTGCAATTCCTTTTACTCGTGTGTAGGAGTTTTTCTATCTTATGGAAAACTCAATGTCTGTATATATCTCAGTTCTGAAATTTTAGGCAGAAAGCACCAGAAACTATTGTCTGCAATGTTTCCTAAAGTTTATTTCATAAAACACTAATATATCCATTTAAAGATTAATATCCTCTTTTTTAAATGACTTTTTTGAATCATATTTTTGCTTTTAGAGGGAATAGAATTTAGAGATATATCTCTTTAATATAGGGAGTAGCTTTCATGTAAAGGCTGCTACATCTAGTGTTTTGCACAAAGGAGTGCTGTTTTATTTGGTTTTTCATCTGTTTTAAACTCTTGCCCGTAATGAGTCTGGGTTTTCATATTATTCTGAAAAGGTGATCAAAATAAGATGTAGTTCATTTTGAGATAGGTTAAAATAGAAACTTGCCAAAAACAGATCATAAATCATTGTTTCATGAAAATGTTTATACAGGTGTCTGAGAACCAAACCCTGAATTTTCTCTCAAGATATGGGTTCATTATTGTCTATTTCACTGCTTGTGAATACTTTATACAGCATAGCTACAACATGAGGGAAATTGATTATTTCTTTTTCCTAGCAGCCAAAGAACTTATTAAAGGCAACCAACAAAATACTAGTATACCATGTAATGTCCACATAGATGAAGAATAACTTTAAAAGATCACTGACAAAACTAATAGTCCTGAAATTCTTGCACAGGCAGTAAGTTTATTTCTTTTACTCCTATTAAATTTTTGTTTAATTTTGTGAGCTTTCAGACACTATTATTAATAGTATATGTGCATATGTCTGCAAACATGTGTGGGGATATGTGTGTTTGTCTGCATTTTGGTATCTTCACCACTGCACGTGAATTTTTCGCTACTTTTAAATCCCCCCGCCCTTTTCTGTGCTGTAATATTGACATGGATCTTTCCTTTTTATTTTTCAGATGACCTTCAGAAAAAATGTGGTAAATTTCTCTGACAACCTTTTTGCCAAAATAACCTTCTAAATGAATCCTTTCTCAATGCCTTTAATAATCCCTTTCTTTCTATCTGTATGGCAGTATTGACCCCCTTTTCCCAGATGTTGATCCTTCCCTGTGTATTATTTGTTCATAAAATCACCCATATAAATTTCTCACTTTTTCTTTTTCCCTACCCTTACATCTTGCCCAATCCTTTTTCTTTTTTCATTTCACATAATTTCTCCCTATATACATTATCTTCTGTCATCCAGACTGTGGTCAGTTATATTATAAATTTGGGATAAACATGGTAAGATTAATGGGACCTATTTTTCATTATATATTTTTTCTGGAAAATGCCCATTAAGTTAGTATATCTCTTATATATTTCTAGCTGAGGGACCATTACTAAGCAGTTGATACCACGACAAACCTTATGAGATGAGCTGAGTCTACAAATTTGCTGAGTGATGTCCCTTAATACATTGTACTTTCAAAGATTGTGTAAATTGAGATAAAATTCATTGAACCATTGTGGACTTTAGGCTTACTTGCCCTGCTCTGACCATTTACTAACATATTCTCTATGTTTACAGATATTTTAAATACTATTTCCCAAGTTTAAATTATTTCATACCACAGTAATTATATTGTCTTTTCATTGCATTATTTGCCCACAATTGGGGGGAAAATGTAAGTACCTTGTTTGTAGAAGGATTTGATATTTTTAATGCGAGTTCACTTATATTAGTTTATTTTGAAATTTTATGCAAATGGCAAGAGAGGCTACAGTGTTAGAATACTTTTAGTGAAAGTGAAAGTCAGCGTGTCTGACTTTTTGCAGCCCATGGACTGTAACCCTCCATGATCCTCTCTCAGTGGGATTCTCCAGGAAACAATACTAGAGTGGGTTGCCATTTCCTTCTCCCACGAATCTTCCCAACCCAGGAATCAAACCCAAGTTTCCTGCATTGCCAGCAGATTCTTTACAGTGTAAGCTACTAGGGAACACTCTGAAGAGATGATTAATAACTTAGTACTAAAACTTAAACTTACATGTTTAACATCTTTCATTTGTCAATGACATTCACAATTATATTTTTGTTACAGATAAAATGGAATTAAGAAATCTATATCTTTTCTTTATATCTTTAATATATGGCACAGGTTTCATAGGACTACTGCTTGAGATTTAGATAGATGGGTACTTTCACTTAAGGTTTCCTCGTGACATCTTGAGTACCTGACTCATGAATCAGGTCACATTGCCTTGGATTCTGTAAAATTAAAAGAAGGACAAATGAATGATGAATAATTATTAATTTTTAACCCAGAGGTTCTCATCCCTTCTCTACTTCCTCTCCTTGTATCATTGCCCATCCTTTTTTCATTTTGCACCAAGAGTTGGTGGGGATGAAGTACAGTATTTCTTCTGGTTAACCAAGTGTCCATTGGAAATCAATGCTCCCAATTCTCAAAATAATGATCATTTTGAACCATGGACTGAACTAGGAAAGGGCTGTAAGTTTCCTTCCTCCTCCATCAGAATGTAGCCAACATTTGTTTCCTTTGGCTTTATTTTTACCCCACTGACAAAATCATTGATGGTTTAACGTTCTTGTTTTCTAAAGATATTTTCTAGTTATAAATTTATTTTCAAAAGAAGCGGTTTTAGGAACTTATTTTTTTATGCATGTAGCAGATTTCATGGAGTCTGGAGAAAGGATTGATTGCCTCTTTACTTCTTCATTTCATTTTAAGGGACTCTTTTGTGTATGAGTGTTGGTTTGCAGTTTATTCTGTGAAAGAAGGCCCAATGTAACACTGATGATACTATTTATCGTAGAGGAAGTCCTATTCTACGTCCTGTCATGGTGTTGTATCTCTTCTCATTTTCCTTTGCACCAGCAGGTGAATGGAAGTCAATAAAACTTTCCTCTGATTGGCAAGATGGCTTTTGTATGATATGGAGTAATTTCTCAGAAACATGGGTCAGGTTGAGTCACAGAGTAAAAATGGAAGTGTTTGAAATTTGGACCCTTGTCTCTTCCTCACATTGGACCCTCATTTTGGATGAATTTGAGTGCTTTTTCCAGTTGCTTTTATTGGCTTCCCTGGTGGCTCAATGGGTAAAGAGTCTACCTACAATACAGGAGACCTGGTTTCATCCCTGGGTCGGGAAGATCACCTGAAGAAGGAAATGGCAACCCACTCCAGTATTCTTGCCTGGGAGAGTCCATGGACAGAGAAGCCTGGCTGGCTGCAATTTTGGCCTTTGTCTCTTCTTTACATCAGGCCCTCATTTTGGGTGAATCTGAGTTCTTTTTCCTGTTATTTTCATCAATAATTGTAAAAAGGAAAACAACAAATTCCATTCAAGTATTTACCTGTGAACCTAGTTATGGTTTCATCCTTTTCTCATACTTTTGTCTTCAGGTCTCTATGAATATTTTCCTCAAATCCAAAATTTGCATATTTTTATATAGTTTTGCTTGGAGGAGAAAATGGCAACCCACTCCAGTATTCTTGCCTGGAGAATGCCATGGACAGAGGAGCCTGGTGAGCTACAGTCCATGGGGTCACAAAAGAGTCGGACATGACTTTGCGACTGAACACGATGAAGTTTTGTCTCAAAATGAGAATTGACAACACATATTTAGTAGCAGCCAATGAACCTATTAGAGAAAGCATACTGAATCAGTAAATCCTAAATCATGTCAAATGGCTTAATGAACATGTGGAAAAGTTAACTACTAGAAATATTATTCCTAAAAATTTTTATCCATTCAGCAAATTCACTTAGTTTTTGCTTTTTCTTTCATTTTTAGTAGGAAATATCCTGGATATAAGGGAGCACTTTTCGGCCACTGTGGGTGCGTTTATTTTTTGTGCCTGATGTTTTCTGCATGTGTGTGTGTGTGTGTTTGTGTGTATGCTTTTGTCTGCATCCCAATACTTCAAACATTGCATTCAGATTTTTCAAAAAATTTGATTTTTCTTCATGTGTGTTTCCATGGTATTTATATGACTTTTTCCTTTTTCAGGTGATATTTGGGGAAAATTTGGTAAGATTCTCTGACAAATCTTTACTCATCTCTGTTAGGACTGCTCTTTTGGTATCTATAAGAGTCCCCACTCTTTCATCCACATAACCTCCATCAGCTGCCTTCCAAATGTACATTCTTCTTTCCTCAGTTTTTGGATATGAACGTCTCTCTTATTCACTTTTCTCCATAGTTTTTTCATTATGTTCCATCTTTTCCCATAGCATCTTTTGTTCTCATTGTTCCATACTTGTCCTTCCCTGTGACTTTGGCTTTATCTGTCTTCCAGAGACTTTCTATAATGTATTATGGATTTTGTGAGATAAAAGTGATGAGATTAACTGGCCCACGGTTTCTACTCTTTCTTTCCTGGGACAAGTTCATTATGTAGGATCATTTCACTTATCCAATTCGAAGGGGCCAATACTATGCTATTGTTAATTCCCTAGTCTTTAGAAGATGAAAAGCTTTCCAATGTGATGGATAAAGTTTCTCCCTCCATTTTCCTGTCAAAGACTTTATACATTCTAATCTCATTCTTTTGTCCAGGGTTAGCTTGAGTCTCATTCTTTTATAGCTCTTGATTACCTTATCCACATATTCTCAGTTATACTATATTTACATTCCAGTTTTTTTCCTAGCTTTCCTTCCTTTTCAGTTATAGTCAATGTTCTTTGTATTTTTGGATTTTTATTCACACAATTATTAATTTTTCATATTAAAATACTGGTTTTCAACTCTCAAAGATCATATTCCTCAATTCCAACATAGATAGAGTTTTACATCATTTACTCTTGTTTTGTTTTTTGGCTGCTGAACTCTACTATCTTTGGGTGTTATTCACTTTCCTCATCATTTTTCTTTGATTTGTCCTGTCCTTGCAATTTATGTATGTTTCCTTTCTGCCAGGAGATTATTAGCAAAAATTTATCTATAGGTTTTTGTAATTTAAAATGTTTTGATATGTAATGTTTCTCCAAGATAGCTTCAGTTTATTTCATTTACAACCGTCTTTCTGCTGTTCACTATTTCATTTCCCTTCCTTTCTGACTCCGTTAAAGTAAGCTTTATTAAGGCATGAGTTAAAACTCATACAAATATGGTTATGTATGATGCCCAGGATCCTAATTCCATGGATCCTATAGGTAATTTGAATTTTCTTTTTGTCTTTCCCATAAAATTTACACTGTTTTCTATTTCATTTTTCAGAAGAACATCAGCGCAAATTTGGTACTATATCTTAGATATCCTTTTATTCACCAACAGTTTAAAATGACTGGATTTCTGATTTTTTTTTTTAACATTTCTCAACATTTTATCTATATCCTCTTTATTGGCTCACACATTTCCTGCATGGGTGCACTTCTAACCTGAATTTTTGGTTATGGACTTCCACCATGGTTTTCTTTCTTCTTTGTCCTCTTAAAGAAAATGTAGATTTTGATATCTATCAATGTCAATGGTAAGTTGAAGTTTATTTTTTCACTGACTTTGAATTTATTACACAGGTTTTCCAGGGTATAAAAATGTTTAACATATTTTAAATAATTTTTTAAATTGTCAACAATAGTAATTTTACTTTTCATTTTTATATTTATTGACACAATTGTCAGTCTAAGAGATTATAATTCCTTTTAATTATGTTTTGAAGGATTCTGTATTATAAATAATGTTTAGTAACAGTGCCTCTCCCAAATTTTATTTTTTTAAGCAAATGATACCATAAGCTATTGCCTGCAATGTTTCCTAAAGATTTTTTCATAAAACGTGATATATTCAGTAAAATGTTATTTATTTTTTTAATTTTTATTTGAGTATGTTAATATTACAATGTTGTATAAGTTTCAGGTATACAGCAAAGTGAATCAGTTATACTTATGCAGGAAATTATTCAGGAAATATATTCCTGAATTCTATTTCTTTTGAAAGTAAAAATATTACTCAAAAGTTTATTTTAAAAGAGTATTAAAATTTTAATGAAATCAATGATTTCATATATAACAGAGCAACAGCAAAAAATAAGAATTGACAGTACATCTTTAATATCAGCCAATAAACTAAGAGCAACCATATTGAATAATAAAAGCATGTATAATGTCAAATGAGGTTATGAACATATGGAAAAGTGAACCTTCAGAAATGCTGCTCCTAAAATTTTTTTCTCTATTCAGAAAATACAATTTTTTTCTGCTTTTTCATTCTTTTTCTTATTCTTTTCTCTTTTCTTTATAGAATACTCTCTGCGTAAGAAGGAGCAGTCCTCATCTATTCATGGTGAGTTTATTTAGTGTGCCTAAAGTATATATGTTCATTTGTCCATCTGTATCCTGATACCTTGAACATTGTGTTCAAATTTTTCTAAAAATTTTTTCTTCTCATTAATTCTCATGGTATTTACATGAATATTCTATTTCCTTTTTCAGAAAATCTTTGGGAAAAATTTGATAAGGTTCTCTGACAAATCTTTACTCCTTTAACTCTTCAATGACTGCTCAGTTGGTGTCTGTAAGATTCCCTGCCCTTTTGGGTATATGTATTTCTTCGGCTCCCCTTCTCCTGGATGTCTGCTCTTCCCTCCCTACTTTTTGTTAATGAGCTTCTCTCTTACCAAGTTCCTCCAATGTTGGTTCCATAGGCTCCATCATTTCTCATTCCATTTTTTGTTTGTTTCATATGTTTCCTTTTCTATAGCATCAACTTCAACTGTATTCCAGAGACTTGCTTTATTTCCATTATGAATTTTTTGAGATCAGGGTGGTGAGACTAACAGGTCTATGGTTTTCACACTCTATTTTCTGAAACAATTTCATTATCAAAGGATCATTTCGAGTATCCCTATTAAAGGGGCCATTACTATGCTGTTGAAACCTCCCCAAACTTTAGGAGATGAGAAGATCCCAAACTTGATACATAAGTTTTCTCTTTCCTGTCTTGTAAGAGACTATAAAAATTCTAATATCCTTTATGAGTATTTGGTGAGCTTGAGTCTCACTCTTTTATTACTTTTGATCATATTACTTACATGTTCTCATTTATACCACAATCATATTCTAGAATTTTTCATGTCATTTCTTCCTCTCCATCTATAGTAAATATTCTGTATTCTTTTCATCTCTATTTGCATAATCATTACTTCTTCACACCAATACCTTTTTAATGTTTGAAGAAGAATGTTAAATTTTAAGAAAAATTCACATATAATATACATCTCTCAACTCAGAAATTTCTACGTGAATGACTATAGATGCTGCAGTCCTAAGATTTTCTTAATGAAGCACTAAAAACTGAAATTTAACATTTTTCCTAATTATATTTTAAAATTATATTTTGTTTTGCATTTTGAATGCAATTTGAGACCGTATCTTTTTAAGTCACATAGAGTATTTCATATGGCTGGTGGTACAGCTTTGACAGAGGAGTGGTACAGCTTTGACTTTTACTGTAGGTTTTTTTAATTACATTTTAACTTCCAGTCTCATGTTGTAATCATGTTTGTATCAATAGTTTTTTCTAAAATAGTGGATGGCCCAATGCAACACCAGTGATTGACAAGATTTATCCAAGTGATGTCCTGCTACACTTTCTGTTAAGATTTCATTTCTTATTTTACTGTTTTTTGTACAGATGAGTGACAGAATTTAAAATATTATTACCTCTCATGGATTATATAGTTTTTGGAAGTTTTAATGCCAACTCTTGGAAGGATGGTTCATTTTTAATGAATTAATAATCAATTGAAGATTTCAAAATGATTGTCTTCCTCTCTTCCTTATATTCTGCCTTCATTAGTTTGAATGGTTTATTTCTTCCTTCTTTTTTTTATATGAGAGGACAGGAAATGGTAAGTCCCATTAGTGTATTACACTTTATCCCTACTCAAGTTTCATCGGTTTCTTTGTCAGCAACTCCAATGGACCTGGAGCTTTATTTATCTGTCTTTTCCATGTTATTATCCTTGCAACTGAAGTCTGTCATTTTTCAGACGTTATTCATTTCCACCTATTTGTTTTTATTTGATGTGTTCTTTCCTTGAAATTTATGCACACATTTCCTTTGGCAAGGAGTTACTAACAATAATTTAAATTTAAGCTTTTGCTATTTTCAAAGTTTTTGATTTGACATTTTTATCCAAGATAATTTCAGGTGATAAAATTTATATTTTACAGCAAGACAATAAAATTTAAAAATAGAATTTTCTCTCTCTGTCCATTTGAGTCTCCTGTACTCCTAAATGTACAATGTACATCTAGTACAAATACCTACTTTACACATTAACCAGACTTCCACAAAAGTAGGAAGCCATGCTCAACCTAAAGATATTTTTTCTCTTTTTCTTATGATGCTCACAATGTAATTTTCTAAAAGGTTAACTGTAGATAGGATGTTACAGTGACTTGCTACTTGCTTTGTATATGCTTACTTGGACAATGTATCTTTGGTGAACTTTATGTAAAATGTGATGCATTGTCCCTTGTCTTCAAAATATAACTGTGCCTTCCATATCTAACAAGTAGAAGAGTTCTCGGAGATTCTGAGATTCCTCCTCCCTGATTATAATAACCAGATTGACTGGAAAAACATTCCTTTTTCCCATCATAAATTGACTGTTAATAGAATTTTCAATGACAAAAATCAATTCATTCAAGCCCCATGTCTTTGCTATTTAATAGCTGATTTATCTTCTTTTCATCTGACACTGTTAAAGTAAGCTTCATGAAGATATGAGTTAACTCACACAAATACAGTTAGGTATCCCTCATCAGTTCAGTTCAGATCAGTCGCTCAGTCGTGTCCGACTCTTTGCAACCCCATGAATCACAGCACGCCAGGCCTCCCTGTCCATCACCAACTCCCAGAGTTCACTCAAACTCATGTCCATAGAGTCGGTGATGCCATCCAGCCATCTCATTCTCTGTCATCCCCTTCTCCTCCCGCCGCCAACCTTTCCCAGCATCAGAGTCTTTTCCAGTGAGTCAACTAGTCGCATGAGGTGGCCAAAGTATTGCAGTTTCAGCTTTAGCATCAGTCCTTCCAATGAACACCCAGGATCGATCTCTTCTAGAATGGATTAGTTGGAGCTCCTTGCAGTCCAAGGGACTCCCAAGAGTCTTCTCCAGCACCACAGTTCAAAAGCATCAATTCTTCAGTGATCAGCTTTCTTCACAGTCCAACTCTCACATCCATACATGACCACAGGAAAAACCATAGCCTTGACTAGATGGACCTTTGTTGGCAAAGGAATGTCTCTGCTTTTTAATATGCTATCTAGGTTGGTCATAACTTTCCTTCCAAGGAGTAAGCGTCTTTTAATTTCATGGCTGCAATCAGCATCTGCAGTGATTTTGGAGCCCAAAAAAATAAAATCTGACACTGTTTCCACTGTTTCCCCATCTATTTCCCATGAAGTGATGGGACCAGATGCCATGATCTTCGTTTTCTGAATGTTGAGCTTCAAGCCAAACTTTTCACTCTCCTCTTTCACTTTCATCAAGAGGCCTTTAAGTTCCTCTTCATTTTCTGCCATAAAGGTGGTATCATCTGCATATCTGAGGTTACTGATATTTCTCCCAGCAATCTTGATTCCAGCTTGTGCTTCTTCCAGCCCAGCGTTCCTCATGATATACTCTGCATATAAGTTAAATAAACAGGGTGACAATATACAACCTTGATGTACTCCTTTTCCTCTTTGGAACCAGTCTGTTGTTCCATGTCCAGTTCTAACTGTTGCTTCCTGACCTGCATACAGGTTTCTCAAGAGGCAGGTCAGGTGGTCTGGTTTTCCCATCTCTTTCAGAATTTTCCACAGTTTATTGTGACACACACAGTCAAAGGCTTTGGCATAGTCAATGAAGCAGAAATAGATGTTTTTCTGGAACTCTCTTGCTTTCTCCATGATCCAGCAGATGTTGGCAATTTGATCTCTGGTGCCTCTGCCTTTTCTAAAACCTACTTGAACATTTGGAATTTCACAGTTCACATATTGCTGAAGCCTGGCTTGGAGAATTTTGAGCATGACTTTATTAGCGTGTGAGATGAGTGCAATTGTGTGGTAGTTTGAGCATTCTTTAGCATTGCCTTTCTTTGGGATTGGGATGAAGACTGACCTTTTCCAGTCCTGTGGCCACTGCTGAGTTTTCCAAATTTGCTGGCATATTGAGTGCAGCACTTTCACAGCATCATCTTTCAGGATTTGAAATAGCTCAATTGGAATTCCATCACCTCCACTAGGTTTGTTCGTAGTGATGCTTTCTAAGGCCCACTTGACTTCACATTCCAAGATGTCTGGTTCCATGTGAGTGATCACTCCATTGTGATTATCTGCGTCGTGAAGATCTTTTTTGTACAGTTCCTCTATGTATTCTTGTCACCTCTTCTTAATATCTTCTGCTTCTGTTAGGTCCATACCATTCCTGTCCTTTATCGAGCCCATCTTTGCATGAAATGTTCCCTTGATATCTCTAATATTCTTGAAAAGATCTCTTGTTTTTCCTATTCTGTTGTTTTCCTCTATTTCTTTGCATTGATCACTGAGGAAGGCTTTCTTATACTCTCCTAGCTATTCTTTGGAACTCTGCATTCAGATGCCTATATCTTTCCTTTTCTCCTTTGCTTTTCGCTTTTCTTCTTTTCACAGCTATTTGTAAGGCCTCCTCAGACAGCCATTTTGCTTTTTTGCATTTCTTTTCCATGGGGATGGTCTTGGTCCCTGTCTCTTGTACAATGTCATGAACCTCCATCCAGAGTTCATCAGGCACTCTATCTATCAGATCTATTCCCTTAAATCTATTTCTCACTTCCACTGTATAATCATAAGGGATTTGATTTAGGTCATATCTGAATGGTCTAGTGGTTTTCCCTACTTTCTTCAATTTAAGTCTGAATTTGGCAATAAGGAGTTCATGATCTGAGCCACAGACAGCTCCTGGTCTTGTTTTTGCTAACAGTATAGAGCTTCTCCATCTTTGGCTGCAGAGAATATAGTCAATCTGATTTTGTTATTTACCATTGGTGATGTCCATGTGTAGAGTCTTCTCTTGTGTTGTTGGAAGAGGGTGTTTGGTATAACCAGTGCGTTCTCCTGGCTAAACTCTATTAGCCTTTGCCCTGCTTCATTTTGTGCTCCAAGGCCAAATTTGCCTGTCACTCCAGGTGTTCCTTGACTTCCTACTTTTGCATTCCAGTCCCCTATAATGAAAAGGACATCTTTTGGGGGTGTTAGTTCTTGTAGGTCTTCATAGAACCGTTCAACTTCGGCTTCTTCAGCATTACTGGTTGCGGCATAGACTTGGATTACTGTAATATTGAATGGTTTGCCTTGGAAATGAACAGAAATCATTCTGTCGTTTTTAAGATTGCATCCAGGTACTGCATTTCAGACTCTTTTGTTGACCACGATGGCTACTCCATTTCTTCTAAGGGATTCCTGCCCACAGTAGTAGATATAATGGTCATCTGAGTTAAATTCACCCATTCCAGTCCATTTTAGTTCACTGATTCCTAGAATGTCGACGTTCACTCTTGTCATCTCCTGTTTGACCACTTTCAATTTGCTTTGATTCATGGACCTAACATTCCAGGTTCCTATGCAATATTGCTCTTTACAGCATCGGCTCTTGCTTCTATCACCAGTCACATCCACAACTAGGTATTTGTTTCGCTTTGGCTCCATCCCTTCATTCTTCCTGGAGTTATTTCTCCACTGATCTCCAGCAGCATACTGGGCAACTACCGACCTAGGGAATTCCTCATTCAGTATCCTATCATTTTGCCTTTTGATACTGTTCATGGGGTTCTCAAGGCAAGTATACTGAAGTGGTTTGCCATTCCCTTCTCCAGTGGACCACATTTTGTCAGAGCTCAGTTGGTAAAGAATCTGCCTACAATGTGGGAGACCTGGGTTCGATCCCTGGGTTGGGAAGATTCCCTGGAGAAGGGAAAGGCAACCCACTCCAGTATTCTGGCTGGAGAATTCCATGGACTGTATAGTCCACGGGGTCACAAGGAGTCGGACACAACTGGGCGACTTTCACCTTCACTTCACTTTTTAAATCAGTTGAGAAAAAATGGTGAACAGAGGCACCCAGGAGCCTAACCCTGAAGATCCTATAGGAACAGTAGCTTTTGACTCTATGGCAGTGTCTATGGCATTATGCATAGCATGAAAACAAAGTGAAAGTGTTGGTTTCTCAGTTGTGTCTGACTCTTAGCTCCCCAGGCTCCTCTGTCCATAGCTTCAACTATAAGATTAACTATATCTCTTTACCAACAGTCAGAAAGCTGCTTAAAGATGAAAAACTGAGTAATAAAACACTAAACAAGGTCCAATTGATCATGAAAAATTGTATGAGATAATGACCAGAGTTACTATTCTTATAATGATTTATCAGTTCAGAATTTTTCTTCTCATTCCCCCTATTTTCTTTTATTAAATACTGTTCTTTCCAGAAAAAAACCTCTTTTAGACAAGTTTGTGTGTATTCATCCATATGTGTCTGATACTGCTAAATGTGCATTGCGCAACTAATACATCCATCTGTTTTACACATTAACCAGACAACCACAAAGATAGGGATGCATGCTCAATATAAAGATATTTTTATGTGTTGTATTTTTTGTATATGTGTATCTACAGCCTAATGGGTTCAATTTTAAAGAGATATCTTTAATACATTTGAATTTTCTTATGTCTTTCCCGTGAGATTTACATTGTTTTCCATTTTCTTTTTCAGAAGAACTTCAACACCAATTTGGTAAAGTATCTTTCAGTTCATGTTAATCCCAAAACACAGTAAAATGACTGTATATTTGATGTTTTTAGCATTTCTCACTGTTTTATTGATCTGTCATTCAAAGCTTTACGCTACTCTGCATGTCTACTTCTCTAACCTGAATTTTTAGGTTCGGGCTTCTCTCCTAGTTGTCTCTCCTCATTGCCTTTCAAAGTCAGTATCAATTCTGATACATTTTAAGGGTCAAAAGTAAAGTTGAGAGTCATTTTTCCACTGACCTTGAACTTATTACCCATCTGTTCCCAGGGTATTTATACAAATATTTCACATACATTTTTTAGAAATTTTTCTTGCCAGCAATTGCAATTTTACTTCCTGCTTTTTTATTTTAATTGGCACAATTTGGGAAACTGCAATTCCTCTTAAACGTGTGTGAAAGGGATCTATATTTTAAGGAAAATTCAATAACAGTAAATATCGCAACACTGAATTTTTGTGCAGATGACATGAGAACCTATTGTCCATCAATGTCTCCTAAAGATTTTTTCATAAAACATGAATAAATCCATTAAAAGTTTAAAACTTCACTTTTAAATGACATTTTAGAGTTGTATTTTTATTTTCAGACGAAGTAAAATTTACCAATGTATCTCTTTCATGCCTGTAGGAGGCTTCATCCAAAGGTTGTAACAGCTACTGTATTTCACAAAGGGCTGTTTATTCTCTTTGCTTCCTCATTAACTAACAACCAATTTTGTATGCCTAATGTAGGCATGTGTGTTTTCATCTGCATCCCAATACATAAAAATTGCACTCAGATTATTCAAAAAAATTGATTTCTCTTCATGTGTCTTTTCTACAATATTTACTTGAATCTTTCCATTTTATTTTTCAGATGATCTTTGGAAAGTAATTGGTGAAATTCTCTGACAAAATTTTATTCCAACAAACCTTTAATGACTGCTGGCATCAGTAATATTCTCTGCCCTTTTATCTCTACACCCTCCACTGACTTCTCTTCTCCTGATTATCCATTCTTCCCTCTCTGTGTCTTGGACATCAGTTTCTCTCTTATTAACTTCTTTCCATTGATGTTGCTTTATGTTCCACCATTTCCCATTACATCTTTTTTTAAGTCATAACTTTCTTTCCTACATCACTGATTTCATCTCTCTTTCAGAGATTTATAACACTTACATTTTAAATGTTGTTGATGAGAACAATTAAACAAATAGGCCTGTTATTCACACTTTATTTTCTGATATATCAGAAAATATCTGATATGAAGTGGACATTACTATGATGATATCGTCCCAAACCTTGAGAGATGACAACATCCCAAACCAGATGAATGAAATTTCTTCTATTGTCCTGTCAAAGCCTGTATAAATTCTGTTGTCACATCAGAGTCCAGGTTAAGTTTCAGTCTCACTATTTCACTGTCTTTGATCATATTATCCTCATGTTTTTAATTACACCACCACAATATTCCATAATTTTTTCTGGCAAGAATATTGGTCTATTATTATGAAAAATCTGGAAGACTCTATACAAGACCAAGGATTGATACAGTTTAGCAGAGAGGAAGTCCTACTGTATATTCAGTCATGATTCCATTTCCTATCTTAAAAGGTTTTGCACAAATGGCTGGGGAGAGGTAAAACAACACTGCCTCATGGGTTAAGTGGTCTTTGTAACTTTTGGTTCCAATTCATAAAAAGTTATGTCTGTTTTGTTGGAAAAAAAACAAAGAAAACCAGCAATCTATTGGTTTCAGATGATTGCCCCCTTGTCTTCCTGACATTGTGCCTTCTCTATGTACAAAAGGGTTAGTTCTTCCTTTTGTTTTATAAAATGGTGAACTGTCAAAAGGAAAGGCCCAGTAGTCCATTACACTTTGTACCTGGTTAGGTTTCACTAGTTTCTTTGGCATTGATGTTCAGCTCTCAATGATCATCTTCCATGTTCAGGGAGCTGTACATCAGATTTCCTCGTGTTCTTATTGCTGTAACCAAAGTCTGAAATCTTCATGTCTCATTCAATTTCTCCCATTACTTTTTCTTCGGTTGTCCTCTCCTTACAATTTATGCACATGCTTCCTTTCTGTCAAGGATATATTAGTAATAATCTATCTGTAAGATTTTGCTATTTTTATTTCTGATCTGAAAATATTGTCCAAGATAGTTTCAGTTCACTCGATTCAGAGCCCCCTTCGCTGCCATTTAATAGCTCATTTAACCTTCCTTTCATCAGACACTTGTTAAGGTAAGTTTCATTAAAAATGAGTTAACTCACACAAATACAGTGAGCTATGAATCAGTTGAGAAAGAGTGGCGAATGGAGGCACCCGGGAACCTAACCTTGCAGATCCTATAGAAACAGTAGCTCACCACTCTGTACTTCAGTGTCTGTAGTATTATACACAGCATAGCTTCAACAGTAGGATTGACTATATATCTTTAGCAGCCATCAGCAGACTGCTTAAAGAAGAAAAACCGAGCAATAAAACACTAAATAAGGTCCCATTGATCATGAAAAATTGAGTGAGATAATTACCAGAGTTACATTTCTTATAATGACCTCTCAATTCAGAATGCTTATTTATTTATTCATTTCTCCTGTTTTCTTTTATTAAATATTGTTCTTTCCTCAGAAAACCTCCCTCAGACACGTCTGTGTATTTTCATCTGTATGTGTTGTTTTATTTGTTTTTATGTGTGTGTGCATCTGCTTCTTAATGGGTTCAATTTTAAACACATATCTTTAGCACATTTGAATTTCCTTCTTGTGTCTTTCCCATGAGATTTACATTGTTTATCCATTTTCTTTTTCAGAAGAACTTCAACACCAATTTGGTAAAGTATCTTTGAAGTCATGTTACTCCCAAAACACATTAAAATGACTATTTCTGATGGCTTTTTAACATTTCTCACTGTTTCATTGATCTGTCATTCAAAGCTTCACGCTACTCTGCATGTCTACTTCTCTAACCTGAATTTTTAGGTTGGAGCTTCTCTCCTAGTTGTCTCTGTTCATCGCCTTTCAAAGTCAGTAACAATTCTGATATATTTTAAGGGTCAAGAGTAAAGTTGAGAGTCATTTTTCCACTGACCTTGAACTTATTACCCATCTTTTCCCAGGGTAATCATACAAATATTTCACGTAAACTTCTTAGAAATTTTTCTTGCCAACAATTGCACTTTTACTTCCTATTTTTATTTTTGTGGCACAATGTGGGAAACTGCAATTCCTCTTAATCGTGTGTAGAAGGGTTCTATACTTTAATGAAAATTCAATAATAATATATGTCTCAACACTGAAATTTTGTGCGAATGACATAAGAGCCTATTGTCCGTCAATGTCTCCTAAAGATTTTTTCATAAAACATGAATATACCCATTAAAAGTTTAAAACTTCACTTTTAAATGACACTTTAGAGTTGTATTTTTATTTTCAGAGGGAGTGAAAAGTAATACACATAGGAGGCTTCCTGTAAAGCTTGCCACAGCTACTGTATCTCACAAAGGGCTGTTTTTTTTCTCTTTGCTTCCTCATTTCTGTTTAAAGTTCTTCTGTATGGGTGTATGTGTCCATTTTCTTTTGAAAAGGTGAGTGAGAAAAGATGAAGTCTATTTTGGCATGAATTAAAATAGGAACTCACCTGAATGTGATAATGTTCACTGCTTGATGAAAATGTAAACTCGGGCACCTAAGAACCAATCCCTGTATTTCTCTAGAAGTGGTGGGTCAGGATCCTCCAGTTGACTCTTTGTGTACACGTCATACCACAGAGCTACAAAAATGAGGGAACTGATCACTTCTTTTCAATACTAGCTAAAGAACTGATTAATGATGACCGACTAAATAATAGTAGCCCCTGCCATAGCCAAAGAAAATAAGAACATTTTAAAAACAATACCACAAATATAAATATTCCTGAAATTTTTGCTTAAGTCAGTAATTCATTCCTTTTCCTCTTTTTAATATTTGACCATATTCTCAGAGGATAGGAAGCTATCCTGTTGGTACACATCTTTGTGCCTGCACACATGTATATGTATGTACGTTTATCTGCATCCGGATACTTGTAATGTTGCATGAGCATATTTTCACTGAATTTAAATTTGCCCTGTGTTTCTATGCCATGGTATTGACATGTATCTTTCTATTTTATTTTTCAGATGATCATTTGAGGAAATGTGGTAAATTTCTCTGACATCCTTTATACTCCAATCACCCTCTGAATGACCACTATCTCCAGATCTTTGGTATTCCCTTTCTTTTTATCTATATGCCATCTGTTCGCTTACTCTTTCTCCTGAATGTTGGTGCTTCCCTTCCCAATATTTCTTTATAAAATCACTCATATGAAGTTCTGTCTTCTCTCTTTCACTACCCTTAATTCTTTCCCAATCCTTTCTTTTCATTGAGCAAGAGCCTCCATATTAATATTGTTTTTTCTAGTATCCAGAGTCTTTCCAGATTTTCATTATGAATTTTATGAGGTGAAGGGAATGAGACTGATAGGCACCTGGTTTGCATTTTATATATATTTTCTATAAATTGTACATTAGGTTAGAACCTCTTTAATGTGTCTCAAATTCAAGGGGCTTTACTATGCAACGGATACCTTTGCAAATTTCATGAGATGAGCTAAGTCTTCAAACTATATGAGTGAACTTTCTCCATCCATTGTCCTTTAAAAGATGATATAAATTCAGATGTAATTCATTGGACCATTGTGGACTTTAGCTCACTTTCACCTGCCCTGATCATTTACTCACGTATTTCTGAACAGACATATTTTAAATATCATTTCCCAGGTTTAAATTAAATCCTATCACAGTAGTTCTTTTTACTGAATAGTTTGGACATAAACTGGAATAATGACTACTACGTACAAGAACTTGTAGAAGGAGTGTTTATATTAATTAGAGCCCCCACTTATAATATAGTACTCAATTTTGAAATGCTGTACAAATGACATAAGAGACACTAGTCCTAGAATACTCCTATGATATTTAATAACACACTACTAAAAGTTTAATATCCTTTTTTTGCTAACCATATTTTCAACCATACTTTTGTTTACACATTGAATAGAATTAAGGGATACATCTCTTTAATATATCAAGCAGACATCATGCCACTATTGTTACAGATATAAATTTAGATGGATAGATGGCTTCACTGTAATCTCCCTCAACACTTCTTAAGTTTTTGCTCATGTAGAGGGGCAGGATTGTACTATATTCTGAAAACAAAAAAAAGATTCAATGAAGGATGAATGATTGACATCATCTTTCCCAGAATAAGTCCTATTTTACTTCTTATCACAGTGTCATTTTCCATTTTCTTCCTTTTGCTCCAAGAGTTGGCTGTAGTACAACATTGCATCTGATTGGCAAGTTGTTCCTTAGAAATCTGTGTTTCCACTTTTCAAATTATCAGTCATTTTAAACCACAAATTATACTACAAAAGGGCTCCAAGTTTCTGTCTTTCTCCCATTAGAACGTAGCCTCAAAATTGTTTTGTCTTCTTAGTTTTATAGCCTACTGATAGAGTCCTTAAAAATTTAATCTCCTCCTTTTAGCATTTTCCAGGTACAATTTTTTATCAAATGGAATGGTATTTAGGAATGTATTTCCTTAATTCACGTAGCTGGCTTCACAGGACTATTTCTACAAAAAGAGTTTGGACAAATGGGTACTTACCCTCTTCACATCTTCAATTATTTTTAAATAGCTCTCTTGTGTATGCGTATGTTTGCAAGTTATTCTGAGACAGAAGACTCAATGTAGGACAAATGATTGATATTGTTGACCCCAGAGGAAGTCCTGGTCTACGTCCTTCTGTGGTGTCATTTCTGTCCTTAGTTAATTTGGCACAAAAGGAGGGAATGCAAGTCAAATAAACTTTCCTCTGATTTATGGAAAGCCCTAGAAAGCTTATGGTGCCAATTCTCAGAAAATGTGGGTCAGGGTAAGAAGAGCATAGTAATGGAAGTTCTCAACTTTGAGCCCGTTGGCTTCATCTTATTGAGCCTTCATTTGGAATGCATTTGAATTTTTTTTTATTTCATCAATAAGTGTGAAGAGGAAAACAGCAAGTCCCATTCATGTATTTCCTTGTGCACCTAGGTATGGATTCACTATTTTCTTGTACCTTTATCTTCAGTTCTCTATGACCATCTTCCTCAAATCCAACATATGCATATCTTTATGTGACTTTTGTCTCGGTATCTAATCTTTTCAACTGAAATTCTCCATCTCATACCTCATTAATTTTCCCCGTTATAATATTTTATTTGACATATCCTTTCAACTGTCATGGTGGTGGTAGTTAGTGGCTAAGTTGTGTCTAACTCTTGTGACCCCATGGACTGTAGCCCACCAGACTGCTCTGTCCATGGGATTTTACAAGCAAGGATACTGCAGTCAGTTACCTTTTCCTTTTCCAGGGGATCTTCCCAACCCAGGGTTTGAACTTCTCAGTGGGGGTAGTCTTCTCCTTTGCAAGCAAACATTTTACCTACTAAGCCACCAGGGAAGCCCTTTCAATGGGCATAGCCAGATCCTTTGTGCCATGTATATCTTAATAATCATATAACTCTGGAACTCTGGAATTTTCAGGGACTGGTGTGAAGGTTTTTTCACACATGTACCCAGGTCATTTGATTTTTAAACCCCTTTTCTTATGTTTCTTGGGTCATTTCCTTTTTTATGTGATCTAATTAAGATGACGTGCGTTTCCTCATGAACTAAAATAGATATACACACAAAAGAAAGTTTTGTACGCATCTGTTGTCAAAAAATGGTGTGAATAGAGGAACTCGGGAATCTAAATCCAGTTTTTTCTCTTGGAGCAGTGGTTCAGGATTCTCTGATTCAGTGTTTGTGGTTACTTTATATAACAGAGCTACAGCAAAAATGAGAATTGACACCGTATGTTTAGTAGTAGCCAATAAACTTATTAGAACAAGAACACTGATTAATAAATGTCAAATGTCTTAATAATGTCAAACGAATCATGAACATATTGAAAAATTTAACTACCAAGACAAATATTTCTAAAAATTGTCCTCCATTTGGAATGTTCTTCTCTTCATTCAGAATAATAAAAATGTGCTTTTTCCTCACTTTTTTGTAGAATATTGTCTAGATGAAAAGAAGAGGCTTTCAGCCAACATCGGTGAGTTAATTTTGTATGCCTGGTTTGTGTGCCTGGTGTATGCATGTGTGTTTTTATCTGCATCCCAATACATTGAAAATTGCACTCAGATTATTCAAAAAATTTGATTTTTCTTCATGTGTGTTTTCTACAGTATTTACTTGAATCTTTCCATTTTATTTTTCAGATGACCTTTGGAAAATAACTGGTAAAACTCTGACAAAATTTTATTCCAACAAACCTTTAATGACTGCTGGCATCAGTAATATTCTCTGCCCTTTTATCTCTACACCCTCCACTGACTTCTCTTCTCCTGATTATCCATTCTTCCCTCTCTGTGTCTTGGACATCAGTTTCTCTCTTATTAACTTCTTTCCATTGATGTTGCTTTATGTTCCACCATTTCCCATTACATCTTTTTTTAAGTCATAACTTTCTTTCCTACATCACTGATTTCATCTCTCTTTCAGAGATTTATAACACTTACATTTTAAATGTTGTTGATGAGAACAATTAAACAAATAGGCCTGTTATTCACACTTTATTTTCTGATATATCAGAAAATATCTGATATGAAGTGGACATTACTATGATGATATCGTCCCAAACCTTGAGAGATGACAACATCCCAAACCAGATGAATGAAATTTCTTCTATTGTCCTGTCAAAGCCTGTATAAATTCTGTTGTCACATCAGAGTCCAGGTTAAGTTTCAGTCTCACTATTTCACTGTCTTTGATCATATTATCCTCATGTTTTTAATTACACCACCACAATATTCCATAATTTTTTCTGGCAAGAATATTGGTCTATTATTATGAAAAATCTGGAAGACTCTATACAAGACCAAGGATTGATACAGTTTAGCAGAGAGGAAGTCCTACTGTATATTCAGTCATGATTCCATTTCCTATCTTAAAAGGTTTTGCACAAATGGCTGGGGAGAGGTAAAACAACACTGCCTCATGGGTTAAGTGGTCTTTGTAACTTTTGGTTCCAATTCATAAAAAGTTATGTCTGTTTTGTTGGAAAAAAAACAAAGAAAACCAGCAATCTATTGGTTTCAGATGATTGCCCCCTTGTCTTCCTGACATTGTGCCTTCTCTATGTACAAAAGGGTTAGTTCTTCCTTTTGTTTTATAAAATGGTGAACTGTCAAAAGGAAAGGCCCAGTAGTCCATTACACTTTGTACCTGGTTAGGTTTCACTAGTTTCTTTGGCATTGATGTTCAGCTCTCAATGATCATCTTCCATGTTCAGGGAGCTGTACATCAGATTTCCTCGTGTTCTTATTGCTGTAACCAAAGTCTGAAATCTTCATGTCTCATTCAATTTCTCCCATTACTTTTTCTTCGGTTGTCCTCTCCTTACAATTTATGCACATGCTTCCTTTCTGTCAAGGATATATTAGTAATAATCTATCTGTAAGATTTTGCTATTTTTATTTCTGATCTGAAAATATTGTCCAAGATAGTTTCAGTTCACTCGATTCAGAGCCCCCTTCGCTGCCATTTAATAGCTCATTTAACCTTCCTTTCATCAGACACTTGTTAAGGTAAGTTTCATTAAAAATGAGTTAACTCACACAAATACAGTGAGCTATGAATCAGTTGAGAAAGAGTGGCGAATGGAGGCACCCGGGAACCTAACCTTGCAGATCCTATAGAAACAGTAGCTCACCACTCTGTACTTCAGTGTCTGTAGTATTATACACAGCATAGCTTCAACAGTAGGATTGACTATATATCTTTAGCAGCCATCAGCAGACTGCTTAAAGAAGAAAAACCGAGCAATAAAACACTAAATAAGGTCCCATTGATCATGAAAAATTGAGTGAGATAATTACCAGAGTTACATTTCTTATAATGACCTCTCAATTCAGAATGCTTATTTATTTATTCATTTCTCCTGTTTTCTTTTATTAAATATTGTTCTTTCCTCAGAAAACCTCCCTCAGACACGTCTGTGTATTTTCATCTGTATGTGTTGTTTTATTTGTTTTTATGTGTGTGTGCATCTACATCTTAATGGGTTCAATTTTAAACACATATCTTTAGCACATTTGAAGTTTCTTCTTGTGTCTTTCCCATGAGATTTACATTGTTTATCCATTTTCTTTTTCAGAAGAACTTCAACACCAATTTGGTAAAGTATCTTTGAAGTCATGTTACTCCCAAAACACATTAAAATGACTGTATTTCTGATGGCTTTTTAACATTTCTCACTGTTTCATTGATCTGTCATTCAAAGCTTCATGCTACTCTGCATGTCTACTTCTTTAACCTGAATTTTTAGGTTGGAGCTTCTCTCCTAGTTGTCTCTGTTCATCGCCTTTCAAAGTCAGTAACAATTCTGATATATTTTAAGGGTCAAGAGTAAAGTTGAGAGTCATTTTTCCACTGACCTTGAACTTATTACCCATCTTTTCCCAGGGTAATCATACAAACATCTCATGTAAACATTTTAGAAATTTTTCTTGCCAACAATTGCACTTTTACTTCCTGTTTTTATTTTTGTTGGCACAATGTGGGAAACTGCAATTCCTCTTAATCGTGTGTAGAAGGGTTCTATACTTTAACGAAAATTCAATAATAGTATATGTCTCAACACTGAAATTTTGTGCGAATGACATAAGAGCCTATTGTCCATCAATGTCTCCTAAAGATTTTTTCATAAAACATGAATATACCCTTTAAAAGTTTAAAACTAGAGTTGTATTTTTATTTTCAGAGGGAGTGAAAAATAATGCACATAGGAGGCTTCCAGTAAAGGTTGCCACAGCTACTGTATCTCACAAAGGGCTGTTTTTTTCTCTTTGCTTCCTCATTTCTGTTTAACTAAAGTTCTTCTGTATGGGTGTATGTGTCCATTTTCTTTTGAAAAGGTGAGTGAGAAAAGATGAAGTCTATTTTGGCATGAATTAAAATAGGAATGCACCTGAACGTAATAATGTATTCACTGCTTGATGACAATGTAAACACAGGCTCCTAAGAACCAATCCCTGTATTTTCTCTAGAAGTGATGGGTCAGGATCCTCCAGTTTACTCTGTGCACTTCATACCACAGAGCTACAAAAATGAGGGAATTGATCACTACTTTTCAGTACTAGCTAAAGAACTGATTAATGATGACCGACAGAATAATAGTAGCCCCTACCACAGCCAAAGAGATTAAGAACATTTTAAAAATACCACAAATACAAATATTCCTGAAATTTTTGCTCACGTCAGTAAGTTCATTCCCTTTTCTTCTTTAATATTTGACCAATATATTCAGGTTGAAATGAAGCTTGCAGCCACTGTGGGTACACATCTGTGTGCCTGCATATATGTGTTTGTGTGTTTAGATCCTGATATTTTTAATGTTGTTGTTTAGTCACTATGTCTTGTCTGACTCTTTGTGACCCCTTGAACTGCAGCATCCCCAGCCTCCCTGTCCACTATCTCCTGGATTGCTCAAACTCATGTCCATTGAGTTTGTGATGCCACCCATCTCATCCTCTGTCGTCTCCTTCTCCTCCTGCCTTCGGTCTTTCCCAGCATCAGGGTCTTTTCCAATGAGTTGGCTCTTCACATCTGGTGGACAAAGTATTGGAGTTTCAGCTTCAGCACCAGTGCTTCCAGTGAATATTCAGGGTTGATTTCCTTTAGGATTGACTGATTTGATCTCCTTGCTGTCCAAGGAAGTCTCAAAATTCTTCTTCATCACCACAACTTGAAGCATCAATTCTTTGGTGCTCAGCCTTCTTTATGATCCAATTCTCACATCTGTATATGACCACTGAAAAAAATAGTTTTGACTATATGGACCTTTGTCAGCAAAGTAATGTCTCTGCTTTTTAGTACACTGTCTAGATTTGTCATAACTTTTCTTCCAAGGAGCAAGAGTTTTTTAGTTTTGTGCAGTCACCATCTGCAGTGATTTAGGAGCCCAAGAAAATAAAATCTGTAACTGTTTCCTCATTCTGCATCATGCTATTGGTTCACTCTTCTCTTAGATGGCGACACTTCCCTTCCCAATAGTTCGTTCATAAACTTCACTCATATGAAGCTTTCTCCTCTTTTGTTTTCCTACAAAACAAAAAAAGATTGAAATCTTTCTAGTCCTACTTTCTTTCATTTCACATTATAGCCTCCCTAAAACATTGTTTACTTTGGAATGATATTCTGACTTTTCCAGAGTTTCATTTTGAAATTTATGAGGTGAGATTCTGGAAAATCTCCTTTAAGTTAAAATCTTTGTCATGTATTTCAAGTTCAAGGGAGCATTACTATGCAATTGATGCCTCCCCAAATCACATAAGGTGTGCTAAGTCTGCAAAGTTGCTGAGTGACATTTCTCCATCCACTGTCCTTTCAAAGACTGTGTAAATTCAGGTATAATTCATTGGTTCAATGTGGACATTTAGGCTCATTCTTCCCCTCCTCTCTATCATTTATTCATGTTTTCTCTCTGGTATTCAGGCATTTTAAATATCATTTCCCAGTTTAAATTATTTCATACCGTAGTGATTGTTCTTTTTCTTGTATTTTTGGACATGATTTGGCAAAGTACTGTTAACTTTTCAGTTCAGTTCAGTCTCTCAATCATGTCCGACTCTTTGCAACCCCATGGACAGCAGCATGCCAGGCCTCCCTGACCATCACCAACTCCCAGAGTTGACTCAAACTAAGTGTTCATAAATGGACTTTATATATTCAGAAACATCACATATAGAATTTTTTTTCAGGGGGGGGACAGGACAGGAATAGGAATAGGACAGGGAGACCACATTCTCCCCCACAAATTCAGCAGAAGAACATTTGAACGCTGAGTAAATCCCACAAAACAACTTCTGAATGCCGGCAGAGGACATCAGGCACCCAGAAAAGCAGCCCATTGTCTTCTAAAGGAGGTAGGAAATAGTATAAAAGATAAAAAGAGAGTGAAAAGAGGGAGGGACAGAGATCCATCCCGGGAAGGGAGGCTTAAAAAACAAAAGAGAGAGAGAAGTTTCCAAACACCTGGAAACACTCACTGGCGAGTCTGTGGCAAAACTTGGAACCTCAGAGGGCAACATAACCAGGAGAAAAAAGAAAGAAATAATTAAAACCCACAGACTAAGTGCCCAGAGATAACTCTCAGGGAAGAAGCGATGCAACCGCCTGCACCCTGCACTAGCAAGCAGGGGCTGGGCAGGGAGGCGCGGGCAGCATCACTTAGAGAGAAGACTGGGCCTGAATGCCCCGAGGGCAATCTGAGGGCCCTAACCCAAGACAGCTAAGCAGACTGTGGGATAGCGACCCTGTGAAAAGGCGAAAAGCCTGCGAAAAGGTGAAAAGCCCCAACCTAAGACACCAACAGACCAAATCCCAGAACAAAGGACTGAGCAGAGCTAGCCAGTTGTGGTCGTCCAACTCCCATCCCCCACCGAGACAGGCAGGGGAGGGTAGCCAGAGCTGGAAGGGGGCAACTGTGGCCCCAGAGAGGCTTCTGATACCAAGCTTCAGGCAGGCTTCGTTGCTAACCAAGACTTCTTGGGTTCGGGCTGGTCGATATCCACCTGAGAGGGTGCGCCAGTTGTACACCCAGAAAACCGAGCGGCAGGGACCAGGGAGGCGATAAGTCGCAGCGACCACGCTCGTCAAAGGCCTGGTCACCTGAGCTGCTCGGACCGAGGAAGGCACAAAACGCAGGCCCAGCCAAGTCTGCGCCTTTGTGGAGTACCCGAGGACGTGAACCTGAGCCGCTCAGACCTGGGTAGTGCATGCAACCCAGCGCCAGCCACAGACAGTTCCCGGCAGAGCAACCTAGAACCTGAGCAGCATAAACAGGGAAAGCACGCACGCCGTGAGTAGGGGCAATCCCAGTGTAGCCGAGACACTGTGAGCACTCCCCACAGACGCCAGAGAATATTTGTTAGCAGCATTCCTCCCTCTCCAAAGCACAACTGAACAGGTGAGCCTATAAAAGTGTTCACCACCGGCCCCTGGTGGTAGGACGGGAATTAGACACTGAAGAGACCAGCAAACAGAAGAGCTTAAACAGAAGGAACTGCCTTGGAAATGACAGATGGAGAAGTTTTAAGCCTACTGCAAGAATACAACTGAAAACCAGAGGCAGAGGCTTAAATCCAAATCCTGAGAACACCAGAGATCTCCTGTTCCAGGGAACATTAATCATCAAACACCTCCATACCTACACTGAAACCAAGCACCACCCAAGGGTCAGCAAGTTTCAGAGAAAGACATACCACGCAAATTCACCAGCAACACAGGAGAATAGCTCTGAACTTCAATATACAGGCTGCCCAAAGCCACTCGAAACCCATTGACATCTCAAACTCATTATTGGACACTTGACTGCACTCCAGAGAGAAGAAATCCAGCTCCACCCACCAGAACACTGACACAAGCTTCTCTAACCAGGGAACCTTGAAAAGCCACCCGTCCAACCCCACA
Source organism: Moschus berezovskii (assembly GCF_049115385.1). Classification (NCBI taxonomy): domain Eukaryota; kingdom Metazoa; phylum Chordata; class Mammalia; order Artiodactyla; family Moschidae; genus Moschus; species Moschus berezovskii. Next base: position 38,147,159 of record NC_142482.1, read on the forward strand.
CACAATGAGGAAACTACATAATAAACAGAACTCCACAAACTGCCAGAAGACGGAAAGATCACCCCAAGCAAAGTAATATAAGCAAGATGAAGAGGCAGAGACATACCCAGCAAGTAAAGGAACAGGATAAATGCCCACCAACACAAACAAAAGACGAAGATATAGGGAATCTACCTGATAAAGAATTTCAAATTTTGATAGTGAAAATGATTCAAAATCTTGAAAGCAAAATGGATTTACAGATAAATAACCTGGAGACAAGGATTGAGAAGATGCAAGAAAGGTTTAATAAGGACTTAGAGGAAATAAAAAAGAGTCAATATACAATGAATAATGCAATAGATGAGATCAGAAACACTCTCGAGGGAACAAATAGTAGAATAACAGAGGCAGAAGACAGGATAAGCAAGCTAGAAGATAGAATTGTAGAAATAAATGAAACAGAGAGGAAAAAAGAAAAACGAATTAAAAGAAATGAGGATAATAATAGAGACCTCTGGGACAATGTTAAACGCCCCAACATTCGAATCATAGGAGTCCCAGAAGACAAAAAGAAAGACCATGAGAAAATACTTGAGGAGATAATAGTTGAAAATTTCCCTAAAATGGGGAAAGAAATAATCACCCAAGTCCAAGAAACCCAGAGAGTCCCTAACAGGATAAACCAAAGGCAAAATACTCCAAGACACATATTAATCAAATTAACAAAGATCAAACGCAAAGAACAAAGATTAAAAGCAGCAAGGAAAAAGCAGCAAATAACACACAAGGGGATTCCCATAAGGATAACAGCTGATCTTTCAACAGAAACCCTTCAGACCAGGAGGGAATGGTAAGACATACTTAAAGTGATGAAAGAAAATAACCTACAGCCCAGATTACTATACCCAGCAAGGATCTCATTCAAATATGAAGGAGAAATCAAAAGCTTTACAGACAAGCAAAAGCTGAGAGAATTCAGCATCACCAAACCAGCTCTCCAACAAATGCTAAAGGATCTTCTCTAGACAGGAAACACAGAAAGGGTGTATAAACTCGAACCCAAAGCAATAAAGAAAAAGGCAACGGGATCATACTTATCAATAATCACCTTAAACGTAAATGGGTTGAATGCCCCAACCAAAAGACAAAGGCTGGCTGAATGGGTACAAAAACAAGACCCCCATATATGTTGTCTACAAGAGACCCACCTCAAAACGAGGGACACATACAGACTGAAAATGAAGGGCTGGAAAAAGACATTCCACGCAAATAGAGACCAAAGAAAGCAGGAGTAGCAATACTCATATCAGATAAAATAGAGTCTAAAACAAAGGCTGTGAAAAGAGGCAAGGAAACTACATAATGATCAAAGGATCAATCCAAGAAGAAGATATAACAATTGTAAATATTTATGAACCCAACATAGGAGCACCGCAATATGTAAGACAATTACTAACAAGTATGAAAGGGGAAATTAACAATAACACAATAATAGTGGGAGAATTAATATCCCACTCACACCTATGGATAGATCAACTAAACAGAAAATTAACAAGGAAACACAAACTTTAAATGATACAATAGACCAGTTAGACCTAATAGATATCTATAGGACATTTCACCCCAAAACAATGAATTTCACCTTTTTCTCAAGTGCACACGGAACCTTTTCCAGGATAGATCACATCCTGGGCCATAAATCTAGCCTTGGTAAATTCAAAAAAATTGAAATCATTCCAAGCATCTTTTCTGACCACAATGCAGTAAGATTAGATCTCAATTACAGGAGAAAAACGATTAAAAATGCCAACATATGGAGGCTGAACAACACGCTGCTGAATAAAGAACAAATCATAGAAGAAATCAAAATATGCATTGAAATGAATGAAAATGAAAACACAACAACCCAAAATCTCTGGGACACTGTAAAAGCAGTGCTAAGGGGAAGGTTCATAGCAATACAGGCATACATCAACAAACAAGAAAAAAGTCGACTAAATAACCTAACTCTGCTGCTACTGCTAAGTCATTTCAGTCATGTCCAACTCTGTGCGACCCCAAAGACGGCAGCCCACCAGGCTCCCCCACCCATGGGATTCTCCAGGCAAGAACACTACACCTAAAGAAACTAGAAAAGGAAGAAATGAAGAACCCCGGGGTTAGTAGAAGGAAAGAAATCTTGAAAATTAGGGCAGAAATAAATGCAAAAGAAACAAAAGAGACCATAGCAAAAATCAACAAAGCCAAAAGCTGGTTCTTTGAGAGGGTAAATAAAATTGACAAACCACTAGCCAGACTCATCAAGAAACAAAGAGAGATGAACCATATCAATAAAATTAGAAACGAAAATGGAGAGATCACAACCGACAACACAGAAATACAAAGGATCATTAGAGAATACTATCAGCAATTATATGCAATAAAATGGACAACTTGGAAGAAATGGACAAATTCTTAGAAAAGTACAACTTTCCAAAACTGAACCAGGAAGAAATAGAAAATCTTAACAGACCCATCACAAGTATGCAAATAGAAGCTGTAATCAGAAATCTTCCAGCAAACAAAAGCCCAGGTCCAGACGGCTTCATAGTTGAATTCTACCACATATTTAGAGAAGAGCTAAAACCTATTCTACTCAAACTCTTCCAGAAAATTGCTGAGGAAGGGAAACTTCCAAACTCATTCTATGAGGTCACCATCACCCTAATCCCAAAACCTGGTAAAGACCCCCCAAAAAAGAAAACTACAGGCCAATATCACTGATGAACATAGATGCAAAAATCCTTAACAAAATTCTAGCAATCAGAATCCAAAAACACATTAAGAAGATCATACATCATGACCAAGTGGGCTTTATCCCAGGAAGGCAAGGATTCTTCAATATCCGCAAATCAATCAATGCAAAACACCACATTAACAAACTGAAAAATAAAAATCATGTGATTATCTCAATAGATGCAGAGAAAGCCTTTGACAAAATTCAACATCCATTTATGATAAAAACCCTCCAGAAGGTGGGAATAGAAGGGACATATCTCAATGTAATAAAAGCTATATATGACAAACCCACAGCAAACATTATCCTCAATGGTGAAAAATTGAAAGCGTTTCCCCTAAAGTCAGGAACAAGACAAGGGTGCCCACTCTCACCACTACTATTCAACATAGTTCTGGAAGTTTTGGCTACAGCAATCAGAGCAGAAAAAGACATAAAAGGAATACAAATTGGAAAAGAAGAAGTAAAACTTTCACTGTTCGCTGATGACATGATCCTCTACACAGAAAACCCTAAAGACTCTACCAGAAAACTACTAGAGCTAATCAATGAATACAGTAAAGTTGCAGGATATAAAATCAACACACAGAAATCCCTTGCATTCCTATACACTAATAATGAGAAAATAGAAAGAGAAATTAAGGAAACTATTCCATTCACTGTTGCAATGAAAAGAATAAAATACATAGGAATATATCTACCTAAAGAAACAAAAGACCTGTACATAGAAAACTATAAAACACTGGTGAAAGTAATCAAAGAGGACACTAATAGGTGGAGAAATATACCATGTTCGTGGATTGGAAGAATAAATATTGTGAAAATGAGTATACTACCCAAAGTAATTTATACATTCAATGCAATCCCTATCAAGCTACCAACGATATTTTTCACAGAACTAGAACAAATAATCTCAATTTGTATGGAAATACAAAAAACCTCGAATAGCCAAAGCAATCTTAAGAAAGATGGAACTGGGGGAATCAACCTGCCAGACTTCAGGCTCTACTACAAAGCCACAGTCATCAAGACAGTATGGTACTGGCATAAAGGCAGAAATATGGATCAATGGAACAAAATAGAAAGCCTAGAGATAAATCCACGCACCTATGGACACCTTATTTTAACAAAGGAGGCAAGAACATAAAATGGAGAAAAGACAGTCTCTTTAACAAGTGGTGCTGGGAAAACTGGTCAGCCACTTGTAAAAGAACGAAACTAGAACACTTCCTAACACCACACACAAAAATTAACTCAAAATGGATTAAAGATCTAAATGTAAAACCAGAAACTATAAAACTCCTAAAGGAGAACATAGGCAAAACACTCTCTGACATAAATCACAGCAGGATCCTCCATGACCCACCTCCCAGAATATTGGAAATAAAAGCAAAAATAAACAGATGGGACCTAATTAAAATTAAAAGCTTCTGCACAGCAAAGGAAACTATAAGCAAGGTGAAAAGACAGCCTTCAGAATGGGAGAAATTAATAACAAATGAAACAACTGACAAAGAATTAATCTCCAAAATATACAAGCAACTCCTGCAGCTCAATTCCAGAAAAAATAAACGACCCAATCAAAAAATGGGCCAAAGAACTAAACAGACATTTCTCCAAAGAAGACATACAGATGGCTAACAAACACATGAAAATATGCTCAACATCACTCATAATCAGAGAAATGCAAATCAAAACCACAATGATGTACCATTTCACGCCAGTCAGAATGGCTGCTATCCAAAAGTCTACAAGCAATAAATGCTGGAGGGGGTGTGGAGAAAAGGGAACCCTCTTACACTGTTGGTAGGAATGCAAACTAGTATAGCCACTATGGAGAACAGTGTGGAGATTCCTCAAAAAACTGGAAATAGAACTGCCATATGACCCAGCAATCCCACTCCTGGGCATACACACCGAGGAAACCAGAATTGAAAGAGACACATGTACTCCAATGTTCATTGCAGCACGTTTATAATAGTCAGGACATAGAAGCAACTTAGATGTCCATCTGCAGACGAATGGATAAGAAAGCTTTGGTACATATACACATGGAGTATTACTCAGCCATTAAAAAAATACATTTGAATCAGTTCTAATGAGGTGGATGAAACTGGAGCCTATTATACAGAGTGAAGTAAGCCAGAAAGAAAAACACCAATACAGTATACTAATGCATATATATGGAATTTAGAAAGATGGGAATGTTAACCCTGTATACGAGACAGCAAAAGAGACACAGATGTATAGAACAGTCTTTTGGACTCTGTGGGAGTGGGCGAGGGTGGGATGATTTGGGAGAATGGCATTGAAACATGTATATTATCATATGTGAAATGAATCACCAGTCCAGGTTCGACGCATGATACAGGATGCTCGGGGCTGGTGCACGGGGATGAACCAGAGGGAGGATAAGGGGAGAAGGGAGGTGGGAGGGGCGTTTAAGAAGGGGAACACATGTACACCCAGGGTGGAGTTATGTCAATGTATGGCAAAACCAACCAATATAATATTGTAAAGTAATTAGCCTTTAATAAAAATTTTTTAAAAAAAGAATATTTTTCAGTTTGAAATTTTTCTATGAATATTGTGAAAGGCTTTATACTAGGATACTTATAAAAGATTTTTATAATATATATTATGTATTATAATATATCCCTTAATATTTTAAATTATTTTCTTATGTTTTTGTGTTGTATTTTTGTTTATAGTTTTAGTGAAATTAAGGAATATATGTTTTCATAGCAGGCTTTATATAACTACTGCTACATATACAGGTTATCTATATATAAAATACACTCTCACTGTAAGCTTCTCCATAGTTTCTTAAGTACATGACTCATGGGTGGGTGCAGGGTTATATTGTGTTCTTAAAAATGGAGAAGACCCAATTAAATATGCATGATTAATGTTGTTTATAACAGAAGAATTTCTATTCTACTTCCTCCAGTTGTGTCATTTCTCAACTTGTTCCCTTTGCACAAGGAGATCAGAGGATTTAATACAACATTACCTCTGATTTACTAAATGTCTCTGGAAGTTAGTCCTTCTAGTTTTCAAAAAATATCAGTCAATTTGAACATTGGACTAAACTAGGAATGGACTTTCTGTTTCTGCACTCCCCCAACTGGAATGTAGCCAGAGGTATTTTGGGTTTTTTTTTAATACCACATTAATCATTCAGATTTAACACCCTCCTTTTGTAATTGTATTTTTCAGTTATATTTTTCTTTTCAAAGGGAATGACATTTAGGAATTTATTTGTTTAATGTATATAACCAGTTTCATTTGGCTACTACTACCCCAATGTTTCTGAACAAATGGGAGCTTTTTTTTCTTTGCTCTGATCTCTTTCTCAAGCAATTCTCTTGTGTGTGGGTGCTTGTTTGCATTTTAATCTGAAAAGGTGATTGAGATAAGATGAGGTTCATTTTGGCATGAACTCTTTGGTATTTCTGGTGGCTCAGTGGTAAAGATATCTGCCTGCCAAGGCAGGAGATGAGGGTTCAACCCCTGGGTCAGGAAGATCTCCTCAAGGAGAAAATGGCAACCCACTCTTGTATCCTTGCCTGAGAAATCCCATGGATAGAAGAGACTGGTGGGTTGCAGTTCATGGGGTCACAAAAATGTTGGACACAACATAGGGACTAAGGGCTTCTCTGATACCTCAGCTGGTAAAGAATCCACCTGCAATGCAGGAGACTCCAGTTCAATTCCTGGATCAGGGAGATCCACTGGAGAAGGGAAAGGCTACCAACTCCAGTATTTTGGTCTGGAGGGTTGCAAAGAGTCAGACATGACTGAGCGACTTTCACATTCACTTTTCACTTTTAGGGACTAAACAGCAACAAATCACTACTTGATGAAAATGTAAATACAAGTTCCTAAGAACTAAACACTGTATTTTATAGTATCCTGTTTATTGTAAGTAGTGTTAATTATAGTCATTGTTTATTATATTGCATTCTTAAAACTTATTTATCTTAAAATAGGAGGCTTGTACTTCCTCCAATTAACTCATCCTCACCCTGCATCTCATCAGAAATCTGATGTCCTATAAGATATCTTCCTGTGTGTTGTGTGTCTTTGTGTGTGTGTTAGTCACTCAGTCCCGTCTGACTCCAGGACTGTAGCCTGCCAGACTCCTCTGTCCATGGGATTCTCCAGGCAAGAATACTGGAGTGAGTTGCCATTTCTTTCTCCATATTTTCCATTCCACATGTAATGAAGATCATATAGTATTTGTATTTCTCTGTCAGACTTATTTTATTTTTAACATCCATCCATATTGATGAAAATGGTACTAATTCTCATTTTTATGGCTGCATATTTCATTGTGTATGTATATCGCAACTTATTTATCATTTATCTATTCAAGGATATTTAGGTTGCTTACATGGCATGACTATTGTAAGTGATGCTGCTATAGATATAGTGAAAAATATTTTTAGGTTAACAGGGTTTTTTCCCCCTTGGATGTATTCCCAGAATTGAAATTGCTAGATATTTTGTTGCATGCATTCTCAGTTATGTCTGATTCTTTGCAACCCCATGAACTATGTAGCCCATGAGGCTCCTCTGTCCGTGGGATTTCCTAGGTAAGAATACTGGGGTGGCTTGCCATTTCCTTCTCCAGGGGATCTTCCTGACCCAGGGATCGAACTCATGCCTCCTGTGTCTTCCACATTGCAGGCAGATTCTTTAACCACTGAGTCATAGGAATTGAGAGCTCTATTTTTAATCTTTTGAGGACCTCCATAGTGTTTTCCATAGGGATAGTACCAATTTACTATTGTACCAACAATGTACAATGGTTCTTTTCTCTCCACAGTTACATCAATATTTGCTATCATTTATCTATTTAATGATTGTCATTCTAACAGGCATGAGATGAAATCTCATTGTGATTCAAATTTGTTTGTGTTTTCCTGATAACTAGTGATATTGAGCATCTTTCCATGTTCTCAATTTTAATTTGGCTATTTTGTACATCTTCTTCAGAGAAACATCTAGTATGTCTTTTGCCCAGTTTTTAATTATTTGTTTTTTCTCTTGATTTGTATGAATTCTTCATATATTTAGATATTCAATTCAGTTCAGTCGCTTTATTAAACCCTGCTAAATATATGGCTTGCAAATATATTTCCTATTTCATAGGTTGTCTTTTCGCTTTGTTGATACTTTCTATTTGTAAAAGATTTTCAGTTTGATGTAGTTGCACTTGTTTATTTTTTGTTTTGTTACTTATGTATTAAGTGTGCTTCCAAAAAATAATTACCGAGACCCATGTTAAGGAATTTTTCATATGTTGTCTGCTAGGAGTTCCATGGTTTTAAGTCTTACATTAAGTTTTTAATCCATTTTGAGTTACTTTTTGTGAGTGATATAAAATAGAATCAAGTTTCTTTCTTTCACTGTGACTATCCTGTTTTCCCAGCACTATTTCTTTTTTTCTTTTCTTTTTTTTAATTTTAATTGGAGGCTAATTACTTTACAATATTGCGGTGGTTTTTGCCATACATTCACATGAATCAGTCATGAATGTGCATGTGTTCCCCATCCTGAACCTCCCTCCCACTTCCCTCCCCATCCCATCCCTCAGGGTCATCGCAGTGCACCAGCCCTGAGCACCCCGACTCATGTATCGAACCTGGACTGGTGATCTGCTTCACATATGATAATATACATGTTTCAATGTTATTCTCTCAAATCATCCCACCCTCACCTTCTCCCACAGAGTCCAAAAGTCTGTTCTTTACATCTGTGTCTCTTTTGCTGTCTTGCATATAGGGTCATCATTACCATCTTTCTAAATTCCATATATAGGCATTAATATACAGTATTGGTGTTTTTCTTTCTAACTTCTGTCTTTATAATAGGCTCCAGTTTCATCCACCTCATTAAAACTGATTCAAAAATCATTCTTTTTAACAGATGAGTAATATGCCAACACTATTTATTGAAAAGACTGTCTTTTCCCCACTGATTCTTCTTGACATCTTTGTCAAATACTAGTTAGCCATATATACTTGGTTTTATTTCTGGGTTCTCAATTCTTTTCCATTGGTCTATTTGTAAGCTTTTTGCCAGTATGATACTGTTTCAATTACTATAGGTCTATTTTGTTACAAGATAGCTTAAATCAGAATTGAGATACTTGTTATTATTTGTCAGAATTTCTTTGGCTATATGGAGTCATTTGTGGTTTCATAAGATTTTTAAGGAAGAGTGTATTTTCTATTTCTGTAAAAAAAAAAAAAAACCTACTAAGAATTGCTTTGAATCTATAGATGGCTTTTGGTTGTATCAATATTTTAACAATATTAATTCTTTCAAGCATGTAGATGAGATAAATTTGCAGTTTGGGGTGTATGCTTTATTTTCTTTCACTAAAGTATGTAGTTTTCATAGTAGAGATCCTTCACTGCCTTAGCTAAATTTATTCCTAAGTATTTTTATTTTTTGATACTGTTGCACAATACATGGGATCAATTTTTAAATTTCTGTTTCAGAAAGTTTGTGGTCAGTATGTTGAAGTGTTACTGATTTTTATGTGTTGATTTTGTACCCTGCAACTTTATTGAATTCCTCGATTGGTTATGAACAGTTTTAATCAAGTCCTTAGAATTTACTGTGTATAAAATCATGTTATCAACAAATAGAGACAGGTTTACATCTTCCTTTCCAATTCTGATGCCATTTATTACTGCTTCTTGCCTGACTGCTGTACTGAAGACTTCCAGTATTATGTAGAGTAAGAATGGTAAGAGTGAGCACCCCTGTCTTATTTCTGATCTTAGAGGAAAAGCTTTCCAGCTTTCACCATTGAGTATGCTAGCTATGGGCTTCTCATAAATGGTCTTCATTATGTTAAAATATGTCCTTTCTGCACCTAATTTGTGATATGTTTGTATCATGAAAGATGCTGAATTTTTGCCATTTTTTGAATTATTGAGATGATAACATGATTCTTTCCTTTCATTCTATTACTGTGATATATCACATTGCATTGCATATGTTAAACCATCCTTGGATCACACAGATAAATACCACTTGATCATGATGAATGTTGCTTTTCATGTGCTGCCTAATTAGATTTGCTAGTATTTTGTTGAGAATTTTTCCTTCCATATTCAGCAGGGACATTATCCTGTAGTTTTCTTTTCTAATAATGTTCTTACCTGGCTTTGTTATCAGGACAATGCTGGCCTTGTAAAATGAGTTTGGGATTATTTCCTCTTCTTTGATATTTTGGAAACTTTTGTTCAAGATTGGTGTTAATTCTTTTTAAAGTGATTTGTAAAACTGACCAGTGAAGTCATCAAGTCCTGGACTTTGCTTCACTAGGGAATTTTTATTACTGATTCAATCTCACTAGAAATTGGTCTGTTAAGATTTCTATTTCTTTCAGTCTTAGGTAGGTTGTATATTTCTAAGAGTGTTTGTTTTCCTTCTAAGTTGTCCAGTTTGTTGGCATATAAATGTTCATATAACCTCTTACTGCCTTTTTCATTTCTGTAATAATAATTGTAATGTCTACTTTTTTCATCTATAATTTTATTGATTTGCAGCCTTTCTTTTTTCACTGGTTATTCTAGATAAAAGTTTGTCAATTTTCCAAAACACTAACTCAATTTGGCTTATCCTTTCAATTGTTTTTCTATTCTTTATTGCTTTGGCTTTAATTAATCAAATTTCTCCAAAGTTAATCAAAATTCTCCAAGCCAGGCTTCAGCAATATGTGAACCGTGAACTCCCAGATGTTCAAGCAGGTTTTAGAAAAGGCAGAGGCACCAGAGATCAAATTGCCAACATCCGCTGGATCATGGAGAAAGCAAGAGAGTTCCAGAAAAGCATTTATTTCTGCTTCATTGACTATGCCAAAGCCTTTGACTGTGTCGATCACAATAAACTGTGGAACATTCTGAAAGAGATGGGAATACCAGACCACCTGACCTGCCTCTTGAGAAACCTGTATGCAGGTCAGGAAGCAACAGTCAGAACTGGACATGGAACAACAGACTGGTTCCAAATAGGAAAAGGAGTACGTCAAGGTTGTATATTGTCACCATGCTTATTTAACTTATATGCAGAGTACATCATGAGGAACGCTGGGCTGGAAGAAGCACAAGCTGGAATCAAGATTGCTGGGAGAAACATCAATAACCTCAGATATGCAGATGACACCACCCTTATGGCAGAAAGTGAAGAGGAACTCAAAAGCCTCTTGATGAAAGTGAAAGAGGAGAGTGAAAAAGTTGACTTGAAGCTCAACATTCAGAAAACGAAGATCATGGCCTCTAGTTCCATCACTTCATGGGAAATAGATGGGATAACAGTGGAAACAGTGTCAAACTTTATTTTTGGGGGGCTCCAAAATCACTGTGGATGCTGATTGCAGCCATGAAATTAAAAGACGCTTACTCCTTAGAAGGAAAGTTATGACCAACCTAGATAGTATAATAAAAAGCAGAGACATAACTTTGCCAACCAAGGTCCGTCTAGTCAAGGCAATGGTTTTTCCAGTGGTCATATATGGATGAGAGAGTTGGACTATGAAGAAAGCTGAGCGCCAAAGAATTGATGCTTTTGAACTGTGGTGCTGAAGAAGACTCTTGAGAGTCCCTTGGACTGCAAGGAGCTCCAACCAGTCCATTCTAAAGGAGATCAATCCTTGGTGTTCAATAGAAGGACTGATGCTAAAGCTGAAACTCCAATACTCTGGCCACCTCATGCGACGAGTTGACACACTGGAAAAGACTCTGATGCTGGGAAGGATTGGGGGCAGGAGGAGAAGGGGACGACAGAGAATGAGATGGCTGGATGGCATCACCGACTCGATGGACATGAGTTTGAGTGAACTCTGGGAATTGGTGATGGACAGGGAGGCCTGGCGTGCTATGATTCATGGGGTCGCAAAGAGTCAGACACGACTGAGCGACTGAACTGAACTGAACTAATTATTATTATTCTTTCCTTCTTTTAACTTTTAACTCAATTTGCTTTTTCTTGTTGCATCAGGCATAGAGTTCGGCTTTTATTTTGGGATTTTTTTTCATTTCTTTATATATAATGGGGTATTATTGCTATGAACTTCCCTCTTAGATCTGCTTTTGCTGCATTCTATGAGTTCTCATATGTCGTGTTTTCATTGTTCTTTGTCTCAAGAAAATGTATGCCCCCTTAAATTCTTCTTTGATCCATTAGCTTTTAATGAGTGTTGTTTAATTTCATGCATTTGTAAATTTTCCAGTTTTCCATTTCTTACTGATTTTTGGACTCATTTTATTGATAGTTCCAAGCCATTGTGAGCAGACAAAATATTTAGTAGGATTTCAGTCTTCTTGAATTTGCTAAGACTTTGTTTAGTGGCCCAATATATGATCTAAATATAAAATATTCCATGTGTGCTTCTGAAGAATATGTATTCTTCTGTTGTTGGATAAATGTTCTTGATATATTTGCTAGGTTTATTTGGCTTATAGTGTTGTTCAGATCCACAGTTTCTGAACAACAAGATCTACAAGATCTATTCATTGTTGGGAGTGAGGTATTCAAGTACCCCACTATTATTGGATTGCTATTTATTTCTCCTTTTATCTCTGTGAATATTTGTTTTGTATATTTAGGTGCTCCAAAGTTAGACACATCAGTTCAGTTCAGTCACTCTGTCGTGTCCGACTCTTTGCGACCCCATGAATAACAGCTTGCCAGGTCTCCCTGTCCATCACCAATTCCCGGAGTTCACTCAAAGTCATGTCCATCGAGTTGGTGACGCCATCCAGCCATCTCATTCCCTGTTGTCCCCTTCTCCTCCTGCCCCCAGTCCTTCCCAGCATCAGAGTCTTTTCCAGTGAGTCAACTCTTCGCATGAGGTGGCCAAAGTATTGGAGTTTCAGCTTTAGCATCAGTTAGACACATGTTGCCGGAGAAGGCAATGGCAAGCCACTCCAGTACTCTTGCCTAGAAAATTCCATGGATAGAGGAGCCTGGTAGGCTGCAGTCTGTGGGGTCGCTAAGGGTCGGACACGATTGAGCAACTTCACTTTCACTTTTCACTTTCACACATTGTAGAAGGAAATGGCAACCCACTCCAGTGTTCTTGCCTGGAGACTCCCAGGGACGGGGGAGCCTGGTGGGCTGCCGTCTATCGATCGTCCATAAGGTTCCTATTCTCATAAATAAGAGTCAATTTGAACCATAAAGTATAAAAGTTTAAAAGTTTTTTATCCTATTCCTTCCTGACATTAAGCCCTCACTTTGAACTAACTGGTTTTCTTTCTTTTATTTTTCAGATAAGAGTAAGCAAGAAAAAGGCAAGTCCAATTAAAATATTTCATTGTATACCTAGTCACGTTTCATCTGTATCTTCCTAGTCACTTTTCATCTGTTTCTTATACCTTTGTCTTCTGTGTTCAATGATTATACTCCTCAGTTCCAACAAACATATCTTTCATGACTTAGTCTTGTTATCTTTCCAACTACAGTTTGCCATCATCATTTGTTATTAAATTTTCCCCAGTATTATCTCTTTCATTTGTCTTAACCATTGAAATCAATATAAACAGATTCATTCTGTTGTATAAATTTTGTTAATAATATATCTGAAAAGTTTAGTACTTTTAAAGTTTATGGTGTATAAATTTTCTCCAGAAAAAAAGGTTCAAGCTGTTTGACTGAGGACCACTTCTACCACCATTTAATATCTCATTCCACTTCTTATCCAATAATTTATTTGTTAGCTCATTCAAGTATGAATTTAAATAGAAGTTAAACTACAGTTAGGTTTCATTAAATAGGTGAACAGAGAAGTGAATAGAGGCGCCCAGGAACATAACCCTGCATTTTCTCTAGGACCAGTGATTCAGTATTATCTGCTTCACTGTTTTAAGCAACTTTATACAACATGTGTGTGTTCAGCCAGTCAGTCTTGTCCTACATGTTCTTCATGGCCCCATGGGCTGTAGCCCACCAGGCTCCTCTGTCCATGGGATTCTCCAGGCAAGAATACTGGATTGGGTTGCCATTTCCTGCCCCAGGTGATCTTCCCTACCCAGAGATAGAATCCGCATCTCCTGTATTGACAGGCAGATTCTTTACCACTAGCGTCACCTGGTTATACAACATAGATACCACAAAAACAAGAGTATATCATTATTGATAGCAGCCACAGATCTTATTAAAGCTAACATATCAAATAATAAAAGTCTAAACAATGTCAAAAGGGATTAAGAACATTTTTTAAAGGTAGTTATTTTATCTAATAGGAATTTCCAGGTGACTCAGTGGTAAAGAATTTGCCTATCAGTGCAAAGACTCCAATATGATCCTTGGGTAGGGAAGATCCCCTGGAGGAGGAAATGTTAGCCTGCTCCAGTATTCTTACCTATTAAGTCCCAAGCACAGAGGAGCCTGGCAGGCTCCAGTTCATGTGGTTGCAAAGAGTCAGACACGACTGAGCAACCGAGCACAGCACACACATATTTTATCTAACATTTCTAAATTTTTCTCAGTTCAGTAAATTCTCTCTTTCACTCCTCTTTTCATTTTTGTAGACAATTCTTTGATAAATATGAGCTCTTAGACAGTGTTTGTGTGTATATGTGCATCTTTTCATGGAAAATATTTGTGTATGTGTGTTTATCTGCAAACTAATGGGTTTACTTTTAAATTTAAAAATTGTAATATTTGATTTTTTCTGTTTCTTTCCCAAAATCTTTTCACTAATCTTTCCATTTTATTTTTCAGAAAGACCACAGAAAATATTTGGTAAATCTTCTGACAACTCATTACTCCCAAATCCTTTTGTAATTATTCCTTTCTTGGTGTCTTTGAGATTATCTATCTTTTATCTATATGTCATCCATTGGTTCACTCTTCTCCCGGGTGCCTACACTTCCCTCCCCAAGTTTTTGGTTACAGACCTCTGCTCTATTAACTTGTCTCCATTTCTTATCCCTTCCTTCCATTCGTGCTCACTTCTTTCATTCCACACCATTTCTTCTCTATAAATACTGGCTTTTTTTTTGTATCCAGAGACCTTCCACAGTTTCACTGAGAAGTCATGAGACAAATGGCATATGATTTTTATTCTATGTATTTTTCTGGAAAACACTCAAACTTTGGACCTCTGTCACGTGCTCCAAATATTAGGGCTCATTTCTTTGCAAGAGACACTTTTCAAAGTTTATTACTTATGAGACAATAAACATGTGATTAAATATCTCCATCGATTGTTCTATCAAAAATGTGTAAATTCTGATTTTATTTAATGGTCAGTTGTAAGCATGAAGCTGTCTTCCACTGCAATCAATCTTTTTACCCAAGTGTTCACAAGTATACAGATATTTTACACAATTCTTACTCATATTTTTTCTACCAACTATAGTCATTCTTCTTATATTTTTGCATTTTGTTGGCATAGAAGTTAACTATACAAAATAAAATTCTTTTATGGATGTAGACGCAATTTATATCTTTAATACATTTCTTGATAATACAGACCTCCATTCTGAAGTTTTTGTATAAATTACTCAAAAAGCTATTATCCTAGAATACATCTGTAAGGTTATTACCCTCCTTAATTTTAAAATTGCTTTTATGTTTCCAGGTTGAATGGAATTTAGGAATATACTTCTTTCATCTATGTGGCAGGCTTCATGTAACTACTGCTATAGATAAAATTTTGGTCAGATGAATGTTTATACTATATGCTTCCTCATCATTTTTTAAGTATCTGTCTTGTATGTGAACATGCTTGCACTTTATTCTGAAAAAGAAGGTCTGTTGAAAGAATAATGATTGATTATGTATGTGTGTGTATATATACCCCAGAGGAAGTCATATCTACTTTCTCTCAAGGTGTCATCTCCTATCTTAACTGCTTTGCACAGTGGGTGAAAGTTGTACAACAACACTGCCTTTGATTGGTTTGAAGGCTTTGGGAAACTTGTGGTTCCAATTCCCAGAAATATTAGTGAGCTTAAGCTACAGAGTAAATTCAATGTTTCTCAAAACTTTACACTCATCTCTTCCTGACATTGTACTTTCATTTTGAATGTTAATCCTTTCTTATTTTTATTTTTCAGACAAGAAAGAAGAGGGAAAAGGCAAGTTCCAATGATGTATTATTGTTTCATATATACACATATATCTGTTTCACTGAATAGGTCTAGATACTATGATCAAGTTCCCAGAAATTCCTGCTCCCATACCCAAGATTGTAATTTCTATAAACAATTTCTCACTAAAAGAATGTAAAGTGTCTAGAAAAAATTAGCCATTTCCAGATCAGGAAAATGTCAAAAATTACTTTGGAATATCTTGTTAAGTGAACAGCAAGGAAGCTACATTAGGCTTCTAGGGGCCTTTGAAGAGGACACAGGTTTCTACTTAAATAAGATCCCACTTCACAATGATTTTAGAGATTGAGCATCAAAGAAATACTGACTGGAAAACCTTAAACTCATCAAGTATGTTAAATATCTACATGTTGCTAATAATACACAGTTACATTGGTTAAGGTAGCAAGATATTAGGGAATTTATTCATTATTGTGTGTATATGTGTTATTTGCTCAGTCATGTCTGACTCTTTGCAACCCCATGGACTGTAGCCCACCAGGCTCCTCTGTCCATGAAATTCTACAGGCAAGAATACTGGAATGGGTTGCCATTTCCTTCACCAGGGGATCTTTCTGACCCAGGGATTGAAACTGGGTCTCCTGCATTAAAATACATGTCTATATTTTTAAACTTTCTGATATTAAACTTTATTCAAGATAACTTCAGGCCATCTGACTTGGAACTGCCATCCCTGACACTTAATATTTCAATTTCCTTCCTTTCATTTAACAAGGCTATATATCCATGGGTTGGGGCTTTTCAGGTGGCACTACTGGTAAAGAATTCACCTGCCAGTGCAGGAGACACAAGAGACTCTGGTTTGATCCCTGGGTCAGAAGGAAATGGCAAACCCACTGCAGTATTCTTGCCTGGGAAATTTTATGAACAAAGGAGCCTGGCAGTCCCTGGGGTTGCAAAGGGTGGGATGAAACTGAGCATAGCACAACACAAGAACTTACCAAAGCTAACAAACCAAATAATAAAAGCCTAAATAATGCCAAAAGAAGTCAATAGCATATTTTAAGAGGCAACCACCACAACTAATATTTCTAAAAATTTTTCTCTTTCAGTAATTTCATTCCATTTCTAGTTTGATTTTTTTGTAAAATAGTCTGTGGACAGAAGTGGGGTTTCCTCCTCTGTTGGTACTTATGTGTGAAGGAGTGTGTATGTAAGTGTGTGTGTGTGCTTTTGCAAGTTAATAGATTTAATTTTACATTTAGAATTTTCAATATATTTAATTTTCTTCACATCTACTTTCCGTGATATTTACATTGATCTTTACATTTTATTTTTCAGAAGATCTTCCCCAAAAAATTGGTAAATTTTCTCTGACATCTCCCATAACCATATAAATGACTGCTTTTTTGGTGTCTTTAGAGTTCCATTTTACCTATATAACTTCCAGTGGCTCATTTTTCTGGATGTCTACATGTCCCATTCTCTTATTTCTGCTCATGATCTCTCATGTTATGTTCTCTTCTGTTTCTCTACTTTTTATTCATTCTCAAACCTTCTTTTTTCATTCAATATCTGTACATCCCTATAAACATTGATCTTGTGCTCTTCCAGAGACTTGCCATATTTATTACATTATGAAGTTGGAGAGATGAAAGAAATTAGGCTGATATGCACATGATTTCTAACCTATATATATTTTATGGACACTGCCCACTAATTTAGGATTTCTGTTTTATATAAGAAATAAGAGACCCCATTAAGATGCAACTAATTATTCACCAAATTTTAACAAGAACCATTATTTGCTAAATGTAGTTTTACTTCCATTCATTGTAAACTGGAGGCTTACTCTTACACTGCCTGTGAATATGTTACTCAAGTGTTCTCAGGTATACAAATATTTTACATAATCTTTCCTATCTTTTTTTTTCAATCAAACTGAATTTTGCTTATACTTTTATTAACACAATTATGAATTCTGAAAATTTCAATTCATTTTAAATGTTAAGAGAAAAACTTTCATATATTAAGGAAAGCATTGATTAATCTCTCAATTGAGAATGGTTTAGCTCAATGACATATAGACACTGGAATTTTTCAAAAAATTTTTATAATATAATACAAATATAATCATTTAAAGTTTAACATTCTCCATTTCTAATGGTATTTTTCCATTTTTTTGTCAGACTGAATAGATTTGAAATACATCTACTAGATAAACAGATTTGGTCAGATGGATGCTTTTACTATTTTCTTCCTCATCTCTCTTAGCAAGCTATCTTCGTGTTTTGTGTATTTGTACTGTGTTTTAAAATGGAAGAAGTGCCTCTAAAAGACCAAGGATTGATATTGTTTATCAAACAAAGTTATATCAACTTCCTCTCATGATCAATTTTCTATTTAGCTCTTGTGCACCAAGCTCCATATGGAAGTAAAAGAAGATTGCCTCTGATTGGTGAGGTGCCTTTGGAATCTTCTGATTCCAGTTCTCAGAATTATTGGTCAGTTTGAACTGTAGAGAAAATTAAGGAAGTGGTTCAAATTTTTATCCTCTTCACTTACAGATATGTACCCTCATTTTGAATGTAGATTTGATTGTTTTTCTTTTTATATTAGTATAAGTTTAAACAGAAAAAAGACAAGTCCTATTAATGTGTGCCTAGTCATGCTTTCAAGTGTCTCTTGCATCTGTCTTTAACTATCAATGATCATCGCCTTCTATTCCTGTATCTGCATATTTTGACATGATTTGTCTCATTATTTTGAGTGTACCATTTTCCTTTTTAACTCACTTTCCTGTATTATTATTGCTCTGAATTGTCCTGCATTTCAATACTTGTAGACAAATACTTTGGTCAAGCAAATTTTATTAATAATATCTCTCTGATGTTTTGTCATTTTTAGAATGGCTAATGTATAGGTGTTTCCCAAGATAATTCAAGAACCCTTTTCACTGTCATCTAACACAGCATTCACCTTCTATTAATGTGATTTAGATAAGCTTCATTCAAGTACATGTTAAAATAGAAACTTGCACAAAACAAATTCAATATTAATGGATTCATGAAAATGTTATAAATAGAGACTCCTAGAAACCTAACCTAGATTTCCTTCTGGAATAGTCTTTCACTATTCTGGAACAGTGGCTTTTGGTGACTATACCCAACAAAGCTACTGCAATAACCAGAATTGACTTATATATATTTCATGGAAATCAAAGAATTTATAAAGTTAACAATTGAATAATAAAAGCTTCAGTTCAGTTCAGTTCAGTCGCTCAGTCGTGTCCGACTCCTTGCGACCCCATGAATCACAGCATGCCAGGCCTCCCTGTCCATCACCAACTCCCGGGTAAAAACAGATTAATAATATTTTTATATGGTAAACAGCAGTACTAATGTGCCCTGAATTTTTTTTTTCTCAATTCACTAAATTCAGTCCTTTCCCCACTTTAACATTTGAAATTTATTTTCTGGACAAAAGTGATCCTTCAACCACTGCTGGTTCACAAATATGTGCAGGCACACATATGTGTGTGTTTATTTGTATTCTGATACATTTAACTTTCAGTTCAGTTCAGTTCTGGGCTTCCCTTGTGGCTCAGCTGGTAAAGAATCCGCCTACAGTGCAGGATACCTCAGTTCAGTCCCTGAGTTGGGAAGATCCCCTGGAGAAGGGAAAGGGTTCCCACTCCAGTATTCTGGCCTGGACTATGTCCATGGGATCGCAGAGAGTTGAACATGACTGAGCAACTTTCACTTTCAGTTCAGTTCAGTCACTCAGTTGTGTCCGACACTTAGCCACCCCATGACTGCAGCATGCCAGGCTTCCCTGTCCGTCTCCAACTCCCGGAGTTTAATCAAATTCATGTCCATCAGGTCAGTGATGATATCCAACCATCTCATCCTCTGTCATCCCCTTCTCCTCCCACTTCCAATCTTTCCCAGCATCAGGGTCTTTTCAAATGAGTCAATTCTTTGCATCAGGTGGTCAAAGCATTGGAGTTTCAGCTTCAGCATCAGTCCTTCCAATGAATATTCAGGATTGATTTCCTTTAGGATGGATTGGTTGGATCTCCTTGCTGTCCAAGGGACTCTCAAAAGTCTTCTCCAACACCACAGTTCAAAAGCATCAATTCTTTGGCACTCAGCTTTCATTATAGTCCAACTCTTACATCATTATAGTCCAACTGTCACGTTTAGTCCAACTCTCACATTTAACTTTACATGGATTTTTTTCAATAAATTTGAATTTTATTTGATTTTGTTTCCTATGATATTTACATTGTTCTCTCCATTCTATTTTTCAGAAGAACTTCAGAAAAAATTGGGTAAATTATCTCTGATAACTTTTTATTCCATTGTCTTTTTTAAATGACTGCTTTCTTGATATTTTTAACATTCCATGACTTTTTACCTATATGTGATCTATTGGTTCATTCTTTTGTATGTTTACTCTTCCTTCTTCAGGATTTTTGTTGTTTATGGACTTCTCCTACATTAAATACTGTCCATTTCCGTTTTCCTGCTTTCTATCATTTCCTCATTCTTTCTTTTCTTCATTCCATACTACCCTTTTCTAGAAATATTGGTTTCTCCTGTCTTCCACTGACTTGCCATAGATCCTTTATTAATTTTGTGAGATGAGGGGAATTGATTAGGCCAACAGATTCATGAGTTCCAGTCTGTACATACTGTGTTGAAAACATCCATTAACTTAGGATCACTTCACATATTCCAAGTTCAAGAGGCCATTACCGTACAATTGATACTTTCCCAAGCTTTAAGAGATAAAGAAGATTCCAGATTTCATGAGTGAAGTTTCTTCTTGCATTATCCTCTCAAAGACTATATAAATTCCACTGTCATTCACAGGTCACCTATGACCTTGGATCTCATTCTTTCACTGCCCTTGGTCATATTACTCAAGTGTTCTCAGTTATACAAATATTTTACACAATTTTTTCTATTTTCCCAACTATAATAAATATTCTTTTGCGCTTTTAGTCACACAGTTATTAATTCTGTGAACTGAAAAACCTATTAAATGTTTGTAGAAGGAGATTATATCAAGAGAATTTCATATCTATCTTCAATTCAAAATTCTTTATATGACTGACACAAAAAGCTATTTTCCTAACATGATTCTGAAAGATTTTTTCATAAAACATCAATATAATCACTAAAATTTCAGCATCTTTCTTTTCCAAATTTTAAATTATATTTCTGTTTACAGGTTGAATATAGTTTGGGAACTTATATCTTTAATGCATGTAGCAGGTTTCATGTAATTACTACAACAGATGCAGTTTTGACTTATGGGTATATTTCTATAGGCTTTTCATTACATTTTAAGTTCCTATGTCATATTTGTATATGTTAATATGACATTTTAGTCTGAAAAAGAGGAGATAGCCCAATGAAGGATGATTGACATTATTTATCCTAGAGGAAGTCCCATTTTGTTTCAGTCATGGTTTCATTTCTTAATTCCTTTTGCACTAAGGAGTAGATTATGGAAAACAGCATTGCCTTTCATTGGTTAGATGGTCTTTGAAAACTTTTAGTTCCAATATTTTAGAAATAACAATCAGTTTTTTAAAGAAGTAAAGTTCATAGGATTTCAAATTATTCTACTCTTTTCTCCCTGATACTGTGTTTTCATTTTTAATGAATTGGTTTTTCTTTCTTCTATTTTTCAGAAAAATATAAACAGGAAAACGGTAAATGCCATTAATATATTTCACTTCATGCCTAGGCATTGTTTTTCTGTTTATTTTACCTTTGTCATCAGCTTCAATAATTATCTTCCTCAACGCCAATGTACATATAGTTTTACATGTTCATGCTTTTTTATTTTATTTTTTCAAATAAAATTAACTCTCTCCACCTGTAATTCAGATGAAAAAAGTAGGGAAAACCACTAGGCCATTCAGATATTACCTAAATCAAATCCCTTATGATTATACAGTGGAAGTGAGAAACAGATTTAAGGGACTAGATCTGATAGACAGAGTGCCTGAAACTCTGGATGGAGGTTCGTTACACTGTACAGGAGACAGGGACCAAGACCATCCCCATGGAAAAGAATGGAAAAAGGCAAAATGGCTGTCTGAGGAGGCCTTACAAATAGCTGTGAAAAGAAGAGAAGCAAAAAGCAAAGGAGAAAAAGAAAGATATAAGCATCTGAATGCAGAGTTCCAAAGAATAGCAAGGAGAGATAAGAAAGCCTTCCTCAGCGATCAGTGCAAAGAAACAGAGGAAAACAACAGAATAGGAAAAACAAGAGACCGCTTCAAGAAAATTAGAGATTCCAAGGGAACATGTCATGCAAAGATGGGCTTGATAAAGGACAGAAATGGTATGGACCTAACAGAAGCAGAAGATATTAAGAAGAGGTGGCAAGAATACACAGAAGAACTGTACAAAAAAGATCTTCACGACCAAGATAGTCACGATAGCATGATCACTGACCTAGAGCCAGACATCTTGGAATGTGAAGTCAAGTGGGCCTTAGAAAGCATCACTACGAACAAAGCTAGTGGAGGTGATGGAATTCCAGTTGAGCTATTTCAAATCCTGAAAGATGATGCTGTGAAAGTGTTGCACTCAATATGCCAGCAAACTTGGAAAACTCAGCAGTGGTCACAGGACTGGAAGAGGTCAGTCTTCATTCCAATCCCAAAGAAAGGCAATGCCAAAGAATGCTCAAACTACCGCACAATTGCACTCATCTCACACGCTAGTAAAGTCATGCTCAAAATCCTCCAAGCCAGGCTTCAGCAATATGTGAACTGTGAACTCCCAGATGTTCAAGCAGGTTTTAGAAAAGGCAGAGGCACCAGAGATCAAATTGCCAACATCCGCTGGATCATGGAGAAAGCAAGAGAGTTCCTGAAAAATATCTATTTCTGCTTCATTGACTATGCCAAAGCCTTTGACTGTGTGGATCACAGTAAACTGTGGAACATTCTGAAAGAGATGGGAATACCAGACCACCTGACCTGCCTCTTGAGAAACCTGTATGCAGGTCAGGAAGCAACAGTTAGAACTGGACATGGAACAACAGACTGGTTCCAAATAGGAAAAGGAGTATGTCAAGGCTATATATTGTCACCTTGCTTATTTAACTTATATGCAGAGTACATCTTGAGGAACACTGGGCTGGAAGAAGCACAAGCTGGAATCAAGATTGCTGGGAGAAATATCAATAATCTCAGATATGCAGATGACACCACTCTTATGGCAGAAAGTGAAGAGGAAATCAAAAGCCTCTTGATGAAAGTGAAAGAGGAGAGTGAAAAGGTTGGCTTGAAGCTCAACATTCAGAAAACAAAGATCATGGCATCTGGTTCCATCACTTCATGGGAAATAGATGGAAAAACAGTGGAAACAGTGTCAGACTTTATTTTTTTGGGCTCCAAAATCATTGCAGATGCTGATTGCAGCCATGAAATTAAAAGACGCTTACTCCTTGGAAGGAAAGTTATGAACAACCTTGATAGTACATTAAAAAGCAGAGACATTCCTTTGCCAACAAAGGTCCATCTAGTCCAGGCTATGGTTTTTCCCGTGGTCATGTATGGATGTGAGAGTTGGACTGTGAAGAAAGCTGATTGCCAAAGAATTGATGCTTTTGAACTGTGGTGTTGGAGAAGACTCTTGAGAGTCCCTTGGACTGCAAGGAGATACAACCAGTCCATTCTAAAGGAGATCAGTCCTGGGTGTTCATTGGAAGGACTGATGCTAAAGCTGAAACTGCAATACTTTGG
This sequence comes from Moschus berezovskii, assembly GCF_049115385.1. Lineage (NCBI taxonomy): Eukaryota > Metazoa > Chordata > Mammalia > Artiodactyla > Moschidae > Moschus > Moschus berezovskii. The sequence goes on from NC_142482.1 coordinate 38,170,773, forward strand.
CCACCTCATGCGACGAGTTGACTCACTGGAAAAGACTCTGATGCTGGGAAAGGTTGGGGGCGGGAGGAGAAGGGGACGACCGAGAATGAGATGGCTGGATGGCATCACCGACTCTGTGGACAAGAGTTTGAGTGAACTCCGGGAGTTGGTGATGGACAGGGAGGCCTGGCGTGCTGTGATTCATGGGGTCGTGGAGAGTCGGACACGACTGAGCGACTGAACTGAATGCTTCTTCATCATTTCTTATGTATCTGTTTCATTATTACTGATTTTTCCTGTTACTGCAAACTCTGAATGTATTTTCTTTCTGCTGAGTAAATTTTAGTAAAAATTTATCTGTAATATTTTAGTATTTTTTAAGGCTTCTGATCTGAACTTTTTGTCTTTTGATTTATAACCCTCTTCACTGTCATTTAATACCTTATTTCCATTTCTTTCATCTGACTTTTTTTAAGATAAGTTGCATTCAGGTATGAATTAAAATCAAAACCATAAAATAAGATGATACTTTAATTAGTTGAAAAAATGTTGTGAATAGAGACATCCATGAACTTAACCCTGCAATTATGATAATTGACATATAATTAGCAGCAAAGAACTGATAAGCACTAAGAACTTCTGTAAACATCCATATAATTTCAAAAGGGATCAAGAAAAATTTTATAAGATAACGATCAGAACAAAAATTCCAGCTTGTTTTCAATTCAGAAAATTCATTCATTTCCTCCTTCATTTTTTGAAGCGTATTCTTGGCGCAAAATGGAGCTTTCAGCCAAGTTGGTGTGTGTGTCTATGTGTGTGTGTGTTCACATGTGTGTATGCGTGCATGCATGTATTCATGCATATTCATGTGTTTACATGAGTCATTATAGGTTTAATATTAAACTCATGCTTTCAATAAATGTGCATTTTATTCATATTTCTTTCTCTTAAAATTTACGATGATCTTTACATTTTATTTTTCAGAAGAACTTCAGAAAAAATCAGGTAAATTTTCTCTAACATCCACTTCTTCCTAAAACACTTTTATATAACTGCTTTCTTGATATCTTTCTGTTCCATGCCTTTTTATAAATATGTCATCTTTTGGCTCACCCTGGATGTCTCCTGTTCCCATATGAATTTTGCATTATAAACTTCGTTCATATTAAGTGCTATTCATTTTGTTTCCTACCGTCATTCTTCCTATTCCTTCTTTTTTAATTTCATACCTGATCTTCCCCCATACACACTGGCCTCTTCTGTTTCTAGAAACTTGCAAAAGTTTCTCTATGAAATTTATGCAATGTAGGAGCTTAGGCTGATAGGCACATGGTTTCTACACTATATATGTATTTCTTGAAAATACCCAAAATTTGGACATCTGTATTCTAAATCTGAAGGCCTATTACTATGAAATTGATACTTTCTCATACTTTAGGAGATGAGAGGACGTCTCCAAACTTGCTGATTAAAGTTTCTTTCTATGTTGTTCTTTCAACTACTGTGTGAATTCAGATATAATTCATTGGTCAAAATTCATTCTTCCACTACTATTGAACATATTACCCCAGAGTTTCCAGGTATATATTATTTTACTTAAGTTTTCTTGGATTTTTAAACTTTTCAACCATAAAAATTTTTCTTCAGCTTTTTCATTTTTATTAACAGATCAACAAACTTCAATTCCTTTCAAATACTTGCAGGAGGATTTTAATTTTAAGGAAAGTTCAAATATAATATATCTCTCAATTTTGAATTTTGTGTGTGAATCACATATGAAGCATGATTCCTGAGATATTTCCAAAAGATATTTTTAGTGAAACACTAATGTAATTATCATAAGTTTTATAACCTCTTTTTCTAATGACATTCAAATATATTTTTGTTTTTAGAGGGAATTGAATTTAAGAATATGTATCTTTAATGCATACAGTAGTTTTCATACACTAAAAGATAAACTGAGGCACGATATAATTTTCAAAGGTTTACCTGAGTAAACATCGATTCAAATTGGGCAGCACCAAACTGAAAGTGGTTAAGTGTGCTCTACCAAAAGAAACTGGGGGCAAGCTATTTATAGAGAAAATGATGCAGAAGCAAAGCAATTATTTTATTGGTCTTAGCTTAAACTGTTTCCTTATTTATGAAAGCTTATTTGCCTGTTTGTGATTAGCTGTTTTTAAGTTCTATTTTCTTGGATTGAAGGGCATTGACTCTGTCTTCAGCTCAGTTCAGTCACTTAGTCATGTCCGACTCTTTGTGACCCCATAAACTGCAGCACACAAGGCTTCCCTGTCCATCACCAACTCCCACAGCTTGCTCAAACTCATGTCCATCGAGTCAGTGATGCCATCCAACCATCTCATCATCTGTCATCCCCTTCTCCTCCTGTCTTTAATCTTGCCCAGCATCAGAGTCTTTTCTAATGAGTCAGCTCTTCTCATCAGATGGCCAAAGTATTTGAGCTTCAGCTTCAGCATCAGTCCTTCCAATGAATACTCAGGACTAATTTCCTTAGGTTTGACTGGTTGGATCTCCTTGCAGGCCAAGGGACTCTCAAGAGTCTTCTCCAACACCACAGTTCAAAAGCATCATTTCTTCAGTGCTCAGCTTTCTTTATGGTCCAACTCTCACATCCACAAATGACTACTGGAAGAACCATAACTTTAACTAGACGGACCATTGTAGGCAAAGTAATGTCTCTGCTTTTCAAGATGCTGTCAGGTTGGTTATAGCTTTTCTTCCAAGAAGCATGAGTACTTTAATTTCTTGGCTGAAGTTGCCATCTGCAGTGATTTTGGAGCCCAAGAAAATAAAGTCACTGTTCCCCCATCTATTTGCCATGAAGTGATGGGACTGAATGCCATGATCTTCTTTTTTTGAAAGTTGAGTTTTAAGCCAGTTTTTTCACTCTCCTCTTTCACTTTCATCAAGAGGCTCTTTAGTTCCTCTTCAATTTGTGCCATAAGGGTGGTGTCATCTGCATATCTGAGGTTATTGATATTTCTCCAAGCAATCTTGACCCCAGCTTGTGCTTTATCCAGCCCAACATTTTTCATGATGTACTCTGCATGTAAGTTAAAGAGGCAGGGTGACAATATACAGGCTTGATGAACTCCTTTCCCAATTTGGAACTAGTCCATTGTTCCATACTGGTTCTACCTGTTGCTTCTTGACCTGCATACAGATTTCTCAGGAGGCAGATAACGTGGTCTGCTATTCCAATCTCTTGAAGAATTTTCCACAGTTTGTTGTGATCCACACGGTCAAAATCTTTGGCGTAGTCAATGAAGCAGAAGTAGATATTTTTCTGGAATTCTCTTGCTTTTTCTATGATCCAGTGGATGATGGCAATTTAATCTCTGGTTACTCTGCCTTTTCTAAATCCAGCCTGAACATCTGGAAGTTCTTAGTTCACGTATTGGTAAAGCCTCACCTGGAGAATTTTGAGAACTACTTTGCTAGTGTGTGAGATGAGTGCAATTGTGTGGTAGTTTGAACATTCTTTGAAATTGCCTTTCTTTGGGATTGGAATGAAAACTGACTTTTCCCAGTCCTGTGGCCCCTGTTGAGTTTTCAAATTTGCTGGCATATTGAGTGCAGCACTTTAACAGCACCATCTTTTAGGATTTGAAATAGCTCAGCTGGAATTCCATCACCTCCACTAGCTTTATTCATAGTGATGCTTCCTAAGGCCCACTTGACTTCACACTCCAGGATGTCTGGCTCTAGGTGAGTGATCACACCATCGTGGTTATCTGGGTCATTAAGATCTTTTTTGTATAATTCTGTGTATTCTTGCCACCTCTCCTTAGTCTCCTCTTCTTCCGTTAGTTCCATACCGTTTCTAGCTTAGGTTTTGCTTATATAAGCTACCCAAACATTAAAGTCATTTCACTCTAACAGTCTGTGTTTAAATATTTAACACATATGACTACTGCTGCAGATGCAGTTTTGGATAGATGAGCGCTTCTACCATGCAATTCCCTGTCATTTTTTGAGCACCTGTCTCATGTGTACATGCATATTTGCATTTCTTTCTTGTTCCTACATCTGGAACATATACCTCTGCTGCTTCATCTTATCTGAAGTTCTGTTTGTGTTTTTATGTATGTTAGAGTTGGACACCACTGAGCAACTAACACACACACATGCAAAGGTTAGCTACATTTCTCAACCTTGGGGAAGTGACCCTCTGTAGGGGAAGCCTTAGGTGCAATAGGACACTTGATACCAATAGTGCACTCCCCTCGCACCACTCAAGGGTCAGGGATCAGCTGGTCCCAGGGTTGGGTCTGATCTGTTTTTTATTTATTTATTTATTATTTAATGGGAGAAAATTGCTTTACAAGGTTTTGTTGGTTTCTGCCATACAGCAATGCTAGTAAGCCATAACTATTGGAGAAGACTCTTGAGAGTCCCTTGGACTGCAAGGAGATACAACTGGTCCATTCTAAAGGAGATCAGTTCTGGGTGTTCATTGGAAGGACTGATGCTAAAGCTGAAGCTCCAATACTTTGGCCACCTCATGCGAAGAGCTGCCTCACTGGAAAAGACTCTAATGCTGGGAGGGATTGGGGGCAGGAGGAGAAGGGGATGACAGAGAATGAGATGGCTGGGTGGCAACACCCACTCGATGGACGTGGGTTTGAGTGATCTCTGGGAATTGGTGATGGACAGGGAGGCCTGGCGTGCTGTGATTCATGGGGTCGCAAAGAGTCGGACACGACTGAGCGACTGAACTGAACTGAACTGAATACATATATCACCTACCTCTTGAGCCTCCCTCCACTACCCTCTCCCCATCTCATCCCTCTAGGTCATCACAGAGTGCCATGCTGGGTTCCCTGTGTTGCAGAGCAACTTCTCACCAGCTATCTATTTTACACATTTGTTGTTCAGTCGCTAAGTTGTGTCTGACTCTTTGCAACTCCATGAATGGCAGACTTGTCAGGCTTCCCTGTCCTTCACTATCTCCCAGAGTTTGCTCAAACTTATGTCCATTGAGTCCGTGATGCCATCCAACCATCTCATCTTCTGTCACCCTCTTCTCCTCTGCCCTCAAATTTTCCCAGCATCAGGGTCCTTTCCCAGAGTCAGCTCTTCACATGGTATTATATATTGCAGGCTCAGTTCCACTGACTGTGGGATTGTGGTTTTCTTGCTTCTGGCATCTTCTCCCTGGTAGATGAGTCTGGTCTAGAGGTTTGTGTAGGCTTTCTGGCAGGAGGGGCCATTGCCTGACCACTGATGAGTGGAGCTAGGTCCTGGCCCTCTAGTGGGCAGGGCCATGTCAAGGGATGTGTCTAGAGGTGGCTGTGAGCTTAAGAAATCTTTGGACAGCCTGTCTGCTCATTGGTGGGGCTGTATTTCTCCCCAGTTGGTTGTTTGGCCTGAAGCATCCCAGCACTGGCTCCTACCAACTGTTGGGTGGGGCCAGAACTTGGTGTTAATGACCTAAGCAAGATGTCAGCCTCCAGTGAGAGTTCTTGCAGATGAATACACCCCAGTATATCCACCACTATGTCTATTCCCCCGAGTAAGTTACAGCTGTGCCCCCCTTATGTTCCCAGGAGAATTTCCAAGACCAGCAGGTAAGTCTGGCCCAGGCTCCTATGAAGTTACTGTTTTTGCCCTCGATACTGGTACACATGAAATTTTGTGCGCATCCTTTAAGAGTGAAGCCTCTTTTCCTCCAGTCCTGTGGAGCCCCTGCAATTTAAGCCCCACTGGCCTTCAAAGTCAAATAGTTTGGGGGCTCTTCTTCCTGATATCAAACCCCCAGGTTGCAGAGACATGGGATTCAGAATTCTCACTCTTGTGGGAAAACCTGTGCAATACAATCATTCTTTAGTTTTTGGGTCTATATTATATCACAAGTGTGCCCCTCCTACCGTCTCTTTGTGGTTTCTTCTTTGTGTCTTTAGTTATAGAATATCTGTGTGGTAAGTCCCAGTCCCTTTTATTGATGGTTATTTAGCAGATAGTTGTGGTTTTGGTGTGCTCATAAAAGGAGATGAGTTCAAGGTTTTAGAAAAACTCCACCATCTTGTAAGCAATCTTCCTGCATTTTTTTCTTAAAAAGGTGACAGTTCAATTGAAGATGAATGATTGATATCATTTATCCCAGACAAATCTTATGATATCTCCTCTCAGGTTTTGTTCCTGTCTTAGTGCCTTCTTTTGTGTAAGGGGTGGGGGTCATGTAAAACACTATTGCCTTTTATTGGCCTTTGAGATGGCCTTTGAACCCTGTGGTTCCAACTAGTCAGAGATATGAGTCATTTTGAAAATGATGGATGTGTTTCAAATTTTTGTCCTTTTCCTTCCTGATGTAGTGACTTGCTTTTCAATGAATTGGTTCTTTTCTGCTAAGTATGTACAATGAAAAGGTTAATCCCATTTATGTAGTTTACTCTGTTATCTAGTCATTATGTCACCTCTTATTGTTCAGATGCTGTCATGTCTGATTCCTTGTGACTTCATGAACTACAGCATGCCAGTCTCCCCTGTCTTCCACTATCACCTTGAGTTTGCTCAAACCATGCCCATTGAGTCGATGATGCTATCCAACCATCTCATCCTCTGTCGTCCCCTTCTCCTTTTGCCTTCAACCTTTCCCAGCATCAGGGTCTTTTCCAATGAGTCAGCTCTTTGCATCAAGTGACCAAAGTATTGGAGCTTCAGCTTCAGCATCAGTCCTTCCAATGAATATTCAGGGTTGATTTCCTTTAGGATTGACTGGTTTGATCTCCTTGTATTTATTTCTTCAACTATGAAAGAACATTTTCTTCAATTCCAATCTACAATTCTGATGATCTTATGATTCCAAGTGAAGTTTCACTTCTTAATTTGTTATTCAATTTTCACAATTATTGTTTGAATAATTTATCCTGCCATTCCAATCTATGTATACAGATCTTTTCTGTAAAATAAATTTTTATTAATAATATACTTTAGAAGTTTATGGTATTTTTTAGAAAACTGTTGTGCTACCTTTATCCAAGATAAGCTCAGGTAATATTATTAGAGCCCACTTCACCTGCCTTTTAATATTTTATTTCCCTTCCTTTCATTTCATTGTATAGAAATTATAAGATTTTCTTCACTGGAATTGTATAGCAATATCCTCATTTTTCCCATGAGGAAAATTGGGTTAGAAGGCATAAAAATTCAAAAAGGTTATAACTTGAGAGACATGAGTAGTATTAATAGATGGTTAAGTCTAGAGAATGCAGGAATGATGGGGAAAGGAGGAAGCAATGGGATTAACACCACCAAAGAGGTTTCTTCAAAGAATGTAAGAAAAGCACATAAGTGCTTTTATGTCGTCATTGTTGTTTAGTCTCTTAAGTTGTGTCCAACTCTTTTGCAAAGCCATGGACTGTAACCCGCCAGGCTCTTCTGTCCATAGAATTCTCCAGGGAAGAATACTGGATAGGGTTGCCATTTTTTTCTTCAGGGAGAGAATCTCCTGCAGCAGATTCTTTACTACTGAGCCACCAGGGAAGCCCTGTACTTTTATGTAAATATTATATAAAAGCTTAAAGCTTATAACATGCAAGAATGCCCAAGATACTTTTTACAACACATGAATTCTAGACAAGAGCTTATCTCTTGAAATGTATATGTAAGTTTTTTAAAGGACTTCAATAAAACCTGAAAGTGAAGTAAAAGTGTTATTCACTCAGTCATGTCTCACTCTTTACGACCCCATGGACTGTAGCCCACCAGGCTTCTCTGTCCATGGAATTCTCCAGGCAACAATACTGGAATGGGTAGCCATTCCCATCTCCAGGGGATCTTCCCCACCCAGGGATCAAACCTGGGTCTCCCTAATTGCGTGCAATTCTTTATCATCTGAGCCACCAGGGAAATCCCATAAAGCCTAGAGTTGCCTTATAGGAATAAGATTTAAAAGAAACTGCTTAAAGAATGATCTTCTAACATTTTTCTTATGTAATACTAGCATTACTTTATCTCCATTAACTCATATTTTATTATAAGTCCCTTCAAATACATGAATCTAAAACATTAATTTATTTCATTAATTTTCTGCTTGCTTATAAAATATTTATGTGCTGATAAATGGTGTACTTATATGTAAGTTAATAGAAATGGAAGTTTCATTACAGTCCTAACTTCAATTCTTTGAACTTCTTCTTAGGTACATGATAAAATTGAGAGTGTGAATTTATCAAACCTAATTTTAAAAGTTCTCTCAACTGACAACTCAATTAAATTTCATTGCACTATTATTCAATGTAAATAGAAACCATCAGATTTCAGAAAAGATTGTCAGTTCGCTGCAGTTGTGTCAGCGCTCAGTTCAGCCGCTCAGTTGTGTCAGACTTTGTGACTGCATGGACTCCAGCACACCAGGCTTCCCTGTCCATCACCAACTCCTACAGCTTGCTCAAACTCATGTCCATCAAGTCAGTGATGCCATCCGATCATCTCATCCTCTGTCATCCCCCTGCCTTCAATCTTTCCCAGCATCAGTGTCTTTTCCAAAGAGTCAGTTCTTCCCATCAGGTGGTCAAAGTGTTGGAGTTTCAGCTTCAGCATCAGTCTTTCCAATGAATACTCAGGACTGATTTCCTTTAGGATGGACTGGTTTGATCTCCTTTCTGTCCAGGGGACTCTCAAGAGTCTTCTCCAGCACCACAGTTCAAAAGCATCAATTCTTCGGTGCTCAGCTTTCTTTATAGTCCAATTCTCACATCCATACATGACTATTGGAAAAGCCATAGCTTTGACTAGTCGTACCTTTGTTGGCAAATTAATGTCTCTGTTTTTTAGCATGCTATCTAGGTTGGTCATAGCTTTTCTTCCAAGGAGCAAGCAAGCAGCTTTTAATTTCATGGCTGCAGTCACCAAAGACTGTACCCAGACATTGTAGTAATTTGCTTTCTAAATGGCTATGACATCTCTCAGGGACCTGCCTCGATATGGACCCAGGGTATCCTTGGGATGAACGGCGTCGGCGTCAGTGAGAGAGAGAGAGAGAAAGAGAGGCTGATGATTCCTTGGTTTACGCAGGAAACCAATAAAATCCCAGCACGGGGTTTTCTCTGTTTACATAGGCTGCAGGCGCCCTCTCGAATCACTGGAGGCACCCCACCAGGGCACCCCCTCGAGTGGGTCTTAGAAGCCCAGGCAGATAAGTAAACGCAGAGGGCCCAGCACTCCAAGGATCTCAACCAGAAAAAGGAGAACAGAGAAAAAGACAGAAAAAGAGAACGAATGACACGGGGAGACCAAGCTTCAATGAGCAAGGCCCAAAACTTTATTTTCCAGTGCTGCTTTTATACCCTAAGTTGTGCACATAAAAAATAGAGAAAGGGAGGTATAGAGTCACGCCAAAATCACACGGGGTCAGCAGTCTTGACCCTTATCAGGATCAGGGCTTATTTTCGTATGTCTCATGATATACAAAAGTTTTAGGTGGTTTACATCATCTTCTGGCCAGGAGGCCTGCTAACAGTTTATGGCCCTCTCTCCTAACAAAGGTTAGTTAGCTAGGAAAAGGCTTATATTCCTTCAAGGTGATTTTCCTAAAGTCAGGCGCTATTCTCCAAAGACACATGACAAGGTTACATTCCTATAAGGAAAGGGTGCAGTGAGCTACAAGAAAAGAATTTATTAACTTAAGACCTGATGTGGTTAAATCAAAGGCTACTACTTATTTTCTCTATATGTGATTAATATATTTCCAAGGATACAATAGATAGAGGAAACTTTGCAGCAAGCATTGATTCAACAATGAAATCTTTTTTAGTACTATTCTAATGATTTTAACTTCTTCAACAAATTCCTGTATTTTAGAATATTAGGCTTTCTGTTCTTGCATGGCTGGGAGGCTGTAAACAGTCACATTCGTAGTTGTAAGAGCTCGGACAAACTTGTCATGTAAGTTAGAGAGCTATCAGAGGGGCTTGAATTGGAACACTCCTATTAAGCTGAGGAGAACTATTTAACTACAGCTCTGAATTAGTGTTTTCAGAGAAAGGTGGTTGCGGGGAAGCCCCCGTAAGTATTAGAGGACTTGGTAAGAGACGTAAGATAGTAAGGCAGTCAGACTCCGGTTTTCTTTGGGGTAGATGCTCGGGTAAGTCCAGGGGGTTCCTCGAGTCCTGATTAGCCTTTGCCCATCAGGCCTCTTCCCCAATTGACCTTTGCCGGGTAGGATTTCCCTGGCTGGCTCCCAGCAGATATCTTCTAAAAAGATAATCTCAGGACTTAGTGTTTGTTGACTACAATTCACACAAATTGTTTCACTTAAAGACAACTGGTTTAATCTGACATAGAAAGACTTGTAAAATTCAAAATCAGTTTCAATATACTACTATGAGGATAACATTTGTTATGGAATTATTTTATTCTTTTATTAAATATGTATTTTGTCCAAATCTTCAATTATGAATGTCCTTAATACTACTCATAAAATATATATGTGGGATAAAATCCTAGTTAGTTTTTCTGCCCTAATCATCATCATTCTTCTTTATTTATTCAACTGGGGAAATTCACTTCCTTTTCTCAGTTTTTGAAGATAGAACTGTGCTTCCTTGGCTTTATTTTTTTTTTCAAGAGTTTTTGTTTGTTTGTTTTTTCTAATCACATTCATTCTTCCAGTTTACTATGCAGTGGAAATTTTCTAATCATTTTCATTTTCTATATTGGTTTATCTTGATATTTACATGAGATTTCCATTTTATTTTTCAGAAGATCTTCAGAAAGAAATTGGTAACTTTTTTCTGACATTCTTTTTTGCTGATATATTACTTTGAAAAAAAAATTCCTGTCACTTCCTGTCTCATTACCTCTTACTCACTCCTGTCTTGCCTTTTTCTTCTTGTGGATTTCAAATTACCCTATCTGTTTTCTTTTTAGCTTCCTGAACTCATTCCATGTTAAGTTCCCTTTTCATTCTCTCAGCTTTTGTTCACTTCCCTTCCCTTCTAAGGTTTCTTTTTAGGCTTCTTCTATTAATATATTCCAGGTGATTACTGGAATTTTATAGTAATTCATTTTACAGTAGTTAGTTTTACAGTTGATGAGATAGAGGAGATTAAGCTAAGAATAATGACAAAAAGTTTCTTTTAATTTGGGTTCTTTAACATGTGCTCTGACATGGAGTGCCCATTGTTTTATGCATGATATTGTGCTTGTTTTTATGGAAAAGTTAAAACTCCAAAGTTGCTGAGTGAGATAAGCTCCTTTTTTGTTTGACCTGTATATTATGCTATATATATTGATGTCAAGTTAATCTTGAGACTTACTAGTCCATTTCTCTTGACTATATTCTCAAGTGATTTAAGGTGTATAAATATTTTTGCATGACTTTGCCTGATTTTTTCCAACCATAATTATTGTTGTTCTTTTACTTTTATTTTCACCTTTTCAATCATTAATACTTCAAGGTCTTTATACAAACATTTTTTTCCACTCAAATAAACTTCATTGTAAACCTAAAATCTTAAGTTATTTTCCAAGTTATTCCTACACTATTTCGGTACTATTCATAAGAATTACTAAACTCTCATATCCTTACATATCAAATTATATTCTTCAAATTGTAGGAAGTTTTTCAGGTGTAGTAGGCTTCAGAGGTTTCTTTAGTTGCTTTTAAAATGGACATTACTTGGTCAGCTTTCAGATACTACTAGCATTGGCACATGTATGTGCAATGTATGACTTTACTTGAATCTTTTTTATGATGTTAAGAAAACATTTATTTTTTTAATTAATTAGTTAACATTATATATGTGTATATATACTTGTTTGTTTTCTCTCAGATAGGAGGAAGGCTCACTTCAAATTAGGTGAGTAAACTTATTTCCCAAAAACCTTTATTCTTCTAAATCTCAGGTTCTTCCGCTGTAGAAATTAAATAGGATTTAGAAATGCACCAAAAATGCTTATAGTAGGCAAAAAGCATTTGAAGTGTTATCTTCCTAAATTCTAGTAATTTCAATAAATTATTTGTGAAAGACAAACCACCAGTGAGTCAGCATGTTCTTCCTTCTCTCCCCTTCCTTCCTTAATTTATTTCATGTCCTCTCCTTCCCACTTCTCCTTCATCCCTCCCACTTTTTATTGCTTCTTTGTTTCAATCTACCCTCCACCTGATCATTTTTATCAGTGTTTTCTTAAAAATGCAATATGAGAATATAGGATTAAAAGAAGAAGTCCAAAGATTAAGAAGAAAATATATGACAAAGACACAGAGAAATGAAAAAGACAGTGAGGAAAAAAAAATGGAAGAAAAAAAAATTAAAGTTTCCTATTTTGTTTTTTGCAGGCTGGAGGGAGTCAACATTATACCCTGGTGAGTGACATGGATTCTGATAAAGACTGTCCTATTGCAAAATATATTTTAAATGAATACCTACTGCGTGCAAAATAATACAATAAAAATAAATGAAACTCCAAAATATTCATTCTATGAACTCAATAGATTACTCAGTATTTTAAAAGATAATGTATTTAAAATATTAAATTTTAGCAATTTGACCATTATATTTTCTATTTGATTTTTTAATAATTGAGTCATAGTTCATTTCAGTTCAGTTCAGTCGCTCAGTCATATCCGACTCTTTGCTACCCCATGAACCGCAGCACACCAGGCCTTCCTGTCCATCACCAACTCCCGGACTCCACCCAAACCCATGTCCATTGAGTCAGAGATGCCATTCAACCATCTCCTCCTCTGTCGTCCCCTTCTCCTCCTGCCCCCAATCTTTCCCAGCATCAGGGTCTTTTCCAATGAGTCAGCTTTTTGCATCGGGTGGACAAAGTATTGGAGTTTCAGCTTTAGCATCAGTCCTTATAATGAACACCCAGGATCGATCTCCTTTAGAATGGACTGGTTGGATCTCCTTGCAGTCCAAGGGACTCTCAAGAGTCTTCTCCAGCACCACAGTTCAAAAGCATCAATTTTTCTGCACTCAGCTTTCTTTATAGTCCAATTCTCAAATCCATACATGACCACTGGAAAAACCATAGCCTTGACTAGACGGACTTTTGTTGGCAAAGTAATATCTCTGCTTTTTAATATGCTCTCTAGGTTGGTCATAACTTTCCTTCCAAGGAGTAAGCGTCTTTTAATTTCATGGCTGCAATCACCATCTGCAGTGATTTTTTAGTCCAGAAAAATAAAGTCAGCCACTGTTTCCACTGTTTCCCCATCTATCTGCCATGAAGTGATGGGACCGGATGCCATGATCTTCGTTTTCTGAATGTTGCGCTCTAAGCCACCTTTTTACTCTCCTCTTTCATTTTCATCAAGAGGCTCTTTAGTTCTTCTTCACTTTCTACCCAGGCATAGTTGGCTTACAGTATTACATTAGTTTCAGGTGTACAACATAGTGACTTCAAAATTTTATAGGCTGTACTCCATCTAAGTTATTATAAAAATTGGCTATATTCCCCATGAAAGAAAGAAAAGGAAGTTGCTCAGTCATGTCTGACTCTTTGTGACCCAGTGGACTGTAGCCTAGCAGGCTCTTCAGTCCACGGGATTCTCCAGGCAAGACTACTGGAGTGGGTTGCCATTTCCTTCCCCAGGAGATCTTCCCGACCCAGAGAAGCATATTCCCCATACTGTACAATATATCCTTTAGGTTTATTTATTTTACATATAGTAGTTTGTACCTCTGAAACCCTAATATTGTTCTTCCCCCCTTTCCTCTCCCCATTGATAATTATGTTTGCTCTCTATATCTGTAAGTCTGCTTCTGTTTTGTTACATTCACTATTCTATTTTTTAGATTCCACATGTAAGTGATAACATACTCTATTTATCTTCCTCTGTCTGACTTATTTCATTAATAGTAATACCCTCCATGTCCATCCATATTGTTGCAAATGTCAAAATTTCATGTATGTGTATATATATATATATACACACAAAGGAAGAGTATTCAATATGTGTATATATAAATATATATATATACACAAAGAAATAATATTTAGTCATTTGTAGTATATATATATACTAAATTCAGGTGTAGTATGAACAATGGGATGCATGTACCCTTTCAAATTTGTGTTTTCATTTTCTTTGGTTATATACCCAAGTATGGAATTGCTGGATCATATGGCAGTTCTATTTTTGGTGTTTTGAGGAGCCTTTATACTATTTTCCACCAGTTTACATCCATCAACCATTTACAGGGTTTCCTTTTCTCCACATCCTAGTCAACATTTCTTATTTGTTTTATTATTTTTTAATTGACATCTCAAATCACACTTTGAGGATAAGTAAAAGTTTATCTCCTATAAAGTCTGAGGAAACCACAACAAAAAGAATTTATTTGGTCAGACATATCATAATCTTTATCTCTTTTCCAACATCTTAAATAGATTATGGACACTTATCCTATGGGAATGTTGGTGGAAGAAATCAGTTCTTCAGTTCAGTTCAGTTCTTCAAGCCAGACATAATTTAACAGACTGTGAAACGAGGTGCAAGTATATCAAAGAATATTTTCTTTGGTTATTATCATTCATAAATTAATCCTTGAAAATTTATACTCATAATCTGAGCAGATGGATGTATTTATCTATCAGATGGGGCTTCTCACATTCATATGTTCCTTGCAGATTGGAGGAAAGAAGAGTTCCAAGCTGGTGAGTATGATGGTCCAGGAGGGACCCTGCTCCTTGTGGGGTAAGAAAGAAAGATGGGTGAAGATGACTTGGATCTTCCCAGGGCCATAGAAGTTCTCACAGCATGGGGACCCTCTGGCCCAGGCCTAATGAGACTCTTTCCATAAACATGATCATCTAATTGTTTTTGCAGTAACTGTGACTCTTGATGAAACCACTGCTCATCCCAGCCTCCTCCTGTCTGAAGAGGGAAGAGGAGTAACCTTGCAAGAAATACAGCAAGATCTACCCAGCTCCACACAGAGATTTGTCTCTGTTCCCTGTGTGCTGGGTCAGCCACAAATCTGTTCAGGGAGATACTACTGGGAGGTAGAAGTTGGGGACCTGCATTCCTGGGACCTGGGAGTTTGTAGGGATAATGTATCAAGAAAGGGGTCTTTCCAGATGTCCCCACAGAATGGTTTCTGGGCCATTAGGCTCTACCAGGAGGATTACTGGGCCCTTACCATCCTAGAAACTCAGCTTACTCTAAGGGAAAAACCCCTTAGTGTGGGGATATTCCTGGATTATGAGGCTGGAGATGTATCTTTCTATAATATGACAGATGAATCCCACATTTTCACATTTTCCAAACAGACATTTTATGGTGTCCTAAGACCATTTTTCAGACTTTGGTCCCCTGACTCTGGCCTCTTGACTATTGTCCAGGTGGAGTAGAACACACTGATGTTGGAATTTATGTGCCTATACCACCATGAGAAATTATTACATTGGGCTCAAGTGCTCATTATAATTCTCCCCACTGGCCACAAACTGATTTTTTTCCCCTCCTGCATACTGGTTCATTCTCAAGGTGAAGTTCTATGAGACTGACTGATCGTTGCCTCTCATATCACTTTTTTCTTCTTCCTTAATTATAAACTCCTATTATTACTATGCCTGTGACAACCTAGTATAAAGATTAAATTTTCTAGACTACCAGCTGAATATTACTAAATGATGACCATTGCATTATAAGATTAACTATTCAGTGTAATTTCTGGGATGTTTATTTAAAGGAAAACTGTGTGCTTTTCCTATTCTGTTTACTTTTTATGATGACTGAAATCTATAATTAATGAAACATCTGTGACCATGTAAAAGTCATGGATGGCAGACAAGATACAATGGTTTAGGTTTCTGATAACTTGTGGAACTACTCTATTATTCAGTTCCTAAATTATCTAGAGTGAGAAATAAACTGTTATCTCTCTAAGCTTTTTATACTTTGGATTTTTGTCATTTATAGTTGAATTTAATTCTAGCTAGTATACCCTCCCTTTAAGGATGGCAACAGATGTTACCCACAGTTGAATATTTAAGTGAAATAGTAAGCATAAAGTCCTGTACTTGATTTCTTAGCAACTCCAACTCCTCCAGTGTATGAGTCAAGTTCAGTTCAGTTCAGTTCAGTAGCTCTGTCATTACCAACTCTTTGCGACCCCATGAATCACAGCACGCCAGGCCTCCCTGTCCATCACCAACTCCCGGAGTTCACTCAAACTCAGGTCCATCGAGTCGGTGATGCCATCCAGCCGTCTCATTCTCGGTCGTACCCTTCTCCTCCCACCCCCAATCCTTCCCAGCATCAGAGTCTTTTCCAGTGAGTCAACTCGTCGCATGAGGTGGCCAAAGTATTGGAGTTTCAGCTTTAGCATCAGTCCTTCCAATGAACACCCAGGATTGACCTGGTCTCCTAATTTCTCCTGACTCATCAGACCCTCCTGACTTCACTTCCTACTTTTTCCTATTTAGATGCCAGAGTTAATAATTTTAAGGATTCTTTTACTAATAAGTGAAAATTCCTGATCTCATTGTCCTTTCACATCTGCTTGGAAAGAAATCTCAAAATGAATGAATCTATTATTCATTTCTCATACTGGAAGTTGAACATGCTATAAAAATCCATACAGATGAGTAGAGTGGTTTATCTATACATATGTAGTAACCTATCATAACTTGGGCACTAGCACTGTTGGTGGCACTCCTCTATCTGGCAATCTTCCCATGTGTCTCCACTTATTTACATTCCCTTAACTTTGCAGTCAATTTCATTAAAAATTCCACTTTTTAAAATGCTGGAGAGGGTGTGGAGAAAAGGGAACCCTCTTACACTGTTGGTGGGAATGCAAACTAGTATAACCACTCTGGAAAACAGTGTGGAGATTCCTTTAAAAACTGGATATAGAACTGCTATATGACCCAGCAATCGCACTCCTGGGCATACACACCAAGGAAACCAGAATTGAAAGAGACACGTACTCCAATGTTCATTGCAGCACTGTTTATAATAGCCAGGTCATGGAAGCAACCTAGATGTCCATCTGCAGACGAATGGATAAGAAAGCTGTGCTACATATACACAATGGAGTATTGCTCAGCCATTAAAAAGAATACATTTGAATCAGTTCTAATGAGGTGGATGAAATTGGAGCCTATTATACAGAGTGAAGTAAGCCAGAAAGAAAAACACCAATACAGTATACTAACGCATGTATATGGAATTTAGAAAGATGATAATGATAACCCTGTATATGAGACAGCAAAAGAGACACAGATGTATAGAACAGTCTTTTGGACTCTGTGGGAGAGGGTGAGGGTGGGATGATTTGGGAGAATGGCACTGAAACTTGTATATTATCATATGTGAAACGAATCACCAGTCCAGGTTTGACGCATGATACAGGATGCTCCGGACTGGTGCATGGGGATGACCCAGAGGGATGGGATGGGGAAGGAGGTGGGAGGGGGGTTCAATATGGGGAATACATGTACACCCGGGGCGGATTCATGTCAATGTATGGCAAAACCAATATAATAATGTAAAGTAATTAGCCTACAATTAAAATAATAAATAAATTTTAAAAATTAAAAAAAAAAACTTCTAACACTACCCCCACCTAATTCTCAATATAAGACTGCATTTCCATTTTGAAAGAATAGTAATGATAACAAATAGAATCAATTAGAAGGGAATTGTCTCAACTTTGTAACGACAAACATAGCAAAATTATCTAAATCTCCCAACTCTGCATGACTCCTCTCTCACTGTTACATTAAGAGAAATATCCCTCTTCCTTTACAAGGAACATCAACCTATCTCTTCTCTCTACCCGTGTTTCCATCTTGTACTATCTTACATGGTACTAAGGTAAATCAATTATTCCTCTCAGTGTTTCTACTAGTTTTTCTACCATAAACTTAAAAATTTTTAATCTTGTCCATCTTAAAATCAAAACAATGCAATTTTCCATCAACTCTACATTTTCTTTTTAATTCTTTTAACTCTCTTTCATAATCAAACTTCTCAAAACATTTATCTAAAGTATCTATTTATATTTCCCTCATTTTTATTTCCTTCTTAGTATACTCTATGATATGCAAATTCTCACTGCCAATACCTCACTGTGTGACTTTATTTGGAAATAGGATCATTGTAGATATAGTTAGTTAAGATGGCATAGAACGGGTGCCTAAATCAACATAACTGGAGTCCTTCTGAAAAGGAAAAATTTGGACATAAACATGCGCAGAAATAACAGCTTGTGAAGTTCGGAATTTTGCTGCCACAAGGCAAGAAGGGCCCAAGACTGCTGGAAAACCACCTGAAGTTTTAAAAAAGGCTTGGAAACAATCTTTTTCTAGTGCCTTCGGAGGAAGCATCACCATGTCAACATCTTGAACTCAGATTTCTGGCCTCCACAACTATATTATAATAACATCCAACATTTAAGCTACTCAGTTTGTGGTATTTTGTTGTGGTATCGTAGAAGGTGTAGCAAACAAATACAATTCTCTTTTGTTAAATACAATCTGCTCATTTGCTTTCTTTAATAAAAATAATCCCAAAGTAAACACTTTGCTATGGAAATTATAAGGGATTTCTAAATTTACACATATTTTATGCCATGGTTGAAAATAAACATAGAGAAAATGTACCTTAAATAAAGTAAGAATTCTGAAACTTTGATAAATCCATCAGATCAGATCAGATCAGTCGCTCAGTCGTGTCCGACTCTCCGCGACCCCATGAATCACATACAAGGTACTTAATTCTGTGATAATTCTGAGAAAAAAATGTTTGTTGAGATGTTATTTTCATACCATACATTCATTCTAGTGTTCATTCATTCTAAAAAATCAACTCAATAATTTTTAACATATTTACATATTTGGGCAATCATCACTGATCCAATGGTAAAGGATTCCATATCCCCAAAAGAGCTCTTGCTTTCATTTTCAAATAATCTTTGTTCCCAGGCCCAGGGATCACTAATCTATTTTCTCTGTATATAGATTTGCCTTTTCTGGATATATACAGGTGCAGTCATATAATATATGGTCTTTTATGTCTAGCTTCTTTCACTTAGCATAATATCTTAGAGACACACACTTTTGCATATTTCAATGGTTTGTTCCTTTTTGATAGAATCCCATTGTATGGATATACTACATTGTGTTTATTCATTCTTCAATTAAAAGGTATTAGAATGCTAACATTGTGAAATCTTATAAACAATGGATATTGGATGAGTGAGGAGGCTGTGGACCACTCTTTCAAAGAAACATTAACTGTAAAAGGTAGAAAGAAATCAGTACAGGTCAGCTCAGTAGCTCAGTCATGTCCAACTCTTTGTGATCCTGGGGACTGAAGCATGCCAGGCTTCTCTATCCATCACCAACTCCCAGAGCTCGCTCAAACTCACGACCATCAAGTTGGTGATGCCATCCAACCATCTCATCCTCTATCGTCCCCTTCTCCTCCTGCCTTCAATCTTTCCCAGCATCAGAGTCTTTTCCAAAGAGTCAGTTCATTACATCAGGTGGCCAAAGTATTGGAGTTTCAGCTTCAGTATCACTCCTTCTAATGAATATTCAGTACTGATTTCCTTTAGGATTGACTGGTTTGATATCCTTGCAGTCCAAGGGACTCTCAAGAGTCTTCTCTGGATGACGGAGGAATAGGACAGGGTGACCACTTTCTCCCCCACAAAATCAGCAAAAGAACATTTGAACGCTGAGTAAATCCCAGAAAACAACTTCTGAATACCAGCAGAGGACATCAGGCACCCAGAAAAGCAGCCCATAGTCTTTGAAAGGAGGTAGGAAATAGTATAAAAGATAAAAAGAGAGGCAAAAGAGGAAGGGATGGAGCTCTGTCACAGGAAGGCGGCAGCCCTTAGAGAGAGGACTGGGCTTCAACGCCCTGAGGGCAGTCTGAAGGAGCTGGTGGGAGCTAGCTGGGCAGACTGTGCAGCTGAAGGGCGAAAAGCCATGGAAGGGGTGAAAGGCCCCAACCTAAGACTCCGCCAGCCCCACTCACAGAACAAAGGACTGAGCAGAGTGAGCCAGCAGAAGGCGGTCCATCCCCCAGCCCCCGCCAGGACAGGCAGGGTGGGCGGCCAGCGCCAGAAGGGGCAACAGCGGCCCCAGAGAAGCTTCCCATACCAAGCTGCAGGCAGGCTTCATTGCTAACAAAGACTTCTTGAGTTCGGGCCAGTCGATATCTGCCTGAGAAAGTGTGCCGGTTGTACACCCAGAAAACCAGCAGCAGGGACAGGGGAGGCAATAAGTCGCAGCGACCGCGCTCGCCAAATGCCTGGTCACCTGAGCTGCTCGGACTGGGGAAGGCACAAAACGCAGGCCCAGCCAAGTCTGCACCTGTGGAGTACCCGAGGACCTGAACCTGAGCCGCTCGGATGTGGGAAGTGCATGCAACCCAGCTCCGGCCGCAGACAGCTCCCGACAGAGCAACCTAGAGCCTGAGCAGGAAAAAACAAGGAAAGCACACACGCTGCAATCAGGAGCATTCCCAGAGTAGTCAAGGCACTGTGAGCACTCCCCACAGACGCCAGTGATATTGGTTAGCAGCGTTCCTCCCTCCCCACAGCACCACTGAACAGGTGAGCCGGAAAAAAAGTGTCCACCACCGGCCCCTGGTGTCAGGACGGGAATTAGACACTGAAGAGACCAGCAAACAGAAGAGCTTTTACAACAGAAGGAACTGCCTTGAAAGTAACAGAGGGAGAAACCTTGAGCCTACTGCAAGAATAAGACTGAAAACAAGAAGCAGAGGCTTAAGGCCAAATCCTGAGAACACCAGAGATCTCCTGTTCCAGGGAACATTAATTGATAGTTGCTCATCAAATGCTTCCATACATACACTGAAACCAGGTACCACCCAAGGGTCAACAAGTTTCAGTGAAAGACATACTACACAAACTCTCCAGCAACACAGAAGAATAGCACTGACCTTCAATATACAGGCTGCCCAAAGCCACTCCAAACCCACTGACATCTCAAATTCATTACTGGACACTTCATTGCACTCCAGAGAGAAGAAATCCAGCTCCACCCACAAGAACACCGACACAAGCTTCCCTAACCAGTGAACCTTGACAAGTCACCCATCCAACACCACACAAAAAGAGGTAACTACATAATAAACAGAACTCCACAAACTGCCAGGAGACGGAAAGGCCACCCCAAGCACAGCAATATAAGCAAGATGAAGAGGCAGAGAAATACCCAGCAAATAAAGGAACAGGATAAATGCCCACCAACACAAACAAAAGAGGAAGATATAAGGAATCTACCTGATAAAGAATTTCGAATTTTAATTGTGAAAATGATTCAAAATCTGGAAAGCAAAATGGAGTTACAGGTAACTAAAGTGGAGAAAAGGATTGAGAAGATGCAAGAAATGTTTAATAAGGACATAGAGGAAATAAAAAAGAGTCAATATACAATGAATAATGCAATAGATGAGATCAGAAACACTCTCGAGGGAACAAACAGTAGAATAACGGACAGAAGACAGGATAAGCGAGCTAGAAGATAGAATTGTAGAAACAAATGAAATAGAGACAGAAAAATAAAAACGAATTAAAAGAAATGAGGACAATATTAGAGACCTCTGGGACAATGTTAAACGCTCCAACATTCGAATCATAGGAGTCCCAGAAGAAGAAGACAAAAAGAAAGACCATGAGAGAATACTTGAGGAGATAATAGTTGAAATTTTCCCTAAAATGGGGAAGGGAATAATCACCCAAGTCCAAGAAACCCAGAGAGTCCCTAACAAGATAAACCCAAGACAAAATACTCCAAGACACATATTAATCAAATTAACAAAGATCAAACACAAAGAACAAATATTAAAAGCAGCAAGGGAAAAGCAACAAAGAGAACACAAGGGGATTCCCATAAGGATAACAGCTGATCTTTCAACAGAAACTCTTCAGGCCAGGAGGGATTGGCAAGACATACTTAAAGTGATGAAAGAAAATAACCTACAGCCCAGATTAATGTACCCAGCAAGGATCTCATTCAAATATGAAGGAGAAATCAAAAGCTTTACAGACAAGCAAAAGCTGAGAGAATTCAGCATCACCAAACCAGATCTCCAACAAATACTAAAGGACCTTCTCTAGACAGGAAACACAGAAACAGTATATTAACTCAAACCCAAAACAATAAAGAAAATGCCAATGGGATCATACTTATCAATAATCACCTTAAACGTAAATGGGCTGAATGCCCCAACCGAAAGACAAAGGCTGGATGAATGGATACAAAAACAAGACCCCATATATGATGTCTCCAAGAAACCCACCTCAAAACAAGGGTCACATACAGACTGAAATTGAAGGGCGGGAAAAAGATATTCCACACAAATAGAGACCAAAAGAGAGCAAGAGTAGCAATACTCATATCAGATAAAATAGATTTTAAAACAAAGGTTGTGAAAAGAGACAAAGAAGGAAACTACATAATGATCAAAGGATCAATCCAAGAAGATATAACAATTATAAATATTTATGCACCCAACATAGGAGCACCGCAATATGTAAGACAATTATTAACAAGTATGAAAGGGGAAATTAACAATAACACAATAATAGTGGGAGACTTTAGTACCCCACTCACATCTATGGATAGGTCAACTAAACAGAAAATTAACAAGGAAACACAAACTTTAAATGATACAATAGACCAGTTAGACCTAATAGATATCTATAGGACATTTCACCCCAAAACAATGAATTTCACCTTTTTCTCAAGCGCACACGGAACATTTTCCAGGATAGATCACATCCTGGGCCATAAATCTAGCCTTGGTAAATTCAAAAAAATTGAAATCATTCCAAGCATCTTTTCTGACCACAATGCAGTAAGATTAGATCTCAATTACAAGAGAAAAACGATTAAAAATGCCAACATATGGAGGTTGAACAACACTCTGCTGAATAACGAACAAATCATAGAAGAAATCAAAAGAGAAATCAAAATATGCATAAAAATGAATGAAAATGAAAGCACAACAACCCCAAACCTCTGGGACACTGTAAAAGCAGTGCTAAGGGGAAAGTTCATAACAATACAAGCACACCCCAAGAAACAAGAAAAAAGTCAACTAAATAACCTAACTCTACATCTAAAGAAACTAGAAAATGAAGAAACGAAGAACCCCAGGGTTAGTAGAAGGAAAGAAATCGTAAAAATTAGGGCAGAGATAAATGCAAAAGAAACAAAAGAGACCATAGCAAAAATCAACAAAGCCAAAAGCTGATTCTTTGAGAAGGTAAATAAAACTGACAAACCACTAGCCAGACTCATCAAGGAACAAAGGGAAAAGAGCCAAATCAATAAAATTAGAAAGGAAAATGGAGAGATCACAACCGACAACACAGAAATACAAAGGATTATTAGAGAATACTATCAGCAATTATATGGCAATAAAATGAATAACCTGGAAGAAATGGACAAATTCCTAGAAAAGTACAACTTTCCAAAACTGAAACAGGAAGAAATAGAAAATCTTAACAGACCCATCACAAGCATGGAATTAGAGTCTGTAATCAGAAATCTTCCAGCAAACAAAAGCCCAGGTCCAGATGGCTTCACAGCTGAATTCTACCAAAAATTTAGAGAAGACCTAACACCTATTCTACTTAAACTCTTCCAGAAAATTGCTGAGGAAGGGAAACTTCCAAACTCATTCTATGAGGCCACCATCACACTAATCCCAAAACCTGGTAAAGATCCCACAAAAAAAGAAAACTACAGGCCAATATCACTGATGAATATAGATGCAAAAATCCTTAACAAAATTCTAGCAATCAGAATCCAACAACACATTAAGAAGATCATACATCATGACCAAATGGGCTTTATCCCAGGAAGGCAAGGATTCTTCAATATCCGCAAATCAATCAATGCAAAACACCACATTAACAAACTGAAAAATAAAAATCATGTGACTATCTCAATAGATGCAGAGAAAGCCTTTGACAAAATTCAACATCCATTTATGATAAAAACCCTCCAGAAGGTGGGAATAGAAGAGACATACCTCAACATAATAAAAGCTATATATGACAAACCCACAGCAAACATTATCCTCAATGGTGAAAAATTGAAAGCATTTCCCCTAAAGTCAGGAACAAGACAAGGGTGCCCACTCTCACCACTACTATTCAACATAGTTCTGGAAGTTTTGGCCACAGCAATCAGAGCAGGAAAAGACATAAAAGGAATACAAATTGGAAAAGAAGAAGTAAAACTTTCACTGTTCGCTGATGACATGATCCTCTACACAGAAAACCCTAAAGGCTCTACCAGAAAACTACTAGAGCTAATCAATGATTACAGTAACGTTGCAGGATATAAAATCAACACACAGAAATCCCTTGCATTCCTATACACTAATAATGAGAAAATAGAAAGAGAAATTAAAGAAACTATTCCATTCACTGTTGCAACGAAAAGAATTAAATACTTAGGAGTATATCTACCTAAGGAAACAAAAGACTTGTACATAGAAAACTATAAAACACTAGTGAAATTAATCAAAGAGGACACTAATAGATGGAGAAATATACCGTGTTCGTGGATTGGAAGAATAAATATAATAAAAATAGTATACTACCCAAAGTAATTTATACATTGAATGCAATCCCTATCAAGCTACCAACGATATTTTTCACAGAACTAGAACAAATAATCTCACAATTTGTATGGAAATACAGAAAACCTCGAATAGCCAAAGCAATCTTGAGGAAGAAGAATGGAACTGGGGGAATGAACCTGCCGGACTTCAGGCTCTACTACAAAGCCACAGTCATCAAGACAGTATGGTACTGGCATAAAGACAGAAATATAGATCAATGGAACAAAATAGTGGTGCTGGTGTGATTTATGTCGGAAAGTGTTTTGCCTACGTTCTCCTCTAGGAGTTTTATAGTTTCTGGTCTTACATTTAGCTCTCTAATCCATTTTGAGTTTATTTTGGTGTATGGTGTTAGGAAGTGTTCTAGTTTCATTCTTTTACAAGTGGCTGACCAGTTTTCCCAGCACCACTTGTTAAAGAGACTGTCTTTTCTCCATTTTATATTCTTGCCTCCTTTGTCAAAGATGAGGTGTCCATAGATGCGTGGATTTATCTCTGGGCTTTCTATTTTGTTCCATTGATCTATATTTCTGTCTTTTGTTCTAGTTCTGTGAAAAATATCTTTGGTAGCTTGATAGGGATTGCATTGAATGTATAAATTATTTTGGGTAGTATACTCATTTTTACAATATTTATTCTTCCAATCCATGAACATGGTATATTTCTCCATCTATTAGTGTCCTCTTTGATTGCTTTCAGTAGTGTTTTATAGTTTTCTATGTACAAGACATAAATCACAGCAGGATCCTCCATGACCCACCTCCCAGAATATTGGAAATAAAAGCAAAAATAAACAAATGGGACCTAATTAAAATCAAAAGCTTCTGCACAGCAAAGGAAACTATAAGTAAGGTGAAAAGACAGCCTTCAGAATGGGAGAAAATAATAGCAAATGAAGCAACTGATAAAGGATTAATCTCCAAATTATACAAGCAGCTCCTGCAGCTCAATTCCAGAAAAATAAATGACCCAATCAAAAAATGGGCCAAAGAACTAAACAGACATTTCTCCAAAGAAGACATAAAGATGGCTAACAAACACATGAAAAAATGCTCAACATCCCTCATAATCAGAGAGATGCAAATCAAAACCACAATGAGATACCATTTCACACCAGTCAGAATGGCTGCTATCCAAAAGTCTACATGCAATAAATGCTGGAGAGGATGTGGAGAGAAAGGAACCCTCTTACACTGTTGGTGGGAATGCAAACTAGTACAGCCACTATGGAGAACAGTGTGGAGATTCCTCAAAAAACTGGAAATAGAACTGCCATATGATCCAGCAATCGCACTCCAGGGCATACACACCGAGGAAACCAGAATTGAAAGAGACACGTGTACTCCAATGTTCATTGCAGCACTGTTTATAATAGCCAGGACATGGAAGCAACCTAGATGTCCATCTGCAGACGAATGGATAAGAAAGCTTTGGTACATATACACAATGGAGTATTATTCAGCCATTAAAAAAAATACATTTGAATCAGTTCTAATGAGGTGGACGAAACTGGAGCCTATTATACAGAGTGAAGTAAGCCAGAAAGAAAAACACCAATACAGTATACTAACACATATATATGGAATTTAGAAAGATGATAATGATAACCCTGTATATGAGACAGCAAAAGAGACACAGATGTATAGAACAGTCTTTGGGACTCTATGGGAGAGGGTGAGGGTGGGATGATTGGGAGAATGGCATTGAAACACGTATGTTGTCATATGTGAAACGAATCACTAGTTCAGGGTCAATGCATGTTATAGGATGCTCGGGGCTAGCATGCGGGGATGACCCAGAGGGAGGATAAAGGGAGGAGGGAGGTGGGAGGGAGGTTCAGGAGGGGGAACTTATGTAAACCCGGGGCAAATTCATATCAATGTATGGCAAAACCAACCAATATAATATTGTAAAATAATTTGCCTCCAATAAAAAATAAATTAATTACAAAAAAAAAAAGAAAATGAAAATGAAAAAAAAAAAAAACAAGTGGTGCTGGGAAAACTGGTCAGCCACTTGTAAAACAATGAAACTAGAACACTTCCTAACACCATACACAAAAATAAACTCAAAATGGATTAAAGATCTAAACGTAAGACCAGGAACTATAAAACTCCTAGAGGAGAATGTAAGCAAAACACTCTTCAACATAAATCACAGCAGGATCCTCCATGACCCACCTCCCAGAATATTGGAAATAAAAGCAAAAATAAACAAATGGGACCTAATTAAAATCAAAAGCTTCTGCACAGCAAAGGAAACTATAAGCAAGGTGAAAAGACAGCCTCCAGAATGGGAGAAATTAATAGCAAATGAAACAACTGACAAAGAATTAATCTCCAAAATATACAAGCAGTTCCTGCAGCTCAATTCCAGAAAAATAAATGACCCAATCAAAAAATGGGCCAAAGAACTAAACAGACATTTCTCCAAAGAAGACATAAAGATGGCTAACAAACACATGAAAAAATGCTCAACATCCCTCATAATCAGAGAAATGCAAATCAAAACCACAATGAGGTACCATTTCACACCAGTCAGAATGGCTGCTATCCAAAAATCTACATGCAATAAATGCTGGAGAGGGTGTGGAGAGAAGGGAACCCTCTTACACTGTTGGTGGGAATGCAAACTAGTACAGCCACTATGGAGAACAGTGTGGAGATTCCTCAAAAAACTGGAAATAGAACTGCCATATGACCCAGCAATCCCACTCCTGGGCATACACACCGAGGAAACCAGAATGGAAAGAGACACATGTACTCCAATGTTCATTGCAGCACTGTTTATAATAGCCAGGACATGGAAGCAACCTAGATGTCCATCTGCAGATGAATGGATAAGAAAGCTTTGGTACATATACACAATGGAGTATTTTTCAGCCATTAAAAAGAATGCATTTGAATCAGTTCTAATGAGGTGGATGAAATTGGAGCCTATTGTACAGAGTGAAGTAAGCCAGAAAGAAAAACATCAATACAGTATACTAATGCATATATATGGAATTTAGAAAGATGGTAACCTTAACCCTGTATACAAGACAGCAAAAGAGACATAGGTGTATAGAACAGTCTTTGGGGCTCTTGGGAGAGAGTGAAGGTGGGATGATTTGGGAGAATGGCATTGAAGCATGTATATTATCATATGTGTAATGAATCAC
Organism: Moschus berezovskii; assembly: GCF_049115385.1. NCBI lineage: Eukaryota > Metazoa > Chordata > Mammalia > Artiodactyla > Moschidae > Moschus > Moschus berezovskii. Next base: position 38,198,522 of record NC_142482.1, read on the forward strand.
CAGTCCAGGTTCGACCCGTGATACAGGATGCTTGGGGCTGGTGCATGGGGATGACCCAGAGGGAGGATAAGGGGAGGAGGGAGGTGGGAGGGGGGTTCAAGAAGGGGAACACATGTACACCCAGGGCGGATTCGTGTCAATGTATGGCAAAACCAACCAATATATTAATGTAAAGTAATTTGCCTAAAATAAATAAATTATATACTTTGGGGAAAAAATTAATTAATTGTTTATTTCTAGTCCTGGTTGCAGGTCATGAGGCATCTGATCTTTATCCAAAGATAGATTACTGAGAAAAGCTTCAGAAACAAACTTAAGGTGTTCTTTAAGAATTCAATTAAATTTTATATTAATATCACATAACAGCAAAGATCTATTCAGGAAATGAGTCTTAGTAGATACAGACTTCCATTAACAAACTGGGATTTAACACTCATTGAAACATCCTTTTCTCCCTAAAATCACCCTCATTTTTACCAAATATAACCAAATTAAGACTTGTTTACAAAATAGATCTGTTCTCAATAAACTTGACCTGATCATTTATATAACCATAGACTTTTTTTTTTTTTTTTTTGCTTTGCTTTGCTTTGCTGAAACTTTCATGGAGTCTCAAACTTAACTTTAAAATAAAACCTTTCAGGGCTAGGAAAGTCATCCCAAAGGCTTATCACAGATTCCGCCTAACAGATCTAAGTGAATTTCTCCCTTTCTCAAGGTCTCCAAAACTGAGATTTCTGTACCTGTTGGTGAGATAACCTTCCTAATTTATCTGATAAAGTTACTGGAAGCCTAAGAGTTTCCAGTCTCTGAAGGGGTCAGATAGAGAAAAAAGTAAATGTTTCAATTTGTTTATTAAATACCATTTTACCAAATTACTGTTAAGTCATAATTAGTTTGAGAGGAAGGTTTCCTAAGATCTGGAAAACACAGATTCAAACCAGCAATTTTTCAGAAACCATAAAAGTTATAAGAATATTTGCCAGTTCATTCGGTCCTTTTGTTAACCTTTGTACAGTCATCAGGTTTCCCACTAGAATTCTTTAAGTTTTTACCCAGTTCAGAAACTTGTATTTATCCAAAAGTCCTTTTTATAAATCTTCTGAAAGAGGAAGCATTTTTGCAAGAAACTTGGTTAGTGCTGTGACAACACTTTAAGATAGTAATTAGAATTATGGCAACATTTTACCTGAATATATCAGAATTTATATATAAATTGTTTCTAGGATATCTGTATAAGTAACATTTACCATACAACATACTTGAGACTTCTTATTCACTTGACAATACTTCCCATGTAATTCAAGATGGAAATTGAATCCAATTAGTGTAATATCTCCCTTTGGGATGATTCAGGGGCCCTCTGAAGCATCCCAAAGTTAGCTAGAAGCCAAAAGTGCTTCACCAGAATGATTTAGGAAGTTTTGTCAACAAATATCAGAAAGGTTTAGAGCACTCAGTCAGATGGGACTATAGGTCACTGTGAAACAATATCTATTTAATCAGCCATAGTAACAATATAGGATTTCAGAGGCAAATATAGAACAGACCATTTAAGAGGCAAATAAACTTAACTCTATTGTCAAATGCAGTTTAACATCTGAAGAAAGTGTGTTCTTTTAACAGAGAGAAAAGCCAAATTCAAGTTTTTGCGCCAGCTTATTTTTATTCATTAACATTCCCAAATTTCTTTAGTTTCTCTGTAAGAGGAAACTAGTGTCTAGTAGTAAATGTTTTAAAATCTTATTTTATTTGGAAATGACCTAACTATTTAATAGACTTCCAACACTTAGCACACTTAGCACAACCCTTAGGAATTCAAGTTACACCAGTCTGGAGAGACTATTTTAGACAGATATTCTTAAAGAATAATTATTCTTAATAGAGCTTATCTAAAAGCTCATATCTCATTTACATTGTTTTAGAAGTTTTTTCATTCAACGTAATTTCCTTGTCGACAAACTTGTAATAGATATAATATTTAACTTATATTAAACCTAGGTACAATGAAAATATTTTACTTAATGCTAATTACTCTAAGACATGTCTATATTAGATAGGTCAACAAACAAACATTAATATCAGGTATTTAATACTGAATATTTCCCAGTTTACGTGAATCTGAAACTCAGTTAGGTTAATTTCTCTTTTACTTAGAATTGTCTGATTTGTAAGTGCTTATTTTTCTTTAGGCCAATTAAATTAGAACTCACAACTTCAGCAATATTATAAAAAAAAAGACACACACTGAGACATACATAAACCCAGACAGACAGACTTTAAAGTCTCTTGTTCCTTACCGGTCGGGGCACTCTGGCCAGTTGTCTGCGTCAGGAGGAGACCAGGGACAAAAGGGTCCCAGTTGCGGCCGCTGGGTCTAGTCCATTGGCAGGCAAGCTGTCCCCTGAGTACCCCAAGTACCTTTATAGAAACCCAATTCTAACAGCATTTGGTCTCGAATGGCCTCGAATTCATCAATCCCTGCCAACATTTCTTGAATAATATGTTTTGGACCGTGTCTGCGGTTAGCTGTTGCTTGTTTGCGGGCTAAGTCCTCATACTCAGTACGCCAGAGCAAATATTGTCCCCCAGTCAGACAGGCTTTAGCAACCATTCACCAATCATAAGAAGTCATCCATTTAGCTGTCAAAGCATCAAGTAAAGTTAGAGTGTAAGGGGCAGCAGATCCATATAGAGCACAAGCTTGCTTCAATTCTTTGACTAATTTCATAGGTAGGGGTTCCCAAGAAGGGTGTTCATTTTCCCATTCCTCATCAAATATTACTGGAAAGCAAGCCTATAAATATGGATCTATTTCTTCTCCCGGGTCAGAGAAAATACGCCTCCAATAAGGGCCAAACGGGGGACCCTTGCCCCCGTATGGCAGGGGAGGCACAGGAGGCCAGGGACGTCTCATAGCATTAAGAAGAAGTTTTTTCTTTGGGCTTGTGACAGGACAATTTGGCGGGGAATCTTGTAAGCTCTTAGGAGCATCTCTAGCCAGAAATAAAGCCTTCTCATCATCATGGTATATGGCAGCAGCCTCGTTTAAATCTTCCTCATTTTGAGGAGGTAGTTGGTCATTATCCCCACTCTCTTGTTTAGGACAGTCTTTGATGTTCATAGCCGCCAACGTTTCCCTCAATTGTCAATAATTAACCTCGTCTGTACCCCTGTCTTCTTTAACTATTAACTTTTCAGATTCATGAGTAGGATCTAAAGCATCCCTGATCATACTCCACAAGGAGAATGTATCAGCAGATAATTTTTCTGGCCCATGCAGGGTATAATAAGATTTCAATTGGTTTCCTACCTCTTCCCATGTTTCTAAGTTAACAGTGTCCTCTTCTGGAAACCAGGGGCATTGTTCTTGTACAAAATTTTAAAAAGCCTATAAGTTTGCCTTTTTTACTTTAATACTTCTTTTATTTAGTAATTGTAATATCACTCCAATAAAAAACTGTCATTCCTTAGACTCTCCGTTACCCATAGCGACAGAAAAGAGGGAAAAAAAGAAAGAAAACTGTACTTAAGCCTTCCCACCTATCCTCACCCTACCTATCTTATGCAGGAGGGCCTGCAGTGCCCTGAGTGGGGTCCTAGCCTCTCCAAAAACTGAACAATTAGGGGCTTCCCATCGGATGTCCCTGTTCTCGGGTGCCACTTGCCTGGGTCCAGCCTCGGCAGAGTCCAGGGGTACCCTCCGGATGAGAGGCATTGGTGAGAAAAGAAAGAAAAAAAGCGAGTCGAGTCTTGGTTGAGTGCAGAATCAAGACTACTTTATTTTCTTCACATCAGTGCTTAAAAACCCTAAAACCAACCATTTCAAAGAGAGGAGAATGTCTTGATAAGATCGTACCAATTTGGATGGGCTCTTAAAACATCAAGGCCACAAGGCATGAAAAACGACTTTATTGTGTAGCAATTAGTCAGCTGTGAAGTCTTATCTTGGGAGCCTCAGTCCTTGGCAGACTTTATGGATCCATAGGTAACATGATATCTGGGTTTGGGCTCTACCCCAAAACATCTGCAGAGACAATTTTCTACGTTAATGCTATATGTTTACTTATTTTGTTATTTCCCTTTTTCTCTATGTTTACTTCTAGTGTACTCTCAGGCACACCATAGACAGGGGGCAGGGAGAATAGCAGCAAATACCGGTGTGTGACCCTGAGGGCTAAGGGTCTCATGAGCTCCTTCCATATCTCACCCTAAGGGGCCCTTCTAAACTCGTGAAGGGCTCTATATTTACTTTTGCTTGTGGAGTGTTTAGGCCTATTGTTAGCAGACTTAGTTTTATGCCGGGGGCACTTTGTTCAGTCGTGAGCATTCTAAATTGACATTTATAACCCCAACAGGGCCAGAAGGGGTAGGATGTTCTGTGTAAAAATATTTTCCTCATCCTTGGCCTGTTTATAGGGACCCATGCACCCCCAGGGACTGTACTACTGCCAAGCAAAGGCTTCAAGGGGGATTTTTGAGCAGGAGTCAGAAGAATTCTTAGAAAGCATAGAGGACTACCAAGCATCAGAAGAAGAAAAGACGGAGGCCCGGGAGTAGATGATGGGGCGGCCCCAAGAAATCCCCAGAGGTCTGGACAGCCTTGCATGCCAGCTCTTCAAGCCAAGACCTGTCATGGGCGGGATCTCTCTTGCCAGCTCCCGACAAAATATATTATAATAGGTTTGCTATAAGTTAAATATTGCTATATTGTTATATCTGTTACAAGTTTGTCAACAAAGAAAGTAAAAAAACCTAGAAAAAAAAACTCCTAAAAAATGTAAATGAGATATGAGCTTTTAGATAAACTATTAAAAATAATTATACTTTTAAAATGTCTGTCTAAAACAGTCTCTCCAGATTTTGGTAACATGAATTATTATCATTGTGCTAAACTAAGTGATGAAAGTTCATTGAATAGCTAGGTCATTTCCAAATAAAATAAGATTCTGAAACATTCACTACTTAATACTAACTTCCTCTTACACAGAAACTAAAGAGATTTTTGAGTATTAATGAACAGTATTTGGTGCCATCCTGAGATGTTCTCTACAAGAAAGCAAAATTTTTTTTAGAAATTATCATTTCTAAATTTTATGTTCACCAATCTATAGAATGCTAATATAAAAGTCAGTTTTTGGTTGCTTAAGGAAAGTAGAATATATGTTTTGTTAATAAAGAAGGTATGAGGAATGAAACTGCATTTTATGAAGGGAAAAAGAAGTAGTTCTGATGTACAGGTGGCTGTTTCAGGACAGGAGAACAAAGGAATGGGCACAGAAAGTGATAAGGAGGTTTCATGAAAAGTGGACTCCCAGAAAAGTGTTTTGCACATTCTACAAGTTTTCTTGAGATATTGAACTGCCTTTGATAAAGGATTTTAAGTTTCTTTACCTCTGAAGTGATTTGTTCTATGTTTACCTTTGAAATCTTTTGTTAATTTTGGCTAAGTGAATGACTATGTTTCACAGTGACTTATATGACCCTACCTGACTGTTATAAACCTTTTTGGTATTTATTGACAAAACTTCCTAAATAACTTGACTTCTAGCTAACTTTGGGATTCTTCAGAGGGCCCCTGAGACATCCCAAAGAGAGTATTAAACTACCTGAGTTCATTTCACATGTTAAATTACATAGGAAGTATTGTTAGAAGAGTGATGAATCTTCTCAGGTTATATGGTTGATGTTACTAATATAGATATCTTAGAAATTATGTGAAATTCATGAAAATCTGATATGTCCTGGTAAAATGTTGTCAGTTATAATTCTAGTCAACATATTAAAGTGGTACAAGTCACAGCAATGACCAGGTTACTTTGTCAATTGCAATTTAACCAGATTTTAAACACGCCTTCTATGGTTTCATTCTGATGCCTTTCCAAGAATATTGCTACTTCAAGATGTATGGAAAAGACCTTTCTAAGGTTAACCAATAAACAAATTTTTTTTTGTTTGTTATCTGGTAAGCTGGTACCAGACTGGAATTTAGTCTACTTTCAATGTTAAGAGAACAAAATTTTCTTAGAATGAAACTTTCGATAACAGATTTTGAATTTGATTTATATTTGTTTTTTAAATCTTTTGTTACTTTGGTAAAGTAAATAAGCATTATTTAAGACTATGGTACATGTAGTCAAAGCTAATTCTGCTTCTACAAAAATAACCCCTCATGGTTAGACTTTTGCTATCCTGATGTCCTTAAAACATGGCATAGTCTGCTCCTAAATCAGGGAATTAAAAATGAATGAACAATAGCTGTAAATCAAAGAGTCAGGGCTATGGGAAATCCAAGACGGCTGCTTGGCTTTTCTGGGCTCCCTGACAAACCTCGTTTTTATTTGATAGATTAAAGTCTTCCCTGGCTACACGGTTAATGCCCTCACAATGACAAAAAAATTGTATTTCACTTAATATTAAGTTCTAATTTTGTTAATTAAGGTCTGTGTTTACAATAACTCACTTCTGAGCTAGTTTCTTGTTGTTATTGCTAAAAGGTTTAATTAAATTATTTAAAAGGACACTCTAAGTTTGCTTCTAAAGCTTATCTCAGTAACCAATCTTTGGATAAAGGTCAGATGCTCCAGGATGTACAATCAGGAGATTAACACCTGGCTATAATCATTTAATTAAGTCAGATGACCTGGGGTATACTGGGCTGTATCTAATGAAAGTTCTTGACTTAAATTCTTGCTTGTGACCTTACTAATAACTGCTAGCTATATTATTTTCTATGTCGCTTGTTTCAGAAGATTGTTTTTTATGTTACCAAATGTATGACTGAGCCTGTGATAAAATGTTGTTATGCAGTTCCATATGAGATCAATGATTGTAATAACGTAACTCTAGATATGGGAAGAAGCAACAAGAGGGAATATTTTCCTGGACCAAGAGGCTAGTAAGACAGGTATGGTCCAGAAACTTTTGCTACTTGCAAGGCCTGGTCTAATAACAATACATTGAGTGGCTTGTCAATGGAATCTTCGTTAGACCTGGGAATGAGCCTTCCCAGCACCACGGGACACAGTGGTCATGAAATGCCCCAAAGCATGGTCAAATATGTGGCTATGAAGGGGCTCTACTGACTAGAAGTTGGCACTTGCCAGTTGCCTCTACAAAGATTAAATCACTACCACTGCAGGCTGCTGACCTTCAACACCCCTTGAAAGGAGTCAAGATTAGAGATCAGATATAAGGCACTCTGTGCTCTGGGAAAAACCTGGAAGAACAAGCCTTCAGGTAGTCATATGTTTTGAGATAAAGATTTTATGAGACCAAATTCTTGCATCTTCTCATCCCTAGAGAAACACTAACGTCACAAACCAATGTCTAGTCCTGGTTCTCCTGGCTACCTCCTCAGCAGATTTTCTACTTCTATTAATCTTTGGGCCATGTATTTTTAACTTTCTTGTTAAGTCTCTTTCTTCTAGAATACAACAAATCTCCAAGTGGTAGTACAACACGAATATTCCTTAGCCAACACCCAGACAATGCTGAAAAAAGCTGCCTTATCATTCTGTGGACTCTCATCTCCCTCCATAAATCACCCTGACAGAGAGCAGCCAAAGTGAACCCAGAGCCCCACGACACCCCTGTACAGCCTGAAGAAGCCAGAATGGTTATCACCCCTTTTCCTTTGAGATTGAGTTCCCAAAGGCCTGACAAGGGAAATAGGGAGATAGTTAGATATGAGCAGGGTATCAAAAGGGGCCAAAGAATTGGCCCTGAAAATAGAGAGAGGAATGTGGTGACCCAAAGATGAAACACCAGATAAAACCAAGGAGGAATGCAAGAACAGAAAAATAAGACCCTTATCATCCTTCCCTCTCCCATGTTGTAACTATTAATGGATTTCAGGTACTCTTGAGCAGTATAACCTGTCTCCCCTCCTATCCCACACAGTGAGAAGGTATTTGCCTTACTCTTCTCCCAACCAGTGTACATGCCTCATCCAATCAACAAATGACCCACAAGACCCCTATCCTGCTCCTTGTACCCTGGGTATAAAATTGGACTAAGGACCCCTGTTCAATGTCAGTTCTTCCTTTAGCTGGCCCACTGTTCTAACAGTGTCTCCCACTCTAATGAACTTTATTCTCCTCTCATTCTGCCTCATGTCTGGAAATTCTTTTCCAACCGACACACAGACCACGACACTGGGCACTCTCCAAAATGTAGCATTGTTTACCAGGGTACCTCTGATTCTGGCTCTATAATTTTGTTGTTGCTGTTGTTGTTTAGTCTCTAAGTCATGTTTGACTTTTTGCAACCCCGTGAACAGCAGTATGCCAGGCTCCTCTGTCCTCCACTATCTTCTGGAGTTTGTTCAAATTCATGTCCCTGAGTTGTGATGCTATCTAACCATCTCATCCTTTGCCATCCCCTTCTCCTGCCTTCAATCTTTCCCAGCATCAGTGTCTTTTCCAATGTGTCGGCTCTTTGCATAATGTGGCCAAAGTATTGGAGCTTCAGCTTCAGCAACAGTCCTTCCAATGAATATTCAGAGTTAATTTCTTTTAGGATTGACTGGTTTGATCTTGAGAGAGTAACAAGCGGCAGGCTAGAGGTCCCCAAGCAAAGGAAATAGACTACAAGTGTCAGACTTTTTTTTCTCTCTAAAGCGGCAGGAGGAAACAAACTCAAGTGGGCTACATTTTTGTTTCCTTCGCTATACAAAATTAGAAGGCATTTTATTTTATTTTAATTTTCAAAATTTTTTATTAGAAAACTGAAATTTACAATGTGTTTATATCACTCACTGAGTACATGGCATTTAAAAACAACATCGTTACAGAAAGATAACAAAAATACAAAGTCTTAAAACCTAAAAGGAGGTTTCTTTTAAAATTCTGTGTTGTCATGATTCCACCTGGTTCCACCTGAACTTAACTTTTCTCAAACCATAAGCTAACCAATGCATTTCTCTTATGGAAATGTTTTTCTTAAGCTACGTTAATGAACTATGTATTTGCTTAGGATCTGCCTTTTTTCAAGTTAGTTCTGCCTAAGACTCAAACCTTGAACCAGTAAAGGCTGAACAAACCAGTGTGCCTTACTCGTGGGAACGTTCTCTTAAGCTCTGCTAATGAAACTCTGCATTTGCTTGAAAAGCAGCCTTTCTTTAAGGTTCATGTCCATTGTTTCATGATCAGGAATGACTCACCTTGTGCCCAGGCTATCTCAAAATGCATGCTGTGGGAGAGGGGCCTGATGGAAGTCTCTCAGTTTTGAGGTGATTCTTTAACAGCTAGCAAGGGGGGCACTCTTTTTACTCCCTTCTGATGTCTATGTCAGAAGCTTCCTCTATCCTTTTATACTTTAATAAAACTTTATTACACAAAAGTTTCATGAGATAAAGCCTCGTCTCTGATCCCAGATCAAAATCTTCTCCTCTGAAAGTTACAAATCCTGGTGTAGTTCCTGGTTCCTAGCTACAGACTTTCAATCTCCTTGCAGTCCAAGGGATTCTCAAGAGTCTTAAGCACCACAGTATGAAAGAATCAATTCTTTGGTGCTCAGTCTACTTTATGGTTCAACTCTCACCTCCATAACATGACTACTGAAAAAACCGTAGCTTTGACTATGCAGACCTTTGTTGGCAAAGTGATGTCTCTGCTTTTTAATGCACTGTCTAGGTTTGTCATAGCTTCCTTCCAAGGAGCAAATGTCTTTAAATTTCATGACTGCAGTCACAGGCAGCAGTGATTTTGGATCCCATAAAAATCTCTCACTGCTTCCCCTTAGCCCCCACAAACATGCCACGAAGTGAGGAAAAAAGCCTTCCTCAGTGATCAGTGCAAAGAAATAGAGGAAGAGAATAGAATGGGAAAGACTAGAGATCACTTCAAAAATTAGAGATACCAAGGGAACATTTTATGCAAAGATGAGCACAGAGCACAATAAAGGACAGAAATGGTATGGACCTAACAGAAGCAGAAAATACTAAAAAGAGGTGGCAAGAATACACAGAACTATACAAAAAAGATCTTCATGACCCAGGTAACCACAAAGGTGTGATCACTCACCTAGAACCAGACATCCTGGAATGCTAAGTCAAGTGGACCTTCGGAAGCATCACTACAAAGCTAGTGGAGGTGACGGAATTCCAGTTGAGCTATTTCAAATCCTAAAAGATGATACTTTAAAGTGCTGCACTCAATATGCCAGCAAATTTGGGAAACAGCAGTGGCCACAGAACTGGAAAAGGTTAATTTTCACTCCAATCACAAAGAAAGGCAGTGCCAAACAATGTTCAAACTACTGCATAATTGTACTCATCTCACACACTAGCAAAGTAATGCACAAAATCCTCCAAGCCAGGCTTCAACAGTATGTGAACCATGAACACTGGTTCAAACTGGATATAGAAAGGCAGAGGAACCAGAGATCAAATTGCCAACATCTGTAGGATCATCGAAAAAGCAAGAGGGTTCCAGAAAAACATCTATTTCTGCTTTATTGACTATGCCAAAGCCTTTGACTGTGTGGATCACAAAAAACTGAGGAAAATTCTTCAAGAGATGGGAATACCAGACCACCTACCTGCCTCTTGAGAAATCTGTATGCAGGTCAGGAAGCAACAGTTAGAACTGGACATGGAAAAACAGGCTGGTTCCAAATTGAGAAATGAGTATGTCAAGGCTGTATATTGTCACCCTGCTTATTTAACTTATATGCAGAGTACATCATGGGAAATGCCAGGCTGCATGAAGCACAAGCTGGAATCAAGACTGCCAGGAGAAATATCAATAACCTACATACACAGATGACACCACCCTTGTGGCAGAAAGCGAAGAAGCACTAAAGGGCCTCTTGATGAAAGTGAAACAGGAGAGTGAAAAAGTTGGCTTAAAATTCAACATTCAGAAAACTAAGATCGTGGCATTCAGTCCCATCACTTCATGGCAAATAGATGGGGAAACAGTGACAGACTTTATTTTCTTGGGCTCCAAAATCACTGCAGATGGTGATTGCAGCCATGAAATTAAAAGATGCTTGCTCCTTGGAAGAAAAGCTATGCCTCTGCATATTAAAAAGCAGAGACATTACTTTGCCAACAAAGATCCATCTAGTCAAGCCTATGGTTTTTCCAGTAGTCATATATGGATGTGAGAGTTAGACTATAAAGAAAGCTGAGCACTGAAGAATTGATGCTTTTGAACTGTGGTGATGGAGAAGACTCTTGAGAGTCCCTTGGACTGCAAGGGGATACAATCAGTCAATCCTAAAGGAAATCAGTCCTGATATTCATTGGAAGGACTGATGCTGAAGCTGAAATTCCAATCCTTTGGCCACCTAATGCAAAGAACTGACTCACTGGAAAAGATCCCGATGCTGGGAAAGACTGAACCAGGAGGAAAAGGGAATGACAGGGGATGAGATGGTTGGATGGACATGACTTTGAGTAGGCTCCAGGAGTTTGTGATGGACAGGGAATCCTGGTGTGCTGCAGTCCATGGGGTCACAAAGAGTTGGACATGACTTAGAGACTGAACTGAACTGAACATATTTTCTGCTCAGCAATTCCCCCAACTGAGCCCTAAATCTCAACAACTTTTTTAAATTTATTTATTTATTTTTGGCTATGCTGGGTCTTCATTGGTGTGTGGGCTTTTCGCTACTTATGGCAAAAGGGGACCACCCTCTAGTTGCAGAGTGCAGGATTCCCTTGTTGAGGAGCATGGGCTCTAGGGTGCACAGGTTTCAGCAGTTGCAGGCCCTGAGATCTAGAGCACAGGTTCAATAGTTCTGGCACATGGGCTTATTTGTTCTGTGGCATGCCGGATTCTCTAGGATCAGGAATCAAACCTGTGCCTCCTGCTTTGGCAGGTGAATTCCTGATCACTGAGCCACCAGAGAAGTCCAAGTCAGCTCTGAAAAATGACTTATTTAAATGAAATAACTGCCCATGGAGAAGCTGTATTTCTGAGACTTTTGATATCCTCTTCCAAATATTTCTTTAGGCCATATCAGCTCTGGGCTGGTTTCAGGACCTAAAGAAGCTCAGGTTCTTGATGGCTCAATGCAGAAAGAATTCAGTGAGAGATAAAGTGTGTCTCTTTGAGAAGTAAGAAGTGGATTTATTTAGAAACATACGCCACAGACAGAGTGCAGGCTAACACAGAGGGCAAGTGCAGCCAGTGCCAACAACTATTGAAACTTTTCCTAATAGTTCACCTGAGCTTTGGACACTGGCCAAATCCGCAGCCTCCACTGCATCTTAGACTTTGGAATAGACTGCCTGTGTCACCTAGATCTGAACCTACACTTATAAGTTATTTGACCCTCAGAAGACTGGCTATTCCTTTTATTTTTGAAAGTGAAAGTGTTAGTCACTCACTCCTATCTGACTCTTTGTGATCATGTGGACTGTGGCCAGCCAGGCTCCTCTGTCCATGGAATTCTCCAGGCAAGAATACTGGCATGGGAATCCAATCGCTTATCCAGGGAGCTTCCCCATCCAGGAATCAAACTCACATTTCCCTCATTACAAGCAGATTCTTTACCATCTGAGCCACCAGGAAAGTCCCAGAGATATTGGAATGGGTAGCTATTCCCTTCTCCAGGAGATCTTTCTCTTTAACTTTAGATCAATCTGCACACTCTGGGTTCTGAAAGCTTTACTCTGCATATTCTAATGCTTAACGGCCTTGAACACTTACACTCTGAATGTCAGTTACCATTATACACTACACCAACCAAAACATTTATCATATTTTACAAGGTCCCTTGTCCACAGAATTATGAGAACTTTTCTAAAATCACACACACACAAAAAAAAAAAAAAAAAACCACATGTCGTGGAGTCAGGAAAGCCCCAGCAGCCCACCAACATCACCTTCTTATTTAAGTCTCATAAACCTGCCCTTTCTGGTTCCAACACTAGAATTTGGGTGGCAGCTGGACAAGTTAGACAGGAAGGCTAGAGAAAGTAAACACACTGAGGTAAGTGGCAAACATGAGGCAGATATTAGACTCAGTTCCAGCAGCAAGAAGACAAAGGATTCCATCAAGGCAGGAAGGTCTCAAATAATAGCAGGGATAGGTACACAAGCAGCCAACATCAAGGAGGGCCCTTCATGAGAACAAAGCAGAAAAATCTACAGAGAGTCTGATGAACATTCCCAGGAAGCAGAAACCAAAACAGGTAGATAGTTGGTATAGGAAGGACAGAATCTAGTCCTTGGCAAGCAGAGATCCAGTTTTGGTAGAAAAGATCATTAAGGCAAAAGAACATTACCACCAAATCAGGGTTAGAGTAGTCAATTGTTGTTGTTTAGTCACTAAGTTGTGTCCAAATCTTTTACTACCCCATGGACTGCAGCCCACCAAGCTCATCTGTCCACACATTTCCCAGGCAAGAATATTGGAGTGGGTGGACATTTCCTTCTCCAGGGGATCTTCCTGACCCAGGGATGAATCCATGTCTCCTGCTTGGCAGGCGAACTTTTACCACTGAGTTACCAGGGAAGCCAAAGTACTCAGTTAGGCTACAGTTATAAACTGACTAAAGTAATCAACACAAGGCTAGATCCCATAGAGAGTGAATGCTTCTGGAGGCCAAGATTCTCAAAAACTGGGAGAAATATTATGAAAGCAGAGGGAACAGCAGGCTCTGGGAAAGGGGGTATCTCAGTGCTTAGGACAATGAACAAGTGTGAGAAATTGGAATTGTCTGTGCAGGTAAATCATAAAAATGGTTTCCGTTGCATTTTTGCCTCTTATTTAGTTATGCTTTTGCTTTGTTACCATTTGGCTTTTTCAAGGAGGCGCTCAAACACTGCCAAGTCCCATGAAGCTTGCATCTAATTATTACAACCCCCAGGCTGAGCCCAGAGTCATTCCCCTATATATGCAGTACCGACAACCTTCACAGCCATCATTATATCTTGATATAAAAATAATCTGCCAAGATTCTGTCAGTTCCCTCCGGATATTTGCTCTTGCTTTCTCAAAAGCTCCTTTGACCTGTATCATATTCAACTGTTAAAATCTTTTCAACTCTCCTTTTCTCTAATTGCTCTTGTGCAGCATGTCTGTCAGCATTTTGCCACTGAAATGTCCCCATATGTTTTTGAACCTGGAAGATTTTCTCGGTGTTTAAAAATGAAACACATATAAAGTTTCTTATCAAGTTACTTTTCCAGCAATAAAACTATATCTCCTCCCTCCCTTATGGACAAAGGTCAACCATATACCACCCAGATATCTTTGCTAACTCATCAGTTGTGACTGAGTTATTATTGCACTCATTCTAATGTAGGCAATAAAATCTCATAAAGTTAGATTTCTCATTATCTAAAGTAAAACATTTAAAGATCAACAATATACCAAAATGGAAGAAAAAAGAGAGAGACAGGCACTTATTCCACTCAGTAGAGAGTTCGTAAAGAGCAAACAGGGATGAGAAAATCAGCAAACTTTGGGGGGAAACAATTTGAAGATTATTCTATATGACTCACCTTGAAAATACAGGTGGCAATAGAATAGTATAGACAGTAAATATAAGGAAATATGAAATTCATTCATTCAATTGCTCATTTGCTGTAAATGTATTTACTAGGTTTTAACCCTGTTTCACATTGTGCAAGTCAGTATAAAGTAAAACAATTTTTTAAAGTTTGCAATCAAGGAAATTGCCTCCTGAGCATTAGAAGATAAACTGTAGTCCCTTGATTTGATATGTGATTGAATCCTACTATTGGAAATAGATTTGCTTGAGCTACTGTGTAACTGGAGAACGAATATATATATAGTTCAGCAGAAATGCCAAAAACTAAAATAGAAGGAAAATTACACAGACAGGATATTTATACATAAGAACAAGACATAGTCTTATATCAGGGAAGCATAAACAGCTGTCTTTACCAAGGGAAACCAGAATTTAAAGTAAAAAGGCTCCAGAAATGTCTTTATCATTTTTTCCTTTTTGGAGCCCTCCATAAAGTTAAGTGGTAGAGAAACCAACCCCCAATTCTCTATCAGCAGTAAGCAAACTCTCTCACCTGACCACCTTAGAATAATAGTGGGTTTGTGAGCATGCTAAGTCACTTCAGTTGTGTCTGACTCAGTGCAACCCTATGGACTATAGCCTGCCAGGCTCTTCTGTCCATGGAATACTCTTGGCAAGAATACTGGAACAGGTTGCTGTGCCCTCCTCCAGGGGATCTTACCCACCCAGGGATTGAACCTGTAGCTCTTATGTCTACCTGCATTGGCGAGTGGGTTCTTTACTACTAGCAACACCTGGAAAGTCCAAGAGTAGGCTTACTTGGTAGAAATTTCTGATATTTTTAATGGAATTTTTATGGTAGGACTTCACTGTTACTTTTTGTCTTAGATTTTTCCTATTTAACTTTTTTTTGTTTGATATTAACCATAGAATTAACAATTTGTCCAGTAAAAAGAGAGTTATTAGCAATTACTAGGTAGACTCGGACTGGAAAATCCCAAGGATGGAAGAGCCTGGTAGGCTGCAGTCCATGGGGTCTCTAAGAGTCGGACACGACTGAGCGACTTCACTTTCACTTTTCACTTTCAAGCATTGGAGAAGGAAATGGCAACCCACTCCAGTGTTCTTGCCTGGAGAATCCCAGGGATGGGGAAGCCTGGTGAGCTGCCGTCTATGGAGTCACACAGAGTCCAACACGACTGAAGTGACTTAGCAGCAGTAGCAGCAGCAGGTAGACTCGGAGAGATGAGGTAGCCACAAGTGCCGCACAGCTGCTTAATGAAGTCCTTCAAGTCCCTGAAATTCTCCAAAGCAGGGGAGAGGTTTAAGAAGGCTTTTGCCTTTCTGATGTCCCTTGTGCATTCAAGATCACTGAAATCTGTTCTTAATCTTCTCCATTAATCTAAAAGAACATCCTCCAAATAGCATCATTCAGCATTTCTCATCTACAAAGCTTTCTGTGTGCATAATTTTTCTAGTTTAACAGCAGGAGGGGATAGGTTTGAGAATCTGTTGTACTAAATCACCCAAATTGCCATGTGAGAGGCAGGACCATGTACAGCATTCTCAGACCAGGTATAAACACCTCCAAGGCCAAAGAAATGCATCATGTTGACATCAGTGTGGGACCTGAGAACCTTGAGAGTCAGTTACACTTGCTGTCTATCAGGGGTCAAAAGCAAGATACCAGGAGACACCTTGTAAATTCAGCTGATGATCCCTAAGATTTAGTTTTTGTCCTAATTGATTAGACTGAATGCATGGTAGATGGTCCCTGTGTTCTTGCTAGAGCAAGCATTAGAGTTCTATTTTAATTTTATGGGCTGATAACACATAATTCATGGGAATATCCTGGAGAAAATAAACTCTTGATGATTGTAAACATCTGCAGCAACTTTTTGAATGAATGGGCTAGAAATATTTATGGGGTTAGAGATGTAGAAATCAGCTATTCTCAACATCCTGGGTAGGTTTTCCATAAACTGTAGGTTTAATAAGGCTAAGACTGCAAAAACTTGTAGAGGTAGCATATATACACGTTCCTCCCTCTGATCTAGGTAAATATATAAATCTGGGAAGCTGGTGTGAGAATGTATCATTTAAGTCTCTACTATATGCTATGATCTTTAATAATAAAAGCAGTAAAAGCAGGGAAAAAGGCAGTCTGTGTTCGTGTTCATATATCTGAATTAAGTACTTGGCTTTATTGTAGTGTGAGGTTTTATTATGGTCACATGAATGGAGGAGAGCAACGTGCAGTCTAAAGTCCCCTCCCTGCTATCTCCTTTCCTTGTGCTACACATATGTCTTTGTTGGCTGGAGTACACAGACGGGAAACAAGTTAGTGGTCTAACTGATGCTTCTAGGGCTTCAGTATTTCAGAGGAGGCTTATGAGGAGAAGAGAGATGCCCAGTGTATGCTAAGAAACTGACATTTTCTGTTGGTGATTAAGCCAGGTAAGTGTAAAAAGAAACTTTAATCATGTAGAAGAAGGGCAGTGTTGAAGAGAGAGAGAGAGTGTGTGTGTCTGTCTGTATATGAAGGATCTGAGAAAGGTCAATAAAGACAGCAGAGAATCTAAGAAAACTAAATTTAGCATCTTCAACTCTCATGACCTGTGCGTCTTTGTTCTAGTTGTAAAGCCTTAAGGACTCTTCTAGAAAACCTGTAATCCCCTCCAACCTTAGATATTAGGCTTTTATCTTGCTCTCTCCGGTCCTGAACTTATCTAGTTCTATCCTAGTTGGTTCTGGATCCACTGCATGTTCCTTACATTATCTCTATATCCCTTGGTTTTCTTTCCATCACTGTCTATCCAGCAGAGGCATTCATTCTGTGTCAGGTGAGAACACACTTCCTCACCTGAACTCAATCATTCATCCAAAACCAATGCAAGAATTCATTCAGCAAACCTTCTTCTAAAGGTCTGGAATCTTTCCTACCTCTTCCAGCTTCTCATACCTCCTTCGGGAAGGAAGATGGAATGAGAGCAGGTCTGTGGTCAGGCAGAGCTTCCCTCACTCCCCTGTGCTGGTGCTGTCAGATGAGGTTACTTCAGTCATAGCACAGGACCCAGGAGAGAAGCTCCTGCTTATCCCAACCCCTCCTTGATTTCCCACCGTGGGCCAACCCAGGCAGCAATCTTCCCTTGACTCCCCAGGGGATGATGGAGGTCAGCTTTCCTAAGGAAAACGGACCTGAGTCATGATTTTTGTTTGTTTACAGGAAAGAAGCGAAGAAAAGCATTGTTTTCTATATAGGAGCCAACTAAGAGATCTCTGTGGTTCCATTTTTCACATCTTACATTATGATTAAATTATTCCGTATCACTTCAGCTGCTCTTCTAATTGGCATGCTAACTTTGTCTTATCAAGGCATCTCTCAAAAGCCTGGAGGAAATGGTAAGTTTAAAAAATGAGTGAAGTGGTATTTAGAATACTGGACTTCTGCATGGTGCCAAGAAAAGATGTGAGCAGTGTTTTAATGCATCTGAAGAAAGTAATTTCCATGGACCATATCTGATAAACTCACTCTATCATGTCACCATTCAGTTCAGGTCAAGTCAGTCACTCAGTCGTGCCCGACTCTCTGCGACCCCATGGACTGCAGCACGCCAGGCCTCCCTGTTCATCCCCAACTCCTAGAGTTTACTCAGACTCATGTCCATTGAGTCAGTGATGCCATCCAACCATTTCATCCTCTGTTGTCCTCTTCTCCTCCTGCCTTCAATCTTTCCCAGCATCATCATTCAGTGGTCACATAAAATCTGTATTAACTCTGGGATCAACAGTGCTAAAGACATCAGATATTTTCCAGAGTCTGCAGGTTCCACAAACTCTAATGGAGAGAGAATGACTGAATAAATAAAGGACTTAGGGAAAGGAAAGCTTTGTGAGATGTAGCAATTATTTTACTTTCAAATACATAATGAGCTATCTAGTTTGATCAATAGTCAACTGATAGAATTATGACTAATCTGTATGAATTCTTTGGAGAAGGCAATGGCACCCCACTCCAGTACTCTTGCCTGGAAAATCCCATGGACGGAGGAGCCTGGTAGGCTGCAGTCCATGAGGTCGCTAAGAGTCAGACACGACTGAGTGACTTCACTTTCACTTTTCACTTTCAAGCATTGGAGAAGGAAATGGCAACCCACTCCAGTGTTCTTGCCTGGAGAATCCCAGGGATGGGGGAGCCTGGTAGGAGGCTGTCTATGGGGTCACACAGAGTCAGACACGACTGAAGTGACTTAGCAGCATTCTTATTTAAATACACAGTAATATTTTTCTTTCACATTTATTAAGATGTAATAGCACTGTATAAGTTTAAGGCATATGGCATCTTTTGCCTTTCATTTATCATGAAATGATCATCACAATAATTTTAATGAGCATCCTCATCTCACATAAATACATATTCATAAAATAGAAAAAAATTTCTTGTGATAAGACCTCTTAAGATTTATTCTCTTAATAATGTTCACCTATAATGTAAAGCAGTGTTAATTACCTCTGTCATGTTGTTTATTATTTAGTAGTTATTCATCTTATAGCTGAAAGTTTGGTGCTGGGAAAACTGGACAGCTGCATATAAAAGAATGAAATTAGAACATTTTCTCACACTATATACAAAAATAAATTCAAAATGGATTAAAGACCTTAATGGAAGACCAGAAACCATAAAACTCCAGAAGAGTACATAGACAGTACACTCTTTGACCTGTCTTAGCAATTTTTTTTAGAACTTTTTCCTCAAGCAAGGGAAACAAAAGAAAAATAAACAAATGGAACCTAATTAAGCTTAAAAGTTTTTGTACAAAAGGAAAGACAACCTACTGAATGGGAGAAAATATTTGCAAATAATATGATCAAAATGGGTTAATATTCAAAATAAATAAACAGTTCATATAACTCAAGAGAAAAAAAAAAGAAACCTGATTTATGAAAGGGCAGAAGAACTGAATAGAAGATGTTTTTTCCAAAGAAAACATACAGATGAGAAACAAACCTTAGAATTTTTTTAAAAAATTTCTCAGGCATCTTGTTTAAAGTCTTCTCACTCATTTTTTATTGGAGTCTTCTTTTTTTCCTTAATTAATCTTGTCTGGCTAAGTGAAAGAAAGTCAAAGTGAAAGTAGCTCAGTCCCTCTGACTCTTCAGGACCCAAGGGAATTCTCCAGGCCAGAATATTGGAGTTAGCCTTTCCCTTCTCCAGGGGACCTTCCCAACCCAGGGATCCAACCCAGGTCTCCCACATTTCAGGCAGATTCTTTACCAGCTGAGCCACAAGGGAAGCCCAAAAACACTGGAGTGGGAAGCCTATCCCTTCTCCAGGGGATCTTTCCCACCCAGGAATTGAACCAGGGTCTCCTGCATTGCAGGCGGATTCTTTACCAACTGACCTATCAGGGTCTGGCTAAGTGCTTGCAACTTTTATCTTTTTTAAAAATCTCACTCCTTGTTTTGTTAATGTTTTTCATTGTTCTTGTTTTCTGCTCTGAACCTTACTATTTTCTTCCTTTTGCTTTGAGTTTAGTTTATTCTTTTTATAGTTCCTTGATATATAACATTAAATTATTTGATTTTTTTTTAATTTTGGAGATTTTTTAGTGTAGTCTTTTTTAACTATCGACTGAGCGACTAACACTTTCATTTTATTTCCATTTTATCTGCCTGCAAGGCAGAAGATCGGGGTTCAATCCCTGGGTGGGGAAGATGCCCTGGAGAAGAGAACAGCAACCCACTCCAGTATTCTTGCCTTGAGAATCCCAAGGACAAGAAGAGCTTGACAGGCTACAATCCATGGGGTTGCAAAGAGTTGGACACAACTGAGCGACTAACACTTTTACTTTCTTTTATAACTATAAATTTCCCTCTTAGTACTGCTTAGACATAGATGTAATAATCCTCAGTCAAATTCTAGCACGTCAAAAAACTATACACTATGACCAAATGGGATTTACCCCTGGGATACAGGGTTGGTTCTACATATACAGATCAATGTGACACAACATAACAGAATGTAATATTTAAAACAAAAAGATCACCTCAATACATGCAGAAAAAGCATTTGACAAAATTCCACATCCATTCAGACTTTAAAAAAAAGAAAAATTCCAAACAAAATAGATATAGAAGGAACTAAACACTATAAAGACCATATGTGAAGAGCCCACAGCTAGCATTATAATTAATAGGAAAAAACTTCTTCTTAAAGATCCTGAAAAAGGCAAGCATGCCCACTCTATCCCTTTTATTCAACACAGTAATGAAGGTGCTGCTGCTGCTGCAGCTCAGTTGCTTCTGTCGTGTCAAACTCTGTACAGCCCCATACACAGCAGCCCACCAGGTTCCCCCGTCCCTGGGATTCTCCAGGCAAGAACACTGGAGTGGGTTGCCATTTCCTTCTCCAATGCATGAAAGTGAAAAGTGAAAGTGAAGTCACTCAGTCGTGTCCGACTCTTCATGACCCCATGGACTGCAGCCTACCAGGCTCCTCCGTCCATGGGATTTTCCAGGCAAGAACACTGGAGTGTGTTGCCATTGCCTTCTCTGAATGAAGGTACTAGCAAGAGCAATTACACATGAAAAAGGTAATGCTATCAAGTCACAATGGAAAAGGAAAATTGTTTCTATTCCCAAATTTCATATTCTACATGTAGAAAACCATAGACTTCACCAAAAAAAAATTCTAGAACTCATAAACAAATTATATAAATTTTTAAGATAAAAAACCACAATAATCAGTACCATTTCTTTATAATAACAGCAAAATATTGAAAGAAGAAATCAAGAAAACAATCCTATACATTTAACCAAGGAGATAATATATCTATATACTGAAAACTACAAGATATTAATGAAAGAAATTTAAGAAGACACACATAAATGGAAAAAATATCTTATGTTCATGGATTGGAAGAATTAATAATGTAAAATGGTCATACTACCCAGAGTAATCCACAGATTCAATGAAATGCCTATTAAAATCTCAATGGCATTTAACATAGAAATAGGAAAATCAGTGCTAAAATTTGTAGAAAACCAGAAGACATCAAAGAGGCAAAGCAATCTAGAGCAAGAATAAAATGGAGGTATTACACTTTCTTGATTTCAAATTATGCTAAA
This sequence comes from Moschus berezovskii, assembly GCF_049115385.1. Taxonomy (NCBI): domain Eukaryota; kingdom Metazoa; phylum Chordata; class Mammalia; order Artiodactyla; family Moschidae; genus Moschus; species Moschus berezovskii. The sequence continues at coordinate 38,220,102 of NC_142482.1, forward strand.
CCAAACAATATGGAACTGTCATGCAAACAAACATATAGACCAATGAAACAGAATGGAAAGTCCAGAAATGAGCACATGCATATCAGGCCAACTAATTTTTAGCAATGGGGAAAGAACAGTCTTTTCAAAAGTGTTGGAAAAACTGTACATTCACATTAAATCAAAAATAATATAATCTACCTGTAAATGGCAATGGCAAGTGTGATGGATGTTTGTCCATGTAAGTCATGTAGTCATTCAGGATGATAATAGTATATATGCTAGAGATAAGAGGCAGAAATAAAATCTGTGAAATACTCTATGAGAAACAAATTGAAAATTAGTCTACTCACCTCTTTAGAACACAAAGACAAATTTTCTTAATTATTCTGACGTTTAGATAAATGCAGAATATTTTTCTTTTGTTTTCCAGTGATCAAAACAGACAGAGAAGATGAGTATTTTTCTTTAGCATTCTTTGTCTCCATTGGCATTTACATACATATTTTTAAAATGTCACCTTTTCTATCTATGCCTACAAGAAAATGGCAATTTTATATAACTTTGTTGGTAATTAGATTGTTCTATCTTAATCTTTTCTAACCTTTATTCTTCAACTTTAATCTATCCCATTGATCTTTTCCTTTTACTTTGCTCACTATCCACAATTTTTCTTTTGTTTTTCAGTGATCAATACAGAGAGAGAAGGTGAGTAATATTTTTCTTTAGTAAGCCCCAATGATTATCAGATTCTTTGAGTTATTGAGATGAGAAGTGTTGAGGCATTAAGATTTTCAGATGAAAAGTACTGATGTATGGAGCCTGCAGTCACTGCTATTTGTAGAATGTTTTCCAAAGCATTCTAAATTTTGGATACCTATTGCAATTTCTGATACAGAATTTCCTTGAAGCACTCATTTTAATTTTTCCAAATCTTTGAGGAGCCCACCTATATACAAAGAGACTAATAAATTTCTTTTTGGTGGCTATTACTCTTTAGAGAAATCCTTTTTTTTAAATAATTTTATTAGAAAACTTAAATTTACAATGTGTTTATATCACTCACTGAGTACATGGCATTTAAAAACAACATCATTACAGAAAGATAACAAAAACACAAAGTCTTAATACCTACAGGATATGGAAAACATTATCAACTGAGGCCTTAAATGTAGTAAACTTTACATAAAAAGGAAAAGCAATGAGTATACAAGTATACAGCCAGTTTAAGAAGTTAGCAAGATAAATAGAATAATCATAAAGAAAATAAAGCACCTAATACATACCAGGTATTAATGCAATAAAAATAAAGATAAAATTGAGAGGCTCAGCAGAGTCAAAGCTGCCTTAGAAAGCTTCTCTAAAAAGGGAAACATCAGGTAACAATAATCAACAAGAAAAATCTTGCAAATAAACAATATTCAAAATGGGAATTATTCATAGAAGCATTAAGAATATAAATAATAGAAACAACTTTATGCCTATACATTTGAAGATTAGTTGTCTCATATATAGGGTTATCATTACCATCTTTCTAAATTCCATATATATGCGTTAGTGTACTGTATTGGAGTTTTTCTTTCTGGCTTATTTCACTCTATATAATGGGCTCCAGTTTCATCCACCTCTTTTAACTGAAATCCTTTTTAACTGACATTCTCAAGAAATCTTTATTAACATCTCTAAAGATCAAAGTTATAATTTCTCCTTTGTCATTCTGTCATTATTGAATGCACCCACTTAGAATTTGTCAGACAACATTGCCTTGGGAACCTGTAACACCAAACTGAATAATTTATCCTCTTCCTAATTTTATTGATTGAAGTCAATCTTTCTTGCACAAGTTTGTCAAGAAATTACTTGGAAGCAAAAGAAGGTGAATTTCATTACCCTATTTACATCTACTTATTCACTACTGCTATTTTTTTTAACTTTTCAATTTTTCCTTTGGACTTTCACCTTCCACTGCATTCCTTTATGATCCTAGGCATATTGCTAAGTCGCTTCAGTCATGTCTGACTGTTTGAGACCCCATGGACTGCAGCCCGCCAGGCTGTCTGTCCATGGGCCTCTCCAGGTAAGAATACTGGAGTGGGTTGCCATCTCCTCCTCCAGGGGATCTTCCCCACCCTTGGTTCAAACCCACGTCTCTTATGTCTCCTGCATTGGCAGGCAGGTTCTCTACCACTAGAGCCACCTGGAAAAATTAATCTCTCAGATTGAAGCTTGAGTGTGCTCAATCATGTCCAACTCTCTGTGACCCCATGGACTATAGCCTGCCAGGCTCCTCTGTCCCTGGAATTTTCCAGGCAAGAATACTGGAGTGGGTTGCCATTTCCTACTCCCAGGAATCTTCCTGACCCAGGGATCTAATTTGCATCTCCTGCATTGGCAGGTGGATTCCTTACCACTGTGTCACCTGAGAAGGCATATAAATAGATTTAAATTTTTCTCTCAGTTTGAAGCTTACACAGTTTTTAAATGTACCTTTCTTCCACACATTGCCTTCTTTTTCCTTCACACCTCCTCTGATTCTGACATTCTAACTCCATCTTTCACTTGATCCCTGTGATTGCATCTGCCCCACCCAGAGAATCAAAGATGGCCGCCCCATCTGGTTGTCTTTAAATTAATCATGTTTGCAGAGGCCCTTTTGCTATGTAAGATAACATACTCTCAGAATCCAAGGATTAATTAGTATGTGGGCGTTTTCAGAAGACTATTATTCTTTCTATCACAAAATATACTCCTGCTTCATTCTCAACAGTATATGGAGATGTTTTGTAGTTTTTGTGCTTTCAGTTCAGTTCAGTTCAGTTCAGTCACTCAGTCGTGTCCGACTCTTTGCGACCCTAAGAACCACAGCACGCCAGGCCTCCCTGTCCATCACCAACTCCCGGAGTTCACTCAAACTCACGTCCATCAAGTCGGTGATGCTATCCAGCCATCTCATTCTCTGTTCTCCCCTTCTCCTCCCGCCCCCAATCCCTCCCAGCATCAGAGTCTTTTCCAGTGAGTCAACTCTTCGCATGAGGTGGCCAAAGTATTGGAGCTTCAGCTTTAGCATCAGTCCTTCCAACCCAGGACTGATCTCCTTTAGAATGGACTGGTTGGATCTCCTTGCAGTCCAAGGGACTCTCAACAGTCTTCTCCAACACCACAGCCTTACTCTCTGCAAATTTTAAATTCTATTTCCTTTTGTTGTTTTGATTGGGTCCCCTAAAAAGTCTCTGCAAGTTTTCTTTTCTAATTTAGTCCTCTATGGCTAAATTAAATCAACCAACCATTCATTGGCTAAACATAGCTGATGTTAAAAAAACATGTTTTTGTTTTTTTGAACAAAGAGACAACTCTTAAACTCCTCCAGATGGGAGAAGAAAAGTGAAAGTGGATTCTTTGGGGATGAAAGGGGGCAAAAAATGAATATTGAATCTAACTGCACATGTCTATATTTTGTTTTTCAGAAAAACTTTCATGGAAAGATATAATTTTAATTGTGCTTGGAACCATACTAATTGTCACAATAATTGCATTTTTCTATTGTTGCATAAGAAGATACAGAAAGCGGGGTAAGATATAAAAAATGCAATATAATAAATTATGACAAAGCCCAATAAAATCAGTGGGAAATGAAAATAAGGAAAGAGTAATATCAATATTATCCTGCATTATTTAGAAAAAAAAGAGATTCTTGGGGAAGGAAAAGAATTCCCCCACTCTCCTTTTGTTTTTTGGCTGGTCTAATAATTAAGTTGACACAGGTAGATTAACAGGAGAAAAAAATTAATTTTGTCCATACAAAGATCTCATAGATGTAAAAACTAAGAAGTAATCAAAGTAGGATTTTATATACTTTTTAAACAAAGAGACAGTAGATTTGTGAAGAAGTGACTTGGCAAAAAATACTGAGGCTTTGGTACTAATTAATGAGGAAGAAATTATTACAGAAATATACATTATCATATTTTCTTATTTTTAAATTATTCTTATTCTGATTAAAACTTACTTGTTCAAGATGTATAATTTCTTCATATATTGTCATATAAGGTTAGCTAAATTTTTGATGAGAACTTTGCATTCATACTTGTAAATCTCATTTATTCCATAATAATTCTTTTCTCAGGTTTATAGGATCTTCTAATTAAATTTCATGTAAATTTGGCCATGGCCCATAAAATATCAAGCCTTACATAATGTAACTATTAATGAATATATTTTTTAATAACTGAGAATTGAAAACAGTAGGATTTAAAAGCTTTACATGCATGATAGTGACTGAAAATAGTTTTCCTGAAAATTATTAAAAACATTTAAATAATCATATAAAGCTATAACATTTTGACTTTTTTGTAACATAAAATATTGATTTAATATTATGCTTCTGCTGTCTATTCCCCATCAGTCTAAGAGGCTTAATGAAAGATTCCCTTCCCTTTCAGGTTTTTACCAAAGAAACTTAGGTAAGATTGAAATATTAATCCTAATTAATATTAATCTTAAGTGATTAATACCTAATCACTTAGGTAAGATTGAAATAGAAATAATTAAATTACTTAAGCATAAAAATAAGATAATGTTATAAACTATAACTTGGCACTAGTGATAAAGAATCTGTGTTCCAACGTAGGAGACACAGGAGACCCAGGTTCGATCCCTGGGGTGGGAGGATCTCCTGTAGAAGGGAATGGAAACCCCCTCCAGTACCCTTGCCTAGAGAATTCCATGGACAGAGGAGTCTGTCAGGCTACAGACCCTGAGGTCACAATGAGTTGGACACAACTGAGCACATCTTCCTCCTTCCAGAGCTTATTTATGAAGATTTGCTTATTAGTTTGCTAAAGCTTCCATATGAAATTTGACCATTTCATAACTCCTTGGGAATTAGAAGTACTAACCTAATCTATTGAATGATAGACTTTCAAGGGACTTGTGATCTATGCTGTTACTGTGTACTGTGACTTAGGTCCCAAACTTGGATTGGTAGTCAGGAAAGCACCTAGCCTCACTAGGAATCAAAAGTTCAGAAGGTAGATGGAGCTCTGAGGTTAAAGGTTAGTCAGATTGGGACTGCAATGGGTTTTATCCTTTGGTAGGGCTTCCCTGGTGGCTCAGAGGTTAACGCGTCTGCCTCCAATGCGGGAGACCCGGGTTCGATCCCTGGGTCGGGAAGATCCCCTGGAGAAGGAAATGGTAACCCACTCCAGTATTCTTGCCTGGAGAATCCCATGGATGGAGAAGCCTGGTAGGCTACAGTCCACAGGGTCACAAAGAGTCAGACACAACTGAGCGACTGAACAGAACAGAAAGCTTCCATAACAAATTGGATAGGTTAAGTAACAGAAATTAATTATCTTATAATTCTGAAGAATATATATCTGAGATTGAGACAGTAGTGTCCAACAATCATAACTGTGCACATTATTGATTTGCCACAAAATGAACATACCTATGGCACCAACAATGAGATCAGGAATAGAACATCAACACACACACAAAACCTTCTTCTTGCCCCTCCCAATTACAACCCCCTTATTCACAAAGAACCACTATTCTGACATCTATTAGCACTATAGATGATTTTTTTTTCGTGTTGTAATTTAGTCCATCTATTAGAAATAAAAATGTCAGAGAATGAATTTCATGTGTATAAGGTCAACTGCTAGATGAATGGTGATATTTGATGGATATATAGAAGAGACATACATTTGTAATAGAGTGTAAATTAAGAATTTGATTATATTGTTTCTTTCTTTCAAATATTCAGCAGTGTGAGTTGTTTGTATATTTGGAAAATTAAGCCCTTGTAGGTTGCATCAGTTGCAAATATTTTCTCCCAATCTGTAGGTTGTCTTTTCATTTTGTTTACAGTTTCCTTTGCTGTGCAAAAGCTTATACTTTTGATTAGGGAGATGCGGGTTAGATCCCTGAGTCAGGAAGATCCCTTGGAGGAAGAAACCCACTCCAGTACTCTTGCTGGGGTAATCCTATGAAAAGACGAACCTGACAGGCTATAGCCCATGAGGTCACAAAGAGTCAGACATGACTGAGCATCTGAGCGTGCATGCATCCATTTGTTTATTTTTACTTTTATTTCCTTATGGAGCTTTTCTTGGCCAAGAGGCACATGAAAAGATGCTCAATATTGCTAATTATTAAAAGAAATACAAATCAAAGCTACAGTGAGGTATCACCTCATGCTTGTCAGAAAGGCCATCATCAAGAAGTCTACAAATAATAAATGTTGGAGAAGGTATGGGGAAAAGGAAAGCTCATGCACTGTTAGCGAGAATGTAAAGTGGTGCAACCACTATTGAAACAGTATGGAGGTTCCTTAAAAACCTAAACATAGAGTTGCCATATGATCCAGCAATCCCACTCCTGGGATATCTGGAAAAGACAAAACTTCTAATTTGAAAAGTTACACGTACCCCAATGTTCATGGCAGCACTACTTACAATAGCCAAGACATGGAAGCAACCCTAGTGTGCATTAAAATGAAAGACAAATATATATCATTTTATGTGGAATATTAAAAATAATACCAAAAAGCCTATTTACAAGCAGAAATAGCCTCACAGACATTGAAAACAAACCTACGGTTACAAAAAGAGAAGAAGGGAAGATAGAAAGGAGTATGGAATTAATACACACTAGTACATATAAAATCGATGAACAACAAGGACCCACTGTGTAGCACAGAGAACTGTATTCAATACACTGTAATAACGTATAATGGAAATGAATCTGAAAAAATATTTGTGTATATGTATATATACATATATATATGAATTACTTTGCTGTACCCCTGAAACTTTAACACAATGTTGTAAATCAGCTATATTTGTGTATATTAGTCTCTCAGTTGTATCCAACTCTTTTGGACCCTATGGACTGTAGCCCACCAGGCTCCTCTGTCCATAGAATTCTCCAGGAAAGAATACTGGAGTGGGTAGTCAGTCATTTCCTTCTCCCAGGGTAAATCAGCTATACTTCAACTTAAATAAATAAAATTTTTAATAAAATATATAAACAAAAAAAGAATTTGGTTGTGGTTATACCAAACTTAAGATGAGTAGGACAAATCTGAGGTATAATGTAAAGTTAGAAGTTTAAGACATAAATTTGAAATTTAGAATAAAATTAGAGATTGAATAAAATCATATAATTAGTCTTTTTATTGGGGTATAGTTGATTTACAATGTTGTGCTAGTTTCAAGTGTACAGCAGAGTGAATTTGTTATATACATACATATATTCATTCTTTTTCAGATTTTTTTTTTCCCATATAGGTCTTTACAGAGCTTGGAATAGAGTTCCCTGTGCTATACAGTAGATACTTTCCAGCTATCTATTAAACTATGGATTTAAATAACATGAGACATAAAAGTTGACAAAGAAATGAAGCTAACCAAGACATCAGCCCTTATATATACTGGTATTTAAAGATTGGGAAGAGAAGTAAGAGAGGGCCAGAAAGAGACATAGGTAGTTACATAGTGGGTGAAAACAAGAAGCATGATGGTTCTGAAATATTAAAAAACAAAGTGTTTCAAGGAGAAAATATGAAGATTAGTTTCTACTTGAATGTGTAACACAGAGTTTATTGGCAACCCTCTATACAGTGTACTGCCATCTTGGGTTATCATCAGAGCTGAGTAGATTTAAGAGATATCCAAATTAAAATGGTAAATTAAACATGCTAATCTGTCTTTATTGAAAGCTTTCCTTAAAATGAAACCAACAGGACTTTTGAAAGAGCACGGTTTTACATAGATAAAGGTAATAACAGAGAAGACAAGAGCAGTATTTTCAAAACTACAAGTCAAATGTGCTAGTGGTTCCTGACTTAGCAAATCCAGGTTAACTGAACACTGCATGGGTGATAGGACATAGTGGGCAGCAATACTAAGAAAGCACTGAGCCACAGAAAAACAGACAAATTGTGAAAAATGTATTCCTTTGCAGAGGGAAATGTCAAATGCTATTGAAATTCTGTTTAAGCTTCTCTCCATCTCTGTATGAATTGAATACTGTGTTTCTCTCATCCAAAGATGGGAGATTTATGTTCCACAAAAGATGATCAGAGCAATCTAAGGGACATCAAACACTGAAAACTTGGGCTTCCAGAGCCATAATAGCCAGGCACATAGTCCACTAATAATAACAAGATATGATAGGAATGAATATCGACATTTTAGGAATCAGTGCACTAAAATGGACCGGAATGGGTGAAGTTAATTCCGATGACCATTATATCTACTACTGTAGGCAAGAATCCCTTAGAAGAAATGAGGTAGGCCTCACAGTCAACAAAAAACTACAAAACGCAGTACTTGGGTGCAGTCTCAAAAATGACAGAATGATCTCTGTTCATTTCCAAGGTAAACCATTCAATATCACAGTAACCCAAGTCTATGTCCCAACCACTAATGCTGAAGAGCCAAAGCTGAACAATTCTGTGATGACCTACATGACCTTCTAGAACTAACACCAAAACAAGATGTCCTTTCATCATAGGGGACTCAAATGCAAAAGTAGGAAATCAAGAGATACCTGGAGTAATAGGCAAGTTTGGCCTTGGAGTACAAAATGAAGCAGGGCAAAAGCTAATAGAATTTTGCCAATAGAATGGACTGGTCATAGCAAACACCCTCTTCCAACAACACAAGAGAAGACTCTACACATGGACATCACCAAATGGCCAATACCAAAATCAGATTAATTATACTTTTTGCAGCTGAAGATAGAGAAGCTGTATACAGTCAGCAAAAACAAGACTGGGAGCTGACTCTGGCATCAGATCATGAACTCGTTATTGTCAAATTCAGACTTAAATTGAAGAAAGTAGGGAAAACCACTAGACCATTCAGGTATGACCAAAATCAAATCCCTTATGATTATACAGTGGAAGTGACAAATAGATTCAAGGGATTAGATCTGATAACAAACAGCCTGAAGAACTATGGGGAGAGGTTCATGACATTGTATAGGAGGCAATGATCAAGACCATCCCCCAGAAAAAAGTAATGCAAAAAGGTCTGAGGAGGCCTTACAGATATCTGAGAAAAGAAGAGAAGCTAAAGGCAAAGGAGAAAAGGAAAGATATACCCATCTGAATGCAAAGTTCCAAAGAATACCAAGAAGAAATAAGAAAACCTTCCTCAGAGATAAATGCTAAGAAATAGAGGAAAACAATAGAATGGGGAAAATTAGAGATCTCCTCAAGAAAATTATTAGAGATACCAATGGAACATTCAATCCAAAGAGTGGCACAACAAAGAACAGAAATGGTAAAGACCTAACATTAGCAGAAAAAATTAAAAAGCGGTGTCAAGAATACACAGAAAAACTATACAAAAAAGATCTTCATGACCTAGATAACCACAGTGGTGTGATCACTCACCTAGAGCCACACATCCTGGAATGAGAAGACAAGTGGGGCTTAGGAAGCATCACTATGAATAAAGCTAGTGGAGGTGATGGAATTCCAGTTGAGTTATTTCAAATCCTAAAAGATGATGCTATTAAAGTGCTGCACTCAATATATCAGCAAACTTGGAAAACTCAGCAGTGACCGCAGGACTGGAAAAGGTCAGTTTTCATTCCAATCACACAGAAAGACAATGCCAAAGAATGCTCAAACTACCGCACAATTGCACTCATCTCACACACTAGCAAAGTAAGGCTCAAAATTCTCCAAGCAAGGCTTCAGTAGTATGTGAACCATGAACTTCCAGATGTTCAACTTGGATTTAGAAAAGACAGAGGAACCAGAGACCAAATTTGCCAACATCCATTGGATCATAGAAAAAGCAACAGAGCTCCAGAAAAACATCTACTTCTACTCTATCAACTATGTCAAAGTCTTCGATTGTGTGGATCACAACAAACTGGAAAATTCTGGAAGAGATGGGAATACCAGACCACCTCATCTGCCTCCTAAGAAATCTGTGTGCAAGTCAAGAAGCAGCAAGCAGTTAGAATCGAACATGGAACAATGTACTGGTTCCAAATTGGAAAGGAACAAGGCTGTATATTGTCACCCTGCTTATTCAACTTATATGCAGAATACATCATGAGAAATGCCTGGCTGGATGAAGCACAAGCTGGAATCAAGATTGCCAGGAGAAATATCAATAACCTCAGATATACAGATGACACCACCCTTATGGCAGAAAGTGAAAAGGAACTTAAAGAGCCTCTTGATGAAAGTGAAACAGGAGAGTGAAAATGCTGACTTAAACCTCAACATTCAAAAAACTAAGATCATGGCATTTGGTCCCATCACTTCATGGCAAATAGATGGAAACGGTGACAGACTTTATTTTGGGGGGCTCAAAAATCACTGTAGATGTTGACTGCAGCCATGAAATTAAAAAACACTTGCTCCTTGGAAGAAAAGTTCTGACCAACCTAGACAGCATGTTAAAAAGCAGAGACATTATCTTGCCAACAAAGGTCCGTATAGTCAAAGTTATGGTTTTTCCAGTGGTCATGTATGGATGTGAGAGTTGAACCACAAAGAAAGCTGAGCACCGAAGAATTAATGCTTTTGAACTGTGGTGTGGGAGAATATTCTTGAGAGTTCCTTGGACTGCAAGGAGATCAAATCAGTCCATCATAAAGGAAATCAGTCCTGAATATTCCTTGGGAGGACTGATGCTGAAGCTGAAATTCTCATACTTTGGCCACCTGATGTGAAGAAGGGATTCATTGGAAAAGCCCCTGATACTGGGAAAGATTGAAGGTGGGAGGAGAAGGGGGTGACAGAGGATGCGATGGTTGGATGGCATCACTGACTGGAGGACATGAATTTGAGCAAGCTCCAGGAGTTGGTGATGGACAAGGAAGCCCAGTGTGCTGCAGTCCATGGGGTCTCAGTGTTGGAAATGACTCAGTGACTGAACTGAACTGAATAATAACTTAATAGATAAGTGTTGTGAATTGTATACTGAGTGCATACAGGGTTCTGCAGGTCTTACATATATCTCACATGATTTGCAAATTTGCATATGAGATAGGTACCACTAACATACTGTTTTATAGATAATGAACCTGAGAGATCTGAGGATAAATATTTTTCTTAGAGTTAAACCCATTCTTTTGGGCAGGAGGGTCATTCTGGAAGGCCAAAGGGGAATATGATGTTTTAGTGTCATATATACCCCAGTAAAATGGCCCAGCTACTTGTATATAGAGTAAGGGATACTTACCAAAAATGAAATGAAGAACATTCATACAGAAATTCCTTGTGTTTTATCGCTTTCCGCTCTTACATATGAGCAAATAAAATGCTATTTCTGGGACAGATTCAGTAGCTTCCTGGAGACAAATGATTTGACCACAACAAATAGAGAAAGAAAAAATGCAAATATTATGTGTTTAAATACATTTAGAAAAAGCAAAATGTCAATTTGATATCAATGGATTCTAGAGCATCATAAACCATGAAAGATGAGCTGACTTTTTGCAGCCACTGTCACCCAGTGAACATTTCCCAATTCTGAGTTCAGTCAAGAAACTAAAAATCAAGACATTTCTCAAGACAAATATTACAATTAAGTCAAGCACATCCATATTTTTGCAGTCTTGTGAGGCTGAATGATAGAATTGGAGCTTTGAGAGACCTTAAACATACAGTTCATTTTACCACCAAACTATGGAGCTATAAAGAAATGGATGTTGAAAAATATATGCAAACCTCTGAAAACTTGAGAAGAGTTTTCTTTCTCTCATAGATAAAGAAGATTTGATTTCAAGACTCTTCAGGAGGAAAACTTGTGAAATGCAGTTAATTAATGCTTTTGAGGAAAAGTATAGCCTTAAAACAAAGCAGATGAAAGTAACTAATACATAGAAATATAAATACATACTGTGCTTTCATGTCCAACTCTTTGCGACCCCATGAATTGTAGCCTGTCAGGCTCCTCTGGCTATAGGGATTCTCCAGGCAAGAATGCTGGAGTGGTTTGCCATGCCCTCCACCAAGAGATCTTCCCAATCCTCCTAACCCAGGTCTCCCAAATTTCAGGCAGACTCTTTACCATGTGAACCATCAAAGAAGCCCAAGAATACTAGAGTGGAAAGCCTATCCCTTCTCAGGGGATCTTTCTGACCCAGGAATCAAACCAGGGCCTCCTGCATTGCAGACGAATTCATTACCAGCTGAGCTATGAGGGAAGCCCATAAATATATACTAACGAAATTAAAAACTGTGATAAAAAAATTAAAAAGATAAATTGGCTTTTTAAAAAGACTAATAAAATATATAACTTAATAGCAATCTTAGAAGTTTTAAAGAATTAATAATAAAAGAAAGAGAAAACGCTATAGATATCAGAAATGAGAAAGAAGAAAGCATTACTCTAAAACATTTTAAAATATAATGGGAAAAATGTGAGGGATATTTTTGTACCAGTTACTTTGACAATAATTGACAAGTCACTTTTTAAAAAGAATTTGGTAAAACTGAAACAGCAAAAATTTCTAATAGTCCTCATTGAGAAAAATATTAATTTTTCATTAATTTATTTATTTTAATTGGAGGCTAATTACTTTACAATGTTGTAGTGGTTTTTGCCATACATTCACATGAGTCAGCCATGGGTGCACATATGTCCCCCATCCTGAACCTCCCTCCCACCTCCCTCCCCATCCCATCCCTCAGGGTTGTCCCAGTGCACTGGCTTTGAGTGCCCTGTTTCACACATGGAACTCGGAATGGTGATCTGTTTCACATATGGTAATACACATGTTTCAAAGTTATTCTCTCAAATTATCCCACCCTCGTCTTCTCCCACAGAGTCCAAAAGTCTTTTCTTTATATCTGTGTCTCTTTTGCTGTCTCACATATAGGGTCAGCAATACCATCTTTCTAAATTCCATATACATGAGTTAATATACTGTGTTGGTGTTTTTCTTTCTGACTTACTTCACTTTGTATAATAGGCTCCAGTTTCATCCACCTCATTAGAACTGATTCAAATGCATTCTTTTTAATAGCTGAGTAATATTCCATTGTGTATATTAAAATAAATTTCTGCATAAACAAAACTTCAGACCCAGAAAACTTCACTATTAAAATTGCCACAGGAGTTCCCTGGCAATCCAGTGGTTAGGACTTGGTACTTTCAGTGCTGTAGGCCCAGATTCAATCCCTGGTCAGGGAACATAACACAAAATAAAGTAAAATCCTTCAAACATCTAAGGAAGATTAAAAACCAATTTTAAACAAAACTCTTATAGAGTATTTAGACCATGATAAAATATGTATTCAATGAAGTTTTGAAGCCATCATAACTTATTATAAAACAAGCCCATTATACTACAAGAAAGGAAAATTATTGGTCAATATCCTGCATTGCACTCATCTCTCATGCTAGTAAGGTCATGCTTAAAATCTTGCATTCTAGGCTTCAGCATTATGTGAATCAAGAACTTCCAGATGTCTCACCTGGGTTTAAAAAAGGAAGAGGAACCAGAGATCAAATTGCCAAAATTCTTTGTGTCACAGAGAAAGATAGGGAATTCTGGAGAGATATCTACTTTTGTTTCATCAACTATGTCAAAGTCTTTGACTGTGTGGATCATAATAAACTGTGGAAAGCTCTTAAAGAGATGGGAATACCAGACCATCTTACCTGTCTCCTGAGAAACCTGTAAGCTGGTCAAGAAGCAACAGTCAGAACCCTGTGTGGAACAACTAATTGGTTCAAGGTTGAGAAAGGAGTATAGCAGGGCTGTCTGTTGTCACTCTATTTTAATCTATATGCTGAGCACATAATGAGAAATGCCAGGCCAGATGAGTTACAAGTTGAAATCAAGATAGGCAAGAGAAACGTAAACAACCTCAAATATGCAGACAATACCACTCTAATGTCAGAAAGTGAAGAGGAGCTAAAGAGCCTTCTTGATGAGAGTGAAGGAGGAGAATGAATGGGCCAGCTTAAAACTAAATACTAACAAAACTAAGATCATGGCATCCGGTCCCATTACTTCAAGGCAAATAGAGGGGGAAAAGGTAGAAGTCGTGGCAGATTTCCTTTTCTTGAGCTCCAAAATCACTACAGATAGTGACTGCAGCCATGAAATCAGAAGACATTTGCTTCTCGGCAAGAAAGCAAGGACGAACCTAGACAGTGTGTTTAAAAGCAGAGACATTACTCTGCCTGACAGGGGTCCATATAGTTAAGGCTATGGTCTTCCCAGTCGTCATGAACAGTTGTGAGAGCTGGACTGTAAAGGAGGCAGAATGGGGAAGAATCAATGCCTTTGAACTGAGGTGCAGGAGAAGACTCCTGAGAGTCCCTTGGACAGCAAGGAGATCAAACCACTCAATCTCAAGGGAATCAACCGTGAATACTCATTGGAAGGAAGCTCTGATGCTGAAGCTGAAGCTCCAATATTTTGATCACCTGATGCGAACAGCCTGACTCACTGGAAAAGTCCCTGGAAAGATTGAGGGTAGAAAGAGAAGGGGGCATCAGAGGATGAGATGACTGGACAGCATCACTAATGCAATGGACATGAACCTGGGAAAACTTTGGGATATGTGAGGGACAGAGAGGCCTGGCATGCTGAAGTCCATGGGGTCACAAAGAGTCGGACATGACTGGGCAACTGAACAACAACATCCTGCATAAATAGAGATGCAAAATTTTTAAACAAATATTAGCAAATTGATTCATGTATATATATATAATATATATATCATGTATATATATGAATGCATATGCATAAATATCAAAGTTAGTATTTATTCAAGGATGTAAACATGATTTCATATTTGAAAATCAATGTAAGTTATCCATTAATGGAAACAGGGATAACATTTATATCATCATCTCAATAGGTACACTGAATATTTGATACAAAGAATACATGAAGATCTTGACATGTATTTATGCAAAAGTATATATCCCCAAATATGAAATATCATGTTAAATTCTGAGAACAAATAGCACACGTACCGATGAAGTACTGAAAGTTTCCACCCTGACATTGGTTATCATGTAAGAATATATACTATTCCTCCTCTTATTAAAAATGGAATAAAGATGCTAGTCAGAACCAATAAAGCAAGAAAAAGGTAAATTGCATGTGGATGTGGATTGGAAGAAAAGAAAAAGAGTATTCACCAAATACATAATTGTATATGTACAAAATTAGAAATAAAAATTTTACAAGTAATATTTGAATTAAGAAAAGTTGCTAGATATAAGGTCATGATTTTAAGATAACTTGAATTTCATATACTAGCAAAAAACAACAGCAGCAGCAAAAAACACACATGAAAATTAAATTCAGAAAAGATACCACTCCCACAATATCACAAAAGAATATCAAACACCTTGAATAAATCTAATAAGAGGAAGGTAGATCTTTACACTGAAAATTAAGAAGTATTGTTGAAAATTTGTTTCAAAAAATTTTAAATAAATTAAAGGACATGTCGTATTCAAAAAATGAGCAACTCAGTATTAAAAAGATGTCCATTCTCCCAACACTGATCCACATGTTAACTGCATTTCACAAATACAAATTTTCACAGAGTGTTTAGTTATGGAATATTACAAGCTGATTTTAATTTTTATGAACAAAATAAAACTCTAATCTACTACCAAAAAAAACCCATTAGAAATAAAAAATTCAGTAAAGATGCAGGATGGACTAAATCAATTATATTTCCATACACTGAAAATTAACTATCTATAAATAAATGAAAAAAAATAATCTTTACAACAGCATGGAAAAGAATAAAATAGGAATAAACTTAACCTAAACTTAACTTAAAAGGTGAAATACCTAATAATGAAAACAATAAAGCACTGAAAAAAGAAACTTAAAACACAAATAAATGTAAAATTATTTTATATTCTTGAATTGAAAGATTAATATTTTCAAAATGTTCAATTCTCTACCCAAAGTAATATACAGATTCAATGAAATCCAGGTCAAATTCCAAAGACATTTTTCATTGCAATAGAAAAACTGATAAAATTCATATTAAACCACAAAGGAGACTAAATAGCCAAAGCAATCTTGAACAAGAATAATACTGGACTGGCTGTCTGTTTCACATATGATAATATACATGTTTCAATGCTATTCTCTCAAATCATCCCACCCTCACCTTCTCCCACAGAGTCCAAAAGACTGATCTATACATCTGTGTCTCTTTTGCTGTCTTGCATGTAGGGTTATCATTACCATTTTTCTAAATTCCATATATATGCATTAGGATACTGTATTGGTGTTTTTCTTTCTGGCTTACTTCACTCTGTATAATAGGCTCCAGTTTCATCCACCTCATTAGAACTGATTCAAAGGCATTCTTTTTAATGGCTGAGTAATATTCCATTATGTAAATGTACCACAGCTTTATTATCCATTCATCTGCCTATGGACATCTAGGTTGCTTCCATGTCCTGGCTATTATAAACAGTGCTGTGATGAACACTGGGGTACTCGTGTCTCTTTCAATTCTGGTTTCCTCAATGTGTATGCCCAGCAGTGGGATTGCTGGGTCATATAGCAGTTCTATTTCCAGTTTTTTAAGGAATCTCTGAACTGTACTCCATAATGGCTGTACTAGTTTGCATTCCCACCAACAATGTAAAAGGGTTTCCTTTTCTCCACACCCTTTCCAGCATTGAAACATGTATATTATCATATGTGAAACAGATCACCAGTCCAGGTTTGATGCATGAGACAGAGTGCTCAGGGCTGGTGCACTGGGATGACCCAGAGGGATGGGATGGGGAGGGAGGTGGCAGGGGATTTCAGGATGGGGAACACATGTACACCCATGGCTGATTCATATCAATGTATGACAAAACCACTATAATATTGTAAAGTAATTAGCCTACAATTAAAATAAATAATTTTTTTTAAAAATAAATAAAACACTTTCAAAAATAAATAAAACACTTTCAAAACACTGGAGGCATCACATTTCTTGATTTCAAATTATGCTAGAAAGCTATAGTAATCAAAACAGTATGATTCTGGCAAACAGACACAGTGGGACAGAACAGAGAGCCCAGAATTAAACCCACATATATCTGGTCAATTAATCTTCAACAAAAGTGACATGAATGCACATAGAGGAAAGAATAGCCTCTTCAATAAATTATGTTGGGAAAACTATGTATCAGTTCAGTTCAGTTCAGTTCAGTCGCTCAGTCGTGTCCGGTATACCCACATGCAAAAGAATGGGATTGGACCCTTATGTTGCTGCTGCTGCTGCTAAGTCACTTCAGTCGTGTCCGACTCTGTGTGACCCCATAGATGGAAGCCCACCAGGCTCCCCCGTCCCTGGGATTCCCCAGGCAAGAACACTGGAGTGGGTTGCCATTTCCTTCTCCAATGTGTGAAAGTGAAAAGTGAAAGTGAAGTCGCTCAGTCGTGTCCGACCCTTAGCGACCCCATGGACTACAGCCTACCAGGCTCCTCCATCCATGGGATTTTCTAGGCAATAGTACTGGAGTGGCTTGCCATTGCCTTCTCCGGGACCCTTATGTTACCATACACAAAAATCAACTCAAAATGAATTTATATATGAGATTAAATTCATAAAACTTCTAGGCAAGAAAAAACATAGGAAAAACCTCTTTCACCTTGTATGCATGCATGCTAAGTTGCTTCAGTTGTGTCTGACTGTTTGCAACCCTATGGACTGTAGCTCATCAGGCTCCTCTGTCCATGGGATTCTCCAGGCAAGAGTACAGGAGTGGGTTGCCATGCCCTCCTCCAGGGGATCTTCCCAACTCAGGGATCGAACCCACATCTCTTATGTCTGCTGCATTGGCAGGCACATTCTTTACCACTAGCATCACCTGAGAAGCCCCCCTTCACATTGGTCTTGACAATTATTTCTGGGATGTGACACTAAAGGCACAAGCAAAAAAAGTAAAAATAAACAAATAGGACTATATCATACTATAAAGCTGCACAGCAAAAGAAATGATCAGCATTTGGAAAATGAAGACAACTACAGAAAGGGAGAGAATATTTGCAAATTATGTATTTGATGATGGTTGTATACCCAAAGTATATAAGAAATTCATGTAATTTAATAGCAAAAAACAGACAAACCAATCCTCTAAAAATGGGCAAAAACACCTGACCTCATATTTCTCAAAAGTAGACATGCTGATGGCCAATTAGTAATTAAAAATGTGCTTCACATCACTAATCCTCAGGGAAAGGCAAATCAAAACCATGATTAGATATCACTCACACATATTAGAATGGGTATTACCAGAGAGACAAAAAAATGACAAATGATGGGAAAGATATGGAAAAGGAGAACGCTTACAAACTGTTGGTAAGAATGTAAATTAGTATAGCCATACGGAAAACAGTATGGGCATTCCTCAAAAACTTAAAAATGGTACTGTGTATTTATCCAAAGAAATGAAGTTAATATTTTGAAGAGATTTTTTCGATCCCACATTCATTGCAGCACTATTCACGTAAGCCAAGATATAAATAGATGGGGAAACAGTGACAGACTTTATTTTGGGGGTCTCCAAAATCATGGCAGATGGTGACTGCAGCCATGAAATTAAAAGACTCTTGCTCCTTGGAAGAAAAGTTATGACCAACATAGACAGCATATTAAAAAGCAGAGACATTATTTTGCCAGCAAGGATCCATCTAGTCAAAGCTATGGTTTTTCCAGTAGTCATGTATGGATGTGAGAGTTGGACTAAAAGAAAGCTGAGTGCCAAAGAATTGACGCTTTCAAACTGTGGTGCTGGAGAAGACTGTTGAGAGTCCCTTGGTCTGCAAGGAGATCAAGCCAGTCAATCCTAAAGGAAATCAATCCTGAATATTCACTGGAAGGACTGATGCTGAAGCTGAAGCTCCAATAAACTAGCCACCTGATGCAAAGAGCTGACTCACTGGAAAAGACCATGCTGGGATGCTGGGATCCCAGCATAATAAAATATGCTTTTATTTGGAATGAATTTTATTTCTTCTGTTTACTTTTCAGGGGAGCTCAAACAGGAAAGAGGCAAGTACCAATAAGTTTTCCACTGTGTACCTTGCTATTCTCTTATCTGTTTCTTGTATCCTTGAAACTTAATGTTGAAACTTCTAGTGATCACCCGCCGTAACTCAAACAACAACATATTTGTACATGATTTGATGTCAGATCTTAGCTTTCAACTCAGTTACCTAGTGTCATTTGTAATTCAGTTTATGCTGCGAAAGATTGAGGGCAAGAGGAGGAGGGGGTAACAGAGGATGAGATGGTTGGTTGGCATTACCAACTCAAAGGACATGATTTTGAGCAAACTTGGGGAGATAGTGATGGACAGAGAAGCCTGGCATTCATGGGGTTGCAGAAAGTCGGACTCAACGACTGAAAAACAAAAACAATGAATATAGTAAATCTCACATGACTATGGTGACAAATACAGCTTGGCACAAATACAGGCCTTCTCTGTATTCTTCCTCACTTTTTAATAAGTACCTGTCTTCTGCATGTGTGTACATTTCCATTTTAAAGTGAAAAAGAAAGCCCCAATGATATAAAAATGGCTGATACTGTACATCCCAAAAGAATTCCCACCCTAACTCTCCTTAATGGTTTCATTTCCTAATGTAGTTTCTTTTGCACTAAGGGGTGGAAGGATGTAAAATGACACTGTCTCTGACTGATGAGATGCCCTTTGCAACCTTATGGCTCCAGTTTTCACAAATATGGGTCAAGATGTACCACGGAGTAAACTGTGAAGGAATCCCAATTTTTGTTCTCCTTTCTTCCTGAAAATATGCTTTTATTTGGAATGCATTTTTATTTCTTCTGTTTACTTTTCAGAGGAGCTTGAACAGGAAAGAGGCAAGTACCAATAAGTTTTCCATTGTGTACCTTGCTATTCTCTTATCTGTTTCTTGTATCCTTGAAACTTAATGTTGAAACTTCTAGTGATCACCTGCCGTAACTCAAACAACAACATGTTTGTACATGATTTGATGTCAGATCTTAGCTTTCAACTCAGTTACCTAGTGTCATTTGCAATTCAGTTTATGCCATTATTACCTCTTTCATATTTCTATCTATATCAAGAAGGCAAGGCCCTTCTGTGAACAGAATTTTAGCACCAAGATATATTTCACATTTGAGTGTTTTAAAGTTCTGACCGTCAGTTTTCCCCAAGATAGGCTTTTTCAATTTAGATCTCTCTTCATTTCCACAAGACATCTCTTTTCTATTTCTTCTCTACCCTATTTTATTTGGAAGGATGAGTTTTTCCTCACAGTAATGTATATGAGATTACATTAAGTGAAGTGAAAGTTGCTCAGTGGTGTCCGACTCTTTGTAACCCCATGAACTATACAGTCCATGGAATTCTCCAGGCCAGAATACTGGAGTGGGTAGCCTTTCCCTTCTCCAGGGGATCTTCCAAACCCAGGGATCGAACCCAGGTCTCCCACATTGCAGGCAGATTCTTTACCAGCTGAGCCACAAGGGAAGCCCGAGATTACCTTAGTCTCCCCGTTTTTAAGTTAGGAAGTATATCCTAAAAGACATCTAAGTTTAGGAAAGTTGTAACTTGAGAGGCAGAGATGAGTATTAATAGATATTTTAGTCTAGCGAACACAGGAGAGATGGGGGAAAGACCACACAGTGGATTAACACTGCCAGAGAGCTTTCCTTCAAAGTATAGGACAAGTAACAGTGTGCATAGTAACATCTTGAAACCTATAAATCATAAGGACTTCCAAACACTGTCTTTTAACAAAATGTCAATTTCTCTAAATGAGCTAATCTTTTGAAATTTATACAAAAGCTTTATAAGTGACTTCAATATAGCCCAGAGTCACATTATAGAGTGAGATAAAATTAGTGCTTAAAGCACAGTCTAACACTTTGCTTTGATTATACAATAAAATCAAAGCATTTGTTTTCCTCCATTAACTCATTGCTGAAGATTATATTTCCCCCAAATACATGAATCAGTCATCTACATCATTTTTTCCATTTATTTTCTGTTTGTAAAAGATTTGTTTGCTGAAAATCCTTGATAATGAAAGTGAAAAAGTATGGAAAGAATTTGGTTAGAACAGTGTCACTCAATTTTTTTACTTTCTGAAGTAAATGATAAAATAAGAAAGTATAGGCTTTCAAAGCTAATTTGAAAGTCCTTCTATTGACCACTAATTTATCCCAGTTTTATTAAGTGTAAAGAATTAGAAACCAACAGACTTACAAAAACATTGTACCCAAAATATAGTCATTAACTTTCTCAATGGCTGTGGCATCTTCTAAAAATACCTTTTCAGGACTTATACACGTGTTTAGTGGCTCAGATGTAAAGAATCTGCCTGCAGTGCAGGAGAACCGGGTTCAATCCCTGGATTGGGAAAATCCCCTGGAGAGGGGAGTGGCAACCCACTCCAGTATTCTTGCCTGGAAAATTCCATGAATAGAGGAGCCTGGTGGGCTACAGTCCATGGGGTTGTAAAGAGTCAGACCCAACTAACATTTTCACTTTCACCCTAATTACAGAAATGGTGTTTTCTCTTATGAACATGTGCTCAGTTCTGTTCAACTCTTTTGCAACCGCGTGGACTATAGCTTGCCAGGCTCTTCTGTCCATGGAACTCTTCAGGCAAGAACACTGGAGTGGGCGGCCATTTCCTTCTCCATTTCTCTTACAGACATCTTGTTTAATCTGACATAGTCAGAAACATTTCAAAACTAAAAGTCAATTTCAGTAAACTACTACCAAGGTAAAATTATTGTTGCAAAATTATTTTATTATTTTATTAAACAGGTTTCTTGGTCTAAATTTGAAATACTTATATCCTGTAAAACTCTCCATAAACGAAACATGTATGATATGAAACCCTGGTTTTCATTCTTTCTACACATTTCCCATGGTTCTTTTATTAAGTCAATTGAGAAACTGATTCCCTTTCTTAACTTTTCCACATGCTTACTTACAATATTTTTCCTTTCTTTTTTTCTGGGTGGGGGGTATGGGGGTGTTTTTATGTTTTTTTCTTAAATTACATTCTTCCTGCCAATTTTATATAAAGTGAGAACATTCAAATTATTTCTTTTTTTGTTTGTTGGTGTTCTTTGACATATGCATGAGTGTTTTTCTTTTTTTAATTAATTTATTTATTTTAATTGGAGGATAATTGCAGTATTGTGGTGGGTTTTGCCATACATAGACATGAATCAGCCACAACTATTCATAACTACTTCAATATTTAATGAGCAACTTTTTTATGACTTGTTAATGGATATAATTCCTAGAAATATTTTTCTTTGTTTTGTTTCCTTCCTTTAATACATTCTTGGGCTCTGTCTTCTAGATAACTACCAAAATTTCATCATAAGCTTGTTGAAATGAACAAGACTAGGCTGAGAAGAATGTGGTATTCTCCATTTAATAGAAAGCTTTCTTTAACCTGGGTTCTCCAAGGTGTCCTCTGAGATGGAGCGCCCACTGATTTGTACATGATATTGCCCCTGTTTTTAAGGAAAAGCTTCAGACTTCCAACCTGCTGAGAGAGAACTTTTTACAGAACTTTGTAGGTTACTGATGTCAGCAGTAAACTTAAGACCTGCTAGTCCACGTCTCTTGACCAAACCCTCAAGTGATCCAGTGTATGGAAATATTTTTGCCAGATTTGCCCTAGTTATTTTCAGTTTCCAGCCATAGTTATGAATCCTCTTTCATTTTTATTTTTAATCATTTGATTATTAATTTGCCAGATCACTATTCCTTTTGGATCTTAATCATATGTTTTTCACTCAAGTAAATCTCATTGATAGCATATCACTAAAGTCTAAGTTATGTCCTGAGATAATTCCACAACTCTTTTTAATATTCTAGCACAAAAATTACTTAAAATTCTATGTCCCTACATAGCAATGGTAGTGTTCTTCAAATTGTAGTGATGTTTTCAGTAAAATGGTTTATAGAGATACACCTCTTTAATAACAAAAAGAACATAGCTTGAAAATGTCGCAGAAACAATCATTCGGAAAGGCAGAACTTCAGTGGCAGCTCCTTTATAATGTTCAGAAAACCTGTCTCCTATTTGTGTGTTTAGATATTTTCTCTCAAAAAGCAGGAGGAATGGTAAAAAGTATGGTTGTTGAGAAACAATCTCTCAGAAAACCTACTCTTTTCTCTCTCCTGGATTCAGCACCCATGTGATTGGGTTAAGTTTCATTCATGCCTGAATCAGAGAAGGCACTGGCAACCCACTCCAGTACTCTTGCCTGGAGAATCCTAGGGATGGGGGAGCCTGGTGACTGCCGTCTGTGGGATCGCACAGAGTCGGACACGACTGAAGCAACGCAGCAGCAGCAGCACGCATGAATTAAACAGAAACTCAAATAAAACAAGGTAGCAAATTAATTGGTGGCAATCAGAGTTGTAAAAAGAGGCACTCAGAAACCTGACAGTGTATGATCTATGCCAACAGTCTTTCAGTATTCCTTTCTACAGTGTTTGTGGCAACTTGATACACTGTAGCTACTGCAATGGTGAGAATTGACTAGTACACTTAAAAGCAGCCAATGACCATACTAGAGCTAACGAACAAGACAATAAGAGCCTAAATATTGGACATGGTTAATTTTAAATATGTATTTTCCAGTAAATTTTGCATTCTTTTTGTAGTTTTTTCCCAAGCCATTTACATTTATTTTCCTTTTTTTCTTTTTCTTTGTTTAGAAGTACTTCGGAATAGACAAGGTAAATTTTCTGATATCTCGTTAGTCTTAATCCCCACCTGACTTCTCATCTGTATGCCTTGTATTGGCATGGCTTTCTCCTGCATGTCTACCTAATATTCCCTGATCCACCCTAATATTTTGGTGTGGGAATTCTCCCATTTTAATTCTGTCCATTTCTGTTTCCCTACCTTCTCTACTTTTCCATTCCTTCTCTTTTCACTCCGTACCATGCATTCCCTATAAAGACTGGCTTCTTCTGTCTGGCAGGATCTTGCCAGTTTCATTAAGAAGCTAGTGAGATGAAAGGCAAGAAGTTGATAGGTTGATGCTTTCTATTTGATATATTTTTTCTAGAAAACATTCAACAGTGTAAGTTAATACAAATGGAAAGAATTTGGTTAGAGCCACGACACTCAGTTCTTTGGCTTTCTGTAGTAGATGATAAAACCAGAGACTACAAGCTTTCACAACTAATTTTTGACAACTAAATTAAAATATTGCACTTGTGTTAAGTGTGAAGAATTAGAAACCATCAGCCTTACAAAGTATTGTACCCTGACTTATTACAGTCATTCACTTTATCAATGCTTGTGACATCTTCCTGAAAGACTTTTTCAGGACATACACATGTTTACACTAAATAAACAAATGATGTTTTCACTTAAAGACATCGTGCTTAATCTGATATATTCAGAAAGATTTGTAAAATTAGGAAATCAACATCACTACACTACAACCAAGATGACATTCACTCTAAGATCATTTTAGTATTTTTTACCTAAATTTTTAGCTACTTATATCCTTAAAACTATGCATAAAAGAAACATGTACCAGATCAAATCCCGGTTATTTCCTGTCAACAACTTAGCCATTCATTTTATTCAGTCAATTATGAAATTCATTTCTTTTTCTCACTTTTCTAAGACAGAAATGGATTTCCTTGCCATTTTCCCATTTTCGTATTGTTTTGTTTTCTGATCACATTCATCATACCGATTTTCTGTGAACTAGAAAATTTCAGCTCATTTTCATTTTCTGTGTTGTTTGTCCTTGACACTGACTTGAGTTTCTCCCATTTTGCTTTTCAGGGGAACTTCAGGATGAAATTGGTAACTGTTATTCTTACATCCTTTTAGTGATGTGATTCCTATAAACATACTTTGTTTCCCTTCCCTCCTCTGATATAATCTTCAGATGATTATCATAATTTCATCATAAGGTTGTCTCCATGAAAGGAACTAGGCTAGAAAAATGTGGTTTTCTTCACTTAATAGAAACTTTTCTTTAACATGGGTTCTCCAAGGTGTCCTCTGAGAAGCAATGCCCATTGTTTTGTACATGCTATTGCCCCGGTTCCTAGAAGGGTTCAGACTCCAAACCTGGTGAGTGAGAGAAGTTCATAGTGAAGGACTTTGTCTACTGATAACAAATGTAATCTTAAGACTTGCTATTCCACTTCTCTTGACCATACCCTCAAGTGATCCAGTGTATGGAAATATTTTTGCCAGATTTGCCCTAGTTATTTTCAATTTACAGCCATAGTTACAAATCCTCTTTCTTTTTTATTTTTAATCATTTGATTATTAATTTGTCATATCGCTATTCCTTTTGGATCTTAATCATATGTTTTTCACTCAAGTAAATCTCATTGATAATATATCACTAAAGTCTAAGTTAAGTCCTGAGATAATTCCACAACTCTTTTTAATATTCTAGCACAAAAATTACTTAAAATTCTATGTCCCTACATAGCAATGGTAGTGTTCTTCAAATTGTAGTGATGTTTTCAGTAAAATGGTTTATAGAGATATACCTCTTTAATAACAAAAAGAACATAACTTGAAAATGTCGCAGAAACAATCATTCGGAAAGGCAGGACTTTAGTGGCAGCTCCTTTATAATGTTCAGAAAACCTGTCTCCTATTTGTGTGTTTAGATATTTTCTCTCAAAAAGCAGGAGGAATGGTAAAAAGTATGGTTGCTGAGAAACAATCTCTCAGAAAACCTACTCTTTTCTCTCTCCTGGATTCAGCACCCATATGATTGGGTTAAGTTTCATTCATGCCTGAATCAGAGAAGGCACTGGCAACCCACTCCAGTACTCTTGCCTGGAGAATCCTAGGGATGGGGGAGCCTGGTGACTGCCATCTGTGGGGTCGCACAGAGTCGGACACGACTGAAGCAACGCAGCAGCAGCAGCACGCATGAATTAAACAGAAACTCAAATATAACAAGGTAGCAAATTAATTGGTGGCAATCAGAGTTGTAAAAAGAGGCACTCAGAAACCTGACAGTGTATGATCTATGCCAACAGTCTTTCAGTATTCCTTTCTACAGTGTTTGTGGCAACTTGATACACTGTAGCTACTGCAATGGTGAGAATTGACTAGTACACTTAAAAGCAGCCAAAGACCATACTAAAGCTAACGAACAAGACAATAAGAGCCTAAATATTGGACATGGTTAATTTTAAATATGTATATTCCAGTAAATTTTGCATTCTCTTTTTAGCATTTTCCCAAGCCATTTACATTTATTTTCCTTTTTTTTTTTCCTTTGTTTAGAAGTACTTCGGAATAGACAAGGTAAATTTTCTGATATCTCGTTAGTCTTAATCCCCACCTGACTTCTCATCTGTATGCCTTGTATTGGCATGGCTTTCTCCTGGATGTCTACCTAATATTCCCTGATCCACCCTAATATTTTGGTGTGGGAATTCTCCCATTTTAATTCTGTCCATTTCTGTTTCCCTACCTTCTCTACTTTTCCATTCCTTCTCTTTTCACTCCATACCATGCATTCCCTATAAAGACTGGCTTCTTCTGTCTGGCAGGATCTTGCCAGTTTCATTAAGGAGCTGGTGAGGTGAAAGGCATGAAGTTGACAGGTAGATGCTTTCAATTCGATATATTTTTTCTAGAAAACATTCAACAGTGTAAGTTAATACAAATGGAAAGAATTTGGTTAGAGCCATGACACTCAATTCTTTGGCTTTCTGCAGTAGATGATAAAACCAGAGACTACAAGCTTTCACAACTAATTTTGAAAGTCCTTCAGTTGACAACTAAATTAAAATATTGCACTTGTGTTAAGTGTGAAGAATTAGAAACCATCAGCCTTACAAAGTATTGTACCCTGACTTATTACAGTCATTCACTTTATCAATGCTTGTGACATCTTCCTGAAAGACTTTTTCAGGACATACTCATGCTAACCCTAAATATACAAATGATGTTTTCACTTAAAGACATCGTGCTTAATCTGATATATTCAGAAAGATTTGTAAAATTAGGAAATCAACATCACTACACTACAACCAAGATGACATTCACTCTAAGATCATTTTAAGTATTTATCTAAAATTTTAACTACTTATATCCTTAAAACTATGCATAAAAGAAAAATGTACCAGATCAAATCCCAGTTTTTTTGTCAACACCTTAACCATTCTTTAAGTCAATTATGAAATTCATTTCTTTTTTCTTTCTTTTTAATTTTTTTATTTATTTCTTTTAATTGGAAGCTAATTACTTTACCTTATTATATTGGTTTTGCCATACATTGACATGAATCTGCCCCAGGTGTTCATGTGTTCCCCATCTTGAACCCCTTTCCACCTCCCTCCCCATCCCATCCCTATGGTTCATCCCAGTGCACCAGCCCCGAGCATCCTGTATCATGGATCAAACATTGACTGGTGATGAAATTCATTTCTTTTTCTCAATTTTCTAAGACAGAAATGGATTTCCTTGCCATTTTCCCATTTTCGTATTGCTTTATTTTCTGATCACATTCATCATACCGATTTTCTGTGAACTAGAAAATTTCAGCTCATTTTCATTTTCTGTGTTGTTTCTCCTTGACACTGACTTGAGTTTCTCCCATTTTGCTTTTCAGGGGAACTTCAGAATGAAATTGGTAACTGTTATGCTTACATCCTTTCATTGATGTGATTCCTATAAACATACTTTGTTTCCCTTCCCTCCTCTGATATAATCTTCAGATGATTATCATAATTTCATCATAAGGTTGTCTCCATGAAAGGAACTAGGCTAGAAGAATGTGGTTTTCTCCACTTAATAGAAAGTTTTCTTTAACATGGGTTCTCCAAGGTGTCCTCTGAGAAGCAATGCCCATTGTTTTGTACATGCTATTGCCCCGGTTCCTAGAAGGGTTCAGACTCCAAACCTGGTGAGTGAGAGAAGTTCATAGTGAAGAACTTTGTCTATTGATAACAAATGTAATCTTAAGACTTGCTATTCCACTTCTCTTGACCATACCCTCAAGTGATCCAGTGTATGGAAATATTTTTGCCAGATTTGCCCTAGTTATTTTCAATTTCCAGCCATAGTTATGAATCCTCTTTCATTTTTATTTTGCTCATTTGATTATTAATTTGCCATATTGCTATTCCTTTTGGATCTTAATCATATGTTTTTCACTCAAGTAAATCTCATTGATAGTATATCACTAAAGTCTAAGTTAAGTCCTGAGATAATTCCACAACTCTTTTTAATATTCTAGCACAAAAATTACTTAAAATTCTATGTCCCTACATAGCAATGGTAGCGTTCTTCAAATTGTAGTGATGTTTTCAGTAAAATGGTTTATAGAGATATACCTCTTTAATAACAAAAATATATTTATAACTTGAAAATGTCACAGAAACAATCATTAGGAAAGTTAGAGCTTTAGTGGCAGCTCCTTTATAATGTTCAGAAAACCTGTCTCCTATTTGTATGTTTAGATATTTTCTCTCAAAAAGCAGGAGGAATGGTAAAAAGTATGGTTGTTGAGAAACAGAATCTCTCAGAAAACCTACTCTTTTCTCTCTCCTGGATTCAGCACCCACGTGATTAGGTTAGGTTTCATTCACACATGAATCAGAGAAGGCACTGGCAACCCACTCCATTACTCTGGCCTGGAAAATCCCATGGCCTGAGGAGCCTGGTAGGCTGCAGTCCATGGGGTCGGTAAGAGTTGGACATGACTGAGCAATTTCGTTTTCACTTTTCACTTTCATACATTGGAGAAGGAAATGGCAACCCACTCCAGTGTTCTTGCCTGGAGAATTCCAGGGATGGGGGCACCAGGTGGCTGCCGTCTGTGGAGTCGCACAGAGTCGGACCCGACTAAAGCAACATAGCAGCAGCAACACGCATGAATTAAACAGAAACTCAAATATAACAAGGTAGCAAATTAATTGGTGACAATCAGAGTTGTAAAAAGGGCACTCAGAAACCTGACAGTGTATGAACTATGCCAACAGTGTTTCAGAATTCCTTTATGCAATGATTGTGGCAACTTTATTACACTGTAGCTACTGCAATGGTGAGAATTGGCTGCTGCTGCTGCTGCTGCGTTGCTTCAATCGTGTCCGACTCTGTGCGACCCCATAGACGGCAACCCACCAGGCTCCACCATCCCTGGGATTCTCCAGGCAAGAACACTGGAGCGGGTTGCCAATTCCTTCTCCAGTGCGTGAAAGTGAAGTCTCTCAGTCGTGTCCGACTCTGTGCGACCCCAAGGACTGCAGCGCACCTGGCTCCTGTGTCCATGGGATTTTCCAGGCAAAAGTACTGGAGTGGGGTGCCATTGCCTTCTGGCTGCTGCTAAGTCACTTCAGTCATGTCCGACTCTGTGCGACCCTGAAGACGGCAGGCCACGAGGCTCCCCCGTCCGTGGGATTCTCCAGGCAAGAACTCTGGAGTGGGTTGCAACTTCCTTCTCCAGTGCTGGCTAGTACATGTAAAAGCAGCCAATGACCATACTAAAGCTAACGAACAAGACAATAGGAGCCTAAATATTGCCAAAGGGATCAAGAATAATTTTACAAATTAACCACCAGAATTAATAATCCTACAAAATTTGTCTAATAACTACGTTAACTCCATTTCCCCTTTATTTACTGGAGCGTATCTCTGAATATTACTCATCTCTGAGCCAGTTTCTGTGTGTGTTCATCTGAAACTGGACATGGTTAATTTTAAATATGTATTTTCCAGTAAATTTTGCATTCTTTTTGTAGTTTTTTCCCAAGCCATTTACATTTTCATTTTATTTTTTTTAGAAGTACATCAGAAAAGACGAGGTAAATTTTCTGATATCTCATTTATCTTAATCCCCTTTAAAATGACTGATGCAACATTTAACATTACCTGACTTCTCATCTGTATGCCTTGTATTGGCATGGCTTTCTCCTGCATGTCTACCTAATATTCCCTGATCCACCCTAATATTTTGGTGTGGGAATTCTCCCATTTTAATTCTGTCCATTTCTGTTTCCCTACCTTCTCTACTTTTCCATTCCTTCTCTTTTCACTCCGTACCATGCATTCCCTATAAAGACTGGCTTCTTCTGTCTGGCAGGATCTTGCCAGTTTCATTAAGGAGCTGGTGAGGTGCAAGGCATGAAGTTGATAGGTAGATGCTTTCAATTCGATATATTTTTTTCTAGAAAACATTCAACAGTGTAAGTTAATACAAATGGAAAGAATTTGGTTAGAGCCATGACACTCAATTCTTTGGCTTTCTGCAGTAGATGATAAAACCAGAGATTACAAACTTTCACAACTAATTTTGAAAGTCCTTCAGTTGACAACTAAATTAAAATATTGCACTTGTGTTAAGTGTAAAGAATTAGAAACCATCAGTCTTACAAAACTATTGTACCCCAACTTATTACAGTCATTCACTTTATCAATGCTTGTGACATCTTCCTGAAAGACTTTTTTAGGACATACACATGTTTACCCTAAATATACAAATGATGTTTTCACTTAAAGACATCGTGCTTAATCTGATATATTCAGAAAGATTTGTAAAATTAGGAAATCAACATCACTACACTACAACCAAGCTAACATTCACTCTAAGATCATTTTAAGTATTTTTTTATCTAAATTTTTAACTACTTATATCCTTAAAACTATGCACAAAAGAAACATGTACCAGATCAAATCCCAGTTATTTCCTGTCAACACCTTAGCCATTCTTTTTATTCAGTCAATTATGAGATTCATTTCTTTTTCTCACTTATCTAAGACAGAAATGGATTTCCTTGCCATTTTCCCATTTTCGTATTGTTTTGTTTTGTTTTCTGATCACATTCATCATACCGATTTTCTGTGAACTAGAAATTTTCATTTTCTGAGTTGTTTTTCCTTGATACTGACTTGAGTTTCTTCCATTTTGCTTTTCAGGGGAACTTCAGAATGAAATTGGTAACTGTTATTCTTACATCCTTTTAGTGATGTGATTCCTATAAACATACTTTGTTTCCCTTCCCTCCTCTGATATAATCTTCAGATGATTATCATAATTTCATCATAAGGTTGTCTCCATGAAAGGAACTAGGCTAGAAGAATGTGGTTTTCTCCATTTAATAGAAAGTTTTCTTTAACATGGGTTCTCCAAGGTGTCCTCTGAGAAGCAATGCCCATTGTTTTGTACATGCTATTGCCCCGGTTCCTAGAAGGGTTCAGACTCCAAACCTGGTGAGTGAGAGAAGTTCATAGTGAAGGACTTTGTCTATTGATAACAAATGT
Organism: Moschus berezovskii; assembly: GCF_049115385.1. Classification (NCBI taxonomy): domain Eukaryota; kingdom Metazoa; phylum Chordata; class Mammalia; order Artiodactyla; family Moschidae; genus Moschus; species Moschus berezovskii. Next base: position 38,251,341 of record NC_142482.1, read on the forward strand.
AATCTTAAGACTTGCTATTCCACTTCTCTTGACCATACCCTCAAGTGATCCAGTGTATGGAAATATTTTTGCCAGATTTGCCCTAGTTATTTTCAATTTCCAGCCATAGTTATGAATCCTCTTTCATTTTTATTTTGCTCATTTGATTATTAATTTGCCATATTGCTATTCCTTTTGGATCTTAATCATATGTTTTTCACTCAAGTAAATCTCATTGATAGTATATCACTAAAGTCTAAGTTAAGTCCTGAGATAATTCCACAACTCTTTTTAATATTCTAGCACAAAAATTACTTAAAATTCTATGTCCCTACATAGCAATGGTAGCGTTCTTCAAATTGTAGTGATGTTTTCAGTAAAATGGTTTATAGAGATATACCTCTTTAATAACAAAAATATATTTATAACTTGAAAATGTCACAGAAACAATCATTAGGAAAGTTAGAGCTTTAGTGGCAGCTCCTTTATAATGTTCAGAAAACCTGTCTCCTATTTGTATGTTTAGATATTTTCTCTCAAAAAGCAGGAGGAATGGTAAAAAGTATGGTTGTTGAGAAACAGAATCTCTCAGAAAACCTACTCTTTTCTCTCTCCTGGATTCAGCACCCACGTGATTAGGTTAGGTTTCATTCACACATGAATCAGAGAAGGCACTGGCAACCCACTCCATTACTCTGGCCTGGAAAATCCCATGGCCTGAGGAGCCTGGTAGGCTGCAGTCCATGGGGTCGGTAAGAGTTGGACATGACTGAGCAATTTCGTTTTCACTTTTCACTTTCATACATTGGAGAAGGAAATGGCAACCCACTCCAGTGTTCTTGCCTGGAGAATTCCAGGGATGGGGGCACCAGGTGGCTGCCGTCTGTGGAGTCGCACAGAGTCGGACCCGACTAAAGCAACATAGCAGCAGCAACACGCATGAATTAAACAGAAACTCAAATATAACAAGGTAGCAAATTAATTGGTGACAATCAGAGTTGTAAAAAGGGCACTCAGAAACCTGACAGTGTATGAACTATGCCAACAGTGTTTCAGAATTCCTTTATGCAATGATTGTGGCAACTTTATTACACTGTAGCTACTGCAATGGTGAGAATTGGCTGCTGCTGCTGCTGCTGCGTTGCTTCAATCGTGTCCGACTCTGTGCGACCCCATAGACGGCAACCCACCAGGCTCCACCATCCCTGGGATTCTCCAGGCAAGAACACTGGAGCGGGTTGCCAATTCCTTCTCCAGTGCGTGAAAGTGAAGTCTCTCAGTCGTGTCCGACTCTGTGCGACCCCAAGGACTGCAGCGCACCTGGCTCCTGTGTCCATGGGATTTTCCAGGCAAAAGTACTGGAGTGGGGTGCCATTGCCTTCTGGCTGCTGCTAAGTCACTTCAGTCATGTCCGACTCTGTGCGACCCTGAAGACGGCAGGCCACGAGGCTCCCCCGTCCCTGGGATTCTCCAGGCAAGAACTCTGGAGTGGGTTGCAACTTCCTTCTCCAGTGCTGGCTAGTACATGTAAAAGCAGCCAATGACCATACTAAAGCTAACGAACAAGACAATAGGAGCCTAAATATTGCCAAAGGGATCAAGAATAATTTTACAAATTAACCACCAGAATTAATAATCCTACAAAATTTGTCTAATAACTACGTTAACTCCATTTCCCCTTTATTTACTGGAGCGTATCTCTGAATATTACTCATCTCTGAGCCAGTTTCTGTGTGTGTTCATCTGAAACTGGACATGGTTAATTTTAAATATGTATTTTCCAGTAAATTTTGCATTCTTTTTGTAGTTTTTTCCCAAGCCATTTACATTTTCATTTTATTTTTTTTAGAAGTACATCAGAAAAGACGAGGTAAATTTTCTGATATCTCATTTATCTTAATCCCCTTTAAAATGACTGATGCAACATTTAACATTACCTGACTTCTCATCTGTATGCCTTGTATTGGCATGGCTTTCTCCTGCATGTCTACCTAATATTCCCTGATCCACCCTAATATTTTGGTGTGGGAATTCTCCCATTTTAATTCTGTCCATTTCTGTTTCCCTACCTTCTCTACTTTTCCATTCCTTCTCTTTTCACTCCGTACCATGCATTCCCTATAAAGACTGGCTTCTTCTGTCTGGCAGGATCTTGCCAGTTTCATTAAGGAGCTGGTGAGGTGCAAGGCATGAAGTTGATAGGTAGATGCTTTCAATTCGATATATTTTTTTCTAGAAAACATTCAACAGTGTAAGTTAATACAAATGGAAAGAATTTGGTTAGAGCCATGACACTCAATTCTTTGGCTTTCTGCAGTAGATGATAAAACCAGAGATTACAAACTTTCACAACTAATTTTGAAAGTCCTTCAGTTGACAACTAAATTAAAATATTGCACTTGTGTTAAGTGTAAAGAATTAGAAACCATCAGTCTTACAAAACTATTGTACCCCAACTTATTACAGTCATTCACTTTATCAATGCTTGTGACATCTTCCTGAAAGACTTTTTTAGGACATACACATGTTTACCCTAAATATACAAATGATGTTTTCACTTAAAGACATCGTGCTTAATCTGATATATTCAGAAAGATTTGTAAAATTAGGAAATCAACATCACTACACTACAACCAAGCTAACATTCACTCTAAGATCATTTTAAGTATTTTTTTATCTAAATTTTTAACTACTTATATCCTTAAAACTATGCACAAAAGAAACATGTACCAGATCAAATCCCAGTTATTTCCTGTCAACACCTTAGCCATTCTTTTTATTCAGTCAATTATGAGATTCATTTCTTTTTCTCACTTATCTAAGACAGAAATGGATTTCCTTGCCATTTTCCCATTTTCGTATTGTTTTGTTTTGTTTTCTGATCACATTCATCATACCGATTTTCTGTGAACTAGAAATTTTCATTTTCTGAGTTGTTTTTCCTTGATACTGACTTGAGTTTCTTCCATTTTGCTTTTCAGGGGAACTTCAGAATGAAATTGGTAACTGTTATTCTTACATCCTTTTAGTGATGTGATTCCTATAAACATACTTTGTTTCCCTTCCCTCCTCTGATATAATCTTCAGATGATTATCATAATTTCATCATAAGGTTGTCTCCATGAAAGGAACTAGGCTAGAAGAATGTGGTTTTCTCCATTTAATAGAAAGTTTTCTTTAACATGGGTTCTCCAAGGTGTCCTCTGAGAAGCAATGCCCATTGTTTTGTACATGCTATTGCCCCGGTTCCTAGAAGGGTTCAGACTCCAAACCTGGTGAGTGAGAGAAGTTCATAGTGAAGGACTTTGTCTATTGATAACAAATGTAATCTTAAGACTTGCTATTCCACTTCTCTTGACCATACCCTCAAGTGATCCAGTGTATGGAAATATTTTTGCCAGATTTGCCCTAGTTATTTTCAATTTCCAGCCATAGTTATGAATCCTCTTTCATTTTTATTTTGCTCATTTGATTATTAATTTGCCATATTGCTATTCCTTTTGGATCTTAATCATATGTTTTTCACTCAAGTAAATCTCATTGATAGTATATCACTAAAGTCTAAGTTAAGTCCTGAGATAATTCCACAACTCTTTTTAATATTCTAGCACAAAAATTACTTAAAATTCTATGTCCCTACATAGCAATGGTAGCGTTCTTCAAATTGTAGTGATGTTTTCAGTAAAATGGTTTATAGAGATATACCTCTTTAATAACAAAAATATATTTATAACTTGAAAATGTCACAGAAACAATCATTAGGAAAGTTAGAGCTTTAGTGGCAGCTCCTTTATAATGTTCAGAAAACCTGTCTCCTATTTGTATGTTTAGATATTTTCTCTCAAAAAGCAGGAGGAATGGTAAAAAGTATGGTTGTTGAGAAACAGAATCTCTCAGAAAACCTACTCTTTTCTCTCTCCTGGATTCAGCACCCACGTGATTAGGTTAGGTTTCATTCACACATGAATCAGAGAAGGCACTGGCAACCCACTCCATTACTCTGGCCTGGAAAATCCCATGGCCTGAGGAGCCTGGTAGGCTGCAGTCCATGGGGTCGGTAAGAGTTGGACATGACTGAGCAATTTCGTTTTCACTTTTCACTTTCATACATTGGAGAAGGAAATGGCAACCCACTCCAGTGTTCTTGCCTGGAGAATTCCAGGGATGGGGGCACCAGGTGGCTGCCGTCTGTGGAGTCGCACAGAGTCGGACCCGACTAAAGCAACATAGCAGCAGCAACACGCATGAATTAAACAGAAACTCAAATATAACAAGGTAGCAAATTAATTGGTGACAATCAGAGTTGTAAAAAGGGCACTCAGAAACCTGACAGTGTATGAACTATGCCAACAGTGTTTCAGAATTCCTTTATGCAATGATTGTGGCAACTTTATTACACTGTAGCTACTGCAATGGTGAGAATTGGCTGCTGCTGCTGCTGCTGCGTTGCTTCAATCGTGTCCGACTCTGTGCGACCCCATAGACGGCAACCCACCAGGCTCCACCATCCCTGGGATTCTCCAGGCAAGAACACTGGAGCGGGTTGCCAATTCCTTCTCCAGTGCGTGAAAGTGAAGTCTCTCAGTCGTGTCCGACTCTGTGCGACCCCAAGGACTGCAGCGCACCTGGCTCCTGTGTCCATGGGATTTTCCAGGCAAAAGTACTGGAGTGGGGTGCCATTGCCTTCTGGCTGCTGCTAAGTCACTTCAGTCATGTCCGACTCTGTGCGACCCTGAAGACGGCAGGCCACGAGGCTCCCCCGTCCCTGGGATTCTCCAGGCAAGAACTCTGGAGTGGGTTGCAACTTCCTTCTCCAGTGCTGGCTAGTACATGTAAAAGCAGCCAATGACCATACTAAAGCTAACGAACAAGACAATAGGAGCCTAAATATTGCCAAAGGGATCAAGAATAATTTTACAAATTAACCACCAGAATTAATAATCCTACAAAATTTGTCTAATAACTACGTTAACTCCATTTCCCCTTTATTTACTGGAGCGTATCTCTGAATATTACTCATCTCTGAGCCAGTTTCTGTGTGTGTTCATCTGAAACTGGACATGGTTAATTTTAAATATGTATTTTCCAGTAAATTTTGCATTCTTTTTGTAGTTTTTTCCCAAGCCATTTACATTTTCATTTTATTTTTTTTAGAAGTACATCAGAAAAGACGAGGTAAGTTTTCTGATATCTCATTTATCTTAATCCCCTTTAAAATGACTGATGCAACATTTAACATTACCTGACTTCTCATCTGTATGCCTTGTATTGGCATGGCTTTCTCCTGCATGTCTACCTAATATTCCCTGATCCACCCTAATATTTTGGTGTGGGAATTCTCCCATTTTAATTCTGTCCATTTCTGTTTCCCTACCTTCTCTACTTTTCCATTCCTTCTCTTTTCACTCCGTACCATGCATTCCCTATAAAGACTGGCTTCTTCTGTCTGGCAGGATCTTGCCAGTTTCATTAAGGAGCTGGTGAGGTGCAAGGCATGAAGTTGATAGGTAGATGCTTTCAATTCGATATATTTTTTTCTAGAAAACATTCAACAGTGTAAGTTAATACAAATGGAAAGAATTTGGTTAGAGCCATGACACTCAATTCTTTGGCTTTCTGCAGTAGATGATAAAACCAGAGATTACAAACTTTCACAACTAATTTTGAAAGTCCTTCAGTTGACAACTAAATTAAAATATTGCACTTGTGTTAAGTGTAAAGAATTAGAAACCATCAGTCTTACAAAACTATTGTACCCCAACTTATTACAGTCATTCACTTTATCAATGCTTGTGACATCTTCCTGAAAGACTTTTTTAGGACATACACATGTTTACCCTAAATATACAAATGATGTTTTCACTTAAAGACATCGTGCTTAATCTGATATATTCAGAAAGATTTGTAAAATTAGGAAATCAACATCACTACACTACAACCAAGCTAACATTCACTCTAAGATCATTTTAAGTATTTTTTTATCTAAATTTTTAACTACTTATATCCTTAAAACTATGCACAAAAGAAACATGTACCAGATCAAATCCCAGTTATTTCCTGTCAACACCTTAGCCATTCTTTTTATTCAGTCAATTATGAGATTCATTTCTTTTTCTCACTTATCTAAGACAGAAATGGATTTCCTTGCCATTTTCCCATTTTCGTATTGTTTTGTTTTGTTTTCTGATCACATTCATCATACCGATTTTCTGTGAACTAGAAATTTTCATTTTCTGAGTTGTTTTTCCTTGATACTGACTTGAGTTTCTTCCATTTTGCTTTTCAGGGGAACTTCAGAATGAAATTGGTAACTGTTATTCTTACATCCTTTTAGTGATGTGATTCCTATAAACATACTTTGTTTCCCTTCCTCCTCTGATATAATCTTCAGATGATTATCATAATTTCATCATAAGGTTGTCTCCATGAAAGGAACTAGGCTAGAAGAATGTGGTTTTCTCCATTTAATAGAAAGTTTTCTTTAACATGGGTTTTCCAAGGTGTCCTCTGAGAAGCAATGCCCATTGTTTTGTACATGCTATTGCTCCGGTTCCTAGAAGGGTTCAGACTCCAAACCTGGTGAGTGAGAGAAGTTCATAGTGAAGGACTTTGTCTACTGATAACAAATGTAATCTTAAGACTTGCTAGTGAACTTCTCTTGATCATGTTCTTAAGACAGCAAAGTATATAAATGTTTTTCTTGATTTTGCCTTGTTATTTTGGTTTCCTACCATAGCTATTCTTCTTTCATATTCACTTTGATTAGTTCAATTATTCAGCAAATTGTTCATTATTCAGGGTCTTTTGTATTGCATTTTGACTCAAATAAACTTCATTGATAGCATATCACTAAAGTCTAAAATGAATTTATAAGATATTCCTATACAATTTTAGTAACCTATTATAAGATTTATATCTTCATCACTCTGCATATTAGACTGTATTCTTCACACTCTTGTAAATGTTTCATATGGAAGGAACTTTAGAGATTTCTGTAATTATTTTTGAATAAGCAATACCTGATCAGTATGCAAACACAAATTTCAGCAGATGTGTGGCTTTAATTGCATCTTCCTTATGATGTTAAGAAATCCTGTCTCATATATGTGTGTTTATGTATTGTCCCTCAGATAGGAGGAAGGCTCAATTCAAACAAGGTGAGTAATGCTTAGCTCTCAGAAAGCTCCATTCTTGTGTCTATCTTGAGTCTTGCCTCTAGTGCAGTAGGATAGGATGCAGGAACAAAATAAAAATGTTGGTAGCCAGCAAGGAAGAATTTCTAAAATTACCTTCTAAAATTCTGTAATTTCAGTGAATTATCTTTGAGGAGTAAATGATGAGTGATTCACCATGTTTTTCCTCCTTTCTTCCTTCTTGTCTTTATTTAATCTTCCTCACACTCCTCCAATGTCCCTCTGATCTTTTGCTGCTTCTTTATTTCTGCCTTTCCTACTCTGGACCACTTTTATTCTCATGTTTGAAAAAAACAGAATCTGAAGATAATACAGGATAGAAAGAGAAAACCCAAGAGAGTCAAAAAAGAAAGGGAATAAAGACAGTGGAAAAAGAAAACCATAGTAAGAGAAATCAGGTTGGAAAAAAAAAATTAAAGGGTTTCCTATTTTGTTCTTTTGTAGTCTGGAGGAATGCACCATTATATCCTGGTGAGTTACATAGACTCTGCTGAATAAAATCCTATGATCAAAAATATTTTAAATGAATTTCTACTGTGTGTAAAACATATAATGAAAATCAAGAAACTCCAAAGCATACATAACATGAATTTTGTAGATTACTCAATACTATAAGAGATAATAATGTGTATATAGTGCTAAATTTTAGCAGATTTTTAAATTGTATCTCACATTCTATATAAAGTGGTTTTCATTGGCTAAAATCTGAGGAAACTAATGTGATCAACAAGTTACTTTGTCATACAACATGTTCCTTATTTCCTCTCAAACACTAAATAGAGTCTAGGTATTTGTCCTGCAGGAATGTCAACTTATAGGGCATAGGGATGGGTCATGTCTCAAGTCACACATAATCTAGAAGATTGTTAAAAAAAATTAACTTACGAAAGTTAACTTTGATTGCTATTATTCTTTAATTAATCCTAGGTAGTTTATAGTCATAGTATTTTGGACAGACAGGAAGCTGTGTTTTTCAGATGGTAGGTTCTCATGTTCACTTGTTCCTTGTAGATTGGAGGAAAGAAGAATTCAAAGCTGGTGAGTATGCGATGATCCACAAGGGACCTTGCTGTTTGTGGAACAGCCTGGAGGAATGTTGGGTGGAAGTGAGCTGGAATTCCCAGGGTCAGAGAAGTCCTCATAGAATGAGAACCCTCTAGCCCAGGCCTACTGAGACCCTTCCCAGAAATATGATGGTCTACTTGTCTTTGCAGCAAATATGACCCTGGATGAAGCCACTGCTCATCCTGCCCTCCTCCTGTCTAAAGAAGGGAGACAAGTTTCCTGGCAAGAAAGGCATCAAAATCTTCCCAGCTCCATACAGAGATTTGACTCCATTCCTTGTGTCCTGGGTGACCAGAGATTCAGCTCAGGGAGATATTTCTGGGAAGTAGAGGTTGGGAATGCCCATTCCTGGGACCTAGGAGTTTGTAGGGATAATGTAACAAGGACGGGAAGGGTCATAGTGTCCCCACAGAATGGTTTCTGGGTCATTAGGTTCTATGAGGGGGAGTATTGGGCCCTCACCTCCCCAGAAACCCATCTTACTCTAAGAGGAAAAAATTTTATCATGGGGTTATTCCTGGATTATGAGGCTGGAGACATATCTTTCTATAATATGACAGATGGATCCCACATCTTCACCTTTTCCCAGAACACATTTTATGGTGCCATAAGGCCACTTTTCAGACTTTGGTCCTCTGAGTCAGGCTCCCTAACCATTCTGTCCAAGTGAAGGAGAATGTGCTGATGTTGTAACTCATATGCCTACCCCTCCAGGAGAAATGATTACTTTGATCCCCAGTGAAAATCACAATTCTCCCCCAATGAGATACAAATCGGAGAAGGCAATGGCACCCCACTCCAGTACTCTTGCCTGGAAAATCCCATGGATGGAGGAGCCTGGTGGGCTGCAGTCCATGGGGTCGCTAAGAGTCTGACACAACTGAGCAACTTCACTTTCACTTTTCACTTCCCTGCATTGGAGAAGGACATGGCAACCCACTCCAGTGTTCTTTCCTGGAGAATCCCAGGGACGGGGAAGCCTGGAGGGCTGCCATGTGTGGGGTCGCACAGAGTCAGACACGACTGAAGTGACTTGGCAGCAGCAGAGATACAACCAGATATTTTTCCTATTCCTTACTGGATCATTCTCAAGTTGAAACTCTGGACACAGACTGATATCAGTTGTGATATTGCTATTCAGTTCAGTTCAGTTCAGTCGCTCAGTCATGCCCGACTCTCCACGACCCCATGAATCACAGCACGCCAGACCTCCCTGTCCATCACCAACTCCCGGAGTACACTCAAACTCATGTCCGTCGAGTCGGTGATGCCACCCAGCCATCTCATTCTCTGTCGTCCCCTTCTCCTCCCGCCCCCAACCTTTCCCAGCATCAGAGTCTTTTCCAGTGAGTCAACTCGTCGCATGAGGTGGCCAAAGTATTGGAGTTTCAGCTTTAGCATCAGTCCTTCCAATGAACACCCAAGATTGATCTCCTTTAGAATTGACTGGTTGGATGAATAAATGATGATGCTGTATTATAAGCAGAATTATAAGGAAAGTGAAAGTGAAGTCGCTCAGTCATGTCCGACTCTTTGTGACCCCATGGACTGTAGTCTGCCAGGTTCCTTTGTCCATGGGGTTTTCCAGCCAAGAATACTGGAGTGGGTTGCCATTTCCTTCTCCAAGAATTATAAGGATGTGTCCTTAAAGATAAATTGTGCCTTTCTATTCTTCTTTACTTTCTGTTGGCTGTAATATGTCATGATGGCTAGAACTCAAAATCTATATGACATGTAATAAGACATGGATGGTGAAGAAACTAAAATGAACTGGGTTTCTGATAATTTATTGGGGCTACTCTATTACACAGTTCTAGAACTCTTTTCTGAGAGACATAAACTTGTATCTTTAATCAACTTATATGTTGGATATTTGTCATTTGTGATTCTTAGCCTTATTGAAGCACTTTCCCTTTTAAGTTTGGCAGCAGATGACACCCAAAATTGAATATGCAGGTGAAACTGGAGGTGTAAAGTTCTTTACTTGATCACTTACCTACTCCTATACCTCTCCAGTGTGTCAATCTCATTAAACCCCTTTATTTATACTAATTCATTAGTCATTCCTGACTTTATACCCTTCCCTATTTATGTATCGTGGCTAATAATTTTAAGTATTCCCTTACGAATAAATGAAAATCCTGTTGTCATTATCCTGTCACATCAACCTGGCAAATTCCAAATATGAATTGATCTAATTATCCACTTCTTACAATTAGCATGCTATAACAATTCACGCAAATGAATAGATTGTTTTCTATATACTTGTGTAATCACCTATCAACTCTAACACACTAGTATTATCTGGTAATGCTACTATGCATCTCTAGTCATTTGCAGTTCCTTATTTTGCAATCAACTTCATTAAAAAGGGAAGGGATATACATAGTTATGACTGATTGACACTGTACAGCAGAAACCAACACGACACAACACTGTAAAGTAACTATCCTCAATTAAGGAGTAAATAAAGAAAATAAAAATATAAATACCAAGGAGGAAAGAAGATGGCAGAGGAATAGGACGGGGAGACCACTTCCTCCCCCACAAATTCATCAGAAGAACATTTGAACGCTTAGTAAATTCCACAAAACAACTTCTGAGTGCCGGCAGAGGACATCAGGCACCCAGAAAAGCATCCCATTGTCTTTGAAAGGAGGTAGGAAAAAACATAAAAGATAAAAAGAGAGACAAAAGAGGTACGGACAGAGCTCCATCCCGGAAAGGGAGGCTTACAAAAGAGAGAAGTTTCCAAACACCCGGGAACACTCTCACTGGTGAGTCTATGGCAAGCCTTGGAACCTCAGAGGGCAACATAACCAGGAGGAAAAAGAAATAAATAATTAAAACCCATAGATTACACACCCAGTGGTAACTCCCAGCGGAGAAGCAGTGCAGACGCCTGCATTTGCCATTAGCAAGCAGGGGCTGGGCAGGGAGTCGCAGGCTGCATTGCTTAGAGTAAGGACCGGGCCTGAATGCCGTGAGGGCAATCTGAGGGAGGTAACTGGAGATAGCAAAGCAGACTGTGGGATAGCTACCCCACGAAAAGGCGAAAAGCCCTAACCTAAGACTCTGCCAGACCCGCTCACCGAACAAAGGACAGAGCAGAGCTAGCCGGCTACGGACGGCCCATCCCTGCCAAGACAGGCAGGGGAGGGCAGTCAGAGCTGGAAGGGGGCAATCGTGGCCCCAGAGAGGCATCATCTACCAAACTGCAAGCAGGCTTTGTTGCTAACCAAGACTTCTTGGGTTTCTGGCTGATCAACATCCACCTCAGAAGGTATGCTGGTTGTACACCCAGAAAATTGAGCAGCAGGGACCAGGGAGGCAATAAGTCACAGTGGCCATGCTCACCAAACACCTGGTCACCTGAGCTGCTCAGACCAGGGAAGGGCACAAAACGCAGACCCAACCAAGTCTGAACCTTTCTAGAGAACCCAAGAACCTGAGCGGCTTAACCTGGGAAGTGCATGCAACCCAGTGCCAGCCTCAGACAGTTCCTGGCAGAGCAACCTAGAGCCTGTGCAGTGTAGACTGAGACAGCACACATGCCATGAGCAGGGCCAAACCCAGTGTGGCTGAGACACTGCAAGCACTCCCCACAGATGCCTGTGATATTTGTCTGCAGCATTCCTCCCTCCCCACAACACTACTGAACAGTTCAGTTCAGTTCAGTTCAGTCGCTCAGTCGTGTCCGACTCTCCGCGACCCCATGAATCACAGCACGCCAGGCCTCCCTGTCCATCACCAACTCCCGGAGTACACTCAAACTCATGTTCACAGAGTCGGTGATGCCATCCAGCCATCTCATCCTCCGTCGTCCCCTTCTCCTCCCACCCCCAACCTTTCCCAGCATCAGAGTCTTTCCCAGTGAGTCAACTCGTCACATGAGGTGGCCAAAGTATTGCAGTTTCAGCCTTAGCATCAGTCCCTCCAATGAACATCCAGGATTGATCTCCTTCAGAATGGACTGGTTGGATCACCTTGCAGTATAAGGGACTCTCAAGAGTCTTCTCCAACACCACAGTTCAAAAGCATCGATTCTTCGGCGATCAGCTTTCTTCACAGTCCAACTCTCACATCCATACATGACCACGGGAAAAACCATTGCCTTGACTAGACGGACCTTGGTTGGCAAAGTAATGTGTCTGCTTTTTAATATACTATCAAGGTTGGTCATAACTTTCCTTCCAAGGAGCAAGAGTCTTTTAATTTCATGGCTGCAATCAGCATCTGCAATGATTTTGGAGCCCAAAAAAACAAAGTCTGACACTGTTTCCACTGTTTTTCCATCTATTTCCCATGAAGTGATGGGACGAGATGCCATGATCTTTGTTTTCTGAATGTTGGGCTTCAAGCCAACCTTTTCACTCTCCTCTTTCACTTTCATCAAGAGGCTTTTGAGTTCCTCTTCACTTTCTGCCATAAGGGTAGTGTCATCTGCATATCTGAGGTTATTGATATTTCTCCCAGCAATCTTGACTCCAGCTTGTGCTTCTTCCAGCCCAGCGTTCCTCATGATGTACTCTGCATGTAAGTTAAATAAGCAAGGTGACAATATACAACCTTGACGTACACCTTTTCCTATTTGGAACCAGTCTGTTGTTCCATGTCCAGTTCTAACTGTTGCTTCCTGACCTGCATACAGGTTTCTCAAGAGGCAGGTCAGGTGGTCTGGGATTCCCATCTCTTTCAGAATGTTCCACAGTTTATTGTGATCCACACAGTCAAAGGCTTTGGCATAGTCAATGAAGCAGAAATAGATGTTTTTCTGAAACTCTCTTGCTTTCTCCATGATCCAGCGGATGTTGGCAATTTGATCTCTGGTGCCTCTGCCTTTTCTAAAACCTGCTTGAACATCTGGGAGTTCACGGTTTACATACTGCTGAAGCCTGGCTTGGAGACTTTTGAGCATGTGAGATGAGTGCAATTGTGTGGTAGTTTGAGCATTCTTTGGCATTGCCTTTCTTTGGGATTGGAATGAAGACTGACCTTTTCCAGTCCTGTGGCCACTGCTGAGTTTTCCAAATCTGCTGCATATTGAGTGCAGCATTTTCACAGCATCATCTTTCAAGACTTGAAATAGCTCAACTGGAATTCCATCACCTCCACTAGCTTTGTTCATAGTGATGCTTTCTAAGGCCCACTTGACTTCACATTCCAAGATGTCTGGCTCTAGGTCAGTGATCACATTATCGTGACTATCTTGGTCGTGAAGATCTTTTTTGTACAGTTCTTCTGTGTATTCCTGCCACCTCTTCTTAATATCTTCTGCTTCTGTTAGGACCATACCATTTCTGTCCTTTATCGAGGCCATCTTTGCATGAAATGTTCCCTTGGAATCTCTAATTTTCTTGAAGAGATCTCTTGTTTTTCCTATTCTGTTGTTTTCCTCTATTTCTTTGCATTGATCACTGAGGAAGGCTTTCTTATCTCTCCTTGCTATTCTTTGGAACTCTGCATTCAGATGCTTATATCTTTCCTTTTCTCCTTTGCTTTTCCCCTCTCTTCTTTCACAGCTATTTGTAAGGCCTCCTCAGCCAGCCATTTCGCTCTTTTGCATTTCTTTTCCATGAGGATGATCTTGGTCCCTGTCTCCTGTACAATGTCACAAACCTCCGTCCAGAGTTCATCAGGCAAGTGAGCCTTAAAGAGTGTCCACCACCACCCCCTAGTGTCGGGGCAGAAATTAGGCACTGAAGAGACCAGCAAACAGAGAAGCTAAAACAGAGGGAACCAACTTGGAAGTGACACACGGAGAAGTCTTGAGGCTATTGCAAGAATAAGACTGAAAACCAGAGGCAGGAGGCTTAAGTCCAAATCCTGAGAGCACCAGAGAACTCCTGACTCCAGGGAACGTTAATCAATAGGAGCTCATCAAATGCCTCCATACCTACACTGAAACCAAGAACCACCCAAGGGTCAACAAATTCCAGAACAAGACGTACCACACAAATTCTCCAGCAACACAGGAAAATAGCCCTGAGCTTCAATATACAGGCCGCCGAAAGTCACTCCAAACCCACTGACATCTCATAACTCATTACTGGACGCTTCATTGCACTCCAGAGAGAAGAAATCCAGCTCCACCCACCAGAACACCAAAACAAGCTTCCCTAACCAGGGAACCTTGACAAGCCACCGTCCAACTTCACCCACAGAGGGGAAACTCCACAATAAAGAGAACTCCACAAACTGCCAGAAGACGGAAAGGCCACCCCAAACACAGCAATATAAGCAAGATGAAGAGGCAGAGAAATACCCAGCAAATAAAGGAACAGGATAACTGCCCACCAATCCAAACAAAAGAGGAAGAGATAGGGAACCTACCTGGAAAAGAATTCTGAATAATGATAGTGAAAATGATCCAAAATCTTGAAAACAAATTGGAGTTACAGATAAATAACCTGGAGAAAAGATGGAGAAGAGGCAAGGAAAGTTCAATAAGGATCTAGAAGAAATAAAAAAGTCATTATACAACGAATAATGCAAAGCTGCTGCTACTGCTGCTGCTAAGTCTATTCAGTCGTGTCCGACTCTGTGCAACCCCATAGATGGCAGCCCACCAGGCTCCGCCATCCCTGGGATTCTCCAGGCAAAAATACTGGAGTGGGTTGCCATTTCCTTCTCCAATGCATGAAAGTGAAAAGTGAAAGTGAAGTTGCTCAGTTGTGTCGGACTCTTAGCGATCCCATGGACTGCAGCCCACCAGCCTCCTCCATCCATGGGATTCTCCAGGCAAGAGTACTGGAATGGGGTGCCATTGCCTTCTCTGAAATAATGCAATAGATGAGATAAAAAACGCTCTGGAGGTAACCAACAGTAGAATAAGAGAGGCAGAAGATAGAATAAGTGAGTTAAAAGAAAGAATGGTAGAAATAAATGAAACAGAGAGGAAAAAAGAAAAACGAATTAAAAGAAATAAGGACAATCTCAGAGACCTCCAGTTAAACGCCCCAACATCCGAATCATAGGAGTGCCAGAAGAAGAAGACAGAAAGACCATGAGAAAATACTTGAGGAGATAATAGTTGAAAATTTCCCTCAAATGGAGAAGGAAATAATCACCCAAGTTCAAGAAACACAGAGAGTCCCAAACAGGATAAAGCCAAGGTGAAATACCCCAAGACACATAGTCATCAAATTAACAAAGATCAAACACAAAGAACAAATATTAAAAGCAGCAAGGGAAAACCAACAAGTAACACACAAGGGGATCCTCATAAGGATAACAGCTGATCTTTCAACAGAAACTCTTCAGGCCAGGAGGAAATGGCAGGGCATACTTAAAATGATGAAAGAAAATAAACCACAGCCCAGATTACTGTACCCAGCAAGGATCTCATTCAAATATGAAGGAGAAATCAAAAGCTTTACAGACAAGCAAAAGCTGAGAGAATTCAGCATCACCAAACCAGCTTTCCATCAAATGCTAAAGGACCTTCTCTAGACAGGAAACACAGAAAGAGTGTATAAACTCGAACCCAAAACAATAAAGTAAATGGCAACAGGATCATACTTATCAATAATCACCTTAAACGTAAATGGATTGAATGCCCCAACCAAAAGACAAAGACTGGTTGAATGGATACAAAAACAAGACCCCTATATATGCTGTCTACAAGAGACCCACCTTGAAATGAGGGACACATACGGACTGAAAGTGAAGGGCTGGAAAAAGATATTCCATGCAAATAGGGACCAAAAGAAAGCAGGAGTAGCCATACTCATATCAGATAAAATAGACTTTAAAACAAATGCTGTGAAAAGAGACAAAGAAAGACACTACATAATGATCAAAGGATCAATCCAAGAAGAAGATATAACAATTATAAATATATATGCACCCAACATAGGAGCACCACAATAAGTAAGACAAATGCTAACAAGTATGAAAGGAGAAATTAACAATAACATAATAATAGTGGGAGACTTTAATACCTCACTCACCCCTATGGATAGATCAACTAAACAGAAAATTAACAAGGAAACACAAATGTTAAATAATACAATAGACCAGTTAGACCTAATTGATATCTATAGGACATTTCACCCCAAAACAATGAATTTCACCTTCTTCTCAAGCACACACGAAACCTTCTCTGGGTTATATCACATCCTGGGCCACATCTAGCCTTGGAATATTCAAAAAAATTAAAATCATTCCAAGCATCTTTTCTGACCACAATACAGTAAGACTAGATCTCAATTACAGGAGAAAAACGATTAAAAATTCCAACATATGGAGGCTGAACAACAAGCTGCTGAATATTGAACAAATCATAGAAGAAATCCAAAAAGAAATCAAAATATGCATAGAAATGAATGAAAATGAAAGCAACAACCCAAAACCTCTGGGACACTGTAAAAGCAGTGCTAAGGGGAAGGTTCATAGCAATAAAGGCATATCTCAAAAAACAAGAAAAAAGTCAACTAAATAACCTAACTCTACACCTAAAGCAATTAGAAAAGGAAGAAATGAAGAACCCCAGGGTTAGTAGAAGGAAAGAACTCTTGAAAATTAGGGCAGAAATAAATGCAAAAGAAACAAAAAAGACCATAGCAAAAATCAACAAAGCCAAAAGCTGGTTCTTTGAGAGGATAAATGAAATTGACAAACCACTAGCCAGACTCATCAAGAAACAAGGGAGAAAAACCAAATCAATAAAATTAGAAATGAAAATGGAGAGATCACAACTCACAACACAGAAATACAAAGGATCATAAGAGACTACCATCAGCAATTATATGCCAATAAAATGGACAACTTGGAAGAAATGGACAAATTCTTAGAAAAGTACAACTTTCCAAAACTGAACCAGGAAGAAATAGAAAATCTTAACAGACCAATCACAAGCATGGAAATTTAAACTGTCATCAGAAATCTTCCACAAACAAAAGCCCAGGTCCAGACAGCTTCACAGCTGAATTCTACCAAAAATTTAGAGAAGAGCTAACATCTATCCTACTCAAACTCTTCCAGAAAACTGCAGAGGAAGGTAAACTTCCAAATTCATTCTATGAGGCCACCATCACCCTAATACCAACACCTGACAGAGATGCCACAAAAAAAGAGAACTACAGGCCAATATCACTGATGAACATAGATGCAAAAATCCTTAACAAAATTCTAGCAAATAGAATCCAACAACATATTAAAAAGATCAAATATCATGACCAAGTGGGCTTTATCCCAGGGATGCAAGGATTCTTCAATATCCGCAAATCAATCAGTGTAATACACTACATTAACAAAATGAAAAATAAAAACCATATGATTATCTCAATAGATGCAGAGAAAGCCTTTGACAAAATTCAACATCCATTCATGATTTAAAAAAAAAAAAAAAACCTCCAGAAGGCGGGAATACAGGTAACATTCCTCAACATAATAAAAGCTATATGTGACAAACCCATAGCAAACCACTACAATTCAGCATAGTTCTGGAAGTTTTGGCCACAGCAATCAGAACAGAAAAAGACATAAAAGGAATCCAAATCAGAAAAGAAGAAGTAAAACTCTCACTGTTTGCAGATGACATGATCCTCTACACAGAAAACACTAAAGACTCTACCAGAAAATTACTAGAGCTAATCAATGAATATAGTAAAGTTTCAGGATATAAAATCAACACACAGAAATCCCTTGCATTCTTATACACTAATAATGAGAAAATAGAAAGAGAAATTAAGGAAACAATTTCATTCACCATTGCAACGAAATGAATAAAATACTTAGGAATATATCTACCTAAAGAAACAAAGGACCTATATATAGAAAACTATAAAACACTGGTGAAAGAGATCAGAGAGGACACTAATAGATGGAGAAATATACCATGTTCATGGATTGGAAGAATAAATATTGTGAAAATGAATATATTACCCAAAGTAATTTATAGGTTCAATGCAATCCCTATCAAGCTACCAACAGTATTTTTCACAGAGCTTAGAACAAATAATTTCACAATTTGTATGGAAATACAGAAAACCTCGAATAGCCAAAGCAATCTTGAGGAAGAAGAATGGAACTGGGCAAATCAACCTGCCGGACTTCAGGCTCTACTACAAAGTCACAATCATCAAGAGAATATGGTACTGGCATAAAGACAGAAAAATAGATCAATGGAACAAAATAGAAAGCCCAGAGATAAATCCACGCACCTATGGACACCTTATCTTTGACAAAGGAGGCAAGAATATTCAATGGAGAAAAGACAATCTCTCTAACAAGTGGTGCTGGGAAAACTGGTCAACCACTTGTAAAAGAATGAAACTAGAACACTCCCTAACACCATACACAAAAATAAACTCAAAATGGATTAAAGATCTAAATGTAAGACCAGAAACTATAAAACTCCTAGAGGAGAACATAGGCAAAAACACTCTCCAACATAAATCACAGCATGATCCTCCATGACCCACCTCCCAGAATATTGGAAATAAAAGCAAAAATAAACAAATGGGACCAATTAAAATTAAAAGCTTCTGCACAGCAAAGGAAACTATGAGCAAGGTGAAAAGATAGCCTTCAGAATGGGAGAAAATAATAGCAAATGAAGCAACTGACAAAGAATTAATCTCAAAAATATACAAGCAACTCCTGCAGCTCAATTCCAGAAAAATAAACGACCCAATCAAAAAATGGGCCAAAGAACTAAACAGACATTTCTCCAAAGACATACAAATGGCTAACAAACACATGAAAAGATGCTCAACTCACTCATAACCAGAGAAATGCAAATCAAAACCACAATGAGGTACCATTTCACCCCAGTCAGAATGGCTGCTACCCAAAAGTCTACAAGCAAGAAATGCTGGAGAGGGTGTGGAGAAAAGGGAACCCTCTTACTCTGTTGATGGGAATGCAGACTAGTACAGCCACTATGGAAACCAGAATTGAAAGAGACACATGTACTCCAATGTTCATCGCAGCACTGTTTATAATAGCCAGGACTTGGAAGCAACCTAGATGTCCATCTGCAGACGAATGGATAAGAAAGCAGTGGTACATATACACAATGGAGTATTACTCAGCAATTAAAAAGAATACATTTGAGTCAGTTCTAATCAGGTGGATGAAACTGGAGCCTATTATACAGAGTGAAGTGAGCCAGAAAGAAAAACACCAATACAGTATACTAACACATATATATGGAATTTAGAAAGATGATAACGATAACCCTGTATACGAGACAGCAAAAGAGATACAGATGTATAGAACAGTCTTTTGGACTCTGTGGGAGAGGACGAGGGTGGGATGATTTGAGAGAATGGTATTGAAATATGTATATTATCATATGTGAAACAAATCGGCAGTCCAGGTTCGATGCATGATAGAGGATGCTCGGGGCTGGTCCACTGGGATGAACCAGAGGGATGGAATGGGGAGGGAGGTGGGAGGGGGGTTCAAGATGGGGAACACATGTACACCCGGGGCAGATTCATGTCAAAGTATGGCAAAACCAATACAATAATGTAAAGTAATTAGCCTCCGATTAAAATAAATAAATATTTTTTTAAAATTAAAAAAAAAGAAAGAAAGCTGAGTGCCAAAGAATTGATGCTTTTGAACTGTGGTATTGGAGACTCTTGAGAGTCCCTTGGACTACAAGGAGGTCCAACCAGTACATCCTAAAGGAGATCAGTCCTGGGTGTTCATTGGAAGGACTGATGTTGAAGCTGAAACTCCAGTACTTTGGCTACGTGATGCAAAGAGCTGACTGATTTGAAAAGACCCTGATGCTGGGAAAGACTGAAGGCAGGAGGAGAAGGGGAGGACATAGCATGAGATTGTTGGATGGCATCACCAACTCCATGGACATGAGTTTGGGTAAATTCCAGGAGTTGGTTATGGACAGGGAAGCTTGCCTGGCGTGCTACGGTCCATGGGGTCGCAAAGAGTCGGACACAACTGAGTGACTGAGTTGAACTTAACTGAGATGTAGCCATTGTTGTTTTAATTTTCATTTTTAAATATCAATTTATATTAAAAAAAATTTTGGTGCTTCTTTGCAAAAACAAATATATATATATATACACACACATACCTACTCAGCTTTTGAAAATAAACACAATAAAAAATTCTAATTAAGACTGACGGAAAATTTTCATCAAAAATTTCCCTTTCTTTAAACTTCCAACGCTTATGGCTGTTCAGTCACCCAGTCGTGTCTGACTCTTTGCAGCCCCATGGACTGCAGCATGCCAGGCCTCCCTGTCCCTCACCATCTCCCAAAGCTTGCCCAAGTTCATGTCCATTGCATCAGTGATGCCATCCAGCCATCTCATCCTCTGATGCCTTCTTTTCCTCCTGCCCTCAATCCTTCCCAGCATCAAGGACTTTTCCAATGAGTCAGCTCTTTGCCTCAGGTAACCAAAATACTGGAGCTTCAGCTTCAGTATCAGTCCCTCCAGTGAGTATTCAGGGTTGAGTTCCCTTAAGATTGATTGGTTTGATGTCCTTCCTATGCAAGGGATTCTCGGGACTCTTCTCCAGCACCACAGTTCAAAGGCATCAATTCTTTGACATTCTGCCTTCTTTACAGTCCTGCTCTCAAAACCATATGTGACCACTGGGAAGACCGTAGCCTTGACTATATGGACATTTGTCAGCAGTTATGTCTCTGCATTTCAACACACTGTCTAGGTTTGTCATAGCTTTCCTGCCAAGAAACAATCATCTTCTGATTTCATGGCTACAGTCACTATCCACAGTGATTTTAGAACCCAAGAAGAGGAAATCTGTCACTATTTCTACTTTTTCCCCCTCCATTTGCCATGAAGTAATGGCACCAGATGCCATGATCTTAGTTTTTTTAATATTTAGTTTTAAGCCAACTGTATCACTCTCCTCCTTCACTCTCATCAAGAGGCTCTTTAGTTCCTCTTTGCTTTCTGACATTACAGTGGTATCTTCTACGTATCTGAGGTTGTTGATATTTCTCCCTATCTTGGCATTTCTCATGGTGTGCTCAGCATACAGGTTAAATAAAGAGGCCCTGTCGTACTCCTTTCTCAATTGTTAGCCAATCAGTTGTTCCATACAGGGTTATAACTGTTGCTTCTTGACCTGCATACAGGTTTCTCAGGAGACAGGTAAGATGGTCTGGTATTCCCATCTCTTTAAGAGCTTTCCACAGTTTGTTGTTATCCACAAAGGCTTTACCATAGTTGATGAAGCAGAGATAGATGTTTTTCTTGAGTTTCTTTCCTTTCTCTATAATCTAGAGAATGTTGGCAATTTGATCTCTGGTTCCTCTTCCTTTTCTAAACCCAGCTTGGACATCTGGAAGTCCTTGGTTCACATAATGCTGAAAGCTAGCATGTAAGATTTTAAGCATGACCTTACTAATATGGAAGATGAGTGCAATTGTCCAGTGGTTTGAATGTCCTTTAGTTACTATCCTTCTTGGGAACTGGGATGAGGATTGACCTTTTCCAGTCTTGTGGCCTCTGCTGGGTCTTCCAGATTTGCTGACATATTGAATGCAATACTTTGATAGCATCACCCTTTAGAGTTTTTAATAGCTCTACTGGAATTCCATTGCATCAACTAGCCTTATTAACACCAGTGCTTCCTAAGGGCCACTTGACTTCACACTCCAGAATGTCTGGCTCTAGGTGACTGACCACACCATCATAGTTATCCAGTTCATTAAGATCTGTTTTTTATAGTTCTTCCATGTATTCTTTCCATCTCTTCAGCATCTAATAGGTAGACAGTTTCTATTCTTTATTGTGCCCATCTTTGGGCTAAATGTTCTCTTGATATTTCCAATTTTCCTGAAGAGATCTCTAGTCTTTCCCCTTCTGTTATTTTCTTCTATTTTTAGGCACTGTTCATTGAAGAAAGCCCTCTTGTCTCTCCTTGCTATTCTTTGGAACTAAGCATTTAGCTGGATGTACCTTTCCCTTTCTCCCTTGCTTTTTTGCATCTCTTCTTTCTTCAGTTCAGTTCAGTTCAGTTCAGTCGCTCAGTCGTGTCCGACTCTCCGTGACCCCATGAATCACAGCACACCAGGCCTCCCTGTCCATCACCAACTCCCAGAGTTCACTGAAACTCATGTCCACAGAGTCGGTGATGCCATCCAGCCATCTCATTCTCTGTCGTCCCCTTCTCCTCCCGCCCCCAACCTTTCCCAGCATCAGTATCTTTTCCAGTGAGTCAACTCGTCACATGAGGTGGCCAAAGTATTGCAGTTTCAGCTTTAGCATCAGTCCTTCCAATGAACATCCAGGATTGATCTCCTTTAGAATGGACTGGTTGGATCTCTTTGCAGTACAAGGGACTCTCAAGAGTCTTCTCCAACACCACAGTTCAAAAGCATCAATTCTTCGGCGATCAGCTTTCTTCACAGTCCAACTCTCACATCCACACATGACCACGGGAAAAACCATTGCCTTGACTAGACGGACCTTGGTTGGCAAAGTGATGTCTCTGCTTTTTAATATACTATCAAGGTTGGTCATAACTTTCCTTCCAAGGAGTAAGCGTCTTTTAATTTCATGGCTGCAATCAGCATCTGCAGTGATTTTGGAGCCCCAAAAAATAAAGTCTGACACTGTTTCCACTGTTTTCCCATCTATTTCCCATGAAGTGATGGGACCAGATGCCATGATCTTTGTTTTCTGAATGTTGAGCTTCAAGCCAACCTTTTCACTCTCCTCTTTCACTTTCATCAAGAGGCTTTTGAGTTCCTCTTCACTTTCTGCCATAAGGGTAGTGTCATCTGCATATCTGAGGTTATGATATTTCTCTCGGCAATCTTGATTCCAGCTTGTGCTTCTTCCAGCCCAGCGTTCCTCATGATGTACTCTGCATATAAGTTAAATAAGCAAGGTGACAATATACAGCCTTGACGCACTCCTTTTCCTATTTGGAACCAGTCTGTTGTTCCATGTACAGTTCTGACTGTTGCTTCCTGACCTGCATACAGGTTTCTCAAGAGGCAGGTCATGTGGTCTGGGATTCCCATCTCTTTCAGAATGTTCCACAGTTTATTGTGATCCACACAGTCAAATGCTTTGGCATAGTCAATGAAGCAGAAATAGATATTTTTCTGGAACTCTCTTGCTTTCTCCATGATCCAGCGGATGTTGGCAATTGGATCTCTGGTGCCTCTGCCTTTTCTAAAACCTGCTTGAACATCTGGGAGTTCATGGTTCACATATTGCTGAAGCCTGGCTTGGAGACTTTTGAGCATGACTTTACTAGCGTGTGAGATGAGTGCAATTGTGCGGTAGTTTGAGCATCTTTGGCATTGCCTTTCTTTGGGATTGGAATGAAGACTGACCTTTTCTAGTCCTGTGGCCACTGCTGAGTTTTCCAAATTTACAAATTTTCAAATTTGTAAAGCCTCCTCAGATAACTACATCACCTTCTTGATTATCTTTTTCTTTGGGATGGTCTTGTTCTCTGCCTCCTGTACAATATTATGGACCTCCATCCATAGTTCTTCAGGCACACTGTTTACTAGATCTAATCACTTGAATCTATTCATCACCTCCACTGCATATTCACAGTGGACTTGATTTAAGTCATACCTGGCTGACCTAGTGGTTCTCCTTGCTTTCTTTAGGTTAAGCCAGAATTTTGCCATGAGCTGTTGATGATTTAGCCACAGTTAGTTCCAGGTTTTGTTCTTGCTGACTGTATACAGCTTCTCCATCTTCAGATACAAAGAATGTAATCAATTTCATTTCGGTATTGACCATTTGGTGATGTCCACGTGTAAAGTCATCTCTTGCGTTGCTGAAAAAGTGTGTTTGTTATGACTAGTGCATTCTGTTGGCAGAATTCAGTTAGCCTTTGTCCTGCTTCATTTTGTTCTCCAAGGTCAAACTTCACTGTTACTCCAGGTATCTCTTGACTTTCTATTTTTGCATTCCAATCCCTAATAATGAATAGAACATCTTTTTTTAATATTAGTTATAGGAGGTCTTGTAGGTCTTCATAGAACTGATCGTCAGCTTCTTCAGCATTGGTGGTAGGGGCATAGACCTGAATTACTGTGATGTTGAAAGGCTTGCCTTGGAAACAAACAGATATCATTCTGTCATTTTTGAGGTTGCACCCAAGTACTGCATTTTGAACTCTTTTGTTGATTATGAAGGCTATTCCATCTTTTCTATGGGATTCTTGCCTACAGTAGTAGATATAATAGTCAGCTGAATTAAATTCACCTATTCCTTTCCATTTTAGTTCACTGTTTCCTGAGATGTTGATGTTTATTTTTACATCTCCTGCTTGACTACATCCAATTTACCTTGATTCATAGACCTGACTTTCCAGGTTCCTATGCAATACTGTTCTTTGCAGCATCGGATTTTACTTTCATCACCTGATACATCCACAACTGAGCATCATTTCTATTTTGGCCCAGCTGTTTCATTCTTTCTGGGGCTATTAGTAGTTGCAGAAACAGAAACCAACACAACATTGTAAACCAATTATCCTCCAATTAAAAAGTAAATAAATTAATTAAATAAAAATACAAAAATCTACTCAGCAATATCTCCTAGCCAATAATATAAATGAAAAATATTTTGAAAATAAATACAATAGAAATTCTAATGAACACAAAAAATTTTCATTAAAAATTTCACTTTCTTTAAGCTTCCTACTCTACTGCCTCCTTATTCTCAGTTTATGACTGCATTCCCTCTTAAGATAATAATAATAAGCAGGAAGAGGAGGAGGTGAAGAAGGGGAAGAATCTATGAGAAGGGTACTATATGAATTTGTAATAATAAGCTAACAAACCAATTTAATTCTGCATTTTTCCATTATTCCTCCCTTCACTGTTATAAGAGAAGTATTCCATTTCCTTTATAGGAAATACTGATCCTTCTCCTCTTTATCCATCCTGTAATGCCCTTTCTAGTACTTGGATCCATCAATTATTCCTCTCAAATTTTGTATAACTTCTCCTCATGAACCTTAAAATTTTTAAAGTATTTCTCATATTAAAAACAAAATATTTCATCAACTCTGTGTCCTTTCATATACTCTTCTTTCTTTTCATAATAAAACTTCTCAGAGTAGTTATCTAAATAATCTATTCATATTTCCGTGTTTTCCATTTCTCCTCTGCACACTCTAGATTATGAGTTGACTTCTGTCACCATATTATGGGCTTCTATGGTGGCTCAGTTCTGCTTCATTGACTATGCCAAAGCCTTTGACTTGTGGATCAAAATAAACTGTGGAACATTCTGAAAGAGATGGGAATCCCAGACCACCTGACCTGCCTCTTGAGAAACCTGTATGCAGGTCAGGAAGCAACAGTCAGAACTGTACATGGAACAACAGACTGGTTCCAAATAGGAAAAGGAGTGCGTCAAGGCTGTATATTGTCACCTTGCTTATTTAACTTATATGCAGAGTACATCATGAGGAACGCTGGGCTGGAAGAAGCACAAGCTGGAATCAAGATTGCTGGGAGAAATATCAATAATCTCAGATATGCAGATGACACTACCCTTATGGCAGAAAGTGAAGAGGAACTCAAAAGCCTCTTGATGAAAGTGAAAGAGGAGAGTGAAAAGGTTGGCTTGAAGCTCAACATCCAGAAAACGAAGATCATGGAATCTGGTCCCATCGTTTCGTGGGAAATAGATGGAAAAACAGTGGAAACAGTGTCAGACTTTATTTTTTTGGGCTCCAAAATCATTGCAGATGCTGATTGCAGCCATGAAATTAAAAGACGCTTACTCCTTGGAAGGAAACTTATGACCAACCTTGATAGTATATTAAAAAGCAGAGACATCACTTTGCCAACAAAGGTCCGTCTAGTCAAGGCTATGTTTTTTCCCATGGTCATGTATGGATGTGAGAGTTGGACTGTGAAGAAAGCTGATCGCCGAAGAATTGATGCTTTTGAACTGTGGTGTTGGAGAAGACTCTTGAGAGTCCCTTGTACTGCAAGGAGATCCAACCAGTCCATTCTAAAGGAGATCAATCCTGGATGTTTATTGGAAGGACTGATGCTAAGGCTGAAACTCCAATACTTTGGCCACCTCATGTGACGAGTTGACTCACTGGAAAAGACTCTGATGCTGGGAAAGGTTGGGGGCGGGAGGAGAAGAGGACAACCGAGAATGAGATGGCTGGATGGCATCACCGACTCTGTGGACATGAGTTTGAGTGTACTCCGGGAGTTGGTGACGGACAGGGAGGCCTGGCGTGCTGTGATTCATGGGGTCGCGGAGAGTCGGACACGACTGAGCGACTGCACTGAACTGAACTGATGGTGGCTCAGACAGTAAAGAATTCACCTGCAATTTGGGAGACCTGGGTTCAATCCCTGGGTTGGGAAGATCCCCTAGAGAAGGGAACAGCTACCCACTCCTGTATGCTAGCCTGGAGAATCCCATAGACAGAGGAGCCTGGCAGGCTACAGTGGATGTGGTTGCAAACAGTCGGACAGGACTGAGTGACTCTCACTTTCACTTTCTGTTGCCAGACTCCAATCCCTCAAAATTCACATGTTGAATGACTAACCTCCAGTATTCAGAATGTAATCTTTGGAATCTGGGTCATTGCAGATGTAATTAACTAAGATGAGGTCATAATGGAGTAGGGTGGTTCTCTAGTCCAACGTGGCTGGTATCCTCATAAAAGTGAAATGTGGACACAAACATGCACAAAGGGAGAACATCATATCAAGACTGGAGTTTTGTTGCCACAACCCAAGGAATCCTCAGTATTGCTGGCAAACCACCAGAAGTTAAGAGAAAGGCACAGAATAGACACTTTTCTAGTGCTTTCAGAGCAAGTATGACCCTGTTGATACCTTGATCTCAGATTTCTAGCTTCCACAACTGTGAGATAATAAACTTCTATTGTTGAAGCTACTCAGTTGTGGTACTTTCTTATAGCAGCCCTAGAAAATGAATAAAGTGTATTTTTATCCCAAGAATTCCACTGAACTTTTCACACTAAAGCTACCATTCTCATTCTGGGTATCAGCAGGTATAGCATCAGTGATGTTTAACAACATGTGTCTTCAGTAAATGCCAAGGTTTCTCTGGAGGTACAATCTTAGACTCCAGTATTTCCTGCGGCCAACTGAGTGTAGTCCTCAGATATTAAGTGCCAGGCATTAAGAATACAAGTCACACACCAATGAAGAATCATCAGTTCTTTTAAAATAGTTTCCTATAATGCTTTTCTCTTCCAAAGCAGTATTTGAACCCAAAATAGTAGCCAAGCTTCGTCTGCCTGTTTTATGGTTAATCCCCTATGGGTTTCATACAGCTTAAAAGATGGTCAGATTCTAAGGAGAACATGTCTCCTTATATTCAATAAAATGGCAGATATAGAGTAAAGGCTTAAACCTCCCAAAAAGAATTTGTGGAAATGTGGGGGGAAATTTCTATCAAAATAATTCATCCTTCAATGTTGTTTCTTGAGTGAACAAGATTTTCAGCAAGGAGAAATAAGCTTCAACCTAAAGAGTAATATTGCTCCTTCTCTATCTTGTCGGTACAAAACAACTCAGTCATACTATATCACAAATATGGTTTATAGTTCTACAGTAATTAATGGTACAGAGACCTGAAGTCTCTACTAATGGACAGAGCAACTATGTGTTCATACTGAACACCAAAACATATGCAGTGATTTCTGGGACTGGCATTACAGGTCTCATTGTTACTAAACACAGGTCCAGCTACTCACCACTCAAAAGTCATTAAGAAGCCAGGTTGGTGGAAAAGAAAGTCTGCTTTATTTTAGATGCCAGCAACCAGAGCAGGTAGGGTGGACGCATGTCCAAAGGCTGAATCTCCCCCCTCACTTCCCAACAATCATGGGAAAAGAGCTTTTATAGACAGAAAGAGGGGGTTACAGTCATCTTGAAATTGGTCATCAATGGCCTGACCAGTGTCATCTTGTTTTAGGTACAGTTAATCTTCAGTTTCACAGTTGGTTTGTTCCCATTTCTTTGAAGCCAATTCTCAGAAATGTCACTTATGTCAGGGCTACCCAGGTGGTGGTAAAGAATCTGCCTGCAATGCAGGAGATGCCAGTTCAATACCTGGGTTGGGAAGATCCCCTGGAGAAGGAAATGGCAACCCACTCCAGTATTCTTGTTGGGAAATCCCATAGAGAGAGGAGCCTGGCAGGCTACAGTCCATGGGGTCGCAAAGAGTCTTGACACGACTTAGCAATTAAACAATGTCAGAACTACAATCTATTCATCATGGAATTAACTTACTCCAGTTTCAGTATCTATAGGACAGCTCACAGGATACAACTCAGAATATTATCTTTGGCCCTTGAGAAGGAACTAAAGGTCTTTGACTATACTTTATTATTTGGTCTCCTTTGACTGTTTTCCTTTGTTTCTGCATGTTCTCATTTCTCTGATTAATCTGGAACATAGGATCCTGATCCATTTCACCATGACATAAGTCCTATTGTTTGAACATCAATGGACCCTCACTGCTTCACTTTTGAGCATAGTCCCATTGTATCCCATAGCCTGATTAGTATTTCCCAGATGACTTAAGAGTCTGGTTTATTACAAATACCACCTCACTGTTTATTGTGGCACAAGTGTTAAGAGTTCGGATAAAGAGGATTTTTAAGAGGCTCAATCTTTCCCTTCACAGCCTTCAGAAACATTAAGTCTGGAAGAAGCAATGCATGACTGTGAAGCAATGAAGGGAAGAAAATAAAGAAATTTCATAAATTCCACTTGGTCCCCCTCCTAGCATTTGTGACATAGTTTTCGGGAAATGACACCAATCTATGTCTGAACTTGAGACACCCATTATTACACCCCATATTTATTCTTTGGTCTCTTCTTAAAGCCTCTTGTGCCCTAATCAGTATTACGAGGGGTTATATAACTCAAAATAACCAGAGGATATGTCTCTGACACTTCATAATTTTCTTACTCTTTAAAAAAATCCATATTATCTTTAATCATTACAAACAGCCAAGAGAAAATTTTCCTGCACATAATCAATTACACTTCAAAAATAAAGATACTTAATCCCTATTGATTAAATGTCAAAGGCTACTGATTATGATATGATCCAGATATTTTGCTCCGTAACCATTTCTACTTAATATATTCCTACAATCTTTCTCATATTTAACTAGGTTGCCTTTTCTGATGTTTAGATAACATATTGAATGCTTAGAAACAAGTGTTAGTGCACAGTCATGTCTGACTCTTTGAGACCCCATGGACTGTAGCCTGCCAGACTCCTCTGTTCATGGAATTCTCCAGGCAAGAATACTGCAGTGGGTTGCCATTTCCTCCTCCAGGGGATCTTCCTGACCCAGGGATGGAACCTGGGTCTCCCGCACTGCAGGCAGATTCTTTACTGTCTGAGCCACCAGGGAAGCCCCAGCTGAATGCTTAACGTAAAGGTGAATAATATGGTAAGTGAATATTCTTAACGTTTATTCATTCATTTCTTACAAGAAACATAACCTGTCCCCTACTGAAAAAATGATAAGACAGTGGTAGGTAAATTTAGGAAGTGCCAATAGCATCAGATAATGTTTATTTGTTACAGGAAGACTGAAAACTTCTGTTCTTGTTGTTGCTATTGTTGTTGTTGTTTTTAACCCATATTACAAGGCTGAGGGGAGCACTAAAACATATCAGTCTTTTCTCTCCTTTGGTAAGTTTATTCCTAGGTATTTTATTCTTTTTGATGTGATGGTAAATAGGATTATTTCTTTAATTTCTCTTTCTGATCTTTTGTTGTTAGTGTATAGAAATGCAACAGATTTCAGTGTATTAACTTGGTATCCTGCAACTTTACCAAATTCATTGATGAGTTCTAGTAGTTTTCTGGTAGCACCTTTACAATTTTCTATGTAAAATATCATGTCATCTGCAAATGGTG
The DNA here is from genome assembly GCF_049115385.1 of Moschus berezovskii. Lineage (NCBI taxonomy): Eukaryota > Metazoa > Chordata > Mammalia > Artiodactyla > Moschidae > Moschus > Moschus berezovskii. The sequence continues at coordinate 38,281,453 of NC_142482.1, forward strand.
ACAGTATCACTTCTTTTCCAATCTGGATTCCTTTTATTCCTTTTTATTCTCTGATTGCCATAATTAGGACTTCTAAAACTATGTTGAATAAAAATGGTGAGAGTGGACATTCACCACGCAGAGTACATCATGAGGAACGCTGGGCTGGAAGAAGCACAGGCTGGAATCAAGATTGCCAGGAGAAATATCAATAACCTCAGATATGCAGATGACACCACCCTTATGGCAGAAAGTGAAGAGGAACTAAAAAGCCTCTTGATGAAAGTGAAAGAGGAGAGTGAAAAAGTTGGCTTGAAGCTCAACATTCAGAAAACAAAGATCATGGCATCTGGTCCCATCACTTCATGGGAAATAGATGGGGAAACAGTGGAAACAGTGTCAGACTTTATTTTGGGGGGCTCCAAAATCACTGCGGATGCTGATTGCAGCCATGAAATTAAAAGGCGCTTACTCCTTGGAAGGAAAGTTATGACCAACCTAGATAGTATATTAAAAAGCAGAGACATTACTTTGCCAACCAAGGTCCATCTAGTCAAGGCTATGGTTTTTCCAGTGGTCATGTATGGATATGAGAGTTGGACTGTGAAGAAAGTTGATCGCCGAAGAGTTGATGCTTTTGAACTGTGGTGCTGGAGAAGACTCTTGAGAGTCCCTTGGACTGCAAGGGGATCCAACCAGTCCATTCTAAAGGAGATCAGTCCTGGGTGTTCTTTGGAAGGACGGATGCTGAAGCTGAAACTGCAATACTTTGGCCACCTCATGTGACGAGTTGACTCACTGGAAAAGACTCTGATGCTGGGAGGGATTGGGGGCGGGAGGAGAAGGGGATGACAGAGGATAAGATGGCTAGATGGTATCACCGCCTCAATGGACATGAGTTTGAGTGAACTCCGGGAGTTGGTGATGGACAGGAGGCCTGGTGTGCTGTGATTCATGGGGTCGCAAAGAGTCGGACACAACTGAACGACTGAACTGAACTGACTGATGATATCAGCTGTAGATCTGTCATATATGACCTTTATTTTGTTGAGATATGTTCACTCAATGCCATTTTTCTGGAGATATTTTGTCATGAGTTGGTGCTGAATTTTGTCAAAATCTTTTTCTGCATCTGTTGAAATAACCATATGGTTTCTGTTCTTCTGTTTGTTGATGTGGTGTATCATACTAACTGATTTGTGAATACTGAAAAATATTTGCATCTATGGGATAAAGCCCAGTTGATCATGGTGAATGATCCTTTTAATATACTGTTGGATTCAAATTGCTAGTATTTTGTTGATAAATTTTACATCTATGTTCATCAGTGATATTGGCCTGCAATTTTCTTTTTCATGGTATTTAGCCTGGTTTTGGTATAAAGGTAGAGTTGGACACGACTGAGCATGCACACACACATATATAATTAAGAAGAGGGGAGAATTGATTCTTTGTTGTTCAGTCACCAAGTCATGTCCAACTCTTCACAACCTCATGGACTGCAGCATGCCAGGCTTCCCAGTCCCGCACCATCACCCAGAGTTTGCCCAAGTTCATGTCCATGGAATCGGTGATACCATCTGATTCAATGGGCACTCATAAGTCCCAAAGCTTCATCTTGAGAATGAAACAGGGAGGAGTAGGAAAAAATATATTTGTATCTCATTGGGGGAGAATTGTGACTTTCATTGGGGATCAAAGTAATCATTTCTCTGGAGGGGTAGGCATATGAGTTACAACATCAGCACATTCTCCTTCACTTGGACAGAATGGTTAGGGAGCCTGACTCAGAGGACCAAAGTCTGAAAAGTGGCCTTAGGGCACCACAGAATGTGTTCTTGGAAAAGTTGAAGATGTGGGATCCATCTGTCATATTATAGAAAGATATGTCTCCAGCCTCATAATCCAGGAATAACCCCATGATAAAGCGTTTTTCTTTTAAAGTAAGATGGGTTTCTGGGGAGGTGAGGGCCCAATACTCCCCCTCATAGAACCTAATGACCCAGAAACCATTCTGTGGGGACACTGTGACCCTCCCCGTCCTTGTTACATTATCCCTACAAACTCCTAGGTCCCAGGAATGGGCATTCCCAACCTCTACTTCCCAGAAGTATCTCCCTGAGCTGAATCTCTGGTCACCCAGCACACAAGGAATGGAGTCAAATCTCTGTATGGAGCTGGGAAGATTTTGATGCCTTTCTTGCCAGGAAACTCATCTCCCTTCTTCAGACAGGAGGAGGGCAGGATGAGCAGTGGCTGCATCCAGGGTCACATTTGCTGCAAAGACAAGTAGACCATCATATTTCTGGGAAGGGTCTCAGTAGGCCCGGGCTAGAGGGTTCTCACTCTGTGAGGACTCTTCTGACCCTGGGAATTCCAGCTCATTCCACCCAACATTACTCCAGACTGTTCCACAAAGAGCAAGGTCCCTCGTGGATCATCGCATACTCACCAGCTTTGAATTCTTCTTTCCTCCAATCTACAAGGAGCAAATGAACATGAGAACCTACCATCTGAAAAACACAGCTTCCTGTCTGTCCAAAATACTATGATTATAAACTCCCTAGTATTAATTCAAAAATAATAGCAACCAAAGAAAATACTTCTCTGCAATCTACTAAATCATGTCTTACTTGAGACCTGACCCATTCTTATGCCCTCTCAGTCGACATTCCTGCAGGACAAATATTTGAAGTCTATTTAGGATGTTTGAGAGGAATATGGTCTGTCTAATCAAATAACTTATTTTTTCACATTGTTTCCTCAGATTTTAACCGATGAAAATCACTTTACATACACTCAAAACACAATGTAAGATGTAATTAAAAACAAAAAATCTGCTAAGATTTCATGTTTCAAACACATCATTATCTGTTAAAATACTGAATAATCTATAGAGTTCATATTATATATGCTTTGGAGTTTACTTGATTTTCAGTATATTGTTTTACACAGTATATGTTCATTTGAAAATCTTTCATAATACATTTTTCTTCAGCAGAGTCCATGTAACTTACCAGGATATAATGGTGCATTCCTCCAGGCTGCAAAAGAATAAAATTGGAAACCCTTTACTTTTTTTTCCTACCCTGCTTTCTCTGTCTTTTCCATTTCCCTTGCTTTTATCTAATTTTTTCTTTTGAATCCTTTGGACTTCTTTCCATCCTGTGTTATCTTCATAGTTTATTTTTTCAAACATGATAATAAAAGTGGTCAGGTAGGAAGAGTAGAAACACAGAAGCAACAGAAGATGGGAGGGAAGGTGGATAAGTGTAAGAGCTTCCTCTTACACTTGTCTTAAAGACAAGAAGGAAGGAAGGAGGAAAAGAGGATGAACATGCTGAATCACCCATTTACTCTTCAAAGACAATTACAGAAATTTAGAAGAATATAATGCTAGAAATGTTTCTTCACCAACTACTGACATTTTCATTTTATTCTCTCATACTATTCTACTGCATTAGAGACAGGACCCAAGATAGACACAAGAATGGAGCTTTCTGCAAGCTAAGCATTACTCACCATGCTTGAATTGAGCCTTCCTCCTATCTGAGAGATAATTCACAAACACACATATATGAGACAGGATTTCATGACATCTAAGGAAGATGCAATTAAAGCCACATGCCTTCCAATGTTTGTATCTGCATAGTGATCAAGAAATGCTTATTTCAAAAATAATGACAGAAATCTCTGAAGTTCATTCCATATGAAACATTTACTAGATTATGAAGAATACAACATCATATGCAGGACATGAGGATATAAATAATTCTTATAATAAGATACTAAATAATATAGATATATTCCCTGGTGGCTCAGGCAATAAAGAATCTGCCTGCAATGGAGGAGATCTAATTCGATCCCTGGGTCAGGAAGATCCCCTGGAGAAGGGAATGGCTACCCACTCAAGTAGTCCTGCCGGGTAAATCCCATGGACAGAGAAGCCTGGTGGGCTACAGCTCATGGGGTTGCAAAGAGTCAGACATGACTGAGTGAGTAACTTTTTACTTTCTTACCTCATAAAATAATTTTAGACTTTAAAGATACAGAATCAATGATTTTACTTGAGTCAAAAATGCAATACAAAAGACCCTGAAGGATGAGCAATTTGTTGAATAATTGAATTAATTAAATATGAACAAAGAGTAATAGCTATGATAGAAAATAAAAATAACAAGGCAAAATCAAGAAAAATATTTATATACCTTGGTCACTGAGAATATGACTAAGAGAAGTGCTCAAGCAAGTCTCATGATTACCTTCGATATCAGTAACAAAGAAAATATGTCAGAGTCCATCAGGAGGAACTTATCTCACTTACCAGGCTTGGAGTTTGAACACTTCCCCTAAGAACTGGTACAATATCACATATAAAATAATGGGGCACTCCATCTCAAAAGACCCCAAGTTAAAGAAAACCTTCTATTTAATGGAAAAACCACATTCTTCTAAGGCTAATCCCATTTATGTCAATAACCTTATGATGAAATTATGGTAATAATCTGAAATAGTAAATATCAAGGAAGAACAACACAGAACATGCAAATGAGCTGAAAATTTCCATGTCATAGAAAATTGAGGCAATGAAAGTTATCAGGGGACCTTATGATGAAATTATGGTAATCATCTGAAGATAGAAGCCTAAGATTATTATCAGGAGAAGAAAGTGAAACATCCAAATCATGTTTTAGGAATTACACCATGAAAAAAAAAATCAGAAAAAGTTACCAATTTCATTCTGAAGTATGCCTGAAAAGTAAAATGGAAAGAACTCAAATAAATATCAAGGAAGAACAACACAGAACATGCAAATGAGCTGAAAATTTCCATGTCATAGAAAATTGAGGCAATGAAATTTATCAGGGGACCTTATGATGAAATTATGGTAATCATCTGAAGATAGAAGCCTATGACTATATCAGGAGAAGAAAGGGAAACACCCAAATCATGTTTTTAGGAATTACACCATGAAAAAGAAAAAAATCAGAAAAAGTTACCAATTTCATTCTGAAGGATGCCTGAGAAGTAAAATGGAAAAAACTGAAGTAAATATCAAGAAAGACAACACAGAACATGAAAATGAGCTGAAAATTTCCAGTTCATAGAAAACTGAGGTGATGAATGTTCCCAGGGGCAGAAAATGAACAAAAATGGAAAAACGGCAAGAAATCACATTTCTAACTAAAAAAAGTGAAAAAATGAATGAATTTCACATTTGACTGAATAAAAGACATATGGAGAAGATATGGACAGAAAATAACTAGGATTTTATCCTGTACATATATATTTTATGCATATTAAAAGAATATAAGTAATTCAAAGTTTAGATCAAAATATATACTTAGAATAATCTTATTAGACATATTATCTTGGTAGTAGTGCACTGCACAGATTTTTTTAATTTTGAAAATTTTTCTGACTAGGGAAATAAAAATGGATTGAATCAAAATGGAAGAATTCTAACACCAAAATATCAGAGTGGGACTAATAGACAAGCAGGAGAAAGGCCTGGCAGTACAAGGCACACAGACAAAAAGCAAGGCCGTGTTAAATGTTGAACAAGTCATTTTAAAGGGGATTGAGAGTAATGGGATAACAGAAATTTTACCTAGTTCTTTCCGCAGTTCTTCTGAAAAAAAATAAAAAAGCAAAAGGATACATTTAATGTCACGAGAAAGAACTACAAAGAGAAAATTTACTGAAATTTTCGTATTTAAAATTAACCCCAACCAGTTTCAGATGAACATACACAAATTGACACAGAGGTCAGTGTTGTCCAGAAATATTCTACAGTAAGTGGAAAAAGAAAGAAATTAAGTTAATTAATTGATAGAATTGTTAGGTAAATTAGTTCTGGTAGCTAATTTGTAAAAATATGCTTTATTTCTTTGACAACATATAGGTTCCAACTGTCCTGTTTGATCCCCTGGCAGAGTGCATGGCAACCCACTGCTATTCCTGCCTGGAGAATCCCACAGACAGAGCAGCTTGGCGGGTTACAGTCCATAAGGTCGCAAAGAGTTGGACACAACTGAGCAACTTAGTACCCATATCCTGTTTGTTAGCTTTAGTATGGGCATTGACTGCTTTTACATATATTAGTAAATTCTCATCATTGCAGTAGCTATTGTGTGTAAAGTTTGCACAAACACTGCATAAGGGAATACTGAAACACTATTGGCATAAGTCATGGGCTTCTGAGGTGGCACTAGTGGTAAAGAACCCGCCCGCCAATGCAGGAGACATAAGAGAGGCAGGTTCAATCTCAGAGTCAAGAGGATCCCCTGGAGGAGGGCATGGCAACTCCAGTATTCTTGCCTAGAGAATGCCATGAACAGAGGAGCCTGGCAGGCTACAGTCTATAGGGCGGCACAGAGTCAGACACAACTGAAGCAACTTAGCTTGAACGTATATTGGTATAGGTCATAACACTGTCAGGTTTCTGGGTGCCTATTTAGACACTATTATTGCCACCATTCATTCAAAATCTTCTTGTATTTGAGTTTATGCTTTAACTCATGCACGAATGAAACTTATCCTTACCAAATCACATGGGTGGTGAATCCAGGAGAGAGAAAGAAATGGGTTCTCTGAGAGAAATTCTATTTCTCAACAACCATGCTTTTATTGTTCCTCCTCCTCTTCGAGAGAAAATATCTAAACACACATACACGAGACAGGTTTTCTAAACACTATAAAGAAGATGCAACTAAAGCTATACATCACCTAGCGATTATTTCTGAAACATCATCAAGTCATGTTCATTCCATAATTAAAGAGGTCGATCTCTACAACCCATTCCATTGAAAACATCACTATAATTTGAATAGCACCAACCATGTGATATATAGGAACATAAATTTTAAATAATTCTTGTAATAAGGTTGTAAAAGGAAGTGCAGAATCATCTCAGAACACAACTTTAGACTTCAGTGACATATTATCGGTGAGATATACTGAGTGAAAGAAGTATGTATAAAGATTCAAAAGGAAAAGCAACTTGGTGAATTAATAATCAAAAATGAAAGAAAATGAAAATGAGGCAGGATTTATAACTACAGTTGGAAATTGAAAATAAGGCAAAATCAGGCAAAAATATTTATACACTTTGGGTCACTTGAGGGTACAATCAAGAGAAGCAGACTAGCAAGTCTTAAGTTTACACCTGACAGCAGTAATAGACAAAGTGCGAAAATTGAAAGGAAAAATTTTTATCAATCACCAGGTTTGGAGTCTAAATTTTTCCATTAAAAACTGAGACAATAAGATTTCTAAAACAATGAGCACTCCATCTCAGAGGACACTTTGGAGAACCCAAGTTAAAGAAAGCTCTCCATTAAATAAAGAAAACTATATTCTTCTTAGCCTGTGCTGTGCTAGGTCATGTCCGACTCTTTGGGACCCCATAGACTGTAGCCCACCAGGCTCCTCTGCCCATGGGATTCTCCAGGCAAGAATACTGGAGTGGGTTGGAATGCCCTCCTCCAGGGATCGAACCCAGGTCTCCCGCACTGCAAATGGATTCTTTACCATCTGAGCCACAAGGGAAGCCCAAGAATACTGGAGTGGGTAGCCTATCTCTTCTCCAGGGGAACTTCCTGACCCTGGAATCAAAGCGGGATCTCTTGCACTGCAGGTAGATTCTTTACCAGCTGAGCTACCAGGGAAGACCCTTCTTAGGCTAATCTTCATTTCACCAACCTTATAATGAAATTATGGTGATTATGTAGAAGACAGAAGCCCAAGAACATATCAAAGGAAGGAAACAAAGGAAAAATGTTTTTAGCAAATACAACCATTTAAAGACTTAGACAAAAATAAAAAGTAGGAAAAAATGTTACCCATTTCATAGTGAAGTAATTATGAAAAGTAAGTTGGAAAAAAGAATATTCCATAGATGTCAAAGTACAACAATACAAAATAGAAAATAATTTGAATATCACCCATGTACAGAATGTTGGTAGGAAGATGATAATCAGAAAAACATAAAAACAAACCAAAAACTAAAAAAAAAAAAAAAATAGGAAGGAAGCAATTTGAAAACTGAAAATGAATCTCTCAATTGACTGAATAAAATATGGTAAATATGTGAAAAGAAAAAAACAGGATTTCATATCATACATATTTCATTTTGGTAAAGAATCTGCCTGCAATGTGGGAGGCCTGGGTTCCATCCATGGGTTGGTAAGGTACCCTGGAGAAGGGAAAGCTACCCACTCCAATAGTCTGGAAATTCCATGGACTGTACAGTTCATGGGGTCGCAAAGAGTCGGACACAACTGAGTGACTTTCGATATCACTTTCACTTTCACATTTCATTTATGGAGAGTTTTAAGGATACAAGTAATTCAAATTTAGACCAATGTACATATTTAATAAAATAATTTTATGCAAATGTGATTGCAGTAGTGGTGTATTAAAATTGATTTTTAGTGTTACAAATGTTTCTGATTATGCCAAATTAAGCAACATGTCTTTAAGTGGAAATATTATTTCGATAACTAGGATGAAGATATGTATAAATCCCAAAAATCTTTTTAAAAGATGTAATAACCATTGAGGAAGTGAATGACTATATGTCTTGGTACATTTTTGCAAGGTTGATGGTTTCTAATTCTTTACACTTAACAAGATGGCAATAATATTTAATTAAGTTTTCAACTGAAGGACTTTCAAATTTAGGTTTGAAAGCCCTTACTCCCTCATTTTATTATTTACTTCAGAAAGCAAAAGAATTGAGTGACATGGTTCTAACCAAATTCTTTCCATATCAACTTACTTACATAGCAGTGGAAAATTTCTCAGCAAACAAAAATAAAGGGGAAAAAATTGTGTAGATGACTGACTCATGTATTTGGATAAATATAATTTTCAGCAATGAGTCAATGGAGGAAAACAAATGCTGTAATTATGTGACCAAAGTGTTAAACAACTGTTTTTAAGGCAGTAATTTTATCATTTCTATAACATGACTCTAGGCTTTATTGAAGTCGCTTGTGAAACTTTCATACAAATTTCAAGAGATCAGAATTGACACTCTGTTAAAAGACAGTATTCGGGAGTCTTTATGTTTTCGAGGTGTCAGGTACTATGCACACTTTTCCTTGTCCCAACTTCTTGGAAGAACTCTCTCTGGTGGTGTTATACCCACTGTGTGTTCTTTTTCCCGTGGCTCCTGTGTTCACTAGACTAAAATATCTGTTACTACTCATCTCTATCTCCCAACCTAAAACTCTTCAATTTAGACGCCTTTTAGAACATCTCTTTCCTCACTTTAAAAGAGGCAAAATAATATAATCTCATATACATTCTTTTGAAGAAAAATTCATTCTGATAAATTAAATAACACAATAGGAATAGAGGAGAGGTGTTATGTGGAAGTAAAGAGAGATCTAAGTCAAGGAAGTCCATCTGGGAGGCAACTGACAGAATTTCAAAATACCCAAATGTGGCACGCATCTTAGTGGTAACATGCTATTCATAGAAAGGTTCTGTCTCCTTGATTGCAATGACTAGAAATATGAAAGAGGCAAAAATGGCATAAATTAATAGCAAATGAAGATAGGTAACCTGAGTTGGGAGGGTTATAAAACATATAAAGACATGTCTCTGTTTGAGTTAAGACAGGTGATCACCAAGAGTTTCAAGGTTAAGCATTTCAAGGATACAAGAAATAGATGAGAGAATAACAAGGTACACAGTGCAAGATGTTATTGGTATTTACCTTTTTCCTGTCCACTCTTCTCTGAAAAGTAAAAAGAAGAAATAAACAATTCATTCCAAACAAAAGCACAATGTCAAGAAGGAAGAACAAAATTCAGACCCCATTTCTAGTTTACTCTGTGGTACAACTTGACCATATTTGGGAAAACTGAAACCACAAGTTTCCAAAGGACATTTCATCAATCAGGACCAACATGGTTTTTTTACAACCCTCCACGCCTAGTGCAAAAGGAACTAAATTAGGGAATGAAATCATAAGAAGAGGAAGGGTGGGAATTCCTCTGGGATCCACAATATCCATCCTTCCTCTTTCAATGGGCCATTCTTTTGCACCTTAAAATGCAAATGTGCCCTCATTCGATGAGTTGACTCACTGGAAAAGACTCTGACGCTGGGAAAGGTTGGGGGCAGGAGGAGAAGGGGATGACAGAGAATGAGATGGCTGGATGGCATCACCGACTCGGTGGACATGAGTTTGAGTGAACTCCGGGAGTTGGTGATGGACAGGGAGGCCTGGCATGCTGTGACTCATGGGGTCGCAAAGAGTCGGACACGACTGAGCGACTGAACTGCCTGACTGACACACATGCACAAGACAGGCACTTAAAAAGTGATGAGGAAGTATATTATGCAGGCACCCATCTGTGCAAATTGTACCTGCAGCAGTGGTCATACATGCTGTTAGGCTAAATCAGTTCAGTCGTGTCCAACTCTTTATGACTGTATGGACTGTAGTCCACCAGGCTCCTCTGTCTATGGGATTCTCCAGGCAAGAATACTGGAGTGGGTTGCCATGCCCTCCTCCAGGGGATCCTCCCGACCCAGGGATCGAACCCACATCTCTTACATCCCCTGTATGTTTCGGCTGTACAACGCAGTGAAGCACTTATGGACCTCCCTCCCACCTATATAGGTCATCACAGAGCACCAAACCGAGCTTCCTGTGCTTTATAGCAGGTTCCCACTAGCTACCTATTTTATTCATGGTAGTGTATATATGTCAGGAGCTTCCCTGGAGAAGGGAAAGTCTACCCACTCCAGTATTCTAGCCTAAAGAATTCCGTGGACTGCACAGTCCATGGGGTCTCAAAGAGTCAGACACAACTGAGCAACTTTCACTTCATTTCACTTCCCAGGTGGCGCAAGTGGTAAAGAACCTGCCTGTCAATGCAGGAGGCATAAGAGACATGGGTTTTATCCCTGGGGCTGGAAGATCACCTGGAGGAGGGCATGGCAACTCACTTCAGTATTCTTGCCTGGAGAATTTCATGGACAGAGGAGTCTGGCGGGCTATGGGATCACAAAGAGTCAGACACAACTGAAGCTATTCAGCACATATATATGTCAATTCTAATCTCCCATTCATCCCACCATCCCCTTCACCAGCTTTCTAAAGAAATTGTTGCAGGTCCCTGCAAGGCAGAAGAAGCCAGCCTTTATAAGGAAGTCATGATACAAAGTGAAAAAAGAAGGATTGGGAAAGTAGAGAAGGTAGGGAAATAGAAATGGACAGAATTAAAATGAGAGAAGCCTAAAAAGAAAATACTTGGGTGGAACTATCAGACATGCAAGAGAAAGATATGCCACCAAAAGGTGCATACGCTAAAAGTCAGGCAATGTTAAATGTTGAACCAGTCATTTTAAAGAGGATCAAGAGTAACGGGATATCACAAAATTTACCAAGGTTTTCCTGAAGTTCTTCTGTAAAAAAGAAAAAGATAAACATAAGTGTCCTATGAAAGAACTACAAAGAGAATTCAAATTTACTGAAAAGCTTATTTAAAATTAAGCCTATGCAGTTTTAGATGAAGGCACACACACACACACGCATAAAAATCATCAGAGAGGTAAGTATTGTCCAGAGATACGCTATAGTAAATGGAAAAAAGGGAACTGGAGTTAATTTGACAAATTTTTAAGGAACATTATATATTAATATAAATATTAATATTTATTAATTTGTAGAAATATTCTTGATCCCTTGGACAATATTTAGGCTCCCACTGTTCTGTTTGTTAGCCTTAATATGGTCACTGGCCACCGTTACATATATCAGTCAGTTATCATTGTTGTAGCGACAGTGTATTAAAAAGTTGCCACAAACACTGCATAAGAAAATACTGAAACTGTTGATATAGGTAATACACTGTCAGGTTTCTGGATGCCTCTTAACATTCTTGCCACTGATTAATTCTCAACCTTTTTGTATTTGTTTGTTTTAACTCATGCATTAATGAAACTACCATAACTATTACACACTATTGTGTTATCTTCTGAATCCAGGAGAGGAATGAGCTGTCTGAGAGAGGTTCTATTTCCCACCAATCACTGCCTCCTCCTCTCTGAGAGAAAATACCTCAGCATACAAATAAGAGATAGGTCTCTGTACACTACAAAGAAGCTTCAACCAAATCTTTACATCTTCTAATGATTGTTTCTGCAACATTTTCCAGTCACAGCCATCATTACTATGGGTTTCCATGCCCTCCTCCAGGGGATCTTCCCAACCTAGGAATTGAACTGGGCTCTCCTGCATTGAAGATGTATTCTTTACCAGCTGAGCTACCAAGGAAGCCCCTCCATCATTATTAGAATGAACTAATACTGCATGCATTCTGTGATGCAAGAACTCTGTAATACATGCACTAATCCGGTAGAATATCCATATTACAGTGCTGAATTGATAAAGAAAAGTACAAATCATTGGGCATAAAATTATCAATTTCTTAAGGATAAAAAAAAAAGTGTGTGTAATCAACAAACAAATATTCTTTATAAGCACAGAAAATGCCTGAAGATTACACAATAAACCATTAACAGTAATTATTCTCACTTCAGTCGTGTCCGACTCTGTGCAACCCCATAGACGGCAGCCCACCAGGCTCCCCCGTCCCTGGGATTCTCCAGGCAAGAACACTAGAGTGGGTTGCCATTTCCTTCTCCCATGCATGAAAGTGAAAGTTAAGAAGCTCAGTCGTGTCCGACTCCTAGTGATCCCATGGACTGCAGCCTACCAGGCTCCTCCATCCATGGGATTTTCCAGGCAAGAGTACTGGAGTGGGTTGCCATTTCCTTCTCCTAAAGACAGTAATTAGGAGTTAGGAAATAGGGGAAGATTTCTGCTTTTAAATTTTATGTGGTTCAGTTTGGTTGAATACTTTGTGTTATGCATAAACCTTTTATGTAACCAAAATAAACAATGACAAAGAATCCCAAAATGACTCGAGAGTGTACACCCTGCAAATCTAAACCTATGAACAGGCAAAAAATCTCATATCATTTGTGCTACATAGGATCCACCCCACCAATCATCTCTGAGAATAATTCTACAAAGCAAATGCAACTTCCTTTTAGAATGTGCAAAATGGGCACAGTCTGTTTGGATAATGATTTTTTCTATTGTTAAAGTTATCCTTTCTAACAGAGTGCATCCTCTGACAATATTAACTACTCACAGAAAGGTTTCAGCTACATTTCTTTTACTTGCCCCTAAAAATTAGGGGGGAAAGTACAATGTAGTACATATTAGTAGCACAGTGCAGAATAGTGTAATAGTTATTAATATCATAGGCACGGAGGTTGAATGAGATTGTATCTGGATAGTTCTCAGGATATGATTTTTTTTTTTCTTCTCAGAATTTCCCTTCTTATCACATTCTTACGACCTGACAGAACTAACGAGAATGGCTGCATAATGGGACAAGGTCAAGAATAAAGTCATAGTGCCTTTATAAATGAGAACTTAAGAGCTGAAGTTCGAATACAGAAGATCGGAGAGGATTTTCTGGTTGGATGTCATATTCATGTTTCTTATTACTGGAAAAAAGGTTGAGTGATAAAGAAATGCATGCAAAAACAAGAAAAGAAATGAGAAAGAGGGAAAGAGGATGTGACTATCTAATTTAAATACTGTTATTCAAAATAGTGTCATAAATTTTTACAGAAAGACTGGATATGAAACTGTATTCAAATAATCATGGTATATAAAAAACACTTATTACTATTATTATTTTGAAGATCATCACATTTTTCCTTAAAGCTTGAGATCTCGAGGCACTTACAAAGCCCATTCCCTGCACCATTTTTAACTTCTAGAGCCGCAGCATGAATTGCATTTTCCCATGATTTCTTACTTATCTTTTTGTCCTTGCTCCAGATTTTGTAGATCAGCAAAGAAGCCAGTGTGGTTCCCAAAATGTAAAGCTTAACTTTATTTGGAACTTGCATCCTTGCACTTATCTGAAAGGAAAGTCCACAAGTACATTCATCTAGATCTACATTGTACCACCATTATTTTAATACTCTGCTTACATTTAACTTGCTCTTCTTTTTTAGCTTATTAATACAGACGTTTAGATGGTTGATTTTAGATCTTTCTTCTTTTCTAATACAAGCATTCAATGCTATAAAGTTTCCTTTTTAAACACTGCTTTCACTCAACCCTCAAGTTTTAATAAGTTGTGTTTTCATTTTTAAATTAATTCAAAATATTTCTTAATGTCCCTTGAGATTTTTTTTAACTATGTGCTATTGGGGAGCTAAGATTCCACATGCCATGTGGCATGGCTAAAAAAAATTATATATACATGTATAGCCACAATTAGAATATTATGTGAACTATATTACCATATCATATTCTCCTTTACTGTCCTAGCCTTGTCTTTGATAACTTGTACAGAGATCTCAAAGCTAGTGGCACCTCCATTCTCCCCTAATCCATGAGCTCTCTCTTAAGGTCACTTCCTTCCGGGCTAACTTGAAACTTTTGCCAGTGCTTGAATGAACACCTCTAAATTTCATTGTCTCATCCATCTCTGCTACTAATTCACAAAACTAAATCAATACAACTTATTCTGAGCAAGCAGTATACTATTCTTCATGGAAACAAGAGAGAACTGAAAGGCTTTTAAAGTAATCCAAGACAGAAAAAAACGTGGACTTTATTAATCTAGGAGACAAACATACAATCATGGGAGTCCCAAAAGAAAAAGAGAAAAAGGGAGTTCAGGAATATAAGATCGAAGGGATATACTTTTTAAGCTATTCCATAACAACATATAGACTTCCAATGCTGACCAAAGTGGAGTAAGATCACTACACCTATGTCTCCCACTGGTTACAACCAAAATATCTGGACAAAATGCCAAAATAGACTAGTTGAGAACTTTGAAAAGTAAACAATAGCAAGCTGATTATGGGGAGAAATCAAAAGAAGCCTGAATTGTAACTCGAGTAAGATGGTTCTTTGGGACACTAGTACAGCATTTTCTCAGTCTGCTGACTCTCCAAAGAAAGTTGCTATTCCTTGCCCCAACATCTCCTCTCTTAATTTATTGTCCTGACATGCAGCAGGCAATATGAGCTTGGACTTGGTGACAATCAGTCCCAGTGTATCTGATTCAAACAGATTCTAACTTGCTGAAACTTTTCTTTATGAATTAACTTTGGAGGATTCAGTCATCTATTACTGTTTATATGTGAGTTAATCAAATATAGCTCCTGAGCTACCAAAGTTCAAAAAAACAAAACCAGACAAATAAATTACACAAGAGATACAGAAACTATGAAAACTCTATTTATCACTGGGCACAAAAAGAGAAAAATACAAGTCATTTATAGTTCAGGCAATTGCCTTGCTTGCATATTTTCTATACTTTTCAACTTCAGAAGCTCAGAAGCTCTAAATCTGATAGAAGAGAAGTGCTAAATTATTAACAAAGTTAAAACCACTTCAGGTCTTAGACAATAAAGAAGATAAGGGTAGTTTAATATTTCTTTCTTCTTTTCCTGGTCATTACAAGTAGTTCTTCCCTGTGTTTGGAAATAGACCCATAGACTTACCATACATAGAATTAATTTCTAAAGAGAAAATATTTCTGAGAATGGCCCAAACCTTTATACAGTTAAAAAGAAAATCATGCCAACTTTCAGCTAATAAATGTCCCATTTGCTCATATGGTCAAAGTCCTTACATATCTCTGTTTTCCATGCCATAATTTTTTGTTCTTCTCTCTGATTCAGCATATTCTAAATTATAACCAATTCTATACTCACATTTTTTATGAAGATTATCATTTGTTTCCAAGCCATTAAAGACTCATTTGAGAATAAATCTTGACTCCAGAGTTACCTGATTCGGGTTTTCTACCTGTCAGCAGTAAAACTAAAATGACAGAGTGGAGCGGAGCTAAACCTATACTGGTTGAGATCCTAGCAGTTTAAGACCTTTGCACTGGGTGTGATTCTCAGAAAGACACATTTCGTATTCTGAAATTCTGAAAAAGAAAGTAGATTTAGCTCAAGGTCTCCACAGTCTTTAAAAATAAAATCTTCAAGTGCAAAAAGAATGTTCTGTTGACATACATAATGCAATGTTGATTACAAGTGCTGAGCTGAGGAAACACAACTTAGATGTGTGGTAAACTATGCCCAGTTACAACACTCTAATTTTGTAAAGACTTAAAGGTTAAACTTGAATCAAATAAGCATGGGAAAATAATATACGTGTGAAGTGAAGTCACTCAGTCATGTCCAACTCTTTGTGACCCCATGGACTGTAGCCTACCAGGCTCCTCCATCCATGTGACTTTCCAGGCAAGAATACTGGAGTGGGTTGCCATTTCCTTCTCCAGGAGATCTTCCCGACCCAGGGATTGAACCCAGGTCTCCAGCATTGTAGGGAGACACTTTACTGTCTGAACCACCAGGGAAGTTTATTGATAATTTAAGTGAAAAGTGTTAGTCACTCAGTCGTGTCTGACTCTTTGTGACCCTATGAATGTAGCCTGCCAGGATCCTCTGTCCATGGGATTCCAGGCAAGAATACTGGAGTGGGTGGCCATTCCATCCTCCAGGGGATCTTCCCAACCTAAGAAAGAAACTCAGGTCTCCTGCACTGCAGGCAGATTCTTTACCATCTGAGCCACCAATAATTTCAGTAGCTTACATCTAAAATGGACCTAATAGGGACTTCCCTGAAAGTCCAGTGGCTAAGGCTCCATGCCCCCAGTGCAGAGACCAGGTTCAATCCTCAGTCAGGTAATTAGACCCCAGATGCCCCAACTAACAGTTTATATACCACAATGAAATGACCCTGCATTCTTCAACAAACATCAAAGATCCTGTGTGATACAACTAAGACCTAGTACAGCCAAATAAATAAAATAAACAAATATTAAAAAATGAAATGGACCTAATAATCCCCAATTCCTGTTATTCATACCTTCGAGCAGTCCCCTCCCACATCATACCAAAATTGGTTTATTACTTCCAATACTTGACTATTTTTCTTTTTAATTTATTTATTTTAATTTCAAGCTAATTATTTTACAATACTGTGGTGGTTTCTGCCATATATTCACAAGAATCAGTCATGGGTGTACATGTGTTCCCCATCCTGAACCCCCCTCCCACCTCCCTCACCATCCCATCCCTCAGGGTCAAACCAGTGCAACAGCCCTGAGCACCCTATCTCATGCATCAAACCTGCACTGACAATCTATTTCACATATGATAATATACATGTTTCAATGCTAGTCTCTCAAATCATCCCACCGTCTCCTTCTCCCAAAGAGTCCAAAAGTCTGTTCTTTACATTTGTGTCTCTTTTGCTGTCTCGTATACAGGGTTATCGTTATCATTTTTCTAAATTCCATATATATGCATTAATATACTGTATTGGTGTTTTTCTTTCTGACTTACTTCACTCTGTATAATAGGCTCCAGTTTCATCCACCTCATTAGAACTGATTCAAAGGCATTCTTTTTAATGGCTGAGTAATATTCCATTGTGTATATGTACCAGAGCTTTCTTTTCATCTGCTAATGAACATCTAGGTTGCTTCCATGTCCTGGCTATTGTAAACAGTGCTGCGATGAACATTGGGGTACTCGTGTCTCTTTCAATTCTGGTTTCCTCGGTGTGTATTTCCAGCGGTGGGATTTCTGGGTCATATGGCTGTTCTATTTCCAGGTTTTTAAGGAATCTCTGAACTGTACTCCATAGTGGCTGTACTAGTTTGCATTCCCACCAGCAGAGTAAGAGGGTTCCTTTTTCTCCACACCTTCTCCAGCATTTATTGTCTGTAGACTTCTGAATAGCAGTGATTCGGACTGGCATGAGATAGTACCTCATTGTGGTTTTGACTTGCATTTCTCTGATAATGAGTGATGTTGAGCATCTTTTCATGTGTGTTAGCCATCTGTATGTCTTCTTTGGAGAAAAGTCTGTTTAGTTCTTTGGCCCATTTTTTGATTGGGGAGCTTATTTTTCTGGACTTGAACTGCAGGAGTTGCTTGTATATTTTTCAGATTAATTCTTTGTCAGCTGCTTCATTTGCTATTATTTTCTCCCTTGCTCATAGTTTCTTTCATTGTGCAAAAGTGTTTAATTAGGTCCCATTTGTTGATTTTTGTTTTATTTACATTACTCTGGGAGGCGGGTCATAGAGGATCCTGCTATGATTTACATCAGAGAGTGTTTTGCCTATGTTTTCCTCTAGGAGTTTTATAGTTTCTGGTCTTATGTTTAGATCTTTAATCCATTTTGAGTTTATTTTTATGTATGGTGTTAGAAAGTGTTCTAGTTTCATTCTTTTACAAGTGGTTGACCAGTTTTCCCAGCACCACTTGTTAAAGGGATTGTCTTTTATCCACTGTATATTCTTGCCTCCTTTGTCAAAGGTAAAGTGTCCATAGTTGTGTGGATTTATCTCTGGGTTTTCTCTTCTGTTTCTGTCTTTGTAACCATATTGTCGTGATGACTGTTCCTTTGTAGTATAATCTGAAGTCAGGAAGGTTGATTCCTCCAGTTCCATTCTTCTTTCTCAAGATTGCTTTGGCTATTTGAAGTTTTTTTTGTATTTCCATACAAATTGTGAAATCATTTGTTCTAATTCTCTGAAAATACCATTGGTAGCTTGATAGGGATTACATTGAATCTATAGATTGCTTTAGGTAGTATACTCATTTTCACTATATTGATTCTTCCGATTCATGAACATGGTATATTTCTCAATCTATTTGTGTCATCTTTGATTTCTTTCATCAGTGTTTTATAGTTTTCTATACATAGGTCTTTTGTTTCTTTAGGTAGATTTAATCCTAAGTATTTTATTCTTTTCGTTGCAATGGTGAATGGAATTGTTTCCTTAATTTCTCTTTCTGTTTTCTCATTGTTAGCGTATAGGAATGCAAGGGATTTCTGTGTGTTAATGTTATATCCTGCAAATTTACTATATTCATTGATTAGCTCTAGTAATTTTCTGGTAGGGTCTTTAAGGTTTTCTATGGAGAGGATCATGTTATCTGCAAACTGAGTTTTATTTCTTCTTTTCCAACCTGGATTCCTTTTATTTCTTTTTCTTCTCTGATTGCTGTGGCTAAAACTCCCAAAACTATGTTGAATAGTAGTGGTGAGAGTGGGCACCTTTGTCTTGTTCCTGACTTTAAGGGAAATGCTTTCAATTTTTCACCATTGAGGATAATGTTTGCTGTGGGTTTGTCATATATGGCTTTTGTTATGTTGAGGTATGTTCCTTCTATGCCTGATTTCTTGAGGGTTTTTATCATAAATGGATGTTGAATTTTGTCAAAGGCTTTCTCTGAATCTATTGAAATAATCAAATGGTTTTTATTTTTCAATTTGTTAATGTGGTGTATCACATTGATTGATTTGCAAATATTGAAGAATCCTTACATCCCTGGGATAAAGCCCACTTGGTCATGATGTATGATCTTTTTAATATGTTGTTGGATTCTGTTTGCTAGAATTTTGTTAAGGATTTTTGCATCTATGTTCATCAGTGATATTGGCCTGTAGTTTTCTTTTTTGTGGCATCTTTGTCTGGTCTTGGTATTAGAGTGATGGTGGCTTCACAGAATGAGTTTGGCAGTTTACTTTCCTCTGCAATTTTCTGGAAGAGTTTGAGTAGGACAGGTGTTAGCTCATCTCAAAATTTGTGATAGAATTCAGCTGTGAAGCATCTGGTCCTGGGCTTTTGTTTGTTGGAAGATTTCTGATTACAGTTTTGATTTCTGTGCTTGTGATGGGTCTGATAAGATTTTCTATTTCTTCCTGGTTCAGTTTTGGAAAGTTATACTTTTCTAAGAATTTGTGTATTTCCTCCAAGTTGTCAATTTTAATGGCATATAATTGCTGATAGCAGTCTCTTATGATCCTTTGTATTTCTGTGTTGTCTGTTATAACTTCTCCATTTTCATTTCTAATTTTGTTGATTTGATTCTTCTCCCTTTTTTTCTTGATGAGTCTGGCTAAAGCTTTGTCTATTTTATTTATCTTCTCAAAGAACCAGCTTTTAGCTTTGTTGATTTTGGCTATGGTCTCTTTTGAATTTTTGCATTTATTTCTGCCCTAATTTTTATGATTTCTTTCCTTCTACTAACCATGGGGTGCTTCATTTCTTCCTTTTCTAGTTGCTTTAGGTGTAGAGTTAGGTTATTTATTTGATTTTTCTCCTGTTTCTTGAGGTAGGCTTGTATTGCTATGAACCATCCCCTTAGCACTGCTTTTACAGAGTCTCAAATGTTTTGGGCTATTGTGTTTTCATTGTCATTCCTTTCTATACAAATTTTTGGTTTTTTCTAATTTCTTCTGTGATTTGCTGGTTATACAGAAGTGTGTTGTTTAGCCTCTATATGTTTGTATTTTTAATGTTTTTTTTTCCTGTAGCTGACATCTAATCTTACCACATTGTGACTAGGAAAGATGCTTGAGATGATTTCAATTTTTTTGAATTTACCAAGGATATATTTATGGCCTAGGATGTAGTCTATGCTGGAAAAGGTTCCATGTGCACTTGAGAAAAAGGTGAAATTCATTGTTTTGGGGTGAAATGTCCTATAGATATCAATTAGCTCTACCTGGTCCATTGTATCATTTAAAGTTTGTGTTTCCTTGCTAATTTTCTGTTTAGTTTATCTATCCATAGGTGTGAGTGGGGTATTAAAGTCTCCCACTATTATTGTGTTACTGTTAATTTCCCCTTTCATACATGTTAACATTTGTCTTACATATTGTGGTGCTCCTATGTTCAGTTCAGTTCAGTCACTCAGTCGTGTCCGACTCTGTGACCCCATGAACCACAGCACACCAGGTCTCCCTGTCCATCGCCAACTCCCAGAGTCCACCCAAACCCATGTCCATTGAGTCAGTGATGCCATCCAGCCATCTCATCCTCTGTCATCCCCTTCTCCTCCTGCCCTCTATCTTTCCCCACATAAGGGTCTTTTCAAACGAGTCAGATCTTTGCATCAGGTAGCCAAAGTATTGGAGCTTCAACATCAGTCCTTCCAATGAACACCCAGGACTGATCTCCTTTCGGATGGACTTGTTGGATCTCCTTGCAGTCCAAGGGACTCTCAAGAGTCTTCTCCAACACCACAGTTCAAAAGCATCAATTTTTCGGCATTCAGCTCTCTTTATAGTTCAACTCTCACATCTGTACATGACTATTGGAAAAACCATAGCCTTGACTAGACGGACCTTTATTGACAAAGTAATGTCTCTGCTTTTTAATATGCTATCTAGGTTGATCATAACTTTCCTTCCAAGGAGGAAGCGTCTTTTAATTTCATGGCTTAAATTTACCATCTGCAGTGATTTTGGAGCCCAGAAAAATAAAGTCATCTACTGTTTCCACTGTTTCCCCATCTATTTGCCATAAAGTGACAGGACTGGGTGCCGTGATCTTAGTTTTCTGAATGTTGAGCTTCAAGCCAACTTTTTCACTCTCCTCTTTCACTTTCATCAAGAAGTGCTTTAGTTCTTCACTTTCTGCCATAAGGGTGGTGTCATCTGCATATCTGAGGTTATTGATATTTCTCCTGGCAATCTTGATTCCAGTTTGTGCTTCATCCAGACTGGAATTTCTCATTCTGTACACTGCATATAAGTTAAATAAGCAGGGTGACAATATACAGCCTTGACGTACTCCCTTCCCAATTTGGAACCAGTCTGTTGTTTCCATGTCCAGTTCTAACTGTTGCTTCCTGACCTGCATACAGGTTTCTCAAGAGGCAGGTCAGGTGGTCTGGGATTCCCATCTCTTAAAAGAATTTTCCACAGTTTATTGTGATCCACACAGTCAAAGGCTTTGGCCTAGTCAATAAAGCAGAAATAGATGTTTTTCTGGAACTCTCTTGCTTTTTCCATGATCCAGCAGATGTTGGCAATTTGATCTCTGGTTCCTCTGTCTTTTCTAAAACCAGCTTGAACATCTGCAAGTTCATGGTTCATGTATTGCTGAAGCCTGGCTTGGAGAATTTTAAGCATCACTTAACCAGCATGTGAGATGAATGCAATTGTGCAGTAGTTTGAGCATTCTTTGGCATTGTGTCTCTTTGGGATTGGAATGAAAACTGACTTTTTCCAGTCCTGTGGCCACTGTTGAGTTTTCCAAATTTGCTGGCATATTGAGTGCAGCACTTTCACAGCATCATCTTTCAGGATTTGAAATAACTCAACTGGAATTCCATCACCTCCACTAACTTTGTTCATAGCGATGCTTCCTAAGGCCCACTTGACTTCACATTCCAGGATGTCTGGCTCTAGGTGAGTGATCACACCATCGTGATTATCTGGGTCTTGAAGATCTTTTTTGTACAGTTCTTCTGTGTACTCTTGCCACCTTTTCTTAATATCTTTTGCTTAGACTAAGTCCCTACCATTTCTGTCCTTTATGGAGCCCATCTTTGCACTATGTTGGATGCATATATATTTATAATTGTTTTTTTTTTCCATAGAACACTGTTTATTTCAAGTCCAAAACACAAAATTAATCATTTTTCTTAACAGACTTCATAATTTTTACTGCATGAATATTTAGGGTTTCTCTATTCACAAGTGTAGATTTACTTCAGGCTGAAATGATTCATTATATATATATATATCTCAGTATCAATTTACTCCAGAGGACACGTACTTTTAACAAATCTGTTTAGAAAATATTTTACATAAAAACACACAAGGCATTTACCAACACTCTTCAGTTGTTGCAACCAGCCTTCAGCAAAGATTTGGCTGAAACTCATCATTTTCTACAAAACATTCCAAGACTGAATACAATCAGTTCAGTTCAGTTCAGTCACTCAGTCGTGTCTGACTCTCCGCGACCCCATGAATCACAGCATGCCAGGCCTCCCTGTCCATCACCAACTCCCGGAGTACACTCAAACTCATGTCCACAGAGTCGGTGATGCCATACAGCCATCTCATTCTCTGTCGTCCCCTTCTCCTCCCGCCCCCAACCTTTCCCAGCATCACAGTCTTTTCCAGTGAGTCAACTCGTCGCATGAGGTGGCCAAAGTATTGCAGCTTCAGCTTTAGCATCAGTCCTTCCAATGAACATCCAGGATTGATCTCCTTTAGAATGGACTGGTTGGATCTCCTTGCAGTACAAGGGACTCTCAAGAGTCTTCTCCAACACCACAGTTCAAAAGCATCAATTCTTCGGCGATCAGCTTTCTTCACAGTCCAACTCTCACATCCATACATGACCACGGGAAAAACCATTGCCTTGACTAGACGGACCTTGGTTGGCAAAGTAATGTCTCTGCTTTTTAATATATTATCAAGGTTGGTCATAACTTTCCTTCCAAGGAGCAAGCGTCTTTCAATTTCATGGCTGCAATCAGCATCTGCAGTGATTTTGGAGCCCCAGAAAATAAAGTCTGACACTGTTTCCACTGTTTTTCCATCTATTTCCCATGAAGTGATGGGACGAGATGCCATGATCTTTGTTTTCTGAATGTTGAGCTTCAAGCCAACCTTTTCACTCTCCTCTTTTACTTTCATCAAGATGCTTTTGAGTTCCTCTTCACTTTCTGCCATAAGGGTGGTGTCATCTGCATATCTGAGGTTATTGATATTTCTCCCAGCAATCTTGATTCCAGCTTGTGCTTCTTCCAGCCCAGTGTTCCTCATGATGTACTCTGCATATAAATTAAATAAGCAAGGTGACAATATACAACCTTGACGTACACCTTTTCCTATTTGGAACCAGTCTGTTGTTCCATGTCCAGTTCTAACTGTTGCTTCCTGACCTGCATACAGGTTTCTCAAGAGGCAGGTCAGGTGGTCTGGGATTCCCATCTTTTTCAGAATGTTCCACAGTTTATTGTAGAATGTAGTATTTTACATACTTTAGCTTATTACTGCAATTAAAATTTCCTCTTTCTTTGATGGCTTCTGCATATATTATACTCACACAGCAGGAGAATTCTTTGCTCTAACTGGTGACTTATTAAATAAAATTGTCTTTTGGGGTATAACCTGTCTCCAATTAAGAACCTAAACAGTCATGATATGATGAAATAATGGACATATATAGGGCTTTTCAATAAGAGCATTTTCAAACAACAGAATTTAAAACCTATCAGTATAATATCCTTTGTGTTCAGTAACTACCACCTGAAGTGTTATTACTTCTAGTATAATCAGTTGGCATCAAAATATAAAGTAAAAATATGTACATTTTAATATATCAATTCTTACCTGAATAATCTCAGATCTCTTGAGAATGTTCCACAAAGTGGAATTTCTTCCTAAAGTTACAGTGAATGTGGTACAATGTGTACAACTTGGTTAACCAGTGCCTGCCTTTCATTCCAAGATTTTTCCTTATCTTGAATCAAATACACAATCTTAACTACCATATTATAACACACTGGTTTACAGTCTGTATATAAAGTCCAACTCAAGCTTATTTTGGTTTATTGTACATGCTTTATTAAAACGGTACGGGTATTTACAGAGTCCCTTCCAAGGCGCTCTCACACACACTCAGACACACCCACACGACATCCATACTACAGCCCCATGCACCCACACCAGTGAGATGTGAGAGTCAAGACTCTTAAAATCAGGCAGCTGTTAGGGGACAGAGGTTTTGATTT
Organism: Moschus berezovskii; assembly: GCF_049115385.1. Taxonomy (NCBI): domain Eukaryota; kingdom Metazoa; phylum Chordata; class Mammalia; order Artiodactyla; family Moschidae; genus Moschus; species Moschus berezovskii. Next base: position 38,306,071 of record NC_142482.1, read on the forward strand.
TTCAATTTCTTTTTTTAAAAGAGAAAAGCATGGGGGAATGCATTTGGCCATTATAATGCTAATTAAGTTTGTGTATATTAACATACATATGGCAGTAACACTGAATATTCCTTTTACATTCTATATACACAGAATGACATCAAGGTTTTGCAGTCAACAGACTATTCCAACTTCAGTCTCAATGCTGCTTGTAGTGACTTCAGAATTCACATAGGGGCTTTCCCTAAAAATAATTCAAGTCTATGTAAGTGAAATAAGGCACAATTAATATTGATTTGATCTAGGGGAAGGAAAGGGATAAAAACTAGTTTCAAATGATCTTGCTGTTGGGGAATTAGCTTTGACTTAAATCCACCTGAAATCCATTCTTCTAATTTCCAAAGATTTCTTAGAAATAAAGGTTTTCTTCTTTTCCCTGACAAAACCCAGAAAGAAAAGCCTGGGATACCCGTTTCCCATTTTACTGTTTCCATAGCCTTAACTGCTTAAAATCGACGTGCACCCTCACCTCTCCTGCCCAGGCCTCCTCTCTTCCTCACTGCGAAAACAAAAACACAGCACATGAAACAGGAATTCTTTGCTGTTTGTTGTTGTTTTTTTTTTTGAAGAGATTTCAAAAAAAATCTCTTACACACTCAAGTAGCAAATACGTATCAGGTTGTCTTTGATTAAAAAAAAAAAGGGGGGGAAAGAAAAAAGGAGAAAATAATCTTGTGACTCTCTTGCTCTTTAAAAATATCCTTGTCTCCTTCTTTTCAGGATGAAGCCCCACAAGACATTACAAATAACTGCAACAAATGAATCTGGCAGCATACATAACGTCTAGTATTCAAATCCATAGTGAGACTCACGTAGCTTGTACAATCTGTTGAATGTTTTTTGCAGCAGGTGAACCAAACCCAAAGATGCTGGACATTCTGTGAAAGGGAGTAAGAATTGCAGTTCTGAAGGCCCCTGACTTTGGTTGTTTACAAAGTTCAGTCCTGTTTATTGTGATCCTTGGTATCTTCTTCATCTGTATATTCTGACGGTTCTTCCCCTGGTTTTAGGAGTCTGCCTACATAATCATATTTTTCTTTAAACTGCATTTCCCATTCTCGAACACTCTCCATTTGTACAGCATTCAAATCTGAGAGATCATCATATTCATCTTTAAGTGCATCTTTATCTAGGCAAAATGTTGCCAGTCCTCTGGAGGCATCCCTACCAGCAAATATCCCATATGGACCCGCCGGGCCGTAGAACTTGCTGCCTTTGGTCACGCCGAAGACTTTCCCATTGACCGCAAGCAGGATGCGAGAGTTGCGAGACCCGTAGTACTGGCGCAGCTGCTCCAAGCTGAAGTCCAGCTTCTTCATACGAGGCAAACAGGCAGCGGGGCTCTCTTCGCCCGCTCCGGCCCCGGCGCCCAGACCCCGCCGCCCCCAGCGCACTCACAGCCGGTATGCCCCCAGCAGCACCAGCGCCACCAGTGCCACGTTCAGCAGCATCTCCCCGCCCCCCATCAGAAGCGCCAATGCCCTTGCGGACCAACCGCCCTCTTCTGCTGCTGCTCCCGCGCCACCCGGGTTCTCGCTTCTACTGTCGCTGCTGCTCTCGCTGCCGCTCCCCAGGGTGCCTAAATTCACGTCCCCATCACCCACCGCCATCACTGCCCGCCAGCGCCTTCCTCTATTTATAATTGTTATATCTTCTTCTTGGATTGATCCTTTGATCATTATGTAGTGTCTTTCTTTGTCTCTTTTCACAGCCTTTATTTCAAAGTCTATATTATCTGATATGAGTATTGCTACTCCAGCTTTCTTTTGGCCTCCATTTGCCAGAAATATGTTTTCCCAGCCCTTCAGTTTCAATCTGTATGTGTCCCTAGGTTTGAGATGGGTCTCTTGTAGACGGCATATATAGGGGTGTTGTTTTTTTATCCATTCAGTCAGTCTTTGTCTTTTGGTTGGGGCATTCAACCCATTTACATTTAAGGTAATTATTGATAAATATGATCCCATTGCCACTTACTTTGTTGTTTTGCGTTCGAGTTTATAAACCTTTTATGTGTTTCCTGTCTAGAGAAGATCCTTTAGCATTTGTTGAAGAGCTGGTTTGGTGGTGCTGAATTCTCTCAGCTTTTGCTTGTCTGTAAAGCTTTTGATTTCTCCTCCATATTTGAATGAGATCCTTGCTGGGTATAGTAATCCGGGTTGTAGATTTTTCTTTATCACTTTATCATACTTTATCACTTTAAGTATGTCTGGCCATTCCCTTCTGGCTTGAAGAGTTTCTATTGAAAGATCAGCTGTTGTCCCTATGGGAATCCCCTTGTGAGTTATTTGTTGTTTTTCCCTTGCTGCTTTTAATATTTGTTCTTTGCATTTTATCTTAATTTGATTAATGTCTTGGGGTGTTTCGCTTTGGGTTTATCCTGTTTGGGACTCTCTGGGTTTCTTGGACTTGGGTGGCTATTTCCTTCCCCATTTTAGGGAAGTTTTCAACTATTATCTCCTCAAGTATTTTCTCATGGCCTTTGTTTTTTTCTTCTTCTTCTGGGACTCCTATGATTTGAACGTTGGGGCATTTGACATTGTCCCAGAGGTCTCTGAGGTTGTCCTCATTCTTTCAATTCTTTTTTCTTTTTTCTTCTCTGATTCATTTATTTCCACCATCCTATCTTCTACTTCACTTATCCTATCTTCTGCCTCACTTATCCTATCTTCTGCCTCCATTAGTCTACTGTTGGTTCCCTCCAGAGTGTTTTTGATCTCATTTATTGCATTATTTATTATTGATTGACTCTTTTTTATTTCTTCTAGGTCCTTGTTAAACTTTTCTTGCATCTTCTCAATCCTTGTCTCCAGACTATTTATCTGTAACTCCATTTTGTTTTCAAGATTTTGGATCAGTTTTACTATCATTATTCTGAATTCTTTTTCAGGTAGACTCCCTATCTCCTCCTCTTTTGTTTGGTTTGGTGTGCTTTTATCATGTTCCTCTACCTGCTGAATATTTCTCTGACTTTTCAACTTGTTTAGGTTGCTATGTTTGGGGTAGCCTTTCTGTATGCTGAAAGTTTGTGGTTCCTCTTTATTGTAGAGGTTGTGCCCTGTGGGTGGGGTTGGATGAGTGGCTTGTCAAGGTTTCCTGGTTAGGAAAGCTTGTGTCAGTGTTCTGATGGGTAGAGCTGTATCTCTTCTCTCTGGAGTGCAATGAAGTGACCAGTAGTGAGTTTTGAGGTGTCTATGGGTTTGGTGTGACTTTTGCAACCTGTATTTTTGTGCTCAGGGTTATGTTTCTGTTTTGTTAGAGAATTAGCTTGGTATGTCTTACTCTGAAACTTGTTGGCTCTTGGGTGGATCTTGGTTTCAGTGTAGGTATGGAGGCTCCTGGATGAGCTCTTGTAGATTAATGTTCCCTGGAGTCAGGAGTTTTCTGGTGTTCTCAAGTTTTGGATTAAAGCCTCCTGCCTCTGGCTTTCAGTCTTATTTTTACAGTAGCCTCAAGACTTTTCCATCCATATAGCACTGATGATAAAACATCTAGGTTAGTGGTGAAAAGATTTTCCACAGTGAGGGACACCCAGAGAGGTTCACAGAGTTACATGGAGAAGAGAAGAGGAAGGAGGGAGATAGAGGGGACTAGGAGGAGAAGAGGGGAAATCAAAAGGGGAGAGAGCAATATAGCCAGTGATCAATTCTCTATTTGCTTTCCACAGTCTGGAACACTCAAAGAGGTTCACAGAGTTCCACAGAGAAGAGAAGAGGGAAGAAGGAGATAGAGGTGACCAGGAGGAGAGGAGGGGGAGTCAAAGGGAGAGAGATCAGTCTAGCTAGTGATCAGTTCCCTAAGTGTTCTCCACAGCCTGGAGCACCCCAAAAGAGTCACAGGGTTAAGTAGAGAAGGAAAGGGGGAGTGAGGAGACAGAGGTGACCTGGGGGAGAAAAAAGAGAGTCAAAAGGGGAGACAGCAATCAAGCCAGTAATCACACTCCTAAGTAAAAATGGGTACTGAAGATTGGATTCTTAAAGGTACAAAATTGATAACAAATACCAAATAGCAAAGATTAAAAATCTAGAGTAGAGGTTAGAATCTCAAAAATACAATTAAAACAAAACAAAATCACAAAAGTTATAAAAAATATATATATGAAATTTACTTTAAAAATAAGGTCTTTTTTGCAAGGTAATAGTAGGTTTTAAAAATGAAAATTAAAGGAGTAATAAATAACTTAAAATTTTTTAAAAAAATTTTTTTAATTTAAAAAAATGATAATAGTAAAATATATCTAGGAATTTCTCTGGAGTTGTTGAGGGCAGTGTGGGGTCAGTTCAGTTTCAGATAGTTCCTTGTTCCAGTTTATACTTCTTCTCAGGGTCTATAGGTCCCTTCCAATGTAGACAATGCTAACTACAGGGTTTTAATCTGTTGCACCTGTCACTTTCATAGCAGTTCCCTCTTCATTGTTTATTTTGGCTTCCTCTGTTTGCAAGTCTCTTCAGTATCTAACTTCCGCCCTGACACAAGGGGGCAAAGGTGGTCATTTATTTAGGCTCACTTGTTTAATTGTGCTGCGGGGAGGGAGGAACAATGCAAACAAATATCACTGGCGTGTGTGGGGAGTGCTCATAGTGTCTGGGCCACACTGGGTTTGACCCCACTCCCGGCGTGTGTGTTTTCCTGGTCAACACTGCTCAGGGTCCAGGTTGCTCTGCAGGGAAACTCTAAAGTGGGTCCTGGGTTGTGTGCACTTCCCAGGTCTAAGCCGCTCAGGTTCAGGTTCTTGAGTACTCCACAAAGGCACAGACTCAGTTGGGCCTGCGTTTTGTGCCCTTCCCAGGTCCAAGCAGCTCAGGTGACCAGGTGCTTGGTAAGCTCACTCTCTCCAGGTGGGGAAGTGCATCTTATCACCTCCCCGGTCCCGGCCGCTCGGTTTCCCAGGTGCACAGCAGGAGCACTGTCTCAAGTGTGTCATGTGTCTCCTCTGGGGAGCTGACCTCTGGCTGTGACCCTCCTGGTGGAGGTCAACCGTCCAGGATCCCAGGAAGATTTGGTTAGCAACTGGGAGCCTGCTTACAGTTTGGTAGAGGGTGCCGTCTCTGGAACCAAGTTTGCCCCTTGCCTTCTGGCTCTGGCTGTTGCCCACCTGCCTCTCTGCCTCTGTTGAAGGATGGACTGGTCCACTGCCAGCTAGCTCTCCTCTGGTATTCGCTCATTCCTTTGTTCTGTGAGAGGACCCAGAAGTGCCTTAGGTTAGAACTCTTCATGGGAAAGTTCTCTCTTTTCTTCTTTTTTTTTTTTCTCTCTCTCTCTCTCTTTCTCTCTGGCTATCCCACAGTTCAGGTTGCTTTCTCATGTTAGCTCCCTCAGATTGCCCTCGGGGCACTCAGGCCCGGTCCTTACCCTAAGCAATTCAGTCTGTGCTTCCCTGTTCAGCCCCGGCTTGCTGATGGCAGACGCGAGCATCTGGGCTACTTCTCCAATGGGAGTTGCAGTTAGGTGCGTAATCTCTCGGTTTTATTTATTTTTTCCTTCCAGTTATGTTGCCCTCTGAGATTCCAAAACTCCCCACACACCTGTCGGTGAGAGGGTTTCCTGGTATTTGGAAACTTCTCCTCTTTTACAACTCCCTCTCCAGGTGGGGTCTCCGTCCCTAACTCTTTTGTCTCTCTTTTTATCTTTTATATTTTGTCCTTCCTCCTTTCAAAGAAAATGGGCTGCCTTTCTGAGTGCCTGGTGTCCTCCACCAGCATTCAGAAGTTGTTTTGTGGTATTTATTCAGTGTTCAAATGATCTTTCGATGAATTTGTTGGGGAGAAAGTGGTCTCCCCGTCCTATTACTCCCCCATCTTAGTACCACCTCCAAGATTTGATTTTAAAAGACAGTGAGGCCTTTGTCTTATTGTTCTCTTCCTCTCTCTCTTGGATCACTCACAAAAGAAAACTAGCTATCATGTGATGAGCAGCCCTCCTAAGGAAGTCCACGTGGCAAGGAATCAAAGCCTTCCAACAGCCATGAATAAGATATCTTGGAAACACATCTTTCAGCCCTGATCAAGCCTTCAAATGACTACAACCCCAGTCAACAGCTTGACTGCGCTTTCATAAAAAAAAACCTTAAACAAGAACCACCAAGCTAAGCTACTCTTAACCTCAGAAAAATGTTTTTGACCCTCAGAAAATAAGTGAGATAATAAACGTTTGTTGTCTTGAGCTGCTAAATTTTGGGGTAATTTGTTTCTTAGCAACAGATGTGATAATAAGACCAGACTGTCAGATAAAATAGTTAAGTTCACAATGAGTGAAGTCAGTTCAGTTTGGTTTAGTTGCTCAGTAGCATACAACTCTTTGCGACCCCATGAACTGCAGCATGCCAGGCCTCTCTGTCCATCACCAAATCCCAGAGCCTGCTCAAACTCTGTCCGTTGAGTCGGTGATGCCATCCAACAATCTCGTCCTCTGTCCTCCTTCCCTCAATCTTTCCCAGCATCAGGGTCTTTTCCAATGAGTCAGTTCTTTGCATCAGATGGCCAAAGAATCGGAGCTTCAGCTTCAGCATCAGTCCTTTCAATGAATATTCAGGACTAATTTCCTTTCATGGGGTTCTCAAGGCAAGTATACTGAAGTGGTTTGCCATTCCCTTCTCCAGGGGACCACATTCGGCTGTGGTCCATGTGATTAGATCAGCTAGTTTCCTGTGATTATGATTTCAGTTTGTCTGCCCTCTGGTGCCCCCTAGCAATACCTACCGTCTTATTTGGGTTTCTCTTACCTTGTTCGTGGAAAGTCTCTTCACAGCCGCTCCAGCAAAGTGCAGCCGCTGTACCTTACCTTGGACGAGGGGTGTCTCCTCAAGGCCGCCCCTCCTGACCTTGAACGCGGAGTAGCTCCTCTCGGCCCTCCTGCGCCCGCGCAGCCACCGCCTGTTGGACGTGGGGTAGCTCCTCTCGGCCGCTGGCCCTGGCCTCAGGCGTGGGGTAGCTCCTCACGGCCGCACCTCTTTCCGTGGTTCGTTGCGCCGGGGCCGGCGTCTCTCGCGTCGCGTCTGCGCCGCCGGGGCCGGCGTCTCTCGCGTCGCGTCTGCGCCGCCGGGGCCGGCGTCTCTCGCGTCGCGTCTGCGCCGCCGGGGCCGGCGTCTCTCGCGTCGCGTCTGCGCCGCCGGGGCCGGCGTCTCTCTATACTTGCCTTGAGAACCCCATGAACAGTAACAAAGGGCAAAATGATAGGATACTGAATGAGGAATTCCCCAGGTCGGTAGGTGCCCAGTATGCTACTGGAGCTCAGTGGAGAAATAACTATAGAAGGAATAAAGGGATGGAGCAAAAGCAAAACCAATACCCAGTTGTGGATGTGACCAATGATAGAAACAAGGTCCGGTGCTGTAAAGAGCAATATTGCATAGGAACCTGGAATGTTAGGTCCATGAATCAAGGCAAATTGGAAGTGGTCAAACAGGAGATGGCAAGAGTGAACGTCGACATTCTAGGAATCAGTGAATTAAAATGGACTGGAATGGGTGAATTTAACTCGGATGACCATTATATCTACTACTGTGGGCAGGAATCCCTTAGAAGAAATGGAGTAGCCATCATGGCCAACAAAAGAGTCCGAAATGCAGTACTTGGATGCAATCTTAAAAATGACAGGATGATTTCTGTTCGTTTCCAAGGCAAACCATTCAATATTACAGTAATCCAGGCCTATGCCCCAACCAGTAATGCTGAAGAAGCCGAAGTTAATCGGTTCTATGAAGACCTACAAGACCTTTTAGAACTAACACCCCAAAAAGATGTCCTTTTCATTCTAGGGGACTGGAATGCAAAAGTAGGAAGTCAAGAAACACCTGGAGTAACTGGCAAATTTGGCCTTGGAGCACGGAATGAAGCAGGGCAAAGGCTAATAGAGTTTTGTCAAGAGAATGCACTGGTCATAGCAAACACCCTCTTCCAACAACACAAGAGAAGACTCTACACATGGACATCACCAGATGGTCAACACCGAAATCAGATTGATTATATTCTTTGCAACCAAAGATGGAGAAGCTGTATACAGTTAGCGAAAACAAGACCAGGAGCTGACTGTGGCTCAGATCATGAACTCCTTATTGCGAAGTTCAGACTTAAATTGAAGAAAGTAGGGAAAACCACTAGACCATTCAGATATGACCTCAATCAAATCCCTTATGATTATGCAGTGGAAGTGAGAAATAGATTTAAGGGACTAGATCTGATTGATAGAGTGCCTGATGAACTCTGGACGGAGGTTCGTGACATTGTACAGGAGACAGGGACCAAGACCATCCCCATGGAAAAGAAATGCAAAAGAGCGAAATGGCTGTCTGAGGAGGCCTTACAAATAGCTGTAAAAAGAAGAGAGGCGAAAAGCAAAGGAGAAAAGGAAAGATATAAGCATCTGAATGCAGAGTTCCAAAGAATAGCAAGGAGAGATAAGAAAGCCTTCCTCAGTGATCAATGCAAAGAAATAGAGGAAAACAACAGAATAGGAAAAACAAGAGACCTCTTCAAGAAAATTAGAGATTCCAAGGGAACTTTTCATGCAAAGATGGGCTCGATAAAGGACAGAAATGGTATGGACCTAACAGAAGCAGAAGATATTAAGAAGAGGTGGCAGGAATACACAGAAGAACTGTACAAAAAAGATCTTCACGACCAAGATAGTCACGATAATGTGATCACTGACCTAGAGCCAGACATCTTGGAATGTGAAGTCAAGTGGGCCTTAGAAAGCATCACTAGGAACAAAGCTAGTGGAGGTGATGGAATTCCAGTTGAGCTATTTCAAGTCTTGAAAGATGATGCTGTGAAAGTGCTGCACTCAATATGCCAGCAGATTTGGAAAACTCAGCAGTGGCCACAGGACTGGAAGAGGTCAGTCTTCATTCCAATCCCAAAGAAAGGCAATGCCAAAGAATGCTCAAACTACCGCACAATTGCACTCATCTCACACGCTAGTAAAGTCATGCTCAAAATTCTCCAAGCCAGGCTTCAGCAGTATGTAAACCGTGAACTCCCAGATGTTCAAGCAGGTTTTAGAAAAGGCAGAGGCACCAGAGATCAAATTGCCAACATCCGCTGGATCATGGAGAAAGCAAGAGAGTTTCAGAAAAACATCTATTTCTGCTTCATCGACTATGCCAAAGCCTTTGACTGTGTGGATCACAATAAACTGTGGAACATTCTGAAAGAGATGGGAATCCCAGACCACCTGACCTGCCTCTTGAGAAACCTGTATGCAGGTCAGGAAGCAACAGTTAGAACCGGTCATGGAACAACAGACTGGTTCCAAATAGGAAAAGGTGTACGTCAAGGTTGTATATTGTCACCTTGCTTATTTAACTTATATGCAGAGTACATCATGAGGAACGCTGGGCTGGAAGAAGCACAAGCTGGAATCAAGATTGCTGGGAGAAATATCAATAACCTCAGATATGCAGATGACACTACCCTTATGGCAGAAAGTGAAGAGGAACTCAAAAGCCTCTTGATGAAAGTGAAAGAGGAGAGTGAAAAGGTTGGCTTGAAGCTCAACATTCAGAAAACAAAGATCATGGCATCTGGTCCCATCACTTCATGGGAAATAGATGGGAAAACAGTGGAAACAGTGTCAGACTTTGTTTTTTTGGGCTCCAAAATCACTGCAGATGCTGATTGCAGCCATGAAATTAAAAGACACTTGCTCCTTGGAAGGAAAGTTATGACCAACCTTGATAGTATATTAAAAAGCAGAGACATTACTTTGCCGACCAAGGTCCGTCTAGTCAAGGCAATGGTTTTTCCCGTGGTCATGTATGGATGTGAGAGTTGGACTGTGAAGAAAGCTGATCGCCGAAGAATCGATGCTTTTGAACTGTGGTGTTGGAGAAGACTCTTGAGAGTCCCTTATACTGCAAGGAGATCCAACCAGTCCATTCTAAAGGAGATCAATCCTGGATGTTCATTGGAGGGACTGATGCTAAAGCTGAAACTGCAATACTTTGGCCACCTCATGCGACGAGTTGACTCACTGGAAAAGACTCTGATGCTGGGAAAGGTTGGGGGCGGGAGGAGAAGGGGACGACGGAGAATGAGATGGCTGGATGGCATCACCGACTCTGTGGACATGAGTTTGAGTGTGCTCCGGGAGTTGGTGATGGACAGGGAGGCCTGGCGTGCTGTGATTCATGGGGTCGCGGAGAGTCGGACACGACTGAGCGACTGAACTGAACTGAACTGAACTGAACTGAACTGAATTTCCTTTAGGATTGACTGGTTTCATTTCCTTGCAGCTCAAGGGACTCTCAAGAGTCTTCTTCAACACCAAATTTCAAAAGCATCAATTCTTTGGCACTCAGTTTTCTTTATGGTCCAAGTCAATCATCTTTAATGTCATACCCTCTAAGCACTACTTCATAATCCAACAACAGGCATTTTCAAAGAATACATGTAGCTAGAACTCCTATACACTGTCTGTGGGAGTGTAAATTATTGTAGCCACTTTTGAAAACTATTTGGTAAGTATCTATTTAAGCTAAACATAGCCTAGCTATGACCCAGCAATTTCACTCCCAGAAAAATACCCAAAAGAAATTGGTGCAAATATTTATCAAACAATATGTATGAGTGCACATAGAAACTTTATTTATAAGAACCAAACATTATATATAACTCAAATGTTTATGCACAAAAGAACAGATAAATAAGTTGTAGTATATTTCTAAAATGGAATATTGCGCAGCAATGAAAAAGAATAAACTACAACTGCAAGCACAACAACATGGATGAATCTCACCTCATAATTTTAAGTCAAAGAAGCCAGACAGCAAATATTATATAATTATAATTCATTATAATTCATAATTCAGCAAAGATTATATAATTTATTTTATATAAAGTCTAACTTATATGCAGAATACATCATGAGAAATCTGGGCTGGAGGAAGTACAAGCTGGAATCAAGATTGCCAGGAGAAATATCGATAACCTCAGATATGCAGATAACACCACCCTTTTGGCAGAAAGTGAAGAACTAAACAGCCTCCTGATGAAAGTGAAAGAGGAGAGTGAAAAAGTTGGCTTAAAGCTCAGCATTCAGAAAACTAAGATCACGGCATCCGGTCCTGTCACTTCATGGCAAATAGATGGGGAAACAGTGGAAACAGTGGATGACTTTATTTTTCTGGGCTCCAAAATCACTGCAGATGGTGATTGTAGCCATGAAATTAAAAGACGCTTACTCCTTGGAAGGGAAGTTATGACCAACCTAGACAGCATTTTAAAAAGCAGAGACATTACTTTGTCAACAAAGGTCCATCTAGTCAAGGCTATGGTTTTTCCAGTAGTCATGTACAGATGTGAGAGTTGAACTATAAAGAAAGCTGAATGCTGAAAAATTGATGCTTTTGAACTGTGGTGTTGGAGAAGACTCTTGAGAGTCCCTTGGACTGCAAGGAGATCCAACCAGTCCATCCTAAAGGAGATCAGTCCTGGGCATTCATTGGAAGGACTGATGTTGAAGCTGAAACTCCAATAATTTGGCCACCTGATGCGAAGACCTGACTTGTTTGAAAAGACCCTGATGCTGGGAAAGATTGAGGGCAGAAGGAGAAGGGGATGACAGAGGATGAGATGGTTGGATGGCATCACCAAGTCAATAGACATGGGTTTGAGTGGACTCCGGGAGTTGGTGATGGACAGGGAGGCCTGGCATGCTGTGGTTCATGGTGTCACAAAGAGTTGGACACAGCTGAGCAAGTGAACTGAACTGAAGAACAGAGAAAACCAACCCTTGCATAGAAATCAAACCATAGATACTTTTTTGGGGGGGATAATATGGAAAGGGACCAAAAAAAAGAGCTTTCTAGAGGGCTAGAAGTGTTCTATATCTTGATGTAGGTGGAGTCTAACTGATATACCTTCACATAAAAATACATTAAACAGTGCACTTAAGGTTTGTGCACTTTTCTGCACATATATTAGATTTAACAACAAGCTCTGAACTTTTAACATGGTTAAGATCCAGTTCCAGAATTACCAAAAGGAAATTGTTTTCTTTTCAGCTTTATGATTGTCTATAATTTTTATTTTTATAACAAGTATGCACCTTTTTTAATTTAAAAATGTCAGTTCAAAAAAACTGTACATTACAATTTAGCTGTCATTTATTATAACTATGAAATAGCCAAAAGACTAGGAGAAAATACACTGAAATGTTAAATGATTTTTCTCTCCAGAAAAAGGAGTAATTAATTTTTTCTTATTTTTATGTTTCTCTATTTTCAGCATGCAGTGTTGAGCATGAATTGCTTTTATAAGAGGGAAATATGTTTAAAGTTTGACTGGCAGAGCTGTCCTTTGCCATAACTGTTACCAGGAGCACCAGGACAGGAAGATGAGCCAAAACATAGTATTTCTGAGGAACTTGTGGAATGGTTTACTGACAGAGGGTTACATTTTTCAAGGTTTGTATTAGATTTTAAAATATGTTATTTCATGTCATTTTAAATAGGTTTTACTTGACCTATAGGACAATGCATGCAGTAAGTATGGAATAAATATTTATTTTATGAACAAATAGGAGCATTAAAGAAGTCTGTCGGCTCATGTGCATTATATATATTATGTACTAGTATAATTCACCAAAATTTTAAAGTCAACTGTTGTAGCCTAGTGAACAACTGTGAATAGAGTCTCCAAAGGCCACTCATCTCAGAGCATCCTTCTTATGCAATGAGACTTTCCCTGCAACACTCTAGGCAACTTTGGCCTATCCAAGCAGACACAAAACACAAAATCAAGCAGAGAAGACTATAAATGTTTCCCTATGAGAAATTTTATGTATCTATCTTTACTTATGCATCTATCTACTACTTTTATGATTTAAAAGGCAAAGCAAAATCATTGTGCAAACAGAAAATATTAGAAAATACAAAAAATGAATTCTTCATAAATATTAAAAAATACAAAAAATTAATTCTTCATAATACCACAATGAAAGATCATTATTATTAATTTAATGCATATTTTGACTTTCAGATTAATTCATATTTTAAATTATTTGAGCTTCTTTTTTCCATGTAACTAATTATATCATGTGCTCTTCCCATGTCATTAAAAATTCTATAAAAACATGCTTTTCTGTGTTGTGTAATATATTCAGGTATACAATAATTTATCTAATAATCCCTCTGTTTTAGCATATTTAGGTTTCTCTTTCTTTTCTTTAATTTCCCACACGGTACACTTCACCCTTCTGACTCATTTTGTAACTAGACGCTGGTATCTCTTAATTTCACTCATCCCCACATCCTCTTTCCCTCCAGCAATGACTTGTTTTCCCTCTGTATCTATGTTTCTGTTTCTATTTTCATATGTTTGTTCATTTGTTCTGTATTTTAGATTTCACATATAAAGGAAGTGATATGGTATTTTTCTTTCTCTGCATGACATTTCACTTAGCATAATACCCTCTAGTATTATGAGGCTAGTGAAAACCCTGGCTTAAAACTCAACATTCAAAAAACTAGATCATGGCATCCGGTCCCATCACTTTATGGCAAATAGATGGGAAAACAATGGAAACAGTGACAGACTTTATTTTCCTGGGCTCCAAAATCACTGTAGATGGTGACTGCAGTCATGAAATTAAAAGATGCTTGCTCTTTGGAAGAAAAGCTATGACCAACCTAGACAGCATATTAAAAAGCAGAGATTACTTTGCCGACAAAGATCCATCTAGTCAAAGCTATGGCTTTTCCAGTAGTCATGCATGAATGTGAGAGTTGGAGCATAAAGAAAGCTGATCGCCTAAGAATTGATGCTTTTGAACTGTGGTGCTGGAGAAGACTCTTGAGAGTCCCTTGGACTGCAAGGAGATCAAACCTAAAGGAAATCAGTCCTGAATATTCATTGGAAGGGTTGATGCTGAAGCTCCAATTCTTTGGCCACCTGATGTGAAGAACTGACTCATTGGAAAAGACCCTCATGCTGGGAAAGACTGAAGGCAGGAGGAGAAGGGGACAACAGAGGATGAGATGGTTGGATGGCATCACCAACTCGATGGAAATGAGTTTGAGCAAGCTCCAGGAGTTTGTGTTAGACAGGGAAGCCTGGCCTGCTGCAATCCATGGGACTGCAAAGAGCTGGACACGACTGAGTGACTGAAATGACTGAATAACCTCTAGGCCAATCAAGTTGTTGAAAATTGAAAAATTTCATTCTTTTACATGGTTGAGTAATAGTCCACTGTATATATGTATACCACATCTTCATTATCCATCTATCAGTAAATAACAACTTAGATTGTCTCCATAGCTTAGCTTATTGTGAACAATGTTACAATGAACTTGAGTACATATACCATCTCAAATTACTGTTCGATCTCTGGGTTGGAAAACGTCTCCTGCATTGGCAGGCAAGTTCTTTGCCAATGCACCATCTGGGAAGGGCTGGCAATAGTAAGGTTAAATTTTCTCATCTCATCCAAATGCCTAAAGTAAAGGATAAGTATGCCTTTAAGATGTAATCTTTGATTATCAGTCTTAGGCCAACAAAGTGTACAGATCAAAGGTGACACTTGTTATTCATTACTGTACATTTCTTAAACTGCAAACTAACAAATCAAATCCATTGGAAGTTACATATCTGAACTCTTTCCACATTATTTCTTTCTCCTTGTTAGTATTTTTTTTAATTTATTTATTTATTTGCATTACAATAGTTTAATATGAACAATCAGAACTAATGAACAGTATAACAATATTTTACAACTGAAATAATTAAAATAAACTATAAAATTACTACATAAAACAGGTCTGATATAGCTTTTTTACTTTCTATGATCTCTTCAGTGCTGCAAACCATTTCTTTTTTTTTTTTCATGTTTTAATAAACACTTCGTCTTTTTGTATTGCTTTCTTTTTCATCACAATAATAGAAATATAACACCATATATCACTGTAAAACACATTTCCACATAAATGCTGATAAGCACAAAATGTTTTTCATCATTTACATTTTAACTCTAATAATATATGGCAGGATTAAAGCTGCATCCATCATGTGTCTAACTAACCTTGCTGTAATGAATTTTTAAATGTAATGGTTTCTGTTGCAAAGTAAAATCGTACATAATGTCTAGTGACACAGTACGCTGGTGGATGGGTGGTTTTGGAAAATGGAAATGCAACTTCATTTTTAATTAAATTTATAAACTTCACCACCTCCACCTCCAGCCAGCTTCCCAACCCTCCCTCCCACCACCATTATTTATTTATTTTAAATGAGGCTTTTAATTAATGTTTGACAGAGCTGATTCAGGTTGAATAGACTAAATTTCTTTAAACAAACTTACTTATACTCCAGAGTCCTTTAAAAACTTAATAGCATTTATACATTGAAGGTATTTGATTTTCTTGTAACTAGCACTTCAAATGCAACAAGCATTTGAAGCAACAAGCATTTGACCCAACAAGTAAAACTTTCTACAGTTCATAACTTTTATAAATAAAATAAATTAAATGTACAGTGAATAAGTTCTCTGAAATATTTCAATATTTCTGCAGGTTTAGTAACATCATAAAATACATTTCAACTAAAATTCACAAATCTAAAAACCTGTTAGGCATTTTTAGGCGTTTTAAGTTGGAAATGAAGGCCAATGTTACATCGTAATATGCCAATTACAAATAGTACTTCAAATAGCAGATACTACAGTTTGTCCCAAACTTTAAAAACTATTCATGAACTCAACACTGAACTATTGATGGCTATGAGAATTGTTTCCTAGCCTTTTTGAAAATTTCAACCCATTTACGTTTAAGGTAATTATTGATAAGTACGGTCCCATAACCATTTTCTTTATTGCTTTGGGTTCAAGTTTATACACTCTTTCTGTGTATCCTGTCTATAGAAGATCCTTTAGCATTTGTTGGAGAGCTGGTTTGGTGATGCTGAATTCCCTCAGCTTTTGCTTGTCTGTAAAGCTTTTGATTTCTCCTTCATATTTGAATGAGATCCTTGCTGGGTATAGTAATCTGGGCTGTAGGGTATTTTCTTTCATCACTTTAAGTATGTCTTGCCACTCCCTTCTGGCCTGAAGAGTTTCTGTTGAAAGATCAGCTGTTATCCTTATGGGAATCCCCTTATGTGTCATTTGCTGCTTTTTCCTTGCTGCTTTTAATATTTGTTCTTTGTGTCTGATCTTTGTTAATTTGATTAATATGTGTCTTGGAATATTTCGCCTTGGGTTTATCCTGTTGGGGACTCTCTGGGTTTCTTGGACTTGGGTGATTATTTCTTTCCCTATTTTAGGGAAGTTTTCAACTATTATCTCTTCAAGAATTCTCTCATGGTCTTTCTTTTTGTCTTCTTCTTCTGGGACTCCTATGATTCGAATGTTGGAGCGTTTAACATTGTCCCAGAGGTCTCTAATATTGTCCTCATTTCTTTTAATTCGTTTTTCTTTTTTCCTCTCTGTTTCATTTATTTCTACAATTCTATCTTCTAGTTCGCTAATCCTGTCTTCTGCCTCTGTTATTCTATTGTTTGTTCCCTCCAGAGTGTTTCTGATCTCATCTATTGCATTATTCATTGTATATTGACTCTTTTTTATTTCTTCTAAGTCCTTATTAAATCTTTCTTCCATCTTCTCAATCCTTTTCTCCAGGTTATTTATCTGTAACTCCATTTTGCTTTCAAGATTTTGAATCATTTTCACCATCAAAATTTGAAATTCTTTATCAGGTAAATTCCCTATATCTTCTTCTTTTGTTTGTGTTGGTGGGCAATTATCTTGTTCCTTTACTTGCTGGGTATTTCTCTGCCTCTTCATCTTGCTTATATTGCTTTGCTTGGGGTGGCCTTTCCCTCTTCTTGCAGTTTGTGGAGTTCTCTTTATTATGTAGTTTCTTCGCTGTGTGTGGGGTTGGACGGGTGACTTGTCCGGATTCCCTGGTTAGGGAAGCATGTGTCGGTGTTCTGGTGGGTGGAGCTAGATTTCTTCTCTCTCCTTTAGAAGACAATGGGCTGCTTTTCTGGGAGCCTGATGTCCTCTGCCAGTATTCAGAAGTTGTTTTGTGGACTTTACTCCGCGTTCAAATGTTCTTTTGATGAATTTGTGGGGGAGAAAGTGGTCTCGCCGTCTTATCCCTCCGCCATCTTGTTCCTTCCTCCCCAGAACACTGGATTCTTATATTCCACTTGGTCGTGGAGTATCTCTTCCCAGCTGCTCCAGCAAGGTGCAGCCGCTGTACCTTACCTTGGACGAGGGGAATCTCCTCAAGGCCGCCCCTCCTGCTTTGAATGTGGATCAGCTCCTCTCGGCCCTCCAGTGCCCAAGCAGCCACCGCCTCCTGGACGTGGTACAGCTCCTCTCGGCCACCGCCCTAACCCTGGGCGCGGGGTAGCATCTCTCAGTCACAATTCTGCACGTGGTCGGTTGCGCCGGAGCCGGGCGTCTCTTGCGTCTGCGCCGCCGGAGCCGGGCGTCTCTTGCGTCTGCAACCCTTGTTAGTATTTTAGAATTCCTATTGTGAGTGGTCAGTTTTCTAAAATAGATCAAATGTTCCCCACCCCCACCAGAAGTATACAAAGGGCCCATACGTAATTTTTTTAACATGTACACTACATCATATTGACAATAATGAGACATTTAGCACAGGGGTGTACTAGTTAGGATTCTTCAGAGAAACAGAATAAAGTATTAATATATCTAGTAAAAGAGATTTATTGTAAGGCATTGGCTCACAATTGTGATGGCTTGCAAGTCTGAAATCTATAGGGCTGGTGAGTAGGCTATAAGAGCACAAGATATTGCAGTCTTGAGTTTGAAATCCACAGGGAAGGCCAAGCAAGTTGGAAACCCAGGCAAAGTTTCTATGATGGATTCTTGAGGCATAATTCTTTTTTCTTTAGGAAATCTCAGCCTTTGCTTTGAAGGCCTTCAGCTGATTGAATGAGTCCCAGCCATATTATGAAGAATAACCTGCTTTACTTAAAGCCTTGTGACTGTAAATGCTTATCACATCTAAAATATACCTTCATAGCAATATCTAGCGGAGAAGGCAATGGCAAGCCACTCCAGTACTATTGCCTAAAAAATCCCATGGATGGAGGAGCCTGGTAGGCTGCAGTCTGTGGGGTCACTAAGGGTCAGACACGACTGAGCGACTTCACTTTCACTTTTCACTTTCACACATTGGAGAAGGAAATGGCAACCCACTCCAGTGTTCTTGCCTGGAGAATCCCAGGAACGGGGGAGCCTGGTGGGCTTCCGTCTATGGGGTCACACAGAGTCGGACACGACTGAAGTGACTTAGCAGCAGTAGCAGCAGCACCAATATCTAGACTACTCCTTGACCAAATAACTGGGCACATAGCCTAGCCAAGTTGATAGATAACATTAACCATCACAGGGGGTGTTTAGTTGAGTTGGGTTCAGATTTATGATGGTGGTAGTAGTTATAATGGTAATATCAAGGAACTATAATGTTTCCTCCATTAGAATTTTTCTGCATGTTCACATGGTAAGATAGGCTATGGTAAGATAGCTGCAATAAGGAGTTCATGATCTGAGCCACAGTCAGCTCCTGGTCTTGTTTTTGCTAATTGTATACAGCTTCTCCATCTTTGGCTGCAAAGAATATAATCAATCTGATTTCAGTGTTGACCATCTGGTGATGTCCATGTGTAGAGTCTTCTCTTGTGTTATTGGAAGAGGGTGTTTGCTATGACCAGTGCATTCTCTTGACAAAACTCTATTAGCTTTTGCCCTGCTTCATTCCGAATGTGAAGTCAAGTGGGCCTTAGAAAGCATCACTACGAACAAAGCTAGTGGTGGTGATGGAATTCCAGTTGAGCTATTTCAAATCTTGAAAGATGATGCTGTGAAACTGCTGCACTCAATATGCCAGCAAATTTGGAAGACTCAGCAGTGGCCACAGGACTGGAAAAGGTCAGTCTTCATTCCAATCCCAAAGAAAGGCAATGCCAAAGAATGCTCAAACTACCGCACAATTGCACTCATCTCACATGCTAGTAAAGTCATGCTCAAAATTCTCCAAGCCAGACTTCAGCAATATGTGAACCGTGAACTCCCAGATGTTCAAGCAGGTTTTAGAAAAGGCAGAGGCACCAGAGATCAAATTGCCAACATCCGCTGGATCATGGAGAAAGCAAGAGAGTTTCAGAAAAACATCTATTTCTGCTTCATTGACTATGCCAAAGCCTTTGACTGTGTCGATCACAATAAACTGTGGAACATTCTGAAAGAGATGGGAATACCAGACCACCTGACCTGCCTCTTGAGAAACCTGTATGCAGGTCAGGAAGCAACAGTCAGAACTGGGCATGGAACAACAGACTGGTTCCAAATAGGAAAAGGAGTGCGTCAAGGCTGTATATTGTCACCTTGCTTATTTAACTTATATGCAGAGTACATCATGAGGAACACTGGGCTGGAAGAAGCACAAGCTGGAATCAAGATTGCCAGGAGAAATAATCTCGGATATGCAGATGACACCACCCTTATGGCAGAAAGTGAAGAGGAACTCAAAAGCCTCTTGAGGAAAGTAAAAGAGGAGAGTGAAAAGGTTGGCTTGAAGCTCAACATTCAGAAAACAAAGATCATGGCATCTGGTCCCATCACTTCATGGGAAATAGATGGAAAAACAGTGGAAACAGTGTCAGACTTTATTTTTGGGGGCTCCAAAATCACTGCAGATGCTGATTGCAGCCAGGAAATTAAAAGACGCTTACTCCTTGGAAGGAAAGTTATGACCAACCTTGATAATATATTAAAAAGCAGAGACATTACTTTGCCAACCAAGGTCCATCTAGTCAAGGCTATGGTTTTTCCCGTGGTCATGTATGGATGTGAGAGTTGGACTGTGAAGAAAGCTGATCGCCGAAGAATTGATGCTTTTGAACTGTGGTGCTGGAGAAGACTCTTGAGAGTCCCTTGTACTGCAAGGAGATACAACCAGTCCATTCTAAGGGAGATCGATCCTGGGTGTTCATTGGAAGGACTGATGCTAAAGCTGAAACTGCAATACTTTGGCCACTTCATGCAATGAGTTGACTCACTGGAAAAGACTCTGATGCTGGGAAAGGTTGGGGGCGGGAGGAGAACGGGACGACAGAGAATGAGATGGCTGGATGGCATCACCGACTCTGTGGACATGGGTTTGAGTGAACTCCGGGAGTTGGTGATGGACAGAGAGGCCTGGCGTGCTGTGATTCATGGGGTCGCGGAGAGTCGGACACGACTGAGCGACTGAACTGAACTGAACTGAACTGAAGATAGCTGCAATTCAGAAACCAGGCTGCTAAGATATTAAGCTATTTTGCAAAATGTTATGCAATCAAATTCTACATAATTCTATTATGGCATGCTATTAACACAGTCAAAATTATATGGTTAATATTTGTAATTGACTATTGGATTTACAGTGGTTCTAATAACTTTGTGATAAAATTAGAATTAATCTATGTCAATAGACGAGTCAAAATATGGAGTGATTATTTAAATACTAGTAATTTAAATTTGGGCTTCCCTTGTAGCTCAGTCAGTAAAGAATCTGCCTGCAGTGCAAGAGACCCGGGTTTGATCCCTGGGTTGGGAAGATCCCCTGGAGAAGGAAATGGCAACCCACTCCAGAATCCTTGCCTGTAAAATCTCATGGACAGAAGAGCCTGGTGGGCTGCAGTCCATGGGGTCGCAAAGAGTTGGGCACGACTGAGAGACTAACACTAACATACTAATTTAAATTTATATATGTAAAAATTTTAAATGACTCTTTTCTCATCAGCCTAGGTCATAAAAATAGGCTAAATAAGGATTTCAACTATCAAAGTCAATCTTAGAAGGCAAAGTAAGTAGGTGGAGAATCCTATAACTGGAGAACACTACTCTCTTCCTCCTGCACTTCAGTGCTTAGTCTAAAATATATCACCATGGACAGTAGGCCTCCAAGACTGAAATGAAATGTGGCTTTGTAAACAGAATATGGACTCTGGAGTCAGAAATTCTACTGTTTGCTGGCTGGGCACTTTCAGATGTCTTAAAAGATTTCATTGTGAAAGTTATTGGGGATTAAATGTGTTGGTCCTTGGAAGGTATCTACTACAGAGCTATATTGGAGAAGGAAATGGCAACCCACTACAATATTCTTGCCTGTGAAATCTCATGGAGAAAGGAGCCCGGCAGGCTAGAGTTCATGGGGTCGCAAGTCAGGTATGACTTAGCAACTAAACCACCACAGAGCCTTGGTTCCTAACACTTAATAAACAATGGTTTATTAAACCATTCAATATTACAGTAATCCAAGCCTATGCCCCAACCAGTAATGCCAAAGAAGCCAAAGTTGAACGATTCTGTGAAGACCTTTTAGAACTAACAACCAAAAAAGATGTCCTTTTCATTATGGGGGACTGGAAGGCAAAAGTAGGAAGTCAAGAAACACCTGGAGTAACAGGCGAATTTGGCCTTGGAGCACGGAATGAAGCAGGGCAAAGGCTAACAGAGTTTTGCCAAGAGAACGCACTGGTCATAGCAAACACCCTCTTCCAACAACACAAGAGAAGACTCTACACATGGACATCACCAGATGGTCAACACCAAAATCAGATTGATTATATTCTTGCAGCCAAAGATGGAGAAACTCTATACAGTTAGCAAAAACAAGACCAGGAGCTGACTGTGGCTCAGATCATGAACTCCTTATTGCCAATTCAGACTTAAATTGAAGAAAGTAGGGAAAACCACTAGACCATTCAGATATGACCTCAATCAAATCCCTTATGATTATACAGTGGAAGGGAGAAATAGATTTAAGGGACTAGATCTGATAGATAGAGTGCCTGATGAACTATGGAGAAAGGTTCGTGACATTGTACAGGAGACAGGGACCAAGACCATCCCCATGGAAAAGAAATGCAAAAGGGCAAAATGGCTGTCTGAGGAGGCCTTACAAATAGCTGTGAAAAGAAGAGAATTGAAAAGCAAAGGAGAAAAGGAAAAATATAGGGATCTGAATGCAGAGTTTCAAAGAATAGCAAGGAGAGATAAGAAAGCCTTCCTCAGTGATCAATGCAAAGAAATAGAGGAAAACAACAGAATAGGAAAAACAAGAGACCTCTTCAAGAAAATTAGAGATACCAAGGGAACATTTCATGCAAAGATGGGTTCAATAAAGGATAGAAATGGTATGGACCTAACAGAAGCAGAAGATATTAAGAAGAGGTGGCAAGAATACACAGAACTGTACAAAAAAGATCTTCACAACCAAGATAATCACGATGGTGTGATCACTCACCTAGAGCCAGACATCCTGGAATGTGAAGTGAAGTGGGCCTTAGAAAGCATCACTACGAACAAAGCTAGTGGAGGTGATGGAATTCCAGTTGAGCTACTTCAAATCCTGAAAGATGATGCTGTGAAAGTGCTGCACTCAATATGCCAACAAATTTGGAAAACTCAGCAGTGGTCACAGGACTGGAAAAGGTCAGTCTTCATTCCAATCCCAAAGAAAAGTAATGCCAAAGAATGCTCAACCTACCGCACAATTGCACTCATCTCAACGCTAGTAAAGTCATGCTCAAAATTCTCCAAGCCAGGCTTCAGCAATACGTGAACCATGAACTTCCAGATGTTCAAGCAGGTTTTAGAAAAGGCAGAGGCACCAGAGATCAAATTGCCAACATCCGCTGAATCATGGAAAAAGCAAGAGAGGTCCAGAAAAATATCTACTTCTGCTTCATTGACTATGCCAAAGCCTTTGACTGTGTGGATCACAATAAACTGTGGACAATTCTGAAAGAGATGGGAAAACCAGACCACCTGACCTGCCTCTTGAGAAACCTGTATGCAGGTCAGGAAGCAACAGTCAGAACTGGGCATGGAACAACAGACTGGTTCCAAATAGGAAAAGGAGTGCGTCAAGGCTGTATATTGTCACCCTGCTTACTTAACTTATATGCAGAGTACATCATGAGGAACGCTGGGCTGGAAGAAGCACAAGCTGGAATCAGGATTGCCAGGAGAAATATCAATAACCTCAGATATGCAGATGACACCACCCTTATGGCAGAAAGTGAAGAGGAACTCAAAAGCCTCTTGATGAAAGTGAAAGAGGAGAGTGAAAAGGTTGGCTTGACGCTCAACATTCAGAAAACAAAGATCATGGCATCCGGTCCCATCACTTCATGGGAAATAGATGGGGAAACAGTGGAAAGTGTCAGACTTTATTTTGGGGGGCTCCAAAATCACTGTGGATGCTGATTGCAGCCATGAAATTAAAAGACGCTTTCTCCTTGGAAGGAAAGTTATGACCAACCTAGACAGTATATTAAAAAGCAGAGACATTACTTTGCCAACCAAGGTCCATCTAGTCAAGGCTATGGTTTTTCCTGTGGTCATGTATGGATGTGAGAATTGGACTGTGAAGAAAGCTGATTGCCGAAGAACTGATGCTTTTGAACTGTGGTGCTGGAGAAGACTCTTGAGAGTCCCTTGGACTGCAAAGAGATCCAACCAGTCCATTGTAAAGGAGGTCAATCCTGGGTGTTCATTGGAAGGACTGATGCTAAAGCTGAAACTCCAATACTTTGGCCACCTCATGCGAAGTGTTGACTCACTGGAAAAGACTCTGATGCTGGGAGGGATTGGAGTGGGAGGAGAAGGGGAGGACAGAGAATGAGATG
This sequence comes from Moschus berezovskii, assembly GCF_049115385.1. NCBI lineage: Eukaryota > Metazoa > Chordata > Mammalia > Artiodactyla > Moschidae > Moschus > Moschus berezovskii. Next base: position 38,329,752 of record NC_142482.1, read on the forward strand.
GCTGGATGGCATCACCGACTCGATGGACTCGGGTTTGAGTGAACTCCGGGGTTGGTGATGGACAGGGAGGCCTGGTGTGCTGTGATTCACAGGGTCGCAAAGAGTTGGACACGACTGAGTGACAGAACTGAACTGAACTGAAACACTTAATTAAAAGGGACTTTACTGCTCTTTGTCCTCCACAATGGCTTGTGAAATCCCATTCACTGGCTCATTCTTCCTCGCACCACAGACCTCTTATCTTTCCCTTACTACATTTAACTCCATTGCCTCAGCTTCATGATTCATCCTTCATTTGTTTCAAGGAACCTATTTTAAAATATAGAAATGTTTTTCACTTTTAATCATCAAACATTTATTAAGTCCCTAACTGCCTCAAGAGTTACAAAGATGAATGAAACACAATCTTTGGCCTCAAAATCCCTGGAAAATTAGAAATTATTCCAGAGCCCAGACAGAGTAAGTTTAAGATCCTCCAAAGTGTTCTGAAATCTTTACAGCCTCTTGGTTCCCCTCTTCCTTTCCTCCTGCCTCTAAGTTCTAGTTCTTTGTTATGACACACATTCCAGAATTTTCAAAGGCCATACTCCTGTAGTCGGCTTAGGTCTGATCAACCTGAGCCACACAGTTCCTCTGTGACTCTCTGCATCCTTGTCTACAAGGGCCACCCCCACATCCAAGTTCATACTGCTCATAAACAGTGAGCTTGGGGAGTTTGTTTTATCTTGATCACCCTCTGACAAAGAAATCCAGATGACACAGAACCCACTGAAGACAATACCTGGAACATGGCAGTCTTGGGTATGGACTGATGCCTTCTCTGAGGCCTCCTTGACCCTATTGGCTCAGGAGTTTTCTCTTTGGGAACTTTAGTACAACTGCTTTCCCTTCCTTTCCTGCTTTCTTTCAAATTCAATATCCTTTCTTTCACTTTCATTGATTCCTCTGGAAGTCTGAGGAAAACAAACCCACATTCAACCTGTGGAGTGAGTACTGATTTCTCCCAGTTTCTGGAGTTGGAATTGGTCAAAGAAAATAGCTATCTTCTGGAGAAATGGGAAAATTCTCAGTCTGTTATCTCACTTCCTGTAATATTGCTCACTTTATAATCTTCCTCAATTCTTCCTCTTATTTTCTTCAGAAAGAGAGAGGAAGATTTTCTTAGCGGTCTAACATAAGAACATTCCAGGCACCATTCAACAGGCTTGATCCAATACCGTACATGTTTATTCCTTCCTCCTCTAAGGATTATTTCATATCAGATATGAAATTGTTACTTTCATGATAGAGGAAAAACTATTTACTCTTCATTTTAGTGGTCTATTAGAAGCAAATCTCTGAAGGTTATTTGGTAAGAGAATTTTCTCTTCTGACCTAATACCTAGAAGACTCAGCAGACATTTTCCTAATTTGCCCTAATTGGAAGTATATTGTTACATCTTGAGGTGAATTCACACATTGCTTTTTTGCAGTATCTTTAATCTTGATATAATTTTCTTAGCCCTTCAGAGTCCACTTTTCTTCAGCATTTTTCACAGTCGTAGGCAGATTTACAGTTGTTTCTTTAATTCATTCATTCCTCCCATTCTTTCTCCCATCCTTCCTCATTCCTATCTGTTTTCTCTCTCTCTTTCCATCTTTCCTTCCTCTTTTACTTCTCCCAAAGCCTCCACAGTCTATGTTCTTCATAACCACAGCAATATAATCTAGTTAAGATTCTCTCTCTAGTGACACATAAACACACACTAAGGTTAGAAAGTCTCACTGTACTCTCTCCTACTGACCACAGTAGCAACCCTCATAAATATCTATCTTATAATGAGGGATTTGGTAAGTGATGTTTGAAAGTCTTTTTCAATAAGAAATTTCTGTCCTCTGCTGTGACTTGCATTAGTATGAACTGAATGACCTACAGTCAAATTTTGTGATCACCCATGAAAAAAATTTTGAGCATTCATTTCTTATATACATATAATGCAAATTTTATAAACATACTGATGCTAAAGCTGAAACTGCAATACTTTGGCCACCTCATCCGACGAGTTGACTCACTGGAAAAGACTCTGATGCTGGGAAAGGTTGGGGGCGGGAGGAGAAGGGGACGACCGAGAATGAGATGGCTGGATGGCATCACCAACTCTGTGGACATGAGTTTGAGTGAACTCCGGGAGTTGGTGATGGACAGGGAGGCCTGGCGTGCTGTGATTCATGGGGTTGCGGAGAGTCGGACACGACTGAGCGACTGAACTGAACTGAACTGAACTACTCTAATACATAAAGAAAACAGAAAGTCTAAAATTTTAAGTTACCTAAAAATAAAACTAATATTTCTTTCTAACATCCAAATGGATTTCTTTACATGTCACTGGTTCCCACTAACCATCTATTGCCCACAGAGTAAGGCATTCAATGAGGAGGAAATCAGTCAGATTTCCCACTCTAAACCAAGGGTACAAGCGTCTGAGGGTCTTAGTATCTGACCAAAAGGACCAACAGAAAAGCCAAGAAATGGGAGGGAAAATATGTGGGGACAATAAGATGATGAAAAAGGAAAAACAGAGTTGAGGTAGCACAAAAGGGGGTGAAGGGGAAATGTCTATCTGTATGTAAGAGGTGCCCAGAAATTGTCTCTGATAATGACCAGGTCTAAATAAACAGGCTACAGGTGAGTTTTTGTTTCAGAAATAGTTTTGGCTGTCATCCTGACTCTACTGGGACTTGCCATTCTGGCTATTTTGTTAACAAGATGGACACGGCGCAAACAAAATGGTGAGTAACAATGAGTGAAAATGGATATTCCCTATGAAAGCCACAGAGGCAGGAATGTCAAGATTCAGTCTGAGTTTGTTTCTATTTACCAGATATCTAGAGACTTTTCAGTATTCTGGAAATCCATTTCAATACATGGAATCTGTGACCTATTAGTGATTCCCCCTGCATCTCACATTATAGAAAAAAAAAATCACATTGAGTTTAACAAGCAAAATAACATGAATAGTCTAAAATAAAGTTATCTGAGCTCCAAGGAAAATTACCTTAGGAAAACAGAAGAGAGACGGCACTATACTAGTAGATACCACTGGTTAATATTAAATGGAAATAATTCAATATTTTTAGTGATTAGGGAGCTGATAAGAAAAAAATATAGAGTAATAGTAGTCAGTGAAACAGAGATATGGCTCAGCTCTACATTGACCTATTCCTGTGCCATGAGACATCTTCAGGATTTTTCTTAGCATTCTTTCCCACTTCCTTCTAGTCAACTGCATCTCCTCCTTATTTCTCATATTCAATGCCTGTAAGTTCTCAGAGAATAGTAAGTCATATGGAAGGATGAACAAAACAAGGCTGACTGGAGGCATGGGAAAAAAGGTAGGAACCAGTAATGCATGATGTCAAGACCATTTGGGGAGCAAAAAAGCATGGTTTAGAGTGAGAGAGTTGGAACAGGATAAAGAACACCTCTCACACGTGGCTAATAGAAATATTTTTGCTTAATTCTTCCACAGAAATTGATATCTCAAGATACAGTTCTGAACAAAGTAAGTACTTATACCCACGAGAAAAAGAAAGTAAGCATTTATGAAATTTCCATAAATCACGGACCAAATCTGTCTTGTTTACCATTGCATTTCCAGCACCTTGAATAGTGCATTATTCCATGAACTGAACTTCCAAGTTCCTGGGAGAATTTCACCAAGAGGGAAAAGCAACTCTGAGACCCCTTCTGATTATTATTCAGCCCAGATAATATTATGCAAATGGTGACTGGCATGGTCACTTAGCATAATCTACTCCTGCTACTTATGCACAGTCCTTAGTTCCTGCAAAGTAAATTAATTCCCCATCATTACCTGTTATCAGGGGTTCATGTCTACATTAGGTCTCAGAGTCTTAAAGCCCCACCAATTTTCAAGAAGCAAAATCATGGAGCTCGCTCTCCTTTTTCTTCCAGGTGCTGGTCTGCTGGACTATGAGGATGACAGAGGTAAATAAACTAGGAAATACTAGAGAATTAATGGAGGAAAGTGCTCTTTAGGGAATAAAATGGACTCATCTCCCTTTGAGCGTGATTTATTATGCAGCACATCTTTTGTTGTTATAATTTCCAACTGCCAAATCATCTCCTTCTGCGTATACAAATACGTGAAAGATTGTGTATTTTTTTCTGAGAAAAGACAAATATGTTCCCTTCTTAAGACCACTAAAAGAGTTCTTTCCAGTTCCTGTTAATCCCAAGATCTTGGAAAGGTTAATGAACTTTTGAAATGAAACAATTGCCTGGATGTGTAAAATGAGAATAAAATACATAATTCATGAGCTGTCATAAGATTGATCTGCATACATGAGGATACTTTATAAGGTATAAAGTATAAGAGGTGAGCACAGCTTATATTATTATCTTCGTATTAGAAGATTAAATTGATACACAAAGGGTTAAGATACTTATCCAAATTCACCTAGCAAAGGAAGGAGTTGAATAGTGAAGCCTATTTGTGGCCCTGAACTCAATATTCACACTCTTACATCATACTATCCCAAATTGGTTTAAGACCAAAAAAGGCTTATTTTATATGAGTATTTATTATTATAAATAAAGCTACACTCTGTCCCTCAAATCAGAACATGTGGTCTGACATGGGTGATAAAATGAAATGATAAAGCTTATTTGAAATAAAACATTCAGAAATCCAGTGATTCTAAGGAGGCTCCAAGGCGCACTCTACTTCTTTGTAGGGACACACAACACACACACACACACTGCAAGCACATAGATTCATATCCCCAAGAGGAAAGAAAGGAGAAAGTAACTTGGTCACTCTGCTTGTCCCACATTTGGACTCTTGGCCCATTTCCCCTCTTCTTATCTCTATGATTCATCTGTCTCGACCAACAAGAAAGAGGAGCAAAGGGCCCTGACAATTTCCTCTTTCTTTTCTGAAACAGAATCCAAAGAAAATGAGAATACCTGGGAAACTAGAAAAATCTCTTAGGAGCTAGATTGAAACTAATGATGAAACATTTCTTGATGGGCCATTAGCTAACCTTATCTGTTTTTCCCCCCCAAAAGATTTTTCTTCTCCAAGATCTAAAAGAGGAAGAGGTAAATAGATTTTCACCTAATAAGAAAATAATGTAGACATAGTTGTCAAGATAGAATCTCATTATATTTTCCTCTTCTTTTTTAGGATTCCGGAATTTATACTCAACAGAAAGTGGTAAACAAATTAGATCCCAACTTGCTAAGAAATTAATACAGAAATTGTTTATGAGAAATTAAGAATCTCTATTTTTTTCCCTCAATCCTCTAGACATTTCATATCATGATCGAGGTAAGTCTATTTAGAGATTAGGTAAAATTAAAGGAAAATCTATACTTGTTTCCTGTTATACATGAAGGGCTATAAAACCTACCCAGGTAAAAGATAAGAAACCAAAGTAACATATAGAAGATTGTGACACTCAGAAATGTTCAACTTCACACTGTGAGACACTTTTTCCCAAGTGCTATTCATTCCTCACCTATTTACTTCCTAATTGGTTTAACAAAAGTAATCTGAGTGACTCAGGAGAAATTCAGTATCTTAGAGCTCAGAAATGCTAAATATTCAGGGAGACTTTCTTAATATAAATGCTAAGAAATGAAGGAATAAACCCCTGAAAATTCATCACATTAGGGTATGATCTGTGCATGGAATGCACTGAATTTATTTTTAATGTTATTAACTTCTATAGCAAACGTAGCATTTTCTATCTTTGAAATATCCATAGAACCATAAGAAACAAGTAGCATTAATGGAAAGCAGAGAAGATTTTGTGTGTTTTAGTCTTAATTCACATTACAAAGACAACCAAGTATGGAAGCAAAGAACTCACTTTCAGAAAAAGAGCTGGGAAAAAAATACATGCTGTCTTCACAATTCTGGGTGGATCTTTAACAATTTTAGTAAAATATCAAATGATACCATTAAGCAACATAATTTAAGTCACTTCCAGAGTGCCAGCATTATTTATTTTTACATTTTCATGAAAATAATAGTGATAATATGACAAATTTTTGTGTAATAGTGATAACATGTCAAGTTTTGTATGTCTCTGGAGCTTTCATAGAAAGTCTATTTCCATGAAATCACTAAAAAACAAGTTTTAGATGAAAAGATATACATCCAATCACAATAAGTATATGCATATGGATTCATTATAATTTGCCATATCATCATTGAACTTGAATTTTCAATCAGCTGAGTAAATCTTTTTCCATTTTTTCTCTTATTTGGCCTCAACTTATTTTATAGCTAATATGTACTGTTTTAGTGTTTCCATGTATAGTTCATTATTTCTTCTCACTACACTTATTTACCTTAATCAACCTTTGCTGCCCTTTTTTTTTTTCTTCTGGCCTGTTATTTGGTTCATAAATTAAGGCATGAAGAGATTTTGCCTTAGTTTCTTGCTTACTTGGATACTGAGGGTGTTGATTGAGTAATCCTCCATAATGATATCAAAACTATAGAAAGAGAAATTCAAAATGACTTTTCTTTGTTTTGTGTTTTTAGAGGGATACAACAGAAATTACAGTGAGTATCCTCTTATTTCTCAAAAATAGTGTGTTTGCCATTAAGTAACATATCCCTAGGTTGTTAAAGGGTTGGGGAAAGAGAGATCCTATCAGTTTATATGACTACTAAGCATTAGACAAGGTCACCCAGTGCTGGTTTAGGATAATCTGTCAGTAACACATTTCCAAACTGACTGAAAGGAAAGGAAAAAATATATATAGAAAATGTTGAGTGTGAGAAAAAGTGATAGACACAAATAGGGAGAAGAGAAAAAGAGACAGGAGAATAGAAAAAAATGCAAGCCACAAGTTTCATAGGAATAGCGTCCATCTACTAAAACACGAAACCCTTTACGGAGATTGAAGGGATGAGAGATCTGCTGGACATGTCTTCCAGTGCCCACCCCCAAGTTAGTGGATCTCCCTCAGCCAGGGCTTCATCTCCGGGAAGTCTGCAATGACTGAAGCTAATAGGCAAAGATTAGGGATCCAAATTCTGATGATTTGCCTCCTGTGTCCCTGTGTTGTGTGTGTTTTAGCGCCATCAACCAGCTCCCTCGGTAAGTTCTTTGTGGCTTCCTTTCAATTCTACTGTCATCTGGTTTGCAAGTGCTGACGTTCTTGTATTTCATTTTTTCTTCCTCTTAAAGAAGTTTTAAAAATAAAGTATAAAAATAACTAACACTTGTAAACCCACACCCTAAATTTGATAACTAGTATTACTTTTGTCATAATTCTTAACTATCAGGTAGAAATCTTCTGTCCACATTTGTAGATTTATTCTACTCTCTCCTCTTCCCAAAAAATTATAAGTGTATTATAAATCTTTTGTTTATTTTCACATATTTATATAATCTCTAACACTTAACAACATATAGTATTGTTTTGCATACATTTTTAAAAATTTTACTAAAATGGCATCATTCTAAAACCATCATTACAACCTGCTTTTTTTCCCCAAAAACATGGTAATATTGAGATATATAGAACTCCAAATTATGCATTTTAATCATTGAATGATATTCTAACTTACAAATATACATTATTTTTTATTTTTTCCCCTACTGATACATTCTTAATGTTTCCAATTTCTTCTGTCACAAATAATACTATCAAATGTCCAGTAAGTGGAAAATAGTTTATTCAAGGTACCTACCCTGAAGTGAGATGGAGGAATCACACTGTGTATGAACATTCACATAAGTTAGGGACATTTTAAGTTTACTATTGTGTGAGTTCCATGGTAGTTACACATAGCAAAATGTGCTATGTGTGAAGCATAGCAAAATGTATAAAAGTTTCCCATTTTCCTGCATCAATTCAAACCTAGATTTGGTCATACTTTTATACTACTGCCACTTTGATAAGTTATTTTTTTACAGTCATAGATGTATATAAATGTTTGGGCATTTTTTGGGTTTATCATCGTTTGCTTCATCCTGTGCCCTTCTTCTTTTACTTTGGCCCAAACACAATCCTTTCATGGTTCTTTAAGCCCCATGTGTGTGTAAAAATTTTTCTAAGCCTTTGTATAACTGAAAATAGTTTTACTTCACCCTCAGCCTTAAACGAAAGCTAAGCTGAGTATATAATTAACAATTATTTTTTTCTCACACTTTGAAGATTTATTCCATTGTCTTCTGGCATTTACTACTGCTAAGAACATGCCACTATTTTGATGACTGTACCTACACAAATATTGTTTTAAGATTTTATCCTTACAGTCTGCATTTTAATTTATATATATATATATTAATTATATATATATATAAGCCACTTATTTCCCCAGTGGCTCAGCAGCAAAGCATTCACCTTCAATGTAGGAGCTGTATCTATCTAACAAACTATAGTCTCTTCTTCTAAAATAACTGTCAAATATGTGTAAAGATTCTCCTCACAGCTTCAGGTCTGGTAACATCTCTTTCATATTTCTCATTTGCATTAGTTAACTCCAGCTCCTATAAAGATAAATCTTAAAATTTCCGTGATTCTATTCATAAAAAGCCCATTATTCTGTAATATCAAATATGCCTGGTTGATGCTTAGCTCTTCTGTCAGCAATGACTTACGCATTCAAGTTCATCTTATATCTCCATCATCTTTACCTTATGGCTTCTAAGTTCATCTTGCCTACCTTACGTGAGCAGAGAGGAAAAAGTTTTTAGATCATGAGTGGGAGACTTTTACGGATAAGCCTGGATGTTGTCTCACACATCACTTCCAAATAATTGTCTAGAATTCAATCATATGGCTACATCTAATGGCAAGGGAATCTGGGGGCAATAGTTTAACCATGTTGTATTAATTTTTTATTGCTACTATACCAAATTGCCACAAATTTAAGGGCTTAAAACAACACAAATTTATTATTTTATAGTTCTACAGATTAGAAATATGACATGTCTTGACTAAAAATCAAGGTGTTTACAAGGCTGTATTCTTTCTGGAAATTCTAGGAGTCAATCTGTTTCCTTGCTTTTTCAGCCTCTAGAGGCTGCCCACATTCCTTGGTTTATGGTCCCCTTCCCCCACCTTCAAAGCTAGTTAAAATAAGCTGAACTTTCACATCATATCACTCTGAACTTTGTTCATTATTACATCTCTTTCTTTGACGCCCTTCAACTTCCTGCTTCTGTTTTTAACACTTCTTAATATTACATTGGGCCCACACAGATCATACAGAATAATCTCTCTTTTTTAAGATTAACTGATTAGCAACATTAACTCCATTTGCAACCCTGATTCCATGTAATCTAACATAGTCACAGATTCCAGGGATTAGGATGTGACAATGGAGGACAGTGGAATGGAGGGGTTCTATATCATTTCCTTATTTCTCGATGCTTGATCCTGGATGTTTTCCTCAGATTATAGCATTCACTAATTCTTTCTCTGTGTTGTTGTTTAGTCACCAAGTTGTGTCTGACTCTTTTACTACCCCATGGACTGTAGCCCGCCAGGCTCCTCTATTCACGGAGATTTCCCAGCAAGAATATTGAAGTGGGTTGCCATTTCCTTCTCCAGGGGATCCTTCTGACCCAGGGATTGAACTGACATCTCCTGCATTGCAGGCGGATTCTTTACCACTGAGCCACTGAAGAAGCCCAATTCTTTTTTTTATTATTTTAATTGTAGGCTAATTACTTTACAATATTGTGGTGGTTTTGCCATATAGTCACATGAATCGGCCATGGGTATACATGTGTTCCCCATCCTGACCCTCCCTCCCACCTCCCTCCCCATCCCATCTCTCAGGGTCATCCCAGTGCACCAGCTCTGAGCACCCTGTCTCATGCATCAAACCTGGACTGGTGATCTATTTCACATATGTTAAATACATGTTTCAATGTTATTCTCTCAAATCATCCCACCCTCGCCTTCTCCCACAGAGTCCAACAGTCTGTTCTTTACATCTGTGTATCTTTTGCTGTCTTGCATATAGGGTCATCGTTACCATCTTTCTAAATTCCATATATATGAGTTCAGTTCAGTTCAGTCACTCAGTCGTGTCCGACTCTCCACGACCCCATGAATCACAGCACGCCAGGCCTCCCTGTCCATCACCAACTCCCGGAATTCACTCAAACTCATGTCCACAGAGTCGGTGATGCCATACAGCCATCTCATTCTCGGTTGTCCCCTTCTCCTCCTGCCCCCAACCTTTCCCAGCATCAGAGTCTTTTGCAGTGAGTCAACTCTTCGCATGAGGTGGCCAAAATATTGCAGTCTCAGCTTTAGCATCAGTCCTTCCAATGAACACCCAGGATCGATCTCCCTTAGAATTGACTGGTTGGATCTCCTTGCGGTACAAGGGACTCTCAAGAGTCTTCTCCAGCACCACAGTTCAAAAGCATCAATTCTTCGGCGATCAGCTTTTTTCACAGTCCAACTCTCACATCCATACATGACCACGGGAAAAAACATAGCCTGGACTAGACGGACCTTGGTTGGCAAAGTAATGTCTCTGCTTTTTAATATATTATCAAGGTTGATCATAACTTTCCTTCCAAGGAGTAAGCGTCTTTTAATTTCATGGCTGCAATCAGCATCTGCAGTGATTTTGGAGCCCAAAAATATAGTCTGACACTGTTTCCACTGTTTTTCCATCTATTTCCCATGAAGTGATGGGACCAGATGCCATGATCTTTGTTTTCTGAATGTTGAGCGTCAAGCCAACCTTTTCACTCTCCTCTTTCACTTTCATCAAGAGGCTTTTGAGTTCCTCTTCACTTTCTGCCATAAGGGTAGTGTCATCTGCATATCTGAGGTCATTGATATTTCTCCCAGCAATCTTGATTCCAGCTTGTGCTTCTTCCAGCCCAGCGTTCCTCATGATGTACTCTGCATATAAGTTAAGTAAGCAGGGTGACAATATACAGCCTTGACGCACTCCTTTTCCTATTTGGAACCAGTCTGTTGTTCCATGTACAGTTCTGACTGTTGCTTCCTGACCTGCATACAGGTTTCTCAAGAGGCAGGTCAGGTGGTCTGGTATTCCCATCTCTTTCAGAATTTTCCACAGTTTATTGTGATCCACACAGTCAAAGGCTTTAGCATAGTCAATGAAGCAGAATATATGAGTTAGTATACTGTATTTGTGTTTTTCTTTCTGGCTTACTTCACTCTGTATGATAGGCTCCAGTTTCATCCACCTCATTAGAACGGATTCAAATGCATTATTTTTAATAGCTGAGTAATATTCCATTGTGTATATGTACCACTGCTTTCTCATCCATTCGTCTGCCGATGGACATCTAGGTTGCTTCCATGTCCTGGCTATTATAAACAGTGCTGTGATGAACATTAGGGTACACGTGTTTCTTTCAGTTCTGGTTTCCTCGGTGTGTATTCCCAGCGGTGGGATTGCAGGGTCGTATGGCAGTTCTATTTCCAGCTTTTTAAGGAATCTCCACACTGTTCTCCATAATGGCTGCACTAGTTTGCATTCCCACCAGCAGAGTAAGAGGGTTCCTTTTTCTCCACACCCTGTCCAGCATTTATTGTTTGTAGACTTTTGGGTAGCAGCCATTCTGATCGGCATGAGATGGTACCTCATTGTGGTTTTTATTTGCATTTCTCTGATAATGAGTGATGTTGAGCATCTTTTCATGTGTTTGTTAGCCATTTGCATGTCTTCTTTGGAGAAATGTCTGTTTAGTTTTTTGGCCCATTTTTTTATTGGGGAGCTTATTTTTCTGGAATTGAGCTGCAGGAGTTGCTTGTGTATTTTTGAGATTAATTCTTTATCAGTTGCTTCATTTGCTATTATTTTCTCCCATCCTGAAGGCTGTCTTTTCACCTTGCTTATAGTTTCCTTCATTGCGCAAAAGCTTTTAAGTTTAATTAGGTCCCATTTGTTTATTTTTGCTTTTATTCCCATTACTCTGGGAGGTGGGTCATAGAGGATCCTGCTGTGATTTATGTCAGAGAGTGTTTTGCCTATGTTTTCCTCTAGGAGTTTTATGGTTCCTGGTCTTACATTTAGATCTTTAATCCATTTTGAGTTTATTTTTGAGTATGGAGTTGACTCACTGGAAAAGACTCTGATGCTGGGAAAGGTTGGGGGCGGGAGGAGAAGGGGACGACGGAGAATGAGATGGCTGGATGGCATCACCGACTCTGTGGACATGAGTTTGAGTGTACTCCGGGAGTTGGTGATGGACAGGGAGGCCTGGCGTGCTGTGATTCATGGGGTCGCGGAGAGTCGGACACGACTGAGCGACTGAACTGAACTGAACTGAACTGATGGTGTTAGAAAGTGTTCTAGTTTCATTCTTTTACAAGTGGTTGACCAGTTTTCCCAGCACCACTTGTTAAAGGGATTGTCTTTTCTCCATTGTATGTTCTTGCCTCCTTTGTCAAAAATAAGGTGTCCATAGTTGTGTGGATTTATCTCTGGGCTTTCTATTTTGTTCCATTGATCTATGCTTCTGTCTTTATGCCAGTACCATACTGTCTTGATGACTGTTGCTATGTAGTATAGCCTGAAATCAGGTGGGTTGACTTCTCCAGTTCCATTCTTTTTTCTCTAGATTGGGAAGCCCAATTCTTTCTCTGAGTCTCTTCTCTTTGTTTACCCACCTAATGATTTTTATAATTTAATGACTACATTTTCTACATTTATTCATTCCATTTTATTCTTTATCAAATATAGCTTCTTCTGAATTAATGTTATTCTTGCTTTATGGATTCTATCCTTTATTAACTTCCCTTGGCTCAGCTGGTAAAGAATCCACCTGCAATGTGGGAGAGCTAGGTTCAATCCCTGGGTTGGGAAGATCCCGTGCAGAAGGGAAAGGCTACCCACTCCAGTATTCTGGCCTGGAGAATTCCATGGACACAGTCCATGGGGTCGCAAAGAGCTGGACATGACTGAGCGACTTACACTTCACTTCACTATTTGAAAATCTCTTTTGAATTGCTCTTCCTTCATGTGTTGTCCCATTTGTTGTGACTACTGTCTATCACAACAGGAGGTTTCCTCAGATATAGTCTGACTTCTGTTTGTGAGCTCACTGGTTATCATCTGTTTGAGTTTCTCATAAATCTTTGTTGTATAATCCTATTACTGCACAGACTTTATAGGCCAGTTTTTATAATAGTTTCTACATGCACAGTTTCTTCCCTACATGAGGGATTCAAATGTGAGCTCTATACCTGAACTCAGCTTACACTGAGGTTCTACCATTGCTGATGACTCTGTTTCCAGCCATGGCCTGGTGCAAACAGGTTGCTTCCTGGCATATACCACCTAACCAACAGGTGAGAATTAATGATGCCCTTTTCACAGATTGAGCTTTTGTGAGTCTTAGATATACAAGAAGACTAGTCCCAGGCTCTCAAAATGCATAAGACACAAGGCCTTCATTTTTGTTTCTAATCGGCTGTTGACATCCCAGACTCCTGTTAAGATACACGAGTGATGAAACTTCCCATTCACCATCCAAAGTATGGATTATCTCTTAATATATTATTCTAGGAGACTTTTTTGCCTAGTTTTCAAACTCAGCTCTACATTCTAAATTTTTAAGAAATATTATGCTCAACTTTTGCAAGTGATTAGAGAAGAGGGTAAAATATCCATCTTGACAGTGAGCCTTGACATTTTATCTTCTAACGTTCAGGTACATCCTGTTTTTTCTTGTTATTCAGCATTCCCATAGGACACAAATGATTTTGAAATGGAAACCCTTTGTTGAAGCAGTTATATAGTAATAATTTGGTGCAACAAAGGATCTTTCAAAGGAGAAAATAAGACGAAGAAAATTAAGGAGAGGGAAAAGGAAGAAGAGAAGAGACAAGAAGGAATAGGGGAAAGGACAAAAGCAGCAGGATCAGAAATGAAAGAAGACATGGAGGCAGGAAGGTTTCTACGGCCTGAGAAACTATTAATCCCCGAAACAGTGCTATTCTTTTAATAAAAGAAATTAAATGATGGATTGCATAGATCTTGCAGTCTGGTCCTATCTTAAAACTAGAATAAATAAAATCTGAAGTTCATGCCCAAAAAGCAATCCATAGATGGATATCCATCTTCCCACCAGATGGCACTGCAACTGATAATAGAAAAGGGAATGTGACCTCTTTCCATAACCTCTTCCTAATATAGCAGCTATAGAATCTAAGTTCTCCCTAAGACACACTGATCTTTTTCTGTTTTCTTTTAGCACTGTCTCAATCCAATATTGGTAAGTTCCTTTCAGTTTAGTCGCTCAGTCATGTCCGACTCTTTGCGACCCCATGGATTGCAGCATGCCAGGCTTCCCTGTCCATCACCAAATCCTGGAGTTTACTCAAACTCAAGTCAGTAATGCCAGCCAACCATCTCACCCTCTGTTGTCCCCTTCTCCTCCTGTTTTAAATCTTTCCCAGCATCAGGGTCTTTTCCAATGAGTCAGTTCTTCACATCAGGTGGCCAAAGTATTGGAGTTTCACCTTTAGCATCAGCCCTTCTAATGAATATTCAGAACTGATTTCCTTTAGGATTGACTGGTTGGATCTTCTTGCAGTTCAAGGGACTCTCAAGAGTCTTCTCCAACTCCACAGTTCAAAAGCATCCATTCTTCAGTGCTTAACTTTCTTTATAGTCCAACTCTCACACCCATACATGACTACTGGAAAAATCAGAGCTTTGACTAGACGGACCTTTGTTGGCAAAGTAACATCTCTGCTTTTTAATATGTTGTCTAAGTTGGTCATAGCTTTTCTTCCAAGGAGCAAACGTCTTTTAATTTCATGGCTGCAGTCACAAATTGCAGTGATTTTGGAGCCCCCCCAAAAATAAAGTCTATCACTGTTTCCACTGTTTCCCGATCTATTTGCCATGAAGTGATGGGACTGGATGCCATGATCTTAGTTTTCTGAATGTTGAGCTTTAAGCCAACTTTTTCACTCTCCTCTTCCACGTTCATCAAGAGGCTGTTTGGTCCTTCTTCGCTTTCTGCCATAAGGGTGGTGTCATCTGCTTATCTGAGGTTATTGATATTTCTCCCGGCAATCTTGATTCCAGCTTGTGCTTCATCCAGCCTGGCATTTCTCATGATGTACTCTGCATAGAAGTTAAATAAGCAGTTTACATCTTCTTTACATCTACCATTTACATTTACCAGGTACTTTACATCTTCTTAACAACCCTATGAAGCAGACATTACTACAAATACTCTATTTTAAATGAACAAACTTAGGTGCAAAAAGAGTTAAGCAGTTTGTGCAGGGTCACATAGCTAGCAAGTAAAAGAATGAGGATGTAAATTCAAGCATTCTAGCACCTGATCCCTCACAATAACTAAAGAGAACTGATTAGGATCCCATTTAAAGAGTTTCATGAGAATTATGTGCTTTTTAAATCAATTAATTCAGACTTTTGTGGGTTTTTATTATTCCTCAGTGTCTATTCCAGGAATTCTTATTTAAGTATTCTATTTCTCAATTCAGGAAAGAGAAATGAGAGCAACTGAGTAAAAACAAAGGAGAATATAGGGCAACTAAAGAAAGTTTAGCCAAGACTCAGGTCTTCCAAGCTCCCTGAAGAGTTTCAACCTTTACAAAGGTTGAGCAGAAAAAGTAAATGGCCTCCATGCTCATCACTTGCCCTAAACATTTTTCTGGGCTTCAGTCACAGCACTAAAGCAAAGAATCTTTAAAAATCTGTGACCAAATCTCACCACAGGTAGAACAGAGAATTGAGTGCTCCCTCAGGATGAGAGGGTGAGAGTCTTTTTCTCATGCTTCTCTTCAAAGGGGAATTAACTCTGACGTTTTTAAGGAGTTGGCCTCAAGGATTTATCTGTGTGTCCATTTAACGGAGTTCAGGGATTGAGCATGTTCCCAGTTGTTTCTCCACCACGAAGAATGTCAGCCCTTTTGCTTCTCCATTATCGTAGATTTTATCAGTTAATGATGAAAGGCCCAGGAATATAGAACTTCAGTCTGTGAATTCAGACTAACTAGATTGTTAAAAGTTGAGCTGAAAAGTGTTGTTAAACCCTATTATTTTAGAGAGTCATTAAATAAGGTCTTGAAAGATAATGAAAATTATCAAGTTTCATATAGCAATTTAAAATGTAACAAGGCAAGTAAGAGAAATGCTCATCTTTTCTGCACTGAATATACTGGGGATTCATTCTACAGAAGTTTGTATGTTACTATTACTGTCATAATTATTATCATTAATAATTATCACGTTTTCTCTATAACTTAAATTATTTTATAAGAACACTCCAAAGATCAATAGAAAAGAACAGAAAAAAAATTGAGTTTATAAGTAGGAAAGAAATTACTTTTTAAAAGAATATTCCAGGAAGAATAGAAAGAGGAGAAAATTGAGTGGGGTACAGAGGAAAGTGCACTAACTTAGAGTCAGAGACACTGGAGGCTAAAACCGCCCATAATTTTTTGGGTATTCAGGCACAGACCTTTGCATCTCTCAGTCTTGGTTTTTTGTTTGTTTTTTTTATAAAAGTAACATGGCCTTTCTTTGGTTCTTGAAGCTATCACATTTTGGAGAGGATACTCTCCAAACTGAAAAGAGAAAAGGGTAAGGAATGGAAAATAGGGGAAATAAAAGGTGCTGAATAGAATCATTATCTTGGGAATATAGTAAATTTGAATTCTCTCCCTAAAATTTCCACTCCTGCATAGTGTCCAAGAGGAAAGAAGATTTGAGACTTAAAGATTTGAGAGGTGTGGTAACTTGTACCTACAGGAGAATGGAGGGTCTAATGTACAGTTTCTGGAAAGACTTGGGAAATAGGTGGATTATTTAAATAATTAACTCTAGACTGATTTGAATATTTTCTATTGTTCTTTAGTTTTACCGCAAGAATCTGTGAGTAAGTTTTCTTTTTGTTTCAAAATCTGGTTTGTAAGAGCTCTATATAAAATGAGAGGAGATAAAATCATGTGAACTGAATTGCAGCCTAGAAAATGTAATGAACCTATGATTTTAAAATGTTGTTCTGGGGACTTCCCTGGTTGTCCAGTGGTTAAGACTCTGCACTTTCACTGAAAGGGACACAGGTTCGATCCCTGGTCAGGGAATTAAGACCTTATATACCATGCAGCATTGGAGAAGGAAATGGCAACCCATTCCAGTATTCTTGCCTGGAGAATCCCAGGGACGGGGGAGCCTGGCAGACTGCAGTCTATGGGGTCGCATAGAGTCAGACACGACTGAAGCGACTTAGCAGCAGCAGCATACCATGCAGCACAGTATAAAAAAAAATTTTTTTTTAATCTGGTTTGTAGGGCTTCTGTACTAGGCAGAGGTAATCTCCCTGTCTTATCTGTTCCCTGCTTTGTCAGAGTGACCAGGCTTGAGGCTCACAATTCTCCACCTTCTCTTTCATTAATTATCTTACCTATGTCATATAAAATGCCACCTGTAGATGTATTTTGTTTGAACAACATAACATTATTTTCAGCTTTGTATTTTGTGGTTTTAGATAGGGTGTCCATTTTTCAAATGGCCAACATCCCCACTAGCCCCATAACTAACATTCATAATTCATGAGAACTGATGTCTCCTAACAGCAACTAAGCTTGTGATACCCACAAAGATAATCAGTATTGTGATTTCTGTCCAGTATGGAAAATTTAGCACTTTCTAAGAGAACTAATTCTGACATTTTCATTAAGAAGAGTAACCATAGAAACCACATTCTTTTTTTTTTTTAGCACGTTTTTCAGAACAGAATTTACTAGATTGACATTTTTTTCCTATAATTCAATGTTGCAGACTCTCATGAGAATTTCTTTTTTTTTTTTGGTTTTGCCATATATTGACATGAATTCGCCCCGGGTTTACATAAGTTCCCCCTCCTGAACCCCCCTCCCACCTCCCTCCTCCCTTTATCCTCCCTCTGGGTCATTCCTGCATGCCAGCCCCGAGGATCCTATAACATGCATCAACCCTGAACTAGTGATTCGAGAAACCACATTCTTAATAAGAAAAAGCACATAGTGGCACTTAGGCAAGATACTCATGTCATCATTTTTTAGCTACTTCTCCACTCCGAAAGTCAGTAAGTGGTTATCTTTCACTGTCCTACTTATTGTCTTCACTGTAGACAAGACTACAAAACTCTCAGTTTAAAATTTTCCTGTCCTCGTTATTCTATAGTACTTTAGGTCAGGAGTAGAAAATAGATGATACGCATGCCACCTCTGTTCACACTTTTGCCGGTGGCAGACTTCAATAATGGATCATAGTTCTCTTTCCTGCTCATTCCTGCTCAGCCCACATGCGGCCTAAAATTCTCCTAATCTCCAGGGAGTTGCAACTTAGAATTGGCATACAACTCAAATGTGTTTGTCATTCTTAACAATATATGTATTTTTAAACTACCTTTATTCGGTAGCGGGCATGACATGTTACTTCAATTTATACCACTTAGAAAAACTGACATCTCTTCCCAAATGCTGAAGTAGATCTCATCATTTATGGAAAAAGCTATTATTTCCCACCTAACATAAAAAACTGGAGAAGGCAATGGCAAGCCACTCCAGTACTCTTGCCTAGAAAATCCCATGGACAGAGGAGCCTGGTTGGGCTACAGTCCATGGGGTCGCTACTAGTCGGACAAGACTGAGCAACTTCACTTTCACTTTTCACTTTCACATATTGGAGAAGGAAATGGCAACCCACTCCAGTGTTCTTGCCTGGAGAATCCCAGGGATGGGAGAGCCTGGTGGGCTGCCGTCTATGGGGTCGCACAGAGTCGTACACGACTGAAGTGACTTAGCAGCAGTAGCAGCAGCAACATAAAAAACAAATAAACAAAAACAGAGTCATAAATATGCAAATGAAAACAAAGATTTACTATGTAGCACTGAAGATTATAGCCATTATCTTGTAATAACTTTTAATGGAGCATAATATGTAAAATACTGAGTCACTATGCCATACACCTGAAACTAATGTATTTTAATTCAACTATATTTCAATAAGTATAGTTGGGCTTCCTTGCTGGCTCAGATGGTAAAGTATCTGCCTGCAATGCGGGAGACCTGGGTTCAATCCCTGGGTCAGGAAGATCCCCTGGAGAAGGAAATGGCAATCCACTGCAGTACTCTTGCCTGGAAAATTCCATGGACGGAGGAGCCTGGCATGATACAGCCAATGGGATCACAAAGAGTCGTACATGACTGAGCAACTTTACTTTATGCTTCAATAAAAAGAGAAAAAGAAATTGTAAACTTTGCAACTCAAAATATTTCCTACTAAATATAATTGTTTAAATAAGACTTCAGCACTCAGTGATAAACAAAGAGGATAAAAATACTTAAAAAACAAAGAGCTGAATAGGTTAAAAAAAAAAAAAAGGACAAAGTGACGAAAGTAACAGGGAGCAAGAATATCAGTGAAAATCTCTAAAACAGGAAAGTTAAAGACCAAAGTAGGTTCTAAGTCCAAGTCATAATTTTATATATATGCAAAACCTTGGGAATTCCATGAGAAAATTAACTCATTTCATTAAAAAAAAAACTTGGTTCAGTAAAGAGACTTTTGGCATCTGAAAATAAGATGGGTTTTTCAAGCCACAAACAACAGTTAAGAGACTGCAAGGTAACTAAGAAAAACAAAAGGATAGTTTTTTTAAGAGTAAAATCACACAGATTAATAAATCAGAAAAACATACTGAAATGCTCATAATTATGTCCTGTCACCAACATTCAGAACTTTCTAAATGACAGTAAGGAATAAAAGAGAGAAACAAGAAAGTAGAAGAAAAGTAAAATAAAGCTGAATACCTTAAATGCAGTGAAAACTGACTATTTTGCAGAAGAATTTCATTCCTTGTAGTCACTGAATATTTCTTTCCATAACATTTCTATTTGAACTTCTCAGCTTTCCTATCCATTATTATGCTTGCTTTTTCACTGCAACATTGCATGTAAGACAGGAGATATGATTTCCATTTTAAAGATTAGAAAATTAATGTTTCAAAGGTTTAGTGACTTACCCAGTCAAAGAGCTAGAAAGTTGCAAAGCTAGGACTCTCTAATACTGGATCTTTAACCTCAAGGGTATTTGTACCTCATGCCCTCTGAAAGTCTAAATCGCAGTGGGATTATATTTGTCAATTTTCTTTCTCTTTTGGTTAAACAGCAAACATTTATTTCTCAAACTTCTTGTCAATTTTCATCATAGGTGATACAAATGACTTAAAAGCAACTCCAGAACTTTTACGTAAGTTTCCCCTCAACTCAGTTGTTTCCATCTTTTGCAAAGTGCCTACTACTGTGGGACTGGGCTGGGGGGAGTGGGGAGTGCCTACTATTAGGGGACTGCGGGGGAGGGAGTTGAGGAGGCACATAAAGATGGAGGAAAGAGAACGATTACTCATTATTTTATTGCTCTCCTTTACTGGTATGAAGAACTTGATGTTGATTTCAGGATCCCCCTAAGTAACTAATGATTTTCTCATTTTGCAAAGTGGAAATTCCGCTAATAAAAAATAATTAACCAAAAAGTAAAATAAAATCCCTAGTTCAATGGGGTCATTTGGCAAAAAGAAACTTTTAGAAGGATCTGACAAGACGACTATAAAAATTGAGAATACAGAAAATAATTGGGGAGAATATGATCTTATTGGATTCCTAAGGAAAAGGGTGTGGGGGGGATGCAGATTCACCTCCTCACTGCCCTCCATGTAAATCTGATATGTAGTAAATGCTTATTCTGAAACTCCATGAAATGTACATTCTTCAGTCAAACTTGTTTATGTTTACATTTTAGCTGGCACTGTAGGACCCATAGGTAAGTTCTTTTTCTGTATTTTAATCCTCCTGTGTTTTGCATCACTATACAGTTAGAATATGTAAGACACTCCTATCCCTGGATGTTTTTAACCCCTCCTGCACAACGTGCTAATTCTTTTCTCTTTATTCTCTAATATTATCTTAACAAGCTAGGTTCCTCTGTGAGGAAGTACTGTCAGTTTTAATTATATAAAAATTTTGAGATTTGGTGGCAGAGGGAAGTGTTAGAAAAGTAGGAAGTTTCCTTTCTAGAAATCCCAGTAACACTCAGAAGATGAGGATAGTGAGTTCCAGCTCGCTGACCTAGGATACCCGGGATATTGTTGACAGCTGTGTGGAATTTATATGCCCTGCTATTATCAAAGAGTAAATCTGGAAGAAGTGTCCAGATAGCATTTTAAATGATATAACCAAACATTTCTGGTAGAAGCACTGGGGGAGAATAAAGAGAGATGAGTGAGAGGCAGTTGATTTAGAAATAAGAAAAAAAAGGTAAAAGGAGAGAGCAACGTACAAATGCTTTGAAATTTTACCAGTCCTTTACAGCCTTGCTGTATAAAGTGAGTCCAAGGACCTGTGTTGGCATCACCTTGGAGTTTATGAGAAATGCAGAATCTCAGCCTAACACCCATTCTCAGAACTATTAAATCAGAATCTGCTTTGTAACAAGATCCCCAAGTGATTTGTGTGCACAGTAAAGTTTAGAACTATTGCCTTACAGAGTTTCAGTCCTTTTGCATTTGGAAGGAAAAAAATTAAAAGTTGAGTGTACTTGACCTAAGTTAAACTAGTTCCTCTATCTCTAAAGATTCTCCACACAAAGAGTAGCCTTAAAGCCAATAATAAGAAAGATGAAACTCAGAGAGGTTTGATTAATTTCCTTACACATCTCTATCCATCACTCCTGAAGATGTTCAGAACTTGAGCACTTGGGCAGTGCCAACCCTGAAGAGAGGAGGAAGAAGAACAATTTGAGCAGTTAGGGCTCAGGGCAAATCATATCCTGTGTCTACTCCTCCTGGAGTGTTTATGCACACAAAATATGATTAAGATACTCAAAATTCAAACTTCAAGCATAAATACTGGAGAGGTGCCACAAAAGTGCACCTAGGAGGTATAGAGGGGTATGTGTGTAAAGAAAGAGAAAGCTGTTATTGCTAAGCATGGGTATCTCATGCCCCAATCTCTTTAGCCCCCAATATGAATGTCTTGAGTCTATCTAGAAGTTTCTATTCCCTCTTAGACACTAAGATATTGAAGACTAAGTTAATCTGCTGAATAAGGGAACCAAGGTCACTTAAAAGAGACAGAAATTCCCACTTCCTCCTTCAGAAGATGAGGTTATGGTTTCCAGCTAAACAAGTTCAAATTAGCCCAGCTGGGGGAAGGACAATGGCCTGTAATCTACAAAGCTACAAATAAGGCACCCACTGGGGAAGGAACACTGACCACTGCACCCTTGCAGCTCCAGCTGCCAGAGCCAGTAGTCCGGGGATCCTCCAAGATGGAGAATGAAGAATAAACTTCATTTACTTTTCCAGTGAAGTGGAAATTTTAGTCCTGGT
Source organism: Moschus berezovskii (assembly GCF_049115385.1). Classification (NCBI taxonomy): domain Eukaryota; kingdom Metazoa; phylum Chordata; class Mammalia; order Artiodactyla; family Moschidae; genus Moschus; species Moschus berezovskii. The sequence continues at coordinate 38,352,138 of NC_142482.1, forward strand.
GTCTATACTTCTGACGTTTTCCCAGAAATAATTTCAATGAAAATTGCATTTTCCTATGCCAAAGAACCATTCTAATTAGTTCTGTCTTGTTTTTCTCATATTTTAGCTGGAACTATTGGCCCAATAAGTAAGTTCCTTTTCTGTTTCCTAATTCTGACACTTTGGTCTTCAGTGGGATAGGGCACCCTCTCTTCACCCTGGTTCCATTTCTACATCTCTAGGTTTTCCCAGTCATGCTTCTTGATTGCATTTGAATCTCCTGATGCCTAAGCTATCAGAAATAGATACCCTGAATTGTAATTGAGTTTAAGACAAGGGAAAACCAAATAATTTATATTTAAAATAATGACCAGGAAAAAATTCTCTGAGTTATGATCAAAATAATCAAAACTGTTATTTATGGGCTTTTCCTAAATTGAGGAAAGACTACAAGAAAAACAGGTAGTTCTAGGAGAAGGCAAAAGAATAAGCATGGTGAAGACAAAGGAAGAGATGGTGATGAAAAAAAGATAAAGGAACTGACATCTACCAATTCCTAAATAGTTAGAATCCTTTGAGACAGCTGAAAGGTAGAGAAAACAGGAAAACAGAAGAGGGAGAGGGATGAGGGTGAAGAAGAGATAACGACCTTCAGACTAGGTTCTATACGTTCTCCTCTGCCATAGATTTATCACTTAAGATGAATGCTGAACGATTTGATGCAGTGGGTGGATTATGGGTCTTCCTGTGTTCTTAAAAATAATATTAGTGGCATAAGAATTCAGTTAATATCAAACCACACCAATTTCCTTCCTCTTTGCATTTCAGTGCAATTCACAGCACCTATTCGTAAGTACTGAACTTGTTTATCTACTCTGGTTCCTTTGACATCTGACCTACAGGTCTTTAGAACTGATCTGCTCTTTTTCTTGATATCATGCTTCTTGACTCCCCTAGTATTCCTATCAGTTTCCAAAAAAGCTCTGAATGAAGTGGAGCTTCTATGGGCTAATGTAAGAAAGTAGAAAAGAAAAAGACCCTCTTAGAAGCAGTCCTAATGCTGTCAGCAAGGGAAGGTTCACTTTTCAAATAACAGTAAGTCCCTAAAGGAATGAGGAAAAAAAGAAAAAATTCTAAGAAAAAAAGAGGCATTACAAATTAGCAGGAATGAGTCTTTCCAAATCCTCTAGAGTTTTGATCATCACTGAAAAAGGCAGGCCTCCATTCCTGTAGGTCTCCTAGGTTCTGCAACAGGAAGCCTATCCAAGGACTGCCATACACGCAACCTTTGGTCTCCCTGGGGTTTTCATTATGACACTCCCTCTAGAGTAAGTGTTGGAGAATGGGTATCTTTTTCACAGTTGTGCAACATACTGATCTCTCTCTCTTTCTCTCTCTTTCTCAGCTGGAGCTACAGGACCTATCAGTAAGTTTGCTGTCTAATTCTTCACTGTAGAGCATTTTAGTTGCCTTCAGTATATTAAGGATCCTCCCTTGGATACCCCGTTAGGACTTCAGGGGTTTGAAGGTCCACATTTTCTTGACCTTTCAATTTTCTTCTACCAAGCATTTCTGCAAATCATTAATGATTCTGTGAATGTACATTCCACTGCTAAATACAAGCTATAAAGTAAAAGACAAACACTTGTAGAAGGTTTCCAAAGACTTGTCAACATCATACAAAGGACTTTTAAAACCAGAATGAGATGAAGTGAAGTGAAACAAGGGAGAAAGGAAGATAACCAAGTTTAAATGGAGGATTTTTCCAGTCCTCTACAGAGATTTTAATGGACCACCAGGGTAATCTCTCTTCACTACTTACCCTCTCAGTGGATCCATTAGGTGAGGAGCTCTTATATGTAATAGATTTTCTTACCATTCCAGCAATAAAGGCAACAGCCCCACTACCCACTAAGTTTGGTGGTACAGTCTTACTAGAGAACGCAAACCAGAACCTGAAAGCACCTCCTCAGTTTCTTCACTTCTTTTCTTCTTTTTTATTCTTTTATAGAGCTCTCTCAAAAGACCATCGGTAAGTCACCTAAGTCTCAAATTATATAATCTTTTAATCCTTTATAATGCTTAAAACATCAGTCTATTTTTAATTCAATGATTCATGCCCATAGACTCCAGGACCAAGTGTTTCCACTGCCTCATTATCCCACCCAGAATTCCTAAAGGTTGGACTCACCCAAGTTCTGCAATAAAAGATATTAACTATGAAGCTGAAAAATAAGTTAAAAAAAAAATCCCCTAAGGATGGTCTTCTGTGAGCTGTTCCCACTTTAGTACATAATCTAGCTCTTTAAAACCAATATATAATAAAAATGTAGAACATAGCTTCTAAACTTCTTGCTTTCTGTGTGTGTAATCTTTCCTTACATAATCTTTATTTTGTTAAAAAAAAAGAAATTTTAAGATTCTTTTCATTTCTAACTACTCTGAAAAGTTCTCTCCAGGATAGGTAGGTTCTATTTCACCAACTTTTAGCAACTTTCCCTGTTGCATTTTCCATAGAAGCATTATAAATAATGGTTAGGCTTCAAGATACAATTATCCATAATCATATGCTTATAAACAAAAGCAAACAGTCATAGCTTCACACACTGGATTATAGTATTCCTAGCGAAAACTGAAAATATTTTTAAATTATAAAATTAAATAAATATGATTTTAGGTTCCTCTATGCTCATTTGACAAAATGAATATGAGTCTTGCATTTGTATCTAGTCACATTCTTTGAATGAGTCTTATAATGCTTCAAGACTTTTCTAAATCTCAAATGCATTATGTTGTTGGATTCAATGGTGGTGGGTAAAGCGGATATTATACCCACTCCTCTTCTGCTAGAGTAATCTTGACAATGGTCTGTGCAGATGTCTAAAGAGATCCCATAAGAAAACGCCTAAACACATGGGCACTACACTCAAGGAAGCCCAAAGCCATGGGTTTCTAAAAAGGTATTTATAGTTCAGATTCAGTTCACTGTTCAAGGATCATTCTTGTGTAAAACCAATGTTGCCAAGTAACATGGCAGATTTACAATCTTTATCAGGTCACCAAAGGATCAGAGCTAGAAAATCAACTGAAGGCTAAATTCTCATTAAAAACTGAAGACTTTGTTGACCCTTTGTCCACAGACACTAAAACTAATCAAAGCAGTCTTTGACCCTTTATCAGTCCCCAGTAAGCTGGAATCTGTGAGAAGACAGGACCCTTATCTTCCTACCCTAATAACACCTTCTCCGTAGAACATATTAGCTGGTCAGAAATACTTTAGTACAGGGTGGTCCCTTGAAAAAGCAGTATCTTCTGTTACTGATAGGAAAGAAAAGGATAAAGTTTCAAATTTCTTTACTGTCTCCTTGGTTGACAAGGATCGTAGGAAACCCTTACCTCAGACTGAAATATTGCAGTATATTTGAATATCCTTTTTGTTCTATAGTTAACCAAGCTCCCTGATGTTCTCATTACTGATACAACTTCCTCTCCCATACCCTACCTCTCCAAGTCTCATCCCTAAATAAAATTCATTAAAAGATGTATTCTTCATCCGAACACCCATACTCATTTGCTAATTTGGATTTCTTTTTAGTGCAAACTCCAGGACCTATTGGTAAGTTGCCCATATGTATGTATATATAAATATATATATTAATAAGATACATATATACATTAATAAGGTACATGTGTTCCACTCTTACATATTACTCAAATTAATAATACTGATAATAGTGGTTTGTCAATAATTATTAGAAGACCATTCCAAAGAAAAGATGCAACAGAGAATCTGGGGGAGGATGATGTAAGAAATGATGAAGAAGACAATAGAAAGATGGCTCAGAGAGGGATAAAAAATGATGTGAAGAAAAAATATGAGGCAAACGAAAAGAAGAGAATATAATTAAGATTTTACCTTAAACACTTGGAAAGGCAACAATGAAATGGTTATCTTGTCAACTAAAACAGGGTTACAGATCTCTGAGAGGAAGATGCGATTCTTATGGAAAGGCTATAGTCCAGCAGCAGTGCAGTAAAAAATATTTAATCTTGAAAATTGGGATTTAGTTATTCAAGGGAAACCATTTTCATTGCTCTCCTTTGGAAAACATCAATGGTACACATGTGTTTTTCATGTTTAACAAATACAATAATTTATGTTTATTTCTGTTTTTAGTACAGTATACTGGACCCAGTGGTAAGTCCCTTACCTATTTCTTTCCTCTGGTGTTCTGCAATGTCTAAAGGGCCTGTTTCCTGTCTTAAATGTATCTATTGCCAGAAGGATGGTGGTTTTAGACATGTTTTCATGCTTCCCAGTTTCTACCTGCCTAGAATTTTCCAGGGCTATTTTTTATAGAAAAGGAATAAGAAAATTCCCTCAATAATGATCAGTAATGGCTTCTAAAGCAATATAAAAATTTTTAATGTGACAGAGGAAGAATAATAAGGATGGCTTTCCAATTCTGAAGTGCTTTGTAGTTTATTAAGGGCCTGCTCAAAGATAATGGAGACAATGTAAAGACAATGAGAAAAGGCGGGTAATATTCGAAAATAAATGTAAAAGAGGGAAAAGACAATCAAATGTAAACAGATAGAAGTCTTACCAAGTTCCTTCTAGTTTCCAGGAATATCGCTCAGGATCTAGTCTACCCTGGGAGCCCTCAGGGTAGAGGGCTTTTTCTTTCTCAAGTCCCATCCTGCCCAATCACCCCAAACAATCCTCAACACACACACACACACACACACACACTCGAGCTCAGGGAACAAGATATGACAGTAGTTCGGCTGCAGTTACAGGAACTGACAGATTCATCAGGTACCTACAAACCACAAGGAGAAGAAAGTGGAAGGTTAAGTTTGTACTGCAACTAGAAAGAGCAAAGCTGGTGTCAAAATCTGGAGTGTCAAAACCAACCCTATGTGATAAAAAAATTTTAGTTTGGAAATCAAGTAATAGCATCCCAAAATTTAAGCCAAATAGGAAAAAAATATCAGAAAGCAAGTCGGGTGTACTCAGACATTACTTCAACTAGCTGAGCTTCTACCATGTATCAGAAACTGATGAGCCCCGGGGACAAAGTCATGAATAAGAGAGAGAAAGATGTGGTTGACCTCTGGTGCTGTGGAGTTTACAGTCCTCCAGGATGTCTTGGAAAAAGGAACTTAAAATGTGGTGACTACAGGCGGTCTCCCACACAATCATACTGTGAATGCTGAAATGGATGTTCAGTTCAGTTCAGTTGCTCAGTCGTGTCTGACTCTCCGTGACCCCATGAATCACAGCACGCCAGGCCTCCCTGTCTATCACCAACTCCCAGAGTTCACTCAAACTCACCTCCATCGAGTCGGTGATGCCATCCAGCCATCTCATTCTCTGTCATCCCCTCTCCTCCTGCCCCCAATCCCTCCCAGCATCAGAGTCTTCTCCAGTGAGTCAACTCTTCACATGAGGTGGCCAAAGTATTGGAGTTTCAGCTTCAGCATCAGTCTTTCCAATGAACACCCAGGACTGATCTCCTTTAGAATGGACTGGTTGGATCTCCTTGCAGTCCAAGGGACTCTCAAGAGTCTTCTCCAACACCACAGTTCAAAAGCATCAGTTCTTCAGCGATCAGCTTTCTTCACAGTCCAACTCTCTCATCCATACATGACCACTGGAAAAACCATAGCCTTGACTAGACGAACCTTTGCTCTAAAAGTTTCTTGTTGTGGATAAATACCACCCATCATTTACTGACTGTTCCCCTAAATCAAGGCTGCCTTTCTCAGTACTTTTTATTATCACCAAGACTAACAGTCTAGAGAGTTCTCGTACTTTATATAAGGGGAAAAAAATCATAAATCAGTTCACCTCAGAGGATCCCACTATGGCTAAAGGAAGGGCTCCATTGGTCCAAGTCCCCTAATGGTCACAAGTGCCAGAGAATCTATATAGGTCCATCAATTCCCTTCCCCTTCTTTTTCTCCCTGCTTAATTCCTTCTCCCTATGTGTAGACACTTTTAAATATATAGCAACATTTAAATGAATTATATTGTTACATTCATTCCTTCCTAAACTTTCCCCTAGATTACACGTGATTTGGAGAATGCACAAAACACATTGTTTAATTTTTTAATTAACAAAACCAAGTGCTTCAAATGGGACTAAGAAAGAGAAGCATTTGGAAGAAAACTTTCCAAATCAATTAAAACGTCAGGAAGAAAAAAGACTAGTGAAAATAAGAATGGCAAAAGTACACAGAAGTGTAGAAGCACAAGTTTAAGAGTTAATGAACATCTGGAAGTGTTTCTTCTATTTACAAAACCCAAAAGGAATGAAAAGGATGGCCACTTTTCTGCCCCAGGCAGGAGATACAGACCTGAGGATACAAAGCACAGGGGTGGGTGCTTAAGCCCAGACCCTCAGCTAACAGGCAGGTTTCAGAGCTCCCTGAATCCTCTCTGCAGTTACTCTTTTTAAGCTCATAATGTGAGAACTGAGTTCTCTTGGTTCTACAAACTAATTTCTCCTTTTTTTTTTCCTTCCATTTTTCCACCAGCTGAAACTTCAGAAATGACCTGTAAGTTCCATGTCTGTTCTTACAGTTGCTTTCAGCTTCCTACAGGGTCTGGGTATAGAAATTTACGTTTCCCTATCCCTTGCTCCTTGCGGTACAAGGGACTCTCAAGAGTCTTCTCCAACACCACAGTTCAAAAGCAACTGATCCCTTGCTCATTCCACTATCTAGCTGCATCTCACCCGAAGAATAAATGAATTGAGGGGACTACAATCCCACTTAATAACCCAAAATATATAATGTAATATATACATATATGTAACATATATTATGGGCTTCTCTGGTGGCTCAGACAGTAAAGAACCCACCTGCAATGCAGAAGACCCAGGTTCAATCCCGGGGTAGGGAAGATAGAGCAGGGGATTGTAACCCACTCCAGTATTCTTACCTGGAGAATTGCATGGACAAAGAAGCTTGGCAGGCTACAGTCCATGGCATCACAAAGAGTCAGACACGACTGAGCAACTAACACATCACTTCAGTTCAGTTCAGTCGCTCAGTCATGGCCAACTCCTTGCGATCCCATGAATCTCAGCACAACAGGCCTCCCTGTCCATCACCAGCTCCTGGAGTTTACCCAAACTCATGTCCATAGAGTCGGTGATGCCATCCAGCCATCTTATCCTCTGTCGACCCCTTCTCCTCCTGCCACCAATCCTTCCCAGTATCAGGGTCTTTTCCATTGAGTAAACTCTTCGCATGAGGTGGCCAAAGTATTGGAGTTTCAGTTTCAACATCAGTCCCTCCAATGAACACCCAGGACTGATCTCCTTTAGGATGGACTGGCTGGATCTCCTTGCAGTCCCAGGGACTCTCAAGAGTCTTCTCCAACACCACAGTTCAACAGCATCAATTCTTCAGTGCTCAGCTTTCTTTATAGTCCAACTCTCACATCCGTATATGACTACTGGAAAAACCATAGCCTTGACTAGACAGACCTTTGTTGGCAAAGTAATGTCTCTGCTTTTTAATATGCTGTCTAGGTTGGTCATAACTTTCCTTCCAAGGAGTAAGAGTCTTTTAATTTCATGGCTGCAATCACCATCTGCAGTGATTTTGGAACCCAAAGAAATAAAGTCTGACACTGTTTCCCCATTTATTTCCCATGAAGTGATGGGACCAGATGCCATGATCTTAGTTTTCTGAATGTTGAGCTTTAAGCCTACTTTTTCACTCTCCTCTTTCACTTTCATCAAGAGACTTTTTTGTTCCTCCTCACTTTCTGCCATAAAGGAGGTGTCATCTGCATATCTGAGGTTATTGATATTTCTCCCAGCAATCTTGATTCCAGCTTGTGCTTCTTCCAGCCCAGCGTTCCTCATGATGTACTCTGCATATGAGTTAAATAAGCAGGGTGACAATATACAGCCTTGACTTACTTCTTTTCCTATTTGAAACCAATCTGTTGTTCCATGTCCAGTTCTAACTGTTGCTTCCTGACCTGCATACAGATTTCTCAAGAGGCAGGTCAGGTGGTCTGGCATTCCCATCTCTTTCAGAATTTTCCACAGTTTATTGTGATCCACACAGTCAAAGGCTTTGGCATAGTCAATAAAGCAGAAATAGATGTTTTTCTGGAACTCTCTTGCTTTCTCCATGATCCAGCGGATGTTGGCAGTTTGATCTCTGGTTCCTCTGCCTTTTCTAAAACCAGCTTGAACATCTGGAAGTTCACGGTTCACGTATTGCTGAAGCCTGGCTTGGAGAATTTTGAGCATCACTTTACTAGAGTGTGAGATGAGTTCAATTGTACGGTAGTTTGAGCATTCTTTGGCATTGTCTTTCTTTGGGATTGGAATGAAAACTGACCTTTTCCAGTCCTGTAGCCACTGCTGAATTTTCCAAACTTGCTGACATACTGAATGCAGCACTATCACAGCATCATCTTTCAGGATTTGAAATAGCTCAGCTGGAATTCCATCACCTCCACTAGCTTTGTTTGTAGTGATGCTTTCTAAGGCCCACTTGACATCACATTCCAGGATGTCTGGCTCTAGGTGAGTGATCACACCATCGTGATCATCTGGGTCGTGAAGATCTTTTTTGTATAGTTCTTCTGTGTATTCTTGCCACCTCTTCTTAATATCTTCTGCTTCTGTTAGGTCCATAACATTTCCGTCCTTTATTGAGTCCATTGTTGCATGAAATGTTCCCTTGGAATCTCTAATTTTCTTGAAGAGATTTCTAGTCTTTGTCATTCTGTTGTTTTCCTCTATTTCTTTGCATTGATCGCTGAGGAAGGCTTTCTTATCTCTCCTTGCTATTCTTTGAAACTCTGCATTCAGATGCTTATATCTTTCCTTTTCTCCTTTGTTTTTCACTTCTCTTCACAGCTATTTGTAAGGCCTCCTCAGACAGCCATTTTGCTTTTTTGCATTTCTAACACATACATACACACATACATTATATACAAATATATACATATATAAGGTGTATATGCTGCTGCTGCTAAGTCACTTCAGTCGTGTCCGACTCTGTGTGACCCCATAGATGGAAGCCCACAAGGCTCTCCCGTCCCTGAGATTCTCCAGGCAAGAACACTGGAGTGGGTTGCCCTTTCCTTCTCCAATGTGTGAAAGTGAAAAGTGAAAGTGAAGTCGCTCAGTCGCATCCGACCCTTAGCGACCCCATGGACTTCAGCCCACCAGGCTCCTCCATCCATGGGATTTTCTAGGCAAGAGTACTGGAGTGGCTTGCCATTGCCTTCTCCGAAGGTGTATATATATTATATTATATTTTAAAATAGAGGAAACTATCTGAAGTTTACTGTGACTTGTCAGCAAGGGAGGGAGTATATTTATATGAGTGAAGGAGACATTAAGAAGGCTGCAGAAAAAGGGAGAAAAATAGTAAAGTCAATACAGTTTAAATTACCAACCCCACTGTAAGATTTTTAAGCAGTTGACCAGCCACTGCAAAAAGGGAAGAGATAAGTCATCTCCCTTTCCCGAAGCCTCCCAGACTAAGCAGAAGGCAGAATCCTACAATTCAACCTACAAGGTATGATGGCAATTGTATTCCCCACCACAGTGCACTATAACACCTACAAGGATTTGATTATATCTCCACAGATATTTCTGACACTCTCTCTCAAATAGTAAGAGGAAAACTAGTTCTTATTTCATCAGCCTTTCCACACTGATTTCTCTCTTTGCTTTTCAGCTTTGAGATCATCCTGTAACTTTGAATATCTCACTTTCCAAAGGAACTCAATTGTCTCCAGCAGTATCTAACAGATCTAGCTGAACCATCCTTATTGGGATTGCAATAACTTAAAGCTCCCACTTCCTTGACCTTTTATTTTTCCATTATTCAGAATTCCACTAAGTTATTAATAAGTTTCCAGAATGTTCAAGGAGTCATATAAAAATAAAGAGCAGAAAAAAAAAATTTCTCCATGGTTCTAAAGATTGTTAGTTAGGGACTTTCCATGCAGAAGAGAAAAATGAGTGAGAGAAAAAAATACAGATAATATTTCTATTTTCCAGCTAGTTCATTTATAGCAGCAATTAGTAAATTGTTTCTCTGCTGTGCACTTATCAAGGTCCAGTAATGTCTATTGGAACCTGAGTTCTGGTATAGGAATTTGAAACTCCTATTTTATTTTCCCTTTTGCTTCTCCATTAACCAGTATTCCATCAGCTGATTATAATTTTTCTGGGAAGTTCAAATGTCTGATCAGAAAAACTTTTTCTGTCTCTGACAGAAAAAATGAACAGATGAGTAGACAAGAAAGGAGTAATAAAAAAAATCTCTCTGATTGTTTTCAGCGGGATCAACTCCTCATGCAGTCAGTAAGTCTGTTTGATTGTTTGCCCCAGAATTTAACTGATTTCTAATGGGGTCCAAAATTCTTTACCTGGCCATACTGGAATACAAAGGACTTGAGGTACATCTTGTTCTCTTGCAACCTGGCTATCAAAATGCCTCTGGGTTATTTTGACCAGGAAAGGTCTGACACTACTAATTTACATAAAAATGAAGAGGGGAGAAAAAAATTTCGCTTAGTTATAAAGACCAACAAGAGACTACCTACAGACAATGAAAAACTGATGGGAGAGAAAGGAGGGGATAAGAAGTTTCTAAGACAGTTTTCCTGTCTCTTGCCCTACTTGGTCTGTTTTTCCAAATCTGAATTCCAAGATACTTGAAGAAACTTCTCTGACCATATAGGTTTTCAAAGATTAGAAGTAACCGTTTCCTTTATGTCTCACATTCACATTTTCAATAAGTCTCTCAGCTTTTTAATAACTGTGGGGAAAAAAAACAAACTCCACTGATTCATGTAAAAAATAAAGAGCAGAGAGGAAAGTTTCCCAGCAGTTAAAAGTGATATATTACAAGGGACTTCACAAAATGAAAAACATACTGAATGGGGAAAAAGTGGGGGGAAAGATAAAAACGTTCTTGGTTGCGTTTTCTAAATGGACCAGCCCCACAGCCCTCAGTAAGTCGCTCCATGCTTGTTTCACCGCGGGGTCCTATTTCTCCTTTCCCCAGTTGTGCTGGAATTTCTGGGCATAGGGCACATGCTGCTTTAACTAACCACTTACCCACTCATAGTCAAAATTCCTTGTTATAAATGATTTCTTGAAAAGTCCAAATCTTGCTGACTTATGTTAAAAGCAAATAAAGACCAAAGGTAACATTTTTTCCTATTGTTATAATGACCTACCAAGAAGGAACTCTCTTTAAAAAAGCAGAGAGAAATACAGTGGGAGAGAAAAGAGTTGTGACAATATTTTTCTGTCTTTCAGCTTGTCCACCTTCAATGCTCAGAGGTAAGTTGCATCCATTTTTCCACTATTTCCTATTGTTATTGTTCTCTACAAGGCCTAGGGACCAGACCCTGTCCTCTCATTTCTAACTCTGTGCAGCGACCTGAGACTCATAGTTCTCAATTCCCTCTGCCTTCTGCTCATCCAACTTCTTTCTCTGGGAAGTCAACTTATATTTACTTAATTGCAAACATGTATTTACTTTGCATCTCCTATGTGATCAGAACTATATAAGTGCTTTAATTATTAATACTTTACACTATTTAATGTTTAGAGTAACTCCACTGACCTCTCTGTAAAGACTAAGAAACTGAGGCCACATCCTGGCCCAAGAATACATAGTCATAGAACCATAATTTAAACAAAGAGCTTATGGAACAAATAAGCTTCTCCCCTACACAAATATAATTCCTTAAAAAGAAAGTTGCTTTTTTCAAACAAATATCCACTGATATCTAATTTGTTTTTTAGGCCTGCCCCTGGCACCCATAAGTAAGTATAACATCTCTTTCTCTACTTTGGTTCTGTTTGGTCTTCAAAGTCTGAGGGACTTTTTTCTGTTATAGTGATTTGATTTTCTCATTGCTCTCTTATTTTCTTATTACTCAGCTTCCCTTACATTATTTTATGGGCATTATTATTAAGGGCTTCCCTGGTGGCTCAGTCAGTAAAGAGTCTGTCTACAATATGAGAGAACCATGTTTGATTCCTGGGTCAGGAAGATCCCCTGGAGAAGGAAATGGCAACCCAATCCAGTATTCTAGCCTGGAGAATCCCCTGGACAGAGGAGCCTGGTGGGCTACAGTCCATGGGGCCACAAAGAGTCGGACATGACTGACTGAGTGACTAACACTTTCCCCTACATTATACATAATTTAAGAAAATACTGATTAGGGACTTTCCTGGCAATCTAGTGGTTAAGACTCTGTTCTCCCAGTGCAGGGAGCAGGGGTTCAATCCCTGGTCAGGAAACTATCCTGCATGCCATGTGGTGCAGACAGAACAGAAAGAAGGAATAAGGTAGCATTTGTCAACAAAAAAAAAAAAAAAACTGAATATTATGAAAAAGCAGAGGTAGGCAGATTTTTTTGAGAGAGAAGGTAGTTCAAAATGATGTTTAAATGGAGACAGACTTTTGAGTGTTCCCTCAAAGAATACATTGCTATCCAAAGGAAACAGAAATATCCAGTTATCTTTGCCTGGTACTATACCCAAAGTTGTTCAGATCCAGTATATGAAAAGACTTTTGATAAAACCCTGCTTTGACTTCATCATTAAATCATCACTGCTGAATCTCATATCTAATTTTGCATTGCAACAGTTTTCTATGGCCATTTGAGATGCTTTCTTCTTATTCCCACCCAAGTCTTCCCCTCACAGACACAGACAGAATACATTAGATAATATTATATTTGTTGTATTTAAGAAAAATTACATGGATTTATTTTTATTTTTCAGTGATTTCACAGAGAACCTCAAGTAAGTTTTTACTTATCAATCTGTCTTATGTGAGACTTTTTCTCAGCTTAGATGTTTCTATTTTAACTAGCCAAAAGGCTGAGACTCATGTTTCTCATATTCAGTTGCTTCCATATTACCCAAAGGCCTCAAGACTAGGAAAGCAAAATGACCTTTTTGATACATAACTATAGGAGTTCCTATTATTTCAGCTTTTAACTTCTCAGATTACAAATACCAACAGTGACTTAATATTTAAACCAGTTAAAGCACTGACCATGGTGATATTTTGGAGAAGGAAATGGCAACCCACTCCAGTATTCTTGCCTGGAAAATCCCATGGACAAAGGAGCCTGGCAGGCTACAGTTCATGGGGTTGCAAGAGTCAGACATGACTTAGCGACTAAACCAAACCATGGTGATGTTTAATATAGAATTCATGAAGTCATATTTTTCACTGTTCTAGTGTTCCATAATTTGAGTTTGGTTTTCATACCTATAAGTGATTTTTATGCAAGCCCAATATCCCCTAGGTTCTCAGATTGAAATAAAAATCACATTAATATTAAAACCCAAAGTGCCTGTCAAAGTTAAAAATTTAGATGTCAACAGAGGCCAGAAAGGTAATAACTGAATGAGGTAAAATACATCCCTTAGGAATTATGGAGAATTAGAAGACCATATACAGTCTAAAGAACACAGCTGCTACTTAACTCTACCCAATTTTCCCACAAATGGTAAAACTGTGGTCATCTGATGCAGAGTTGCCATGCTGCAGTCCATGGGGTCACAAAGAGTTGGACACGACTTAGTGACTGAACAAAAACAGCAACTTGTAGAATACATGTTTTAGTTCTTGGAAGGAATCTACAAGAGCTTGCCCATTTCTAAGGGTTCTACTGCACTATCCTTGATATGGAAGTACTGACTCCAGTCTGGACTATTTCAAAACCCCTTAGTTCTGTCCCCCTGACAGTATATCTCATAGTCTGTCATTGATGAGATACCCTCATCAAGTAGGCCACCAACTTGAGTTAAGTACCAGTACCAAAGCTCAAGCCTGGATATCTTCCACAATGCCCACCTGACCTTCAAGAAGCTCAAGTATCCTTGTTGCTAGAAAAAGGAAGAAGATGCCCGCTGCTACAAGGCATCCTTCTCACTGTACACTGCTCCCTCTCTTCAATTTTCTTTTCCTTATGCTCAAAATGCACAAAACAAATCAGCAAATCCACCAACCAGACATTCAATTAGGGAATGGTTTGCCACACACCTTTTCTCACAGACAATCCCCGCCCCAGTCTTTGTAAGCAAATCTCTTGAAGTCCTTCTCATTTGCTTTCAGGAAGGAAATCACTATACCTTCCTATCCCGCATCGTTTCTTAGTCAACTCTCCACAACACTGAAGACTGCTTTAAATCTCCTTCCTCTTAAACTTGTGTGCTTATGGAGGCTTGGAAGAAGGATGATATGTGGGACAGAAGAACTAATTTGGCCATCGTTTGTTAAAGCCTTAGATCAGCATCTCTGCATTGCACAGCTCTAGGAATCCCTTCCCACTATGCTTCTGAGTCGTGCAATCCTTCCTATGGGTTTGTCTCACCTAAGTTGTATGAGGGGGGAAATATGAGAGGTTATAGCCACTTTTTCCTTAGATTTTTATCTCAGTAGTCAATGTGGGGGTAATAGAGACAGTCCCATTTCACATCCTCTTCCCCTTGCTTTAGGGAGAGAACAGGTGGAGAATGAACTTGACAAATTTAGTGTAGAGATAACATTTTAAAACCACTGGACTAAATTTGATCACCAACAGTGACTATAACGATAAGAATGCTATGAATTGTGCTCAGAAACGCCAGTTTTAGAGGTTGGGAAGAAGAATAAAATCTAGCAAAGTATAGAAAGAAGGAGTGTGCAGGGAGGAAGAAGAAAAACCAGGAGAGTGGGTTATAGAACTCAAGAGAGTATTTCAAGATGAAAAGGGTATATAAACAACTGCACCTAAAACTTTTAAGAAATAAAAATTTGGACTGAGACTTGGTCATTAAATTTTATAAAATGAGGGTTATTAGCAATCTTAATAGGTTTGAGGGGAAACAAAAGTCTAATTGAAGAGGTTAAGGAGAGAGAGAAAAGTTAGAACCGTAAAGCAGTTGATATGGCATATAGCATATGGTAGAGCTAAGATAACATCATAAGAGCAGCAAAGACGGGAGCTCTGATAGGTTGTGACTTCCCTCGTGGGGAATAAAATACAGACTATCCATGTTTAAAAAAAGATAAAAGAAGAAGTTATATATATTTTTAATGCAGTTTGGATTCCAAACTGCATTAAAAGAACGAAGTTATAAAAAAGAACAAAGTTGAAATTTTTGAAATGAAAAAAGTTACTGAAATTGAAACAACAGATAATTAAATAAAATCAGAGACCTAGATGGGAAAAGAAAGAGTGATCCATCACTAGCTATGGACCATTTCTTCAATAACATTTCCAAGGGAAAGTGGTCCTTGCAGAATCTCTTTTTTTCTTTTCACTACTCTTCAGTCTACAATGATCATCATAACATCATTGAAAATGTGTTTCTGTTTCATTAGACAATCACACTAATTTGTTCATTTGCTTTTTTATTAAAGCAAGACCTGAAAAATCTAAAGGTAGGTCCCATGTTTCTCTCAATTCTATTGTTATCACTGGTGCTTCATGGTATCTAGAGGAGGCCCTTTTGTGCCTTGTTTTTAGTGTGAAAGTTTACCAAGGCTTAAGATTTATATTTCTGATTCTATGGTTTGTTTTTTTTCTAGCATTTCTCTCCTTCTAGCTTCTTGTTTCCCTATTCGTACTTTCAGTAGCTTGCTTCATTTTGAACTATCAACATTCATTTGCAGACTATAATTGAAACTAATTGGTACACTATGGGATACTATGATAACAAATACTAGTTGTTACGTACTTACAAGGTACCAGGCACTGTACTTAGCTTTATATATGCATATACATTATAGAAGATAAATATTGTTATTTCTATAAGAAGGAAGTAGTAAGACTAGGTAACTTGCTCATGACCCCACAATTATGAGCAGAATAGGTTGGGATTCAAATTCAGGTTTATTTACCAGAATCTAAAAGCAAGTACTGCTTTCATCCCATTCAAAGGGGGAGTCGCCAGCCCTAAGATATCTATGTGACTGAGAAAAAGAGAACTTTCCTAAAATTAATCTAAAAAACAGTAATTAGCAAATAAGAATTACAGTAATGATCATGATAAATCAATACAATCATTCCAAAGAAGTGGTGAGAAAAAAAGGAATAATAATAAGGAGGCAATAAAGTGTGACATAAAAATCTTACTGGAAAGTTTGAATTAGCAGAGAAAAATCAGAAGGAAGAAATAGCATCTTCCAATGATTCCACTCTGATCCTTTCTTTCCAAAAAAGCACTCAAATTAAAAGGTACTTGAGCAGAATAATCTGAAGACATTTATTCTCCCACTAATTTAACTGATTCTAAATAGAGAGTTTGGTGATCTCTCAAAGTCTTGTTTTTTAAAATTTTCAGCATAAAGAGTTTGAGAAGTAACTCTGTTCTTCATGTCTCATTAATTTTTTTATTTCTCTTTTACAGTAAAGCAAGAACCACCAAGTAAGTTTTATATCTATCCATCAATTCTGGGGTTGGTTCCTGTATTGATTATATCCTTTTCTGAACAAGTAAGACCTTGACATTCAAGTTTTTCCATTTCTCTATTAATATTAACTTCCTCTAGTCACTGATGAATATTTTGAAAGTTAAAAACTCACAAATGGCAAATAACAAACAGGTTAAAGGTGACCTGGAGTTGGAAGTGTTTTTGAACATTTTTTTTTAATTGTTACCTATGGAAAAAAGTTAACTGTTAGTTAACTGTTAGTATTTTTATTAGAATTTATAAGTTCTCTTTGGTCGGAAATTTAAAAAGCATAAGACAGAAATAAAGCTGAACTGGCAAAGTTAAATTCATTGAGATCTTACTCATTCAAAAAAATATAATTATTGAGGTTTTATCAGGCACTAGGAATATAGCAGGGACCAAAAATAGAAAATGACACTACTGTCCTAGAGTTCATATGTAGATTTGAAAATTCTGGACATGTTTCTCATCCAGAGAATTTGGGGAAAATAGGAAGAAAATGTAGCTTATTTCTCTCACTTCTAGAAATGGAACTGTTGTATCTGACAAATATGTTTCAGTAGTATTATAGAATATAGTTCCATCTTTATTTACCAAACAATATCAATTAGATCAATGAGAGCCATGTTCTCTATATCTACATTAATGACAACTGCAATTCTAAGAAATTTCCTGTTTGATATTTGTTATGTACTCACTGTGGGCTTTTTCCTAAAAATGATCATTTCCATTTCAAGGAAAAAATTGACATTTATATTTTTCACACCCTTTCCTCAGAATCCTACTAGAATATTTACGATTCTATACAAAGCACAGATTACAACAATAAGTGGGAAAAATTAACATGATTGATTTTTATCATAGTAAGCTAAAACGTCCTACTTAAAACAAACTAGACTTCATATATTTTAAGAGATTTATGATAAGGACACTATAGAGATTATATTTTATTGCCCAAGGAGAAACACAGGGAAAGTGAAGTCGATCTTCATTTCTGACAGCTGGAATTGCTTATGTTCATTAATTTTTGAAAACACACAGACCAACTTCTTCCCACTTGGATTATTAAATAATATCTAGAAGATGAAGCTGATAAGCAGAAATTATTAAGAATGCCAAGAAAATCTTGGGATTAGCTCTACTGACTTTTCAAGAAAAGAATATGTTTTCAACAAAACGTAAGACAGGAATGACAGAGAAAAGTGGGAAAACTCCCATGAAAGAGTAAACAGGGGATATGAGGCTTTTCCAGCTCTGTAGTAGTTTAATTTCCATGAGAAATTAGATGATAAAAGGAAAATAGCCTCCCCCTTTCTTACCCTTTTAAAATGATTGTGTTACTGTACAAGAAAGATTAAAATAACTCATGTAAAAAGTTTGGAACTTATTCTTCCTTTTTCACCCCAGAAATTCTTGTCTGGAAATAGTAAGAATTCTATTATCAGTGTCAATTCGGTTATCAATGTCAACCCATACTAATCATTTCTGTTTGAATTTTAGTACATGCAGCAGTACCTATCAGTAAGTCCTTTTTCATTTCATAAATTTGGTACAAATTGGGATCGTAAACTGAGATATTTTTCCCAAATAGGACCAATTGCATTTATTTTATTTATAAATAGTCTCTCTCTCTTTTATTTGGCAACCTGCTGTGTTATTAATTTTTCAATAAAAAGAATAAATATTTGATTGAGACTAAGTATAAAAAATATTGTTTTCTAAAACTATTCCAAGAACTTTTAATAACAAGAATCTTCCATACTACAAAAAGGAAAGATATATAGGGGGGATAAAATAAATATGGAGATACCAATAAAAAATAGAGGGAAACTCAGTATGATACGTTAGGTGTGGGAAGAGGAGAGAGAATAATTGCAATTAGCATTCAAATTTTTTGAAAGTTCTCCACATGATTTAAATCCTGTATACTAGAGAAGAAAGAAAAAGAATGACATAAGCATTTATGTTATTAGCCCTTATACTCCATTGAAATACACTGAAGACAGTCACATCAGACTAGGACTACTACTTCACCACAAAGAAATGCTAATTCCTCTTATTCCATTTTGGATTTCTTTCTGGGGGAGGTTTAGTGTCTTTCAAACATCTCTCTGTTGCCTTGGAAAAACAAGGAAGGTAACTATATTCTTGATCCTAAAATTCTGCTGTTATATATTTGTTTCATGTTGTTCTGCCAGTTACTCCAGTACCTATTGGTAAGTTATTATTCATCTATTTCTTAATTCCAATGTCTTTTTGAAAATTAGCCCTCAAGTAAAGGACTTCATATTCACATTTTTCAACCCACTTTGCCTCCCCATTATCCAGTACCCTTAAGTTACTGATAAATTTCAAAACCAGTATGCCCAATGACTGGTAAAAAAAATAAAGGATAGAAAATTAAGACCTTGAGGTAGTATTTTTCACCCAAAGAAGAAACTAATTTAAATAGAATAAGCAATGTCAGCATTGCTTTGTTAAGTATTATATATTGATACATCACTGATCTCATTTAAATTAATGTAACTTTCAGAAAGCAAACGTGCAGAGGCAGTATGTTGCAAGATATAAAGAACAGAGTATCCTTTAAATTCATAGTTCCATTTCCATATACATGCTGTAAGGAATTATTCTAAATATGGAACAAAACAATTTGCATGATGCTAATTTGTTAAAAAAATAACAAGGAAAGGTAATATATTTCAGTGTTTAAGAAAGGAATCAGACAGACCAATCAAATCTCAGTTAAAACACTTACCAGCCGTGTGTCTGTGGGTAAACTATTTAATGTCTCTTAAAATTAAATTTATATTATCTTTATTTGGATTGTCTTTAATCATTTCCTTGAAAATTTGATATTCTCATTCCCATTATTCCACATTACTGGAACAACTAATTTATTTATAAATTAGTGGAAAACATAAATCCTTAATGACAGAAAAAAAATAGGGAGAAAAAAGTGCTGGTGACAATTTAAACATTTCATCAATACAAGTCAAGCTGTGAGGAAAATCTGACGATGAAGAGACAAGAGCAGGAAGTCAAATCTCTTCGCCAAAAGAGAGAGGCAGGAAAATTATGAGCTACATTTGAATATGGTAACATCTGATACCTTTCTCCTACTATCCTCGAGGTCTACTTTAACATACTTTGCAGTGGAGAACTTTTAAAAGAAATAATTTTTCAAAAATTACCAGTGAACGTGAAATTCTTTTTTCTCAAATTCCTAGGAAACATGTATATATACATACTTTACCCTCTGACCTATGTCTCCTAACATAGACTTAAAAATTTCATGTTCCAGTTACTAGAGGATGATAGCCTCTCTAACTCTTTTAGTCAGAGAGACTACATTATTCTTTCAAATTAACACCCCAGAGAGAGATCTATTTTTATGTTTTTGACACAAGATTTTGAAATACCTCTAGGAGTTTAGTTCTTTATTTGGCAGTCACATGGAGCTTCTTCTTGGTTGACATTAGTTAAGTGCCCTCTAAGAGTTGTGAGGAAACTGACTATTCTTCAGTTCAGTTCACTCGCTCAGTCGTGTCCGACTCTCCGCGACCCCATGAATCACAGCATGCCAGGCCTCCCTGTCCATCACCAACTCCCGGAGTTCACTCAAACTCATGTCCACAGAGTCGGTGATGCCATCCAGCCATCTCATTCTCCGTCGTCCCCTTCTCCTCCTGCCCCCAACCTTTCCCAGCATCAGAGTCTTTTCCAGTGAGTCAACTCGTCGCATGAAGTGGCCAAAGTATTGCAGTTTCAGCTTTAGCATCAGTCCCTCCAATGAACACCCAGGATTGATCTCCTTTAGAATGGACTGGTTGGATCTCCTTGCAGTCCAAGGGACTCTCAAGAGTCTTCTCCAGCACCACAGTTCAAAAGCATCGATTCTTTGGCGATCAGCTTTCTTCACAGTCCAACTCGCACAGCCATACATGACCACGGGAAAAACCATTGCCTTGACTAGACGGATCTTGGTTGGCAAAGTAATGTCTCTGCTTTTTAATATACTATCAAGGTTGGTCATAACTTTCCTTCCAAGGAGCAAGCGTCTTTTAATTTCATGGCTGCAATCAGCATCTGCAGTGATTTTGGAGCCCAAAAAAATAAAGTCTGACACTGTTTCCACTGTTTTTCCATCTATTTCCCATGAAGTGATGGGACCAGATGCCATGATCTTTGTTTTCTGAATGTTGAGCTTCAAGCCAACCTTTTCACTCTCCTCTTTCACTTTCATCAAGAGGCTTTTGAGTTCCTCTTCACTTTCTGCCATAAGGGTAGTGTCATCTGCATATCTGAGGTTATTGATATTTCTTCCAGCAATCTTGATTCCAGCTGGTGCTTCTTCCAGCCCAGCGTTCCTCATGATGTACTTTGCATATAAGTTAAATAAGCAAGGTGACAATATACAACCTTGACGTACACCTTTTCCTATTTGGAACCAGTCTGTTGTTCCATGTCCAGTTCTAACTGTTGCTTCCTGACCTGCATACAGGTTTCTCAAGAGGCAGGTCAGGTGGTCTGGGATTCCCATCTCTTTCAGGCTATTCTTATCAAATGATAAAATGTTTCGCCATTTTTACTACTTTCAAGAGTAATGGCATTAATACAAACTCTGTTCAATACACTAGGTGGAAGTATGACCTTGACTTGGATGAGATTTTAGGTATAAATTCACTAGCTGCCTATTTTTCAGCAGCTTTTCATATCCCCTCCACATACAAGGCCAGTCATTCTATCTAATGACTATATTTCAACTCTTTTCTAAATGACCTATGAGCAAAGAATAAATCTTTAACTTAGTGTAATAACAGTCTTTACAGTCACTATTAGCTTATAATTCATAAATAATGCTTATCTATAACTGTGAAATGTTAATACTTTATAATAATGTAAGCTATTAATAATACCTAGATATTAATAACTTCTACCATAACAATTACTGCATGTCATCCCCCAGCTTTCCTATTTATATGAAGTTGTGGGTATATTAATGCCTCCACATTTGTCCTTCAGCCCTCAATTATTGGACAAAAACAGTAAAGGGGTTGATTTATGATGTTTCATTGCAGTTTCCTTCTTAGAAGAGAAAGTGGTCTCAGGAATTTTTTTCCTCTTCCACTACAGAGAATATGATTAGTAATTGAATTTTTAGAAGCTTGAGTTTTGTGTTAGGTTGAGTAGAGTTCTTTTCCAAACCCACCAACATGCTGTTTGGTTAGCAATCCTAGTGTCCTTTGGCCCCCACAGGGTTCCAGTCCCATGCTTTGATTGGTTATAATCACTCCTATTAATGCAAAAATCTAAGTAGCATATTTTCCCATCTCATTTGCTTTTAAATGTTTCTGTATTTCCCAAAATTATTGATATTAAGTGAGAAATATATTCATGCAAATAATAAAGAGAACAGACATAATATGGCCTTATTTTTAATAGAAAAAAATGTCCTAAAATAGCAAAGGTTTTAGCTCAAATATTTCCAAGATAAGACAAGGAATAAGTAAATTAAGTGATGGACTTAGAAGAATTACATAACAGAAAGTGAAGAACAGAATATACACATTATGAGATTAGATTCTGAAGTAGAAAAAAATAGAAGGAGCAAAATTTAAATAAATACTTTAAATTTTCATAATAATCGAGAAGAAAAGTAAGAGTAGCTTAACTCAATTCCATTTGCCCACTCTAAATATATGAAAGACTTAGGCCTATAAAAGATCAGGAATTGAAGCTCCTGAGACTTTTCATTTGTCATTGTAACCGATCCTGGTTTTTCCCTGTTCTATACCCCTGAAAGATGTGCAAGTAAGAACTCTAATCTTAAATGGTTACATTTCACACATGCTACTTATTAAACCATATTTAAAATTTCTGATTAAAAAAGAAAACAAAATTTCAAAAAAAATTGAAAAATTATGACAAAATTTTTAAATCAACAATTATAAATAAACGTTCTCTACTGCAAAAGCAATACGGTGAGAGCTGACATGGTGGTTAGAGATTTGAAATGGAGAGAGAATATTGAAAGACAGAAAAAAAGAAGAGAAACTTAAAATAGTAATCTTGAACTGGTGACCATTCTCCTAAAAGGTTGTTGTCTTGCCCTAGTTAAAAATCTTAAAAACAAAAATTATTTCATTAGAAAAGTGAATTTCACTCATATAACCCATTAAACAGGACTTCCTAAAGGAAATCAACCTGGAATATTCACTGGACGGACTGATACTAATGTTGAAACTCCAATACTTTGGCCACTGATGTGAAAAGACCCTGATGCTGGGCAAGACTGAGTTCAGGAGGAGAAGGAGACAACAGAGGATGAGATGGTTGGATGGCATCACCAACTCAATGGACATGAGTTTGACATGGGGTCGCAGAGTCAGACATGACTTAGCAACTGAACAAAAAAAAAAAATGATCTCGATATTTAGGTTATTCAAGTGGAGTTAAGACTGAATTAATACAGAATAGAATATTGATATAAGATGTAATGTTTCCCAAAAGTCCCTTTTCTGATGTTCCTAGTGGGGTTTTCAATGGGAACCAAGTACATCATTTTTTTTAAATAATAATTTATTTTTCTTTTTTAGTAATTGGTCCAGTGGCAGCTGGTAAGTTCTAATCGTCTTTCTCAGTTTCTTCTGGCAATCTGTAATACCTGTGTTCCTTTATTTGCCCTGATACTTTTAACAGCCTACCAGTCTGAACCCTGAGTGACTATTTTCCACCACTTTTCTTCCACACTTTTTAGTATCACTTCAGGTTGCAAATAGTTTGGAGGGTTGTTGGGCTTGGGGGGTTTTAGGGATGAGGGCTGTAAATTAAAGGCCTACAGAAATAGGAAACCATATGTCAAGGATAAAGAAAAAATAATTGTTCCTTTGGTTAAAGAATTAATTTATAGAATAGAAACAAAAAGAAACAATGCTGGCAAAATATGCTGAAGTCAGATCACCAGAAAGACCATGGATATAACATAATAACAAATTTATATTTTAATCTGAAATATAAGGTCACAAAAAAAAATTCCAAAAGGTAGAAAAATAAAATTAGAAAATATGAGTAAGCTGAGAGTATAAAGAAGGACAGATGCACAATGTAAACAAAGAAAAACAAATTAAAATAAGTTGAATATAGAAAGAAAAGTTGATCTTTGTCCCCTCCTTCATATCTAAACCTGAACCACCGCTGCTGCTCAGAGAGTAAACGTTAGGAGCACTACTCTAGAAGCCTTTTCTGATTCTCCTTCCTTGAAAGAACAGAATAAGAACTTCTGTAATACTCAGGCGAACGTTTAAAAAATGAACATGTCTCCATTTTCCAAAAAGAGTTGGTCTGAATGGGCCAATTGAAAAACAAAAATTACAGAACTCTGATGAATGAAATCAAATAACTAAACAAATGGAAAGATAGTCCATGTTCAATATAACCAAGATGTCAGTTCTTCTCAAAGTTATCTATAGATTCAATGCAGTTTCAATCAAATCCTAGGAAGATATTTTGTAAATGCTGAAAAACTGATTCTAAAGTGTATATGAAGTGTCAAAAGACACAGAATAGCCAATACAATGTATTGGAAGAGAAGAACAAAATTGGAGGATCGACACTACCCAACTTAAAGATTTATATATAAAGCTACAGTAATCCAGACAGTGTGGCACTGGTGAAAAAAATAAATAAATAGATCAGTGGAACAGAACAGACAGCCCAGAAATAGCCCTACTTGAATATATAAAGTCAACTAATCTTTGACAAGGGAGCAAAGACAAATACGCTGGAGCAAAGATATACTTCAACAAATGGTGTTGTAACACCTGCTCACACACTTGCAAAAAATGAACCTTGACCCAGATCTTACTTAACTCAAAATGGATCACATCCCTAAATATAAAACCCAAAACTTTAACACTCCTTGGAGATAGCATAGGAGTAAATCTAGATGATGTTGGGAATGGCAATAACTTTCTAGATACAAAACTAAGAGCAGAATTTATAAGAGAAATAACTGAAAAGCTGACTTCTTTAAAGTTTTCTTCTCTGCAAAGGCACTATCAAGAGAATTAGAAAATATGCCATGGACTGACAAAAAAAATTTGCAAAGACACTGTAATCCAAAACATACAAAGAACTCTTAAAATTCAATAATAAGAAAACCAGTTTAAAAATGAGCTAAAGATCTTAACAGATACCTCACCAGAGAAGGTATATGGATGGCAAATAAGCATTAAAAAATATGTTCAACATCATATGTCACCAAGGAATGTGAATTAAAAATTAGATACCACTGCATACCTATTTAGAATGGTCAAAAATCAGAATACTGACAATACCAAATGCTGACAGGGATATGAAGCAACTTTGCTGATGGAAATGCAAAATGGTATCGCCATTTTGGAAGCCAATTTGGCAGTTTCTTATAAGTCTAAACATACTCTTAACATACAGTTTGGCAATCATGCTCCTCGGTTTATACTCAAGGGATTCAAAATGTATGTCTACACTAAAACCTGCACACAGATGTTCATAGCAGCTTCATCTGTAATTGTCAAAATTTGGAAGCAAACAAGATGTTCTTCGAACTGTGGTACATCCAGGCAATGGAATATCATTCAACACTAAAAAGAAATGAGCTATAAAATCATGAAAAGACAGAGAGGAAACTTAAATGCATATTACTAAATAAAAGAAGCCAATCTGAAAAAGCTATATACTGTATAGTGGAGTGAAGTCGCTCAGTCGTGTCCAACTCTTTGCGACCCCATGGACTGTATAATCTGCCAGGCTCCTCTGTCCGTGGGATTTTCCGGGCAAGAATACTGGACTGGGTTTCCGTTTCCTTCTCCAGGGGATCTTCCCAACCCAGGGATCGAACCCGGGTCTCCCACGTTGTAGGCAGATGCTTTCACCATCTGAGCCACAAGGGAAGTATACTGTATGATTATATACTGTATGATCTCAACTATATGACATTCTTGAAAGACAAAATTATGGATACAGTAAAAATATCAGTCATTGCCAGGGGTGAGGTGTGGAGTGGAGAAAGATGTAAGGAAACATGAATAGGTGGAACACAATCATTTTGAATGCAATGAAATACTGTGTATGATAATATAATGTTGTGGAGAAGGAAATGGCAACCCACTCCAATATTCTTGCCTGGAGAATCCCAGGGATGGGGGAGCCTGGTGGGCTGCCGTCTATGGGGTCGCACAGAATCAGACACGACTGAAGCAACTTAGCAGCAGTAGCAGCAGCATATATCACTGAACATTTCCCCAAGCCCATAGAATATATCACACCAAAAGTGAATCATATGCGTGAAACAGGACACTCAAAGCCGGCGCATTGGGACAAACCTGAGGGATGGGATGGGGAGGGAGGTGGGAGGGGGGCTCAGGATGAGGGACACATGTACACCCATGATTGATTCATGTCAATGTATGGCAAAAACCACTACAATATTGTAAAGTAATTAGCCTCCAATTAAAATAAATTATTTTTAAAGATATATATACATATATATATATATATATATATATATATATATCATGGAATATTCAGTTCAGTTCAGTTGCTCAGTCGTGTCCAACTCTTTGCAACCCCATGGACTGTAGCATACCAGGCCTCCCTGTCCATCACCAACTCATGGAGTTTACTCAAACTCATGTCCATTGAGTCGGTGATGCCATCCAACCATCTTATCCTCTGTTGTCCCCTTCTCCTCCTGCCCTCAATCTTTCCCAGCATCAGGGTCTTTTCAAATGAGTCAGTTCTTCACATCAGGTGGCCAAAGTATTGGAGGTTCAGCTTCAACATCAGTCCTTCCAATGAACAACCAGGCCTGACCTCCTTTAGGATGGACTGGCTGGATCTCCTTGCAGTCCAAGGGACTCTCAAGAGTCTTCTCCAACACCACAGTTCAACAGCATCAATTCTTCAGTGCTCAGCTTTCTTTATATTCCAACTCTCACATCCATACATGACTACTGGAAAAACCACAACCTTGACTAGACAGACCTTTGTGGGCAAAGTAATGTCTCTGCTTTTTAATATGCTGTCTAGGTTGGTCATAACTTTCCTTCCAAAGAATATGCATCTTTTAATTTCATGGCTGCAATCCTACTCAGCCATAAAAATGAAATATTGCCATTTGTGACATGGATGGATCTAGAGGCTATTATGCTAAGTGAAATAAATCAGACAAAGATAAAAATAAAGTGAATCATAATGTAAACTACAGACTTTGGATGAGTATGATATGTCAATCTAGGTTCGTCAGTTTAACAAATGTACCACTCTGGTGGGGGATATTGATAATGCAGAAGGCTGTGCATCTGTAGCAGTAGAAGGAATATGGGAAATCATACTTTCTTCTTAAAATTGCTGTGAACTTAAAACTGCTCTTAAAAATGCTTTACTAAAAAATTAGCATAGTATATTTTTAATGATCCAACTATAAAATTATAAGAAAAGTAAAAGAATATAAAATCTATATTATGAAAGTATCAATTTTTAAAGCAAGAGTGGGTAAATTAATATCACAAAAAGTAGACCTCAAAGCAAAACTTACCAGAAACAAAGAGGGACATGACATTAAGATAAGAAAAAAATCAAAACACCAAGAAGACATAGAAAACCCAAATATGTATGCACCAAGCAAAGTTTTTAAAAATACGGGAAAGAAAACTAATAAGAATGAGAAAAGAAACAATAAAACTCACAATTACAGCTGGGAAATTCAAAACCCCATTCTCAGCAACTTATAGAGCTACGAAATAGAACATGAAAAAGGTGAGAGAATTAGCCAGGCAGATATCTAAAGGGCAGTATCTCAGGCAGAGAGGACAATGAGCAAACCACTCTGTGATAGAAACATTTCTGAACTCTTTGAGGAAAAATAAGAAATCACATGCTGGAGCATAAAGAGATAAAGAGAAGCTATCAGAGAGCTATGAGGGGATAGTGTTCTAAGGCCTTCCTTGGAAAGGCACGGTAATGACTTTAGCTTAAACGAGATGAGGAATCTTTGGTGGATCTTAACCAGAGTGATCCGATCTGACTGAAACTTTAAAAGGATACCTGTAGCTACTATATTGGGAAGTTGACTGGCAGACAAGGGTGAAAGCAGTAAGATCAACTAGGGGGATGACAGTAACTTGAGTCACAGTGAGTCATTAAGGTAGCAGGAAGTATCAGATTCTTACAACACATTCAGGAATCTGGGTCCTACTACAGCACTCTATCCTACTGGAGATCTTGATGGTACCATAGAAGAAAGAATCAAGGAAATGGAAGTAGGGAAGAATTGTGTTTCTGATCCAAAAATTAACATACCTTCTTGTTCTGATTTTCAGGAATACCTCAGGTACTTACTAGTAAAATTGCTAATCTATTTCTAGTATTTTAGTTTCCTCTAGGGCACAGGTGAGTAAACTTTTCTATAGAGGACAGATAATAAATATTTTAAGTTTTGTAAGCCATAAGGTCTCTGTCACAACTACTCAACTCTGCTGTTGTAACACAAAAGCAGTCAGAAATAATATGTAAAAGAAACAGCATGGATGTTTCCCAATAAGACATTATTTGTAGACATTGAAATTTGAACGTCATATAATTTTCACACCTTACAAAATATTATTCTTATTTTTTCAAACATTTTTAAAATGTAAGCTCCATCCTTATCTCGCAGGATGTATGCGTATATGTGACAGGCTGGATAGATTTATTCCATTGGCTATACTTTGCTAACCCCTTCTCTAGAATATAAATACTCATTTTCCTCAGTGTAAACACATTTTTTCCAGGTATTGTGTAAAGTCCATGCTTTCTTTTCACTTTGTAAAATTAGGTATACCAAGAAACATCATGAAAAATGCAATAGAAAGCAAAGGTAACAAGGCAGACCAAATGGAAGATGGAGCAGATGACTTAGAGGACATGAATACAGAAATAATTCAGTTACAAGAAGATAGAGAACTTAGATTTTTTTAAGTGAAGAGACCCTATAAGAGCTATCAGATTCAATCTGAAAAAGCAAACAGAAGAATAACTGGTGTAACATAAGGAGAAGAGAGGGAAAAGTAAGCAGGGAGTTTATTTTTAAAAAATAGCTGAGAACTTTCCAAACTCGGTGATGGACTTAGACATAGGCATCCATGAAGCTAATAGAACACCTTATTATCTCAATGCTAAAAGGCCTCTCCAAGACACATTATAACGAAGCTGCCAAAAATCACTGATAAAGAATCTTAAAAGCAGACAAGAAAAAGTAACCTACAATGAGTTACCCCCAGTGGACTATCAGAGGATTCTTAGCAGAAACTTTACAGGCCAGGAGAGAGTGAAATAACATATTCAGAGTGCTGAAAGATAAAAATTATCAACCAATAATACTTTATCCAGCAAAGTTATCTTTCAGAAATGAAGAATAAATAAAGGCTTTCTCAAAAAAACAAAAGCTGAAGGAGTTTGCCATGACAAGACCTGCCTTGCAAGAAAATCTAATCTAATTCTTCAGGCTAAAATGAAAAAATATTTATCAGCTACATAAAAATATCTGACAGTACACAATTCTCCTGTAAAGGTGAAAATTTAACAGAATTAGAAAAGTATAAGTCTGTATTTGAATGTTAACTACTTAACTACAGTATAAAAGTTAAAGGGAGAGAGCATTAAAAATAACTATAGTTATAATTCTTTGACAAATTCATAGCATAAAAATATAAGCTGTGACATGAAAAATATAAAAAGGGATTCAAAGTAAATATTTGATATGCAAGGTCAGATCTTTTTCATATAACTCAGTTGAAACAGCCTATTACAACAATTGAATGCAGAAGCAGATATGAGAATTCAGCCATATTCTCCTCAGCCAGACATTAAAAAGATTTGCAAAAAAAAAAAAAGTATATATATATATATATATATGGAAGAATCAAAGGACAGAGCCTTTTAAACAAATGAAAATAAGCTGCTGTTGGCATAAAAATGGACTCCTGTATCTGTGAAACATTATATGTAGTCCTCACTCAACCTACAAAGCAAACATCTAGAGTAGATTCACAAAAATATTTTAAAGAGGAAACTGAGTACATCACCATGGAAAACCACCAACTTACAAAGATAGGCAGAAACAGTAGGGAAAAAAAACAATGAAAATATCCCTCAAATAAGAAGACAATAAATCAGTATGACACCCTTACATATCAATTAATAATCACACTAAATTCACCAATCAAAAGGTACATAAACGCTAAATAGATTCAAAAACAAGATCCAACCATATTCTGCCCATAAGAGACCTATTTCAACTCTAAACACACAGAGGCATGTGTGAAGTGAAGGGCCAGAATAATATATTTCATGAACTGAACTGAACTGAAACAAAAAAAAAGCAGAGGTAGACATACTTAAGCTCAATCAGTTCAGTCCAGTTCAGTCGCTTAGTCATGTCCAACTCTTTGCGACCCCATGGACTGCAGCACACCAGGCTTCCCTGTCCATCACCAACTCCCAGAGTTTACTCAAACTCTTGTCCATTGAGTCGCGGATGCCATCCAACCATCTCACCCTCTGTTGTCCCCTTCTCCTCCCGCCTTCAATCTTTCCCAGCATCAGGGTCTTTCCCAATGAGTCAGTTCTTCACATCAGGTGGACAAAGTATTGGAGATTCAGCTTCAACATCAGCCCTTTCAATGAATATTCAGAACTGATTTCCTTTAGGATGGACTGGTTGGATCTCCTTGCAGTCCAAAGGACTCCCAAGAGTCTTCTCCAACACCACAGTTCAAAAGCATCAATTCTTCAGCACTCAGCTTTCTTTGGAGAAGGAAATGGCAACCCACTCCCGTACCCTTGCCTGGAAAATCTCATGGACAGAGGAGCCTGGTAGGCTGTAGTCCATAGGGTCGCTAAGAGTTGGACATGACTGAGCGACTTCACTTTCACTTTTCACTCTCAAGCATTGAAGAAGGAAATGGCAGCCCACTCCAGTGTTCTTGACTGGAGAATCCCAGGGACGGGGGAGCCTGGTGGGCTGCCGTCTACGGGGTCGCACAGAGTCGGACACGACTGAAGCGACTTAGCAGCAGCAGCAGCTTTCTTTATAGTCCAACTCTCACATCCATACATGACCACTGGAAAAACCATAGCTTTGACTAGATGGACCTTTGTTGGAAAAGCAATGTCTCTGCTTTTTAATAAGCTGTCTAGGTCGGAGAAGGCAATGGCACCCTACTCCAGTACTCTTGCCTGGAAAATCCCATGGATAAAGGAGCCTGGTGGGCTGCGGTCCATGGGGTCGCTAAGAGTCGGACATGACTGAGAAACTTCACTTTCACTTTTCATTTTCATGCACTGGAGAAGGAAATGGCAACCCACTCCAGTGTTCTTGCCTGGAGAATCCCAAGGGAAGGGGAGCCTGGTGGGCTTCCGTCTATGGGGTCGCACAGAGTCAAACACGACTGAAGTGACTTAGCAGCAGCAGCAGGTTGGTCATAACTTTTCTTCCAAGGAGCAAGAGTCTTTCAGTTTCATAGCTGCAGTCACCATCTGCAGTGATTTTGGAGCCCAAAGAAATAAAGTCTGCCACTATTTCCACAGTTTTCTCATCTATTTCCCATGAAGTGATGGGACCAGATGCCATGATCTTAGTTTTCTGAATGTTGAGCTTCAAGCCAGCCTTTTCACTCTCCTCTTTCACTTTCATCAAGAGGCTCTTCAGTTCTTCTCTGCTTTCTGACATAAGGGTGGTGTCATCTGCATACCTGAGGTTATTGATATTTCTCCCGGCAATCTTGATTCCAGCTTGTGCTTCATCCAGTCCAGCATTTCTCATGATGTACTCTGCATATAAGTTAAATAAGCAGGGTGACAATATACAGCCTTGACATACTCCCTTCCCAATTTGGAACCATTCTGTTGTTCCATGTCCAGTTCTAACTGTTGCTTCTTGACCTGCATATAGATTTCTCAGGAGGCAGGTCAGGCAGTCTGGTATTCCCATATTTTTAAGAATTTTACACAGTTTACTGTAATCCACACAGTCAAAGGCTTTGGCGTAGTCAATAAAGAGAAAGTAGATCTTTATCTGCAACTCTCGTGCTTTTTCAAAGATCCAACAGATGTTGGCAATTTAATCTCTGGTTCCTCTGCCTTTTGTAAATCCAGCTTGAACATCTAGAAGTTCACAGTTCACATACTGTTGAAGCCTGGTTTGGACATACTTACATGAGACAAAATAAACTTTAGCCAAAAACATTAACAAGAGACAAAGTCATTACATAATAAGGAAAGGGTCACTACATCAAGAAAATATAACCATTGTAAACATATATGCACCCAACATTGGCGCACCTAAATATATTGTCAGTTCTAATATTGAAGGGAGAAAGAGATAGCAATACAATAACAACAAGAAATGGCAACCCACTCCAGTGTACTTGTCTGGAGAATCCCAGGGACGGGGGCCGCACAGAGTCAGACACAACTGAAGCGACTTAGCAGCAGCTGCAGCAGTAACAACAACAGGATAACTTCAACATTCCACTACCAGCAATAGGTAGATCATCCAGAGAGAAAATCAATGAAGAAGTGCTGGAATTGAACTATATGCTAGACCAAATGAACTTAACAGACATATATAGAACATTCCATCCAACAGCAACAAAATATACATTCTTCTCAAGTGCAATGGAACTCTCTCAGGGACAGATCATAGGATAGGACAAAAAGAAATATAGAAGAAATACAAATCATGAAAGAAGTAAAACTGTCACTATTTATAGCTGGTATGATTTTATATATAGAAAATATCAAAGATGCAACCAAAAAACTTTTAAAACTAGTCAATAATTTCAGTAAGGCTTCCAATACAAAATCAACATTTGGGAATCAATTGCACTTCTACACACTAATAATGAAACAACTGAAAAAGTAATAAAGACAACTTTCCCATTCACAGTAACATCAAAATCAATAAAATATCTAGGAACAAATTTAACCACGGAAGGGAAATATCTGTACAATAGAAACTATTAACAGTTTGCTAAAAGAAATCAAAGAAGAAACAATGGAAAGCCATCCCCAATGTTCATGGATCAGAAGAATTAATACTGTTAAAATGTTCACACTACCCAAAGCCATCTATAGTTTCAAAACAATCCCCATTAAAATGGTATTCTTCATATTCAACACAGAAATAGAAGGGGGGAAAAAAGCCTTAAAATTTGTACAGAACCACAAAGAACTCATATCCTGATGGGAAAAAAACAAAAATAGATATGTCCCATTTCCTGAGCTCAAAATATATTACCAAACTATAGTAATTAAAACAGTATGGTACTGGCATAAAAATAAATCGATGTAACCAAATAGCTCAGAATTAAGCCTTCGCATACACAGTCAATTAATATTCAACAAGGAAGTCAAGCACACCCAATGGGATAAAGATAGTCTCTTCAGCAAAGAGCATATCACCTCACACCAGATAGAATGGCTATATTCAAGAGTATGAGATAACAAGTGTAACAAGGATGCAGAGAGAAGGGAAACCTTGTGCACTGTTGATGGGAATGTAAATTAGTTCAATCACTATGGAAAACAATAAAGAGATTCCTCAAAAAATTAAAAATGGATCTACCAAATTATCCAGCAATGCCTCTTCTGCTATATACCCAAAGGAAATGAGACAGGATATCAACGAGATATATGTATTCCGATGTTTATTGCATCATATTCACAATAGCCAAGATATGGAAACAACCCAAGTGCTCATCAATGGATGAATGAATAAAGATGTGGCATACAGTCATTCCTCTGTATCCACGGGTGCAGCATCTACGTATTCAACCAACCATGTATAGAAAACATTTGGGAATAAAAATGCCAGAAACTTCCAAAAAGCAAAACTTGAATTTGCCACATGCAAACAACTACTTACACAGCATTTATACTGTGTTAGGTACTATAATAAATCTAGAGATGATTTAAGTATACAGGAGGATGTTCATAGGTTATATGCAAATATGACACCATTTTATAATACGAAACTTGAGCTCCATGGATTTGGGCAGGGGGTGCAGAGAATAAAATATCTCCCACAGATAATGAAGAATGACTGTATGTATACAATGAAATATTATTCACAGTCATGAGAAAGCACATATCACCATTTGCAACAATATGGATGGACCATGAGTATATTAGGCTAAGTGGATAAGTGAGAGACAGAGGAAGTAAAGTACTACATGTACTCTATATATGGAATCTAAAAAAGTCAAACTAGTAAAAGACAGAATTAAAATGGTGGTTACCAGGGAATTGGGGGTGCAGGTATAGGAGAGATGCTTAAGGATACAAACTTGCAACAAGTAGTAAATAAGATCTGGAGATCTGATAAAGTTGTTGTCTAAATAGTGAATATAGACAACAAAATTATAACTGTCAAACTTGCTAAGAGACTAGAACATAAGAATTCCAACCACTAAAAAGAAAGGATCATTATGTAATGTGATAGAGCTGCCAATGATCCTGCAAAGACTGTCATATTACAATATATAAAATATATCAAATTAACATGTATATTTCAAATTTGCATAATATTGTATTTCAATTATATATATTCATTAAAACATCTTTAAATAAAGTAGCTAATCACAACAGACCAAGAGAAGGGGGAAGGGAAAGGAAGGTTCTCCATATTCAAATAAATAGAACTTAATTGTTCATGACACAGATTGCAACCAGTGCAGAGGACTGAGGGGTGAAGAAGGGAAACCCAATACCTACTGCTATGTTTATCTTTGTCTCTTTCAGTGGACAGTTCTGGAAAACTCAGTAAGTTTGGATCATTTCCTTGCCTTACCCATTTCTGTGTCTAGATACTTTGAGTTTTTGCTCCCAGATGTTTTTGTATTCCAAGTTCTTCTACCCTAGAATAATCAGTATTTCTTAAATAAGTGATTTTCTCTTATTTTTATTTCCTTTTCTCTATTTTTTCTTTGTCACCAAATATAATGGTCTTGTGGTTCGTCCTGATTATTTACTACCAAACATTATTGGCAGTGTATATTCCCAGCTAGTCTATCACAAAAGAGTATGTTTTATTTGTGCTGAAATCCGACAATAGATAATTTTTACTAAAAAAAAAAAACCCTAGGATTGGCATAATGATAGATGTCAGAAAAAGATGGTGATTTTGATAACTGACTAATGATACATATTTTTCCAACTGAAGTAGAGTGGGTAAAAATCTGACCTGTGAGAGAATAATGAAAGGTGGGAAATTATTTGAATTTTGGTAGAATATTACTTACCCACAGATTCAAATCCACTAAATGGCTTTCTAATGTTTGCATAATGTTACTTCTCTATGGAGTAGCATATGGAGTTTTGGCCACCAGGATTCCTGAATATGAAACAGAGGGCTTTATACTCCCTGGAAGTCCTATTTCTGGATTCACCAACAAAGATAGTGAAGGACAGGGAAGCCTGGCATGCTAACGTACATGGGGTCACAAAGAGTCAGACATGACTTAGGCCTGAACAACCAACAAAGGGTATCATTGAGAATTGGGTTCTTCTTGAGTTACAAAATCCCCACTGACTTCCTTTTGTGTTTCATTTTTAGCACTATCTCCTATGGGTAAGTTCATTATCTATTCACAACTCTGATATTTTACATTATTTATAGTTATTGTCTGGCCTGATTGTCTTTACTCCCCAAATAATCTTATGCTTCCAAGGTCATTTTAAATGTCCCTATTCTCCAGAATTTTCCAACACTTTCAGCAACTATTTTTGGAGAGGTTGCTGTAGAGGAGATCAAGTTTACACAAAAGGGTGTGATAGATTACTAAGTTGTAGGTTTTGCCATTCATCGATACCACTGGAAAACACACTGGAGACAAATTTTACTTTATGTCATATATCAATACAGTTCAGTTGCTCAGTCGTGTCTGACTATTTGCGACCCCATGGACTGCAGCATGCCAGGCTTCCCAGTACATCACCAATGCCTAGAGCTTGCTCAAACTCATGTCCATTGAGTCAGTGATGCCATCCAACTATCTTGTCCTCTGTCGTCCCCTTCTCCTAATGCCTTCAATCTTTCCCAGCATTAGGGTCTTTTCTAATGAGTCAGTTCTTCGCATCAGGTGGCCAAAGTATTGAAGCTCCAGCTTAAGCATCAGTCCTTCCAATGAATATTCAGGATTGATTTCCTTTAGGACTGACTGGTTTGATTTCCTTGCAGTCCAACGAACTCTCAAGAGTCTTCTCCAACATATGTTGTAGATTTATGACACCAATTTTTGAAACAATATTTTACTATTTTTTATACTATGTTCCTAAAGCCAAGACAGACTATTCTCTCTGCCCTCTAACTCTTATTTCAAATAAAAAATAATGGACTAAGAAAACAGAAAAAAAATTTAAGATTTTAAAAAGGGTGCTATAGTATCTGGCCATCTTCTAGGCTCTGAAAAAGAATCTCCTTACTGACTCCCAGGAAAATACAATGAAAGATTGATTTCTGAATTCTGTCAGCTCTTTGCTGGTAATTTAGAACTCTGTTTTAGTTATAAGTGAAGCTCAACTGAATCACATTGATAAGAAAAAGAAAACTACTTAAAGACAAAATTTTATGGACTTCCTGTTGCCTTCTAAATAACTTTACCTTTGAGAGATATAGTAGGTATTGAGCACCTCTTATATACTGAGCACTGTGCTAGGCACTGGAGAAGGAAATGGAAACCCACTCCAGTAGTCTTGCCTGGAGAATCCCATGGACAGGGGAGCCTGACGGGCTGCAGTCCATATAGTCCATACAGGGTCGCACAGAGACAGACATGACTGAAGCAACTTAGCGTGCATGCATGCATGTGTGTGTGTGCTGCTGCTGCTGCTGCTAAGTCACTTCAGTCGTGTCCGACTCTGTGTGACTCCATAGACGGAAGCCCACCAGGCTCCCCCGTCCCTGGGATTCTCCAGGCAAGAACACCAGAGCAGGTTGCCATTTCATTTTCAAAAACAGTATGTCTTATTTTTACTATAGCCCTGCCTGGCAACTAGTATTATCCCCCACTTTACAGACCAGGAAAATGGTTCAGACATGCCCAAGTTAAAAGAATTTGTAAACAGCAATGTCAGGATCTAAAACCAGGATTTCTTGTCTTTGAAGTACACACCTTTTCCACATCAACACATTGCCTCGTATACTGAACCACCAATACCTTTTTTGTAATTAGACCTGAACCTTATCTACAAATCAGATATTTTTAAACACAAACATACACCTACTAGAAAAGCTATATAAGCAAATGTGTAAAGAATCCTTTTAAAAATAGAAGACATCTCATTTAAATCGATTAAGCTTTTAACATTTTTAAATTCAGATTTGTCAATATCATCATCATTTAACTAAGAGGCCAATTCTTCAATGAAATCTTATAAAACAAAACAGAACAATAACTTAAAACTGTGGAAAATGTCACCATACATTTCAAGTCTCTCAAAGGTTCTGCTGCTGCTGCTGCTGCTGCTAAGTCGCTTCAGTCGTGTCCGACTCTGTGCGACCCCATAGACGGCAGCCCATAAGTCTCCCCCGTCCCTGGGATTCTCCAGGCAAGAATGCTGGAGTGGGTTGCCATTTCCTTCTCCAATGCATGAAAGTGAAAAGTGAAAGAGAAGTCACTCAGTCGTGTCCGACCCTTAGCGACCCCACGGACTGCAGCCCACCAGACTCCTCTGTCCATGGGATTTTCCAGGCAAGAGTACTGGAGTGGGGTGCCATTGCCTTCTCCCCTCAAAGGTTCTAACCACTGGTAAACATAAAATATGACTTTATATTTAATCATATTTAAGGCTTACTGTTCTTTCTCAGTTCACACTTAGAAGGAGGGTGGGTTTTTGGGTGGGGGAAGGAGGCAAAATTGAAAGGGACAATTCTTTTCTTTTGATTCACAGAACAAGAAACATACATTCAGACTAGTCCTGAGGTGTCTGTAGTTCTCAAATGCCCTCCCCACATGGGGAAGGTGATAATACTGTGTATGTTTTCCTAACAAAAAGAAAGTGGGCTATGGGAAGGGAATGAAGGGGGATTCATTTTTAATGAATATTTCTTAATTGCCAGCTTAATCTTTTAAATTATTTCCTGGTGAAAGATATGTTCTTGTTGACAATATTTCAAACATATGCTTCCCAGTGGATATTTTCAATGTAAAGAAGTTAAGATTTAATCCATAGTTCAAAGAAAGATTTAAGACAGATCAGCCCATCAAACTTCATCATCCTCTCAAGCTGAGTTTATTTTCTCACCTCCACTTTCAACTAATAAGTACATGATCTTTCAAAATTTAACCCGAAGCCTGAGAACTATGATTCATCTCTCCAATACTTAAAAATCTTTTAGAGTCTACATCTGATTGTGCTCTCTCTGACGGTCACTAAATTAAAAACCTAATAAGATTAATATCCAACAAAGCCCATGATCTATTTTCTACCTTATTTGTCACAGAATTAGAATTATTAATGTGACAGTTGTTTCATATCACTTAGCTTTAGTAAAAATTAATCCAATTTGAAGTTTTTAATCAGCCTGAATACAATGATCACTAAAATTTTAATTAAGTCTTTTGATTGTACTATAATTTTGTTGTATAGGCTATTGCCTGCAATAAATAACCTTTCAACCAGGGCTTACAAATTTTTATAATATGGAGATTATGTGGTTCAAGGGAAAGAAAAGATTCATGTATTATCTAGAAATGTAGGAGAAGGGAGAGACGAACTTAGAATTTGATGAAAGAATGATCTGTGGCTTACTTCTGCAATTCAAAGTTGAAATAGGGGTAAATTTCACTTTATGGGATAACTAGCTTTCTAAAACAGAGAAGGCAATGGCAAGCCACTCTAGTACTCTTGCCTAGAAAATCCAATGGATGGAGGAGCCTGGTAGGCTGCAGTCCATGGTGTCGCTAAGGGTCGGACACGACTGAGCGACTTCAATTTCACTTTTCACTTTCACACATTGGAGAAGGAAATGGCAACCCACTCCAGTGTTCTTGCCTGGAGAATCCCAGGGACGGGGGAGCCTGGTGGGCTTCCGTCTATGGGGTCACACAGAGTCGGACACGACTGAAGTGACTTAGCAGCAGCAGCTTTCTAAAAATTAAATCCGAGAAAATTTATTTCTGTTAATTAACTTTAAAGTAGAAAATATATAGCAAAGATATTAAAATAACCAAAGGTATGAAGATACTGTTATAAGTACTTGATACTGTTAGAAGATTAGAAGGTTCAGTAGAAAAGCATGCTCTTTACCACACCACACCCCCAAACAAAGTGTTCACTGGTAGTGCTGTCAAAAATCAAAATATTCTGGATTTTCTCAATACAGAAATGCTTAAGATATACTACCACTGATTTTCATTAGAAAGTTGGAAATGGGTTTTTCTAGAATAAAATATCCGTATTAATATCTTGCTGAGCAGTACTAGGGAAGAAAATATACAAAAGGGCTCAGAAAGGATTACTGTGGGATTCTTTGTGTCAGGATTTGGTGTCAAAAGTCTTAAAATACCAAACAGAAAACACTGAATTACAATATCCCATTTGATTCTGTTACCTTCTTACCTAATTCAAGTATCTCACTTATTTATAACCAGTAGAATTCAGTTAAGTATATATTAATTTTTCAAACATCAAACCCTAAATGTACCAAAGAACTTCCTATTTTAAAAACTGAATAGTTAAATTTTAAGCAGTAAATCTTTCTATAATACAATTAACCATTTCTCTAAATTATTTGGTTGGAACTAAGAATGTCTTGATAGATCAGAGAGAGTTTTGATAGATCAGAGACAGAGACAGACAGACATGTGTCTGTCTCATGTGGCAGTAATAATAGTTAACATTTATTCACTACATACTGTTTCATGCACTGAACTGACTGCTTAACTTAGATATTATTGATATTTAATCCTCCCTATACTTCTGTGAAGTAGCTACTTATACTTCTGTGAAGTACCTGTTCTCATTTTACAGATTAGAAAGTGAAGTTTCCCCAAGATCACCCAGCTAGTCAAGTACGGAGTCAGATTTAAATCAGTCTGTCTCTAAAGGCAATGCTCCTTAAACACTGTCTAGAATCCTTAAACAGCTGAACAAAGTGGGCAGAAAAGATTAAATATGAAAAAAGTAAGTCTTTGGGGATTAACTGATTTACCCAAATAAACCCAGCTAACAGGGATGTTTTTAAGTCTTAAAATCAGTATTCTTTCTATGCCATTAAATTTTAAATATTGGATTTGCTCAAAGCAAGGCATGCCTCTGCTTCATGGCAAGAACCTACACAATTTTCCTTGGTACTACAGATACTGTTTTTTCTTAATCCAGGGAATCAAATCATCAAACAAAAAAAAAAAAGGCAAAAACTAACAAATTCAAGTTTATAGAACACACAGAAATTGAGACACAACAGAGTTGATTTACCTATACATGAAAAAAGGGACTTGAAATTTTTGCATAGTGCGTTAGCAGATGTCTAGGGTATTGGTTAAAACTGACCTTTGAAGTCTGACTACTCAGGTTCAAATCCCAGCTCCACTACCTACTAATTTCAGGACCATATTCACACTCATTTAAACATTCTGTACCTTAGTTTATTAATCTGTAAAATAGCGATAGTATCTACCCTATATGGTTTTTGTGAGGATTAAATGAGTTAATACAAACAAAGTGCTCAGAACATTACTGCCTGGTATATGGTAAGCACTCAATAATTATCAGCTAGCACTAGCATTACTTTGCATATTGAGATATGCTTTTATTCAATAGGGAAAGCATACTTTGAATTTATTCTTTCTATTTTAAGAAACAATCATTGCTTTCTATAATTTTTCTAAAATTAAATTCTATTTCTTTTTGGAATACATCTTTCATTAGCTATCAAATATTATTTATTAGACACAATATATTGAACAAATGTCAGTTCATTTTGAAAACATTTTACCTTTTCTTCCATTAATCTTTTGATTTATTGAAAGAAGTCTGGAAAGTTATCAATATTTATATAATTTTATGTGTAGAGTTCCACCATTTTATATTTTGAAGAAAATTTCAAGTTATCGCACAAGTTATCTCCTCTTGTCAGTTTTATGTAGGAATAAAACAAAAATACTTGATATCTGAATCATGCACTTTTGTTGTGTGCTCAGTTATATTTCCAGGTTACATGGATGGAGAATTTATTAAAAAATCAGATTCCAAAGCCCAGATTCTAAAAAGCGGAAGCACTACAAAGTTTCAGAGTAGCCAAGAAGAAAACAAGGAAGAACTACAGAAGAAAATCTCATTTACAGATTCTGATGAGGTCATGATGGCAGAGCACAAAAGAGAATTAGGCAATTTCCAAGATGTTGAGTTGCGGAAAGGTAAGGTAGAAATGGAAGTCAAGGTAAAGGACAGTAATGCTGAGATAATGAAAAGACAGGAATCCCAAGAAAAAGTGAGCGACATGAAAATGCCAAGAGAAGCAGCAGCCCAGGTAGAGAAGAGTGAGGCTGAAATACCACAAGGACAGGAAGCCAAAGTAGAGAAGAATGAGGCCGAAACAGCACAAGGACAGGATGCCCAAGCAGAGGAAAGTGAAGCCAAAGTACCAAAAGGACAGGACGCCCAAGTAGAGGAACATAAAGTTGAAATACCACAAGAACAGGACGCCCAAGCAGAGGAAAGTGAAGCCAAGATACCAAAAGGACAGGATGTCCAAGTGGAAAAGAGTGAGACCAAAGTATCACAAGGACAGGAAGCCCAAATAGAGAAAAGTGAATCCAAAATACCAAAAGGACAGGACGCCCAAGTAGAAAAGAGTGAGGCCAAAGTATCACAAGGACAGGAAGCCCAAGTAGAGAAAAGTAAAGCTGAAATACCACAAGGACAGGACGCCCAAGCAGAGAAAAGTGAAGCCAAGATACCAAAAGGACGGGGGCCCAAAGTAAAGAAGAATGAAACTAGAATACCAATAGGACAGGGGTCCCAAGTAAAGAAGAGTGAGACCAGAATTCTAATAGGACAGGGGTCCCAAGTAGAGAAGAGTGAAACTAGAACACCAGTAGGACAGAGGTCCCAAGTAGAGAAGAGTGAAACTAGAATTCCAATAAGACAGGGATCCCAAGTAAAGAAGAGTGAGACCAGAATACCAATAAGACAGGGGTCCCAAGTAGAGAGGAGTGAAACTAGAATTCCAATAGGACAGGGGTCCCAAGTAAAGAAGAATGAGACCAGAATACCAATAGGGCAGGGGTCCCAAGTAAAGAGTGAGACCAGAATACCAATAGGGCAGGGGTCCCAAGTAAAGAAGAGTGAGACTAGAATACCAATAGGGCAGGGGTCGCAAGTAAAGAAGAATGAGACCAGAATACCAATAGGGCAGGGGTCCCAAGTAAAGAGTGAGACCAGAATACCAATAGCGCAGGGGTCCCAAGTAAAGAAGAGTGAGACTAGAATACCAATAGGGCAGGGGTCCCAAGTAAAGAAGAGTGAGACAATAATATCAAATGGACAAACGGCCCAAGGAAAGGAGAGTTCAGAAGACAAAGAAAAGCAGGACAATGAAAAGAGAGATACAGGGAAAGATACAGAAGAAAATGATGCCAAAAACAAGAATGGTCATGGAGAAAAGGACAAAGTTCAAGGAAAGAATAACTTGACAATCAAGGATAAAAAAGTGGAAACTTCACAAAGACACAAAACCAAGTAAAGTTTCCTTTGCTTGTAAAGTACAACAAAAAGGAAGAGCAGTGGTAAATAAAAGACCCATAAGACAACTGATTATTATGACTTCTGTCCTCCAAATACAAGTCATATCTCAGCCGTTACTTAACTGTATCATAGTAGATTGCCTTTAAACTATACATCTACAGA
This sequence comes from Moschus berezovskii, assembly GCF_049115385.1. Taxonomy (NCBI): domain Eukaryota; kingdom Metazoa; phylum Chordata; class Mammalia; order Artiodactyla; family Moschidae; genus Moschus; species Moschus berezovskii. The sequence goes on from NC_142482.1 coordinate 38,394,519, forward strand.
GTTTCTGCTATTTGGAAGTTTAACTGTTTTAAGACCTCTTCAGTCACAAACCTCAGCTTCCACCTCTGTTATAAGTTGATACTTAGATTTACTCAGTCAAGAAAGACTGGATACTTTCTGAAATAAAACATTTTTATTTTAAAAATTAAAATGATTTCCTTTGACAAATATTTTATCTTTGTGATAGCCTGACCAATCAACCAACCAGTAATTCCTCCTGGTGGATCTGTTTGCAAGGCACTGTTCTAGCAGTAAGGGGTGTACAGAAAAATATGAGTCCCTACAAATCAAGTAGCTTGTAGCATATACAATGACATATAGTATGTATGTGTGTGACAGTTTTTTTAAGTAAAATCTAAGCATCAAAATGAAGTCTATGTGGACAATATAATACAAGTTAGCACCCTCTTTGGATAAGAAGATGAAGGGGATACCCTCATGAGGAAGGAAGAAGATATGATGTATCTCAAAAGAGAGATGAGATGCTGAGTGAAGTAGAACAAGTAGAAGAAAACCAAAGGGATTAAAGACTGCCATGTTTTGTTCCAGGGGAAGTAGGAAATTTTATTGTTGCAGCAGGATTATAAGCATTTGGTGGTATAATTTTGAAAAGGAGGGTTAGAAGAAGATTCTGAAGGAATTTTAAAAATAAACCCAGAATTTATATTTTATTCATTAGGTAACTGGAAGCCTTCCTGAGTGTTTGAGAAGGAGAGTGAAGCAAATAAAGTGTTAGTCATGTTAGAAAGTGTTAACTCGCTCAGTTGTGTCCAACTCTTGGCGACCCCATGGACTGTAGCCCACCAAGTTCTTCTGTCCATGGGATTCTCCAGGCAAGAATACTGGAGTGGGTTGCCATTCTCTTCTCCAGGGGTTCTTCCTGACCCAGGGATCGAACCCAGATCTTCCCTGGTGGCTCAGAAGTAAATAAGGTTGCATTTAAAGAACAATACTCAAAATAGACTGAAAAGGAGAAACATCATAGGTAGTAAAACTCGTTAAGGGGTACTTGGAGTAGTAAGTGATAGAGAATAAATAGAAGAGATAGATATGACATATTTTCTCAAAAAAGAATCACTACTTCATAATGACTATATATGAGTAAGGAAAAGCAAAAAGCAAAATAATTGACTCCATGACTACTGAAACACAGTGGCAGACAATAACAAACATGGAGCTAATTTGTGGAGCAGAAAGGGAATAACAGATATATTGAGTTTAAGGGGACAAACAATAACACTTGTCACTTGAGGGGTCTGCAGCCAGTCCAATAGAGGTCACAGTTGAAGCCTTAAGAGTAAATGACCTCCCCAAAGGAGAAAGTACAGAGCTAGCAAAAGCACAGGTCTAAGAACTAACCCTGTTACTTGTACTATGTTGAAGAAGAAAATTAAGGTATGGGAAGACGGAGGATCTATATAATGAACGTTATGATAATTAAGGAAGATGAGAATTTCAAAGAGAAAGTATAATTAAAGGATAGCTGAGACTCCAAGGAGAATAAGAACAGAAAGAGGTCACTGCAGTTGCTGTTTTGAAGATGACTGATAAACTTGTAAAAAGTACTTTACAAAATGAGGTAGCCAGGAGAAGGAATGTATAGGCAGAATATAGAGACAAATTAAGTATCTACAGGATATACCTTACAATAAAGTCAGTTTTAGTTTGATTAAAAGTATAGATTTTAGGAACTTTATTTTCATGCTACTATTATTCTGTGCTAGTTAACCCATACTCTGAATATTACATTCAGTTCTGTCATAGGGTGTGGATCAAGTAGAGTGCTTTCAAAAGAGAAAGACTATGATGGTGTGTGTGCATGCTAAGTCGCTTCAGTCATGTCCAACTCTGTGTGACCCTATGGACTAAAGCACCCCAGATTCCTCTGTCCATGGGATTCTCCAGACAAGAATTCTGGAGTGGGTTGCCATGTCCTCCTCCAGGGGATCTTCCTGACCCATGGATCGAACCTGCATCTCTTTATATCTCCTTCATTGGCAGGCAGGTTCTTTACCACTAGTGTCACCTGGGAAGCCCATGATGATAAGAGAATTCAAATAATTTCAAGTAAGCAGAAAGTTCTACAGTCTCACCTGGGGTGGTAGGAGAGGGACACACAGGGAGAAAATGGGAATTATTTTCAAATATATGAAGGTTCATCATGGATTAGAATATTTTGTATAACCCCAAGGAAATAAGACCAATGAATGGAAGATTCAAAGTAATGGATTTTTATGTCAGCAATAAGGAAAATCAGGATACCTAAAAGAGTCTGAGCAAGAGTTTAATGTATACTTATGGTTGATTCACATTGTCGTATGGAAGAAGCCAACACAATATTGTAAAACAATTATCCTCCAATTAAAAATAAGTTTTTTTTAAAAAAAGAAAAGAGTGCATGATTAATCAGTGGGAATGCTGCAGAGGAGATTCTAAGGAATCAGCTAAGTGGTTGGACCAGATTATCTTTATGGTTTCCTCCAAATATGAGTTTATATTTCAAAGTACATAATTCTTTTGGACTAACTGGATGTCTTCCAAGGAAGTTTTTCAAACTAATCTAATATGCTAGGATTCTTTAAAGAGGTTTGACCAAAAACAGAGAGAAATAAACCATACTTTAGTACCTGCCCAAAGTATAAAACATTACATAAATAGCTCATGCTATTTAACCACAAGCTGACAGGAGAAGCTCCACAAGTCAGACCACTGTGTGGACCCCTCCCGTGAGCTCAGAGCCCCGCACCTAGTGTAGAATCCTAAGTTAATTTCAGAAGTCTCAAAACTCCTTGACACCTTTGATAAAACACATGGATTTATTAGCACGACTGCATTGGGGGGAAAAATGGAGCACAGGAGGAGAATAAATATTGAACATGAAATTTTTATAATGTAACAGCACACACAAAAATATGTCTCTGGAATATACACATTTAAAGATTTTTATGAATCTTGGTTGATATCTCTTGCATATATTATGCTAATCAGGAAAAAATGTAACCAGAAGGCTTTTAATATAGTTTAAAATATTTAGGTTTTCATGATCCTTATGTTATTTTTCTATAGCTCTCTGGGTTCAACTGGTAGTTTTGTTGTTCAGTTGCTCAGTCATGTCCAACTCTTCTGCAACTGCACCGACTGCAGCATGCCAGGCTTCACCATCTCCCAGAGCTTGCTCAAACTCATGTCCATTATTCTGGTGATGCCATCCAATCATCTCATCCTCAGTCAACCCCTTCTCCTCCTGCCTTCAATCTTTCCCAGCATCAGGGTCTTTTCAAATGAGTCAGCTCTTCGCATCAGGTGGCCAAAATACTGGAGTTTCAGCTTCAGCATCAGTTCTTCCAATGAATACTCAGGGTTGATTTTCTTGAGGATTGACAGGTTTGCTCTCCCTGCAGTCCAACAGACTCTCAAGAGTCTTCCCCAACATCACAGTTCAAAAGCTTCAATTTTCCAATGCTCAGCTCTCTTTATAGTCCAACCCTCACATCCATACATGACTACTGGAAAAATCATAGCCTTGACTATACAGACCTTTGTTGGTAGTTAGCTAGAGGATTTAGAAGGCTCTGACAAATGCAGTTTCTCTAGGATTTCTGCTAAGAAGCAGAAACCCTGACAAGGCAACTACTTAAAAAAAAAACAAAAACAAACAGCAGACTTTAGCAATCAGCTCAGCTGACTCCATACTGAAGAATATATCCCTCTGAACCAAGGATTCAGAAGAGATGAATTCATTGAAACCTCCCTGTATCTTCTCCAAAATTTCTAGCTTGCAGTCAAAACATTTTTATCCCCACTAGAGGTTTCTTTGAAAGAAAGTCATACAATAGGAAACTCCAACTATGAAAATGGAACATTCTCTAAAGACCATCAAAAGACAGACTACCTAAAAACAATTGTTAATCCTCCCTTTAAGATACAGATATGAAAATCTTCCCTGGTGGCTCAGATGGTAACGAGTCTGCCTCCAATGTGGGAGACCCAGGTTCAATTCCTGGGTTGGGAAGATCCTCTGGAGAAGGAAATGGCAACCTATTCCAGTATTGTTGCCTGGAAAATCCCATGGACAGAGGAGCTTGGCAGGCTACAGTCCATGGGGTCGCAAAGAGTAGGACACAACTGAGCGACTAACACACATGAAAATCTTAAAGGACTCCCAAAAAAGGAAGGGGGAAAGTGTGAGCAAAATGTTTAGCAAAATGATGCAAATATTAGTAAAATGAATATATGTACTTTCAAGATAGTTTAGATAAAAGGTAGGAATATAGGACTTAACAGAAAATCAATGGTGGTAAATTTTAGCTTACAAGTAAGCTAACAAACGTCAAGTGCCTGGTTCACAAGATGAAGCAGGAACATACACCAAAACTTCAAGTTCGTTGCTAAGAGAGTAGATTTTTAAAGTTCTCACCACAGGGAAAAAAGAAAATTTGTAATTGTGTGAGGTGATGGATGTTAACTAAACTTATTATAGAAACCTATAATATATACATATATATCATATGTTGTACAAGTGTTATATGTCAATTATATCTCAATAAAACTAAGGATGAAATAAAGTATTACACTTTAAGTATATACAATTTTTATTTGTCAGTTATACCTTAGTAAAGATGAAAAGAAAAAAATAAGTGGAAGCCTTACCATTAGTCATTTTACATTTGGAAGACAAACATAAGGAAAGGAAAAAAGGAAAGTGATTTTAGAAACAACAAAATTAAATAAGAAATGCAAAGATATTGGGAAATAAATGATTCATGTAAAATTACTGCGACTCCTATCCCAAACAATATTTCCTGGATTAGAATTGCATGAAAAATACAGTTTCCCATTGTTCCAAAATACCTCTCACCAGGTAATAACTGGAATATCTAGGAAGTAAATACAGGGAGCTATTGAAAGGGGAAAAGTATAGAGTTTTAAAACAAGATCCAAAGGAATAAAAGAATAAACTGAAAAACTGATTAGAATATTGTTTTATATTTTATTAAATTCCATTACTCTCCTGTTTTCAAGTAGTTAAGAGTAGAAAAAACAACCACTGTCCTTACTACTTGGAAGGGTCCAATTAGGTTTTGAAAAATAAAAACCTATTTCTCTAATGTTTAAGGAATATTCCTATCTATCATCATCCAGAATCCTGAGCATCTGCCAAGACTGAGAAGTCAAATTACACTACAGTTTACACACACTGTAACCCAGGTCTCAAAAATATTTAAATATTTATTAAACTTCTCTCCAAAAATTAAAAACTCAAAATGTTAATGTAACTTCCTATGAATCTCTCCATATCTTAATCCATGATCATATAAACATATGTGCAAAAGAAATTAAACATATGCCTTCTGCAACTTGATTTCTTCACCTAATAATGTCACATATATCAGGTAAACAGATATCATTCACAGAAATTTTTTATTTTAATGAAGTCCAGCTTATAAATTATTTTTTTCACGAATTGTGCCTTTGGCATGTTGAACCAAAAAGTCATCACCAAGTCCAAGCTAAATTCAAATATCTTTGTTAGCTTGATCGGAGTCCTTTAATTTTTTTTCTTACTGTTCTTACCTGAGATTTTTATTTTCTCTACTTCACAAGATGACATGTTTTAGATATTCAGTTTGGTTTTCCTCCCTCTGGCTTTTGAGTGAATATCCTTCTTTGATTGTTCAGGCTAATCTCCCCTAAACCATCAGATTAACTATCAAACTTTTAAGATTTCTATTGACAATCACTATGCTATTAAAGTCATGGCAGGGCCTGTTCACCCGTCTGTATACAAAGTGGAAAATTCTTCCTTACTGTGACACAGGAAGGAAGGATCCTTGCATTCATGTTTATCCCTAACCAGATCTTTCCTAACTACAAGAGCTGGGAGCAATCTGGCCCAGCAAGACAGTCAGGGTCAACAGATACTCTCCTAAGAAAACAAATGAGCATAAAGGAACAGCCTTTCCCAATGGGCTTCACAGTTTTCACATGCTGCTGCTACTGCTGCTGCTGCTAAGTCACTTCTGTCGTGTCCGACTCTGTGCGACCCCATAGTCGGAAGCCCACCAGGCTCCCCCTTCCCTGGGATTCTCCAGGCAAGAAGACTGGAGTGGGTTGCCATTTCCTTCTCCAATGTGTGAAAGTGAAAAGTGAAAGTGAAGTCGCTCAGTCATGTCCGACCCTTAGCGACCCCACGGACTGCAGCCTACCAGGCTCCTCCATCCATGGGATTTTCTAGGCAAGAGTACTGGAGTGGCTTGCCATTGCCTTCTCCGTTTCACATGCTAAGCACCCTCAAAGAACCAGTAAATCTTAACATTTTCCCCAGACCTCAAGGACAGAAAAGTCCTCACCACTAGTACTAATACCTCAGCTCTATCATAGGAAGGTGGTGTTCCTACTCTTTCTCCCTGAAGATCACCATAGAAGCAGCAGACTCAAAGGTAAGGACAGGGAATCACAATGTACTCACATCACCAAATATCAATACCCTTTATTCTCAAATACAGTAAATATTTGCTAAACATTTTTGAAGAGCAATAGAAAAAAGCCCACTGGAGCTCTTAGCATATGGAGTCCCTTAGCACTAAGAGTCCCTTTAGCACTAAGCAAGTATCATGCCTAAGGAGCAATGACCATATTAAAACTCTCTCTCAGGATTACTTATCCTGCCTTTTCAACAACAAATATTCAGTCTGGGTAGGAAGGTGGTGGTGTGAGTAGGCAGGCATGAGAAGCAAAATTAGAACAGAGAGAAGAAAACAGAAGTGGAAATACAACATAGTGCAGCGTTTAAACATCTCAGAGGCTGAATTCAAATTCCAGTTCACTCTTAAAGAGAATTCTGAATTTGAAAAAAAACAAAGGCAAGAAAAAAAGAAACATAACTTCTTACTCAAGACAAACCACATTCATTTATTTATTTTGGTAGGCATTTTAGACAGATGGGAAAAACATGCAAAAACTATTAGCAATTCTTTATTTAACATCTCCAGTTTTTTTTTTAATCCATGGTTGACAGGGACAGAAGATAATATTAATAACTATGGATATTACCAAAATCTTGATGTTTCTATATCTCATTCCCTCTTTCCCTTGCCCTAGTAAGTCAGCTTTCCCTAGTATATCACCTTGCCACTAGCTTACTAACAGTGGCAAAAATCATTTAAGTAGAGTAGTTAACAAAATCTATTTTCCTAACATCTGTATGTGGTTGAGCTGTTCTGATGTAGGCTGCCTAACAAACAGGAGAAAAGTAAGAATAATGATGTAAATGTGGACACAATAGGATTTGCATGTTCTAATGCTTTTACCTAAAATGAAAAGTTTCAGTCAAAGATATATAAAAATATTTATGGATGTTATTGGCTTCAATCTAAAAAACTCAAGAAATCTTAAAAACAACAGATTACTCTGTTCTTAAATCACATCAGGGGATGCTCAAACTGATTAATTCTACTGAAGCTAACTTTTGTGATGCAAAAATATAGATTCATTTTTCTGATGTTCCTCACTAAAAATGTAAATAGAAGCTTTGTTCTTAATTAAAAACATAAATTAAAAAGCTTTGATACCTCTGTGACAAAACTATCTGATCAAAAATAGAAGTTACTTTATTTCTCAGCAAATTTACAGAAATCTCAATAGTCCCTGAGGTGAAAAGAGATGAAACGGAAAACAGAATGGTTGCACAGATTTCCAAAACCTATGACATTTCCACCATAGAGACCAGGAACAACAGATAGAGATGACTTAGAGTCCCAAAATAGTCTAACTTTAAAATGAATTCACCCAAAAGACTACTAGAGGAAAACATGACATTGAGCTCTTCTATGAAGGAAACAAGTCGTATATTTGTTTCTATTCTATGAAAAATTCAGAATCTTCAGCAAGTTCCTCTATTGTTCCTTAATTCTGATGAACTTCAGTTTATTAATTATTTAAAAGTTTTTGATCTAATTACTAATATTTTTAGTCCTACATGCTGCTGATGCTAAGTCACATCAGTCGTGTCCGACTCTGTGTGACCCCATAGACGGCAGCCCACCAGGCTCTCCGGTCCCTAAGATTCTCCAGGCAAGAACACTGGAGTGGGTTGCCATTTCCTTCTCCAATGCATGAAAGTGAAGAGTGAAGTTGCTCAGTCATGTCCGACTCTTAGCAATCCCATGGACTGCAGCCCACCAGGCTCCTCCATCCATGGGAGTTTCGAGGCAAGAGTACTGGAGTGGGTCGCCAGTGCCTTCTCCGTTAGTCCGACATACCTCACAACATAATAATACTAAAGACAACTAGAATCTCCTTCCCTTAAGCAAATGATATTTATATGTTTATTTGTGTTTATATTTCAGAAGAGAAATCAGAACCCAGAAGTAAGTTTCTTTCTCGTTTGTTTCTTATTTGTAACTGACTTCGTGTGAATGGTGTGTGGAAGAATTTTCACCCCTGTGGCTATTACTAGTTCCATGTCCATTATGTTTAAATATGAACCTCCAAATGAGTTCAGAGTGGGCAGGGAGGGTGAGTTCTATTTTACAAGGCATTTATCTAAACTCCCAGCTAAAATCTCATTGGAGTGAAAATAAAGAAATGGAAAAAGCATACACACAAAATACAAAGAAAAGGACAAAAGGAAATGAGAACTATTTTTAAGTGTTGAGAAGCTTTTCAAAAGCAGATCTAACTTAACAGACAGAAGAAGCCTGCACCTAAACAATGGAGAAAGACAAGAAAAATATCAATTCAAATGGAGAACTCCAGAGAGGCTCAAGAACTGATGGCAGATGTGAAGGGTGAGACCAAAACAAGACGACTAATTAGAAGTCTTTATCATAACCTTGAATACCCTCTTCACTCCTCACAGCCAGGCAAACACCACATTTTAGAAGTCAATGACTAGAGAGGTTGAAAGAGAAGGTTGAAACTTCCGAACACAATACACAACTGAGATCAGAAGTAGTACTGCTATCAGGCAATTAAATAAGAGACTACACAATAAACACAAAGATTTCCAAATAATAAACATAACACATCATTCTACATAGTTCTTAGTGCAGCAGCAACCAGGTATATACTTGTTTACCAGGTAGAACCTTAGAGAAAATTTTGTGGGAAAAACACAGACTACTCAAAGAAAATGCCTATATATACCTTCAGCTCAGTTCAGTCGCTCAGTCGTGTCTGATTCTTTGCAACCCCAAGGACTGCACACCCGGCTTCCCTGACCATCACCAACTCCCAAAGCTTGCTCAAACTCATGTCCATCGAGTTAGTGTTGCCATCCAACTATCTCATCCTCTGTCGTCCCCTTCTTCCACCTTCAATCTTTCCCAGCATCAGGGTCTTTTCCAATGAGTCAGTTCTTTGCATCATGTGGCCAAAGTATTGGAGTTCCAGCTTCAACATCAGCTCTTCCAATGAATATTCAGGACTGATTTCCTTTAGGATGGATTGATCGGATCTCCTTGAAGTCCAAGGGACTCTCAAGAGTCTTCTCCAACACCACAGTTCAAAAGCACCAATTCTTCGGTGCTCAGCTTTCTTTTCTCACATCCATACATGACTACTGGAAAAACCAGAGCTTTGACTAGATGGACCTTTGTTGGCAAAGTAATGTTTCTGCTTTTTAATATGCTGTATAGGTTGGTCATACCTTTCTTCTAAGGAGCAAGCAGCTTTTAATTTCAAGGCTGCAGTCACCATCTGCAATGATTTGGGGGCCCAAGAAAATAAAATCCGTCACTGTTTCGTTTCCCAATCTATTTGCCATGAAGTGATGGGACCAGATGCCATTATCTTAGCTTTTTGAATGTTGAGCTTTAAGCCAACTTTTTTACTCTCCTCTTTCACTTTCATCAAGAGGCTTTTTAGCTCCTCTTCACTTTCTGCCATAAGGGTGGTGTCATCTGTGTATCTGAGGTTACTGATATTTCACCCAGCAATCTTGATTCCAGCTTGTGCTTCATCCAGCCTGGCATTTCACATGATGTACTGTGCATATAAGTTAAATAACCAGGGTGACAATATACAGCCTTGACATACTCCTTTTCCTATTTGGAACCAGTCTGCTGTTCCATGTCCAGTTCTGACTGTTGCTTCTTGACCTACATACAGATTTCTCAAGAGACAGGTCCGGTGGTCTGGTATTCCCATCTCTTGAAGAATTTTGTGATCCACACAGTCAAAGGCTTTGGCATAGTCAATAAAGCAGAAATAGATGTTTTCCTGGAACTCTCTTGCTTTTTCGATGATCCAGCGGATGTTGGCAATTTGATCTCTGGTTCCTCTGCCTTTTCTAAATCCAGCTTGAACATCTGGAAGTTCACAGTTCACGTACTGTTGAAGCCTATCTTGGAGAATTTTGAGCATTACTTTGCTAGCGTGTGAGATGAATACAATTGTGTGGTAGTTTGAACATTCTTTGGCATTGCTTTCTTTGAGATTGGAATGAAATCTGACCTTTTCCAGTCCTGTGGTCACTGCTGTTTTCCAAATTTGCTGGCATATTGAGTGCAGCACATTAGCAGTAGCATCTTTTAGGATTTGAAATAGCTCAGCTGGAATGCCATCAACTCCATTAGCTTTGTTGGTAGTGATGCTTCCTAAGGCCCACTTGGCTTCGCACTCCATATACACTTTAAATATATACAATTTTAATTTACTGATCATACTTCAATAAAGTTGGAATAAAAGAAAAATAAATAAAGTCTTGCTTCAGTTCCACCCCACAAAGGCCAGCATAACTGAGTCACACAGAGACAACTGGAACAAGAAAGAAAGATAAGGGTTCCCAAGAGCAGCCACAAATCAGGAGCAACCACGGTTCATAGTATCCTGCTCTATAGACAAACCCAGAGCTATTGCCACTAAAGAAATCATCAGTCAGCACAACCACCACAGAACCTCGCAGTTTCATGAGGTTTTGCCCCACAGATATTCACCTTCCCTGATGCCACCCAACTGAGTCCCTCCCCATTCGCCAACCCCCAGCCCTGACCATTCAGCGTCTGGGAACCATAATAGCATCTAGCCCAGTACTCTGTGGCTTTGCAAGTGCAAGATACCAGCCTAGAACACTGCAGCAGACCCCACCACCATGCATCCACTCAGGGATAATATCTCTAGCTATGCAAGTACATAGTGTCAACCAAACACAAGTCTCTGGCCTCCACCACATGCACACACCCAGGAGGACACTAAGTAGCCATGGGAGAGCACATTGACACCCAGGGCCCCCACAGCTGCTCTTGTGCCCACAACTGTTCCCAGTCCTTGCTGACTGCCCTGGCCTCCATTACCACTTGTACGTCTGCAACCAGTGTATAGCACAACACAGGCACCTGCAGGTGGTCTCTACAGCCAAATGGTGTCAGGATGTGCACACCACTGGTTCCTGCCACCACCACTACCAGTTCTGGTCCCTCACTGTTAGATATGGAGGTGCCACTAAGGACAACAATAACCCATGTACCCACTGCAAACACCCCACCACCACGCAACCAGTTGTTGATGCCATGGACACTGGTGGCCTAAGTCAAAGAAATATTATACCCTCCCTGACCCAGGATCACCATGTGCCTCTACACATGGTGCCTAGCACCACTAGACCTAAAGTGCTAGACCACTAGACCAAGCTCCAGCATAATCCTACCTATAGGTGAAAGTCTTCTGTTACCAAAGTAGGTCCACAAAGTCTGGAAGAGATAACTTCTCTAAATATTCAGACACCTACACAAAGGATCATGAAGAACTAAGGAAACATGACTCCATCAAATGGAATACAGTAAACTTCCAGTTACTGTCCCAAAGAAATGGAGATCCAGGAATCATCTGACAACTTAAAACTAATTGTTCTAACAGCACTCCAAAAGCAGCAAAAGCAGTTCTAAGAGGGAAGTTTATAACATTACAGTACTTCCTTGAGAAATAAAAGTCTCAAATAAACAACCTACACTACCACCTCAAGGAATTTAAGAAAGAGCAAACAAAACCCAAAGTCAGCAGAAGGAAGGATATAATAAAGATCAGAAAGGACATAAATAAAATGGAGATTTAAAAAAAACAATTGAAAAGATCCATTGAACAAAGAACTGCTTTTTTAAGATACACAAAATTGATAGCCTTTACCTAGGCTCAACAAGAGAGGGCCCAAATAAAATAAAGAATGAAAGAGAAGAAATAATAACCAATAAAATAGAGATACCAAAAAATCACGAAAGTATGTTATAAATGTTTATAGCCAGCAGATTGGACAACCTAGAGAAAAATGGACAAATTTCTAGAAACACACAGCCTGCCAAGACCAAGTCAAGAAAAACAAAGTTTGAACAGGCCAATTGTTAGAAGTGAAATAGAATCTATTATTTTTTATACTCCCTGCAAACAGAAGTCTAGGACCAGATAGCTTCACTGGAGAATTCTTTTAAACATATAAAGAAGATCTTATACCTATCCTTCCCAAACTATTCCAAATAATTGAAGAGGAGGGGACACGTCCAATGTCACTCTTTTATGAGGCCACCATTAACCTGATACCAAAATCAAAGACACTACATAAAAAGAAAATTACAGGTCAAAATCTTTGATGAATATAGAACAAAAAAATCCTCAATAAAATACTAGCAAATGAAATTCAACAAAATATAAAAAGGGTAAATAACCATGATCAACCTGGATTTATTCCAAGGTCACAAGGATGGTTCAACATTCACAAATCAATGTGATGCATATTAACAAAAGGAAAGACAAAAACTATAAATCATCTTAATAGACATAGAAAAAAACACTTGACAAAATTCAACATTCATTCATAATTTTAAAAACCTCTCATCAAAGTTGTTATAGGGGGAACATATCTAAGCATGATAAAGGCCATTTATGAGAAACACAGCAAATATCATACTCAATGGAGAAAAGTTGAAAGTTTTCCCATTAAATTCAAAGACAAGATAAGGATGCCAACTCTAACCACTTCTATTTAACACAGCACTGGAAGTCTTAGCTTCAGCAATCAGACAAGAAAAAATTAAAAGTATCAAAACTGGAAAGGAAGATGGTAAAACTGTCACTATGCAGCTGACATGATAATCTACATAGAGAACCCTAGAGTCTCCACCCAAAAACTACTAGAACTAATAAATGAATCTAGTGAAGTTGAAGAATACAAGTTTAATATACAGAAAACTCTTGTGTTGCTAAAACTAATAATTAAATATCAGAAAGAGAAAGTTAAAAAAAAAAACCTTTAAAAAAAAAAAGAGATAAAGCCCTCTGCATAATAGAAAACCAATCTACATTTTCCAAATTTGAAAAACCATGAAATATTATTTAGGAATTCTATGACCAAATATAGCTATCCCCCCAAAAGAGTAAAAGAAAAACTGGAGATGAAAAGGAATGAGTAAGAGAACTGGTATTTTTACCTATGTAAAACAATTTTATTTTTAAAATAAAGATGTACTTTGATATAAGAAAAATTAGTCACGCAAACTTTGCACTCTATAGATTGATTTTAGAAAGCTGTTTTTTAAAAGTAATCTCCTTCAAATGGCAATCAAACCCTACAATTTTCTTCCTATTACAATTGTGACTTCAAAACATGTTTCTCTTTTGAAGCTCAAACCTTATGTGTTTTCATAACCATTTATATGACTTTTGCATTCTCTGGTCATCATTATTCCTAGATTTATTAATTTATCTTTTGTAGAATTAGAGAAAATAGTCATATTATCTTTAAGCTAGTTTACATGTTTATCTGTGGGTTTTTTCCTTTTGTAGGACATATCTCACAACAACCCAGTAAGTTTGTTTCTTCAGTGCTTTCTTTCTATGTCTAATCTATAGTGATTTGGTCTGCTAACTGCAAGGGTTTGAACTTCATATGTGTTACTATTTCTGACTATAAAAAATTCTATGTAGAGAATATCAGAGTCCTTATGAAATAAATTGAAAAGAGGTACTTCTCTTCCCTCCTGAGGTTCACAAAAATGACAGGAAAATAACAAAAGTCACAAACTTATGAAACATGTTAAGAAAGCATAAAAGAATGTAAAAATTAATTGCAGTATATGTTTACTTATGTTTACCCACATATTTATTTTTTTCTTGATTCTTTCCTGCATTTCTATGCTTCCTTCCAAAAATGTGTTTTTATTCCCTTTAAAATCTTTTAATACTTTTGAACCATTCTCTCCCCCATCCATGTATGACTAATATTTTATCCTTGTTAGATGATTTTGTCATATCTTATTTATCTTCTCTAAGGTCCCTTATGTCTTACTGGATGTCACTTGGGGACACTCAAATCCCAGAAACGCTGAAGTTCTTTGCCCCATGGCCCTCACACAGGTAGTCTCACAACTAGGTAGCTTACTTCTTCAAAGCCCAACAGCAGAATCTCTCAATTTTATCTGCTAACAGTTCAGTTCAGTTCAGTCCCTCAGTCGTGTCCGACTCTTTGCGACCCCATGAATCACAGCACGCCAGGCCTCCCTGTCCATCACCAACTCCCGGAGTTCACTCAAACTCATGTCCACAGAGTCGGTGATTCAAGCCATCTCATTCTCTGTCGTCCCCGTCTCCTCCCGCCCCCAATCCCTCCTAGCATCAGACTCTTTTCCAGTGAGTCAACTCGTCACATGAGGTGGCCAAAGTATTGCAGTTTCAGCTTTAGCATCAGTCCTTCCAATGAACACCCAGGATTGATCTCCTTTAGAATGGACTGGTTGAATCTCCTTGCAGTCCAAGGGACTCTCAAGAGTCTTCTCCAGCACCACAGTTCAAAAGCATCAATTCTTTGGCGATCAGCTTTCTTCACAGTTCAACTCTCACATCCATACATGATCACGGGAAAAACCATAGCCTTGACTAGACGGACCTTGGTTGGCAAAGTAATGTCTCTGATTTTTAATATGCTATCTAGGTTGGTCATAACTTTCCTTCCAAGGAGTAAGCGTCTTTTAATTTCCTGGCTGAATCAGCATCTGCACTGATTTTGGAGCCCAAAAAATTAAACATGTTTAAAATAAAAATAAACGGTCTGACACTGTTTCCCCATCTATTTCCCATGAAGTGATGGGACCAGATGCCATGATCTTCGTTTTCTGAATGTTGAGCTTCAAGCCAAACTTTTCACTCTCCTCTTTCACTTTCATCAAGAGGCTTTTTAGTTCCTCTTCACTTTCTGCCATAAGGGTGGGAGAGTCTTAAATAATACAACATGATCATGGAAGTGACTACACTATGGCCTTTGCCGTGTTTCTAAGCTGGAAGAAAGTCAAAGGCTCTTCCTTCACTCAAAGGGAGGGCATTTAACAAGGGGTGACGGATTAGGGCAATCCTGTATACCACAGAAAGGTAAAGGAAGTGAGGTACTGAGTGAATGAACAGGAAGGTCTCCTCTTAGTAGAAAGTCAGTAAATATAAAACAAGTAAAGAAATCACATTTTCAGAAGGTTATTTCCAACAAAAGAAGCCTACATTTAGGTAAAAGGTAGATACAATTTGGAAGAGCAAATTTGATTTCAAATGGTTGGTGTAAGGAACCAATATAAGCATGCAAAGTTAGTGTTTTAATCTGCAGGGTTTATTATTATTTATGTGTGATAAGGCCAATAGATAAGTAGATGACTACAGTGAAAACATCCTTTGCAACTCACAGGTCTCCAGAGGACAGGACATGCCACATTAGGCAGGGCCACATGGAGAATCATCAGGGTCAGGAAGAAGATAGAGGGAATAAAGGGAATACGATAGGGGAGGGGCGGTCCAGGCAAGAGGCTTTATTACGGCTTTCCTGGAAATGAGCAAGGCAGTAAACAAGCTAAGCAGGTCTAGGAATGGCTAATTTTAAGAATTTCAGCAAGCTCCAGGGTGTAGCAGTTGCACCTAATTATCTGATACCTGGCTCCGGGGAAATTTGGGCAGGGAAACAGTGGCTCAAAGGACAAGAGCCCAATAAAGGAAGTGTTCTGGGGGTATAGGTTCTGGATTTGTTAGTTTGCATGTTAAAGGTATGCTGGAAAGAGAGTTATTTTAAAGTCTCAAGGAATTGGCTAGGCCTGGAAGGGGCAGCAAGGTCCGACTTTTTAATTTTTTTAAAATATATTTTATTACAATTAAATTTTAATAATATCACCTGATTGTGACAATATTGCATTCCCTTCATCTTGAAATCCTATTGGAGAAACCTAGTCTATTTTTTAGGGTCAAGTAACAATTTGCATTTGTTTATTTTGTGTGTGTCTCAGTTGAGATACCAGAATCCATTAATCCATTAGTAAGTCCATTTTCAATCTTCCCTGCATGCTTTAGTCTCCCAAATAAAAAGAAACTTTTCACTCTCTCAAGCCATTATAATTTACATTTAAAAAACCTCTCTAGATAGATCAAGGAATAAAAATATAATCTTATCTCAGACAAGTTACACTTTTGTTATTATTTGTATTCCAGGAAAAATCCTAGAAGCTATTAGTACCCTCTGTTTGTTTTTCTAAGCTGTGGATGATCTGGTCTGCTAATTGTGAGGATTTGAGCTTTCCCTGTATTACCATTTCTGATTGTAAAACTACCCATGAACAGTATCAGAGACAATATTATACAAATCAAAAGCTGGGCACTTTCTTCTCTTTCCTCCTGAAGCTTGCTAAAATGGCTAAGCAAATTATAAAAGCCACAAACCTGTAAAACATTTTAAGAAAACAGCAAAGATTGCAGAAATTAATTACAAAGAAAAGTTTGCACAAGAAAACTGACACATGGCTCAACTACAAAGATTGTTTTCAGTTCAGTTCAGTCGCTCAGTCGTGTCCAACTCTTTGCGATCCCATGAATCACAGCACGCCAGGCCTCCCTGTCCATCACCAACAGGGTATTACTAACATAATGATTTTCTTTTTAATGTGACATGACTTTGTTGGAGAGAGAGAGCGAGAAGGGTAGAAAAGGAGGTAAAACCTTGATTCCCACAGGAGGAAGCTACTGTACATCGTTCAAATTGTAAAAATCATCAGCTATCTTGTAGATATTCCAGTACTGAATATCACTCAATAGCCAAACCTCCTTAACATAGTGAAAATGAAAGAAGAAACAAGGAGTAAGATTGGATTGGTAAGAGGCCTGGCATATTTTTATAAAACAATTTGACTTTTAAAGTACGTACAGGTACTTTGATACATTAAAATTAATAAATTAAGGTAAATTTTGAATTCCAGTGCATAATTTTAGAAAGATATAAAGTAAAAGTTGTTGTTTAGTTGCTCACTTGTGTCAGACTTTTACATCCCCATGGACTGTAGCCCGCCAGTCTCCTCTGTCCGTGGGATTTTCTTAGGCAAAAATAGTGGAAGGGGTTGCCATTTCCTTCTCCAGGGGATCTTCCTGACCCAGGAATCAAACCCATATCTCCTGAGTCTCCTGCATTGGCCAGCATATTCTCTACCACTGAGCCTCCAGGGAAGCGCCAAAGTAAAAGTAATCAATCACCTTCTAATGAACAAACACCTATACTTTTATTTGTCTTCCTATTTCAGTTGTGGCTTTCAAACATGTCAGTAAGTTGACATTGCTGAATATTTTATTGAGGATTTTTACATCTATTTCATCAGGTGATATTGAGCTGTAATTTTCTTATTTGTTTGACTTTGCCTAGTCTTGGTATCAGAGTGATACTGGTTTCAGAATAAGTTCAGAAGTATTCCTTCTTTAAAAATGTTCATTACCCAAAATAGGAAAATTATGAAATATCGAACAGTTATTCCACAACTAAATATTAGTTCTAAAGTCCTCCCTCATAAAAGTATGTAAGTAAAAGAAAATAACAGGTAAGAATGGATGAGTAAGAGAACTGGTGGTTTTAACTTCAATAATTTGGCTTTTCAAATAAGTACATGTGGTGACGTCTCTAGTGGTCCAGGGTTTAGGAATTTGCCCTGCAATACAGGGGATGCAAGTTCAATCCCTAGTTGGGGAACTAAGTTCCCATATGCCTCAGGGCAACTAAACCCACATACCACAACTACTGACC
This sequence comes from Moschus berezovskii, assembly GCF_049115385.1. NCBI lineage: Eukaryota > Metazoa > Chordata > Mammalia > Artiodactyla > Moschidae > Moschus > Moschus berezovskii. The sequence continues at coordinate 38,412,538 of NC_142482.1, forward strand.
CCACTTACCACAACTCAAGAGCTTGCATGCTGCAACTACTGAACCTGTACACCACAATGAAAGCACCTACATGACACAATGAAGTTCCCAACACAGCCAAATAAGTAAATAATTTTTAAAAAAATAAAAAATACAAGTGTTTTAAGAAAAATTAAACTTAAATAATTCATGCAAACTTTGCATTCTATAGGTTGATTTCAGAACAATATTAAGGAAAAGGAGTCTTCTAAGAGATAATAAATGTATTTTTTTTTCTTTTCCTATTTCAGCTGTCACTTCAAAACCTATTGGTAAGTTTTCTCTTAAATCTCAAATATCCTGTGTTGAAAACAGCCTACAAGGAATACTTGCATACTTTAGTTTTCTTCATTTCTAGCTTTGTAAATATACTATTTAGAGAACTGGAGAAAATAATACCTTTTTTAGCTTATATGTCTATTTGTGTTTGTTTCTGTAGGGACTACCTCAGGACAAACCAGTAAGCTCCTTATCTATCTCTTATTGCTAGTATACTTTGGTATCTGATGAGTCGAAAAATATTTTAATTATATAGTGATGATTATCATAACAGCTTAAATCCCATTATTATAAGAGTAATACTGGAGTACTTCAGGTTGGAATGAACACTTGAAAAGCTATATTTTCCTCCATGCACTCCTGGAAACACATTAAATAACAGAAAAAATAATTTAAGGCAAAACTATGATGTGTAGAAATAACAAAAGACATAAGCAGATGAAAATCTGAAACAAAACTATTCAAGTTTAAAAGCAGATGGATGAGTAATAACTAACTTAGCTAAGACAATCCCAGAAAATTGAAGAGAATTAAATCTAACAGTAGAACCAGAGGACTTAGAATTTCCAGAATGGGTAACATTTAACCAACCATTCAGTTCAGTTCAGTCGCTCAGTCGTGTCCGACTCTTTGCAACCCCATGAATCACAGCACGCCAGGCCTCCCTGTCCATCACCAACTCCCAGAGTTCACTCAAACTCATGTCCATTGAGTCGGTGATGCCATCCAGCCATCTCATCTCTGTTGTCCCCATCTCCTCCCACCCCCAATCCCTCCTAGCATCAGACTCTTTTCCAGTGAGTCAACTCGTCGCATGAGGTGGCCAAAGTATTGCAGTTTCAGCTTTAGCATCAGTCCTTCCAATGAACACCCAGGATTGATCTCCTTTACAATAGACTGGTTGGACCTCTTTGCAGTCCAAGGGACTCTCAAGAGTCTTCTCCAGCACCACAGCTCAAAGGCATCAATTCTTCGGTGATCAGCTTTCTTCACAGTCCAACTCTCACATCCATACATGACCATGGGAAAAACCATTGCCTTGACTAGACGGACCTTGGTTGGCAAAGTAATGTCTCTGCTTTTTAATATGCTATCTAGATTGGTCATAACTTTCCTTTCAAGGAGTAAGCGTCTTTTAATTTCATGGCTGCAATCAGCATTCGCAGTGATTTTGGAGCCCAAAAAAATAAACTCTGACACTGTTTCCACTGCTTCCCCATCTATTTCCCATGAAGTGATGGGACCAGATGCCATGATCTTCGTTTTCTCAATGTTGAGCTTCAAGCCAACCTTTTTACTCTCCTCTTTCACTTTCATCAAGAGGCTTTTGAGTTCCTCTTCACTTTCTGCCATAAGGGTGGTGTCATCTGCATATCTGAGGTTATTGATATTTCTCCCGGCAATCTTGATTCCAGCTTGTGCTTCTTCCAGCCCAGCGTTCCTCATGATGTACTCTGCATATAAGTTAAATAAGCAGGGTGACAATATACAACCTTGACATACTCCTTTTCCTATTTGAAACCAGTCTGTTATTCCAAGTCCAGTTCTAACTGTTGCTTCCTGACCTGCATACAGATTTCTCAAGAGGCAGGTCAGGTGGTCTGGTAACCAACCATGTAAAGGTGGAAATGAAGACAGGATGATCAGCTGAAAGTTTGTTAAAAATAAGTCTATATAAATCATCTCTTCCACTCCTCTCAATCAAGCTTCTACTTTGATCCCACAATTTAATATTCTCAGGAAAAGTTGGATCAAAGGAGCCCTGGATACAAGGATTGTCTCCTTTATCTTTCTGACAGTTCATTGTAGTGTGTAGATATGCAACAGATTTCCATATAATAATTCTATATCCTGAAATTTTACTGAATTCGCTGATGAGTCCTAATAGCTTTTCAGTGGTATCATTAGGATTTTTTAAAAATAGCATTATGTCACCTACAAACAGTGATAGTTCTATTCCTTCCTTTCCAGTTTGGATCCCTTTATTTCTTTTTCTTGTCTAACTGCTCTGGCTAGGACTTCTAAAACTATGCTGAATAAAAGTGGTGTGAGTGGGTATCCTTGTCTTGTACCCAGTCTTAAAAGAAATGTTTTCAACTTTCCACTATTGAGTGTAATATTGGCTGTGGGTTTGTCACATGTGGTATTTACTATGATAATGTACATTCCCTCTGTTTCCACTTTGTTGAGAGTTTTTATCATAAATGAATGTTTAATTTTGTCAAATATTTTTCTCTGTTTTTTGAGATGGCCATGTGATGTTCATCTTTCAGTTTTGCTAAGATGTATTTTAAATCAGGATTTATTTTAACCTGATAATGCCTTTTCATTATTTTTAACATATAATATTTACTTACTTCTAATTTGTGTTATGCTCATTGCATCCCAAATGACCATACTTCCATCAGGAATTATTTTCCTTTTATTTCATTTAACTTTCCCTTTAGTGCCTGCCCTATTCTCTCTGCCTCACTTCTATAACTAAAATGTCATGTTTGTTAGGTTATTTCACAATATACCATATGTCTCTTTTGTAAAGTGTCGACTTTCTTACTGGCTGTCAACTGAGGCCACTCTCAGATGTTAGAGACTTCCAAAGTTTCTTCATACCTTATTCTCTCAAAGACATTGACACAACATAGAAGCTTACATCTTCAAAGCCAGCAGAATCTCACTCCAGCCCCTAGAACTAAGCCACAGATGCTGTAACACTATCATGGTAGTGACTGTCCTATAACCTTCACCAACTGCTATTAACTATAGGTTCTATTCTCATTCAAGTGGAGTGCATTACACAAGGGTGTGACTCATTGGATTTACCTTAAAATATGGCTATCACATATGTTAAGTGGAGGAACAAGAAGGCCTAATCTTGAGAGTAAGAAATCAGTACATGATATTTAAAACTAAAAATACAAGAAACCACATATCAAGAAAGCAGTTTTGAAATATTTCTTGTAAGTCTCAGAAAAAGAGATTGCACACAAATATTTAATAACTGCCTTTGAAGAGAAAAATCCGACTATGAATATATTTACTAAGGAACTAATTACTTTTGTTACACACCTATAAAACGAGTTAACTTTAAAATTAGAAAATGTATGACTTTCATAAACAAGTAAACATTAATAATATATTTGAGTATGTCCATTTTACATTGTGACTAAATCAAAAATATTACAAGAAAATCTAGTTTTCTTTCATTAAGCAAAGAATTTTGCATTGGTTTTGTTTGTGTTTTGGTTGAGACTTCAAAATCCATCTGTAAGTTAGTTTTGAAATCTGCACATTCTGTTTGTGAAAAGGAAAACTTTTGAGTTTTGCAAGTTATAACTTCAATTTTTAAATCACTCTAACTTAGAGAGAAATATTTTTATTTTTTCACTAAGTACCTTCTCTATCTTTAATCTTGGGATAATTTGGATCATGAATTGTGAAGCATTTGCAATTTTGGAATGTGACCATTTCTAATTGCATAATCAACAAAGATGTTCTCCATGATCCAGCGTATGTTGGCAATTTGATCTCTGGTGCCTCTGCCTTTTCTAAAACCTGCTTGAACATCTGGGAGTTCACGGTTCACATATTGCTGAAGCCTGGCTTGGAGAATTTTGAGCATGACTTTACTAGCATCTATTTCTGCTTCATTGACTATGCCAAAGCCTTTGACTGTGTGGACCACAATAAACTGTGGAAAATTCTGAAAGAGATGGGAATACCAGACCACCTGACCTGCCTCTTGAGAAACCTGTATGCAGGTCAGGCAGCAACAGTCAGAACTGGACATGGAACAACAGACTGGTCCCAAATAGGAAAAGGAGTGCGTCAAGGCTGTATATTGTCACCTTGCTTATTTAACTTATATGCAGAGTACATCATGAGGAACGCTGGGCTGGAAGAAGCACAAGCTGGAATCAAGATTGCTGGGAGAAATGTCAATAATCTCAGATATGCTGATGACACTATCCTTATGGCAGAAAGTGAAGAGGAACTCAAAAGCCTCTTGATGAAAGTGAAAGAGGAAAGTGAAAAGGTTGGCATGAAGCTCAACATTCAGAAAACAAAGATCATGGCATCTGGTCCCATCACTTCATGGGAAATAGATGGGAAAACAGTGGAAACAGTATCAGACTTTATTTTTTGGGCTCCAAAATCAGTGCAGATGCTGATTGCAGCCATGAAATTAAAAGACACTTACTCCTTGGAAGGAAAGTTATGACCAACCTAGATAGCATATTAAAAAGCAGAGATATTACTTTGCCAACAAAGGTCCGTCTAGTCAAGGCTATGGTTTTTCCCGTGGTCATGTATGGATGTGAGAGCTGGACTGTGAAGAAAGCTGATCGCCAAAGAATTGATGCTTTTGAACTGTGGTGTTGGAGAAGACTCTTGAGAGTCCCTTGTACTGCAAGGAGATCCAATCAGTCCATTCTAAGGGAGATCAATCCTGGGTGTTCATTGGAAGGACTGATGCTAAGGCTGAAACTCCAATACTTTGGCCACCTCATGCGACGAGTTGACTCACTGGAAAAGACTCTGATGCTGGGAACGGTTGGGGGCGGGAGGAGAAGGGGATGACCGAGAATGAGATGGCTGGATGGCATCACCGACTCTGTGGACATGAGTTTGAGTGAGCTCCAGGAGTTGGTGATGGACAGGGAGGCCTGGCGTGCTGTGATTCATGGGGTCGCGGAGAGTCGGACACGACTGAGCGACTGAACTGAACTGAACTGAATCACCAAAGAAGAATATCAGAACCCATATTAAGATAACTGAATATGGGAAATTCCATGGTGGTCCTGTGGTTAGGACTCTGTGTTCTCACTGTCGAAGGCCTGGGTTCAACCTTTGGTCGGGAACTAAGATCCCACAAAAGCCACACAGCATGGCCAAAAAATTAAAAAATAAAATACAATTATTAAAAAGATAATTGAATATGACACCATCTTCTTTTCCCTCCAGAAACTCACTTAAATGACTGAGGAAAAATAACAAAAGGGAAAGATCTTCTAAATCTATGTAAGAAATCCCAAAAAACAAAGAATTACATCAGAGAAAAGAAAATTTTGCACATGAAAGCTAGAATATTATGACTCAGCAATAAAAATAATTCACATAATCATGATCCGTTCCGTTCCGTCGCTCAGTCGTGTCCGACTCTATGCGACCCCGTGCACTGTAGCCTACCAGGCTTCTCCGTCCATGGGATTCTCCAGGCAAGAATACTGGAGTGGGTTACCGTTTCCTTCTCCAGGGGATCTTCCCGACCCCGGGATCGAACCCGGGTCTCCCGCATTGGAGGCAGACGCTTTAACCTCTGAGCCACCGTACAAAATATACTTATTTACCCGAAAAAAAAAAAAAAAAATGTTCCACAGGTTTCTTTAAAAGATAGGTACATGCAAATTGAATTGCAGAAGGGTAGAAAAAAGACGGAGAAGGCAATGGCAAGCCACTCCAGTACTATTGCCTAGAAAATCCCATGGATGGAGGAGCCTGGTAGGCTGCAGTCCGTGGGGTCGCTAAGGGTCAGACACGACTGAGCGACTTCACTTTCACTTTTCACTTTCACACATTGGAGAAGGAAATGGCAACCCACTCCAGTGTTCTTGCCTGGAGAATCCCAGGGATGGGGGAGCCTGGTGGGCTTCCGTCTATGGGGTCACACAGAGTCGGACACAACTGAAGTGACGCAGCAGCAGCAGAAAAAAAGAGGCTAAGCACAGTTGCCCATAGTAGGAAGCCTTTATACATTATCCACATTTTTTAATCCTAAAATACACCTTCTATAACCAAATATTAGTTAAATTGACACTCCAAAGAGATGTAAATGGGAAGGAAATTAAGAACAAGAAGGAAATGGTCAGAGAATTGCTGTTTTTACTCACATAAAATAATCTTACTTTTAAAATATGTATATGAACTTTGATATAGGATAAGTTTGATTTAAATAACTTATGTAACTTTTGAATTCTATAGTATGATTTTAGAAATATAGCAAAGAAAATTAATTTCCTCCTCCTGCTGCTGCTGCTAAGTCGCTTCAGTCGTGTCCAACTCTGTGTGACCCCATAGACGGCAGCCCACCAGGCTCCCCGTCCCTGGGATTCTCCAGGCAAGAACACTGGAGTGGGTTGCCATTTCCTTCTCCAATGCGTGAAAGTGAAGTCGCTCAGTCGTGTCTGACTGAGTGACCCCATGGACTGCAGCCTACCAGGCTCCTCCATCCATGGGATTTTCTAGGCAAGAGTACTGAGGTGGCTTGCCATGGCCTTCTCCATAATTTCCTCCTAATGGGCAACAAATGCCTATATCTTTCTTTTTCTTCTTATTTTAGTTGTGACTTCAAAACCTGTCAGTAAGTTCCTCTTTTGAATCTCAAATATTGTGTTTTCATATCAATTAACACGAGATCTTTCTTTGTGTTCTCCATCTGTCATCATTTCATTTCTAGATTTGCATCTGTCGTTTAAAAATTAGAAATAATTGCTGTATTACCTTTAAGTTAACTTATATGTTTTTTTGTATTTGTTTCTATAGGAACTGTATCAACACAAACGGGTAAGTTCCCTCTATATTGCTTACCACCAAGAGATGTTTTGCTTTCTTAGGAAAAAGAAAATATTTCCTTTCCTACGCTTTTATAAATCTTGTTATTAAGAGTACTATTGGGATACTGAGGCTGAAAATTAAAATTTTGTTTTCCTCCAGGCATGCTTGGGAAACCATTAAATTGAGACAAAAGACTTATTTTAAAAGGCTAAACTAGTATGTCTAAGAAATAACAGAGGAATGAAAGCAGAATAAAATTTGAAATAAAATTCTTAAAGCTTAAATGCTCTCTGATTTCAAATTATATGTTATAATAATATCATCATAACTGTATGACACTAGCATAAAAACAGACATATAGATCAAAAGAAAAGGAGAGCCCAGCAATGAATCCATGAATATTTGATCAATTAATTTAAAAAAAGGAGGCCAAGAATATGCAATGAAGAATTCCCTGGTTGCTCAGACGGTAAAGAATCTGCCCGCAATGTGGAAGACCTGGGTCTGATCCCTGGGTTGGGAAGATCCCCTGGAGAAGGGAACAGCTACCCACTCCAGTATTCTTGCCTGGAGAATTCCATGGACACAGGAGCCTGGCAGGCTACGGTCCATGGGGTCACAAAGAGTCGGACATGACTGAACAACTTTCACTTTCTTTCTTTCTTTCTTTCAGTAAATGGTGGTGGGAAAACTGAAAAACCACACACAAAAGGGTCAAACTGGACTTTATCACACCATACACAAAAATAAAAATAAGCTTTAATTAAAGACTTAAATGTAAGATATTCAACCATAAAAAATCTGGAAGAAAACATAGACAGTATACTCTTTGACATCACTCTTAGCAATATTTCAAGAGTATGCCTCCTCAAACAAGGGAAATAAAAGCAAAAGTAAACAAACAGGACTACCTCAAACTCAAAAGCTTCTGCACATCAAAGGACACTATCAACAAAACAAAAAGGCAATTCACTGAATGAGAGAAGATATTTGCAAATGATATGTGATAAAAGGCTAATATCTAAAGCATACAAAGAACTCAACATCTAAAAAGAACAAACTCCCTCTGAAAAAAAAAAAAAAACAATTAAAAAGTGGGCATAGGACCTAACTAGACAGTTTTCCCAAAGAAGACACAGCAATGGCCAAAAGGTACATGAAAAGATGCCGAATATCATTAATTATCAAAGAAATGCAAATCAACAATGAGATAGCCATCAGAATCAGTTCAGTTGAGTTCAGTCGCTCAGTCATGCCTGACTCTGCAACCCCATGGACTGCACCATGCCAGGCTTCCCCATACATTACCAACCAACTACCGGAGCTTACTCAAACTCAGGTCCATCAAGTCAGTGATGCCATCCATCTCATTCTCTGTTGTCCCCTTCTCCTCCTGCCTTCAATCTTTCCCAGCATTAGGGTCTTTTCCAATGAGTCAGTTCTTCACATCAGGTGGCCAAAGTATTGGAGTTTCAACTTCAGCATCAGTCCTTCTAATGAATATTCAGGACTGATTTCCTTCAGAATTGACTGATTGGATCCCCTTGAAGTCCAAGGGACTCTCAAGAGTCTTCTCCAACACCACAGTTCAAGAGCATCAAGTCTTCAGTGTTCAATTTTCTTTATAGTCCAACTCTCACATCCATACATGACTACTGCAAAAACCATAGCTTTGACTAGATGGACCTTTGTTAGCAAAGTAATGTCTCTGCTTTTTAATATGCTGTCTAGATTGGTCATAGCTTTTCTTCCAATGAGTTCAGTTCAGTTCAGTTCATGTCCGACTCTTTGCGACCCCATGAATCACAGCACGCCAGGCCTCCCTGTCCATCACCATCTCCCGGAGTTCACTCAAACTCATGTCCACAGAGTCGGTGATGCCATCCAGCCATCTCATTCTCTGTCATCCCCTTCTCCTCCCACCCCCAGTCCCTCCTAGCAGCAGACTCTTTTCCAGTGAGTCAACTCGTCGCATGAGGTGGCCAAAGTATTGCAGTTTCAGCTTTAGCATCAGTCCTTCCAATGAATACCCAGGATCGATCTCCTTTACAATGGACTGGTTGGACCTCCTTGCAGTCCAAGGGACTCTCAAGAGTCTTCTCCAGCACCACAGTTCAAAAGCATCAATTCTTCGGCGATCAGCTTTCTTCACAGTCCAACTCTCACATCCATATATGACCACGGGAAAAACCATAGCCTTGACTAGACGGACCTTGGTTGGCAAAGTAATGTCTCTGCTTTTTAATATACTATCTAGGTTGGTCATAACTTTCCTTCCAAGGAGTAAGCATCTTTTAATTTCATGGCTGCAATCAGCATCCGCAGTGATTTTGGAGCCCCCCAAAATAAAGTCTGACACTGTTTCCACTGTTTCCCCATCTATTTCCCATGAAGTGATGGAACCAGATGCCATGATCTTTGTTTTCTGAATGTTGAACTTCAAGCCAACCTTTTCACTCTCCTCTTTCACCTTCATCAAGAGGCTTTCGAGTTCCTCTTCACTTTCTGCCATAAGGGTGGTGTCATCTGCATATCTGAGGTTATTGATATTTCTCCCGGCAATCTTGATTCCAGCTTGTGCTTCTTCCAGCCCAGCGTTCCTCATGATGTACTCTGCATATAAGTTAAATAAGCAAGGTGACAATATACAGCCTTGACGCACTCCTTTTCCTATTTGGAACCAGTCTGTTGTTCCATGTCCAGTTCTGACTGTTGCTTCCTGACCTGCATACAGGTTTCTCAAGAGGCAGGTCAGGTGGTCTAGTATTTCCATCTCTTTCAGAATTTTCCACAGTTTATTGTGGTCCACACAGTCAAAGGCTTTGGCATAGTCAATAAAGCAGAAATAGATGTTTTTCTGGAACTCTCTTGCGTTCTCCATGATCCAGCAGATGTTGGCAATTTGATCTCTGGTGCCTCTGCCTTTTCTAAAACCTGCTTGAACATCTGGGAGTTCACAGTTCACATATTGCTGAAGCCTGGCTTGGAGAATTTTGTGCATTACTTTGCTAGCGCGTGAGATGAGTGCAATCGTGCAGTAGTTTGAACATTCTTTGGCATTGCCTTTCTTTGGGATTGGAATGAAAACTGACCTTTTCCAGTCCTGTGGCCCCTGCTGAGTCTTCCAAATTTGCTGGCATGTTGAGTGCAGCATTTTCACAGCATAATCTTTTTGGATTTGAAGCTCAGCTCCTCCACTAGCTCCATCACCTCCACTAGCTTTGTATGTAGTGGTGCTTCCTAGGGCCCACTTGACTTCACATTCCAGGGGATGTCTGGCTCTAGGTGAGTGATCACACCATCTGGGTCATGAAGATCTTTTTTGTATAGTTCTTCTGTGTATTCTTGCCACCTCTTCTAATATCTTCTGCTTCTGTTAGGTCAATACCATTTCTGTCCTTTATTGTGCCCATCTTTAGGCTATCACTAAAAGTAAATAAATAAAATAACAAGTTTTGGCAAGGATATGAAGAAAAGGGTACCCTCATGTATTGTTGGTGGTATTGTAAATTGGTGCAGAATTATAGAAAACAGTATGGAGTTTCCTTGGAAAAATAAAAATGCATTATGATCCAGCAACTTCAATTCTAAGTAGTTACTTGAAATAAACAAAAACACTAATTTGAAAAGTGTACCCCAATGTTCAATACAGCATTGCTTACAACTGCCAAGATATGGAAGCAACCTAAGTGTTCATTTAATATATATATATTGAACCTTTATTCATTTGTCTATTGAAGTAGACGAATAATATATATATATATACTACATCTTCCGCTTTCATTTGTCTACTGATGAACACACACACACAATGGAATATTACTGAGCTTTTAAAAAAAAATTGAAATCTTTCCACATGCAACATGAATAAACCTAGAGAGTATTAAAAAAAAATGTCTCTCAGTCATGTCCAACTCTTTGTGACCCCATGGACTGTAGTCTACCAGGCTCCTCCAGCCATGGGATTTTACAGGCAAGAATACGGGAATGGGTTGCCATTTCCTTCTCGAGGAGATCATCCCAAATTAGGGATTGAACCCAGGTCTCCGGCATAGTAGGCAGATGCTTTACCATCTGAGCCACCAGGGAAGTCAAGAGGGTGTTATGATAAGTGAAATAAGCCAAAGAAAGACAAATACTGCATGATCTCAGTTATATGTAGAATCTAAAAAACCAAACAAAACAAAAACAGACGTGTAGATACAGAGAACACATGAGTGATTACAAGAGGGGAGAGGGTGGAAGGCTGCGCCAAATAAATGAAGGGAATTAAGAGGCACAAAGCTCCAATTACAAAATAAATAAGTTATGGACATGCAATATACAGCATAAAAAATATGGTCATTAATGTTGTAATAATTGTGTATGGGGACAGATTTGTAATGTATGCAAATGTCAAATCACTATGGAGTACCTGAAACCAACATAATATTGTAAGTTAGCTATATTTCCATTTTTTTAAAAGACAAAAAAATGACACCAGAAAACAGAACATCTTTTGAAACTTCTGAAAGTGCTTGATTCTTAGGAGAGGGAATTGGGGATATAAAGAATTAAGTCATATGGTTAAATTTCATTACAGGCCAAAAAATTTTTAATTTTAAAACATATATACATGTGTTATAAAAACACAATTTTTAAATTTTTATATAATTATGCATTTTGCTGATAATGAAAAACTGTTAAAGAGCTGTTTTCTCTACCTTAGAGAATAATACTAATTTTTATCTGTGTTTGCATTTCAGTTACAACTAAAGAATCACCCATGAGTAAGTTCCTCTCATATTTCTCATATCTAGTTGCTTGGAAATCCTATTACTCTCTCTGTTATTTCTGGTCTTAAAATTTCTGGTAGAGAATCTTTAGAAGAACAATCTTCTTCCATACAAACTACACTTAGGCTTTTGTTTATGCTGAGGAAAGACTATACAACTTGCTACCCAATTCCTTTTTCTTTATTTTCTTACTGTGGTATAATTGACATAGAACATTATATTAGTTTCAAGTGTACAACATAATGATTTGATACTTGTATATTTCATAAAAGAATCACCACAGTAAGTCTGGTTAACATTCCTCACCATACATAGTTACAGAATTTTTTTCTTATGACAAAAACTTTTAAAATCTACTCTGTCATTATTAACTATAGTTGCCATGCTGTACACTACATCCCCATGATTCATCTATTTTACAACTGGAAGTTTATACCTTTTGATGCCCTTCACCCATTTTGCCCAACTCCCACCCTCAACCTTTGGCAACCACCAATTTGTTCTCTGTGTCTATGCTCTGTATCTCGGGTTTGGGGGTTTGTTGCTTTCTTTCTTTTTTTTTACATTCCAATTTAAGTGAGATCATGCAGTATTTGTCTTCGTCTGGCTTATTTCACTTGACATAATCCCCTCAAGGTCCATCCATCTTTTTATGCTGAACAGTACTCCATTGTATACATACACCACATCTTCATCCATTTATCTGCTGATGGACACAAATTGCCTCTATATGTTGACTGTTGTAAACAACGGTGCAATAGACATGGGGGTGTCCATTGATATATCTTGATAATATATATCAATACAGATATAACTTGATATCTCTATCAAGTTAGTTTTTTCATTTTCTTTGGATAAATATTCAGAAGTGGAATTGCTGAATCATATGGTAGTTCTATTTTTAACTTATTAAGGACCCTCCATACTATTTTCCATAGCAGCTGCACCAATTTACATTTCCAGCAACAGTCCACAAGCATTCCCTCTTCTTCGCATCCTTGCCTTTTTGATAATAGCCATTCTAACATGTGAGGTGGTATCTCACTGTGCTTTTGATTTGTACTTCCCTGTTACAGTTTCCCTTTCCACTTTCATCTCTTATGGCTTTAATCTAATGATGTGAAAGATATTTGCTTGCTCTGGCTTTTACCAGATCCACTTGTAAAACCATTTGTGAGAAAAGTATTACAGGAGACTTAGGAAGATGTAATGTTCCAACACACTAGCTTTAACCACTCTAATGAAATCAGTGCTTTCTAAAAGCAAAGAAAGTGACAGTTAAGGCATTAAAATGGCATAAAATTCAAAGGATAATCTAGACAAGCTTCTTTTAAAACAAAGAAAAAGGTTAATTACAAATACAAAGAGTTGTACAGTAAACAAACACTGTATAAGCCTTAACTGTGGATATAGGTTTGTAACAATGTAATCACTGAATATATTATTTTAATCAAAAATTGTGACAAAATATATTGGAAGGAATGAAGAAGGGAACATGCATCACAAGGGAAAGGAGACAGAATATGAGAAATAAAGCCTAGTAAGCAGTCAAAAATTAAGATGGATTATTATAAATCAAAAAATAACTCTATAAATATCTTATTTAGAAAAACAGATATCAAACACAAGAAAAAACAATCAAAGAATGTTAAAAGTAGTTCCTTCCAAGAAAGAAAAATAGGAATAGAGGGTGCAGGTCAGGATATTGTTGGGTTTTTTCTTATGTTTATAAAATTATTTGAAGTTTTTATAAGACTTCTATAAGACTAAACTATAAACTTAAAATTATATGAATTTTAATCTATTGCACTTTTTAAAGATTTAGGGAAAAGTCTAATCTCTTCTTAGACCAAAAACATCTATATCTTTATTATATTTCAGTAAAAACAACAGATGCTTCCCAAATATATTTTGATCTTCCACAATGTCTGGGGGCTTTCAGTTCTAACCTTCCAAAAGTTTAATATTCATTCCTAGCACCTTATTTCTCAGAATTCTGCTATATTATTAAGTGAAGTGAAGGTGTCAGTCTCTCAGTCACGTCCGATTCTTTGCAACTCCATGGACTGTAACTGCCCAGGATCTTCTGTCCATAGAATTCTAAAGGCAAGAATATTGGAGTGGGTAGTCATTCACTTCTCTAGTGTATCTTCCTGACGTAGTGACCAAACCCAGGTCTTCTGCATTGCAGGTAGCTTCTTTACCATCTGAGCCACCAGGGAAGCCCTTACATTATTAATATTTTCTTTAAAACATAATCATTTCTAATTAAACATAGTATGGAACAACATTAGTCTGGGAAAGGTTTTCTAGAGACTGTCAATATAAACTGATACTTGCCATTCAGAAAACAAATGTGTGTAAAAAGGGAAAAAATCATAAAGGATAAAAAAATTTAGGGATAGGAAAGAGATGCTCAGCAGGTAAAGAAAAGTGAGAGGATATAATGAGTTCCATCTGTCTAGTCTCCCTGTAGTTCTTCCAAGCTAAGGACCATGGAACCCCACAATGGGATTGTTCAGAATTACTAAGGGCTTCCCAGGTGGCACTAGTGGTAAGGAACCCACCTGCCAATGCAAGAGACACAAGATCCCCTGAAGAAGGGCACAACAACCCCCTCCAGTATTCTCACCTGGAGAATCCCATGGACAGAGGAGTCTGCTGGGCTACTCTGAAGCAACTTAGCATGCACACACACCAATCTCTTACAATGTCATAATCATTCATTGAGAGGAAACTGATGTTCTGTAAACATCTTTTTTTGTGTTTTTATTGGAGGAATATTAGAGAAAATAGCTGTTAATCTCAAAAATGCAATATTAACCTTTTAGAGCTAATTTATATGTATTTTTTTCTCTTTTAGAAATCTCTACAACTTGCAGTGAGTTGCTTATTTCTTTCTCAATTTTGGTGTATTTCAGTCTTTTGAAACATATAAAACCCATTCCACACTTAATCATTTTCTGTTCTGGCTCTGATTTACCAGAGAAACATGGTTCTCTATGCCCTTTGGTTTCATAGTACATAAAATCCTTTCCATTCATTGAGCATATTTAGAAGACAAAATCCCAATGACTGGCCAAAAGAACAGAAGTAAGAGAAATGTCTCCAAAGATTGATTGTAATGGGTTATTAATTGAGACTTCCAACATAATAAAAAAAAAAAAAAAAGAAGATGGAAAACAGACCTAAAAATAAGAAAAAGAATGAAATAAGAAACCAGGGGCAGAAAATTTTTAAGTAGAGCAACTTTGACAGTCAATAACTGTCTTCAAAAACTTAAAGAAAAGAATGGTTATCTCTCTCCTGGTAGAGTTAAAAATGCCACAGAATCTGTTGTGAAGGATTTGGTAACCCTATGAAAAAAATGCAATCAACACATGCTACTTCTCCATGTGTTAAATGGAAGAGATTTTAAAATATGTTTTGCTTTCAAAATGTCTGTAGTTACTGCCAGTAACTTCCCTCTTTCTATTGACTTACTTACTGTACAATGTTCTGATCACCAGCATTGTCACACTAAAGATTTAGACCATAAGTCTTCTCTTTATCCTGACAGGTTTCTAACACATTTAGAAAGTAAAGACATCTCTGACACAAAGGGGAAAACGCACTGATAAAACTGAAAATAGTTCCTAGACAACAAAAACTACTGGATCATTTATTTCTGTATTTGGTGATAGAAAAAAGAACAAAGAAAAGACAAAAAGAAAGAATGATGATTAAAAAATAGAAATAAGGATATACTAAATGTATGGATGTGAGAGTTGGACTGTGAAGAAAGCTGATCACTGAAGAATTGATGCTTTTGAACTGTGGTGTTGGAGAAGACTTTTTTTTTTTTGTGGTCTTTTTTTTTCTTTTTTTTTTTTTTTTACAGTTCATAACTTTTATAAATAAAATAAATTAAATGTACAGTGAATAAGTTCTCTGAAATATTTCAATATTTCTGCAGGTTTAGTAACATCGTAAAATACATTTCAACTAAAATTCACAAATCTAAAAACCTGTTAGGCATTTTTAGGCGTTTTAAGTTGGAAATGAAGACCAATGTTACATCGTAATATGCCAATTACAAATAGTACTTCAAATAGCAAATACTACAGTTTGTCCCAAACTTTAAAAACTATTCATGAACTCAACACTGAACTATTGATGGCTATGAGAATTGTTTCCTAGCCTTTTTGAAAATTTCAACCCATTTACGTTTAAGGTAATTATTGATAAGTACGATCCCGTAGCCATTTTCTTCATTGCTTTGGGTTCAAGTTTATACACTCTTTCTGTGTTTCCTGTCTATAGAAGATCCTTTAGCATTTGCTGGAGAGCTGGTTTAGTGATGCTGAATTCCCTCAGCTTTTGCTTGTCTGTAAAGCTTTTGATTTCTCCTTCATATTTGAATGAGATCCTTGCTGGGTATAGTAATCTGGGCTGTAGGGTATTTTCTTTCATCACTTTAAGTATGTCTTGCCACTCCCTTCTGGCCTGAAGAGTTTCTGTTGAAAGATCAGCTGTTATCCTTATGGGAATCCCCTTATGTGTTATTTGCTGCTTTTCCCTTGCTGCTTTTAATATTTGTTCTTTGTGTTTGATCTTTGTTAAATTGATTAATATGTGTCTTGGAGTATTTCGCCTTGGGTTTATCCTGTTGGGGACTCTCTGGGTTTCTTGGACTTGGGTGATTATTTCTTTCCCTATTTTAGGGAAGTTTTCAACTATTATCTCCTCAAGTATTCTCTCATGGTCTTTCTTTTTGTCTTCTTCTTCTAGGACTCCTATGATTCAAATGTTGGAGCGTTTAACATTGTCCCAGAGGTCTCTAATATTGTCCTCATTTCTTTTAATTCGTTTTTCTTTTTTCCTCTCTGTTTCATTTATTTCTACAATTCTATCTTCTAGTTCGCTTATCCTGTCTTCTGCCTCTGTTATTCTACTGTTTGTTCCCTCCAGAGTGTTTCTGATCTCATCTATTGCATTATTCATTGTATATTGACTCTTTTTTATTTCTTCTAAGTCCTTATTAAATCTTTCTTCCATCTTCTCAATCCTTTTCTCCAGGTTATTTATCTGTAACTCCATTTTGCTTTCAAGATTTTGAATCATTTTCACCATCAAAATTTGAAATTCTTTATCAGGTAAATTCCCTATATCTTCTTCTTTTGTTTGTGTTGGTGGGCAATTATCTTGTTCCTTTACTTGCTGGGTATTTCTCTGCCTCTTCATCTTGCTTATATTGCTTTGCTTGGGGTGGCCTTTCCCTCTTCTTGCAGTTTGTGGAGTTCTCTTTATTATGTAGTTTCTTTGCTGTGTGTGGGGTTGGACGGGTGACTTGTCCGCGTTCCCTGGTTAGGGAAGCATGTGTCGGTGTTCTAGTGGGTGGAGCTGGATTTCTTCTCTCTCCTTTAGAAGACAATGGGCTGCTTTTCTGGGAGCCTGATGTCCTCTGCCAGTATTCAGAAGTTGTTTTGTGGACTTTACTCCGCGTTCAAATGTTCTTTTGATGAATTTGTGGGGGAGAAAGTGGTCTCGCCGTCTTATCCCTCCGCCATCTTGTTCCTTCCTCCCCAGAACACTGGATTCTTATATTCCACTTGGTTGTGGACTATCTCTTCCCAGCTGCTCCAGCAAGGTGCAGCCGCTGTACCTTACCTTAGACGAGGGGTATCTCCTCAAGGCCGCCCCTCCTGCTTTGAATGTGGATCAGCTCCTCTCGGCCCTCCGGTGCCCAAGAAGCCACCGCCACCTGGATGTGGTACAGCTCCTCTCGGCCACCGCCCTAACCCTGGGCGCGGGGTAGCTCCTCTCAGCCACGATTCTGCCCGTGGTCGGTTGCGCGGAGCCGGGCGTCTCTCGCGTCTGCGCCGCCGGAGCCGGGCGTCTCTCGCGTCTGCGCCGCCGGAGCCGGGCGTCTCTCGCGTCTGCGCCGCCGGAGCCGGGCGTCTCTCGCGTCTGCGCCGCCGGAGCCGGGCGTCTCTCGCGTCTGCGCCGCCGGAGCCGGGCGTCTCTCGCGTCTGCGCCGCCGGAGCCGGGCGTCTCTCGCGTCTGCGCCGCCGGAGCCGGGCGTCTCTCGCGTCTGCGCCGCCGGAGCCGGGCGTCTCTCGCGTCTGCGCCGCCGGAGCCGGGCGTCTCTCGCGTCTCCGCCGCCGGAGTCGGGCGTCTCTCGCGTCTGCCCGGTGTGGTCCTTTTATGTGTGCTCAGTCATGTCTGACTCTTTGCAATCCCGTGGACTGTAACCTGCCAGGCTCCTCTATCCATGGGATTTCCCAGGCAAGAATACTGGAGTGGGTTGCCATTTCCTCCTCCAGGGGATCTTCCCCACCCAGGAATCAAACCTGCATCTCCTGTACTGCAGGCGGATTCGTTACCACTCTGGAGAAGACTCTTGAGAGTCCCTTGGACTGCAAGGAGATCCAACCAGTCCATTCTAAAGGAGATCAATCATGGGTGTTCATTGGAAGGACTGATGCTAAAGCTGAAACTCCAATACTTTGGCCACCTCATGCGACGAGTTGACTCACTGGAAAAGTCTGATGCTGGGAGGGATTGGGGGTGGGAGGAGATGGGGACGACAGAGAATGAGATGGCTGGATGGCATCACCGACTCGATGGACATGTGTTTGAGTGAACTCCAGGAGTTGGTGATGGACAGGGAGGCCTGGCGTGCTGTGATTCATGGGGTCGCAAAGAGTCAGACACGACTGAGTGACTGAACTGAACTGAAATGCTTTAAGTTTAATTCACTGCAATGATTTTTAATGATGGGCTAAAAAATTAAGTGAAAAACTGGAAGAAATTATACCCACTCTAGCATCCCTGAAGGTCCTCCAAACCAATTATTCAGAGATAGGAAAGAACCAACTATTCTTAAAGTCAACGATGCTGCACCCAGTATATTTTATTACAACTGAGTAACTGTGAAGATGAGGCACTCCCTAAATGTTTGTTTCCCATGCAAAGATTAGCTAAGACATGGATAACTGATCCAGAAAACCTAACCTTACTTATTTCTTTGACTTACTTTTAGATGTATCTTCATCTTTTGGTAAGTTTGCTAATTCTTAAATATGGTTTTCTCAGAGCCTTCTGGGAAATTTTTTGGATTTTTCTTTTTTCACTTCTGGGTAGATTCAAATTTAGACTCAGGTATTTTTGCCTCTTTTAATTTTATATAAGCGCAGTTTCATAAGACTGCTTATAAATGTTTAGCAAATGAAGAGAACCCACTAATAAAAAAGAATGGAGAGTAAATCAGGAAGGATTAAAACAAAATTCAGGACCATGGTTAATTTAAGCAAAGAATGAAGAGGTGTAAGGGAGGCAAAATGTGCAATCAGGTAGGACAAACAGGTATAGGAGCACCTGGATGCTGGGTAGATGGATATTATTCTTTGAACTATACACAATATATATAAACTCATATATATATATATATATGAAATATTTCCTAATGAAGTATTTTCTTAATTCCAGAGACATAGGAAAAGATTTAAATGTGCAGTTTCATTAGAATGATTATAGTGGCTCATCATCAAAAGCAGTAAATGTATTAATATGCATAAGGGACAGTGAGAGTGGAAAGAAAAATAGAAAAGAAAAGAACAAGATTAGAAAGAAGACAAAGAAAGTAAGATTAAATAAAAGGTAATAAAAGCAGGTAAACAAAGATGGCAACCCTATAAAGTGAAGGATGGAAAGAGAGAAGAAAAGGAAAGGATATGAATTGAGCGTGGGCTTCCCTAGTTGCTCAGATGGTAAAGAATCTGCCTGCAGTGCAGGAGACCCACATTCAACCCTGGGTTGCGAAGATCCCCTGGAGAAAGGAATGGCAATCCACTCCAGTATCTTGCTGGGAGAATTCCATAGACAGAGGAGCCTGGAGGACCACAATCCATAGGGTCACAAAGAGTCAGACACAACTGAAGCAACTTAGCATGCCTGAATGCCTGAACTAAGCACACAACAGGAAAAGAGAACTTTATACAAAGTATTTTCCTAAAACTCAATATAATTCTATCAGTTATCCTATTTAGAGGCAAGAAATCATGCATATGAATTAAATATGTATTCAAATCCATACAGCTATTAAGCAAAACCAAGGCTGAAATCAGATCAAAGTGGATTTAAAATTCAAACTCTTCTGTTTATTTAATATTTCACCTTCACCCAGAACCCTCAGTCCCATATATAACTACTCTGTGATTGTTTATTCTTAGTATTCTTCTATTCCTAAATAACCTGTAGTTTTTATTTGCATGTATGTATATCTAATTTCATCAATTATATCTCAATTTTTGCTGTAAATACCCTTAAAGACCCATGTTGCTATATGTACATCCCATACTTTGCTTCTAGTTTTGTGAGGATTACAGAGAATATATCTCTCACATCTCCATTTTCCTGGGAGTAGACACATCACTAATGTAATGTAGCAATTGAGGTATATCAGTAGCTCCTGAAAACCAGTAAGAAAAGGACAAAAATATCCAATAGAAAAGTGATATCTCCACTACCTTCAATGCCCTAATGTCACAAAAACACTAACTGGACATCCTGATATGTGATCACCTGAGGACTTGAGTTCAAATTCCTTGAGAATTATGTTCAGCAAATGGATTTCTGGTGTACAGAACAGACTAGATAATTTCCATAACTCTTGTACAATTTACATTCCCACCTGTGATCCGTGGCAGTCAACCCACTCCTATCAATATCTTGAATTATGCCACTTGCAAATTTTGCCACTCAGGTGGAAGGAAGGTATATCAATGTTGCATTAATTTGCACTATATCTCCATGGGTTTGAGCACTTCAATACATCTTTGTTAACCATCGTTTCCTTTTTGTGAACTTAAATGCATATTAGTCATCACTTTTATATTGGATTTTTTTTACTTCTTCTTACTGGTTTTCAGGTACCACTCACACAACTCAATTACTACATTCCAGGTTCTAGGAATTGCAAATATCTTCTCCCGCTCTGTCATTTACCTCTGAAATCTGTATATTGTGTGCTTCCTTGAACAGAAATTCTAAATTTTGATGCAATCAAATAACTCAGTTCAGTCAGTTCAGTTCACTTCAGTTGTTCAGTCACGTCCGACTCTTTGCAACCCCATAGACTGCAGCACACCAGGCCTCCCTGTCCATCACCAACTCCAAGAGTTTACTCAAACTCATGTCCATTGAGTCAGTGATGCAATCCACCCATCTCATCTGCTGTCATCCCCTTCTCCTCCTGCCCTCAATCTTTCCCAGCATCAGGGTTTTTTCCAGTGGGTCAGTTCTTCACATCAGGTGGACAAATTATTGGAGTTTCAGCTTCAACATCAGTACTTCCAATGAATATTCAGGACTGATCTCCTTTAGGATGGACTGGTTGGATCTCCTTGCAGTAAAAGGGACTCTCAAAAATCTTCTCCAACACCACAGTTCAAAAGCATCAATTCTTCAGCACTCAGCTTTCTTTATGGTCCAGCTCTCACATACATACATGACTACTGCAAAAACCATAGCCTTGACTAGATGGACCTTTGTCAGCAAGGTAATATTTCTGCTTTTTAATATACTGTCTAGGTTGGTCATAACTTTTCTTCCAAGGAGTAAGTGTCTTTTTATTTCATGGCTGCAGTCACCATCTGCAGTGATTTTGGAGCCCAAAACAATAAAGTCTGCCACTGTTTCCACTGTTTCCCCATCTATTTCCCATAAAGTGATGGGACTGGATGCCATTATCTTAGTCTTCTGAATGTTGAGCTTTAAGCCAACTTTTTCACTCTCCTCTTTCACTTTCATCAAGAGGTTCTTCAGTTCTTCTTTGCTTTCTGACATAAGGGTGGTGGCATCTGCATATCTGAGGTTATTGATATTTCTCCCAGCAATCTTGATTCCAGCTTGTGCTTCATCCAGCCAGACATTTCGGATGATGTACTCTGCATATAAGTTAAATAAGCAAGGTGACAATATAAGCCTGATGTACTCCTTTCCCTATTTGGAACCAGTCTGTTGTTCCATGTCCAGTTCTAACTGTTGCTTCCTTGTCGGGGAGTGTTTAACAGGAGGATTCCTACATGCTGTTTCTCACAAGTCCTTTGTTTCTTTTCAAGTGGAGTAAGCAAGCTGCTCCCAGGAGCTGGGGTCATTGTGTGAGACAGTCTTGGATCTCCTCTAGTAAACATTCTCTTTATGACAAAACTGGTTAGTCTCTTCCCCCTTTTCCTTGAGATATGGATTGTCTCCTGACCTTGTGACTATTATTAATTCCTTGTTTCCTTGGTAACGGTTGCTGTACGTTTGATTTTCTGATCTTTATCATAGTCAAAAGAAACTTCTTGTACCACAGCCTATATATATTCACAGAAAAATCATTAAAGCACCTTTGCTTCATCAGAGCTTGGGTCCCCATGTCTTTCTTTCTCTCTCTTTTTCTCTCTCCTCAACTGATTCCTTAGAGCGTAGAGACCCGTCTTGCCCACTTTCCTGCCCGGACTTCTAAGACTCTCTTGAGAAGGTGCCCTAGGCCTTCACTCCCCCTCGAAAGGGCGCCCAGTGCCTTCATGGGAGACGCAAGTCCTGTGCCAAGGACTTTATTGGTTTTCTGCGTAAACTAGAGAATATCAGCCTCTTTCTCTCTTTCACTTTCTTATCGTCGTCTCCGGACCACCAGGTCCTGGTCCATTAAAGGACCCCAACACTTCCTGACCTGCATACAGATTTCTCAAGAGGCAGGTCAGGTGGTCTGGTATTCCCATCTCTTTCAGAATTTTCCTCAGTTTGTTGTGATCCACACAGTCAAAGGCTTTGGCATAGTCAATAAAGCAGAAATAGATGCTTTTGTGGAACTCTCTTGCTTTTCCAATGATCCAATGGATGTTGGCAATTTGATCTCTGTTTCCTCTGCCTTTTCTAAATCCAGCTTGAACATCTGGATGTTCACGATTCACGTACTGCTGAAGCCTGGCTTGGAGAATTTTGAGCTTTACTTTACTAGCGTGTGAGATGAGTGCAATTGTGCAGTAGTTTGAACATTCTTTGGCATTACCTTTCTTAGGGACTGGAATGAAAACTGACATTTTCCAGTCCTGTGGCCACTGCTGAGTTTTTCAAATTTCCTGGCATATTGAGTGTAGCACTTTCACAGCGTCATCTTTTAGGATTTGAAATAGATCAACTGGAATTCCATCACCTCCACTAGCTTTCTTCATAGTGATGCTTCCTAAGGCCCACTTGACTTCGCATTCCAGGATGTCTGGCTCTAGGTGAGTGATCACACCATCGTGATTATCTGGGTCATGAAGATCTTTTCTGTACAGTTCTTCTGTGTATTCTTGCCACCTCTTCTTAATATCTTCTGCTTCTGTTAGGTCCATACCATTTCTGTCCTTTATCGAGCCCATCTTTGCATGAAATATTCCCTTGGTATCTCTAATTTTCTTGAAAAGATCTCTTGTTTTTCCTATTCTGTTGTTTTCCTCTATTTCTTTGCATTGATCGCTGAGGAAGGCTTTCTTATCTCTCCTAGCTATTCTTTGGAACTCTGCATTCAGATGCTTATATCTTTCCTTTTCTCCTTTGCTTTTTGCTTCTCTTCTTTTCACAGCTATTTGTAAGGCCTCCTCAGACAGCCATTTTGCCCTTTTGCATTTCTTTTCCATGGGGATGGTCTTGGTCCCTGTCTCCTGCACAATGTCAGGAACCTCTGTCCAGAGTTCATCAGGAACTCTATCAGATCTAGTCCCTTAAATCTATTTCTCCCTTCCACTGTATAATCATAAGGGATTTGATTTAGGTCATACCTGAATGGTCTAGTGGTTTTCCCTACTTTCTTCAATTTAAGTCTGAATTTGGCAATAAGGAGTTCATGATCTGAGCCACAGTCAGCTCCTGGTCTTGTTTTTGCTGACTGTATAGAGCTTCTCCATATTTGGCTGCAAAGAATATAATCAATCTGATTTCGGTGTTGACCATCTGGAGATGTCCATGTGTAGAGTCTTCTCTTGTGTTGTTGGAAGAGGGTGTTTGCTATGACCAGTGTGTTCTCTTGGCAAAACTCTATTAGCCTTTGCCCTGCTTCATTTCGTGCTCCAAGGCTAGATTTTGATGTAATCAAATAACTCAGCTTTTTACAATATCATTTGGCTTGTGGAGGTTTGAATTCTTTCCCAACTTAAACCTCATGAAGATATTCTTCTACAATTTATTCCATAACTTTTATATTACTTTAATCTTTCACTTTTCTCTTTAAAGCATCTACCAATGCCCTTCATTGTACAATGCTCTAACCCCTCTCTGCCTGCTGTTAAAGAAACATTTTTCCTTTAGAATCAGGCCAAGTGGCTCAGTAGTAAAGAATCCACCTGCCATTGCAGGAGACACAGATTCAGTCCCTGGGTCAGGAATATCCCCTGGAGAAGGAAATGGAAACCCACTCCAGTATTATATCCTGGGAATTCCCATGGATAGAAGAGCTGACAGGCTCTAGTCCTTGGGGTCAGTCACAAAAAGTCAGACATGACTAAGACACACATAAGGGGAGAGCTCAAAATTCCCAATATGTGTCAACTCCTTAAAAGGGCTGAAAGAAAAGGGAATAAGAGTGGTACTTCTTTCTCTGTTCTTAAAGTACCATGTTTGCACTTCTATTCGAGTACTCACTACCCTGATGCAATAATTTATTAAGATAGCTGATTCCTCTGGTAGACTCAATTCTTCAAGAGTCAGCTCAGTGTTCCATCTTGAATTCTGTTGTCAGCACCTAGTATTGTGTCTGGAACATACAGATGCTCAGTTCATATCTGCAGAACAAATGCAAGTAGACTATTTCCTCTTCTAAAAAAATTGTGAACAGCCTGAATTACATAAAGACTAGAGTAGAGCAAACCTGGATTCCAGTTCCAGGTCTACCATTAAAAAAAGAGAATGAGAGTATGATTTTACTCATAAAAGGCCAGCAGATTCAGACCAATAATGGTGTCACATTGACCAAAAAAACATTTTTCAAAGCAAGGGTTATCTCCCCTAATTATTAGCTGTGTGACCCTTGGTAACCTCTATGCTCAGAATCCTTATTATAGGGTTGTTGAGGATTAAATGATACAATACATAAAGCTCTTATACAAGTGTTTAGCACATGGTCATCTGTCAATAAAAGTGACCCAATATTATTTAATGCTTCAAGATAATTTAAGCTTAAACAATGTTTTTATCAAGCATTTTAGCAAACCATGCCATTATGCTGTGATATGGTCTGTATTCATGCTGCCCTAGATACTTGTGCAATTATTTGTTACAGACTTGTGACTGTCCCTCTTAACTTTGTTTTATGTAAGTAATTTGTAAAAAATTTCTTTAAAATTTTGATTTGCTTATTTAATTTTGAATAAAAGCTAAATTCATAATAAAAAATATGTTTACATGTATGGGCTAATGCTGGCTTGTTTTGTATTTCAGGCAGAACTATACTACCTACCGGTAAATTTATTAGCTTATTTATAACACTAGCATATACTAGGCCACTATTGGATACATAAGATTTTATTAACAGATTTTTCACTTTCAGATTAAAAGTTAGAGTTAGAATGAACTTCAATGGCTTATATAAAGAATAAACTGACAAATTGTTGTATCAAGAGAACTGATTTATTTATTTAAAGAAATTTACATGTCCATACCAGGACAGAAAGAAAAATATTAACATTTTAATGATGCAATGGAAGTAGGAAAGGAAACTAGTCATTGAATTAAAAGAGGGGAGAGGAAGAAGGAACTAATTGAAGAGGTATCTAAATTTTATACACATTATATTGTTTATTTAAAAAGATAGAAAATTGAGGAGAGGAGAATACAAGAATAATGCATATACTGTGTTTCTGCTAGGACTTCCAAAAATAGGTAACTGGTTTGGAAGCTAAGTATTAATGCAAAGAAATATTTTAGGTAAGCCTAAGATAGTAGGTCTTGGTTTTGTTTTGTTTGGAACTGTTGAGAAAATTTCCAGTAAGTTACTTTTCTGTGGCTAGTATCTGGAAAACATATGCATGAAGACGTTTTGATAGATAAGTCCATCCATAGCCATAAATCAATTTTGCAAGTTCTAATGCTATTATTTCACTTTCTATGTTCCTCTCACATTAGTGAGCCTTCTTTAGAAATTACTGACAATTTTCAGAAAAGTTTAAAAGTATCCATTATAAGACTAAATACCACAAAACAAATAAAAATACTTTCAAAATGTAGACAACATCTATACAGAAGACAAGAGTCCAATGATGAAAAAAAAATAGGTAAAACTTTACTGTAACATCATACTGCTTTCCTAAAAGATTTTAATTTCAATAGTTCTTTGCTCTGGGTAAGAAAAGTAAAGTATACAAAAAATAACCTCTCAACAGAGGCCCTTCAAATAGAACACTAAGATTTCTGAGATTAACCAGACATTAAAGTGATCTTTAATGAAACACAAAGAATTTCAACTGCTTTGAAATTCCCTTGACTTTTTTTTTTTTGGAGCACCCTCTGAAAATTACATGATTGACAGTTTTATTTCAACTGCTTTGAAATTCCCTTGACTTCTCTTTTTGGAGCACCCTCTGAAAATTACATGATTGACAGTTTTATTTCAACACACACACGTAGAGAAATTTCTTGATTGGATATATTTTCATATACTATACATTACTTATGTCTTTGTTTTTCTTTCTGTTTTAAAGCACCTGTATCAATCATCAGTAAGTTCCTTTCAAATTCTAAAATCCATAGGCTATTGGCTATTACAGTGTCAGTGGTCTAAAACCTCAATGCTAATATTTCTCTACCCTTTCTCTGTGTGATACAGATGAATTATTGATAATGCTGTGAAAGATTAAGAATCAACTATATATGTACAGTGTGTATATATATGTATATATATTTGTGTGTATATATATATATATACATTCTTTATTAGAAATACTATTACCAGTTTCTGATACTGCATCCAATGTGACATAAATATAAACAAAGAAATGAGGAAAATTAATAAAGATATAAGAAGAAGGGAGATTAAGTGGTATGACTTCTTGACAGGTCCCAAAATGGTATAAACCGACTGCAATGGGCAAGAAAACAATATCTAAATAGGCTCCAAGAAGATAATTCACTTTGCCCTTCTACCAGAATAAAGGAGCCCTGACTCCAGACATCGGGTCTTCTCTTAGAACACAACAGAAGCATCAGCTGTATAATCCAATTTCTTCAAAGTAACAGAGTAGAAATGATACCACAGCTAGCACAAGTTTGACCTACCAAAAACATCTGTATAGGTCAATAGTTTCTCTATTGACAAATGGTTGAAGAACATGTACCATTAATTTGCCCAAGAGAAAAATTCAAACAGTAAACATTTGAAGGAGTATCAAGCCTCAACTGTCACTAAAAGGAACTTCAGGTGGTAAAGAATCTGCCTGCAATGCAGGAGACCCAGGTTCGATTCCTGGGTTGGGAAGATCCCCTGGAGAAAGGAAGGGCAACCCACTCCAGTATTCTTACCTGGAGAATTCCATGGACAGAGGAGCCTAGAGGGCTACAGTCCATAGGATTGCAAAGAGTCAGAAATGACTTACTACTAACACTACTACTTTTTGTGTCCTAAAAGAATTCCAATTTTAATTACTATGATGTATTTCTTTTTTTTTTTAGGTAATTAATTTATTTTTTATTGGAGGCAAATTATTTTACAATATTATATTGGTTGGTTTTGCCATACATTGATATGAATTTGCCCCGGGTTTACATAAGTTCCCCCTCCTGAACTGCCCTCCCACCTCCCTCCTCCCTTTATCCTCCCTCTGGGTCATCCCCGCATGCCAGCCCCAAGCATCCTATAACATGATGTATTTCTTATATGTATTACATGAACATAAATGAAAATCAGTGATGCTATTAGTAAAAAAATTTTCAATGTGTTTCTAGATTTAGTTATCTATAGATTTAAAGGTACATAGCAAGTAATGGCAACCCACTCCAGTGTTCTTGCCTGGAGAATCCCAGGGACGGGGGAGCCTGGTTGGGCTTCCGTCTGTGGGGTCACACAGAGTCGGACACGACTGAAGTGACTTAGCAGCAGCAGCAGCAGCAGCAAGTCTTCAAAATTATTGTGTGTTTTAGTGGGATTGCTGAGTCCCAAGAGTGGTATTGCTGAGTCACGTGGTAGCTCTATTTTTAGTTTTTTAAGGAGTGGGTCCCCAATCTGGGCATTACTAAGGACATAAAACAAAAGAAAAGAACACAATTTCTAGAAATATATTTATAACTAAGTAAATACCACAGCTAAAATCTAAAAGAGAATCCAAATACCATAGAATTTGTTGTTACTATGATAACATGTGACTTTATAATTAGAACTGACAAATGTTTTTTCTCTGAATCAGGATTTGCTGAACCAATTGGTAAGTTTTCCTTTTCCTCAACTGTTATGTCTTTTAATTTAAATACTAGCCTGAAAGTTATCCCTATAGTTTTTTACTGATATAATTAACATACAACATTCTATTGGTTTCAAGTGTATAGCATAATGATTCAATATTCATAGATATCATGAAACGAACACAATAAGTCTAGTTAACATCCATCACCATACATAGTTACATTTGTTTCTTGTGTTGAAAGCTTTTAAGATCTACTCTCTTAGCAACTTTCAAATATACAATATATTATTATTAACTATAGTCACCATGCTGGACATGACTATATAAAGGATGCACAAAGGAATGAGCTCTTTAATGAAGACTCTCAAGCATAAATTTCCTAGTTGGCAGGAATTTTATAGACCCCCTGCAGATGGGTAAGAAGGCAATGGCAAGCCACTACAGTACTATTGCCTAGAAAATCCCATGGATGGAGGAGCCTGGTAGGCTGCAGTCCGTGGGGTCGCTGAGGGTCGGACATGACTGAGCAACTTCACTTTCACACATTGGAGAAGGAAAAGGCAACCCACTCCAGTGTTCTTGCCTGGAGAATCCCAGGGACGGGGGAGCCTGGTGGGCTTCCGTCTATGGGGTCACACAGAGTCGGACACGACTGAAGTGACTCAGCAGCAGCAGCAGCAGCAGCAGATGGGTAAATAGACTATGGGCCACTTTATTTAAAAGCTAAAGATGAAGCAAAAAGACAGATGTACTCCCATGTTCAGAGAGCATTATTTACAGTAGCCAAAATATGGAAGCTATACCTAAGTGCTCATCAATAGATGAGTGAATAAGAAGATGTGGTATATATGTACAATGGAATATTATTCAGTTATTTAAAAAAGAGTGAAATTCTGCATTTGCAACAACATGGATGGACATAGAGAGTATTATGTTTAGTGAAATAAGTCAGACAGAAGACAAATATTCTATGTTATCACTCATACGTGGAACATAAAAAATAAAGCAAATGAATGACTATAACAACACTGAAAAAGGCTCACAGATACAGAGAGTGGTGACCACTCACAAACCCATGGTTATCAGTAGGGAGAAGAAACAGGGAAGAGGTTAGACAGAGGTATGAGATTGAGAGACACAAACTATTATGTATAAAATATATAAGCTACAATGATATACTGTACAGCTCAGGGAAATATAGTCATTATTTTTCAATAACTTTAAATGGAGCACAATCTATAAAAATATTGAATCACTATATTGTACATCTGAAGGTAATATAGTATTGTAAGTCAGCTGTATTTCAATTTTTAAAAGAAGATGTTACGATATAACAGCATAAAATCTAAGAATTAAGGTACTTTAATACCTTGACTGTGTATCTTACATTCTCATAAAGGACCACCTTGCTAGGACTCACAGTGCCAAATTAACTGATGGAGAAGTCTTTGAGCTTTTTGAATATTATTTTATAAGACTCCCTTAATGAATATTTACAAGGGATATACATTGTATACTTAATAGTTTAAAAATAATAACAATAATTGTTTGTGTTTTTATTTTAGCAAAAACCTCACCACCTCTTAGTAAGTACAGTATCTTATAATTCTACTGACAATAATCTGTTGCTGCATGCACAGGACTATTATTACATTCTATGATTGCTATTTTACAGTGGAGCAGAAATCAAGAACTTTATTGTTGCTGCCAATTATTTTGAAACTAAAACCAAATCAAAAAAGTAAACATAGAAGTACATTATAATTCAATCAACAGACTTACCAGCGACAAAGAAGAATGTTCTTACTAGAGATAAAAATGAGTCAAAGCTGAGAATTAAAAATAGAGAAATACAATGACGGATAATCTTTTTAAACACCTTGATAAATCTTCTAAATCTTACACACAGGATCCAAAAATTTAGTTGAGAGTCTGAACAAGTAAACAGAATAAAAGAATAGACTATCCCTATGTTTCTTTGGGGCTTCCCAGGTGACGCCAGTGGTAAAGAACCTGTCCGCCAATGGAAGAGACAGAAGAAACTGGATTCCATCCATCGCTTGGTTGGGAAGATCCCCTGGAGAAGGGCATGGCAACCCACTGCAGAATTCTGGAGAATGTCATGGACAGAGGAGCCTGGTGGGCTACAGTTCATAGGGTCGCAAAGAGTCAGACACCACTAAAGCGAATTAGCACACACACACGTTTCTTCTGAAACTAGACCAACCTTGATAGTATATTAAAAAGCAGAGACATTACTTTGCCAACCAAGGTCCGTCTAGTCAAGGCAATGGTTTTTCCCGTGGTCATGTATGGATGTGAGAGTTGGACTGTGAAGAAGGCTGATCGCCGAAGAATCGATGCTTTTGAACTGTGGTGTTGGAGAAGACTCTTGAGAGTCCCTTGGACTGCAAGGAGATCCAACCAGTCCATTCTAAAGGAGATCAATCCTGGATGTTCATTGGAGGGACTGATGCTAAAGCTGAAACTGCAATACTTTGGCCACCTCATGAGACGAGTTGACTCACTGGAAAAGACTCTGATGCTGGGAAAGGTTGGGGGCGGGAGGAGAAGGGGACGACGGAGAATGAGATGGCTGGATGGCATCACCGACTCTGTGGACATGAGTTTGAGTGTACTCCGGGAGTTGGTGATGGACAGGGAGGCCTGGCGTGCTGTGATTCATGGGGTCGCGGAGAGTCGGACACGACTGAGCGACTGAACTGAACTGAACTGAACTGAATACTATTAGGATTAATATTACAAACAGGATGAAGACAGAAATCCTAAAAAATAAAAATTAGGTGGGGAAATGGAAACAGCAAAATGCAAAAGAATCAATGACTATAATTTATCTTAATGAATAGAAGAAGCACATAGAATTACCATCAACCCAATTCATACTAACAAAAGGAGTTGTACTAGTAAGAAAAAATATGTTTAAAAAATAATGGTCCACATAAGCTTAGATTTTGTGATAACTGATGATAAACAACCAAAAATTATCAGATATTCTAGACTAAACTTTAGGAAGTGAAGTGAATTGAAGCCTCTCAGTCGTGTCTGACTCTTTGTGACCCCATGGATTGTAGCCTACAAGGCTGCTCTATTCATGGGATTCTCCAGGCAAGAATACTGGAGTGGGTTGCCATTTCCTTCTCCAGGGGATCTTCCCAACCCAGGGATCGAACCCGGGTCTCCTACATTGCAGGCAGATGCTTTACCCTCTGAGCCACCAGGGAAGCCCAAATTATTTTGTACTCAAAACTTTAGGAAAGCCAACTTCAGAAGTTTCTATTATAAACATAGAAGATCGTGTATAAAAAAGTGAAGGAATTAATGTTTAAGAGATTTTGCTGTGTTGGATTATAGTGCCAAAACAGCCAACATGGAACTTTGAAGAATCAAAATAATATACACGTAAAAGACCATAGAAGTATGGGTTCTGGGTTTTGATGCTTAAGTATAAATGCACACTTGACCACTGAACTGCCTGGTCTTGGGCAGTTTACTTAACCTATTTCTAGTAGTTCTTTCATTGATAAAATGAAGGTAACAATTATAGCCACCTCATGGGATTTCAGTGAGAATTAAAATAGTTTAATCAATTGAAACAATGCTTCCGTTCCGTTCCGTCGCTCAGTCGTGTCCGACTCTTTGCGACCCCGTGGACTGTAGCCTAACCAGGCTTCTCCGTCCATGGGATTCTCCAGGCAAGAATACTGGAGTGGGTTACCGTTTCCTTCGCCAGGGGATCTTCCCGAACCAGGGATCGAACCCGGGTCTCCCGCATTGGAGGCAGACGCGTTAACCTCTGAGCCATCAGGGAAGCCCCCAAAATAATGCTTCAGTTCAGTTAGGCACATGTTAATCAACCAATTATCACTAGCTATTATAATTATTTTGTACTCAAGAAAAAGCTATAACCAAGATTTTTAGACTTGATTTATTTCTTTTTTATTATAGAAAAAGGTGTGAGAGCCAGAGGTAAGTTCTTTCCATTTCTCCACTCCAAATCATTTCAGTTTAGCTGTATGTATGTTTTTGCTGAATTTGGCTGCTCCTGTGTCCAACATTAATGTTACGATGTCTCTTTTGCCTTTTTCCCTTCCATATCCAAAAGTTTGCTAGTTAGTAGGAAATTGTGATTTTAAAACTGTAACCAAACTACAAAACAAGATGTGATTATTTAATGGGGCTTAATAATGCCATGAAAGTTTTTGTGCTCTACGGAAATTAGATGTTGAAATAACTCAAAGAAGCATATTATTAATTATACAATTTGTAAGTTAAACTTCACTCATTTACGTTTGTTTATAGGAGCTGATGAGAAATCCATGCTTAAGCTTTTTTCTATTTCTCAGCATAAGTGATTTTGGGATAAATAAGTTCATAAAGAATTTTTGATTACTCTGACAATTAACATACCGAAATTTGAAAGCCTCATATTATTTCTCCTTGTATACTCAGCCCTGAGTGGTGAGGATGTTTAGAGATTACTGATAGCTTGCTGAAAAACTTAAATACATTGAATAACTAAGAGGGTATATTCCTCAGAACAAATAGAATTCACTTTAAAAGAAAACAACGTAGACTGGAGTCTACATAAAAGGGAGTCAACATTAAGAGAAAAGAGAAAGTACATGTGAGAGGCTATTAAGAAAGGATGAATATGAGTTGTTCAAAGATAAATACAAATGGTTAGGGAAAGTAATGGGTTCCCCTTTAATAAAGAGCCCCAGTAATAAGCTTCTCACTTAGCAGAGATATCACAGAGGAGCTACCACAAGTGGGTGATGAGACTAAAATCTTACCACAGTTCTCTCCAGTCTTGGCACTTAGCATGGCACACACCAATAAAGGACCATTTGACCAGGGACTATAGCAATACATAACCACGGCAGAGGTGTTTGTGCTGGTTGGGTGTCATTTTATAAGATTTCCAAATTGGAAGATTTTAAAAAGGGAAATGTGCTGCTCAATAACAAGTTAACAAATAACTACTTGTTTGTGCTTCTATTTCAACAAAAGCTGAACCACCTAGTGGTAAGTACATTATTTAACTTGTTACTTAATGACTGTTATAGTATAAAGATTTCCTAAATTTGTAGGTTGTCATGGTCAGTTGGACACAAGACTTCAGTTATTGAAAATTTTCTTGAAACTAAACCTCACTGATTTGTAGAAAGAATAGCTAAGAACTTCAGCATTGTATCAAGTCAGCTGACTTGCCAAAACACAAAATAACATTCTCACAAAAAGGAATCAGGAGACATTTAAAGAATTTAAATGAAATGAATTAAATGAGTTGAAGCTAGGAAAGGAAAACTGAGAAACAAAAGAAATGGTTGAGTAAGGGAAGAAAATCGTAAGATGAAATTTATAAATCTTATTCCTAGCTCCCCAAAGTCACTCAGATGCCTAGACAATACAGAAAGTGAATAAAAGAATTGGCCATATATATATTTCTCTCAGGATATCAAAATTGATAGTAAAAAGGGTAACATTTTAAGTGAAATGTGAGAAATGGAATATTTTCTACCATATCAGTAAAAAAGGATTTCACAATCATCAGCAATTCCAGCCCTCCAATGTGGGCCTAAGGGCACTCAGGAAGGAGAAAAATACTTGCAATATAACAGCCATCAAACCGTAGCCACTCACTATGGTAAGTCCAAGGACGCTCAGGATGTGAAAAATACAGGATACTGGCCCCAGGATAGTTGAGATACATATGAAAGCAATGACTTTAGTGAGCCCAGACTCTTGCATCTTTCCATACATAGAAAAGCACTAAATTCCTTACCTTGGGATATCTGATTTTCTTTAATTAACAGTAATCTTTTGATGTTCAGACTATTGGTCCTTTGTTGTAAGACTTCTATATAACCTGGCTCCTCCCCTCACCTACTTGGAGCATTTCTCTCAGGGTTACTTGAGATGCTGTCTCTTGGGCTTGATGTCCTAAAACTTCCCACCAAATGAAATATAACTCACAACTTTTAGGTTGTGGCTATTTTCTAAGTTGATAAATGGAAGAAGAGTAAAAAATAAAAGCATAATGTGTAAGAAAACGGAAAGTACAAAGTTAAACTTAAACTGACTTTAAACATCTTATTATGTGTAGAAAAAGTAACAGGAGTACTTCAGTTCAGTTCAGTTCAGTCGCTCAGTCGTGTCTGACTCTTTGCGACCCCATGAACCGCAGCACACCAGGCCTCCCTGTCCATCACCAACTCCTGGAGTCCACCCAAACCCATGTCCATTGAGTCAATGATGCTACTCTCAACCTAATTTACACAAACAATATGGGTTGTATTAATAAGAAAAAGAACCAGAAAACCTTGGTAAAAGATCACATGAACTTAGACTGTGTGATTATAAAGGAGAAAATGGCTAAAAAGCATCAAATATATGACCTTTAGGAAAGCTGATTTCAAAATTTCACAGCATTAGCATTGTTAAGGGCTTCCCTGGTAACTCAGTGGTAAAGAATTTGCCTGAAGTGCAGGAGACCCCAGTTCGATGCCTGGGTCAGGAAGATCCCCTGGAGAAGGGGTAGGCTACCCACTCCAGTGTTCTTGCCTGGAGAATCCTTATTGACAAAGGAGCCTGGTGGGCCACAGTCTATAGGGTCACAAAGAGTCAGACATGCAAAGAGCAACTAAGCACACAAGCACAGCATTGTTAAAGCTTTGAGAGGCCACAAGTCCTACAGTGACACAGCAATGTAAAAGAATAGAAAGAGAGGAAACAATCACGTGTTCAGAAATATTTGCTTTCACAGCATGAATGAACCTGAAGGGCATTACGCTAAGTGAAATAAGCTAGACAGAGAAAGAAAATACTGCATAGTATCAAAAATGTGTGGAATCTAAAAAAAAGCAAATTTCTTAGAAACAAAAAATAGAATGGTGCTTGCAGGGGCTGGGGAGCAAGAAAAATGGAAGATGTAGTTATAAGGTAAAAAATTTCCTGAGGCTCCCATGTACAGTGTGGTGACTGTAGTTAATAATACAATACTGTATGCTTAAAAGTTACTGAAAATAGATCTTAAGTGTTCCTGTCAACAAGGACAGCAGTATTTTATGTATCAAAATTCAACTCCTTAATTGAGTTCTAGATCCCATCCCATTTCATTTCCTTAGAGAGTTAGCTGACCTCAAAACTCACATTTCCTGTTATCTTCAATTTCTCCCTTTCAGCATTTAAACATTTTAATGTCATCCTGTATTTTTTTAAATCCTTCCATGACCCAACCACCTGTTCCAACCCAGCCACTCCCTCTCTCATCACGGCTAAACTGCATCAGAGTTGTCCTCATTCCTTACCTCTAATGCTACTTCAACATCCACTTCTTAGTCTACTACAACCTGACTTTAAATTATCTTTAATTTAATCCATTACAGTAAATAAAATTCTGTAATTGATTTCTATAGTGGTAATTTATTTTCAATTTTTCATGAAGTTTCTAATTTTTTTAAGTTAGCTTTATGCTAAGTTAGAAGATTTGCCAATGAATTTGTAGACCAAAACTCCACTGATTAACAAAAAGAATAAAAAGCAGAACCAATAAATCATAGTTTAAGTCACACCTTCTTTTTTGAAAGAGTAGATGGTAACTGACAAAGAGGACCAAAGGTAAGAAAAGTTAGCATGAAAAATGGGAAAACTACAAAAGGAGGAAACGGAAAGAAGCAGGTATTTGCCAGGCTATGAAGACATAAGAACTGAACATCAGACATACTTCATAAGTGATCATGTTGACAGGGATTCCAGCATCAAAATAACTGTAACAGAAATCCTTGTGCTTCTTCAGTTCAGTTCAGTTCAGTTCTTAGTTGTCATTAAAAGATTCCTCAGTGGGAGACTAACAGGGGAAAATATGCTGTAACCATAACTGACTAAAACAACATGTCTCTTGTATTTCAGCAAAAGCTACACCACCACCTAGTAAGTAACACTGTCATATTTGTAATTACTTTATGTAATGGACTATTATAGGGTACATGGACTATTATTAACTTTGTGGGTTGTCATTTTCAGTGAGGGACAAGTTAAGAATTTTACTGAATTCCTGGAAATTAAATGCCACTTACCTATAGAAAAATAACCTGTAAAGGATATTATTCTCATTCCAAACCAAAGGGGAGGAAAACATATACTAAAGTTGTAAGTTAAATGAATTGAAGCAGAAAGAGGAATATAGAGAAATAAAAGAGTGTAAAATGAGGGGGAAAGAACTTGTTAAATAATTAAAGTTTATACTCAGTACCCAGAGGTATACCTGGGAGGCCAGACAACAGAGCAAGAAATAAATAAAAGATAGTACAATATTTTGAGGAACCACAGGTTTTTACAAGTTTACAGGACACAATTGGAGAGGAATGGCATTTTTTTAAATAAATTGAACAGAAAGAGGAAAATAGAAAACAAAGACTCTGGATAAGAAAATGGGAACAATTAAGTTTTAAAAATCAATCAAACTGACAAAATCATTTCCCATGTTCCCATCATCTCTCAGCAACAAACTTCCAGCTTTGCAGCAGCCTTCATCCCGCATCACCAGTTACTGACCTCACTGACACCTTTAATTTCTTGACTTTTCTAATTTCTCCTGTTTCATTTACCACTATTGGGTCTTTACTTCCTAACTCCATAGACATCACTCTTGTCACTTACAGGACAATACCTCCAAATCCTCTGGCCCACTTTTCATCTATCAGAACAGCTTTGCATGTAATCTTGGACTAATTCTGCCATCCTCCTTCTCTACACCAACACTTCCTACACTGGGTGCTACAGGAAAACAACACCAGTCATACAGACATGTGCCTCCACTGACTCATGGCTGATGGCCTCAAATGGATATTCAAAACTGGCCACAGTAACTCTTTCCACATCAGCTTGCTCTCCCATTCTCCACAGAAACTATTTGAAATAATCTTTATGACACAAATAAATATAAAATCTCTCCACACCTTTCACTCCCCACAGGGACCACACATTATGTTGGATGAATAAAAGTAAATATTACATGCAATTACAGATTTCTGCCACCAAATAACCTGCAGGTGAAGCCTTCCATTTATCTTCCCTCTGACTACAGTAGTAGTCAGTAGCCTCGTCTCTCCTATCAAAGATCAGCTCCTCCCCATTGGATCTGGATTCCACCACCATTCATCAGTTCTGGGAGCTCTTTCCAACAATCATCCCATTCGGCTGAATCTTCAACCTTACCCTCACTATTGCATCCTACCCACTAGTATCAAGCATTCATATTATCTTTATACTTTTGTAAATCCTCTGGTAACTCTGCCATGTCCTTAATCCTTTAATTATTAATAGTTGGTCTGTTTACACCTATCACTTTAAAATATGTAGTGTTGTCAGTAGTCATAAGTGTTTACACTTATCTTTTAAAGTAATGAGTTGACCAAAAAGTAAGTTGGGTTTTTCCCATATGATAGTATGGAAAGAACCCAAACAAACTTTTTGGCCAACTCAATGTGCTGCTGAGGCACTAGACCAACTCCTTGACTTTTTTCATGTATCATCACTTTATTTTCAAGATATATTTATGTCACTTTATAATCACCTTGTTAGTTGGCTCTCACTTTATTTTCAAAATCTATCCTTGGAATCATTAGTTGCTTCTAACTACTTCAGCAGTGAAACAGTAGTCACCACATAAGCTTATTCTAAAATCAGATTTCAAAATACCAGATCATAACTTCTACTTACTGCATACTGTTCACTGACCAGTATGCATCCACCACAGTGGATCCTCAGGGTACTATCCACTCCCTTTGTGACTGATGGCAAAGTCTCCATCAATGATCTAGATCAAAGAACTAGAGCATGTTTTGTTTATAATTTGTGAATTATATACCTAGAAGGTAAATATACCTGGATTATATAAATATACCTGAATTATATACCTGGAGTAGTATTGTTGATAGGTAAGACATACAGATAATTTCATTCTTAGATTGCTTTTCAGAACTACTGTAATAATCTACAGTTTCCCCAGCTCTTAAGAATATGTTCCCTTCACCTACTATGCTGAAGAGCACTTGTTTTTATCTCTCTTTCTAATCTTTCCATTCTTGTTGATGCAAGAAAGTTCCTTGCTATTTTATTTTGCTTTTCAATGCCTACTGATGGGTTCACATATATATTTATATACTTACCAGCCATTCAAGTTTTCCTTTTCCTACTCATATATTTTGACCATTTTGCCATTTGGGTTCCCATCTCTTTCTTGTTATTTGTCAAGTGTCTTTTGGATAGAGTGGATATTAATTCTTCGTGACTTCTTTGTCTTGAAAACATCTTCTCTCAATCTGCCATATGTCCATGAACCTTGTCTATAATGTTTTTGGTTAAACAGAAACACTTTTGATGTAGTTAAATACATTTGCTTTTCACATCATGTGCTTTGGAGATTCTAAGAAGGCCTTCCCTATATCCAAGACCATTGAAAGTGACCTGTTATTTATTTTCCTTTATTAAATCTACAGCTTTATCTTTCCCATTTAGGATTTTAATCGATCTATTGATGATGCTTTTCCTCTGCAGAGTACAGGCTTCTTACGGTCTCCCAGCACATGAAGCTGTCTTCCATAAAAGAAAAGCTCAGTAGTTCCTAAAGGGTTTTTATAACTTAGAGAGACTGAATGCTCCTTTAGTCCAAATATCTACCACATTGATAAAACTATGTATCTTTTAATGTGACTGATTTTATTTTCTTAACTATTAAGTCTAAATGTACAGGAATAGCACCTCTATCTCCAGTACCTAATACATATTGTCTCCAACACAGTAGACTGTAAATATTTATTTTATAAAAGGAGGAATATGATAGTCTTTGCATTTGTCTATAAATTTTAGAAAGAGGTAAAATGATGTGGAGTCAACTCTGAATTCCCAGAACATAGCTGCCACCTTCTTGGTCTATGACTGAAGACAGATTAATGATCCTTTCTGCTTTGAAAGAATGTCAAACAGTGGAACAACAACAAAGTGGCCAGAAGGGGAGGAATAGAGAAATTAAAAATCCTATATGTATATTTCCTATACATTTCCTATATATATAGGAAATATGTCAAGAAAATAAAGTTCAATAAAGAGATTTGGAAGTCTAAGATTACAGTGTCAAGGGAGTCAGTGTGGAGTTGGGGAGAAGGGTGGTAACAACACAACAGAGTTTAGAGGCAAGGACTTTGGAGCAAAGTGGTCAGGGTTCAAATCTAAAATTAAGAGTTAAGGAACCTTGGGTGATTTACTTCAGCAGTGAAACAGTAGTCACCACATAAGTTTACTCTGAAATCAGATTTCAAAATATCAGATCATAAATATAAAGAACTTTGTTAATAACTCTGAGAAATCCTGGTTTCTATAAATAATAAAGCAGTTTAATAAAGGATGACATGAAGGCCAGTTGGAGAAAAGCATCTGGGATGTGACTGAGATAAGATATTATACATTTTATAGAAGTCAGGCAATGTCTTGTTCTAAGTCTATCTCAGGGAGAGAAACATTCACTGAAATTTTATAAACCCAACATCCTCAAGTTTTCTCTCAACTTTTTCTCCCTCTGATTCCATGCTGGGTCCAGAGAAGAATCCAGAATTCCATGCTGGATCCAGAGAAGAATCAGGAAGCATTGACATCAGGAAGAAAGGAGCCTGGAGAAGTATGTCAGGCTCAGTTATAAAGGACTTTATGAATCATGCTTGAGTTTGGATATTAGAAGTTTTCAAAGAATGCATAATCAGAATTGCACTTTAGAAAAAAATAAGTCTGAAAGCAATGTAATAACAGGGCTCAGAGGCCAGCCACTTGTATGATTAGATGATCACTTCACATTCAAAGCCTCTCTCAATGGAAAGAGGGTGGGTTTTAACAGAGAAACGGGTTTCAGTGTTTGTGGGGAAAAAATGAAAGTGGGATATCCTAGCAAGCATACACCAAAGATCTTAAAGAGTTCAGCAGAGGTATGCAAAATCTCCCTTTGGAATGTTATCTTAAGAAACCATTCTCCAAATGGAAATAAATAAATAAATAAATTTTTTTCTTTGTAAGCAATGGAAGCACCAAAAAGAAAATTATTTTCAGGTTACAAATTCTAGTTTTCTGTGTGAAAAAAGAAAAAAAAAAACAGAACAAATACAGAATTTAAAATTTTATCTCTCCTACCAGGTGGCACAGTCATAAAGAATCCACATGCCAATGCAGGAGACACAGGAGACACGGGTTCTATCCCTGAGTCAGGAAGATGCCATGGAGTAGAAAATGACAACCCACTCCACTCTTCTTGCCTGGAAAACTCCATGGGCAGAGGAGCCTGGTGGGGCTCACCATACAGTCCATGGGGTTGCAAAGAATCAGACATGACTGAGCGACTCAGCATGAAGCATGTACATGGTTATCTATAATAGCCTGAAAATAATAAATAAAGCACATTTCCCATTTAAATGTGTTTTATGAAAAGAGTAAAGGAAAAGATGAATCAATGAGAAAACAAATGGAAGGAAGAAAATTTAAATGAATGCTTACATTTAGGAGGGCCTGAATTTCAACTCCCTATTGAGGAGTGCTAAAGCAAACTGAGCTTTGCTTTATGAAATGATCTGGGATCTGATTTTAGAATGGAAACTTAGCTGCCTGTGCATGGCCATTTCTAAACTAAGACCAAAAATTCTATCATTTTTGTGCCTTTGAAATACTTCTAGTTTTCCTACTGATGTTTGTTTATTCAACTGAACAGTAAATTAAAGATTTAAAAATATGTATTTATGGACTCAGTGGTACTATTGCATTGTGAATTTTAATTTTATCCTAAATAGAAGTGAAACATCTCTGCATACATCCTAAAGTTTATGCCTGATGCTCCATCTAGAAACTTCTAGAAGACAAAGAACCTATTGTTCTCAATCAAAATGGAATCCCTTGTGCCAGACACAGTGCCTGAACACAATGGATAGTTAATAACTATTTGTTGAATGAACCATTGAGGGAATGAAGAAAGGAAGGGGGAACAGAAGATTATCAATATAAATTATATTCAACACGTGCAGACAAAGGGACCTCCAATGGTAGTATTTTTCTTTGGGAAGAATCAGTGATACTCATTGGCTCGTTTGTTGTTTTCTTCCCGGGGTACTTTTCTGTCTTCCATAATATTTCAGTTCAGTTCAGTCGCTCAGTCGTGTCCAACTCTTTGCGACCCCATGAATCGCAGCATGCCAGGCCTACATGTCCATCACCAACTCCCAGAGTTCACCCAAATTCATGTGCATTGAGTCGGTGATCCCATCCAGCCATCTCATCCTCTGTCGTCCCCTCCTCCTCCTGCCCCCAATCCCTCCCAGCATCAGGGTCTTTTCCAATGAGTCAACTCTTCGCATGAGGTGGCCAAAGTATTGGAGTTTCAAACTTAGCATCAGTCCTTCCAATGAACACCCAGGACCGGACTCCATAATATTTAAGGGCTACCATTTCTAGCCCTTACAAAGCACTTCTAATTGCTCTGAAATACGATAGATTACTGATAAGTTTTAAAGTAGATATTCTTTACTAACAGAAAAAAAGATATTCCATATGATTTGTGATAACATTGCCCATAGAGAAAGTGTTAAGCCAATTTGTCAGCAATATATTGATTCTGTGACACAAGTTCAAAAAAAAATTTTTAACAGTGAAGGACAGACAGATTCCCTAGGATAAGGAAGAGAGCAGGAGGAGATTACATGAGGAAAACTGAAAAGAATTAAAAGGGGAGAGAAAATTCAAATGTTGAAAAACAGTGAAAACACATAGAGAAATGTGGCATAGGTGCTGTCTTTCCTATCCTTCCTCCAGATCCATAAAGTTACCAGATTGCTTTCAAAACAAACAGGGTTGGTTTAGTACTCTGCAAATGTCCCATTTTAAAGCATTCTTTCTGGAAGAATATGAAAGTAAACAATATATTATATTTTTGAAACATATTTTGGATTTTGTCTAAATAATTTTTGGTTTTGTTTTTTAGGAGCAGCTTCAGCACCCTCAAGTAAGTGTCTTGGCATTTGTCAATTCTAATATATATTAATCTCCTGAAGGATCCAGGGAACTTTTCACAAAATGTCTACTTTCAATTCAGGCTGTCTATCTCATTTCAGACTCCCCTATCTCAGTCTCCTTTCTTTCCATTTTACCCAGAAGTCCCACAGTTCATGGAGGAATTTGGGGGAGGTAAAATATTTAAATCACAAAATGAAAGAACAGGAAATAAAGTATCTCCTGGTTTTAATTAAATGTTTTTAAAAAGAAAAGAAGTTAAAAATTAAATTGAAAGAAATTAACTGATGAATTTAGGAAACTGTGGTCTAAAGTAAGACAACAGTTACAATGCTTTTCGGGTTTTAATTCCCAACAAGATAGTGAGGGGAAGAAGGCACTTGTTGAGAAGCAGTAGTCTCCTTCCCAACCCTCTTAAGGTCTATCTCTACTGCAACTAAAGTTGAAAGTGAAAGTGACTTACGTATGGACTGTCCATGCAATTCTCTAGGCCAGAATACTGGACTGGATAGCCTTTTCCTTCTCCAGGGGATCTTCCCAACCAGGGGATCAAACCCAGGTCTCCTGCATTGCAGGCATATTCTTTACCAGCTGAGCCAGAAGGAAAACCCAAGAATACTGGAGTGGGTAGCCTATCCCTTCTCCAGACAATCTTTCCAACCCAGGAATCAAACTGGGGTCTTCTACATTGCAAGTATATTCTTTATCAACCCCGGCAAATATCATAGAGGATTTGATCCATCTAGTGGATCTAGACCACTGATGTTCTTAAGAAAAGAAGATTATCAACATTAAATATATACCATATTCAAGAATAAAAGATTAAAAAGAAACTTTTCACTTTAAAAAAGTTTGTAGTAAGTACTTATATCAATAATTTCCCTTTCCATTTTCTTCATATAAAAACACCTTGGTCTTGAACAACATAATAGCTTAGTATTACCACTTAAGCAGAAGAGAACACATAATTCTTCCTCTCCCTTGCTGTGGGATTAGTGCCACTTAAAAAAAAATAACTCTTTATAACTGAAAGGAAAATAAATATGAAGTGAATATATATTGATAAAATTATTTATCACAAAAATTGGCATTCATCTTGAAAAACAATATTCAGTGATTCAAACAAAAATGAAGAGGTAGCAGAGAATAAAAGATACAGATGTAGCTGAGCAAAGAAAGGAAAGGAAGAACTTAAATTTGCAAATACCAGTCAAAAGAAGGCTTTCAATTCTTGACAGAGCAAAGAATTGAAAAAAAATTAGAATGAGCTCACCTACCCAACTGTCCCTGAAGCCTACCAAATTGAGGGGTCATAAAATCCCAAAAACCAAAGCCATTCTTAAAGTAGTAATACTGAACTTATGATACATTTCAATATAACTGAAAGTGTTTGTCGTTTCTCAGGAAAATAATTTATGGTCTAAATAATGACTCAGTAACTGATCCAGAAGTTTAATCTAAATTATTTCTTTGGTTTATTTAAGCCAAACATTTATTATCTCTTAATAAATTCTAAAAAATGTTCTCTAAAATACATCAAACAAATAAAAAAGATGGAGAAATCTAAAAATAAATGAGCTGGGTATACAGGAAAGAATGCTAAAGATCCAAAAACATGAGTTAACTTTAAAAATACAGATAAAGAGGCACTCTTTTGTTTTAAGCTATCAGTTTGCAAAAGATTGAAAAGGTTTACAGAGTATAATGTTTTTAGAGTTTGGCCAAATTTCTGTTTCTATGCCCTATTGATATTAAGGTTTAACTTTTCAAGAGTACATTTGGCAATGTTTCAAAAAACAAAATG
The DNA here is from genome assembly GCF_049115385.1 of Moschus berezovskii. Classification (NCBI taxonomy): domain Eukaryota; kingdom Metazoa; phylum Chordata; class Mammalia; order Artiodactyla; family Moschidae; genus Moschus; species Moschus berezovskii. The sequence continues at coordinate 38,456,430 of NC_142482.1, forward strand.
CACACACCCTTTGACTAAGAATTTATACTTCCAGAAATGTTTTCTAAGAAAAAAAGGACAGCGTTTCAAAGGTATATGTATTAGGTGGCTTATCACAGCATTATTTATAATAATTAAAGTTTGAAAATAATATTTAATATGAGGTTGTTATAAAATTATGAGATTTTATAAATAGAAATTATGTAAACATTTAAATGATCTTATAAATCAATATTATTGACATATAACTGTCAAATCTTTTTACATTAAAAGATCACTGTAGTAATCTCAATGTATTTGTCATATGCTAATATACTATAAGAACCAGTTGTTTTTCTACCTTAAGTAATGCTACCATTTCTAAATCATTTTTAATGCAGATTCCTTGAAAACCTGTGAGACAGCTAAGGAAAGTTCCAGCTTCAGTCTTTCAAAATGCTAGTTTAGTGATTGTTATCACTCAAATGGAGATGGTGCTTTCTTAAGGAATCATAAATATTATATAATAATTTTCTCAGAAAAAGTTCTCCTTTTCAGTTTACATCTCTATTAATTTTAATGATACACTCTAGCTATATTCTACTGAGCAATTACCAATTTCTTGAGTTGTATTTTTCCCTCTTCTCAATTCAATATTTGAAAAGATACTGTATTTCAAGGACCTCTTACCTAACCCTTTGTGTGTGTACAGCTTCACAAATTTTATATTATTGGGAAGGCAAATTTAATGACTCAAGCTTAACCCAAAGCAAAATGTTTGATATGAAAAGATCAAAATTACTTAAGACGTTAATTATGTACTTTTATTATATGCTCTGTTATATTTTCAGGTAATTTGAGAGAATGTTCAAAAACAGAGGCAAAAAGTGGCACTGGAGAAACAAGAAAAACTACCCCAAAACAGGATATTTATTTGAGAATTCAAGTAGTTCCACCACAAAATAGCCAAAGTGGTTCTAAATACCAGCATAAAAGAGATTTAACTGGCTCTGAGGAGAGCTATGAAAAGGGACAAAAACAGAAGCCTGGAGTGAAAGTTGAAAAGCTTCCTGAGAAAACTCTGAGTAAAGAAGGGAAGAGAGTGAAAGATGACAAAAGAAAAGGTATTGGGGATGTTATGGACAAGGAAAATAAAATAGAAAAGGGCCAATCAAAGAAAGGAGATGGTATAAAAGATGAAGGTGAAACTGGGCAACAAAGGGTGAATGTGAAAAAGAAAGGAGATGAGGACACAGATAATAAAGACAAGAAGGGAGATGAAGACAGGGAGCACCAGGACAAGAAAGAAGATGAAGACAGCAACAAGAACAAAGACAAGAAGGAAGATGAGGACAAGACAGAGGGCAAGGACATGAAGGGAGATGAGGAAAAGACAGAGCACAAGGACATGCAGGGAAATGAAGACAAGACAAAAACCAAGGACATGAAGGGAGATGAAGACAAGACAAAAACCAAGGACACAAAGGGAGATAAGGACAAGATGAAAGTCAAGGATAGAAAGGAAGATGAGGACAAGACAGAGGACAAGGACATGCAGGGAAATGAAGACAAGACAGAGCACAAGGACATGAAGGGAGACGAGAACAAGGCGGAGAACAAGGACATGAAGGGAGATGAGGAAAAGATAAAAAACAAGGACATGAAGGGAAAGGAGGAAAAGACAGAGGACAAGGACATGAAGGGAGATGAAGACAAGATAAAAGTCAAGGACATAAAGGGAGATGAAGATAAGATAAAAGTCAAGGATAGAAAAGGAGATGAGGACAAGACAGAGCACAAGGACATGAAGGGAGATGAGGAAAAGACAGAGGACAAGGACATGAAGGGAGATGAAGACAAGATAAAAGTCAAGGATATAAAGGGAGATGAGGACAATGACATGAAGGGAGCTGAGAATAAGACAGAGGACAAAGATATAAAGGGATTTGAGGACAAGATAAAAGACAAGGACATAAAGAGAGAGAAGAACAAAAAGAGCAAGAATATCAAAGGCGAATCTATGAAAAAAAGAGATAAAATAAAAATGAGCAAAGAGGACAAGGATATAAGCCAAAGAAAAAGTTCCAGGCAGAAAAAGGACAGTAAAAAGTCACACTGAAGTAAAACAGCACAAGATTTTATAAACTAACAAACAGAATTGAGTAATTTCACTCCAACACTATCAACTTCAAAACTAGCTTCCAGTCTTTTACAGTATCAATTAAAATGATAGATTCCTCACATTTCTTTAGCCACAAAATTTCTGTTTCTTTGCTTGCAACCTGGCAAAAGATCCTTCATAAATTTCATCTTTTTAGATCTCTCAATTTCAAACTTCAGCTTCCAAATGTAAATTTTTCAAAATGTAAGTCCATTATGTATAATTGTCAACAAAACACAATTTTTCTGAAATAAAACCCTGATAAAGAAATGTCAAGCTCTTTTTCTCAACTAAGTATGGTATTTCCTTATTTAGGTACTTAGGTATTACTTCCTTATTTCAGTTCAGTCGCTCAGTCATGTCCGACTCTTTGCGACCCCATGAATCACAGCACGCCAGGCCTCCCTGTCCATCACCAACTCCTGGAGTTCACTCAAACTCATGTCCATTGAGTCGGTAATGCCATCCAGCCATCTCATTCTCTGTCGTCCCCTTCTCCTGCCCCCAATCCCTCCCAGCATCAGAGTCTTTTCCAGTGAGTCAACTCTTCGCATGAGGTGGCCAAAGTATTGGAGTTTCAGCTTCGCATCAGTCCTTCCAATGAACACCCAGGATTGATCTCCTTTAGAATGGACTGGTTGGATCTCCTTGCAGTCCAAGGGACTCTCAGGTGTCTTCTCCTACACCACAGTTCAAAAGCATCAATTCTTTGGCGATCAGCTTTCTTCACAGTCCAACTCTCACATCCATACATGACCATGGGAAAAACCATAGCCTTGACTAGACGGACTTTTGTTGGCAAAGTAATATCTCTGCTTTTTAATATGCTATCTAGGTTGGTCATAACTTTGCTTCCAAGAAGTAAGCGTCTTTTAATTTCATGGTTGTAATCAGCATCCGCAGTGATTTTGGAGCCCAAAAAAATAAAGTCTGACACTCTTTCCACTGTTTCTCCATCTATTTGCCATGAAGTGATGGGACCAGATGCCATGATCTTTGTTTTCTGAATGTTGAGCTTCAAGCCAACTTTTACACTCTCCTCTTTCACTTTCATCAAGAGGCTTTTTAATTCCTCTTCACTTTCTGCCATAAGGGTGGTGTCATCTGCATATCTGAGGTTATTGATATTTCTTCCAGCAATCTTGTCCAGCTTGTGCTTCTTCCAGCCCAGCATTCCTCATGATGTACTCTGAAACTGTTTAGTCTCTACTAAATGCAACATCCATAGAGGAATACAAGAATATCTTCATCAGAAGATAAATATGAGAATACTAAAACAATATTAAAAAACAAATATCAAAACATGATTCAGAAAGTCAAATACAATAGGAAAAATTCAGGAGAGAAAAATCTGTTTGAACAGAGGTAATACATAAAGGACTCTAATAGGCAGTAAAATTTGAGCTGGTCATCACAAAAAAGACAAGTAGGATTTGTATATTATTTGAGGCCCGTGGATTAGTAATTCCTCTAACAAAGTATAAACTTCAAAGAAAAAGGAAAATCAGTATTTTACCATTATCTTCATCCTCAGTGCCTGCCACAACATTTACTAAATTGAATTGACTGGGAAAGGAAGTGAGGGAACAATAACAAAAAAAAAAAAAAGATTAGACATGAAAACTATATTCTATAGGCAGGGAGTAGAGAATTTGTATATAGCAAAGCTCCCCAAAGTGTAGTCCCCAGACCACAACTAACATATACAACGACTTCAGATGGTACCCAAGTAAACACTGTAATAATAACATTTAATATTTATCATAAGAATTAGGAAAAAAGTATATCAAACACATCAAGCCCTTGACTTTGAAGAAACTGTAGATTAGGATAAGACTCAGTAAAAAGGTGAGTTAATTTAAGGAAAAATATTGAAGAGAAAATAGTACACATCTTCTTAGATATGGCCAAAAATATGACAAATGGTGGGATCTGAATGATTGAAATTTGGCAAACACTGAGAATATTAGAAGAAAATAAGGTTGGAATTTAAAACCAGGGTTCTAGAGGGATTTGAGCTTTTTATTTTATTTATTTGATAGGCAACAGAAATACCAACATAAGCTGGGATGACTTTCAGAAAGAGTAATTTGGTAGTTTAGACCAGAGAAAGGAGGCTGAGAGATCCATAGAAGACTACTGTAGTGACTATTGTTGCTGTTGCTGTTTAGTCACTAAGTTGTACCCAACTCTTCGTGGTGTCATGGACTGTAGCCTGCCAGGCTCCTCTGTCTATAGGATTTCCCAGGCAGGAATGGGTTGCCATTCTTTCTCCAGGGGATCTTCCTGACCCAGGGATCAAACCCACATCTCCTACACTGGCGCATGCATGCATGCTGTTGCTTTAGTCATAACTGACTCTGCAACCCCATGGACTATAGCTCCCACGCTCCTCTGTCCACGGGATTCTGCAGGCAAGAATACTGGAGTGTGTTGCCGTGCCCTCTTCCAGGAGATCTTCCCAACCCAGAGATCAAACCCACATCTCATGTCTCCTGCATTGGCAGGCAGATTCTTTACCAATAGTGCCACCTGGGTAGCAAGATTCTTTACCATTGAGCCACCAGGGAAGCACATATTGCAGTGACATAGCCATAAAAAGATAATAGCCTAAATTAATTTGGAATAGATGAGATAAAATGAAAGAAACAGATGTGAGAATCATCTTGAAAAAGAAATGAACTTACTTTGACAACTAACGGAATGTATATGACATGGATAAACTCAAAAGGGGACCCCAGGTTTTTTGACATTGGATAACTGGTAAGATGAAGGCACCATGATCAAAGAAGGGGAATCCAGAGACAGAAAGATACTAAATTGTTTGTGAACCATTGAGACGTAATAAATAATAGCTTTGCACTATCCCTATAATAATTATACTGCATTTGAGAGACTTTCTACAATAACCATTATAAGGCCAATGTAGAGTTCATTTTTTAATTCTGTGAGATCAAGCTTATATTTCCAACTGCGTACTTTAGTACTCCATTTTGATTGACTCATTGAGCAAATATATCAAGTGCCTATTACAAGCCAAGCATTGCCTTGGGTGCTGAAAATGCAGTGGTGGGCACAATTCATGCCCTCGTGGAAACTTACTCCAAGTAAAAAAACATTAATCCAATAATAAAACATGTAAAATTGCAATTCTAATAAGCATCATTCTTAAAATGACCTGTAATAGGACTATTTCTACCTAGTCAACTAGGTCAAGGAAGGCATAAACTTAATAAAGCACTGCTTAACAAAGAAAGACAAATATCATTTGGGGAATCTAAAATATGATACAAATGAACTTGTATACAAAACAGAAATAGACTCAGGGACAGAGAAAACAAATTTGTTACCAAAGCAGAAAGGGATAAATTGGGGATTTAGGATTAGCAAATACAAGCTGCTATACATAAAATAAACAAGGTTCTACTGTATAGCACATGGAACTATATTCAGTATCTTGTAACAAACTATAATGGAATATGAAAAAGAATATATAAATATATATATACATATATGTAGAAATGAATCACTTTGCTGTACACCAGAAACTAACACATTGTAAATCAATTATACTTCAATTTTTTTTTTATTTTAAGAGACTTATTAAAAAAAGAAGAAGAAAGTACTGCTTAAATGAAGATCTAAAGGAGGAACAGGAAGCATTAGAAACAGAGGAAAGAGAAGAGTAGGATAGTAATGCAAAGGCATCTTGATGAGCATGCACACAGTCAGTAACAGGGACTGACAGAAGCCCTGTGTGGCCAGAGCACAAAAACCAATAGCGAAGATAGTTCAAAACAAAGCTGGAGAAGCAGGCCAGTAGGTACACTATTTAGAGCCTTTTAGGGCTGCCATCTCTGGGGTCGCACGGAGTCGGGCACGACTGAAGTGACTTAGCAGCAGCAGCAGCAGGACATGTTAAATTTTGTCTTTAATCTTTGACCAATTGAAAACCAACAAAAGGTTTTTAGTGAGACATGATTAGATTTTCATTTTGAACCAAAAATAACTCTAGCTGCAAGTGAATGAGAGTTTGAAGAAGGGCCAAAGTGGTATGAGAAGACCAAATTGGATGTTACTACAATCATATGAAAGATGAAGGTAACCCTGTGGTGTTAGTGGAGATAGAAATGGATAGATTTAGGAGATATTTCCATTTTGTATATATTGAGCTTGATGTGCCTTTCAGGAGGAAATATCAAATAGGCAATTGATAAAGAATCAAGAATCTCAGAGATGTCTGAACTGTAGATATAAACTTGTCATCCATGGGATTGGTAATTGAAAAAGCAAATGAAAATTTTATAACTAAAAAATAAAATAACCAAAATGAAAAATCACTGGATAGGGTTACCAACAGAACTGAGATCACAGAAGAAGAATCAAGAGCAATTCAGTGGTGATTTTGGATCCTTTCAAAATGGCATTTTCAATAAATGGTATGACTGAAACAACTGGACTTCTACCAAACAAAAAAAAAGTAGCTGCAACTTAAATCTCACACTTTATTTTTTTTAATTAAACCAAAATTGATCATAAATCTAAATCTAAAATGTAAACAAACTGTTAAAAGAGAATATAAGACAAAAAATATTGTGACTTAAATATAACATGAAAAGCCATGTTAACAATCCATAAAAGAGCCATAAAAGCCATGTTAACAATCCATAAAAGAAAAATTAGATAAACTGGACCCTTTCAAAATTTAAAACTTTGATTTTCTGAGGAGGGAACTCTGCTTAATGTTATGTGACAGCCTGGATGGGAAAGGAGTTTGGGAGAGAACAGATACATGTATGGGTATGACTGAGTAGCTTTGCTATGCACCTGAAACTATCACAATATTGTTAATAAGCTATATTCCAATACAAAATAAAAAGTTAAAAAAAAAAAACCTCCTGATGAGAAGATGAAAATAGAAGAAACAGACTCAGAGAAAATATTTGCAAAACACATATTCTTGACTTATCTCCAGAAAGTACCAAGAACTCTCTAAATTCAACAGTAAGAAAGCAAACAATCCCATTAAAAACTGAATAAAAGATTTGAATGGACATTTCACCAAAGAGAAAACAAAGGAAAATGTTTGTCAGCATTGTCAGACATTAAAGACATGCAAATTTAAACATAATGAAGTAGCACTAGAGATCTACAAACTGGCTAAAATTTTAAAAGTTCTTATAATACCAACTGTTACAACAATTAGAGCAACTGAATCTTTTATACATTGCTATGGGACTGTAAAATAACACAGCAACTCTGGAAAACAGCTTGTCAGTTTCTTATAAAGCAAAATTTACACTGAATGTATAATCTAGCCACCATCATACTACTGGATATTTCGCCTACAGAAATGTTTAGGCTAAATGTCCACACAAAAAAAGGTACAGAAATATTCATAGCAGCTTCATTTCTAACAAGCTAAAGCAGGAAACAATCCAAAGGTCCTTCAATGAGCAAGTGTATATGGTATACGGCAAAATGTGGCATAGTCATACAAGGAAATACCATAAGCCATCAAAAAAGGAACAAATTACTAACCCAAACACAAATCTGGATGGCCCTCCATGGTGTTATGCTGTTTGAATCTCAAATAGCTATGCATGTATGATTCTATTTATAACACTCTTGAAGTGACAAAATGATTGAGAACAAGTCAGTGGCTGTCTAGGGTTGAAGTTGGGGGAAGGTCTAACAAAAAAAAAAAAAGCCTGAGGGAGAGTCTTTGTGATGATAAAACTATTTTGTATTCTGATAGCACTGATACTTTCATAAAATTGTATAGGTGATAAAATTTCATAGTACTATAGATTCAAAGAGAAGGCAATGGCAACCCACTCCAGTCCTCTTGCCCGGAGAATCCCAGGGACAGGGCAGTCGAGTAGGCCGCCATCCATAGGGTCACACAGAGTCGGACACGACTAAAGCGACTTAGCAGCAGAAGCATAGATTCAAAAGATTATATTAAAACTAGTGAAATCTGAACAAGTTCTGTAGTTTTACTTAATAATACTACTCCAGTGTCGGTTTCCTGTTTTTGAAAAATCTGTGATTATGTAAGATGCTATCACTGGGGAAAGATGGGTGAAGGCTACTTTGCCAAGGGGTAATGGGAAATAGATGGAAAAACAGTGGAAACAGTGTCAGACTTTATTTTTTTGGGCTCCAAAATCACTGCAGATGCTGATTGTAGCCATGAAATTAAAAGACGCTTGCTCCTTGGAAGGAAAGTTATGATCAACCTTGATAGTATATTGAAAAGCAGAGACATTACTTTGCCAACCAAGGTCAGTCTAGTCAAGGCAATGGTTTTTCCCGTGGTCATGTATGGATGTGAGAGTTGGACTGTGAAGAAGGCTGATCGCCAAAGAATTGATGCTTTTGAACTGTGGTGTTGGAGAAGACTCTTGAGAGTCCCTTATACTGCAGGGAGATCCAACCAGTCCATTCTAAAGGAGATCAATCCTGGATGTTCATTGGAGGGACTGATGCTAAAGCTGAAACGGCAATACTTTGGCCACCTCATGCGACGAGTTGACTCACTGGAAAAGACTCTGATGCTGGGAAAGGTTGGGGGCGGGAGGAGATGGGGACGACAGAGAATGAGATGGCTGGATGGCATCACCGACTCTGTGGACATGAGTTTGAGTGTACTCCGGGGTTGGTGATGGACAGGGAGGCCTGGCGTGCTGTGATTCATGGGGTCGCGGAGAGTCGGACACGACTGAGCGACTGAACTGAACTGAAGGGGTGGTAAGGTCGAAGCGGCAGTTGGGGGAAGTCGGGTGGTTTGTTTGTTTCTTTGTTTTGGACACACTATTTTTGCCACTACTTGTAAATCTTAAATTAATTTAAAAGAAAAAGATTTTAAGAAGGACGGGAGAAAGGAAAAGCCGCACAATGGATCATATTATACCTGCTGTTCTCGGAGAAAGTACAAGTCAAACGCATTGCATTTGTTCAGGTTTCAGTCAAACTGCGAGATACCAGTGTATATGAGAGATGGGAAGTGGTGGGAAAGGAACTTAGCTCTTTAGAAGAGGCGAGCGCAATCTCTCTGCCTGAGGCTGATCCTTCAGAGAATTCCTTTGCAAAGCCAAGGCTCTTTTCGGTGGTGGGTCTAAGGAGCGAGATCTCGAAGGCATCCTCCTAATCACACGGAGCAGAGCTGGGACAAACCGGCGGAGAACCACAGTCTCAGGTTGCAGCAGCTCCGGGTAGAGCTCTTTATGGGGTTCCCAACTACAGTACTACCAGGCCCCTCGCCAGGCTCCTCTGCGTCAGGCTCCTCCGCGTCAGGCTCCTCCTCACCTTGCAGACCTTGAGTCATCCTGTGCGGACCTAGCGTCGCCCTTTACTATCCCTGACGTTAACCTCTCCTCTCAGTTTACAGCTTTGATTTCTTTCTCATCACACTTTCTCGTCGTCACCCTATTTCCCTCATCGCCTTGTCTCCTCGGTTTCCCCTTCACCGCCTTCTCCTCTCATTTTCCTGACACCCCCCCCCCCCCGCTCTCAGTTTCATCCTCAACACCTTCTCCCCTCAGTTTCCCCCTCCCTGCTTTCTCCCCTCACAGTTTTGCCTCACAGCCTTCTCTCCTCATAATTTCTCCTCAGCCCCTTCATTTCCGTTTTCCCGTCACTGCCTTCTCCCCTCAGTTTTCCTCTCACCATCTTTTGCCCTCAAAATTTCCTTTCACCACTTTCTGTCCTCAGTTTCTCCGTCACAGCCTTCTCCATCTCAGTTTTTTAACCCTGCAGGACACTACGGAGAAGGCAATGGCAACCCATTCCAGTACTCTTGCCTGGGAAATCCCATGGACCGAGGAGCCTGGTGGGCTGCCGTCTATGGGGTCGCACAGAGTCGGTCACGACTGACGCGATTTAGCAGCAGCCGCAGCAGGACACTATGGGGACTTCCTGGATAGACACCTCTGACCCTGTCCTGTGCTTTAGTTCCTCTCTGAAGTATCTTGGTAATAATATCTCATGGACATTCCTGAGTTATTTTATAGATGGAGAAACCCTACCAAATAGAAGAAAGTAATTACTTGACAACCTTGAACCCAGTAGCCCCTAGACCTACTGGCGCCTAAGGATTAAGGATATGACACTGCCCCCTTACCGCACCGTTTACCAGTCAAAGAATCGGGCAGCAGCTCCCACACTCTGGGAGGACCATCCCTCAGCTTGCCTTTAAAAATGAATTGCTGGGTTTTCCTGGTAAGTCAGTGGTAAAGAATCCTCCTGCCAATGCAGGAGACACAAGTTCCACCCCTGGACTGGAAAGATCCCACATGTCACAGAGTGACTAAGCCCATGCTCCACAATATTGAGCCTGTGCTCTGGAGTCCGGGAGCTACAACTACTGAGCCCATGTGCCACAACTACCGAAGCCCTCACACCTCACAGCGTATAGCCTGTGCTCCACAAGAGACACCACTGCAGTGAAAAGCCCTCGCACCACAACGAAGAGTAGCCCTGGCTCACGGCTACTAGAGAAAAACCTGCACGGCAACAAAGACCCAGCACAAATAAAAATAATTTTTAAAAAAAAATTTTTTGGTGAACAGCCAGAATATATACATTCTTTTAGTATTTTATTTTTATGACAAGAAAACTGATAGAATTTGGAGTCTTATCCTCGCAATTGTCAAACGCCAGCTGTTTTTGGCACAGAAGCCGAAACAAGCAATGAGATTTCGGGCAGGTGGAGAAAAAAGAAGACAGAGTAACAATTCAACAGGGGCACAGACTTTGAGCAGCAGCAGAGACTCAGAGAAGCAGCAAAGCAGAGAAAACTTTACGTCTTAGATGCTGTCCACTTAGCACTTGTTTCTTTTTGTGAAGACTCCGCAGAAATTAATTGCACTGGTTGTCAGAAATATAGAAATGCAGAATTAGATTTAGGCCAATACATGTAATGGAGGTGTGTACAGAAATCATTGCCCACCTCACAGCCTATAGCCTGTGCTCCACAACAAGGGACACCACTGCACTGAAAAGCCCTCGTACCACAACGAAGAGTAGCCCTGGCTCGCCGCTACTAGAGAAAAACCTGCACGGCAACAAAGACCCAGCACAGATAAAAATAATTAAATTTTAAAATAAAAAAAATACATTTCTGAACCATCTGAGAATACAGCTTTTAGAGTACAAGCAGTCTGCAATCCCCTGTACCTCACCGTACAATGAACATTGCACTTTCCTTCACTACAACCCGGTGTCAGTAGATTGACTTTACTGCATTGGCAAGTGAACTCAAGTTTGGTTCGGTAATAATTTCTCCTCACTGCCTTTTCTGCCTGTACTGTGTGCTCATCACATTCTCAATTTCCCCTTCATACTCTCACCCCCTACATTCCCCCTCCCTGCCTTCTCCTCTCAAAAATTTCCCCTCACTCCCTTTTCCTCTCACAGTTTCTCCCTCACTTCCTTTTCCCTTCATAATTTCTTTCTCACCTCCTCTCCCCTCAGTTTCTCCCTCACTGCCTTCATCCACAATGGTCTCCCCCTCACCCAATTCTCCCTTCAGTTTCACCCTCACCATCTTCTATTTTCAGTTTCCCCACATTCCTTTCTCCCCTCACTGTCGTCCTCACTGCTTCTCCAATGCATTTTCCCTCTCACTACCTTTTTTTCAGTTTCTCCCTCAAAGTCTCTCCCCTCTTTGTCCCCTTCAACATGTATTTCCCTCTCACCACTTTTTCTCTTCACGTTTTCCTCTAGACTTTCTCCTCTCACAGTTTCCCCCTAACTACCTTCTCCCCTCTCGGTTTCCCTTCACTACCTTCTCTCTTCACACTTTCCCCTCATGCCCTTTATTCCTCACTGTTTGCCCTTACTGACTTATACCCTCAGTGTCCTCCCACGTATTCCCCCTCATCACCTCTCCCCTCACTGTTTCCCTCTAACCACCTTCTATTATCATAGTTTTTCCTCAACCTTCTCTTTTCAGTTTCTCCTCTCTGGCTTCTCCTGTCACAGTTCCACCTTCATAACCTTCAGTTCAGTTCAGTTCAGTTCAGTCGCTCAGTCGTGTCCGACTCTTTGCGACCCCATGAATCACAGCACGCCAGGCCTCCCTGTCCATCACCAACTCCCGGAGTTCACTCAAACTCATGTCCATCGAGTCGGTGATGCCATCCAGCCATCTCATTCATAACCTTGTCCCCTCACAAATGTGCCCCTCACTGCTTACCCTTCTAACCCTTCCCCTCACCACCTTCTCTTCTCAGTTTTTCCCTTCACTGGGTTTTTCTGTCACAATTTCCCCAACTCTCACATCCATACATGACTACTGGAAAAACCATAGTATTGACTAGACGGACCTTTGTTAGCAACATAATGTCTCTGCTTTTTAACATGCTGTCTAGGTTGGACATAGTTTTTCTTCCAAGAAGCAAGGGTTTCTTAATTTCATGGCTGCAATCACCATCTGCAGTGATTTTGAAGTACAAAAAAATAAAGTCTGTAACTGTTTCCATTGTTTCTCGATCTATTTGCCGTGAATAGGACCTGATGCCATGATCTTAGTTTTCTGAATGTTGAGTTTTACGCCAACATTTTCACTCTCCTCTTTCACTTTCATCAAGAAGCTCTTTAGTTCTTCTTTGCTTTCTGACATAAGGGTGATGTTATCTGCATATCTGAGGTTATTGATATTTCTCCCGGCAATCTTGATTCCAGCTTGTGCTTCATCCAGCCAGGCATTTCTCATGATGTACTTTGCATATAAGTTAAATAAGCAAGGTGACAATATAAGCCTTGATGTACTCCTTTCCCTATTTGGAACCAGTCTGTTGTTCCATGTCCAGTTCTAACTGTTGCTTCTTGACCTGCATACAGATTTCTCAAGAGACAGGTCAGGTGGTCTGGTATTCCCATCTCTTGAAGAATTTTCCACAGTTTGTTGTGATACACACAGTCAAAGGTTTTGGCATAATCAATAAAGCAGAAGTAGATATTTTTCTGGAACTCTCTTGCTTTTTTGATGAACCAACGAATGTTGGCAATTTGATCTCTGGTTCCTCTGCCTTTTCTAAATCCAGCTTGAACATCCTGAAGTTCACAGTTCACGAACTGTTGAAGCCTGGCTTCAATTTTGAGCATTATTTTGCTAGTATGTGAGGTGAGTACAATTATGCAGTAGTTTGAGCATTCTTTGGAATCAGAATGAAAATTGACGTTTTCCAGTCCTGTGGCCACTGCTGAGTTTTCCAAATTTGCTGGCATATTGAGTACAGCACTTTCACAGCATCATCTTTCAGAATTTGAAATAGCTCAACTGGAATTCCATCACCTCCACTAGCTTTCTTCATAGTGATGCTTCCTAAGGCCCACTTGACTTCGCATTTCAGGATGTCTGGCTCTAGGTTGGTGATCACACCATCGTGATTATCTGGGTCGTGAAGATCTTTTTTGTACAGTTCTTCTGTGTATTCTTGCCACCTTTTCTTAATAATTTCTGCTTCTGTTAGGTCCATACCATTTTTGTCCTTTATCGAGCCCATCTTTGCATGAAATGTTCCCTTGGTATCTCTAATTTTCTTGAAAAGATCTCTAGACTTTCCCATTCTATTGTTTTCCTCTATTTCTTTGCATTAATCACTGAGGAAGGCTTTCTTATCTCTCCTTGCTATTCTTTGGAACTCTGCATTCAAATGGGTATATCTTTCCTTTTCTCCTTTGCCTTTCACTTCTCTTCTATTCACAGCTATTTGTAAGGCCTCCTCCGACAACCATTTTGCCTTTTTGTATTTCTTTTCCTTGGGTGTGGTCTTGATCCCTGCTTCCTGCACAATGTCACAAACTTCCATCCATAGTTCTTCAGGCACTCGGTCTATCAGACCTAATCCCTTGAATCTATTTGTCACTTCCACTGTATAATCGTAAGGGATTTGATTTAGGTCATACCTGAATGGTCTAGTGGTTTTCCCTACTTTCTTCAATTTCAGTCTGAATTTGGCAATAAGGAGTTCATGATTTGAGCCACAGTCAGCTCCCAGTCTTGTTTTTGCTGACTGTATAGAACTTCTCCATCTTTGGCTGCAGAGAATATAATCAATCTGACTTCACTATTGACCATCTGGTGATGTCCACGTGTATAGTCTTCTCTTGTGTTGCTGGAAGAGGGTGTTCGCTATGACTAGTGTGTTCTCTTGGCAAAACTCTATTAGCCTTTGCCCTGCTTCATTTTGTACTCCAATGCCAAATTTGCCTGTTACTCCAGGTATTTCTTGACTTCCTACTTTTGCATTCCAGTCCCCTATAACGAAAAGGACATCTTTTGGGGGTGTTAGTTCTAGAAGGTCTGCAGGTCTTCACAGAACTGTTCAACTTCAGCTTCTTCAGCGTTACTCGTCAGGGCATAGACTTGGATTACTGTGATATTGAATGGTTTGCCTCGGAAACGAACAGAGATCATCCTGTCGTTTTTGAGATTGCATCCAAGTACTGCATTTCAGACTCTTTTGTTGACCATGATGGCTACTCCATTTCTTCTACGGGATTCCTGCCCACAGTAGTAGATATAATGGTCATCTGAATTAAATTCACCCATTCCAGTCCATTTTAGTTCACTGATTCCTAGAATGTCTACGTTCACTCTTGCCATCTCCTGTTTGACCACTTCCAATTTGCCTTGATTCATGGACCTAACATTCCAGGTTCCTCTTTACAGCATCGGACTTTACTTCCATCACCAGTCACATCCACAACTAGGTGTTGTTTCTGATATCATTCCCATCAATTTTCTCTATCACAGCATTCAGTCATCATGGTACTCTCTGACTGTTCTCACTCAAGGTTTTTACTCTGCCTCCTTTCCTCAAACTTTCTCCTCAGACCCTTTCATTCTTCAAAGATTCTTCCTCACTGATTTCTCTACTCCCAGTTTCTCCTCATAATTTTTTCTTGAAAGTTTCCCTCAAGAGGCTTTTCCTCATAATTTCACCTCATCTCATTTTCCCTTCATGTTTTCTTTTTCACTTCATTTTCTTCTCACATATCCCCTTCCATGTCTCCTCCTCTCACAAGTTCCTTGTCACTGACTTACGAGCTTACACTTTCCCCTCAGCCTTTTTTACCTCAAAATTTGCCCCCACTGTCTTTTTTCCCTCAGTTTCTTTTCACCATCTTCTTTTCTCAGATTATTCTCCTCATGACCTTCTTTCTCACAATTTTCTTCATCGCCAACATTCCTCATAGTTCCTCTTATAACTTTTCTGAGCTTCTATCGGAGTATACAAGGAAATGATAATTTATATTCATCCAACAAATATTTATTAATTAGACATATATAACAGGAACTATAACCCCAGACTTTGGGGATACATGTCCCTTATGAGACTTACACTCTGGAGGAAACTCAGGCATCAATCAGGTAGTCAGGACTAACTGTAAATTGAAATAACTGCTCCAAAATTAAGAAAAGGGATTCTGTGAGATCAAATAATGAATGCATTCCATTTAGACAGGAGAGACAGCCTGAGCACCAATTGAATGAAAAGCGAAGAACTACAGAAAGAACTCAAGGGAGAGGGTAAGATAAAAAATAAATTTGTTTAATTTATGGTTACCAAAGGGGAAATGGGGTGGGGGGGCAGGAATAAATCAGGAGCTTGGGATTAGCATACATCCTCTATGCAAGACACATCACTCACCTTGAGATCCAGAACATCAAAAATGGTTATAATTTCAAAACTGTCCACACTGTAATATAAATTTTACAGCACACAGACACCACGAGTTTAGATATCTTTGACAATATTTCATTCAATAATATTAACCAATAAGAACGTGTAGAAATTGAACATCTAATAGGAAGTCACAGTAGCATTTTTAATACAACCAAAATAATAAGGATTGCTCACATTTTAAACAGTGAAACATTTTAATTGTCCAATTCATTAGGGAAAAAATGTCACACACTTTTATCACCCCAGTGAGAGCAAAGCTTCAGACAGTTGATACTGAGACACTTTGGGTTTTTTTCTTTCTTTTTTTAAAGAAATTTCATTTAGTTAGGCCATTTCCTAGCTTCTTGGCTTACTAGCTTATAAACAGTACAGCAACAAGGCAGAATCCTATATGCATTAAAACCCATTTCCCCTTTATCATCTTTGGTGAGAAGACTCATGAAAGGACACTGAGAGCTGATAAGGCATTATCAGGCTACATGTGTTTCTACCTCACACATCACTGACTGGAAGGCTTACATTATTCAAGTCCACGGGGTCAAAATTTTGTTTCTGAGGGCCATTTTTCTTTGAGGTTTTAGCAGAGCTTGTTCAGTTACTTTGGAAGCTGGTTCTCTTGGAAAAAACAGAAGTTCTCTAGACATTGAAGTTCCATGGCTTGAACTCGGCAAGAGAGTCATAAAATCCTGGCTTCTCCATGGTAAAACTTGAGATCAAAGAGTAGAGTTGCTGACAGAGGCTGTGGAAAGTGGGGTGGCTGCTGCACACTGGCAGAGCAGAGAGCGTGTTTAGATTTGGAGAGACTGTTGGAATGCTCCTGCAAAGAGGAGAGGTGGTCAGACACAGGCAATCATTAGCAATAAAATTAGGACTCAGTGTGAGACATTATTCTAGGGGACACTGATCTGCCTGGTCCCCACTGTGCTACAATGGCACCTGAGGCTGTTTTAATCCCACTCTGCATTTCCTCAGGGCTATCAGCCTGCACACAGAAAGTTCCAGAGGATGTTACAATTTCAAAGAGGTTGTCTCTCATCATTATGTCACTTGGTTTACGTTCCTGGACTTTATGAACCTCTTTAAGTGGTATTATATGGAGAGGTTCCATTTCCAGGTCAGATCTAAGATAACCTGTTGTGTTTTTATCCAGTTGAAAATATCTTCTCTTCCAGTTTTTCATCACTGTTCCTTGTTTTACACAATGTCCAGCTTTGATAACTGCACTATCTGAAGGTGGTTTAGGAGTAAAGTAAGGAAGATAGATTTGTGACTGCTTCAACTTATTTCCGTCAATAGTTTCACCACCTTCATTTGCTTCTTTTTGAATTGCAGTAAAAAGCCTCTTGATGAAAGTGAAAGAGGAGAGTGAAAAGTTTGGCTTGAAGCTCAACATTCAGAAAACAAAGATCATGGCACCTGGTCCCATCACTTCATGGGAAATAGATGGAAAAACAGTGGAAACAGTGTCAGACTTTATTTTTTTGGGCTCCAAAATCACTGCAGATGCTGATTGCAGCCATGAAATTAAAAAACACGTACTCCTTGGAAGGAAAGTTATGACCAACCTAGATAGCATATTAAAAAGCAGAGATATTATTTTGCCAACCAAGGTCCGTCTAGTCAAGGCTATGGTTTTTCCCATGGTCATGTATGGATGTGAGAGTTGGACTGTGAAGAAAGCTGATCGCCAAAGAATTGATGCTTTTGAACTGTGGTGCTGGAGAAGACTCTTGAGAGTCCCTTGGACTGCAAGGAGGTCCAACCAGTCCATTCTAAAGGAGATCAATCCTGGGTGTTCATTGGAAGGACTGATGCTAAAGCTGAAACTGCAATACTTTGGCCACCTCATGCGAAGTGTTGACTCACCGGAAAAGAGTCTGATGTTGGGAGGGATTGGGGGTGGAAGGAGACAGGGATGACAGAGAATGAGATGGCTGGATGGCATCACTGACTCGATGGACATGAGTTTGAGTGAACTCCGGGAGTTGGTGATGGACAGGGAGGCCTGGCGTGCTGTGATTCATGGGGTCGCAAAGAGTCGGACACGACTGAGTGACTGAACTGAACTGAACTGAACTGAACTGAATGATGGCCACACTACCAACAGCATCAGTTCTGTAAGACATTTGCTTCTTCTCACATTCACCTTGGTGACCTGTTATCAGAATGAGGCTGTGATACTGACTGCTTTGATATGGTGATTTTTATAGCTTTGTTGAACACATTTATCCATTCTACTAGGTCCTGCTGATCACTGACTTATACGAAATAGTTCCCCATCCCTGCATTCATAACTTTGAAATGTAGGTAAATTAGAGAACTTCCCCATTGCTCAGACAGTAAAGAATCCTCCTGTAATGGGGGAGAACCAAGTTCGATTCCTGGGGCAGGAAGATCCCCTGTAGAAGGGAATGGCTACCCACCCACTCCAGTATTCTTGCCTGGAGAATTCCATGAACTGAGAAGCCTGACAGGCTACAATCCATCTGATCACAGCCAGACACAACTAACACTTCCACTTTTTTTTAACGGCTCCACAATTACCAATCCAGAAGGTAAGTTCTGTGGATTATCCATGTATCATACAAAACTATCTCCTCTAGTACCCAGTATGAAGTACCTCCAAAGAAATTTCGCAATCTATTCATTTTCTTTAATGTCTGGAAAACCACAAAGGCGATTCTCATGATCCACGTAAGTCATTTCTAAGCTTGACCAGCACTCCTTGGTCCCTCAAGCCTCACAGCCACTTCAACCTGCGCTGTGCTCGCAGACCCCACCCCACTAACCCCGCCCAGGCCCACGGTCCCACAGACATTGAGCTGCCTGAAGCAGTCTGTGTTTTTTCCATTAACCATTACCATTGGACTTGGAAGTGCAGAGAGGCAATACAATGATGAGGGGCATACAATGACCATGGCTTCAGCTCTTGGTCAAAGCTTTTTGCAATTCACCCTGCCTCTGAAAATTCTCTTCTTCATTTACATCTTACTTCCAGCTGCTGCTAACAGAAATGAAAAACCTAGATCCTTCTCCTTAACTCTTTAAATGAACACAACACAGGTTTTTTACAGGTAACAAAAATTTACTGAGATTTGGGGAAAACGGGTGTGTTTTATCCATCCCAGAACAGGAAATACAAAAAGTAAAATATTAGACTCCTTAAAACTCCATCAGCCACCCATTTCCCTGAAAATTTTTGGCTGACCAGCTTTTCTGATTTGATAGTGTCCATCCTCCAAAATAGAACTGGGAACCAACCGTCACTCTCTGGGTTCTATTTAACAAACTCAAACTGGATAAAGTAACACCACCAGGCTTCCCTGGTGGCTCAGCCTTAAAGAATCCACCTGCCAATAGAGGAAACCTGAGTTCAATCCCTGGGGCAGGGAGACCTCCTGGAGAAGCAAACAGCAACCCATTCCAGTATTTTTGCCTGGGAAATCCCGTGAACAGAGGAGCCTGGTGGGCTTCAGTCCATGGGGTCACAAAAGAGTCAGACACGACTTAGCAACTAAACAACAAAAACATGACATTAGTCTGCAGAGTAATTCAACCTCTCATCATTTAGCATATCCAAACTATAAAAGCTTCATGAAATATTTTTCATTACTAAAAGAAAAACGATGTCCCATAGTAAACTTCAGGCTACCCTCAAACCAGCTCAGAGAGTCAACTTTTGTAATCTGTTACCTGAGCACATGGCATGAACTGAAAATGTTCATAACCACAAGCCCAAGAGCTTGTCTCCAGAGCAGGAGGGCGAGACCCCCCAGCCATCCAGGCTGCACCTCAGAGCCCTCTGTCACAGGGGGTCTGAAGCTCCAGGAAGACCCACAGCAAGGGTCCAGGACAGTGGCAGGCCCTATGGGGAGACAGCGTCGGGGTTGCAGGGGAGCAATGGAGAATCCGCCCCGGGGAGACCATCAGCACCAGAGCCTGAGCTGAACCCCGCCCGTGGGAGGCTCACAGGCTCCTCCAGAGAAGGATTGCTAAGGGCAACAGGGAGCCCTTCAGACCCTCCCACCTTGGAGCAGATGGTGAAGGACACATCTCCTGACCTAATCTTGAAGTATGGAAAGAGAGTTCCAGAGAAGGAAGCCTGAGGGAAGGAGAAAATGTGGGAGCCATCAGTCATGTTGTAGAAGGAGACGTCCCTTTCCTGGTGGTCCAGGAACACCCCCACCCTAAGCCTGGGGTGGGAAGCCTGCGTGAGGGATAGCAGAGCCTGAGGTACAGTACAGGCACAATATCCTCTTTCAAATCTCCCCACAGCCCAGAACCCCTTATCTGGGGATTCTACATACCAGCCTTTTCTGTTCACACCTTCCCCACAGACCCCCAGGGCCCACTCGCCTTGGCCTCCATCACTGATCTCCACCTCCCAGTAACAGCACCCTGATGCAATGCCCTCAAAGCCCAGTACACTGCAGGTATCTCCAGAGTTCACTTGGGAGTCCTTCCAGGTCACACTTGTCTTTTCATGAGAGACGACAAGGTCTGAATGGGCAGATCCTGGATCCAGAGTGACAGGCCCTGCAGAGAAAGTTATCTATCATTCTAGGTCCTCCCCTCCCCAAGAACACACAACCACCCCTCAACCCGGAATCCCAGCTGCATGGGAGGAAGGCTAAGCACCCTGACAGTAGGAACTTGTGATTCAAGTCAATGGGCCTCCAAGCAGGAAAAGGACCCACAAGACTGATTTCAGGGTGAGATATGTCACAGAGCCCTTGAGAACCTACTCTCCAAGGGCTGAAGGATGTCTATTTAGCATTCAATGTCAGCCAAAGTCATCAGCCCCATCCATGTGTGACTGTCACCACCACATCCCACCCCACACTATTGATGGTGCCAGCATCTATATCACCACTGAGAACTGAAGGAGAGGCCACAGGACAGCAGAAGGAAAATCCAGAAAAAACACAAAGTCACTCACAGGCCTGGAACTGCTCCTTCCGCCAATCTGCAAGGAAAACACACGTTTCTATCAGGGGTTTATAGAGACTGTTCATATCAAGGTCAGTGCTTAGTATCATGAAGCATACTTTTGAGAGAGTTATAGGGGGAAATGTTTTGGAAATATTCAACTGATGCCTGTATTTCTTTTCACACACACACAGAACCATCATGCTGCAAACTTACTATGAAGGCAAGGCTATAAATCTTAATACTGAGGGGTTGAAAGGCTTGATATCAATCTGAACATAAAGGTCATTGCCCAAACTTCACTATAAAATAACATATTCTCAAGTCTTTAGCCCCACATCCTCAAAACTAGGTTTTCTGGAGAAAGAATTGGGGAGATCAAAATTTCCAAGGTTCTTATGCAATAATGAAGAGCTAATTGAACTGAGCATGCAGATTACCTCTAAGCCAGTGGTAGAGAGAATATAACAGCTGAACCAAACTCAGAGAATGACTATAAGTCATTAGTGAAGAGAATTTGGGATACAGCATCAGAGAAATCTTTCTCAGTTAGGAGACAATGGAGAGATTTCAAGGAAAGGAGAGAGATGTTTAAAGTGAGAAAGACAGACATGCAGCGAGAGGAAAGACACTCATGAATTCTCTTCTGCTTTTTGCAGGGTTAGTGGAACAAAAACATTTCTACCTATGAGGGAAAACCCAAAATATTGGATCTAGTCATCTGCTTCCCCCTATAATTGCCCAGAGAGTTTGTAAGATTCCGGGAGAACCACAACAAGAGGACCCCAAAGATGTCCATGTTCTAAACCTCAGACTGTGTGAATACACTGTGGTAAAGGGAACTTTACTAGGATGTGACCAAGGGTCAGGGAGAGATAACCCAAATACCTAGCCAAGACCTGCTGATCCTCAGTCAGCCCCAAACCAAGGATGTTAAGGACCAGATCAGACTGGTCTCCCCAGGACAATGGCCTGATATGACTAAAGAAGAGTATAAGGACCTCTTTCCCAACTGACCCAAGGCCAAATAATTTCTTCCAACCTCCATACTCGCTTTTGGGAAAAAGAAAGGAAGTTCAACAACCAAAGCAAAGCCTATATGTCATAAGACACTGAAATGTCTGCACTGAGAAAGCTGTTGCCTCCAACAGGGTGGAGAATCGGGAACAAGATTAGAACATTTATGGAAATTAGGAAATGCTCTTTTTTTGCAATTTTGGGGTATAAATTTATTACACCATTCCTACTTAATACAGGTTCATGCAGAAATTGGCATTCCTTTTATTTGCCTGATGGAAATAAGATCACATAAAGTGACCTATTCCATGTGACCCTTTGAGAAAAAATGAACTTTAATTTATTTTGTTCTTCATCAAGACACTAGTTGATCCCTAGCTATAAATTTCTATACCGCAAGTGATAGAGATTAACAACAAGAAAAAGAGGGAGGAGAAAAAAAAGAAGAGTTGGCATTTAATTGTGAGACTCCACATGTATCAAGTGTGATGCTATTCTTCATTTGATTGCTACAGCAAATCATTAATACATTTTTTCCAATTTATGAATAAAAAGAGATCTGACATTTGACCACCTCCCACTTGACATGTGTCAATACGAAAATGTTGATTCTAGCTTAATGGGGTTTATCTTTACAAAACAGATGGTTACACAAGGTATACATTAAAAACGTGCTCTTAATCTAGTAGGAAAGGGAGAGATAGTAAAAGAGGTCTGTCTGATCCTCATGTTTAACATAAATCCCAGGGTGAATCAGTAAGAATCTCTAAGGTGGAATCCTAAATCCTCACGCATCTGGCTCCCAGGTATTTTCACCCTTGGTTTACCCTTCTCTGTCTCTCACAATCTATATTCCTGTCTATAAACAGAAACATTCCAATCAGAGAAAGGGCATACTGCACAGGCTTACAGGGTACAGATCTTTAACTCATCCCAAAGCCAAAGGGTTCTCAGAACAACCTACATTACATTAGGATGCCGCATACCACACTCCTGCCCTAACCACTACAGGAAGATTGAGATGGTCTCATTATCAGAGGTAAACTGAATTACATGGTTACTTTAAAATGGCTTAAAAACAAATATGCCTTTACTGAAATTTCTTAAAGAGATATCAAGGAGTTGATCACACTTTATGCACCCAAATAATTTTCACACCTTCTGTGTGCTCCCCAACAAACCACCATGGCTGTGACTTGTGGTCTCTCTTCCACCACTACAGTTCAGTTCAGTTCAACCGCTCAGTCATGTCCGACTCTGCAACCCCATGAACCGCAGCACGCCAGGCCTCCCTGTCCATCACCAACTCCCAGAGTCCACCCAAACCCATGTCCATTGTGTTGGTGATGCCATCCAACCATCTCATCCTCCATCGTCCCCTTCTCCTCCCAACGACTGAGATCTTTCCCAGCATCAGGGTCTTTTCAAATGGGTCAGCTCTTCACATCAGGTGGTCAAATTATTGGAGTTTCAGCTTCAACATCAGTCCTTCCAATGAACACCCAGGACTGATCTCCTTTGGGATGGACTGGTGGGATCTCCATTCTCTATAAGACAAATCTCAAACACAGCATTTCCTCCTCGTCTCCTCCTCTCTTCCTCCTTCTGGTCTTTTCTTCCCTGATTTGCTTCCCACCATTTCTCTGTGAAACAATTTTGTCTCCTCTACATTTCTTCTTTCCCAGTCTTGGCCCATGGCCCCTAATAAACCCAATCAAAAATGAACCCATCAGCAAATACAGAATTCTCTGAAAAGAAAGATCACGGTTGTTAAATTTTTGTCCCTGTCACACAAACATATACAGAAGATTCTGAATAGAATTTAAGAACTTTCATAGACCCTCACCCAAGAAGGCCATAAACATCCCATAGTTTTTGGACCCCAGATTCAGAATACCTGCTCTACAGCAACTAATTCCTCAGCAACCAAGAGGCTTGGAGGATGAAACTCAGCCTGGACACAGAGGCAGAGCATGAGGAGGTAGGGAGAGGATCAATATCTCAGAGGACCAGGAGAAAATAGGAAAAACAAAACTAGAGCCAGAAAGGGAAGGAATCAAGGAATCAAGGGCCCCCTTGGGAAGAACTGAGCCCTAAGTAAGCAAGCATGACTTCTGAAAACTTCCAGAGATGAGCAATTCCTGATCCACACAGTCATTCCCTGCTTCTATCTCTCCTCACTATTGACCCCTCCAATGTCACTTTCACAAAAAGAAGTACCAGTTGCACCAGGTGTTTGGAGAGGGTGCTGCTATCCCTGACAGTGCCCTGCAGTAGAAGATGGGCAGGATGGAGGCACATCTGTGTTCCAAGGAGTCCCTGCAGTCTCCAGTTGGAGGCTACAATGGTGACAAGAAGACCAAGGACACTTACCCCACCCTGGTGTGGGGTCCCCTCATGGAGAAGGGGGCAGAGTCTAGGTTGGGGAGGGGAGGCCACAGGAACTCAGATCCACTTACCTGCATACAGCTGGGCCTTCCTCCAGGCTGAAAGGGAACACACTCTGGTGAGACCTCAGCCAGAAGAAACCTGCTCAGTGTGAATCTATTGGCCCTTGCCTCCCCTCTGCTCTGCAGGTGAGACTAACTACAGTAGGGGAGAGGCTAGAGAATAGGTGACCTCCTGCCATGTGCAGACAGCCAGTGTGGTTGGGAATCCCCTGGAGCACAGGTCAGGTGGCCTGTACGCACTCCATACTGACTTGCACCACTGTCCCACTGCTGCGTGTGGGACACGCTTAGCTATTCTTGCCTCAAAACCCTCAAGAATTCTTATTCTATCTACATTCACTTTTGCTAATTCTACTATATGTCAAAACATTTTAGGGAGTAAAATATAAATTATTATACAATTTTAAGAAAGCATTATCATATTCAGTTTTTTTCCTGGAAAAAATACATTTGGGAAATAACCTGACATGGGAACTATTTTAAGAAGTGTGATGAGCTCTGGGTAAAAGTGGCTAATCTTTCTCAGATGAAATACTTCTAGAGATAAACACTATTTGGGGGTATTGACAGTTCATTCCATGGCATTTCTGTGCATGGTCACCTCAGTTCTGCCCTATAACTTTTTAATCATCACCCAAGAAACTAGAGGGAATGGACTCCTTGGACAGTGTTTTGGGATGGAGACAGGAGGTCACACTCCTAAACTCACACTCCAAACTCCTAAATAATCAAGCGGTTATTTGTATAGCTCCTTTAATGAAATCTCACAGTACATGACTTTTGCTTCTGGGTACTGACTGAAATCAGACGCACAGAAGAATAGTAAACTATTAATATGGTGGGTCAGTCAGGGTTGGAATAAGACCCAGGGTGCATGATAGACTCTGGGGTCATCATTACACCCAAGATCCCAAGATCCCAAGAAATGGTTGGGAACCAGAAGTCCAGACCTGGGAGAGCCCATGCACGGGTTCTGCCTCCTAGAAGCTTCCACATCTGCCGCAGGGAAGCGGGTCCACATTTCTGTGCCTAGACAGAATGGAGGAGAGGGACGCCTTGGCACAGGTAAGACAGGAAACCCAAGGACACCAGAGAGTCACTCACCAGCCAGATAAGCAGATTTCCTCCTCTCTGAAAGGCAACACACAGGAAATAGGTGAGCTAAGAACCAGACTGTCTCCTATGAAGGGGATGCAGAGAGCTCAAGAGGAAAAGCAGAACTTACTAAGTTCTTCCTGAAGTATAGCTGAAAGAGAGTGAAAAAAAAAAAAAAAGCATGAACTCCAATCCCTAAGAAAAAGAATTCACAAAATACCACCTCTCTGCTTGTAACATCTGGAAAAGACCTTCTAACTGCAGACCCATTGGAGCTTCCACGGCTCCAGCTGTCCACCCAGGTCTCCCCAGCCACCTGCTCTGGACTGGGCTTGCCCCAGAGCCCTGGACTCAGGCCCTGTGGTCAGCTCCTCCCTCACAGCACCGGCTGACACATTCACCAGCCTTGACCCCTGTCCTGCCTTACCTGCGTCCTCCAGCACCTTCTCCTTTGTCTGACGGTCCTGCTCAGTAGTCTGGCACAGAGTCTCCTTTTCTCGCATCTCCCGCACCTTCATGGAATGTTCTCTCTTGGTGTAACATCCAGCCCCAAGGAGCAAGATCACCAGCACAGTCAGGCTCACCGAGAAAGCCAACTTCCAGGGAGAGGCGTGGGGGAAGAAGGGCTCTGCGGCCCAGCCAGACACCCAGTCAGGGCCCCCGCCCAGGACAGCCCAGCCCGGAGCATCCAGGAACACCCAGCCCCCTCCTCCAGCCCTCCTGGAAGCCGGGAGCACCTCTGACCTGGGATGAAAATGGCCATGGCCTTCTCCTGGCCCAGGACGGGGTTGAGGATGGAGCAGGTCACGTCCCCCACAGAACTGTCTCTCACCACCAGCGCCGCCTCCACACTGAACAGCCCTCCAGCATCCTGGGTGTGGGCCTCGGAGAACGCCAGAAACTTCTCTCCGCTGAGGTCTCTCCACTGCACCTGGGGCTTCGGGAACCACCCCGAGGCCATGCACACCACGCGGACCCCATCTTCCTCGGGCCCTGTGATGCGCACCTGAGGGGCAGAGCCCACACCTGCGGGAGGCAAGATGGAGAGCCCAGGAGCCCAGCCGTGCCTACATGCGCACAACGCCAGGGGGCGCCCCGCACTTGGCATTCTGGGGGCTCTGGGAACAGTCTGCCCCCACAGGGAGCAAGGAGGCGGCCCTGTCTCAGAGAACAGAAGGAAGAAGCACGGGGACCATGGGCTCAGAGAGCTAAGTCCCTTCTCCCCAGTCGTTCAGGCGGAAGGGCTGATGCCGTGTAAACAGGGGGAGGAATGTGGTCCCAGGTCCACCCTTACCCTTGACTTTCCTCACGTCACACTCTCTCAAGAGGCCATCTGCTTCCACACCCACTGCCTCTCTTTGTAAATCACCACCAAAATTAAGTCATCTAACAACCCTATATCCTGAACATCCCTTCCTTTTATCCACCCAAATTCCTCACATATACTTCCAACTCATAATTCTAGAACTGAATATGTGATTTGGCTCCATCTGTGATGGATTCTGTATAAAAATATTACCAATTCTTCACTCCTCTTTATATGCGGCTCCCTGTCTGCCACAGTTTTTGGTGCCTCCACACTCTGCCTCTGGGCCAGTCCTGTGACTCAACTAGCCACTAAGAGATTAGGTCGTGTGACTAGGTTGTAAAGTCCTTGTGTCATCGGGCTGCTCTCCACCAGGGGGAGGACGTGTTTGCTCTAGTGCAGCCCTTCCTGCTGAAACGTTCCTGCTGCTGCTGCTAAGTCACTTCAGTCGTGCCCGACTCTGTGTGATCCCATAGATGGAAGCCCACCAGGCTCCCCCGTCCCTGGGATTCTCCTGGCAAGAACACTGGAGTGGGTAAACTTTCCTAGATCAATCAATAGCCAGTTGAACAAATCCACATGAACAGACCCAGCAAAGGTTCTTATGTGACCTCCTTAGCTGACTGTAATGACAAATAAGAATTAAAAATAACATCTTCATTCTCCTTGTTGAAAATAAAGGCAGAGATTCCCCTTCCCTTGTTTTTATTAGAATATTTACTTGAGAAAACCTGTAATTGTATGTATCTTCTCCCCAGTTTTAAAGGTATATAAATCCTTTTTGAGAACTAGATAAGAATTTTGACCCAGGAATGTCTTTCACTAGGACCTAGAAGCCATCCGTAAATATAAAGTTCAAGGGAAACAGCATCCCAAGCTGTTTCCAAACAGCCATCACCAAGCTACAAGGTGTAAAAATACCTCCTGTCATAAAAACATAAGAATTTACTTTTCCTCTGGCTTAAACCAATTAGCTAACATAGATGGTCACCTCAATTACCAGGAAAATTTAGAGTGAACTCTGTGATAGATGGTGCTATCAAGTCCTCCGACATGACGAATAGTTATTGTTCACCTTAAAAACAAGTATATAATGGGTTGTATCTGCTTGACTTTATAAAAGGGGGGAGATATCTTTCTGTCTCTGCAGTCCCTTAGTAGATTGCCTGTGAAGTCTATCACATTCTGGCTGAATGCCCATTTAGTAATAAAATTGTGTTCTTTCTCCACCAACTGTGAAGATGATTTCTGGTTTGGAAGATTTTGTTTTTGTTTTGTACCCAACATGACCAAAGAGGTATGAATAAACCCAAATAAGATTAGTCAAATACAGCCCAAACTAGCTGTACTCCCTTCATGCCTGAATTAATAAATGGTTATTGTTATACGCCACTGTGATCTTTGTGACTGTTTATTACACAGCATTATCTTGACAATGATAACTAACAAACATAAAGCAAAGAATCTTGCCCACCATCCAATTCTACAAGAATCAAGTCATTAACCTCTCAGTCACTCACTGACAGTACACTCTGAAAGGAATTCAGGGTGAAAATAGGGCAAAGCACTCTGTGCTCTGGAAAAACAGGTCCCTTAGATACTTGGAGATGTCTCACGAAAAAAATATTTAATGAACCTAGATTCTTGCATCTTCCTAGAAAAATGCTAATATTATTAACTGAGATAGCTGATCCTTGTGACAAACAGTAACATTTAACCAAAGTGTATGCTTGACTTCTGGGCTTCTCCAGTGGCTCAGCAGTAAAGAATCTACCTTCAATGCAGGAGCCACAGGAGACATGGGTTTGATCCCTGGGTTGGGAAGATTCCCTGGAGGAGGAAATGGCTACCCACTCCAGTATTCTTACCTGGAGAATCCCATGGCCAGAGAGGCCTGCTGGGCTACAAGTTCATGGGGTCGCAGAGTCAGACACGACTGAAGCCACTTAGCATACTAAGCATGCTTGACTGCACCTGTTCCCTAGCCAAAATCCTGCATAAACTGGCTTCTCCCCCTACCTTACTGGAGCAGTTTCTCAGAGCTTCTGAGAAGCTATTTCCTGGATTATATACCCCTCAGTAAGACCCTGAATAAAACACAGCTCATGGTTCTTAAGCTGTGTGTTTTTCTTCAATCAACACACATAATTTTCAATATTCTTACCACGAAACAACAGCCAATGCAAAACCCTCAGAGTTTCTGCAGTCTCCTCTTCCCCCCAAACTCTGTGTCCCCAAATCCACTCACTCAGCTTGCTCTGCTTTCTAAACATCACAGATGTCTGATCCCCTCGTCCCTCTGTGTGATCCCATTGCCTCTTCTGGGGGTCATCCTGTGACCCTGTGACCCTCGTAACCACATCCATGCCTTCAGCCTGGCTCACCTTTCATCCACCCTCTTCACAGCTGACCAAAGAAATGTCCCAGGCACGGCTCTGTTTAAAATTTCCTCAGTGGTGCATCAACACCCATAGCACAGCATGCGAAGTCTTCTACAACCTAGCGTCTACCTTGCTCCTCAAATTCCTCTCCTCTTCCCCCCAGCTTCCACTGTCTGAGCCCCTCAGGGACCACACACTGCAGCCCCAAGGACTCTGGTTAACTGCTAGCAACTGCAATCACCACACTCTATCTCCTCTCTTCTCTCTTCCTCTCCTTTCTTCTCCTCTCCCCTGACTTCTCATATTCCAGTTCATCAACCTCAAGGGCTCTTTGCGGCCTGATCTAGTGAACTCAGGTGCCCCTTTAGTGTAATTACCTGCAAAATTCTCCTGACCACCAGAGAGCATTAATCAATCTTTCTCTGTGCACCCCTTGCCAAGAACATATCTTTATTCAATTGTTGTCATCTTTTACAACCCTCCGTTTACTCATCTTATCAACCACGAGGGCTTCCTGCTCCAGCCACTCCTCCACCAGCCACACTCCTCCTCCAGCCAACTCTTACCTCAGGTTTCACACCAGGTGTTTCCTCTGCTGGGAACTCTGGTCCCACAGATATCTACGTGGTTAAACCCCTACTTCCTTTGAGCTTCTGCTCAAATTGTCAAAAAATACCAACCTGAGGCCCCACATAACACAAGCCCACCCAACCCCATCCTGGTCCCCTTCCACTGTTATATTTGCCGTTTTATCATAAGTATTAATACTTACCACCTCCTAATTTCCTCTATAACCTATTTATCAAAGTATTTATGTGCTGCCTCTAGAATATAAACTCCACAGAACAGGGAACATTGTTTGGTTCATTGATGTATCCCAGCTGCCTAGGACAGGATGTGACATAGAGTAGGGTTTCAATATGTTTGTACCAAATAATGGAATGAGTGGATAAGCCTCCTGTTCCATATCTATAAAATGAAGGATTGATTGCCATTATCCCTAATGTTCCTCCCAACTCCAATACTCCAGGATCAAAAATATCAAGTCACCAACCTGCCACCTTCAGCTCCAAATTGGCCTCTTCGTAGAAGCCTCCCTTTCTGAAGAAGCAGGTGTACAGCCCATTGTCAGAAACATTGACATTCTGGATACGCACAGCAGCTTCTCCCTGGTTGAGGAGTTCCCTCACCAGCGATGTCCGCCCTGCATAAGGAGCCATCTGCTCCTCCTTCTGCTCGAGTCGGTCTTGATAGATGAACACGGCTTCTGAAAACTTGGAGCGGAACCACCTCAGCTCCATGTCTTCGGCACTCATGGCTGGAAATACACGACAGGGTAGCAGGACTTCCCCGCCCAGCACTGCCACAATGGGGTCCGGGGGGGCGATCACGGTGAACTCCTCTGTGGATGCAGACACAGGAGTGAGAGAGGAGACACAGAGGGAGGGCAGAACACACGCTCAGTTTGACAGAAAGACCTGGGAAGGCTGGGGACAGGTGTTGGGTGGGATGAACCCTGACCTGATAGATTGAGCTGTGATGATTCTGAATTTGAGCTAGACTGATGATAATTTTGTGACCCAGAAAAGATGTCAAAGAGAGTCCCTCATCCATCTGTATTGCTGTCTTCACACCCTTCCATGGAAAATTCTAACTCAATGGTTTCAACCTTCAGCATGCAGCAAAATCAGCAAGAGGGCTTATAAAACCACAATGTTGGGCCAACACCCCCAGAGATTCAGTGAGGTCTGGGGTGGGCCCAAGGATGTGCATTTCTAAACAATTCCCCAAGATGCTGGTACTGATATTCCAGGGGCCTCACTTTGAGAAACACAGCTCTATCCTGCCCCTCTTGGGCAGGACTGAACCCTGACCAAAGAGAATACCTGTAGTCAAAGTCAAAACTCCTTGATCATTCAGTCACATCCTATTATAGCCACACTATTCTATTTCAAAGCTAATTTTATCTGTGTTCATGACTTTCTCCCCGGCTCAAATGTGCACTATAAACTAGACACAAATACTGTTTCCATTAAAAGCCTACCTTCACTTTTTTCACCTACATGTGCCCATATTCACCCCACTGACATCTTCTCAGAGCCCTTGGCCTTCTGAGGCCAGGAGGATGGGCCACAACCTGACCCTTGTGCAGGACGGCCCTGCTGGATCTACAGAGAATGACTTCTCAACTCCTGAGCTGCTCAGAGTTGATCTGAGCCACCATGGTCTCTCACCTGGAGGACAACAGTACACCGGCCTCCCTGGGTCTCCTGTCCTCACTCCCAAGTCTGCAGCTCTTTCCACCTGGAAACCATGTCCCTACTCCACCCAAAGCTTTGCTGAGTCTCCTCAGTCCCTTCAGTGGACCAAAGGCCCGATGGTGATGACACCCAGGGCGTCTGGACCCAAGCTCCTACTTCTCGCCCTCTCCTTCACTTTGCTCTAGCCAAGACTTGCCTCCACAGTCCCTTGAACATTCCAGGCCCACAGGCAGCTTTGCACTGGCTGTTCTCCCTTGAAGAAGCCGTCCTGCCACTGGAACCCTCACAGGCTCACCTCCTCCTCCAGGTTTTATTCTTATCTCACTGTCTCACTGAGCACTGCTGCCCACTTCCCATCTCCGCATGCTTGAATGGCCTCTACCCCATGCTGCTTCACTGCTTCTCCTCTCATTGCTTATAAAAAACTATTCATCATACTGCTTTCACGCTTATATTGTTCATTGCTCCCTGCCACATTGTAAGATTTTACAAAGACACGAATCTGCCTGGTTTGTTCATAAAAAGCACCTACCACATGTTCAACACTCTGTAAATATATGAGAAATGGAAAAAAATAACTAATGAATATGTTAAGTAAAATAAAGATACTACAGAAAAAATGAGGTGAAAGATATTGTCACATATGTCATAGTTGAATTTTTAAAACATCATAAACACCTCATAGGATAACTATCAAGACATTTTGATATTGTCTTGAGGCTTAAAGACTTATAAAGCTTATAGTCTTTATATTGAGGCTTAGTGAAGTCGCTCAGTCATATCCAAATGTTTGCAACCTCATGGACTGTAGCCTACCATGCTCCACCGTCCATGGGATTCTCCCAGGCAAGAGTACTGGAGTGAGTTGCCATTTCCTTCTCCAGAGGATCTTCCCAACCCAGGGATCGAACCCAGGTCTCCCGCATTATAAGCAGACACTTTACCATCTGAGCTACCAGGCTTAAAGACTCAAAAACTAAATAACAATTACTGGTTTGGGGAGCATCATAATTTTTCTAAGAAGGGACTTCTCAAATAGCAACTGATGGAGAGAACCAGCCCAGCTCCCAAGAATCCACACAGGAAGAGGGGTGGGGTACACTCACGTGCGAAACCCTCAGTGGGCAGCTTCATGAAGAGGAGCAGGGAGGTGAGGTGGCAGAGCACAGAGCTGTGGAAGACGTCCTCCATCTCCTCAGAGCTGTGGAGACACAGGGAGGGAGGCAGACCCAGGGCTGGCCCAGAGCTCAGGGACCCCGGTGTGGAGGAGGGCTCAGGGCCACAAACAGTCCTGCAGGAGCAGAGGCCCCCATTGGATCCCTGTGCTGATGAGGTGCTGGGCTCCCCTCAACTCTGACACCCAGAAAGCACTGATCTTGGGCTCCTCCCAGCCCTGTAGAAGCCTCTGTGGGGTACACAACCACAAGGTTTGCTTGGGAAAAATGCCCGCCTTCCCTTCCCACCCCTATGGCACCTGCACCCCAGCCCACTCTGCCCAGAACACCAGGTGCTTCCTTTCCCAGCACCGGGGGCCCCAAGATGAGACCATCCAGCATCTTCCCATTATTCACAACCACCAGCGACACCTGTCCACCAGTTATGGACAGAGACCCAGGTTCAGCTCCTCACTGTGAAGTACAGCCCAGCTCCCACTTGGGGCCCCACAAACGTCCTCCTCAAGGGGACTGTGGGTCCATCAGAGGCACCTTGTGCTGCCTTTGCTGCTGGGTTAGTTCACCTGCACTTCAACCCCACCCAGCCCTTTCCTGCAGGGACCAAGGACATGGACCACTCCCAGGTGCCCAGTCAGTCCCCACAGACAGTTTAATCCTCATCCACACTGTCTTTGAAGAAGATTTCTGCATTGGGGTTGGACATCCCAGTGGAAACAGAGCAGCCGAGGAGAAAAAATGAATCCTCGTCAGAGAAAAGACCCCAAATGCATTCCTGTCAAAGTGGAAGAGGAGGCAGCTTAGGGTCCTGGGAAGGACAGACTCTGGGAGCGGAGTGCTGAGTCCTCCCCCAAGGCTGAGCCCCTGTCTGTGTGATGACCTTAGTCAAGCTTCTTAATCTTCTGTGCCTGTTCCTTCATCAACAAATTAACAGCATCTAGATCCCAAAGTTTTCATGAGAATCACATGAATTAGAGTCACTACAGGGAATTAGAACAGTAGCAGATGCTATACCAGTAACAATAAAACCAATGAATGAAGGTACACCCCTCACTGTGGCGGTCCTGGGTCTCCCTAGAGCCACTCCACCATCCAGTACTGCCTACCCTGCCCCCAACCCCACCATCTGCTCAGCCTCCCCCTCAACCCTGCCGCTCCTTGCTTGCTCTTCTTGCCCACGAGTGTCTCCAAAACCCACTTACCTGCTCTGAAAGGCCGGGACTTCAGAAGCGTCTCTAAACTCAGCAGCATGAGAAGGTTCAGGGACCCTGGCAGACCCCAAATCTGCCCTGAGAATCTGCACTTAAAGTTAGTCATTCAGAGCCCCAATTCTGATCCAGATCCAAGTCTGAGTTCCTCATGTCTGGGGGCAGGTGGTCCCAGGAGAGTGGAGAAAGAGCAGAGCCCGGCCCAGGAGTGTCTGCAGAGACCAGACCGTGGGACCCTTGGAAACGATTCCGGACAGCTCAGTCCACCCTTCTCTGGTTCCCTTACTATTGGAAAGTGAAACCTGGAAAAAGCAGTTCCAGCAGACTCTGCCCCGCCCTCTGGACAGTCAGCCAGTTATCAAGAAGAAAACACCCTGATCAAAGCAGCAATAAGAGAGTGGATTCAAGTAAAGCTGAAACCACCCTGAGGGGGACACATAGACACACAGACTCAATAACCATTCTCGACAAGTGCTCCACTCCAGGCTGTGCACGTGTGCTCAGTCACTCAGTTGTGTCTGGCTTTTTGTGACCCCATAGACTGTAGCCTGTCAGGCTCCTCTGTCCATGGAATTTTCCATGCAAGAATACTGGAATGGGTTGCCATTTCCTACACCAGGAGATCTTCCCAACCATGCAATCAAACCCATATCACTTGGGTCTCCTGCATTGGCAGGCAGATTCTTTACTACTTCGTCACCTAGGAAGACATACTCCAGGTTGGCAGCCGGCTAACCTCGGAAGTGGGGACTGTGTGCAGCACACAGTCTGCCCAGACTAACACCTAGCCCCCGCCTGATTCCATGTCAGCTAGTAAAGTGCACAGGGCACAGCCCCCCGCGAGGCTGCTTCCTTTCCTTCCCCAGCAGAGGACCCAGGAACTCCCACAACCTGGCCCCCCAGGGGCTAACCCCCAGTCTTCAGGTGTTTCCAGGACCAACTCCAGAACCTTGGCTGAATGGACAGTGCCCTAAGGCTTGTTAAGATTGTGTATCACCCATGGCCTGGGTACAGCCATTCAGACCCCCTTTCTGCCAGGCCCAGTGGACACCAGGAAAGGCCTGATTCTCTGGTCTCAAAAAAAAAAAAAACCAACGGGACTGGCTCTTCCTCTCCAGCTCATCCCTTCCTGAATTTTCCTTACCTAGTAAAGGACACCTGTGTTCACCCAGTTTTCTCTGCCAGAAACTGGAAGGGCATCCTTCACATCCCACTCTTGCGTAAAACGTGCTTCCAAAACATTGAAGATTTTTCACAAATTCATGCTAACAGCCATCAGATACTCTCATTTCTCTGCTGACACAGAGTTTTCCTCATGGGTCTCCCGCCCCACCCCCAGCCTCACTCCCTCCAGGTCATTTTCCTTCCAATGTCATGATGCTCCCAGGTCAGTTTATGTCAACTTTATGCCTCACCCTTCAAGGGACCCCTCTGCTTCAACCTCTCCTCCATGGCTCCAAGGCCTCCAACTTTCTGTCTGACCTCATCCCGTGCTTCTCCCAGCTGCCCCCTTACTGGTCTCACCAGCCCCTGGATGATCCCGCCCTCCCCTCCTCCCTCTCATTCCTCACGGTCCACTGTACAGCTCTCACCTCAAATGACCTTGCTCAAGGCACGCTTTGCTGACCTCCTGACCCCCATTATGAGATCCATACACAAGCCTTTTGGGGTTTTGGTGGCACCCTGTCTCCTCCACAGCCTTGACCTGTGTTCACCTGAGGAATGCGGAGGGAATCCAAGAGAGGAGGCACTCTTTCCTGGCATGTAGGAAACACTCCATGAACATTGGTTGAGCTGACAGGCAGGAGTCTCTTCAGCATCACATGGGCTACTCAGCCTCATCCGATATCACAGAACATTCTAGTCCACAGAGAAAGAGGAAGACTGCTAACTCTGAAGTAACAGAGTCAGCCTCTGGAAGGCTACAACAGCCCCACCATCTGCCTATCTCTGCTTTCCTGTCTGCTGCTGCTGCCGCTAAGTCACTTCAGTCGTGTCTGACTCTGTGCGACCCCATAGATGGCAGCCCACCATGCTCCACCATCCCTGGGATTCTCCAGGCAAGAACGCTGGAGTGGGTTGCCATTTCCTTCTCCAATGCGTGAAAGTGAAAAGTGAAAGTGAAGTCACTCAGTCATGTCCGACTCTTCACGACCCCATGGACTGCAGCCTACCAGACTCCTCCGTCCAAGGGATTTTCTAAGCAAGAGTACTGGAGTGGGGTGCCATTGCCTTCTCCAGCTTTCCTATCTACCCCAGAAATAAAGATTTCACTAGTTACAGTCACGGACTGGCAACACCAGGTTCAACCACCACTAATTCTCCCTCAGGGCTTCCCTGGTAACTCACATGATAAAGAGTCTGCCTGCAGGGTGGGAGGCTGTGTTCAGATCCCCTGAAGGAGAGCATAGCAATGCACTCCAGCATTCTGGCCTGGAGAATCCCATGGACAGAGGAGCCTGGTGGGCTACAGCCCCTGGGGTCACAGAGTCGGACACAACTGAACAGTGAAGCACACACAAGCACAAAGCCCCCTCAAGCCTGCCCAGAGTCTCAGGGCCACTGGTCCAGGTCTGAAGTGACCTGGGCTAGTGTCTCTCCCTCCGCACCTCTGCCTGGTGGTTGTCACTATTCTCTTCATCCTACAGCCGAGAAAACCAAGCCTCACAATTCACAACCACATACACCAAATCTCTCTCAGCCGGTGTTCACTCTGGGTTTTTCTGAGTGACCCATTATATTTGTCTCCACAGAGTAAGGACTGGCAGACCCACAAAACCACAAATTGTTGATTAGTGCCCAGAAGTCTGCTCTGAGGTGTTACAGCTCTGGGCAAACCCAGACCATCAGGGTATACCTGAACACATCCCACTTTGTCTTCCCCAAAAGGTCCACTCTCTCTAATATCCACCTGGACTCAGGAATATTTGGAATATTTATATTAACCGCAGGAGATCTAATGAGACAAGTTCAAAAATTAGCCTCCAGGGCCCCCCTACTCTCTATCCCCCACTTACACCACCAATCCCTTCACCACGAGGAGACTTTTTGAGGTCTCAGAAACATTAGAGGGATTTTATGACAACCATATTTTATTGACTACTTCTTATGTGCCAAAAACTGAGCCACACAAATTCCGTTTATGCTACTTCATTGTCACACATGCAGACAGACATGAAGTAAGACATGAGTGCTGCCATCGAGGACTGCTGCTGCTGCTGCTAAGAAGCTTCAGTCGTGTCCAACTCTGTGCGACCCCGTAGACGGCAGCCCACCAGGCTCCTCCGTCCCTGGGATTCTCCAGGCAAGAACACTGGAGTGGGTTGCCATTTCCTTCTCCAATGCGTGAAAGTGAAAAGTGAAAGTGAAGTCGCTCAGTCGTGTCCGAGTCTTCGAAACCCCATGGACTGCAGCCTACCAGGCTCCTCCGTCCATGACATTTTCCAGGCAAGAGTACTGGAGTGGGGTGCCAATGCCATCAAGGACACTTAGTCCAAATCCCTCACAGAGGAGGGAGGGGTTAGACCTGCAGGGAGACTGCCTCCTCAATCCTCCCCCAGCCCTCAAACCCAGCCCAGCCCGCCCCCAGCTCCACACATCTCCACAGGAAGCAAGAACAAGCAGGGACCTTGGACTCACACATGCCCCAAGAGGATCTGACCAGAAAGCTTATCTCACCCTGAATGCCAGCCCTTTGAGTCCATATGGGAGGAGAGAGGGGCGGGAATGACAAAGTACAGGAAAGATTTTCCTGGAAGGACACTTGAACGCACTGGCAAGGTGGACAGTGTAAGGCCGGATCCCGGTGGCCATCTTGGCTTCTCCTTCTCCTCTTCCTTTCCCGCCGGCGGGAAAAAAGTCCCGCCGGGCTCTGACTATTGTACTTCCTCATTCCTTCCCGGCTGCTGGAAAGTCTCTGATGTAACAGCTCTTGACAGAAATCAACCCCGCCTTCTAACCTCCCGAGCGACCAACCCGGTCTCGCCACCTCAACTAACTGACCTATGAGGGACCACCATTCCAAACCTTGCCTTATTCGAAAAAGAATTTCGCTGCTCCTTACTGTGAAGCTATGTAAGTTGCTCTTTGTCTTTGTTTGCGCGCGGACTTCCTCGACCTCACTTGCTTGGGTCCGGGAACCCCGCCCCGGGGCGCCTCGCCATTAAAGCCTGTTACACCACGTATTTGGTGTCTGAGTTCTTTTTATCTAACATCATTGGGCCGTCTTGACCTTACAGACAGAAACAGCCAACTTCACCGACCTCCCCCACCACCCCAGGCATCAGGGTCATGTGCCAGCTGCTTCTTGCTCACTCACCACAAAAGACTTTTTTTCTCAAAATATAAATTATCCTAATGCTAACAGGGTTAATATTTAACAGTCAGAGTATCCCTTATCTTTAATTTGCTTCAAGAGCTTTCAAAACAGTTTCAGAAAAACTCCTAGTCCATAAAACCATAGTGATATAAAATGAATTGTGATTTTTAAAATGTTATAGTAGATGAAAAGAATTAAACTCCTGTTTTAAATAATATGCAATCTGGTAAAGCTTATTATTCTTGACAATTGTTAAGTTGAATGGTTCACTAGATTAATTTATATTGTAGGCAAAGTTTAAAGAATTCCTTTGATAGCTATTTTTAGAAAAACACACAGGCTCCAGAAGCAATTATTTTATTTCAATCTTAAAAGGTTTCTTTTGTTCTCTAACCATGATATCCTGGCTGGTGGGCAAGGTCTGCCCTGGAAACCTGCTGGGCAGAGCCCAAGGGCACACTGGGGACCAAGATCTTCCTCTGAACCTGCACTTCTGTCCCTCTGCTGAGGAAGGAGAGGCCCTCCCACCACAGGCTGTCATCCCCAAAACTGGAATATCCAGCAAAGGTGGCTCAGGACACCCTTAGGCCCCTCAGTCCTTCCCGAGAGCGGGTGCTGCCCGACCCACCCAGAGGTCAGCTGCAGAGTCCACCTGGTCCATGGCACTGACTCTGCCACCCTCTGAGTAGACAATCCACTCTGATTCCGAAGTCTGAGATCCCTTCCAGGAACATGAAAAGGCATCCCTCCCACCCAAGCCCTGAGATTGTTGTTCTTGTTGTTCAGTCCCCAAGCTGTGTCCGACTCTTTGTGATAACAAAAGGTAAAGGAGGGAGACTGAGGAGTCACACAGGCTTACAGAAAATATAATATGTTTTATTTCACCAATAAAAGATTATGATACCAA
This sequence comes from Moschus berezovskii, assembly GCF_049115385.1. Lineage (NCBI taxonomy): Eukaryota > Metazoa > Chordata > Mammalia > Artiodactyla > Moschidae > Moschus > Moschus berezovskii. The sequence continues at coordinate 38,495,293 of NC_142482.1, forward strand.
GCAGGACCCCATGGGACTCCTGGACACAAAAGCCTTTCTGTGCCCCGAATTTCTCTGATTACAGAAAACAGGATTCATTCAACCTCCAAGACCTTCCCTGAGTTCAACAGGCAGGTTCAAGTGGTTGTTAATTAAGGAAGGGAAGGGATGTGAGATAAGAGAGTCAAGAGATACAGTAGTGCAGGCTTGGGGCAAGGTCTGATTCCCCATCGAAGGAAACACACAAAAATATCTTTGAGTTATTTCAGAGATACTGAAACCCTCACCAAGGGGAGAAGTTAATGTTTAATAAGGCTGGTATGCCGACCACAAGCACAGAGACCCCAGATGAGTTGGAACCAGAAGGTTGGTGATGCTGACTCCCACTCACCTCACCACCAACCCATCAGAAGAATGTCTGCTAGCTGATGATGCTTTTTTTGAACCATTACCATAGAACTTCTCAGAACTCCTCCCTCTTCAGGGAGGATCACATGGTTTTGAGGGCATTAGTCCACTGTGGCCACCTTTGCCTGACAAAGCAATAAAGCTACTGCTTTATACTTCACCCAACACTCCATTTCCAAGATTTAATACGGTGTCGGGGTACAGAGGTCAGAAACAGCTTCAACAGTAAGGTTTTAAAGGGAAAGAAGGCAGACAGAAAGAGGGTATAGAAAGGAAAGAGCAGGGGAAAAGGAAGGAAAAAGGGAGGGAAAGAGAAAGGGAGAGAAGAAAAGGACAAAAAGGAAGGGGTAGGATCCTCCTGCATTCCCCTGGCACATGTGGGACCGGACACCAGAATGGACACGTCTGCCCAGAGTGTCTCATGCATGTCCCCAGTCACCGAGATGTCAGTGTATGATTTACAACGTGAGTGTTTGTACTGTCCACATGGCAGTGACCTGTGTACACGCCCTGAGTACAAGACCTGAGTATACGCCCACTCAGTGACCTGGGAAGTCTTTACTCATCTCCCAATCCCATATTTCAGGTCCACCCATGGCCAAGGGTTAGTTAGGCAAGCCCTGCTCAGAGGGATTTGAGTACCAACGTCCGAGAACCACTTGAAGTTCTGACACTTTGGCCTCCATCCCTGGGAGAATCCGAGAAGAGAGGTCTGGGGCAGGAAAAGCAGGAGAGGCCTGAGAGGCTGGTTCTATTTGGGGAAGCACAATGTCTGAAAACCGCCCACTCTGGCCAGGCATGGTAGTAACCATTTGCATGAGTTGTTTCATGACAGGCAGTCCTGGTAAGGAACATGGAATTAATAAGCCACCACCAACCAGAAGAGTTCAGGAAAGGTCAAAAGTTGACACACGTGTCCAACTACCTCCCAGAATCCTTCTCGCTGGCTGAGCAATGCATCATCTTGGCTGAGCAATGCGTGCGCCACCAGGAAGGACTCTGAATCAGGATGATCGGCCAAAGACAGCCAGGAAACTAATCCCATCACCATAAAACCCGAGACTACGAGCCCATGGCAGAGCAGTTCTCCTGGGTTTCCTTACCCTACTGCTCCCTGCCGGGGCACCCTTTTCCAATAAAATCTCTTGCTTTGTGAGCATGTGTATTTCCTCAGACAATTCATTTCCAAGTGTTAGACAAGAGCCCATTTTCGGGACCTGGAAGGGGTCCCCCTTCCTGCAAGAGTTTAACAGTCCCTAGGATGCCCACCCTGTTCCTTCATGTCAGGAGACTTGTCTCCACAGGCTGAGTTGTGAGCTAAAGCCCTGAGACCAGGCCCTGCTCTCTCATGATGTCACCAAACACTCGGGCACACTGATCACCCACTGTCATTTTACTCTGAATATCGCATACTTTATTATAATCCTCAGAGGAAAGTCTTACTTTCTTCAGTTTACAGCTGAGAGACAGAGGTTCAACAACATGAAGGGACCTGCCCAGAGTTAGGTGTGCCAAACCCACAGGCTCCAGGCCTCACTAAAGCGCAACTGAGCCCTAAACAGGGGCCACCAGGTAGGGGTGAACCAGCTCCAGAGGTGCTCCAGGGATCTGGGGGCAGGAAGGGAGGCAGAAGAAATGTTAGAACACCTTTCATCTTAACTCTTTTTTAATGTGTTATTTGTGTTTGTTTTTATAATCTGTACATTTCCACATACTTGATAGCTGCTTGTTGAAAATACATTACTGAAAGGAGTGCATGATCCAGAATTGGAGACCAAGCTCCAATCTTCCACTCCAGAAATCCTCTCTAAAGCAGCAGGTATCGCAGAGGGAGGCAGCAGGATCAACCTGCAGCAGCTGCTTGAGAGGCAGCCCAGAAACAGGGTGCTACAGGGATAGGAGAAACCAGGGGCCAGAAGGGCTGCTTTGCTGGATCAGCCCAGGTTCCACCGGGTTCTGCTGCCCCCTTGTGGCCAGCGCTGTGGACTGAAAAAACGGCTTCCCTGCAGGAGGACACGGAGGGAGAGAAAGGAGAGGCAGACAAGGAATGTTAGAAAAATGGACGTGGACACAGGAAACCACACACAAAAGACTGCAGGCTACAGGATTCCTCATATATGAAGCTAAAGCACAGGCAAAATGCGTCTGTGGTGGCAGAAGTCGGAGGTCCTGGAAGCTTGAGGGGACACTTAAAGAAGGGACACCAGGGAGCTATCAGATATGACCTGTGCGTGGTTACTCGCTATGTGCATTAGAAAAAATTCATCACACTGCACACTGGACACCAGTGCCCTTTATTCCATTCGTTTATTATCTTTTGCTCCCCTGTGCTTCCTTCTTTCTGCCTCTCAACTAAAACAAAAACAGAAATTCTGGGGAGGAGGTATGTGACATTTGGAAAGAGAAAGATGACAGTGATGACACTCGAAGTGATAATTAAGAGAAATCATCAAGGAAGAGTCTCAGGTTTCTATCTTGGGCGCATTCATCCAGAGACTTCAGAGAGGAAAACAACTTTCTACAAACAAAAATGAGGGGAATCTGTGACATTTTCAACAACTTTGCATTGATTTCCATTGTTTTACGAAGAGGTGATTTTCAAATCTACATAAAATCTGGAAATGTTTACTAATTAAATGGCTTAGCTTATCCTCTCCTCTTAATAAAAAATAAAAACCATCTCGAGTCACATGGTGCCTCAAGTGTGTAGAAGGTAGAGGGCAATGTAGTTCTGTGGCTCAGGAGAGGGGATGAGCAGGAGATGCAGATGAGGAAGTCACGAGCAGGAGAGGGAGGGCCGACTTCTGGGGTGTGAACAGGACCTCCCAGATACAGCATCAAGAGGGAGATGAGGAGAGAATCCTGGGAAACTGGAACGTTGTTAACGCTGGTGCAAAGAGACTCTCCAGGGCCAAGAAGAGACACTGGGACAGATGAGTGGAAGGGCTTGCATTGCAGGAGCCAAAAAGGAGAAAGTGACATGGAAAAGGTAGTGATCAGGAAAGTCCAATGACTCAGTTAAATTTTTCACTCAAGTGTAGTTGTTGTATGCTTATTTATAAACTACCTTATTCTAAGTAAAGATTTAGAGCAACTCATACAAATGATTTCAGAACAATGATACAAACTAAGTAGGAGTCGATAAAGAAAACAAAGATGGAAATGTAAGATAAAGTTCTATGAGAGTATATTATAATTATACTTCTTAGAAATGGGCCACATATTTAACCTGAACTCCTAGCAGTCAATACAAAAAGGAAAACATATACATTCAATATACAAACAAATTCTTTATTTTTTAAAGTTCAGTATTTTAGCTCAAATCTTTGTTTCCTTGATTTTTATGGAGTTAGTTATATTCAGTTGTCATTTTACTACAGTTTTAGAACATTGCATGGGTTCTGCTTGTTCAACATTTCAACACTTTTTAAATTTTTTAATAATTCATGTTTAAATTTTTATTGGAGTACAGTTGATTTACAATGTTGCATTAGTTTCCGCAGTGCAGCAAAGAGTACCTGTTTATACATATGCATATATCCTCTCTTTGTTAGTCTTTCCATATAGGTCATTACAGAATACTGAGTACAGTTCCCTATGCTATACAGCAGGTCCTTATTAGTTATCGATTTTATACATAATTGTGTGTATATGTCAATCCCAGTTTCCCAATTTATCCCTCCCCCACCACTTTCTCCACTGGTAATCATACGTTTGTTTTCTACATCTGTCACTGTATTTCTCCTTTGTAAATCAGTCATTTCTACCATTTTTTTAAATTCCATATATAAGCAGTACCATATGATGTTTGTCTTTGTATGACAAACATATTCACTTAATAAACATTTATTTTGAGCCTCTGTATGACAGCAGAAGGAGGAGAGTGAAAGAGCTGGCTTAAAAAAGTATTTTAAAAAACTAGAATCTGGTCCCATTACCTCATGGCAAACAGAAGAGGATAAGGTGGAAGCAGTGACAGATTTCCTCTCCTTGGGCTCTAAAATCACTGCAAATGGTGATTCCAATTTCCATGAAACTGGAAGATGATTGCTTCTCAGCAGGAAAGCCATGACAAACCTAGACAGTGTGTTGAAAAGCAGAGACATTACTCTGCCAGCAAATGTCCATATAGTCAAGGTATGGTCTTCTCAGTGTCACATACGGTTGAAGGCAGAGTGCCAAAGAACTGATGGCTTCAAACTGTGGTGCTGGAGAAGACTCCTGAGAGTCCCTTGGACAGCAAGTAGATCAAACCACTCAATCTTAAAGGAAATCCAGCCTGAATCCTCACTGGAAGGACTAAGGCTGAAGCCAAAGCTCCAGTATTTTGGTTACCTGGCTTCCCTGGTGGCTCAGAGGTTAAAGCGTCTGCCTCCAATGCGGGAGACCCGGGTTCGATCCCTGGGTTGGGAAGATCCCCTGGAGAAGGAAATGGTAACCCACTCCAGTATTCTTGCCTGGAGAATCCCATGGACGGAGAAGCCTGGTAGGCTACAGTCCACGGGGTCGCAAAGAGTCGGACACGACCGAGCAACTGAACGGAAAGGAACGGATGTAAACAGCAGACTCATTGGAAAAGCTCCTGATACTAGGAAAGGTTGAGGTCAGAAGGAGAAGAGGGCGTCAGAGGATGAGATGGCTAGATGGCATCACCGATGCAATGGACATGAACTTGAGCAAACTTCAGGAGATGGTGAGGGACAGGGAGGCCTGACGTGCTATAGTCCATGGGATCGCAAAGAGTCGGACACAACTGGGTGACTGAACAACAACGTGACAGCAGAGTATCCCTAGTCTTTGGGGGTACATGCCCTCTTCCGTGAAACTTACATTCTGGAGGAGATGAACGTCACTCAAAATTATCAGGACTGACTGCAAATTGGTATAACTGTGTCAAAGGTAAGGAACAGGATTCTATAGAGCCAAACAGTGAAGATACTCCATTGAGACTGGAGAGAAAGCCTGAGTTTCAACTGGATGTGTAGCAATGAAGCAGAAATAGAGTTCAGGGGAGATAAACCAAAAAAATAAATCTGTTTCTCCATGGAAATGTCAAGGGAGTGGAGCCCCATCTTACACAAGAAAGTTGATTCTTTGGCAGGCTAGTCTTGTGTGTGGAAAAAATGACCCTTGAAAGTTGGTTACGTTGCTCATAAAGTACTGCCCCATACTTGTGCATAAGATAACATAAACATGTAAAATGTACAGTAAAATATATAATATTGTACACAGATTTATGATAAACCAAAAAATGCATCTTTAAACTTTAAAACTCACCTCAGCACTTGAAGAGAATCAAGGGCTTCCCTGGTGGTTCAGTGGTAAAGAATCCACCTGCCTACAAAGGCTACAAAGGTGCAAGGAGATCCAACCAGTCCATCCTAAAGGAAATCCTGAATATTCATTGAAATAACTGATGCTGAAGCTGAAACTCCAATACTTTGGCCACCTGATGGGAAGAACTGACTCATTGGAAAAGACCCTGATGCTGGGAAAGACTGAAGGTGGGAAGAGAAGGGGACAACAGAGGATGAGATGGTTGGATGGCATCACCAACTCAATGGACATGAGTTTGAGTAAATTCCGGGAGTTGGTGATGGACAGGGAGGCCTGGTGTGTTTCAGTCTGTGAGGTCGCAAAGAGTCAGACATGACTGAGTGACTGAACTGAACTGAACTGACAAAGGCAACATGGGTTTGATCCCTGATCCAGGAAGATCCCACATGTCCAGAGCAACTAAGCCCATGCTCTAAACTACTGAGCCTGTGCTCTAGAGCCCAGGAGCTGCAACTACTGAGACCACATGCTGCCCCTTCTAAAGCCCGTGTGCCCTAGAGGCCGTACTCCACAATGAGAGAAGCCACCACAATGAGAAGCCCGTGCGCCACATCTAGAGAGTAGCCCCTACTTGTTGCAACTATAGAAAGCCCTCACACAAAAAGGAAGTCCCAGCACAGCCAATAAATAAGTAATGAAAAAGGGATCCAAGAATATAAGAAGCTTTCAATTTAGAATTAAGATCCAAACCCCAGCCTTCTCTGGGGGAGAAGGCTTCTCTGTGTGTCTTTTTAGGCTTCTCTTCCAATCTGTAGGGGAAGAATATTTAGGTATATTATACCTGCTATTTCACTGTTTCCTATTTTTATGTTAATAACATGGGATTTTTGCAATGTACTTATCCTTAAAATTATCTGTATAAAAGGGTTTTGCTTATACTTAACATAAAATTTTTCATTAATTTTTAAATTATAAAAATACATAATTTTCATGAAGTCATATACATGCCTCTCAGACAAGTAGAGAAGTCAAAGAATTTATTCAGAGAATTAATCCATTATGGAACTGCTACAATTATAAAACTGGTTCAAAGAGCATATTGAAGGATAGCTTAATTATTGTCTCACCAGGAAAAAGAGTAAGAAATAAATATGCTGAGTTAGAGGGGGAAAGAGGTTAATGTGCTGTGCCTGTCGTGCTGTGCCCAGCCACTCAGTTGTGTCTGATTCTCTGCGACCCCATGGACTGTAGCCCTCCAGGCTCTTCTGTCCAAGGGATTTCCCAGGCAAGAACACTGGAGTGGGTTGCAATTTCCTACTCCAACATGACACTTTACATTTTGTCTATTTCCAGGATTTTTTTTAATGAATATTTTAAAGTATAGCTGATTTACAATGTTATATGTTTCTACATATATTCAGAAATATTCAGAAAGTGAATATTTCCAGGTTTTAAATAATTATATTTTTTTTGCAATACAAGGAAAAGATTTCAAGAATGATAGAGGAATGGGTAATAAAAGATGGCTTCTTTAAAAATAAGCACTTTAGAAACAATCAGAACAATTCCATAGAATTCCAAATTGTATTCAATGGAGTCCAGTTACAACTTCTTGAACCAGTTTTGCATCTATTTGTAAATAAATTTAAGCACGCTTTAATCTATCAATATGTAGTACTTTGAATTCTTCTGGGAACCAGTTGTAACAGCTTACTGTTCCCCCTTTAATTAATGAGTTGAATAAAGTAGTTTGCGGACACACACACAAACAATCAGAAATTGGGTAGTGCCTATCCAACTAGGACCTACACAGCAGCCATTCTACACCTTCAGTGAAGTAGAGCCACAGTCTGCGGGCTTACTCCCCAGGCACCTGTGAAACTTAAGGAGCTTGAGCAAATCTCCAAAGGTCTGGGTCCCTCAGAGTCCTGCTTCCTTTTCTGCCCTTTACCATAGGACCTGGAAGTACTAAGAGGCAATACACTGATTACTAGAATCAAGCTCACGGTCAAACCATTCTGCAATTCACCTGCCTCTGAAAACTCTTGTCTTCATTCACACCTTAATTCTGGTAGCAGTTCTTTTCTTTCCTCCTGATGCAGACACTACAGAAAAACCCAGATCCTTCTCCTTTCCTGAAACAAATAGCACAAGCTTTTACAAGTAACAGAAATCTACTAAGGTTGATAAACATAAATGTGTTTCATCCACCCCAGGATAGGAAGTATATAAAGTAGAAAGATAATTCCTCTAAAATTCAAAAGCCATCCATTTCCCTGGAAGATTCTGGATGGCCAGTGCTTCCGGTCAGACTCTGGATCCTCATAAATACAACTGGAGACCTAGCTTTGGTTCTGGGTTCCTCTGCACTGATTCAATAAAATAACCCCTTTATTCTTCAGAGTGATTCATCCCTCGTGCCCTTTAATGACCAAATGGTGTATAAACACCATAAAAGGGACTTCCTTGGTGGTCCAGTAGTTAAGACTCTGTTCCCAATGCAAGGGGTCTGGGTTCAATCCTTGGTCAGGGAACTAGATCCTACATGCTGCAACTAAGTGGTGACATGCCATAACCAAGACCTGGTGCAGCCAAATAAATAAAAATAAATTTTTTCTAAAAAGCATTAAAAAAAGATTTTTATTGCCACCAGAAAATTGACTTCCCATGGCAAACTACAGCCTAATCGAAACTAGTTCAGAAACATTCCACTTCGAGCTTCTCAAACCTGAGTCCATGGCATGAACTGATGATTGTTATAACCACACGAATCTGTGCTTATAACCAGGAGTCTGTCTGCAGAGCAGGAGGGCAAGGCCATCCAGGCTGCACCTCAGAGGCCTCTGTCACAAAGGATGTGAAGCTCCAGGAAGAGCCACAGTGAGGGTCCAGGACAGTGACCAGCCCTATGGGGACACAGCCTCGGGGTTGCAGGGGAGCAGTGGAGAATCGGCCCCGGGGAGACCATCAGCACCAGAACCTGAGCTGAACCCTGCCCCTGGGAGGCTCACAGGCTCCTCCAGAGGATTGCTAAGGGCAACAGGCAGGCCCTCAGACCCTCCCACCTTGGAGCAGATGGTGAAGGACACATCTCCTGACCTAATCATGAAGTATGGAAAGAGAGTCTCAGAGAAGGAAGCCTGAGGGAAGGAGAAAATGTGGGAGCCATCGGTCATGTTGTAGAAGGAGACATCCCCTTCCTGGTGGTCCAGGAACACCCCCACCCTCAGCCTGGGGTGGGGAACCTGCTTGAGGGATACCAGAGTGTGAGATGCAATACAGGCACAATATCTTCTTTCAAATCTCCCCACAACCCAGAACCCCTTATCTGGGGACTCTATGTACCAGCCTTTCCTGTTCACACCTTCCCCACAGACCCCCAGCATCCACTCACTTTCGCCTCCATCCCTGATCTCCACCTCCCAGTAACAGCGCCCTGATATGATGCCCTCAAAGCCCAGTACACTGCAGGTATCTCCAGAGTTCATACAGGAGTCCTTAAAGGCCACACTTGTCTTTTCATGAGAGACAACAAGGCCTGAATGGGCAGATCCTGGATCCAGAGTGACAGGCCCTGCAGAGAAAGTTGTCTATCATTCAAGGTCCTCCCCTCCCCAAGAACACACAACATCCCCTCAACCTGGAGTCCCAGCTGCATGGAAGGCTAAGCACCCTGACAGTAGGAACTTGTGATTCAAGTCGATGGGCCTCCAAGCAGGAAAAGGACCCATGAGACTGATTTCAGGGTGAGATATGTCACAGAGCCCTTGAGGACCAGCCTGCTCTCCAAGGGCTGAAGGATGTCTGTTTAGCATTCAATGTCAGCCAAAGTCATCAGCCCCATCGGTGTGTGACTGTCACCACCACATCCCACCCCACACTATTGATGGTGCCAGCATCTATATCACCACTGAGAACTGAAGGAGAGGCCACGGGGACAGCAGTAGGAAAATCCAGAAAAAACACAAAGTCACTCACAGGCCTGGAACTGCTCCTTCCGCCAATCTGCAAGGAAAACACACGTTTCATATCAGGGGTTTGCAAAGACTATACAACACATATTAGGGTAGGTACCTAGGGTGGGTACTGAAGCTGCTAATGGAAGATTTGTAAGAAAAATGTTTGGAAACTTTCACTTGATACATTTATTGCTCTTTTATACACACACACACACACAGAATGATCACTTTGCAACCTTTTGATGAAGACCTAGTCATAAACCTTAATACTCAGGGATTGAGAAGCTGGAGACTGACCTGAACAGAAAGATCTTTGCCATATTTGCCTACCAAATTATTCTTTCTCAAGGCCCTAGCCACATGTCTATAATGAAAGATAGGTTCTCTAGAGAAAGAATTGGGGAGATAAAAACTTTCGTTCACTAGTAAAGAACTAATTGAGCTGAGCTTGAAGGTTGTCTCTGAGTCAGGGGTAGAGAGGATACAACTGACTAAGCTGAACTTGGAGGATGACTATGTGCCAGGAGAGAAGAGAGCTCAGCATACAGCACTGGAGAAATCTGACCCAGGTAGAAGACAATGCAGAGGTTTCCAGAGAGGGAGAGAGACGTTCAAATAAGGAAGCATGACAAGCGCTGAAAAGATGAAACACGAATAACTTCTCCTTCCATTTTTGTAGGAACCAAACCATCCATATAGATATGGTATATGGTGAAAATATTTAAAAATGCTAATTCTAGTTTCCTGGTACTGTTTCTTTTTTTTTAATGAAAGGTATGGAATAAAAGGTATACATTAAAATAGATACACATTAAAATACATGCGACTTAAACTTGGCAGAGAAAATGAGGATGGTAAAAGAAGACTACCCTATTGTCACTGTGTAGAAACAAATCCCTGCAAGAATCAATAAGATGTCTGAGGTGGCTTCTCACCCATCTGGTGCCCAGACCTGCTTCACCCACTGGGTTCCCCACTGTCTCACAATCTGTATTCCTGACCCTAAACAGAAGCATTTCAAGCAGGAGCAGGGCCTATGCCATAGGCTCAGAGAGCACAGAGCCTTCACTCACCCCACTGCTAAGGGTCCTCAAGACCACCCTCACTGCACTAGCCTCCCAGCTCCTCTGGGAGGGGCAGATGGTCTCATTATCAGAGGCAAATTCATTATATGGTTACCTAAAAAGGACTTGGGAATGTAAGTTTTTCTGAAATATTTTAAAGAGGACTCAAGGAGTCCATTACATTTCATGTCATGAACCTTGCAAACTCTCAGTACACTTCCCAGATTCACACCACATGGCTGTGACTTTTGACCTTGTGACCTTTGGCCTCTCTTCAGTCACTCTGTCCACTCAAGACCTCTACAGGGCACTTCCCCCACACATGCCTATACTTCCTTCACATCTCCTCTCTTCCTTCTCATCTTTTCTTCCGTGATTTGTCCCCTACCCCTTCTCTACGAAGCAATTTAACCTCTCTCGCTGTCTCCTTTTCCAGTCTTCTACGTTAACCCTGAAAAGGGGAGAAGGAGCCTGAGCCCTCAGACAAATATTCTCCTAAAATGGAAGATGAGGGTCATGAATAATCCATCGTATGTTACATTTTTGGTTTTATGACAAAAAAACGCACTTGGGATTTTCCATATAATGTCAGATCTTTCACACCCTCATCCAAGGAATTCATAAATATCCCAGAGGTGGTGGACCCCAGAGTCAGAACACCTGCTCCTCATCAACCAAGGAGGCTTGGAGGATGAAAGCCAGCCTGGACATGGGGTCAGAGCATAAGGAAGCAGAGAGAAGACCAATATTCCAGAGGACCAGGGAGAAACAGGGAAACCAAAACTAGAGCCAAAGAGAATAGGAATTGTCAAGCAAGAAGGATTCACACCAAGGGTCCCATAAGCAAGCGAGCATGACTTCTGAAATCTTCCGGAGATAAGCAACTTCTGATCCACACAGTCACTACCCTGCTGCCAACCCTCCTCACCACTGATCCCTCCTAGTCACTGTCACAAGAAGTCCCCGTTGCACCAGGTGTTTGCAGAGGGTGCTGCTAACCCTGACAGTGCCCTGCAGTAGAGGACGGGCCAGGATGGAGGCACATCTGTGTTACGAGGAGTCCCTGCAGTCTCCAGTTGGAGGCTACAATGGTGACAAGAAGACCAAGGACACCTACCCCACCCTGGAGTGGGGTCCCCTCATGGAGAAGGGGGCAGAGTCTAGGTTGGGGAGGGGAGGCCACAGGAACTCAGATCCACTTACCTGCATACAGCTGGGCCTTCCTCCAGGCTGAAAGGGAACACACTCTGGTGAGACCTCAGCCAAAAGAAACCTGCTCAGCGTGAATCCGTTGCCTCCCCTCTGTTCTGCAGGTGAGACTAACTACAGTGGGGGAGAGGCTGGAAAGGAGGTGACCTCCAGCCATGTGTAGACAGCAGGTGTGGTGGGGAACCCCCTGGAGCACAGGTCAGAAGCCTGCGGCACTCTGGACCGACTTTCACCACTGTCCCACTGCTGTGTGACATTTGGCTTGTTCACCTAGCTGCTCTTCCCTCAAAATCCTTCAAAACTCCTGTTTCACCTGCTACTCCGTGTTGCTACTCAGGCTCAGAAGCTGCTTGTTTGAATATATTTTAAGGGAAAAAGTATAAATTACTGCACAATTTTAACAATTATTGCATCAGTATTTTCTGGAAAAATATATATGAAAAATTGACATGAAGCAAGAATTTTAAAAGAACACAGATACAAGGTCAACTCCAACGTAAAACTGGCCAAGCATTCCCAGATGAAATCATTCTAGAGATACATGTCATTTTTCTGGGCAGCCCATGACTTTTCCATGCAGAGTCAGCCCAGGTATCCCCTCAATCACTTTCTGATCATCATCTTGAGGAACTGGAGAGAAGAGACTCTCCCTGGATGGTCTGCTGGGATAGAGGAAGGAAGTCACACACAAACTTAATCACCATTTGTTTGTGTAGCTCCTTCAGTGAAATCTCAGGGCATGTGGTTTTGGCCCTCAGGTACTGATCAAAAACCAGATGCATTCAGGCTACAAAGCTATCAGTAATTTTCAGACTGATCACGGTTGGAATAAGACCCAGGGTGCATGAGAAACTCAGGTCACCATCAGACCCAAGTTCCCTGCCAGCCCAGGTCTGCGAGGGGCCTAGGAGCTGGGTTCTGCCTCCCCCAGCTTCCACTTCCACCCCACAAAAGGGGGTCCACATGTCTAGACAGAAACAAGGAAACAGACACCTTGGCACAGGTAGGACAGGAAACCCAAGGACACCGGAGAGTCACTCACCAGCCAGATAAGCAGATTTCCTCCTCTCTGAAAGGCAACACACAGGAAACAGGTGAGCTAAGAACCAGACTGTCTCCTGTGAAGGGGATGCAGAGAGCTCAAGAGGAAAAGTAGAGCTTACCTAGTTCTTCCTGAAGTTTAGCTGAAAGAGAGTGAAAGAAAAAAAAAAGCATGAACTCCACTCCCTAAGAAAAAGAATCCACAAAATACCACCTCTCTGTTTGTAACCTCCGGAGAAGATGTTCCAACTGCAGACCCATTGGAGCCTCCGCAGCTCCAGCTGTCCACCCAGGTCTCCCCAGCCACCTGCTCTGGACTGGGGTTTCCCCAGAGCCCTGGACTCAGGCCCTGTGGTCAGCTTCTCCCTCACAGCACCGGCTGACACATTCACCAGCCTTGACCCCTGTCCTGCTTACCTGCGTCCTCCAGCACCTTCTCCTTTGTCTGACGGTCCTGCTTTCCAGCCTGGCACAGACTCTCCTTTTCTTTCATCTCCTGCACCTTCATGGAATGTTCTCTCTTGGTGTAATATCCAGCCCCAAGGAGCAAGATCACCAGCACAGTCAGGCTCACCGAGAAAGCCCTCTTCCAGGGAGAGGTCTGGGGGAAGAAGGGCTCTGCAGCCCAGCCAGAAACCCTGTCAGGGCCCCCGCCCAGGACAGCCCAGCCCGGAGCACCCAGGAACACCCGGCCCCCTCCTCCAGCCCTGCTGGAGGCCGGGAGCACCTCTGACCTGGGATGAAAATGGCCATGGCCTTCTCCTGGCCCAGGACGGGGTTGAGGATGGAGCAGGTCACGTCCCCCACAGAGCTGTCTCTCACCACCAGCGCTGCCTCCACGCTGAACAGCCCTGCAGCATCCTGGGTGTGGGCCTCGGAGAACGCCAGGAACTTCTCTCCTCTGAGGTCTCTCCACTGCACCTGGGGCTTCGGGAACCACCCCGAGGCCGTGCACACCACGCGGACCCCATCTTCCTCGGGCCCTGTGATGCGCACCTGAGGGGCAGAGCCCACACCTGCGGGAGGCAAGATGGAGAGCCCAGGGGTCCAGCCGTGCCTACGTGTGCACAACGCCAGGGGGCGCCCTGCACTTGGCATTCTGGGGGCTCTGGGGGCAGCCGGCTCCCACAGGGAGCAAGGAGGCAGCCCTGCCTCGGGGAACAGAGGAAGGAGCTTGGGGACCCCCAGGGTTTCATAGGGCTGGGCCCTTTCTCCCCAGTCGTTCAGGTGGAAGGGCTGATGCCATGTAAACAGGGAGAGGAATGTGGTCCCAGGTCCACCCTCATCCTTGACTCTCCTCACCTCACTCTCTCCCAGGGCGTCTGCTTCCACACCCACTGCCTCTCTTTGTAAATCACCAGGAAAATGAGGTCAGCGGACACCCCTGTGCCCTGAACTCCGCTTCCCTCTATCCTCAGGTTTACCTCCACCTGACTCCTCACATATACTTCCAACTCATAATTCCAGAACTAATACTTGATTTGGCCCCATCTCTGATGGCTTGATGATGAAAATATTCCCACATCTCCACTCAGATTTATATCCAGCTCCCTGTCAGACGCACTCTTGTCCCCTCTGAACACCCTGCCCCCTCACTCACTCCCACCAGCCATGAGGACCCCATGTGTCCCTGGAACATAGCAGCCACACACCCCCTTCAGGCCATTAAGGTTGGCTGTTCCCTCCCCTTTGAACTCGCAACCCCCAGATGTCCAAGACGCTGAATCCCTTCTTCCAGTCTATGTTCAGATACACTGTCTCCATAAGGACCAGCCTGCACCACTGTATAACACTGCAGCCTGGCCTCACTCCCAACCCCCAGTCCTGATCCCGTTCCCCTGTTCCACTCGGCTTCCCATCCTCAGCACTTACCACATTCTAACATCACCTGCTGCTGCTAAGTCATTTCAGTTTGTGTCCGACTCTGTGTGACCCCATAGACAGAAGCCCACCAGGCTCCCCTGTCCCTGGGATTCTCCAGGCAAGAACACTAGAGTAGGTTGCCATTTCCTTCTCCAATGTGTGAAAGTGAGAAGTGAAAGTGAAGTCGCTCAGTCGTGTCCGACCCTTAGCAACCCCACGAACTGCAGCCTACCAGGCTCCTCCATCCATGGGATTTTCTAGGCAAGAGTACTGGAGTGGCTTGCCATTACCTTCTCCGTCTAACATCACCTATGATCTGTTTATTCATCATGACTGCTTGATCTTCCACTTGAAAATATACACATAACAACAGGGATCTTTGTTACGTTCTCTGGTACATCCAAGGTGCTTAGAACTGGATCAGAAACATAGTATGTGTGTGCTTAATTGCTTCAGTAGGATCCGATTCTTTGTGACCTTATTGCCTGAAGCCCTCCAGGCTCCCCTGTCCATGGGATTCTCCAGGCAAGAATACTGAAGTGGGTTGCCATTTCCTCCTCCAGGGGATCTTCCCAACCCAGGGATAAAATCCATGTCTCCTGCATTGCAGGTGGATTCTTTACCACTGAGCCACCTGGGAAGACCAGACACATAGGAGGGACTCTATATATTTGTATTTAATGAATGGTTGCATCAAAGAGCCTCCCTTCCTCCTGTGAAAAATGCGGGGCTGAGTTATATCTTTCAGATCCCTCCCAGTTACAGCACCCCAAATCTCTAATCTAGTTACCCAAGTCACCAACCTGCCACCTTCAGCTCCAAACCAGCCTCTTTGTAGAAGCCTCCCTTTCTGAAGAAGCAGGTGTACAGCCCATTGTCAGAAGCCTGGACCCTCTGGATGCGCACGGCAGCATATCCTTGGTTGAGGAGGTCCCCCACCAGCGAGGTCCGCCCTGCATAAGCAGCCATCTGCTCCTCCTTCTGCTCCTGTCGGTTCTGATAGATGAACACGGCTTCCGAAAAATTGGAGCGGAACCACCTCAGCTCCATGTCCTCTGCACTCACAGCCGGAAATAGGGAGCACGGCAGCACAGCTTCTCCACCCAGCACTGCCACAATGGGGTCGAAAGGGCCAATCACCCAGAACGTCCCTGTGGACACAGAGTTGGCAGTGAGAGGGGAGGAGATGCAGACTGAGGGCAGAGGACACACAGCAGCAGGTGGGAGGGCCCCAGTGTAGGATGAGATGACCACGGGACTGATGGGTTGAGCTTGATGACTCTGAATCTGGGCAACAATTCTGATCACATTCTGGTGACCCAGAAACAGTTTCAAGGAGAATCCCTCATCCTCCTATTCTCCTGGCCCCAGGCCCTTCTGTGAAGGCCCTCAGCATGAATATGCAACAGAACCATCATGAGATCAGGGAATCAAAACTGGCAGGGACCCCCTCCACCCCCAGTGCACCTTCTGATGTAGTAGGTCTGCGGTGGACCCAAGGATGTGCCTTTGTAAATAGTCCCTGGAAGGCTGATACTGATGCTCCACAGACTACCCTTTGAGAACCATAGCTCTATCCTGCCCCCCACTGCTTGTGCAGGACTGAACCCTGAACAAAGTACATACCCGGGGTCTGGGTCAGAAATTCTCGATCATTCAGCCACACCCGGGAACTACTCTATTGCAGCCCTAACACACACAATAATGTGTGTTCATGAATTTCTCCTTGGCTCAAATGTGCACTAAAAACCAGATCCAAATGCTATTTTCATTAAAAAGCTGCCTTTCTTCTCATCACCCACAGGAACCCATATTCACCCCCACTGACATGTTCCCAGAGCCTTTGTCCTTCTGAGACCTGGTGGATGGGTCACGACATGACCCCCGTGCAAGACAGCCCTGCCGGATCTCCAAAGAAAGATTTCAGCAGCTTAAAGTTCATCTGAGTCACCATCATCTCTCACCTGGAGGACAACAGTACACTGGGCGGCCTGGGTCTCTTCTCCTCACTCCCATGGGGTGAAGCCCACAATCAGCCCCTCACCATGAAGGACAGGCCGCTCTTAACAGCTGTACACCTTGTCCCTACTCGGCTCAAAGCCCTGCCATGGCTCCTCGGTCCCCTCCGTGGACCTCAGGCCCGATGGGGTTGACCCAGGGGGCCTCCCTGACTCCTACTCCTGGTCTGTCCCTCTCACACACTCTGCTCCAGCCGAGACGTGCCTCCACAGTCCTTTGAGCATTACAGGCACACAGGCAGCTTTGCACTGGCTGTTCTCTCCTGCAGAAACCATCCTTTGGCTGGAGCGGTCACAGACTCACCCTCACACCCAGGTCTTTGGTCTCCTCTCACCGAACATGCTGGAGCCTGCCTCCCCCTCCCCACCCCTGGCTGCCTCCCTCAGCCTCACTATTCCACTGCCCCTCCTTGCATCTCTTACAGCAAACTGTCAATTACACTCTTCCATGCATCTCTTCCATGCATTTCTTCGGAGAAGGCAATGGCAAGCCACTCCAGTACTCTTGCCTAGAAAATCCCATGGATGGAGGAGCCTGGTAGGCTGCAGTCCATGGGGTCGCTAAGGGTCGGACATGACTGAGCGACTTCACTTTCACTTTTCACTTTCACACATTGGAGAAGGAAATGGCAACCCACTCCAGTGTTCTTGCCTGGAGAATCCCAGGGACAGGGGAGCCTGGTGGGCTTCCGTCTATGGGGTCACAGAGTCGGACATGACTGAAGTGACTTAGCAGCAGCAGCAGCATGCATTTCTTACTCACAGCCTCCTTCTACATTGTAAGCTCTATAAAGAGAGGATCTGTCTGTTTTGTTCAAATACAGCACCTAATGGGCTTCCCTGGTGGCTCAGATGGTAAAGAATCTGCCTGCAATGCTGGAGACCCAGGTTCAATCCCTGGATTGGGAAGATCTCCTGCAGGAAGGCATGGCAACTCATTCCAGTATTCTTGCCTGGAGAATCCACATGGTCAGAGGAACCTGGCAGCCCCCAGTCCATGGGGTCACAAAGAGTCGGACAGGACCAAGTGACTAACAGTTTCACTTTCTTACTGTCACATTTTTGTTCTTTTTATTTTATATTGGAGTAGAGCTGGTGGCTCAGTCAGTAAAGAATCTGCCTGCAATTCTGGAGACCTTGGTTTGATCCCTGGGTTGGGAAGATCTCCTGGAGGAGATCAGCACTTTTGCCTGGAGAATCCCCATGGTCAGAGAAGCCTGGCTGACCCCAGTTCATGCTGTTGCAAAGAGTTGGACATGACTGAAGCAACTTAGCACACAACACATAGACATTTAACAATGTTGTGATAGTTTCAGGTGGACAGCAAAGGGACTCAGCTATACATGTATGTGTATCCATTCTCCCATAATAACATTTTTCATAGTTGCCTTTTTTGCTGCAAGGCATTCATGACCAGGCATCCTAACCAGCAACAAACTTGTGCCTCTTCAATGGAAGCATGATGTCTTAAACATTAGACCCCCAGGCAAGTCTTGATAGTTGACTTTTGAAAACATCATAATCTCCACGTTGGAAAACTGTCAAGGTCGCTTATTTTATGGTTTAGAGACTCTTCTCAATTATATAATTACAATTACTGCCTGGGGAAGCATCATAATTATTCTAGAGAAGAGGTTGCTCAAATGCCCACCCACTGCTAATGGAGAGAACCAGCCTACCTCCTGAGGAACCACACAGGAAAGGGGTGGGGACACACTCACTTGTGGGCAGCGGGAGGAGCAGGAGCAGGATGGTGAGGTGGCAGAGCCCAGAGGCGCGGGAGAAGTCCTCCATCTCCTCAGAGCTGGGGAGACACAGGAAGGGAGGCAGGGCTAGCCCAGAGCTCAGGGACCCCAGTGGGGAGGAGGGCTCAGGGCCACAAACAGTCCTGCAGGAGCAGAGCCCCCCACTGGATCCCTGTGCTGATGAGGTGCTGGGCTCCCCACAACTCTGACACCC
Organism: Moschus berezovskii; assembly: GCF_049115385.1. Taxonomy (NCBI): domain Eukaryota; kingdom Metazoa; phylum Chordata; class Mammalia; order Artiodactyla; family Moschidae; genus Moschus; species Moschus berezovskii. The sequence continues at coordinate 38,514,070 of NC_142482.1, forward strand.
AGAAAGCACTGAGCCTGGGCTCCTCCCAGCCCTGTAGAAGCCTCTGTGGGGTACACAACCACAAGGTTTGCCTGGGAAAAACACCCTCCTTCCCTTCCCACCCCTATGGCACCTGCAGCCCAGCCCACTCTGCCCAGAACACCAGGTGCTTCCTTTCCCAGCACCGGGGGCCCCAAGCTGGGACCATCCTGCATCTTCCCGTTATTCACAGCCACCAGTGATGCCCCAGGACAGAGGCCCAGACTCAGCCCCTCACCATGAAGTGTAAGCCAGCTCCCACTTGGGGCCCCACAAACGTCCTCCTCAAGGGGACTGTGGGTCCATCAGAGGCACCTTGTGCTGCCTTTGCTGCTGAGTTAGTTCACCTGCACTTCAACCCCACCCAGCCCTTTCCTGCAGGGACCAAGGACATGGGCCGCTCCCAGGTGCCCAGTCAGTCCCCACAGACAGCTTAATCCTCATCCGCACTGTCTTTGAAGAAGATTTCTGGGGTTGGACATCCCCGTGGAAACAGAGCAGCCAAGGAGAAAAAATGAGTCCTCATCAGAGAAAAGACCCCAAAACACTTAATGTTTGAGGTGGGGGAGGAGGCAGCTTAGGGTCCTGGGAAGGACAGATACTGGGGGCTGAGCGCTGAGTCCTCCCCCCAAGACTGGGCCCCTGTCTGCCAAGTTTCTCAACCATCTTCGTGTTATTCCTCATCTGCAAAATGAAGATATTAACAGCATTTCCATCTCAAGGCTTTCATGAGAATCACATGAATTTATATCTGTAGCCACTACAGGGAATTAGAAACCAACCTATTACTAGTAAGTGCCATAGCAGTAACACTGAAACCAGTGAATGAAGGTACGCCCCTCACTGTGGCGGTCCTGGGTCTTCCTAGAGCCACTCCACCATCCAGCACCACCCACCCTGCCCCCAGCCCCACCACCTGCTCAGCCTCCCCCTCAACCCCGCTGCTCCCTGCTTGCTCTTCTTGCCCACGAGTGTCTCCAAAACCCACTTACCTGCTCTGAAAGGCCGGGACTTTACAAGTGTCTCTAAACTCAGCAGCATGAGAGGGTTCAGGGACCCTGGCAGACCCCAAATCTGCCCTCAGAATTCGCACCTGAAGTTAGTCACTCAGAGCCCCAAACCTGATCCAGATCCAAGTCTGAGTTCCTCATGTCTGGGGGCAGGTAGTCCCAGGAGAGTGGAAAAGCAGCAGAGCCCGTCCCAGGGGTGTCTGCAGAGACCAGACCGTGGGACCCTCGGAAATGATCCCAGACAGCTCGGTCTGCCCTTCTCAGGTTCCTTAACTATTGGAAAGTGAAACTTGGAAAAAGCAATCCCAGCAGACTCTGCCCTGCCCTCTGGACAGTCACCCAGTTATCAAGAAGAAAACAGCCTGATCAGAGCAGCAACAAGAGAGTAGATTCAAGTAAAGCTGAAACCACCCTGAGGGAGACACACAGACACAACAACCATTCTCGACAAGTGCTCCACTCCAAGTTGACAGGCTTCTAACCTCGGAAGCGGGGCCGTGGGTGACATAGCCAAGACTAACATCTAGCCCCTGCCTGGTCTGTTTGCACCAGCTGCTCACCACTGAAACGATTCCATGTCGGCTGGTAAACTGCACAGGGCATGGCCCCCAGCCTGGCTGATTTTTCTTCCCCAACAGATGACCCAGGAGCTCTCACAACCTGGCCCCCCATGGGTTAATCTCAGATATCAGGAGCTTCCAGGACCAGCTCCAGGCTGAACGGACACTGCCCTAAGGCTTGTTAAGATTGTGTATCACCCATTGCCTAGGTACAGCCATTCAGACCCCCTCCCTGCCCGGTCCCAGTGAATACCAGGCAAGGCCTGATCCTCTGGTCTCAAAAAAAAAAAAAAAAAAATCAAGCCCAAAGAGACTGGCTTTTCTTCTCCATCTCATCCCATCCTGCATTTTCCTTACCTAGTAAAGGGCACCTGTGCTCACTCAGTTTTCTCTGCCGGAAACTTGAGGGGCATCTTTCACACCCCACCCTCCCACCCAGTGTGCTTCTAAAACGTTTAAGATTTTTCATAAATTCAAGTCAGTGGCCAGTACATACTTCCAAACCACCATCAATTCTCCACAGTCTCAAGGAGTAGTCTCCTTGTGGGTCTCCCATCTCCAGCACCCCATCTGCAGCCCCACCCCCTCCAGGTCATTTTCCTGCCCAAGTCATGAACCTCTTATTAGTAAGTCCTGTCACGGAGGACACTTAGTCCAGACCCCTCACAGAGGAGGGAGGGGTTAGAGCTGCAGGGAGACTGCACCTCCACGTCCTCCCCCAGCCTTCAAAGCCAGCCCAGCCCACCCCCAGCTCCACATGACTCCACAGGAAGCAGGAGCAAGCAGGGACCTTGGACTCAGAAACGCCCCAAGATTTTCTGACCAGAAAGCTTATCTCACCAGACCTTTGAGTCCATGTTGGGAAGGGGAATGGGTGGGAATGACAAAGGAGAGGGAATGTTTAACACACTGCAAAAACACTTGAACACAGTGGCAAGATGGACAAAAACAGCCAACTTCACTGCCAACCCCCCACCCCCGCTCCTGCCAAGGCATCAGGGTCCTCTGCCAGCTGCTTTAACAAGAAAGACTGCTCACTGGCCACAAATGATTTTTCTTTTTCAAATTATAAATTATCCTAATGTTAGTGGGGTTATACTAATTATATTCAAACTACAAGTTATTCTAATGTTAGTAGACTGTATAGTCCATGGACTTCTCCAGGCCAGAATATTGGAGTGGGTAACCTTTCCCTTCTCCAGAGGATCTTCCCAACCCAGGGATCGAACCCAGTTCTCCTGCATTGCAGGCGGATTCTTTACCAGCTGAGCCACAAGGGAAGCCCAAGAATACTGGAGTGGGTAGTCTATCCCTTCTCCAGCAGATCTTCCCAACCCAGGAATCGAGCCAGGGTCTCCTGCACTGCAGGCAGATTCTTTACCAACTCAACTATGGGGAAGCCCTTTTTTCAAATTATAAATTATCCTAATGTTAGTGGGGTTAATATTTTACTTTCCTTTTTAACACACATAACAGATCTAAGCCATAAAACAAAAGTGAATGTAAAATGAATTGTAATTTTCAAATGTGACCATTTATAAAAAGGATTAAATCCCTTTTCTTAAAGAGATAATTAATAAATTAATTGACAATGTTAAGGTGAAAAGTTCACTGTACTGCAGGGAAAAGGCTGAAAAACTCTTTTCTGCTTATTTACTTAAAGACACACAAACACAAGCACACACAAAGTGATGGCTTGACTTTACAATTTTTCATTTCTTATCTCAGCACAGTGATCCTGGCTGGTGAGCAAGTTTTGCCCTGGAAGTCTGCTGGGCAGAGCCCAAGGGCACAGCTGGGGCCAAGACCTTCCTCTGAACCTGCACTTCTGTCCCTCCTCTGAGTAAAAACAGCTCCTCCCAAAACAGGCTGTCATCTCCAAAACTAGAATATCCAACAAAGGCAGCTCAGGACACCCTTAGGCCCCTCAGTCCTTCCTGAGAGTGAGCGCTGCCCTGCCCACCCAGAGATCAGCTGCAGAGCCCACCTGGCCCACAGCACCAACCCCACCAGCCTCTGAGTAGACAATCCACTCTGATTCCAAAGTCTGAGATTCCTTCCAGGGGACGTATCTCCCACTCAAGCCCTGAGATGTGGAAAGGAAAAGGAGGGAGACTGGGGAGGAAGACAGTCTTACAGAAAATGTTATAAATTTTATTACTTTGATGAGTAACAAAAGAAAATAAAAGATTAGAAGGAAAGGAACCAGAAAAAGATAGTGTAAGGGAGGGAGGGAAGGAAGAAGCAAAAAGGTAGGGGTAGGATCCCCCTGGCATTCAGCCCTGGCAGGTCTGCCCAGAGTGTGTCAAGCACGTTCCCCAGCCACTGAGATGCCGGTGAATTCTGCAGCGATGAGTTACGGCACTGCCCACGTGCGTGACTCCCTCAGTGACCGGGGAAGTATTTACTCACTCTCCCAATACCATAGGTCAAGTCCACCCACGGCCAAGGGTAAATCAGGCAAGTCCTGCTTGGAGGCATTTGAGTGCCAGCTTCTGGGAAAGGACTGAAGTTCTGGCACTTTGTCCTCCGTCCCTGAGAGAATCAGAGGAGAGAGGTCTGGGGCAACAGAAGTGGGAGAGGCCTGACCAACCCTGAGAGGCTGGTTCTAACAGTCCCTAGGATGCCCATCCTGTTCCTTCATGTCAGGAGACTTGTCTTCACAGGCTGAGTTGTGGGCTAAAGCCCTGAGGCCAGGCCCTGCTCTCTCATGATGTCACCAAACACTCGGGCACACTGATCACCCAGTGCCATTTTACTCTGAACATCACATACTTTATTATAATCCTCAGAGGAAAGTCTTACTTTCTTCATTTTACAGCTGAGATGAGAGACTCATGAAGGGACCTGACGAGGGTCATGCCTTTGTGTGTCAAACCCACAGGTTCCAGGCCCCCCTAAAGCTCAACTGAGCCCTAAACAGCAGCCCCCAGGTAGGGGCGAACCTGCCCCAGGGGTGCCCTAGGGATCTGGGAGCAAGAAGGGAGGCAGAAGAAATGTTAGAGGTTCTACTGTAAATGCTCTAATCAATCTCTTTTAGTGTGTTGTGTTGATTTTTACAATCTGTAAAACATTTGTATATGTTCAGTTCAGTTCAGTTCAGTCGCTCAGTCGTGTCCGACTCTTTGCGACCCCATGAATCACAGCACGCCAGGCCTCCCTGTCCATCACCAACTCCCGGAGTTCACTCAAACTCATGTCCGTCGAGTCAGTGATGCCATCCAGCCATCTCATTCTCTGTTGTCCCTGTCTCCTCCCACCCCCAATCCCTCCCAGCATCAGAGTCTTTTCCAGTGAGTCAACTCGTCGCATGAGGTGGCCAAAGTATTGGAGTTTCAGCTTTAGCATCAGTTGTTAGGCACATGTTAAAAATGCATTACTGAAAGGAGTGCATGATCTACAAAGTCTGAAGACTCAAGCTCCAAAATTTCGCTCCAGAAATCCTCTCTAAAGCCGCAGGTTTCAGAGAGGGAGGCAGCAGCACCACCCTGTAGCAGCTCCCTGGGAGGCAGCCCAGAAAGAGGATGCTGGGTGGGAGGAGAAACCCGGGGCCAAGAGCCGGGCTGCTCTGCTGGGTCAGCCCAGGTTCCACCAGGTTCTGCTGCCCCCTTGTGGCCAACGCGGTGGACTGAGAAAGGGCTTCTCTGGTGAAGGACGCTGAGGGAGAGAAGGCAAGGAGATGCAGACAAGCAATGTTAGAAAAATGGACACGGACACAGGAAGCCAGACACAAAAGACTGCAGGCTACAGAGTTCCTCGTATATGAAGTTAAATAATACGCAAAATGTGTCTGTCACAGAAGTCAGATGAGGGGGTCCCTGGCCTGCTGTAGGGTTTAGGGTTAGGGACCTAAGGGACTGTCCTGGGGTGGGGAGAATTAATTCAAATACTTACTGACTTACTGAAGAGTTAGCTCTTACTTATTTTGTTTATTACTTTTATTTTATTTGGTTATTTTTAATAAAATAGTATGTTTTAAGAACAAAACTGAGTTCCCACAGGAGAGTGTTGCAACAGTATCAGCATCTTGGTCCAATCCAGTCCCCACTCACCAATCTATGACCCAAGGCTTCCCAGTCTTACTGTTCCCCTGAAGTCTGAGAAGGGAGGATCTCCCCCTTCATGGACCCCTCAGCCAAACCCCTCCTAAATACACGTTCATGAGAGCACGCACGCATACACACACACCTGACTTTGCAAAGGCCCAGCCTTGGGTCTGCCATTTCCTCCAAACGAAATTCTTTCCTTCTTCACCTGCCCTCTCCCCTTTCACCTCTCCCGGCATCCCTAACAGAAACTTACAGTCCGCACTCCCCCAATCACTGGCTCAGTGGGCATTCATTGACAGCCACAGCAGGCATCTGGGGAAGACAAAAAGGCATGCTCAGACTGACTCACACCCTGGCCATCTGACAGGTCTCAATGTGAAGTGGACAAAATCAAAAAACAAGAGAAACTTCGGGTACACCAAACATAAGATACACCTAAGGAAGGCCCTGGGCAGAGTTGCTGGACAAGTGCTCTCAGCTTCAGCTTTGACTCCCAAACTCCAAATTCCTGGAACTAAGCTGAAAATTGGGCTTCCCTGATAGCTCAGTTGGTAAAGAATCCGCCTGCCATGCAGGAGACCCCAATTCAATTCCTGAGTGGGGAAATCCTTTGGAGAAGGGGTAAGCTACCCACTCCAGTATTCTTGGGCTTCCCTTGTGGCTCAGCTGGTAAAGAATCTGCCTGCAATGCAGGAGACCTGGGTTCGATCCCTGGGTTGGGAAGATCCTTGGAGAAGGGAAAAGCTACCCACTCCAGTGTTCTGGCCTGGAGAATTCCATGGACTGTATAATCCATGGGATCGCAAAGAGTCAGACATGACTGAGAGACTTTCACTTTCAAGCTGAAAATGGCTGGTCAGAGCCTGACCTCTCAGAAGAGACATCTTCCTCGCTGAAAAGACTTTGACTCAGAGAGCTGGATAGAGGGAGAAGTTAAGGGCTGAATCCCAGAAGGCAGGGAGGTGAAGATGAAGCTGCGAACTCTACCCTCCAGGTTCTGCTGAGAAAGAGCATAGTCCAGAGTGAGAAGGGAGTGTCTTCCCCACCTTCCCCACCACCCCCACCACCCCCACCCCCAGCCCTGCCCAGGAGAAACTCAGTCCTGGTCCAGCCCCTGTGAGGACAGGAAGGAGAAGAATGAGACATGAAGGGTCTCAGTGCAGAACTCCACTGAGAAGTTTCAAGGACCAAGCTGTAAAGAAGAGGCTGTTTATCTGAGTGAGGGCTGGGTGAAGGGAACAAAGGGGAGTCTAAGGCACTGGGAAGCTTTATAGCGCCCATCCCGCACACAGACGCACGCACGCGCAAACGCACGCACACTCACGCACCCACGCGCACCCACGCACACACACGCGCACGCACACACACAAGTGAAAGGACAAAGGGAGGAGCCTGGACGCTGACAGGGAGACTGTGAGAGAAATCCCCCATCCTCTCTCCTTCCCACAATGATCTCCCCCTAGTGCCTACCACTGGCGAAACCCAATGAGAGTTCAGTTCAGTTCAGTCGCTCAGTCGTGTCCGACTCTCCGCGACCCCATGAATCACAGCACGCCAGGCCTCCCTGTCCATCACCAACTCCCGGAGTTCACTCAAACTCATGTCCACAGAATCGGTGATGCCATCCAGCCATCTCATTCTCCGTCGTCCCCTTCTCCTCCCGCCCCCAACCTTTCCCAGCATCAGAGTCTTTTCCAGTGAGTCAACTCGTCTCATGAGGTGGCCAAAGTATTGGAGTTTCAGCTTTAGCATCAGTCCCTCCAATGAACATCCAGGATTGATCTCCTTTAGAATGGACTGGTTGAATCTCCTTGCAGTATAAGGGACTCTCAAGAGTCTTCTCCAACACCACAGTTCAAAAGCATCGATTCTTCGGCGATCAGCTTTCTTCACAGTCCAACTCTCACATCCATACATGACCACGGGAAAAACCATTGCCTTGACTAGACGGACCTTGGTCGGCAAAGTAATGTCTCTGCTTTTTAATATATTATCAAGGTTGGTCATAACTTTCCTTCCAAGGAGCAAGCGTCTTTTACTTTCATGGCTGCAATCAGCATCTGCAGTGATTTTGGAGCCCAAAAAAACAAAGTCTGACACTGTTTCCACTGTTTTTCCATCTATTTCCCATGAAGTGATGGGACCAGATGCCATGATCTTTGTTTTCTGAATGTTGAGCTTCAAGCCAACCTTTTCACTCTCCTCTTTCACTTTCATCAAGAGGCTTTTGAGTTCCTCTTCACTTTCTGCCATAAGGGTAGTGTCATCTGCATATCTGAGGTTATTGATATTTCTCCCAGCAATCTTGATTCCAGCTTGTGCTTCTTCCAGCCCAGTGAATTAAAATGGACTGGAATGGGTGAATTTAACTCGGATGACCATTATATCTACTACTGTGGGCAGGAATCCCTTAGAAGAAATGGAGTAGCCATCATGGTCAACAAAAGAGTCCGAAATGCAGTACTTGGATGCAATCTTAAAAATGACAGGATGATTTCTGTTCGTTTCCAAGGCAAACCATTCAATATTACAGTAATCCAGGCCTATGCCCCAACCAGTAATGCTGAAGAAGCCGAAGTTAATTGGTTCTATGAAGACCTACAAGACCTTTTAGAACTAACACCCAAAAAAGATGTCCTTTTCATTCTAGGGGACTGGAATGCAAAAGTAGGAAGTCAAGAAACACCTGGAGTAACTGGCAAATTTGGCCTTGGAAAACGGAATGAAGCAGGGCAAAGGCTAATAGAGTTTTGTCAAGAGAATGCACTGGTCATAGCAAACACCCTCTTCCAACAACACAAGAGAAGACTCTACACATGGACATCACCAGATGGTCAACACCAAAATCAGATTGATTATATTCTTTGCAACCAAAGATGGAGAAGCTGTATACAGTTAGCGAAAACAAGACCAGGAGCTGACTGTGGCTCAGATCATGAACTCCTTATTGCGAAGTTCAGACTTAAATTGAAGAAAGTAGGGAAAACCACTAGACCATTCAGATATGACCTCAATCAAATCCCTTATGATTATGCAGTGGAAGTGAGAAATAGATTAAAGGGACTAGATCTGATTGATAGAGTGCCTGATGAACTCTGGACGGAGGTTCGTGACATTGTACAGGAGACAGGGACCAAGACCATCCCCATGGAAAAGAAATGCAAAAGAGCGAAATGGCTGTCTGAGGAGGCCTTACAAATAGCTGTAAAAAGAAGAGAGGCGAAAAGCAAAGGAGAAAAGGAAAGATATAAGCATCTGAATGCAGAGTTCCAAAGAATAGCAAGGAGAGATAAGAAAGCCTTCCTCAGTGATCAATGCAAAGAAATAGAGGAAAACAACAGAATAGGAAAAACAAGAGACCTCTTCAAGAAAATTAGAGATTCCAAGGGAACTTTTCATGCAAAGATGGGCTCGATAAAGGACAGAAATGGTATGGACCTAACAGAAGCAGAAGATATTAAGAAGAGGTGGCAGGAATACACAGAAGAACTGTACAAAAAAGATCTTCACGACCAAGATAGTCACGATAATGTGATCACTGACCTAGAGCCAGACATCTTGGAATGTGAAGTCAAGTGGGCCTTAGAAAGCATCACTAGGAACAAAGCTAGTGGAGGTGATGGAATTCCAGTTGAGCTATTTCAAGTCTTGAAAGATGATGCTGTGAAAGTGCTGCACTCAATATGCCAGCAGATTTGGAAAACTCAGCAGTGGCCACAGGACTGGAAGAGGTCAGTCTTCATTCCAATCCCAAAGAAAGGGAATGCCAAAGAATGCTCAAACTACCGCACAATTGCACTCATCTCACACGCTGGTAAAGTCATGCTCAAAATTCTCCAAGCCAGGCTTCAGCAGTATGTAAACCGTGAACTCCCAGATGTTCAAGCAGGTTTTAGAAAAGGCAGAGGCACCAGAGATCAAATTGCCAACATCCGCTGGATCATGGAGAAAGCAAGAGAGTTTCAGAAAAACATCTATTTCTGCTTCATTGACTATGCCAAAGCCTTTGACTGTGTGGATCACAATAAACTGTGGAACATTCTGAAAGAGATGGGAATCCCAGACCACCTGACCTGCCTCTTGAGAAACCTGTATGCAGGTCAGGAAGCAACAGTTAGAACCAGTCATGGAACAACAGACTGGTTCCAAATAGGAAAAGGTGTACGTCAAGGTTGTATATTGTCACCTTGCTTATTTAACTTATATGCAGAGTACATCATGAGGAACGCTGGGCTGGAAGAAGCACCCAATGAGAAGCCACAAGCAAATCCCCGCTCCCTCACTCCCTCACGGGTTCAATCCCTGGTCAAGGAAGATCCCACATGCCAGGAGGCAGGAAGTCCGGATGCCACAACTACTGAAGCCTGCACGCCTAGAGCCTGTGTTCCGCAAGAAGAGAAGCCACCGCGGTGAGAAGCCCGTGCACTCAACGAAGAGTAGCCCCTGCTAGAAAAAGCCCCTCGGGCAGAAACAAAGAACTAGCGCAGCCAAAAATAAATAAGTTATTCTTAAAACAAAAAAGCTCCAAGGACTAATGTGAGTTAGCAAGGTCGCAGGATTTCAGATGAACAGACACACATACAAAAAGAGCCATCACCCTGAGGAGTCTTAGCAGTACCCTATAAATCTTCACAGGGCAGAAGACGCTCATCTTCCAGCATGTGGGCGTGGGGACCCCAAACCCACCACAGTTCTGTGCACCCCCGCCTCCTTCTCTGAAGATAGCGCAGGCCAGTCAGCCCCACCGGCCGCACCGTGCACAGTGACCGTGATGGGAGCAGAGGGCTCAGTGCCGTGACCGTGGACTGTCTCCCAGGCTCTGTGGACCCCAGACCTGCACTTCCTTCGATCGGCTTGTCCTTCAAGACCACCTCCATCAGCTTTTACCTTTATTATGAAATGTTTTAAACTTATAAAAAGTAGACCGAATAGTATAAAGATGACAGTATAATAAATACCCACTTACCCACCTCCTAGCTTCAGCCATGTTTATCCCACCTACTTCCCCCTCCTACTGGATTATTGTGAAGCAAATCTCAGGACTCATATCATTTCATCTACCAACATGTCTGTTTCCTGGCATTTCATACCCCAGGAAAAACAAGGCTTCCTCTTTGATAGCATCACTCAGTTAATATTTGGAGAAGAGACTCAGAAGGTTGGAAGCAAGAGACCAGCAGGAAGGCCACAGCAAAGACCCAGGCAAGACCAGGGAGGGGCACAGCCTCTGCCAGTTCTATTTGGGCCCCACTGCTTTGACCAGTTTTGCCCTGTTCGAAGTGGGCATAAAAAGGGGTCAGTGGGAGATTAATTTGAAGGCAAAGGTGACTGGATTGGCTGGTGAACTGGATATGAAATGTGAAAGAAGGAGGATGATTGCCAGCTGTCTGGCCTGAGCAATAAGATAACAGCTTTGTCAGGATTGATGTGAGGGGGTGGGGGAGTGCAAGGAAAGCTGCTGGAGCAGGGAAACAAGAGTTTGGATTTAGACACGATTCTGTGGACTTCCTTATTAGACATCCCAGCAAGAAGTGGAGGACACATTTGATGTAGACTTTGAGATCTGGGCTGTAGACATCATTGTGGGCTCCAGGACCATCTGATGGTGGCCGGAGCTGTGGGGATAGAGAACCTCAGGGCTTCTCCCCAGGGCTTCCACAGCTAATGTTCACACCTCTTCCCATCACACACAGGGCTCTACTTGTAACGGTCAGGATCTCCCGCCTGGATGGGGAACCTCTGGAGGGTAAAGCATGGGAGGCCAGAGATCCTTGAGTGCAGACAGATTCTCCTCCCACCCAGAGTTGGGTCAGGCTCAGAGACCCCATGAGGAAGGTGGGCCAAGGGTGGGCAGCCCTTGACCATCAACTGTGCCAGGCTGGGGCCCGGGACACAAAGGAATCACTGCCAGCCTCGAGGTCAGCACAGGCCGTGGACTGGAGAATTTACCTACTACCCCAACACCCAGGAATGGCGGGTTATGAGCAGACCAGACCAGCCTGGTGGTCTTACCACCTCCAGCTGCCTCCATCACATGTTACAGCCACACCACTCCCTGCCCACACCACACATCTTGGGACCCTCTGCTGCAGCCTTTCTAGAGCACCTTCAGCTGCTCCAGTTGCCAGCATTTAGCAGCCTTCCAGATGTGACTCCCTTTCCTCCACCGTCATTGAACAGTTCAGCCTCTGCCTCATTGTCTTTTTGTCATCCCACTCTTACTACCATTCTTGGTGATTTCTCACCAACCAAGCCAATCCACCCAGCACCCTGGCCTCACACCCTCACCCCTGTATCCTCCCCTCCAGAGATGCTGTCCTCCCTGTACTGCAGCCCCCGCCCCATGGTCATACCTTGGTCTCATTACCTGGACCGGTAACCTCTTCATAATCTCAGCTTTAAGCTTCCCACCCTGTGCCCAACACCCCCTGTTCTTTGCAAGTCACTGTCTCATGGGCCCTCTCGCCAACAATATTCTACTCCCCAGACCTGCCACCCCTTGGCCCCTGATATAAGAGATCCTGCCCCGTTCCAGCCTTGCCCCTCTTAAATGTAATGGCCCATTGCTATAATAGCCAACTGCGTGCTCAGTCTCCCTCACTCTCCCACATCATACCAGCCTGGCAAAAGCCCAGTTCTGGCTGAATCCAACTTCCCGCCTCCTCCATGCCTGCACCCAAGCAGTTGAAGTGGTTGGATAAAAACATGGGGTATTTATCATCACAGACCTCAAGCTGGCCATTTTCTTGGCCACTCAATCACAAACTTTCAAGGCAATTATTTCACATTTCCTTTTTCTTCATTACACACACTCTCTCCTCTTCACTTTCAACTGATAACCAACCGTCCATTCAGGCACTGGACCCACCCCCTCTCACCTACTCAAAGATATTCTTTCAGCAAAAATCCCTCTCCCACACCATCACCTTTACCTCTGCAGGGAGTCATACCCATTACCAAACAAACATGTTATACCTCCTATCTTAAAAAATAAATAAGTAAGAACCTTCCCTTGCACCCAAATTGAAATCTTTTGTACCATTTCCACTAAATATATATATAGCCATATATGTACGAGATGATCTTGATGGCAAGAAGGCTATTAAAGGTATCAGAATCTTGCCAGCTTGAGGCTCAAACTCATCAAATATGGGACAAATTAAGCATCAATAAAAATAATCACTGAGAGGGATTCAGTTCAGTTCAGTTCAGTCGCTCAGTTGTGTCCGACTCTTTGCGATCCCATGAATCACAGCACGCCAGGCCTCCCTGTCTATCACCAACTCCCGGAGCTCACTCAAACACATGTCCATCGAGTCAGTGATGCCATCCAGCCATCTCATTCTCTGTCGTCCCCGTCTCCTCCCACCCCCAATCCCTCCTAGCATCAGAGTCTTTTCCAGTGAGTCAACTCGTCACATGAGGTGGCCAAAGTATTGCAGTTTCAGCTTTAGCATCAGTCCTTCCAAGGAACACCCAGGATTGATCTCCTTTAGAATGGACTGGTTGGATCTCCTTGCAGTCCAAGGGATTCTCAAGAGTCTTCGCCAGCACCACAGTTCAAAAAATTAACACATATTAAATGGATTTATTTATAATTATAGTAAATAAATGGAGAAAGAAATAGCAACCCACTCCAGTATTCTTACCTGGAGAATCCCATGGATGGCGGAGCCTAGTGGGCTACAGTCCACGGGGTCACAAAGAGTTGGACATGACTGAGCAACTTCACTCACTCATACTAAATAAAAACTCATTTGTTACCTTTGGAGAATACTAGAGAATGAACTCATTATTCTGAAATGTGGTCAAATGAAGAGTAAAGTAAATGCCTTTCCTAAATAAATCATACTGAAAGAGTAATTGAGGCATAATTTCTCAATTATAAGAGGTATAAATAAAATAGACAAAGTGATAGAATTAGAATATCACCATTTTACAACCCTTAGTAAAACCATGGACCTAGGCAATGCTTATCAATGACTGCCAACTAGAATTATATGCCTCCTGGTGGAAAAACACAGTACAAACACTACCTATGACGTATCCATGCCAAAAAATAGATTCTGAATCATATCAAGTCTTTAAATTTAACTACCAGCTTACAGGGAAAAAATGAGGGAGGCAGAAGAAAATGGTAAATGGCACAGGGTTGCAATTAACAGATTTTAGAATGTGAAAAATTCTACAGGAAACAAGCCATTTCTTCAATAAATAAATGCCAAGGAAAGAAATATTAAAGGAGACTGAAGCTTCCAACCTATCCATGAGAAAAACACCAAACTAACATTAAAAGAGGGGCATCCTACAAAATATCTAACCTGTACACTTCAAAACTGCCAAGATCATCAAACACAGAAAAGTCTTCAAAACTGTCACAGCCAAGAAGGGCCCAGGGATACAGAACAATTACATGTAATGTGGTATCTGGGATGCAATCCTGGCATGGATAAAGAGCAATAGGTAAAAACTAAGAAAATCCAAAGCAACTACGAACTGTAATGACAATTTATCAATATTGATTCATTAATTACAACAAATGTACTTTACTCATAAGATGTTAATAATAGTGAACACGGGGCAGGGTCCTTGACTCTATACTATGACTTCAATTTTCTATAAAACTAAAACTGGATAAGAAAGCTGTGGTACATACACATAATGAAGTATTACTCAGCCATTAAAAAGAATACATTTGAATCACTTCTGATGAGGTGGATGAAACTGGAGCCTATTATACAGAGCAAAGTAAGTCAGAAAGAAAAACACCAATACAGTATATTAACACATATATATGGAATTTAGAAAGATAGCAATGATGACCCTATATGCGAGACAGCAAAAGAGACACAGCTGTAAAGAACAGACTTTTGGACTCTGTGGGAGAAGACGAGGGTGGGATGATTTGAGAGAACAGCATTGAAACATGTATATTATCATATGTGACATAGATCGCCAGTCCAGGTTCGATGCATGAGACAGAGTTCTCAGGGCTGGTGCACAGGGATGACCCTGAGGGATGGGATGGGATTGGGAGGGAGGTTCAGGATGGGGAACACATGTATACCCATAGCTGATTCATGTGAATATATGGCAAAAACCACCACAATATTTTAAAGTAATTAGCCTCCAATTAAAATTAAAAATAAAAATAAATAAATAACATATTTATCATAGAAATAATATAATGTCTAAAATATCCTGGACACTATATTACTTCTGTGGTATGGAGACACACAGTTTGTTTAACCATTCACTCTTTACAGGTCATTTGAGTTGTCTCCAGTTTGGGATTGTTAAGAATAAAGTTGCTATAAACATTCTTGTACAAGTTTTAGTGTTAACTTGAGTCTCCATTTCTCTGAAATGAATGCCCACGAATGCAATTTCTGGGTCATAAAGTAATTACATGTTTCAGTTCAGTTCAGTCACTTAATCGTGTCCAACTATTTGCAACCCCATGTACTGCTGCATGCCAGGCCTCCCTGTCCATCACCAACTCCCGGAGTGTACCCAAACTCATGTCCATTGAGTCGGTGATGCCATCCAACCATCTCATCCTCTGTCGTCCCCTTCTCCTCCTGCCTTCAATCTTTCCCAGCATCAGGGTCTTTTCAAATGAGTCAGTTCTTCGCATCAGGTGGCCAAAGTATCGGACTTTTAGCTTCAACATCAATCCTTCCAATGAACACTCAGGACTGATCTCCTTTAGGATGAACTGGTTGGATCTCCAGCAGTCCAAGGGACTTTCAAAAGTCTTCTCCAACACCACAGTTCAAAAGCATCAATTCTTCAATGCTCAGCTTTCTTTATAGTCCAACTCTAACATCCATACACGACTACTGGAAAAACCATAGCCTTGACTAGACAGACCTTTGTTGACAAACTAATGTCTCTGCTTTTTAATATGCTGTCTGAGTTAGTCATAACTCTCCTTCCAAGTAGTAAGCGTCTTTTAATTTCTTAGCCAAGCCAAGAAATTACATGTTTAGTTTTATTAAAAAAAAAAACCCTGCCAAGCTATTTTCACAAATAATTTTTAGTATAAATAAAACATTGCATCAGTTCAGTTCAGTCTCTCAGTCATGTCCGACTCTCCACGACCCCATGAATCACAGCACGCCAGGCCTCCCTGTCCATCACCAACTCCCGGAGTTCACTCAAACTCATGTCCACAGAGTCGGTGATGCCATCCAGCCATCTCATTCTCTGTCATCCCCTTCTCCTCCAGTCCTCAACCTTTCCAAGCATCAGAGTCTTTTCCAGTGAGTCAACTCGTCACATGAGGTGGCCAAAGTATTGCAGTTTCAGCTTTAGCATCAGTCCTTCCAATGAACACCCAGGATTGATCTCCTTTAGAATGGACTGGTTGGATCTCCTTGCGGTACAAGGGACTCTCAAGAGTCTTCTCCAACACCACAGTTCAAAAGCATCAATTCTTCGGCGATCAGCTTTCTTCACAGTCCAACTCTCACATCCTTACATGACCACTGGAAAACCATAGCCTTGACTAGACGGACCTTTGTTGGCAAAGTAATGTCTCTGCTTTTTAATACGCTAAGTTGGTCATAACTTTCCTTCCAAGGAGTAAGTGTCTTTTAACTTCATGGCTGCAGTCAGCATCTGCAGTGATTTTGGAGCCCAAAAAATAAAGTCTGACACTGTTTCCACTGTTTTCCCATCTATTTCCCATGAAGTGATGGGACCAGATGCCATGATCTTTGTTTTCTGAATGTTGAGCTTCAAGCCAGCCTTTTCACTCTCCTCTTTCACTTTCATCAAGAGGCTTTTGAGATCCTCTTCACTTTCTGCCATAAGGGTAGTGTCATCTGCATATCTGAGGTTATTGATATTTCTCCCGGCAATCTTGATTCCAGCTTGTGCTTCTTCCAGCCCAGCGTTCCTCATGATGTACTCTGCGTATAAGTTAAATAAGCAAGGTGACAATATACAGCCTTGATGTACTCCTTTTCCTATTTGGAACCAGTCTGTTGTTCCGTGTACAGTTCTGACTGTTGCTTCCTGACCTGCATACAGGTTTCTCAAGAGGCAGGTCAGGTGGTCTGGTATTCCCATCTCTTTCAGAATTTTCCACAGTTTATTGTGATCCACACAGTCAAAGGCTTTGGCATAGTCAATGAAGCAGAAATACATTGCATGGAACCTACTTATTCTAAAAAAAAATTATTTATTGTTTATCTGAAGTTCAAATTTTATTGAACATCCTGTATTGCTATTTGCTAAGTCAGACATCTTTGGCCACCTCATGCGACGAGTTGACTCACTGGAAAAGACTCTGATGCTGGGAAAGGTTGGGGGCAGGAGGAGAAGGGGACGACGGAGAATGAGATGGCTGGATGGCATCGCCAACTCTGTGGACATGAGTTTGAGTGTACTCTGGGAGTTGGTGATGGACAGGGAGGCCTGGCGTGCTGTGATTCATGGGGTTGCGGAGAGTCGGGCATGACTGAGCAACTGAACTGAACTGAACTGAACTGAACTGAAGTCGGACATCCCTACTTCCAGGTGATATCAATGCTCCTAGTTTGAAAATTACATTTTCAGTAGTTGGGCTCTAATCTGGCTCTTTTTCATAATTGTGAAAGTTTTGAACATAAAATGGCTAAAAACAATATAATGAACTCTTCATACCCATATTCTAGAATTTTCAACTTTGTCTCTTTTACCTCATCCATTCCTTTATTTTCCCTGAACTATTTTGAAGCAAATCCTGGTCATTTTGTCATTTTACCCCCACAAATTTCAATGTGCTATTCTAAAAAATAGTAACATTTTCTGAAATAAATTCAATCCCAGAATCACAGCATTAACAACGCTCCTGTGTTCATTGAAAAACTGCCTTTTCCCCACCACACTTTCTTGCCTAAAGAAGGCATAGATTTATTGATCACATGAGTGTGTGTTTATTTCCTGTCTCTCTATCCCCTTCCATTGATCCATGTATCCTGTTTTGTGCCAGTATCATAAAGTCTACACTTGATCTTAGCCACAAGCCCGAGAAGCTCCAAATCATTGCAGATAGTGATAGCAGCCATGACAATAAAAGACACTTGCTCCTTGGAAGAAAAGCTATGACCAACCTAAACAACATATTAAAAGTATAAAAACATAGACATTACTTTGTCAACAAAGGTCTGTCTAGTCAAAGCTATGGTTTTTCCAATAGTCATGTATGGATTTGAGAGTTGGACCATAAAGAAAGCTGAGCACCAAAGAATTTATGTTTTTGAACTGTGGTATTGGGGAAGACTTGTGAGAGTCCCTTGGACTGCAAGGATATCAAACCAGTTAATCCTAAAGGAAATCAGTCCTCAATATTCAATGGAAGGACTGATGCTGAAGCTGAAGCTCCAACACTTTGGCCACCTGATGCAGAGAACTGACTCCTTGGAAAGGACCCTGACACTGGGAAAGAGTGAAGGCAGGAGGAGAAGGGGACGACAGAGGATGAGATGGTTGGATGGCATCACCAACTCAATGGACATGAGTTTGAGCAAACTGTGGGAGTTGGTGATGGACAGGGAAGCCTAACATGCTGCATTCCATGGGGTCACAAAGAGTCAGACACGACTGAGTGACTGAACTGAACCAACCATTATGTTTTGATTACTGTACTTTTGTAGTATAGTTTGAAATCAGGAAGTGTGAGACCTCCAGCTTGTTCTTCCTTCTCAAGATTGTTTTGAATATTCAAAATCTTTTATGTTTTCACACAAACTTCATAGTTATTTGATCTAATTCTGTGAAAAGTG
Organism: Moschus berezovskii; assembly: GCF_049115385.1. NCBI lineage: Eukaryota > Metazoa > Chordata > Mammalia > Artiodactyla > Moschidae > Moschus > Moschus berezovskii. Next base: position 38,532,480 of record NC_142482.1, read on the forward strand.
CCATTGGTATTTTGATAGGGATTGCATTGAATCTGTGGGTTGCCTTGAGTAGCATGGTCATTTTAACAGTTAATTCTTTAGAGATACAGACGTGGACAATGAGCTTGTGGACACAGTGGGGGAAGGAAAGGGTGGGACGTGTTGAGAGCGTAGCATTGACATATATACACTACCATGTGTAAAATGATAGCTAGCAGGAAGCTGCTGTATAACACAAGGAGTCAGCTCTGTATTCTGTGACGACTTAGAGAGTTGGGATGGGGAGGAGAGGAGACAGGGAGGTTCAGGAAGGAGGGGATATATGTATATTTGTGGCTGATTCATGTTGTTGTACAGCAGAAATGAACACAACATTGTAAAGCAATTACCTTCCAATTTTTTTTTTTAATTTTCAAAGAGACAAAAAAAGAAAACAAAACAAAAACGCAACATTAATCCTTCTAATCCATGGGCACAATATATCTTTCCATTTGTTTGTGTCACCTTCGAATTCTCTCATCAGTCTTACAGTTTTCCATGTACAGGTCTTTGACCTCCTTAGGAAGGTTTAGTCCCCTGTTAATGAGCTGGGACAGAGACAGAGGAGTGGTTAGGTAGCTTGTTAGATTCAACCTGGGACCGAAGGCAGGCCCTCAGCAGTGAAAGCTCAGAGTTCTAACCACTGGACCGCCATGGAATTCCCTGCCCATTTTTAAACTTTCATTATTGAGTCCTAAGAGTTTCTTTACATATTCCAGATACAAGTCCTTTATCTGAATTGTTGTTGCTCGGTCTCTAAGTCGTGTCTGACTCTTTGTGACCCCATGGACTGAAGCACACCAGGCTCCTCTCTCCTCCATTATCTCCCAGAGTTTGCTTAAACTCATATCCATTGAGTCAGTGAGGCTATCTGATATGTGATGTGAAATATTTGCTCCCATTCTGTTGCGTGTCTTTTCACTTTCTCAAGGTACCATTTGGAACACAAAAGTTTTTAATTTTGATGAAGGTCAATGGGTTAGTATTTATTTTGTTACATGTACATTTGGTGTCACATGTAAAAACATCATTGTCTGACCCAAGATCTTAGGCACAGATAAGCAAGAAGTGGGCTGTGCAGCTTCCTGATATTGTTCTTAAACTTAGCTTCTGCCCACCACACTGTAGATTCCCCTTCTACCTAACCACTCTTTCTCTGACTCTGTTACCATTTCCTCTTCTTTCTCTCAAGTTCCAGCCTAATGCCCCAGACTACTTTCCACAAAAAGTGTGAGGTCAAGAAGGTGGCAAAAATGGAGAATTTAGCTCTTTCCACTCAGGTCTTCCTCAGTTTGCAAGAGAAGCTTGGTGTCTTCTTATTTTCCTTTCCCTTCTTGTGATCAAAATCTACTCCCCAATCCAAGTCAGCAACCCAGACAGTGCAAAAGCAGGAACTTTCCAAACTAGATTTCTTCTGCTTGAGGTCTCTACACCCACAGTTGTCTCCTCAACCAAGAAAAGTGATGGGAAAATGAAAATGACATACATAGAACCACGGGACAGAATCAAGGACAGGCAACTTATGAAAGAAGAACCATGAACAGCCATTAAACAGATGAAAATAATGTTAACCCTAGCACAAAATGCAATGTAAAACAACACTTCCCTGACAGTCCAATGGTTAGGACTCAGCACTTTCACTACCATGGCCCAAGTTCAATCCCTGGTCGGGGAACTAAGATTCTACAAGCTCTGTGACATGGCCAAAACAAACAAACAAATTGTTTTTCCTTGTTTTATTGACTTATAATTGATGTATAGTATTATATAAGTTGTAAGGAGATCCAACCAGTCCATTCTAAAGGAGATCAATCCTGGGTGTTCATTGGAAGGACTGATGCTAAAGCTGAAACTGCAATACTTTGGCCACCTCATGCGACGAGCTGACTCACTGGAAAAGACTCTGATGCTGGGAAAGGTTGGGGGCGGGAGGAGAAGGGGACAACAGAGAATGAGATGGCTGGATGGCATCACCGACTCTATGGACATGAGTTTGTGTGAACTCCGGGAGTTGGTGATGGACAGGGAGGCCTGGCGTGCTGTGATTCATGGGATCGCAGAGAGTCGGACATGACTGAGCAACTGAACTGAACTGATTATATAAGTTGGCTTCCCTAGTGGCTCAGAAGGTAAAGAATCTGCCTGCAATGCAGGAGACCCAGTTTCAGGGTCTACAATATAGTGATTCACAATTTTTAAATGTTATACTCCATTTATAGCTATTATAAAATATTACCTCTATTTCCTGTGTTGTACAATATATCCTTGTAGCTTATTTTATACATAATAATTTGTACAATGATATATTATTTGATCTATCAAGGTGGCATGGATTCTGACTCCCAGGGTTGGTGAAAGTGAGGACATATGCAGACATTACTGCCAAGAATATGAAGTCCTAGGATTTCCCTGGTAGCCTAGTGGTTAGGACTGCTGTGGCTTGGGTGGGTTCAATCCCTGATTGGGGAACTGAGATCCCACAAGCCATGTGGGGTATCCCCCCAAAAAAAATAAAGACAGTATAAAGTCCTGTACTGCTTTCTGAAGAATGACCCTTAAGTACAAAAAAATTTAAAAATAAGTCTACTTATATGTATAGGTAGATATATATAAGTGGAATATAAGCAATCTAGAACTTACTAATATTGTTTTGTTTTCACTGAAGCTTTTTATGGCTATTTTCTATTTACAATCAGACAGAAAAAGATCCCCTTTAAAATCTAAGTTCAAAATGGGGAAAGATTTTTAAAATATACAAAAGAAATAAAAGTCCTGGTGGTGTACATCTATCATGTGCGTAGTCATGAAAGGCTAGTTTTAGAAAGATGTGACTAGTGCTGGACACTATTTAACTTCAGTGAGTCTTTAAAATATGTCATATTGAAAAAGGAAGGGGACTTACAACTAAATATATGTCCTAATTCTTCTCAAAGCCAAAAAAATATTTTTTAAGTCGATCCTTTGACGCTTCAACTCAGTAGTTTCTCTTCTAGGAATTTAGCCTTAGAAAATATTTAGACAACCATTCAAAGACATATGTTCAAGAATGTGTATTACAGCATGGTTTCTCGTAGTTTTAAAGATTGAGAGCCACATAAATGCCCTAAAATAGGAAACTGGTTTCAGTGAACCAGGGTTCCCAAACAGCGGAACACTAGGCAACCATTAAGAATGATGCTGGCTCATGAGTCTCCTGGTGTGATGCAATGAGGACACACCATCACTTCTGTGGGATTCCTGGTCAAAAATGCATAAACTGCAGAAATACTAGACAGACCAAAACTTAGGAACAGTCTGCAGAATAACTGATCTGTGCTCTTCAAAAGCATCACTATAATAAAAGACAAAGTCTAAGGAACTGTACTGTTAGTGTTAGTTTTGCTGCATGACTCAGTCGTGTCCCACTCTGCGACCCCATGGACTGATGTCCACCAGGCTGCTCTGTCCATGGGATTTCCCAGGCAAGAATACTGGAGTGGGTTGCCATTTCCTTCTCCAGGGGATCTTCCCAACCCAGTGAATTTACACACAAAACAGAAATAGGTCCACAGACATAGAAAACATATTTATAGTTTCCAAAGGGGAAAGTGGGGAGGGATTAATTAGGAGTTTGGGATTAACACATACACACGACTAAATATAAAACAGATAACCAACAGGACCTATTGTAGTATAAAGAACTATGTTCCATACTTTGCAATAATCTATAAGGGAACAGAAGCTAAAAAATAATATATATATATAAACCCACACACACACACACATATACCTGAATCTTTGGCCTGAAACTTTGGACACCTGATGTGAAGAACTGACTCACTGGAAAAGACCCTGATGCTGCGAAAGATTGAAGGCAGGAGGAGAAGGGGATGACAGAGGATGAGATGGTTGGATGGCATCACTGACTCAATGGACATGAGTTTGAATAAGCTCCAGGAGTTGGTGGACAGGGAAGCCTGGCATGCTGCAGTCCATGGGATACCAAAAAGTTGGACACACTGAGCGACTGAACTGAACAGACGCTTGAATCACTTTGCTATACACATGAAACTGATACAACATTGTAAATCAACTATATTTAGGAAAAAGAAAAAGAAATTTTATCCTTTTATCCTATTAAAATAAAGGAGACTGAAAAGACAAGACAAATAAATGCAGTGCATGATCTCAGATTAGATCCTGGACTGAGAAAAAATAAACTTTATAAAGGATATTATGGGGCAATTGGCAAATTTTGCACATGGACTATAGATTAGATAATAGTAGTATATCAATTTAAGTTTCCTGCTTTTGATAGCTGTACTGTGGTTTTGTAAAAGCTTCTTGTTCTTAAGAAATTCACACCAGTGGGTTTATGAGGAAAAGGATATATTATTCATAGTGAAAGTGTTAGTTGCCCCGTCGTATCTGACTTTGTGACCCCATGGACTCTAGCCAGTCAGGCTCCTCTGTCCACGGAATTCTCCAGGCAAGAATACTGGAGTGGGTTGTCATTCCCTTCTCCAGGGAATCTTCCCAAGACAGGAATCAAACTCAGGTCACCTGCGTTGCAGGAGGACTCTTTAATAAGTCAGATCCACCAGGAAAGCCCATATTATGTGTGACTTACTCTCAAATGCTTCAGAAAAAAACACTCACGTGTATTTAGAGAAATAACAATAAGTGTGGTCAAATTATATCAATTGGTGAATCTGAGTGAAGAATATCTTGGGATAGTTTGTGGTATTTTTGCCTCTCTTCTGTGAGTTTTAAGTTACTTCAAAATAAAGAGTTTTAAAAAATAGAAAAATTAAAAAAAAAAAAGAACGACGCTGGCAAAGTATACTCATTGGCAAGGAAAGGTGCTCAGGGTGCACCAGCGTGGGGCCTTAATGCTGGAGCTGTGCACAGCTATGGATGACACCTCCGGCCACCCTGGACTCTCAGTTCCCTGAGCTACTAGAGGAACTGGGTGTGTGGCTGAACCCAAAGCCTTCCTGGGTTGACTCGAGAAGTCTGGTTGAGTCGGGGCCCTGAATCCTCCTTTGTGATTTTGTTTACTCCAATTTTAAATTCAATGACCGGCATTCCTTGCATCCCAGGGACATCTGGGTGGAGGGAGAGAGACATGTAGAATTCACCCAAATGCAGTGTTTGCTATGGATAATCCAGACTGCAAAATTTAGCAGAGCCAATGTTCATTTATCATCGATGACGATCTTACACCTTCCTCTCCAAAAGAAGCCCAAGATTACCCCCCCAAACCCGCCCAGCATCTTGCCCATTCCACAGAAGGAGAAAACGAATTTCCCAGCAAGGACCGAGGTCCTGTGGGTTCTGTCTGCCAAGAATTAGTGGTTTCAGTTTATGGAGAGGTGTGGATTCTCCGAGAAGAATCTGTACTGACCGCATGAAACAATATCCTCTCCTCAGAAGGGGAAAGAAGATTGCTTATCACCCCACACCTCTGTTTCCAGGTCCTGACCTTCCCCCAGGGCACAGGACAGTCACTGTGAAGTGCCCAGCGATAGAAAGGGAAGAGTCCACACTAACAACAGAAGGGCTACGGCTGCTTCAGGGGCCCCCGCCCGCCCCGCTCCCCCTTCTCTCACTTGCCCTCGGGCCACCCTGTCCTCCTTCCTCACCACCTCCCCAGGGGTGGTCAGGGAAAGAAAGCCCCTCCCTCATCCCCTCAGTGTTCCTCCACTCCGCCCCCCTCCATCACTAGGGTGTCCAGGACATTGTGTGACTCAGGAAACAGCTCAGACGTGAGGTTCGCAGCAGGCCGAGGAGGAGGAAGAAGGGGCCGTGGGAGCAGAGGAGGTGGCTGCTGCCTCGGCGAGGGGCTCTAAGGGTCCCACTGGAGGGGGCAGGGAGGATCTGGGCGTGGGGCAGGGGCTCTGGAATGCAGCCCCCTTCACCGCTGCTGCCGCTGCTGCTGCTGCTGTGTCGGCCAGTCGTCAGGACCAGAGGTGAGGCATAGGGGGGCGAGAGGCCAGGCGACCCACCTTCCTTAGGAGGAGGTCCGGTGGGTAGGGGACAGAGGGCCAAGGTCCTCGCTTTGAGGCAACACTGGATGGAGAAGATTCTTGCCCCAAAATGGGACAGTCGGCAGGGAGCCCCGACTCTGCTCCTGCAGCTACACAGACCAAGGCTGTGGGCCTCGTGCCAGGGGTGGTGACCGCAGGGGGATGGGTGAGAGGGTGCCCACCCCCCGGGAGAAACAAGTTGGCCCCGGAACTAGGGGAGAGCATGCTCTTGCAGTCACGCTTAGAAAGAGGAGAGGAAACAGAGTGATCACCTGCTAGGGGAAGAGATGAGAGGGAACAGGAGATGGAGACATGGGAAAGTCAAAGGCTCACCAAGTCCCTCTCCTGGTCCAGCTGTCCCCACCCCCGGTGGCTCAATGCTAGGCCCTTCCGGGAGGAAATCCCTTTAGTGTTTCAGCCATTCACCTCCCAGGAGTCCCCTCAGCCCCCCTCCTGATCCCTGTTGTCTTGCTTCCGAGGGATGGGGCCTGAAGCTGGACTTGGGAGGCCAGAGAATAAACAGGAAAGGAAGGGTGGGGATTAGTAACTGAGGACCTGGGACCTAGGGGGCTGGGGTGTGAGTGCCACGTGGGGACTAGAACAGGGCCGTAAAGGCGATGGTGGTGTGGAGCACCTTCGTGGGCTGCTGCAGGCAGGTCCCTCCCGAGCATCCGAAGGAGGGCGAGTGGAGCGCGATGCTCCCTGCTCCCATCTCACCCTCATCTCCATCCCTAGGGCTGCAGTGTGGGAGTTTCCCAGGACCCTGTGCCAACGGAGGCACCTGCCTGAGCCTATCACAGGGGCAAGGGACCTGCCAGTGAGTGCACCTCGTGGAGTGGGAGACGGGGAAGAGGAACAAAGGAGGGGATGGGGAGATGGGAGGAAAGGAGAAAGGAAGGAGGAGAAACAAATGAAGAGAATCAAATGAAGGCAAAGGAGGGAGGTAGGCGGGAGCAGAGGGTCAGGATGTGAACGTTCCTCTCTCCACCCCTCCCAGGTGTGCCCCTGGCTTCCTGGGTGAGACATGCCAGTTTCCTGACCCCTGCCAGGATGCCCAGCCCTGCCAGAATGGAGGCAGCTGCCACGTCTTTCTTCCCACCCTTCCCGGCTCCCCTGGCACCCCCTCTCCCATGGCCCCCAGCTTCTTCTGCACCTGCCCCTCTGGCTTCACTGGGGATAGATGCCAGATCAAGGACCCCTGTTCCTCCTTCTGTTCCAAAATGGGCCGCTGCCACCTCCAGGCCTCAGGCCGCCCACGATGCTCCTGCATGCCGGGATGGACGGGTGAGCGCTGATGGGAGAGGGAGGAAGGGACAGGCAGGGGCCGTGGCTTGGGCTGCAGGGTAGGATAGATGGAACTGGAGCCCAAGAGACTGTGAGCCCTTGGAGGACAGAGGCTGCGAGAATCAACCAGCCAATTCTTAGTGATCTGTTTACCTGAAACTGACATTCACCACGGAATTGTAAAGACTGCTAAAACATTGAGCTATTTCCAAGGCAGCTGGTAAAGAACTACTGCCATAGCCCCCTTAGCACATCACCCTGACCACTTTCCCAGCCCCCTCAACCTCCCGTGACCCAGTAGCTGGAGGGTTAATGCCTAGCACACCAGGGGACCTCCAGGGCTCTGCATTCTTTTCTTTTTTAATTAATCTATTTATTTTAATTGGAGAATAATTACTTTACAATATCATGATGGTTTTCGCCATACATCAATATGAATCAGCCACATGTATACATGTGGCCCCCCTATCCTGAACCATCCCCCAACCTCCCTCCCCATGCCATCTCTCTGGGTTGTCCCAGAGCGCGGGCTTTGGGTGCCCTGCTTCATGCACTGAACTTGCACTGGTCATCTGTGTTACATATGGCAATGTACATGCTTCGGTGCTATTCTCTTAAATCACCCCATCCTCATCTTCTCCCGCTGACTCCAGAGGTCTGTTCTTTACATCTGTGTCTCCTTCGCTGCCCTGCACATAGGATCCTTGGTACCGTCTTTCTAAGACTCTGCATTCTGAGCACCCGAGCGGCTCCTTTTCTGAGTGGTGGGAGCCCACACTATCATCGGGGAAGACTGCAGTGGTGGGAGGTGTGATGGGGATGGGAGGATCTGACCCAGAGAGAGGAATGGATGCCCATCCCAGGAGGGGGGTACAGTCCTGGGGCACAAGAGCAGGACGTATGGTGGGTGGGTGTGCTAGCCTGTCAGGGGTGCCAGGAGAGAAAGGCTCCATGGCACCTAAGCAGGATGGAGAGGGCTGGACCAGAAAGCAAAGCCCACGTGGCCAGGAAGTGCTTGGACATGGGTGCCTCCAGGAGGGGTGGACTAGAGGCAAGGCTTCTCAGACTTGAGCAGACACAGCAGTCACCTTTGACTGATTGGTGGATGGATGGATGGATGGATGGATGGATGGATTGTGTGTGCTCAGCCGTGTCTGACTTCTTTACGACCCTGGAAGGCCTTAAAAATGCTAGTGCCCCATCCCAGAAAGCCTGCTCTGGTGGGTCTGGAGCAGACCCAGGGAATGGAGATTCTAAAACTAACCAGGAGATTCTGAGGAAACTGAGCCTGCGACTGGGTGTGAGAGACCAGCATACATGACAAGAAGGATGGGCAGTGGCGACTCGCCAGGCCTTGTGCTTCAGAGTAGGGGCTGTGGGCAGCCCCCTCCTCGGGCCCATCGCCAGCTCCACCACTGACAGGACATGACCTTGTATATGGTATTTAAGCTGTCTGGATCCTCAGCTGTCAGCCAATGTCCACACTTCATAAGGCTGTTGTGGAGAGGAAAGGGGGCGATGCTCAGAAAGTGCAGCCACTGCCACCATTCCCATGTGCGCATGGCTGTGGAATCTCGTGACCGTGATCCATTACAAGCACCTAAAGATCAGGGAATCAGGATGAGAGAGGCGAGATGACAACCCAAGGGCACACGGCTGGCCAGGGCAAAGCCACGGGCTACGTCTCCTGTCTTCAGAGGATCCGTGCTTTCCACTTCCCCACCACGTGCTCATTCATGTCCGACTCTCATTCATGTCCACGACTACTCATTCATTCCAGCTCCTTGCGACCCCATGGACTGTAGCCCACCAGGCTCCTCTGTCCATGGGATTTCCCAGGCAAGAATACTGGAGCGAGTTGCCATTTCCTTCTCTGGGGGATCTTCTCCACCCAGGTCACCACTAAAGGGACACCAAGTCCCAGATTTTCCCAAGCAGGGTCGATTCGCAATACTCCCACCAATAGCCACATGTTCAGTTTTCGGTTGGGAAAAAATGTGGTCACTCCAGAGAGAGCCCTCCCAAAAAAATGATAAAACTGAGGATGATGGGCCAGGACAGGGAGAGGATGGGAAGAAGGGAAGGAAATACGGAGATCAGACACAGAGATAACCCAGAGTGAAAGCGGGTCACTCCGGAGGAGCTGGAATGTGTGCAGTGTTGGGAACGGCCCCTCACCGTCCATCCTCTACTTCAGGTGAGCAGTGCCAGCTTCGAGACTTCTGCTCAGCCAACCCCTGCGTCAATGGAGGGGTGTGTCTGGCCACCTACCCCCAGATCCAGTGCCGCTGCCCACCCGGCTTCGAAGGCCATGCCTGCGAACATGACGTCAACGAGTGTTACCTGGACCCGGGACCCTGCCCCAAGGGCACCACCTGCCATAACACCCTGGGGTCATTCCAGTGTCTCTGCCCCGCTGGGCGGGAGGGTCCACGCTGTGGACTCCGGCCGGGACCCTGCACCCCCAGGGGCTGTCTCAATGGGGGCACCTGTCAACTGGTTCCAGGGAGAGACTCCACCTTCCACCTGTGCCTGTGTCCCCCAGGTGTGTCCTCACAGGGGTCTCCCTGAGGCCCCTCTCTGGGCATGGAGGTGGTGTCCTGTGAGTCCCCTTCTCTCAGCTCATCACACGACCCTGTCAGGCTTCACAGGCCCAAGCTGTGAGGTGAATCCAGATGACTGTGTCGGGCACCAGTGTCAGAACGGGGGCACCTGCCAGGATGGGCTGGGCACCTACACCTGCCTCTGCCCAGAGGCCTGGACAGGTGAGTCCTTCAAGCCAGGTTGATGGCACCGGTGACCCAGATGGTCAGCCCCCGTTCTCCAGTCCTCACAGGGCCCCCAGCTGCAGCGCCTGTTCCCTTCTCGCTGCCCTACAGGCTGGGATTGCTCTGAAGATGTGGACGAGTGTGAGGTTCAGGGTCCCCCTCGCTGCAGAAATGGGGGTACCTGCCAGAACTCAGCTGGCGACTTCCACTGTGTGTGTGTGAGTGGCTGGGGAGGCGCCAGCTGCGAGGAGAACCTGGACGACTGTGTGGCCGCCACCTGCGCCCCCGGATCCACCTGCATTGACCGCGTGGGCTCCTTCTCCTGCCTCTGCCCGCCTGGGCGCACAGGTGTGACACAGAGGTTCAGGGAGGTGGGAGGTGGGAGGCGGAGATTCTAGGTGACAGAAGCCCCAGGAGAGCACCTGGGAGCTTCAAGCAGCCTCTGAGTGCCTTACCCACCCCGCCCTCCAGGCCTCCTGTGCCACTTGGAGGACATGTGTCTGAGTCAGCCATGCCACGAGGAAGCCCAGTGCAGCACCAACCCTCTGAGCGGCTCCACCCTCTGCGTGTGTCAGCCAGGGTACACAGGCCCCACCTGCCACCAGGACCTGGACGAGTGTCAGATGGGTGAGGCACCCCCTCATCAGACCCTCTCTAAGCCCCACATAGCCTCTGCACTGAAGAGGGAAACAGGCAAACTGTTTTTCAAGTTAAAAATCATCTCAGGAATTCTCTGGTGGTCCGATGGTTGCTGCTGCTGCTGCTGCTAAGTCACATCAGTCGTGTCCGACTCTGTGTGACCCCATAGACGGAAGCCCAACAGGCTCCCCCGTCCCTGGGATTCTCCAGGCAAGAACACTGGAGTGGGTTGCCATTTCCTTCTCCAATGTGTGAAAGTGAAAAGTGAAAGTGAAGTTGCTCAGTCATGTCCGACCCTTAGCGACCCCACAGACTGCAGCCTACCAGGCTCCTCCATCCATGGGATTTTCTAGGCAAGAGTACTGGAGTGGCTTGCCGGTCCGATGGTTAGGATGCTGCTATTTCACTGCCGAGGGCCCGGATACAATCCCTGGTCAGGGAACTAAGATCCCACAGGCTGCACAGCAGCCAAATAAATAAATGAGCATACCTTTTTTCCTGAATTTGTCCTTATTTGGCGTCTCTTTCTTACCCAGTCTTCTAACCAATACTCAGCCCTCCAGACCCCAGTTAGTCATTTCTCCAGTTTTTTTCAGATTTTTTTTTAATGTGGATCAATTTTTAAAGTCTTTATTAAATTTGTTACAATATTGCTTATGCTTGATGCTTTAGTTTTTTGGCGTCAGGCATGTGGGATCTTAGCTTCCTGCCAAGGGATTGAACCCACACCCCCTGCATTGGGAGGTGAAGTCTTAAGCACTGGACTACCAGGGAAGTCCCACTCCTTCTCCACTTTAAGGTCACAACGCCCTTCCCCACTTTGATCTCATTTGCCACAAATAGGCCCCCCACACCTTCCCTGCCATTCAGACCTTCTTACCCTTCCACCCTGAGTCTGGTGGACTCCCAGTTCTTCTCTCCTCCCAGCTCAGCAAGGCCCCAGTCCCTGTGAACACGGCGGCTCCTGCCTCAACACGCCCGGCTCCTTCGAGTGCCTCTGTCCGCCTGGCTACACAGGCTCCCGCTGCGAGGCTGATCACAATGAGTGCCTGTCGCAGCCCTGCCACCGGGGCGGCACCTGCCTGGACCTGCTCGCCACTTTCCAGTGCCTCTGCCCACCAGGTACCAGCTGAATGGGGCCGTGGGTGGAGGAGCCAGGGAACTAGTGCTGAAGCCACTGGATGTGACCCCTCCAGAGAATGGCTAGCCTGAAACCAGTTGGGGTCAGATAGCAAAGAAGGCTTCTCCTCATCGCCTCATCCCCCAGCTGAAAACTTAAAGAAACCAGTGCCCCCCCTCCCAGGAGAAGAGCTTCCACAGATGGTAGTGAGCTTGCACACTGCTCAACTCTGTGTTCACTTCATGGTTCCCGTAGCATGCACAACCTGATCCACTGTATGCAGAGGCCCATCAAGGGAGAGAAAAGCAGCAGTTAATAAACTTTTCATGCTGCAGCCTCTGCTTATGTCAACCCAGATGTTCTACCTACTCAGGGAAACTTTTCCCTGTAGAGATCAAGAGTAAACTTTTAAATTCCAAAGGGTCTGTGTGCTTGAATCTGGCTCAGTGGGAAAGGAATACTGCAAAGCAGCACCTACCTATAAGTTAGAGTTAAGGGGAGAAACATCTCCCAGGGAGACAGTGATGGAGTCAATAGCAGGGAGCTGAATGAAACTAGAAAAACTGTAGCTTACTTCTGCCTGAGTGTCTTGCAGGCATTATCTAATCTTTACAGTATCCCTCTGAGGTCAGTATTGTTACTATGCCCATTTATAAATGAAGAAACTGAAGCACACAGGAGTTAAGTGACTTGTTCAAGGTTGCCCAGCTAGTAACTGGTAGAGTCGGGATTCAAACCCAGAGCTTTGATAGTTTCACCCACTACACCACACAGCCTTCCGAAGCTGAGAAGTGTCCAAGGAAAAATGCTGAGAACACTATCCAGTAAGCCAAGGGACAAGGTTGTAGATACCAAGGAGCTTCAGAGGCAGGCTCCCCAGGCAAAAAGAGGGAGGCAGCCGAGGTCCAGAGCCTGATCCACGTCAGTTCAGGATGAGACAGTGGAGTCCAGGAGGAGCCCGAAGAAACAGGACAAGTATGGGAATGACACAGGTTCCCAAATGCCCTTCAAATCCCCACCCTGGGGGTCCCTGGTCTCCCTGGCATGGAGGCCTGCCCAGGTAGCATGGAAGGAGTGGATCACCTCCAAGAAGACGCCCATTTGTCACACGGGTACCAAGAGAACCTCCAGGGTGCTCAGCCCTACCGGGTGAGCCCTGCCTTCTGTACACTGAGGAATGGCCTCAAAAGACACTTCCCTGAAGCCCTCCCACAGGTCCCGGCAGGTGCCCTGCTCCCTGAGCTTTCATACTTGAAGGCGACAGAGCCACTGTCCAGCAGAGCAGCAGGGCCTCGGTCCATCTCTCCAACCCACATGCAGTGGCCCCCTAGGAGGGGTTGTCTGGTGGGGCACCTGGCAGGTCAAGGACAGGGCTGGCCCTGGAACCTGGCCTTTGGGGCAGAAGGCAGGGAGGCAGCCGAAGCAAGGCTGACCCCACCTGCATGTCCTCAGGCTTAGAAGGGCAGCTCTGTGAGGTGGAGATAGACGAGTGCGCCTCGGCCCCCTGCTTGAACCACGCTGACTGCCACGACCTGCTCAATGGTTTCCGGTGTGCCTGCCGGCCGGGTGAGTACAAACTCCCTCCACGGTTCAGGCCTGGCAGTCGCTGGTGGCCTCTCGAAGATCTCTCAGGCCTGGCCAAGAAGTGCCCCATCTCTCCAACTCCCCTGCTCTCCAAACTGTCTTCTCTTCAGCTCAATTCGGTCACTCAGTTGTGTCTGACTCTTTGCGACCCCATGAACCACAGCACACCAGGCCTTCCTGTCCATCACCAATTCCCAGAGTCCACCCAAACCCATGTCCATCGGGTCGGTGATGCCATCCAACCATCTCATCCTCTGTCATCCCCTTCTCCTCCTGCCCTCATTCTTTCCCAGCATCAGGATCTTTTCCAGTGAGTCAGCTCTTCACATCAGGTGGCCAAAGTATTGGAGTTTCAGCTTCAAAATCAGTCCTACCAATGAACATCCAGGACTGATCTCCTTTAGGATGAACTGGTTGGATCTCCTTGCAGTCCAAGGGACTCTCAAGAGTCTTATCCAACACCACAGTTCCAAAGCATCAATTCCTCGGCACTAGCTTTCTTTATAGTCCAGCTCTCACATCCATACATGGAAAAACCGTAGCTTTGATTAGACGGATCTTTGTTGACAAAGTAATGTCTCTGCTTTTTAATATTCTGTCTAGGTTGGTCTTAACTTTTTCCTCTTACATCCTGCAAATCTTCCCCCGCTCACTCGCCCGCCCTCATCTCTGTCCTGCCAAGTCACCCAAATAACCCTCCCCTCCAGCCCTCCTTCAGAACCCTCCATACCCTCCCCCTGCCTTCTCAGGGTCCCCGCTGGTCTTGGCGCTGATAGCCATGGATGCAAGGGAAGTCACCCCAGACCTTCATTCTCCAGTTTCACGGGACATCCCTCTGTTCCCAGCTATGATAATAAATGATGTTTATTGAATATTTACTCCAAGCCAGGCACTTGGTTATGTACTTTCAGGCATTATCTCATTTAATCCTTTCAGCAGTACCATGATGTAGGTTATATAATCATTCCCCTTTTACAGGGGAAGAAAAGTGAAAGTGAAAGTCACTCAGTCAGTCCAACCCTTTGTGACCCCATGGACTATATAGTCCATGGAATTCTCCAAGCCAGAATACTGGAGTGGGTAGCCTTTCCCTTCTCCAGGTGATCTTCCCAACCCAGGGATTGAAACCAGGTCTCCCACATTGCAGGCGGTTTCTTGTGGCTGAGCCACAAGGGCAGCCCACAGAGGAAGAAAGGGGAGCCTAGAGAGGTTGGGTAGCTTGCCCAAAGTCGCATGGCTGACAGTGGCTGAGTTTCACTTTTATGCATCACCCTCCTGTCATCTCCACCTGCCCCAGATGTCTTTTCTGAAAGTTCATCAGGTTCACCTTTCCTAACAAGGGGAAAGGCCAGGACTTGTATTTATTTTTTTGATAAAATGTATTTCCAGCATTAGTACACATATCCAGTTATGTGAAGGCTATATGAAGGCTAAAGTTACCAAGTTATGTTCTGTATGTCCTGAAATTCAAATCACTATTACAGAAGCCCCCACATTGGTGCCTTTGTCATATAATGACACATTTATACAAAACAAAACCTCAAAACCCAAACCCTTTGAAAGAAGATTCTCTCCCTTGCAATTTGTAACCATGTTATGTCTATATCTGTAAAGAGAAAGCTAGGTTTCCCCAGTGGCTCAGTGGTAAAGAATTCACCTGCAATGCAGGAGATGCGGAGACAGAGGTTCCCATCCCTAGAGTGGGAAGATCCCCTGGATGAGGGAACGGCTATCCACTCCAATAATTCTGCCCAAAACTCCTATGGACAGAGCAGCCTGGCAGGCTACAATCCATGGGGTCACAAAAAAGTCAGACTGGACTAAGCAACTAAACAACAAAGAAAAGGCTAAATACAAGTGTTAACTCCTAATTTCTTGTTTGAATCCATGAAATCATGCCTTTAAATCTTAAATATTTGTAACAAAGTCCCTCATAAGTTTAGTAAAAAAAGAAAAAAGACCTTGGTCATCTCTCCCCACTCACTCCCCACCCCACCAGGTTTCACCGGCCCCCGTTGTGAGGAGGACATCAACGAATGCCAAAGCTCTCCCTGTGCCAATGGTGGGGAGTGCCAGGACCAGCCTGGATCCTTCCATTGCAAGTGTCCCCCAGGTAAACTGGGGATCAAAAACACTGGAGGTGACAGTGGGGACAGGGACAGACTTCCATGAAGGGCCCTGATTCCCCTGTTGTGCCATAGGCTTTGAAGGCCCACGCTGTCAGGAGGAGGTGGACGAGTGTCTGAGTGGCCCATGCCCCACCGGAGCCAGCTGCCTTGACCTCCCAGGAGCTTTCCTTTGCGTCTGCCCCTCTGGATTCACAGGTCAGCAGGGGAGAGGTTGGAAAGAACTGGAGGGATATTTGAGCACAACTGGGGTGGAGTCATTGATGAGTGTCTGAGGATTAGGATGTGAGAACAAAATGAGAATGGAATCCCTGAAAGTTGTGCAGTGCAAACAACCATATAGGAGCTGAGGGTGTTACTGTAGGACTCACATCCGGCTCAACATGAGTGATATGACTGGAGATCAGGAGCAGAGGAGGAGATTAAAAGGCAAGCCATTCATTTGCTTATTTAGCAAACATTTGTGAAGTGCCTACTATGCCGACACAGACACAAAGTTGAGTTGCTATCCTTGAGTGGCTTTAAATCTACTGCAGAAAGACCAGAAGGTCTCTTGTTAATTATGGCCCAGGGACGTGCTCTGAGGAATGCATAGGATCCTATAGGAACACAAAGAATTGGCCAACGCAGACTAGAGATGAGAAAGGATGGCCGAACAGAGCCATAAAGACTGAGTAGGAGTTTGTCAAGACAGAATGCTAGGCAATGTGTTTTAGCCACAGATAACAGCATGTGCAAAGGCACTGGGCAGGGGGAGGGGAGAAAAGCACACCCCACTTAAGGAAATGCAGAACTTGGGGTACCAGGGGCAAAGGTGAGAAATGCAGCACTTCTAGGAAGGTCATGTCATGTGGGACCCCATGTGTCATTCTGAAGAAGTTGGTATCCTGAGGCATCAGGGAGCCACTGGAGGATAGGGTAATAGGGAGGGAGCAAGTCACGCATAAGAAGTGGCCTCCAGCCTCATCAAGGACAAAGACAGACTTTGTTTTCTGACTCTTCTCCCCACTGTAGGCCATCTCTGTGAAATTCCCCTGTGTGCCCCTAACCTGTGCCAGCCCAGACAAAAATGTCAGGATCAAGAGGACAATACCCACTGCCTCTGCCCCGATGGAAACCCAGGCTGTGTCCCCACAGAGGACAACTGCACCTGCCACCATGGGCACTGCCAGAGGTAACATCTTCCAGGCCCTCCCCATTTACAGTCTCCTCTGGGTCCTTTTCAGCTAGGGCAGGAGAAGACAGCCAGTGAGGTGCAAGTCTGTAGGAAATGACCAATAGGGAATAGGAAGGAGAGGACAAAGTTCTGAGACCACAACCAATGGGAAGGCTTGACTGGTGAGTGTTATCCAATGAGGGGAGAGTTCATAAATAACGAGGGAAACAAGACTTGGGAGGACCAAAAGAGAAAGAAGTGTATTAAATCCCAGGACCAATTCATCTCATCATCCATTCAGTAAATATTTATTGAGTGCTTATTACATGTGGATACTCTTCCAGGCACTGGGAAAACAGCACAAAACAAAAGAGACCAAGTTTTCATATCTAACCTCATGGAGCTTTTGTTTTAATGTGGAAAAACAGACAATAAACAAGTTATAGAAGGAATAAATGGATAGATAGATCAATCTAGTTGGAGAAAATTAGTAGGGTCTGTCAGGCAAAAGGGGGGCAATGCTGAGAGCAAAGCCCCTGAGAAAGGGGCCAGAGTCTCAGGACCAGAAAGAGAGAGGTCATAGGGGTCTGACCAATGGGGAAGAGAGAAGAGAACCCCCCGCTTTCTTTCTATGACCAGATCTTCATGTGTGTGTGATGGGGGTTGGACAGGACCACAGTGTGACACAGATCTGGGGGCCTGTGTCTCCACCCCCTGTGCCCACGGAGGGACCTGCCACCCCCAGCCCTTTGGCTACAACTGCACCTGCCCCACAGGTTACACAGGTGAGGCGCTCCCTAAACCGTGTATACCCTGGGCTGACCACCATCTAAATCAAGGGCAAGGCCAGTGGAGACGTGTCCAAAGGGCTCTGGGTCTCAGTCACCCCCAAGAAGAACTGGGACTTTCCTGGTGGTCCAGTGGTTAAGACTCTGCGCTTCCACTGCAGGGGGCATGGGTTTGATCCCTGGTCCCAGAACTAAGATTCCACAGGCATGCTGCAGGTGCTGCCAAAAAAATAAGAACTGGGCATGGGCTACAGAGCAGGAGGTGGTGAGAAAAGAAAAAAGGTTGGGTGGGGGAGAACAGTGGGGATGGGGATGAGGAAGGGAAGGAAAGGGAAGAGAAAAAAGGAAGATTCACTTTCTCAGACCCCACCCACTCCCCTCAGGGCCCACTTGCAGTGAGGAGGTGACAGCCTGTCACTCGGGGCCCTGTCTCAACGGTGGGTCCTGTAGCCCCAGCCCCGGGGGCTACTCCTGCACCTGCCCTCTGAGCCACACCGGGCTCCGCTGCCAGACCAGCATTGACCACTGTGCCTCTGGTGAGTTCCCACCACGTCCTAGGGCTGGGCCACAAAAGGATGCAGAAGGGGGTCAGGGTACGTTGATAAAAAATTAACTGGACACAGGGAGCCGTTGTTTGGGTGGGGAAGTTGGCAGGGTAGGGGGGCGGTACCTACCTGTGAGTGACTGAGGCCAGGTTACAGGCAAGGAACCCAACCCCTCACAGCCTCCTCTCTCCAGCACCGTGCCTCAATGGGGGCACCTGTGTGAACAGGCTGGGCACCTCCTCCTGCCTCTGCGCCCCAGGCTTCCAGGGCCCACGCTGCGAGGGAAGGACCCGTCCCAGCTGCTCAGACAGGTGAGCAGGGCACAGAGACCCCTGGAGGAAGGGAGGGAGCCCCTGCCAGCCTTCCACTCTGTCTCCTCTGGGGCTCCGTGCTGCCTCTCGCCCCACGCCCCGCTGCCTTGCGCTCTGCCTTCCCTCCAGCTTTCCCACCTCCCCAGCGGCTGCCTCCTCACACGTCACACACTCCCACCCCTTGTTTCCCTGCCCCTCCTCCTACTGTGCCCTCTCTCTTTCTCATCCAGCCCCTGTAGGAACAAGGGAACCTGCCAAGACAGCCCTCAGGGTCCCCGCTGCCTCTGTTCCCCTGGCTACACAGGAGGCAGCTGTCAGGTGAGGGGCCGGGAGCCAGGTGTGCAGAGGAAGGAGAGGGCGGGAGAACTCCAGTGAGAGGGCCTTGGGCAGCAGGGAAGCTTAGGAGCGGTGAAAGGAGGTTTAGGAGTCTAGGAGTTGAGCTCGAGATCTGTATGGTTCATTGAAAGGATTTTTGATCCCAGCAACTCTTCTGGGATGCACGTATCCAAGGAAACCAGGGAGGGTGATCTGGTCCCAGACCATTTAGGAGAGAGTTTTCAGGGGAAGGGATTTTGAGGAACTGGCAGAGGACCATCTCTGGGCCTGGGAACCTGATGCTCCTTTCCACCTCACTCTCCCTCCTAACCTTCAGACACTGATGGACTTATGCGCCCAGAAGCCCTGCCCACAAAATTCCCACTGCCTCCAGACTGGGCCCTCCTTCCAGTGCCTGTGCCTCCAGGGATGGACTGGGCCTCTCTGCAACCTGCCGCTGTCCTCCTGCCAGAAGGCTGCTCTGAGCCAAGGTACCAACCCAAGACCGGCTAGGGAGCAGAGGAAGAGCAAAAGGGTCTCCTCCTCTAACCCATCCGTAAGGACATCCACACACAACATTTGGCCAACCGATCGACTAAAAGTCAAAGCCACACACACCAACCAGTTATTGAAGCTGCAGTTCAACACCCAGGACAGCCTAACACAACTCAACTCCTAGAACCACGTTCAACATAACTCAAGCAACACTACGCAGCCCAGCCAATCAGACTCCAGTTTAACGCAAGCAGCAGGGACATAACCCAGTGATCCAGGGTGGAACAACTCAACACTGTCATTACCATCATAAGTTAAGTGAACCACACTTAACCGACCATATGCAACACACTTCACCATGACCCCCCCACTTGGATGTTATGCCAACTCCCTGATAAAAGAATACCTTCCTTGCTCAAATAAGTTTTTTTTTTAAATTATTTATCTTTGGTTGCGCTGGGTCATCGTTGCTGCTCACGAGCTTTCTCTGGTTGCAGAGAGCAGGGGCTACTCTCTAATTGTGTTGCCTGGGGCTTCCCATTGCGGTGGCTTCTCTTGTGAAGCAAGGACTCCAGACACACGGGCCTCTGTAGTTGCCATACATGGGCTCAGTAGTTACGACCCGAGGGCCTAGCTATTCCTAGGCATGTGGGATCTTCCCCAACCAGGGATGGAACCCATGTCCTCTGCGTTGGCAGGAGGATTCTTATCCATTGTACCACCAGGGAAGTCCTCAAATAAGTTTTGATATGAGAACTCAGGGGATAGACCATTGTGGAGATGGTTGATGAGAATCACAGTGAGTGAACATCAGAGAATGGCAAAACCCAAGGGATGGAGTTAGACTTAAGCCAAGTGCCTCCACCTGAAGTTTCTCTTGAGTTCTTCCTTGCTTGAGACTTGTTTGAGGCCAAGAATACAGTTACTTATAATGCTCTGATAAATCAAAGAAGAGGTATTTCTCTCCATTCTGACAAAACATGCAGGAGAAGGAATTTAATTTTTTTTTATTGGAGTATAGTTGATTTACAATGTTGTATCAGTTTCAGGTGTACAGCAAAGTGATTCTAAAAAGAAACAGTCTTTTTTAGATTCTTTTCTCATATAGACCATTATGGAGTGCTCAGTAGAGTTCTCCGTGCTACACAGTAGGTCTTTATTAGTTATCTCTTTTGTATATACAAGTGTATATATGTCAATGTCAATCTCCCAATTTATCCCTCTTCCCCTCCTGAACCCTGGTAATCATAAGTGTATCTGCTACATCTGTAAATCCATTTCTGTTTGAGACATAAGTTCGTTTGTATCATTTTTTTAATTTCACGTATAAGCAATAGCATATGGTATTTATCTTTCTCGGTCTGACTTACTTACTTAGTGTGACAATCTCCAGGTCCATCCATGTTTGGAACTTGTTTAATCTCTTCAGCTTCAGGAGCGTACTGATTCCTCAGGCTCCAGGCAGCCTCCCCCCACCCCAGAGGTGTTAGTGGCCCCTCCATGGACCTCTCTGCTCAGTGTCTGGGGCCCCTGCGCATCCTCCCAACCCACTTAGCTTTATTGTCTCTCTTCCCAGGCACAGAAGTCTCTTCCCTGTGCCAGAATGGAGGCGTCTGCATTGACAGCGGCCCCTCCCATTTCTGCCACTGTCCCCCTGGATTCCAAGGCAGTACATGCCAGGACCAGGTGAACCCTTGTGAGTCCAGGCCCTGCCAGCATGGGGCCACCTGTGTGGCCCAACCCAATGGTTATCTCTGCCAGGTGAGAAGGTCTAGAGGAGGCGGGGCGGGGGGAGACAAAGTTGGGCTGGATATTGAAAATAGCAGTCACGGGGCAGAAAGGGTGGGGAGAAGGCATTTTCATTTACCCTATACGTCCAACCAACCACCAAGTCAAGCTGTTTTACCTCCTAAATATTTCTCAGCTCTGTCCTCGCCCCTTCACCCTCATCCCACTGCCTTAGTCCAGGCCTTTGTCGCATTCCACCTGGACACCTGCATCAGCCTCCTAACAGTTAATATCATCACTGCCTCCACACTTGTACTATTCCACCACTAGGGTGCTCTGTTGAAAACACTAAGCTGGCCTGTCACTCTCCTACTTAAAACCTTTCAGTGGGGACTTCCCTCCAATAAAGAATCTGCCTGCAGTGTAAGAGGCGAGGGTTTGATCCCTGGGTTGGGAAGATCCCCTGGAGATGGGAATGGCAATCCACTCTGGTATTCTTGCCTGGAGAATTCCATGGACAGAGGAGACTGGAGGGCTACAGTCCATCGGGTCACAAAGAGTCAGACATGACTGAGCAACTAACATGTTCACTTTCACTTTCACCAGTGGTTAAGACATGCTTCCAATTCAGGGAGCACGGGTTCAATCCCTGGTTGGGGAACTAAGATGCCACATGTCTTGCAGCATGGCCAGAAAACACAAAAACCCTTCAGTGACTGCCCACCTCTTTCACAATGAAGTCCCAAGCTGCCGTGACCCAGCCCTGCCTCCCTTTCGGGCCTCATCTCTCTTCACTGCCCACCCACCCCCCGCCCCCTGCCCCGCTCAACCCTGCTCCAGCAACACAAAACTGCAGCTGGCTTCCCCACACCCCAGAATGGCTCTTTGGTGGCTTTCCTCACCCCTCTTTCGTTGGATGGTGCCCAGGAGGCACCCGCCTCAGGGAGATGTCCCTAACTTCTCTCCAGACTGGGTTAGGGCCTCTCCTTGGTGGTTCGGGTCACTGAGCAGGACAGGAAGACACAGTCAGGTTTCAATTCCATGCAACCTGATCCATGTACTCACACAGAATAGAAGGCACAATCCCATAACTACCCTCTTTCTTTAAATGTTCAATGTATTTTTTAATTTTTTATTACAGACATTTTCAAACATACACAAAAACAGTGTACCGATGGGTAGTGAACCCCCGTGCACCCATGACTCAGCTCTACTTCCTCTTTCATGAAACTCCTTCCTCCAGAAGTTTTCAAATCGCCACCTCCTTCATCTGCTTCTTCCAACCCTCTGGCCATTTCTCAGACGCTCTCTGAATTTTTTCTCCACCTTTCTGAAACCTTCCTGGTACTCCAGTCTGGCATACTCTCCTTCCTCCTGCAAGAATTCAGCACGTGGTACAGACCTCACAATGACCCTTTTCTCACCAGCAGGATATGAGACAATCAGAAAATGGTTAAGGTCATGAGTTACTGAGTCATAGACTTGTGCTGAATCCCAGCTCTGCCACCTACCAGCTCTGTGGCTTGTGCAAGGCACTTATCTTTCAAGGAATCAGTTTCCTTTTCTGCAAAGTGAAAATCAAATGAGATGACCCATAGAGAGGGTGGTCAGGAGAGTTCTAGAGGTTATGTGTATAAATCACGCAATCAGTGATAGCTGTCACTTCTCTGGTTGACTGAGCATTTCATGGAAGCAGGGAAGCAGTTCTAATTTTCTTTGTATTCTGAGAGCCTGAAAAGATGCCTGGGCACAAAGTAGGCAATGCTTGAAAGTGAAAGTGTTGGTCACTCGGTCGTATCTGACTCTTTGCAATCTCATGGTCTGTCCATGGAATTCTCCAGGCAAGAATACTGTAGTGGGCTGCCATTTCCTTCTCCAGGGAATCTTCCCGACCCAGGGATTGAACTCCCATCTCCTGCATTGTAGGCAGATTCTTTACCATCTGAGCTACCAGGGAAGTCTAATAAATGCTTATGAATTAATAAAGCATGAGAGAACCCAGTGGGTGTGTGGTTGGAAGAGGAAGGTTTTATGAAAAATGGAATTATATCTAGTGGTAATGAATTATAGAGATTGGGACTTGGAAGGGGACGAGGTCCATATTACTGAATAATAGTGTCTCGTGCAGTTGAGGTGAAAGGGTTAGGCTATATGTGGCTGTGATGGAGGGTAAGCTGAGTGATGCTTTGAGTTGGAAGGTGGGGTGCTAAGCAGACTATCTTGCACTGGGTCCCCTAGAGTGCCAGGAGGGGCTCACTTACTGGTTCCCTGTCTGACCTTTGCCTACCAGTGTGCGCCCGGCTACAGTGGACAGAACTGCTCAAAGGAACCAGATGCGTGTCAGTCCCAGCCCTGTCACAACCAGGGGACCTGCACCTCCAAACCCGGAGGCTTCCACTGTGCCTGCCCGCCAGGCTTTGTGGGGCTGCGCTGTGAGGGGGACGTAGATGAGTGTCTGGACCAGCCCTGTCACCCCACAGGCACTGCGGCCTGCCACTCTCTGGCCAATGCCTTCTACTGCCAGTGTCTGCCTGGACACACAGGTGAGGCCTGAGGTAGGGGTGTGCGCATCTCTAGCCATAGCTGAATTGACCATGGAAACCCAGACAAGCCCCACACATGAGGCAGCCTCGTCATCTGGCCCATTCCCTCGCCTCAGACCCCACCCTAGAGAACACGCACCACCATCCCTGTGCCTGTGCAGCTGGTGCTGGGCTGACTCCCAGGAAAGAGCTGGGAGGGAGGCAGCGGCTGAAGTGGTGTCATGTTTAATCCCACCCCCACCGCAGGCCAGTGGTGTGAAGTGGAGCTAGACCCCTGCCAGAGCCAGCCCTGTGCCCACGGGGGGTCATGTGAGGCCACAGCAGGGCCACCCCCAGGATTCACCTGCCACTGCCCCCAGGTGAGTGACCACAGGCTGCTTCCTCTGTTGTCCCCAGTGCTAACACAAGAGAAACCCTGAGCCAGGAACCTGGGGGAGCACCCGAGAGGGAATTATCAGAGAAGGCCATCTCAGGTCCAGAGGGGTACGTGGCCCTCAGAAGCAGTGGTGGGGAAAGGCAGAATCAGGTGGAAGTTTGAATGGAACTTTCAGAAGTCATGGATATTGCCTGTGGGAAGGTCCGCAAGGCTGGCTGGGTGACCGTGAATAAGTTAACTCTGTGTGTGTGTTTATAGACCTCAGATGCACGAAACTGGGTTCGTCTTTTTACATACCCTTTATTTTTGGCTGCCCTGGGTCTTCATTGCTGCGCACGGGCTTTCTCTAGTTGCAAAGAGCAGGGGCTTCTCAATGTGGTGGCTTTTCTTGTGGCCGAGCACAGGCTCTAGGCACACAGGCTTCAGTAGCTGCAGCGTACAGGCTTCAGGGAGCAGTCTTGGTAGTTGTGGCACACAGGCTTAGCTTCCCCATGGCATGTGGAATCTTCCCAGACCAGGGATCGAACCTGTGTCCCCTGCATTGGCAGGAAAATTCTTAACCGCTGGACCCCAGGGAAAGTGAAAGTCACTCGGTCGTGTCCAACTCTTTGCAACCCCATGGACTATACATAAACAGTCCATGGAATTCTTCAGGCCAGAATACTGGAGTGGATAGCCTTTCCCTTTTCCAGGGAATCTTCCCAACCCAGGGATCAAACCCAGGTCTCCTGCATTGCAGCAGGATTCCTTACCAGCTGAGGCACAAGGGAAGCCCAAGAATACTGGAGTGGGTAGCCTATCCCTTCTCCAGCGGATCTTCCCAACTCAGGAATCAAACCGGGGTCTGCAGCATTGCAGGCGGATTCTTTACCACCGGAGCTATAAGGGAAGCCCTAGGTTAATCTTAAAACCCTGGTTCATGGTACAGTAAAACACAAATTAACATTAGTTTGTAGATAGCCTTCTTTTCTTTAAAAGATAACACCCGTGAACTTAACCCAAAAATTACATTTTCCCTTTACTATTGTTACAAATTACACTTTTTTCCCTTTATAACTGTTTTCCCCTTTATTATTGTTACAAATTACATTTTTCCACAGGGTTTTGAAGGCCCCATCTGCAGCCACAGAGCCCCCTCCTGCGGTCTCCATCACTGCCACCATGGTGGCCTGTGTCTGCCCTCCCCCAAGCCTGGACTCCCACCCCGCTGCGCCTGCCTCAATGGTTATGGGGGTCCTGATTGCCTGACCCCACCAGCTCCTTCAGGCTGTGGCCCTCCTTCTCCATGCCTACACAATGGCAGCTGCTCAGAGACACCTGGGCTGGGGGGCCCTGGCTTTCGCTGTTCCTGCCCTGCCAGCTCTCCAGGGCCCCGGTGTCAGAGGCCCGGAGTCAAGGGATGCGAGGGCAGAAGTGGGGATGGGGCCTGCGATGCCGGCTGCAGTGGCCCAGGAGGAAACTGGGATGGCGGGGATTGCTCCCTGGGGGTCCCAGACCCCTGGAAGGGCTGCCCCTCTCATTCCCGGTGCTGGCTTCTCTTCCGGGACGGGCAGTGCCACCCTCAGTGCGACTCTGAAGAGTGTTTGTTTGATGGCTACGACTGTGAGACCCCTCCAGCCTGCACGTGAGCCTGAGACTGATTTGGGAGGATGGGCAGGGGGTGGTGGGGGAGGCAGGATGAAGACAGAAGGACACAGAAGAGTATGAGTCACAGTGTGACCACAGCCTCACGCTCCAGGGAGCTCCACTCTAATAACCATTGCTAAATAGGGATAGAAGACGCTAGACTCCAACCCAAGGGAATGAGGCAGCATGAATATTTAACATGGGGACCAAGAAAGAGGGCACTGCCTGTCTGGGCTACCCTCTGAGTGTCATGGGAACCCTGGCCTCAAGCCAGGCAACTCCTGTTGCCATGGTGTATCTCCCCTAGCAACCAGCATCCCTGAGGGGAAAGGGCTCCCTTTTAGGGAGCCAGGAGTTGGAGAAGGTAGAGAGGGGACAGTGTTAGGAAACAAAGGTCAGTAGACATTAGGGTGTCTGGACTAGCTACCGTCCAGGGAGTAAACCCCACTCCAGAACTGCCCCCACTAAGCAGAGCCCTCAAGGCTGTGGAGTATCGGGAATGCTTTCTAGGGCGAGGGAGTCAGGTTTCTTTAGGGTCCTGAGCCATCTCCTCACCCCACAGTCCAGCCTATGACCAGTACTGCCGCGATCACTTCCACAATGGACACTGCGAGAAGGGCTGCAACACGGCAGAATGCGGCTGGGACGGGGGTGACTGCAGGCCGGAAGATGGGAATTCAGAGTGGGGGCCCTCCCTGGCCTTGTTGGTGGTGCTGAGCCCCTCAACCCTGGACCAGCAGCTGCTCGCCCTGGCCCGGGTGCTGTCCCTGACTCTGAGGGTAGGGCTCTGGGTGAGGAAGGACAGTGAAGGCAGGGACATGGTGTACCCCTATCCTGGAGCCCAAGCGGAAGAGGAGCTAGGAAGAACCCCTGACCCCTCTCAGCAGGAGAGAGCAGCCCCCCAAACAGAGCCTACAGGCAAGGAGACAGACTCCCTGAGTACTGGGTAAGAACGCTGGGGGGGGCGGGTGGTGGGGAGGAAAGACATTAGTTCTTTAACTGGCGGAGGGGAGCCAGGGACCAACCCAGGGGTCTCTTCCCCACAGGTTTGTGGTGGTGATGGGTGTGGACTTGTCCCGCTGTGGCCCCGAGAACCCTGAATCCCGCTGCCCTTGGGACCCTGGGCTCCTACTCCGCTTCCTTGCTGCGATGGCCGCAGTGGGGGCCCTGGAACCCCTACTGCCAGGACCCTTGCTGGCTGCCCACCCTCGTGCAGGCACCGGTAGGTGATCCCGTCATTTCCCTGATTTTGCTCCCAAGCCAGCTTTCGTGCCAGAAACCAGCAATGAAGGCAA
Organism: Moschus berezovskii; assembly: GCF_049115385.1. Lineage (NCBI taxonomy): Eukaryota > Metazoa > Chordata > Mammalia > Artiodactyla > Moschidae > Moschus > Moschus berezovskii. The sequence goes on from NC_142482.1 coordinate 38,559,205, forward strand.
ATGAAACAGAAGCACTGAGACCCCAAATGTTGTTTGTGGAGACTTACCCTTGTTAATAACCTTCTTCTCCAAGTAGATCTCCTCACAACCCACTGGCTCTGCGATCTCCATCTCCGAGTCTTTTATCCTAACCTCTATCACAGACCGCCCACAAACCTTGGGTTCTGGCTTATTCTCTTTAATAAGCCAAGAGTTATCCAATCATCTGCAAATCAAACAGTTCATAGCATTGTGAAAAAATAACTCCTAAATGCCACTTACTATGTGCCAGGCCTTGCTCTAAGCATTTTACAGTATTATTTAATCCTCCCAACAAACCCTATGAGGCAAGTACTATTATTATTCCTATTTTACAGTTGCGGAAACTGAAGCCAAAAGAGGCATCTGCACTTGCTCAAAGGTCTCACCAGAATACCCAACCTCACCAGGCATGGCCTCTTTTTCTGTGTCTCTTCCACCAGAGCCCTCCGCCAACCAGCTCCCATGGCCTGTGCTGTGCTCCCCAGTGGTCGGGGTCCTTCTCCTGGCCCTCGGGGCTCTTCTCGTCCTCCAGCTCATCCGTCGCAAGCGCCGAGAGCACGGGGCCCTCTGGCTGCCCCCTGGGTTCACTCGCAGGCCCCGGACTCAGCCAGTTTCCCGCCGACGTCGACCCCCCCTGGGCGAGGACAGCATCGGCCTCAAGTGAGAGTGAGAAAGAATTGGGGCTCAGGGAGGGGACTCTTTACCGTGGAGATACTGGTGATCAGAAGCAGTAAGAGATGCTACTGCACAAGCTGAAGACACAGGAAGGGGAGAGAAGTGGGGAGGCTGCTGGAAGTCCCCGGGGCCCTGAAGGTCCTCTCCCAACCCACCCCCTTCCAGGGCACTGAAAGCAGAAGCAGAAATGGATGAGGATGGTGTTGTGATGTGCTCAGTCCCCAAGGAAGGAGAGGAGGTGAGCCAGGTGAAAGCACTGGGGCAGGAGTGGTCCTAAAGTGACGGAGGGGTTGAAGGGACAAGTCACCCTGCCTTCATTGACCCTTGCTCCGATCCCCAAGGCTGAAGAAATGGCCTCACCCCCCAAGTGCCAGCTGTGGTCTCTGAGCAGTGACTGCCAAGAGCTCCCCCAGGCAGCCATGCTGACTCCTCCCCAGGATTCTGAGATGGATGTCCCTGACGTGGACACCCAGGGACCTGGTACGTGAGCCAACCTAGACCAAGAAAATGAAAACTCCCTTTGACCCCTTTTAGAATCACAAAGTCCTTTGATATCTGAACTGGATTAACTAATACTAGAGTAAGTGCTTCAGAACAGTCAAAGTGCAGTCCCAGGACAGAAGCAGCAGCATCACCAGGGAAACTGTTAGAAATATTAATTCTCAGGTTCCACTCTAGAGCTTCTGACTCAAATTCAAAATACCGGGGAATCTGTGTTTTAACAAGCCCTGTAAGTGAGTCTGAACCAGGACTCAAGTTTGAGACTCACTGCTCTAAAATGTTAAAGTATTTAGGCCTGACACTTCCTTTTACAGAGGAGGAAACTGAAGCCCAGAGCAAAACAGAAAGTCACTGACACAAGCCACACAAAATCAAGATCCCAAGCTGGGCTTCTTGACACCTCAGGCTGTGATTCTCCCTGAGCCTCCATGTTCTCCCACTTCCCCAGTTGTCCCCCATTTCTCATGTCTCATCCACAGATGGGGTGACACCCCTGATGTCAGCAGTCTGCTGTGGGGGCGTGGAGTCCAGGACCTACCAAGAGACATGGCTGGGAAGTCCTGAGCCCTGGGAACCTCTGCTGGAGGGAGGGGCCTGTCCCCAGGTTCACACTGTGGGCACCGGGGAGACCCCCCTGCACCTGGCTGCTCGATTCTCCCGGCCAACCGCTGCCCGCCGCCTCCTCGAGGCTGGAGCCAACCCCAACCAGCCAGACCGGGCAGGGCGCACCCCTCTTCACACGGCTGTGGCTGCTGATGCTAGGGAGGTTTGCCAGGTCAGTGCACACTGGGGTTGCTAAAGGACACTGGGCAAACCTGCAAGTAAGGCTGGGCAAAGCCTTCTCCAGGGTTTGGCAAAGAGGAAGGTGATGATTGGAGACTGATAGAGAAACAAGAACAGAAGACTGAATGGGGATTGGGAGGCGGGTTAGCAATGCGAGGGTCCTTAGCTAGCAGTTCAGATATACCAGCAGTCACTGGTCCTCTCTCGCCCTTCCAGCTCTTACTCCGTAGCAGACAGACTGCAGTGGATGCGCGGACAGAGGATGGGACCACAGCCCTGATGCTGGCCGCCAGGCTGGCTGTTGAAGACCTGGTTGAAGAACTGATTGCAGCCCAAGCAGATGTGGGGGCCAGAGACAAATGGGGTATGGATCTGGAGAAGCTGATGTTGTGCTATAGAAAAGCTGAGCAAATGGGGTGTGAGGTAAGATCTAAAAAATAGGGGGGACAGCAGAGGAACCAACCGGAAGCTGGGGCATTCCCTCCCACCCTGCTGTCAAGGTGGTAAATCTGCAGGAGGCAGCACGTGAGTCTGCCCTCAGCATCCTCAAAAACACACACACGCTGCCCTTTCCCACTGGGAAGTAGGATGGAGGAGAGTGTCTGTGAAAACGGAAAAGGGTCTCGTGGGAGGGACGCGGTCTGCCGGTCCCATAGACCCCAGAACAATGCCCTATTGTCCCTCCCGCGCGCTGGTGACGTCACCAGGGGCAACGCTTCCTGCAGGCCGACGGTCACCCGGGCAACGCTTCCGCCTCGGAGGGACCCGGCGGGCGGAACAGCCCTTCCCCCAAGACCAGAACCCGTGGGAAACAGGAACCCAGGCGTCTGGCCCCCAGCCTCGCGGTAACTACCTCTCACGTGGTCCCCTAGGAAAAACAGCGCTGCACTGGGCCGCCGCCGTGAACAACGCCCGGGCCGCCCGCTCCCTTCTCCAGGCAGGAGCCGATAAAGACGCACAGGATGGCAGGGTTAGATGGGGCCCCTAACAATACACTGGGAGCAGGACAGGTGAACTGCGAAAACCCTGCAGGGGCGGGGCAGCGGTCAAGTAGGAGGGCCGATCCTGCGGGCGGGGCCTTCCCTGACCTCGCCCTCGGCTGTTTCCTCCCGCGCAGGAGCAGACGCCGCTGTTCCTGGCGGCCCGAGAAGGAGCGGTGGAGGTAGCTCAGCTGCTGCTGGGGCTGGGAGCCGCCCGAGGGCTCCGGGACCAGGCCGGGCTAACACCGGGAGACGTCGCCCGCCAGCGCAACCACTGGGATCTGCTGACGCTTCTGGAAGGGGCGGGGCCACCGGAGGCGCGTCACAAACCCACGCCGGGCGGCGGGGCCGGCGCCCTCCAGCGCGCGCGGACCGCGTCCGGAAGCGTGCCCCCGCGTGGGGGCGGGGCTGTGCCGCGCTGCCGGACGCTGTCAGCCGGAGCCCGTCCGCAAGCCCGGACTTTGTCCGCGGACTTGGCCGCGCACGGGGGCGGGGCCTACTCGCACTGCCGAAGCCTATCGAAAGGAACAGGAGAAGGCCCGCCCCTCCGCGGGCGTAGGTTCTCAGCAGGCATGCGCGGGCCTCAGCCCAACCCTGCAATAGTGCGAGGAAGATCCGGGGTCGCGGCCGGGAGCGGGGGCGTGGCCGCAGCTGTTGACTGGCCCTGCGACTGGGTGGCCCTAGGAGCCTGCGGCCCCGCCTCCAACACTCCAATCCCGCCCCCATGCCTAACACCGTCCCCTGAGCGGGGATCCCCTCAAGTTGCCTGGGGTCCCCCAGCCCACCAAGTAATACCCTTAAATGCAGGAGGCGAGGGTCAAAAATGAAAGGCCACATTTCAGGGAGGGATTCTAAAAGTGGGTACTCATTAAATGACAAGCAGTCTGGAAGGCCTCTAGATTTTAAGATCCTTGTGCCTCGAAAGTGAGGGATCAAGAGTGTAAGTGTCCCTCCCAAAATGATGTACATCACATCGTCTTCCACGTGGGGAAACTGCAGCCTGGAAAGAGGGTTCAGGGTGCTGGGATGAAGCACCCTAATGAAATGGCCAGCCTCTCTCAGAAAAGAAGGATGAGGGGTTATGGGAAGTACCCTTGAACCAAGAACTGCAAACTGACAGAACGTGAGATGTTCTTTTCTGTATATTGTTCCCAAAGGGAGCCTCTATCGCCTGAAAACCCCAATACCCGAAAACGGCTGACAGATATTTATTGAGCGCTTACTGTGTGCCAGGCACTGTGTAGGCGCTGAAGACAGGGCCAAGGGTTACTCCAACTGATGATTCCTTGCATTCTCCCCACCATACCCCACCGTCAAACAAACTACTGCAGGGATGAAGTGCCACCCTTCTAGCCACCACTATCTCTAAGAACCCCAAATGTGTCCCCCCATAATAAAGATGATTTGAAGTGTTAGAGTCTTTTGGAAGGGTTGGGGAATGGAGAAAATATGAAATTGACTGCATCATGTTTTCAGACTTTTGTGCCCTAGGTTCAACATGTGGATGGAAGCTTTCAGTATAGTTTTAAGAGCTAGAATAAGACTTGGAGTCCTGTGTTAGTTTAAGCAATCATCTAAAGTCTAGTAATCCAGTGAGAAACCACACACACTAAACCATGCATACCCTTCATCCCTCTTTGAAGGACATTTTGTTATAGCCACTTAGATCTGATTCCTGAGGCCTCAAGTAGAGGGAGATGGAGAGAGCATCAGACTTTAACTACCATTCAGCAATATGGTTATGCCTCTTTCATGGCGACAGACCTGAAACACTCAGGCATGAAGCATTCTGAAAACTAATAGTAACTACCATTTATTGAGCATTCACTACAGGACAAATACTTGATCACATTTGATCCTCATATCAACAGTATAAATGTGGGAAAAAAAAAAAAACCTCCTTTTTACTCTTTGAGAATCTGAGGCACAGAGATTGTATTTGCCCAAGATTGTAAGGCATTAAGCGGCAGAACCTGATCTCTTTATCATATTTCATGCTCTAAGTCACTCAGCTAATGTGACAGGTTGCCATTAAGAGGCAAATGTCTCTGTCCTGTTTCCCACTTTGGTGCCAGCCAGTTTGACCAGCATTGATCAAAGCCCAAGTTAGGTTGTGGTCCTCTCCCTTTTCCATTTCATGATGAGAGGAAAGCTTTCCCTTCGTGTCTTGCATTTGGTGCATATTTTGTGCCCTGAATAGACTGTAAGCACCTATAGGGCAATGGTAACTACTCAACCCATATTTGTTAAACACAGTGCTAGAGATATATGTATGTTTGAGGGCCTGACATCCTTGGATCTGTCTTCCCAGTGGAAACATGCCCCTCCCCATCCCAGTAAGTCAGGGAAACTGGGAAGCAGGCAGTGGGTCCTTCTTAGAGAAGGCACCTGGGGTTGGGAGGGGGGGATTGTGAAGAGTGAAACCACTTCCTTTGTAGTTAGTTCCTGTGTTGACAGACCTGAAGGGGAGGAGGGGGGTGGAGGGAACACAGCTGGGGTTTAGGGGGCTACTGAGGCTCTGGAGATGAGAAAGCCAAAAATCCTTTCCCATTCTGAACCCCCACGACTACTGCAGCTGGAGGAGCTTTTCCCAGTCTCTATGCTCCCCTGGGGCAAGAGAGGTCAAGCCAGCAGTTTGGGTGGGAAAAGAGAACTGGAGGAAGTTGACAGGGATGGGCGGGGCCCGTGGGGGGGCTGACCAGGAACCCAGCTTCCTGCTCAGTACCCAGGCATCCAGCCCCCGGCTCACCCCCACCCCTTTCGGCCCCTACTCCCCTCAGGAACTCAGGGTTCCGGCCCTCCTCCCAAATCCTAGCTACCCCCTCCCCCATCGGTTTCTCCCCTCCAGGGTATGGAGGCTGAGAGACCCCAGGAAGAAGAGGATGGTGAGCAGGTGAGCTGGCACCGGGCTGGGGAGGCTGACACTGGGAGAGAGAGAGGTGAGAGGACCTGGGGCAGAGGCTGAGTGACGGTGGACTCAGGAGACTTGGACGGGTTTGGGCACACTGAGGCAGGAACAGAGACACAGAGAGGAAACGGGCTGCTGGCCTAGCCCTCTGCCCACCCCACCCCCACTTGACCGGAACGGATGTCTCTCAGCATCAGGGCCCCCATCAGGATGAGCATGGCTGGCCCCCCGCGAGCTCCAGCACTCGGCCTTGGAGGTCTGCCCCTCCGTCCCCTCCTCCTCCAGGGACTCGCCTTACAGGTACCCCCAGCCCCCTCTGGAGAGCTCCCTGATCTGGTACCCACTTCTTTCCTGATCCTATTACCAAGGCCCACTCCATCAGGGGCTTTCTCCCCACCCCCTCCAACTCCCCATCACACCCTGGTAGCCCTTACACCCCCAACACACACACCCACCACTCCTTCTGCCAACCTCTCTGGATCTGAGCCCCCACCTCCTCTCCCCAGCCCTGGGGCCCCGCTCGGCCTCCCTGCTCTCCCTGCAGACCGAGCGCCTTCTGGACCTGGTGGCAGAGGCCCAGTCCCGCCGCCTAGAGGAGCAGAGAGCCACCTTCCATCCCCCCAAGAAACCCCCAAGCCTAGGTCGAGCCCTGCCCCGGCCTCTTGAGGACAGAGAACAGCTCTACAGCACCATCCTCAGTCACCAGGTGAGACAACCCCTGCCCCTCCCCCCAGAAGGCAAGAGCCAGGCTTCTTGTTTCTGGCCCCCTTTCTCTCTTGGGTCCTACCCCTCCTTCTCCCCAGGCATCTGCCCCGTCGCCAGGTCCTACTCTCCCTATCCCCACATCACTGGTGTCCTCTATGCCCCTCACACCAGCCCTGGCTCCTTTCATGGCCTGCTCCTCTTAAAACCTCACCATCAACCTCCCCTTCCTCCACTCCTCCAGTGCCAGCGGATGGAAGCCCAGCGGTCAGAGCCTCCCCTACCCCCAGGGGGGCAGGAGCTCCTGGAGTTGCTGCTGAGAGTTCAGGGTGGGGGTCGAATGGAGGAGCAAAGGTCCCGGCCCCCCACACACACCTGCTGAGACTTGAGCCCCCACCATCCCCTCTGCATTCCTGGGGCTCAAAGCTGGGCAGCCCCGCTGCATGCCCTCACCCCTGCCGGGGAGGGGCACCAGAGACTGGAAGACCCAGCAGAAATCTCAATATTCATCACCCTCGTCCACCTTTCCTGGGAAGTGGAGCGGGTGAAAGTCTCAAAGCCTGGGAATAGCCAAGGTAGGATGGATAACTCCCTCCATAACCAAGTGTGTTATGAGGCTATGAGAGGATCCCAGCCTCAGTGGGACACCTCACCCTCTCTTCTGATCTCAGGGAGTGCCTGAGAGTCTCCGTCCTGAGCTGTGGGGACATCCCCAGTAGTCAAGCTACCAGGTGGGCTCTCAGGGCTCTGTCCTCCATCTCCCAAAAGAACGGCAAATCTCCCAAGGTTTTGACCTGGGAATTCCACCCTCCTTCCCAATAAGAAGAAAGGAAGAGAAGGCACAGCAAAGACATAAAGACCATTCTCACATCTCCATCACCAGCACCCCCTAGCCCCAGGACTGAGGGGCCTACAGGCTGTGAAAGGACATTTAGCCCTGCCCACCCTCCCTCCCCACTGCTGTTCTGAACTGTCTGATGTTTGGTTATATGAATAAATGTGATCCCCCTCTGGACTGAAGACTGGTGTCTGGGGTGGCCGGGTGGAGGGTAGGAAGGTGAGGCCGGAGGCTGCCCGCTCTCCCCAGTCTGGCCAGAGGCCAGCTCCCCTCCCTGGCTGGTTAATTACTGGCTCATTAAGCAGCGGCTGGAGACCTCCCTAATTATCCCCCCCAGCCCCCCTCTCCTGGTTTTAATTAAGTAGAACAGGGAGGGGAGTCATTAGGATAAGAAATATGAACTAAGCTGTCTGTGAACCCAAGCATTCCAGCGGCCAGGGTCCTCATCACCTTGATCCCGGATTCCGAACCCGGGTGAAAGGACCCCCAGCCTCCAACACGGCCCCCCGCCCGCTTCAAGGCCACAGAAGTCCAGCCCCTGGGCCCTGCCCTCATTTTCCCCACGGGCTAGTCTCCTCCCTCGTCCCCTCCTCCACCGGGTCTCAGTTCCTCTGAGTCCGTGCGTCTCTCTCCGCCCCCGGCTCCTCCCTGTTCCTCCTCCCTTCTCCCCTCCTCTTCCTCCCCGGCTCCCCTCCCCCAGCCTCCCTCCCTCGCTCCCCCCTCCTCCCTCCTCCCTCCTCCCTCTCTCTCTCACACACACCCCCGCTTGGGCCTCCTCTCTCTCTCCGGCTCCATTTTCTCCGCCGCCGGGGGCCGGGGTCTCCTGTGGGGGGCCCAGACGGTACCCCCGGTCTCCCTTCGGGGCCGGGGTGAACCCCCGGGAGAGCCGGGAGCCGGGGGGACGGGCGGGGGTTGGGGCGGAGGGAGCAGCGGCCCCCGCGAGTTTGGGGGGGAAGTAACCAGGCGCGGGGGAGGGGCGGAGCAGGGAGGGGGCCTCAGGGCCCCCCCCCAACTATGGACGAGCGGCTGCTGGGGCCGCCCCCTCCAGGCGGGGGCCGGGGGGGCCTTGGATTGGTGGGTGGGGAGCCTGGGGGCCCTGGCGAACCTCCCGGTGGCGGAGACCCCGGTGGGGGTAGCGGGGGGGTCCCGGGAGGCCGAGGGAAGCAAGACATCGGGGACATTCTGCAGCAGATAATGACCATCACCGACCAGAGCCTGGACGAGGCCCAGGCCAAGTGAGTGCCCCCAACCCGGGACCCCACACAGACCCAGCAGAAGCCCCGTTCACAAGCTCTGAACCTTCTGGGAGCCCCCAACTCAGGACCCTCCCCAGGATACTATAGCCCTCCTCTCCTTACTCCCGGGAGCCCCAAGATAAGTGATCCCTCTCAAACCTCCCTTCACCCCCAGTCCCTGAAACCTTCGAAAAGGGGAACCCTAGGTGGTCTCACTCCCCCACCTCTCCCTAACCACCCCACACTCCCCTGGAACATCCTTCCATCTCCAGAGACCCCTTCTGACTCCCAGACTAGAAACCTGCTGTGCTGTCTGCTCCCCTAACTCTCCAGCCCACCCTCTTCCTAGGGCTCTCCAGACCCCTCCCCAGGACTCCGACCATTTCTCTCCACCCAGGGCCCAGCCTCCAAGGTCCTCAGGCACCCTTCGCCCCTGCTCAGTTGACACTAGGAGCCCTGCTCAGTCCTAGGAGCCTTCACACATCGCTATACTGAACTCCCCACTTCAGCTCAGCACCCCTCACCCCCTCGGGCACCTCAAACTCTGATCTCCTCCTTCTCCTCGGCCTCCTCCTGTCTTCCCCTGAAATCTACCTAGTCACTCTTATTTCTGCAGTCATTCCTGCATCCTCTTCTGTACCTTTCTAGACCGTCTCCCACAGCCCCCACCTGGCCATGGTGCCTTTAGCTTGCGGCACCTTTCCTCCTTCCAGCCAAAGCCAGGCAGCTTCCCCTTAACTCCACATGGAAGCTGAACTCTTCCTAAGAACCCACCAGGCTTCATTCGGCCCCCAGCCTTGCTTTTTCTTGCCACAGATTTACCCACCACCTCCCTGTTCCCAAGCTCCCCTCTCTTACCCTCATGGGTGTGTCGTCCTGTGGTGGTTTTTTTCCCCTTGGCAATTCCATAGCCTCTCAACTTTTCTCTCAACTTTTCCCCAAGGAAACACGCCCTAAACTGCCACCGCATGAAGCCTGCTCTCTTTAGCGTCCTGTGTGAAATCAAGGAGAAAACTGGTACGTGAGTTCCCTCCTCCAATTCCTCAACTCTGGGGACAGAACCCTGTTCCCTGTAGAAATTAGGCTAGGAGTTTGACACTTGGGGCTCTGAGGAAAGTGTGGGTCAGGAAGATTGCTAAGGGGGGCTTGGGTGGGAACCCACGCCTGGAGACTTGGGTCTCCAGGAGGCCCCAGGAGGGCTGAGAGCTGGGGTGTGGGGTCCCTGGGTCCCTAAGTCCGCTCGCCTGCACGCTAGGCCTCAGCATTCGAAGCTCCCAAGAGGAGGAGCCTGTGGATCCACAGCTGATGCGCTTGGACAACATGCTTCTGGCAGAGGGTGTGGCTGGGCCTGAGAAAGGGGGTGGCTCAGCGGCTGCAGCGGCGGCAGCTGCAGCCTCCGGGGGCGGAGTGTCCCCTGACAACTCCATCGAACACTCGGACTATCGCAGCAAACTTGCCCAGATCCGCCACATTTACCACTCGGAGCTGGAGAAATATGAGCAGGTGAGGAGAAGAAGCCAGAGTGGGTGGAGGGAGAGGCCCTTAAGGGGGATGCCCAGGGCCAAAGGGCTCCTGCTCACCCAGCCTGGGGCCCCCACTGCAGGCGTGTAACGAGTTCACAACCCACGTCATGAACCTGCTGAGGGAGCAGAGCCGCACGCGGCCCGTGGCACCCAAGGAGATGGAGCGCATGGTGAGCATCATCCACCGGAAGTTCAGCGCCATCCAGATGCAACTCAAGCAAAGCACCTGTGAGGCTGTCATGATCCTCCGTTCCCGCTTCCTGGATGCCAGGTGGGCCCAGGGCCCTGACTCGGCCCCCAGCACCCAGCTCCTTCCCATTCTTCTCCAAGCCTCAGGGCCACCGTGTTGCACAGCACAGCACTCTGCTCCATGATGGGGGTGCCCTCTGAAGTGAATCAACAGGATGGCCCAGCCAGGTCACCAACACCCTCCTCATCACCCTCTCTCCTCTATAGACGGAAACGCCGTAACTTCAGCAAACAGGCCACGGAGGTTCTGAATGAGTATTTCTACTCCCACCTGAGTAACCCATACCCTAGTGAGGAGGCTAAGGAGGAACTGGCCAAGAAGTGCGGAATCACTGTCTCTCAGGTACCCGGGAGGCTCGGGGAGGCGTTTGGAGGGCACAGAGCTCTAACTAAGGTGTTCACAGAGGAACAGGTTCCCACCTGACCCTGCTTTCTGCCCCCCACCCCGCAGGTCTCCAATTGGTTTGGCAACAAGCGGATTCGCTATAAGAAAAACATTGGAAAGTTCCAAGAGGAGGCAAACATCTATGCCGTCAAGACCGCCGTGTCGGTCACCCAGGGAGGCCACAGCCGCACCAGCTCCCCGACACCCCCTTCCTCTGCAGGTGGATCCCACTGCCCCCCTCTTCTGCACGTTCCTGCTTTTGTTCCCACTTCTTGTCTAGGCAGGATCAGAGCAGAAGGAGGGGGCCTCCTGGGGTGAGAGGGACCGAGCTGGTCAGATGGATGGGGATATTGGGGGGCCAAGGCCACTCCAGTCAAGTTACTTCTGCCTTTCTTCCAGCAAGTGGCCAGGGGAGGCTCAGAAACAGCCCGCTCCTTCTGAGTGTTGGCGTGTTGTTTTGTGGGTAATTTGGGTATGGTGGCGCACCTCCACCGAGCTAGTCCAGGGCACTTTCTGAAAACTGAGAGCTGTGGGGAGTCTCCCATCTGCCATCACAGGCTCTGTTACACTCTTCCCTACTTCCCCCTCTGCTCCCCCAAGGCTCTGGCGGCTCTTTCAATCTCTCAGGATCCGGTGACATGTTTCTGGGGATGCCCGGGCTCAACGGAGATTCCTACTCTGCCTCCCAGGTCAGGTGGTCCATCGCGCCTTGAGTAGGGCTTTTTCAAACTCGGTTTCCCTACTTTGGGATTTGAAAGTCTTTTCTTCCGAGGCCTCTCACTGTGTCCCGTCCCTCTCTGTTGCCTGCAGGTGGAATCACTCCGACACTCAATGGGGCCAGGGGGCTACGGGGATAACCTCGGGGGAAGCCAGATGTACAGCCCTCGGGAAATGAGGGTGAGTAAGCACCCGAAGCCCCTCTCCTCACCTCTCACCACGATGGGGGTGGGGGGCCCTTTTCCCTGGCAGCGCTGGCCCCTGTGCTGGGTTTCTCAAAGCCCCACCCCAGCTGTCTCTTTTTTTTCCCAGGCAAATGGCGGCTGGCAGGAGGCTGTGACCCCGTCCTCAGTGACATCCCCGACAGAGGGACCAGGGAGCGTTCATTCGGACACTTCCAACTGATCTTGCCCCTCAGGGCCACAGGGGTGGGGGCTCACAAGGCAACTCTTGAAGAGGACGCAGGCATCCGGAGGAGAAAACCCAGACACGGGAGAAGCACAAGACAAGAGAAGGCAGACGGGGCCGTCCCCTCCCCGGCCAGATTCTGTCAGTGCTGGGGGTGCCGACGACATGGCAGGGAAGATGGGGTCCCCTCAGGGGAGAGTGGGGTCTGTCTACCCCTTTTTTCTTTCTTTTTTTCCTCCCCTTTTCTCTCTCACAGAAACACACACACCCAATTTTTCAGATCTTTCCTCTCCTTTCTCTCTCATAAACACACCGGACAACTATTCTGTTTCTCTCTCTCCGTCTCTCTGTGGGCTCCCCACTCTCCCTCCCCAACCCCACTTATCTGCTCTGGGATCTGTGCAGACGCCAGCCCTGCCCAACCAGAGATGCCAAAAATGGGGACATGACTTCTGGACAGAGGGCATGGGCCACGCCCCCTGTACCCCCCCACCTCCTGCCCCTCCAGACGGCTTTTATTACCTCATACGCAGCTCATCTTAAACCAATAGAATCGCTCGGTGGACGAGAGTGTCTGACTCAGATATCTACCTCGGAGGGAGTTTCTGCTACTTTAGGGAATTGTTGACTGGGCTTTGGGGTTGATTTTTTTTTTTTTAAAGGAAAGAAAAATTAACCTGGGGTTCCATCTGTAGTTTTTTTAATTCTTATTTTGGGGGTTTTTGTTGGTGGTGGTGATGGTTCTTAATTTTTAATTTAGTTTGGGGAAGTAGATGTTTTTATAAATAATGTGGTTTTTTTTTGTTTGTTTTTAAGTTTCTTGCTTTCCCATATTAGGGGTAATAGCCAAAGGGGTCATGATAAGAGAAAGGGGAACAAATAGGCCTGCCTGGCTCCAGTCCTGTCCATCAGGAAGTAACATTTAGCAGGGCATCAAGCCTGCTCCCCCTGCCCCCCCCAACACACACACACACAATCACTTAGGTGTTCTCCTTTGCTTATAAAGTCACTTAGGTGTCCTTTGCTCATGTGGGCAGCTTTCCGCTGCATTTAGCATGGAGGCAGTCGGTCTTGCTCTGTCGGCCTATCCCCCCTCTTCCTACATCCCTTGGGCAGGGCTGGACTCAATAATTTTGAGCAAATGACACATCTAAAATCCTTTTTTTTTTTTAACTACTATTTACAGATTGGAGGAGGAAGAATGGGGAGGGGGTTATTGCCGAATATGTCAAATATGGGTTGGGGTGTTTGTGTGTGTATAGCCCTGAGTTTCCCCAGATATGAGGTATCTTTTTTCTCAGTTCAAAATCAAGAGGGTGGGGGGAGAGAGGAAGGAGGCTGCAAAGAGCCAGGTATGAGGGAAGGTAAAATCACCATCCCCAACCCTTGGCCCTGAACCCTACCATCTGAACCCGTCAAACATCTCAGGCGTTTATAAGACTGTCACAGTGGGGAACCCCTCCCGTCAAAGATCCAGGCAGGATTCGGGGGCAGGTTGGGAGTGTGATGGGTGGGGGCGGGAGGCATGGGCTGGGGGCAGTTCTCTCCTCACTTGTAAACTTGTAGTTTCACAGAAAAAACACAGTTTTAAATAAAGAAATTTCTTTTTTTCCTGGGTTTAGTCGAGAATTCTTTTAAAAAATATGAGAAACCCCAGAAAAAAATTTTTTTTCTTTCTCAGAAAACCTTAAATAGGTGCTCCCTGCCCCACCCAGGTCTTTCAGTCTTTCCCTCACCACCCAGGCCCCAGGTTTCACCCCTGCCTCCTGGGGAACAGCCAGGCCTGAACCCTGTTGCCTGGCAACCTTGCTTAGTCATCCAGTAGCCTTCGCTGAACTGGTGGAATAGGTTGGGGGTCCTGAGGGGTGAGAGACCCTAGGAGATGCACTCCCCACCCCCATGGATGTGACTGTGCCCAGAGGCTGGCAGTGCCCTGGGGTGGGGTGACAATTGTTTCTCCTAGTACCTTAAGGACTCTTGAATTTGAATTCCTAGCATTCCCTGTGACGGGACAGGACGGGGGAGATGGGGGCCGGGGAGAGGGTACAAGCCCCACCTAGGGTGGTGGCCACAGCAGCAAGGGGCAGACAGAGCCAGGAGCCTGGGAAGGAAGCAGGATGGCAGCAGGGGCAGCAATCGGAGCCTGGATGCTAGTGCTCAGTCTGTGGGGTGAGCCACTCCCCCACCAACCCTCCCCGCAGAAGGCAGCCCGCCCCGTCCCCAAATCCCCCTGCTTTCCAGGAACCTGGGTGCCTCTTTCCGGTCCCCCTCACCCTCCCCGTCCTAGTCTTACTAGCTCCCGTCTCCCTGCCCTGCATCGTGGTGCTGTCTCCCAGGGGCAGTCATAGGGGACCAAAACATCACAGCCCGGATCGGGAAGCCACTGGTGCTGAACTGTAAGGGAGCCCCCAAGAAACCACCCCAGCAGCTGGAATGGAAACTGGTAAGTGGGGCTCCTGTCTCTCCACTTCTGGGGACACCAGTGAGATTCGCGTCCCCTCCCGCCCACCTGCCTTCATCAGTCCTTTCCCAAAGGGCCTGCACTGTTGAGGCCTCTCTCCTCTGCCCCCAGAACACAGGCCGGACAGAAGCTTGGAAGGTCCTGTCTCCCCAGGGAGACCCCTGGGATAGCGTGGCTCGGGTCCTCCCCAACGGCTCCCTCCTCCTGCCGGCTGTTGGGATCCAGGATGAGGGGACTTTCCGGTGCCGGGCAACGAGCCGGAGCGGAAAGGAGACCAAGTCTAACTACCGAGTCCGAGTCTATCGTAAGGGTTCCCAGGACTCTTCACCACCCACCTCTCTTCTAAGGAAAAGTCTTCGACCCCAGCCCTTGACTCCTTGGCCCTGGCCTGGGAGAACTTGACTTCAGCTGCCCCCATTCCCACACCCAGGGTGTGAGAATCTTCAAAGCTGTGACCTCTGATAGGAATTTTCCCTCCTTCAGAGATTCCTGGGAAGCCAGAAATTGTTGATCCTGCCTCTGAACTCATGGCTGGTGTCCCCAATAAGGTAGAGGATGAAAAGGGGAGATGTGGAAAGGGGTCCTGAGGATGGAAGGGGAGTATAGCTCTGTGTATGTGTGTGTGTGTGTATCACTCAGTTGTGTCTGACTCTTTGCGACCCCATGGACTGTAGCCCGCCAGGCTTCTCTACCCGTGGGATACTCAGGGCAACAATACTGGAGTGGCTTGCCAGTTCCTTTTCCAGGGGATCTTCCTGACCTAGGAATCAAACCCGGGTCTCCCACATTGCAGGCAGATTCTTTACCATCTGAGCCACTGGATTCTCTTATTTCCAGAGATGATGAAGTTGATTTTTCCCCAGGTGGGGACATGTGTGTCCGAGGGGGGCTACCCTGCAGGGACTCTTAGCTGGCTCTTGGATGGGAAAGCTCTAATTCCTGATGGCAAAGGTGAGTCCCAGCGTCTCCCCTCCCAGCTGCCTTCTTTCTGAGCCCTCTCCCACACCCACCCTGGAATGTCTCCCCTCGTCTTCCCCCCAACCACAGGAGTGTCCGTGAAGGAAGAGACCAAGAGACACCCGGAGACAGGGCTTTTCACACTCCATTCAGAGCTGATGGTGACCCCAGCTCGGGGAGGAGCTCTCCACCCCACCTTCTCCTGTAGCTTCACCCCTGGCCTTCCCCGGCGCCGAGCCCTGCACACGGCCCCCATCCAGCTCAGGGTCTGGAGTGAGCGCCGAGGTGGGGAGGGCCCCAACGTGGGTGAGCCCATGTCGGAATGTATGACCCTCAGGAAGGGGAGAGAGTTCAGCCCGTGGCTACTGGGACCACACACAGGTAGGACTCTCAACCCCATCGCCTTTCCACCCCCAGAAGCTGTGCCACTGGAGGAAGTCCAGTTGGTGGTAGAGCCAGAAGGGGGAGCAGTAGCTTCTGGTGGTACCGTGACCTTGACCTGTGAAGCCCCTGCCCAGCCTCCACCTCAGATCCACTGGATCAAGGATGTGAGTGACCCGAGAGGGAGCTGGCAGGTAGCAAGATACATAATTGGCAATTCGGAGGGCAAGGGGTTCATGGAGAGAGAGGCAGGCAAGGCGGTACAAGGGTATCTGAGGATGTGGAGGCAAGGACAGAAGTATGGGATGTGTGAACAGGGGGTTTAAGTTTCCTGTCCCTCCTTCCCCCACCAGGGCAGGCCCCTGCCCCTTCCCCCTGGCCCCGTGCTGCTCCTCCCAGAGGTAGGGCCTGAGGACCAGGGAATCTACAGTTGTGTGGCCACCCATCCCAGCCATGGGCCCCAGGAGAGCCGTGCTGTCAGCGTCAGCATCATCGGTGAGACCTCCCTCTGAATCCCAGGCCAACCCTGAGGGACAGTGCAGGGCCCCAGTTCCCCACCCTATACTAGCACGGTCCCCAAGAGCCACCCCACCCCTCCCTCAGTGCTGCCACACCCAGGCCTCCTCTGCCCGACACAGCCCAAGAGAATAGCCTGTCCCTTTAAGGGACTCACTGGGGTTCCCACTAAATAACTCTCTTCCCAACTGAACCCTTCCCTTCTGATTTTTGTTTTCCAGAAACAGGCGAGGAGGGGACGACTGCAGGTGAGGGGGTTGGATAAAGTCAAAGAGAAGCAGACAGACCTCAACAGGACTGAGGGGCTGGTCAACCAGAAAGGAACTGTGAGTGGTGGGGCCGTGCCCTCAGTTGTCCCCATCTCCATACAGGCTCTGTGGAAGGGTCGGGGCTAGAAACCCTAGCCCTGACCCTGGGGATCCTGGGAGGCCTGGGGACAGTCGCCCTGCTCATCGGGGTCATCACGTGGCATCGAAGGCGGCAACGCAAAGGACAGGAGAGGTGAGTGGAGGAAGCCAGACACCTCAGATTGAGAACTTCCAGGCAGGAAGCAGAGGTGTGGGGGCAAGAGATGATGGCGTGCTGGAAACCATATGCAGAATTCTCCCCAATCCTCCTCCCCAGGAAGGTCCCAGAAAACCAGGAGGAGGAAGAGGAGGAGAGAACGGAACTGAACCAGCCAGAGGAGCCCGAGGCGGCAGAGAGCAGCACAGGAGGGCCTTGAGGAGCCCACGGCCAGACCCCATCCATCAGCCCCTGTTTCTTTTCCCACACTCTGTTCTGGCCCCAGACCAGTTCTCCTCTGTATAATCTTTAGCCCACCTCCCCCAAACTTTCTTCCACAACCAGAGCCTCCCACAAAAAAGTGATGAGTAAACACCTAACACATTTGCTGTTGTGCGTTGTTTGATGCCCTCTCCCCCATGCTTCCCCACACCGCACCAACATCTGCTCAAGTTGGGGAGAAGATGCTCCCGTCTTGAAAGGAAGGAGGGACGGACAAAGGTAGGCAGAGTGAATACATCTCACCATGTTTACTGAATTTATCATAAAGGAGGTAGTGAGGGGAGGGAAGCACTTGAGAGTCAGGAGCCACATTAGACACTGGGGAGAGAAAAATTAAATTAAATCAAGGGAAACATGGGGGAAGAGTCAGAGGGAGCCTTGCCCACCTTTCAACATCAAATCAAGAAAACTGGGGGAAAGCAAAGGATCGGGAGAGAGGAGAAACAGACACTGTCTTTAGTCCATCCTCCTCTCCCAGAGCTGGGAGTTATGATGCTACTGAGGGAGCAGTTCAGAGCACAGGTTCTCCCATCCTATGCACAGATGTCACTCCTCCTCCACACATCCTCGTGGAAAGTGGCCAGGGTTGGCCTTAGCCAACAGAAATGAAGGGCTTGGCGGGGGGAGGGTCCAGGAGTAAGGAAGGGTCAACGGGGACCCCCAATACTGATTCTCCTCTGGCTGGTGGTGGGCAGGAAGGAGACACGGCTCAAATACTGAGCAGCCAGAAAAAGAAAAAGATGGCGAGGAACAGGAAGAGGGAGTCCTGCCAGCCCGAGGCCGGGTGACCCTGTCCCAGATCCACACCTGTTGGAGAGAAGAGAGCTGTGAAAGAAGCATCCACTCATAGGCCAGGGCATTCAGAGGATTTTCAGGTAGCAGTTGAGGGCAGACTCTTACCTGTACCCCGACGGAACGGTTCATGGGTATTGAAGACGGTGGTGAAAAAGCCAAAGGGAAAAGCACCAACACCAAATGAGAAGTGAAAGCCCCCAGCGTCGCCAAATGGCTGGAATCCCTGGGGAGGCGGAGAAGGTCAGTGGGGAATGGGGCAAGTCTTTGGCAAGGAAGGAACACAAATCAGGCAAGACTCACCCCTCTGCTCTCCGGAGCAGGTCGCTGGCCCTGGGGGCGGGGTGGGGTTTTCAATCTGAGGAAGAGGAGAGGGACTATCAATATTCCCTCCTCTTCTACACCCCACTCCCCGGGCAGAAGTGTCCACTTTCCTTCAGTACCACCTCCCCGCTTACCTGGGATCCTGGGGCTTCCGGCTCCCTCGCCCATAGAGGGGGACAACATTTTCTCTGCTGATCCCAGCTTTGCACACTGGGCACTCTTGCCGCTCTGGCCGTGTCTCCAGCCACTGGGGGAAAAAAATGTGGTTTCCAGTACACAGAAGGGTTCTTCCAGCTCCTCAGACCTCCCCATTTCCCTCTTCATCTCCTCTGAGTACGCACCTGATGAAGACAGGGCCAACTGCAAGGGGGAAAAGAAAGGTCAAACCAGTTGAAACCAAACACAAAAGAGATACCTACCCAACCTCAGAGTCCCAGCTCGCTCTTACCAGGTATTACCTGCTGTTTCTTTTCATATTTTCCACAACTCCTACCATGCCAGCCAATTTGGCCATCCTGCTTCTCTAACCTTCCAAAGCTACATCCATTCTCAACAGGCTCAACCCTCACCTCTCTCCTCTCCCCGCGCCGCCCCCCACCACACCCCATACATATACAAGTCCTCATCCCTCCCTTCTCTGCTTTTCAATTTAATTTCCAGTTTTCTTCAACCACCCTTTTTCAGGCTCCTTTCGGCCCTCGTCTCATCCTTGCCCCCGTCACTCCCCAACCAAACCCCCTTACCAGCACCTTCTCCCACTACTGCTTTTCCTATCTCCTATGCTCAATAAAGACCTTACTTCCACAATTCCTTAATCTTTGGGGGCTGCTCCTCCACAGTGCTCTTGTCCCCAGGTTTCTCATACCACCCCTTGACACAGCTCACCTGAATGTGATCCCACGTTCTCTAGATCTCCCCTAACCTTGCAGTCTAATCCGTTCCCAACTGTACAGCTAAGACCCCTCAATTTCCAGCGGTAATGTGGCTCGGGTCTCACCTGCACAGATGTGCGGTGTCCACCTGAGCCCCATTTCTTCTTAACACACTAGTTGACGCCTAGTTTCTATGACTTTCCACGGGTCTCCTCTATACAGACGTGACCCTCTCACCCACACATATCCCAAAAGACGCAAGAAGCCCCCTCAGGCCTCACCTATGAAAATGTGCCCTCCGATTACCCGTATGACTGTGGCACCCCCACCCCAACCTCCCCAGTATAGATGTGAGCCCCACTTATTTTTGCCCCTCTCAGATTCTCACCAGTACAGGTGGCCACACACACTGACCACAGCTTCCCGAGCAGTCTCCAAACATATATTACATTCGAAGGTCGCGCCCGCCCCGCCCCGCTCGCGGTTTGGCCCTTCGGGGCCCCCGTCCTCCTCCTCCGCTGCTGCCATGGCCGGTACTCTTTCGTCCCCCGCGTACCCCTTAGTCCCCCGAAACACACATACAAACGCCCAGAGAAACGAGAAACCTCCGGCTCACGGTCTTTGGGCAGGCTTCAAAGTTTTCTAATCACTATTGGCCTGAGTGCCTGCCAATCATACAGAATCGGGAGGAAGGATTGGTCCAAAAGGCGGGGGCGGGAAAATGATTACGCGGCTCCGCCCTTGCACAATGACTATTGGCTGACACAGTCACAGTTAGTCTGCAATGCCACGGGATTGGTAACAACTCCATACGTCCAGTCGCCCAGCTAGGGCGGGCTTTATTCGTCTGAGTAACTGCCAGTCATAACCAAAGGCCAGAAGCAATTGGCTCAAGACTGCTTAGACCTCGCCCACTTCAAGCCCCAGTCTTTCTTTTACGTCCTCTTTCAGAGAACGTCCGGATTCCTATTGGACTTTGGAGCATTTGGCTCCGAAGCAACTGATTGGCTAGAACTCGACGGAAAAATGGTAGCTAGGTAAAGTGCGCGTGCGCATCAAGCGGAGGGACGGGGTGGATGAGGATTGAGCCTTCTCTGGTCCCACCCCTTCACCCCTATACTGTCGCCATGGTGACTGCTCTACAATTGGCGGGGTTTGGGGTTCAAAGGCCTCGGCTCGGCCTCATCCGGGTCCTCCGACTGCGGTCTCTCTCGACTGATTGGACCTCTTTTTTCGCTCCTGATTGGCCGAGATCGGGAAAGACGGTGAAGAGCTTGGAAAAGAGGACAAATACTAGGGTCGCAGGGTTCAAAATGGCTCCGGCCTCCTTCGGTGACGTAGAGAGCAGAACTTGGGTCCGCCCCTCCGTTTTAGTGAAGAAGGGAGCAGGACTAGGATTAGCCCGACGTTTGGATGGTGCCAACATCGATCTGCAGCGCTGGTGTTAACCCATCTCCCTCTGCTGGACGACTCAGCCCGCCCCTCTTTAGGTGATTTACAGAGCAGAACTGAACTAAAGACCCATCCCCTTTTTAACGTGGCACATAGTAGAACGAGTTGACCTCGACTCTGTTTTAAATCTTAAAAGCAGAAAAGGCCTAGCCCCCTCCCTTTGTGAGTGGGTGCAAAAGCGGCAAGGCCCGCCCCGGTTTAGGCGACCCGCCCCTTCTTTCTCCTGTGCCCAACAGAACTGAGGTCTTCCTCCCGGGCTGGACCCCTGGGACTTAGGCAGGCTGCTTCAGAGCTTGGGCCTTTCGCACAAGTTTGGGCCTCTTCTGCAGTCAGTGGCCCAAGGAGCAGAACTAGGTAACAGTCCTGCCATTACCAGTGTTCTTTACATCCTGTTCAGGGGCATGGAAACTCTTTCAGGGCAAAGGTGACTGGGGGCTGGAGGCCAGACACAAGCTGAGGGTTCTTCAACAACATCCTGATAAAAAGGCCCCACGTGACTCAAGTGAGGAAAGATGAGAAATTAGGAGTCGCCTATGGCAGAGGAGGTTAAGGTTCAGGCAACGTGTAGAGGTTTAGGGAAAAGGTCATTGAGAGGGAGAAGAGGAGACCAATAGGAGTGGAGAGTTATGGGATGATCCTGACAAGGGGATGATGGGAGTATGGTGGAGAGAGAGCTAGGTACATGACTACAAAATTAAGGAGGCATGCTCATCCTAGAGGAATCAGCATTCTTCCTCTCTTTTTCAAGAAATTAAACCTAATGTCCAATTTCCATTGGAGGAAAAGCATATATCTTTTCTATATTGGAGAGACGGGTAGTCTCAGCGTGGGTGAGTAAGGAGACTATACGAAGGAGGAAAGTAGAAAAAGTACTGAGGTTAAGGTACAGCCTAGACGGACAAGGGCCTGAGAGTGTCCCTTCTCCCCAAAGTCCATAATGGGGGGCGGGCAGTGGAGGAGGGAGCTGGACTGCTAGGAGATAGTGGCAGGGACAAAGGTCAGAGATCAGATGAGGGTTGGAAGGTGAGGTGGGGTGACATCTCATCTCCACCGAGCCTTGGAGAGAAAAAGAAGAGAGGTGAAGAACCCAGTGCTTGGCATATAGTAGGTGCTTGATAAACATTTGAACTTGAATGGGGACCAGAAGGAGGGCGCTGGAGAAGGGTTGGAGTTGGAGGGAATAAGCAGCAGATGTGGGAGTTGAGGGGGAAAAAAAGCCAATTGACAATATGAGGAGAACTGATGGAGAATGAAAAGGAATACAGCAGCAAGGGACACACAAGCCATGTGTGCCAGAAGGAAGTTGGAGGAAAAAAGATGCAGCCGGAGCCAGAGTAGGCCACAGAGACCTAAGCAGAGCCCAGCTGAGCCCTCGTGGGGCGGAGCTAGCCAGAAACTGAAAGATGTGGGGAGGAGATAACAGAGTTCCCGGGAGGCGATTGGCAAAACAGGGCGCCCATCACCGCCCCCTACTTCCTGGCCAGCCCCGGAAATCAGCGGGCGTGGGGAGGGGTGGTGGGGGATAGCGGCAGCAGCGGCAGCCCCAGCCCTCAGAGACAGCAGGAAGGGAGGGAGGGAGCTAAGGGGACAACCCCCCACCATTCCTACCGCTATGGGCCCAGCCTCCCACTTTCACCTCCCCTCCTTCGGCCGGGGCTAGGACACCCCCAAATCCTGTCGCCCCCTTGGCACCGACACCCCGACTGAGGCAGAGACACAGCCACCCGCCACCACCGCTGCGGCAGCCTGGCTGGGGAGGGGGCCAGCCCCCCGGGCCCCCCACCCCACTGAGGTGGGGGCAGGAAAGGGATGGGAGGAGGAGGGAGGAGGGTGCTAAAAGGGACGTGGAGGAGGGGATGGGGGAGAGATTGGGTCTGGGAGGGCGGGCTTGGGGAGAGGATTGATGGGAAAAGGATAAGGGCCGACTGGGGAGAGGGTTGCTGGGGAAAGGAGAAGGGGCCTGAAAGGGAGTAAGGATGGAAGAGACACAGGAGGGAGGAGAATGGACACCCTGTGAAATTGAGATGGGGGTGTGGACAGGGGATCTTGGAGAGGAAATTCCCATCACCTTCCCAGTTCCTTTTTGTGCCCTTTGGCCCCACAAAACTCTTGGGGGGTTGTGGCAGTCAGAAGGCAGTTTACTGCCCTCCTTTCTCCAGCAGAATTGGCTTCCTAGGAATGCCTTCAGACACCTCTGTTTCTGTGTAGGCACAGGACCTCTTGTTTCTCAGTGGCCTTCGGTTCTGTGTTCGACCCTTACTGACATACAGATGCCTCGTGGGGGGCCATGTTTTCTACACTGAGTGGGTGTGCCTTTGACATGTTTAATGGCTTCTGTGCCGGAAGTGTGCCCAGTGCTGTCCACAGGCTGTGGAGAAACGATGTGTTATTTTCCATCAGAATTGCCTGTTCTCTTATCTTCTGTCCATGTCTCCTATGCAGTCTTGACATGTTCACGTCTGCGTGTTCTCATCTGTTGCCTCTACTGTGTGGTTTCGTGTTTCTTGCCCATGTTATGTATTTGCACGTTTCCTTTAGCATGTAGAGATCATAACCTTACTTTGTTCAGGCCCACAGGTGCTGTGTTTAGTCCCAGCGTATGCAGGCGCCTTCGTGTGTGGGATCTCATGGCTTAACTGACTAGCGCACACTCGGTTGTGATCGGATTGGCCTGTTGACTGCCTGTTTTCTTAGTCCCGGTTCACACCACCCACATGCGTGCCCCTTCGCATGATGTGCTGATGTGACGTGTCCACAACTCGTGTGCTTCTGGTTAGACGTGTATTTCATAATTTGGGGGGCAGTATATTTTATGAGCCATATGCTCATTAACTCTCTTGGCACTCCATTGTGCTTATGAATCCTCGGACATTTCCTGTTCTGCAGAGGAAAGGAATATCACAGAGAAGAAGATAACTGGGCCTCCATGTTGCTGAAGAACCACCCCCATGTACCTTCCCTTGCTGACCCCCCTGGCCTGTGTCTCTTCATACACATTATCTCTGATGCCTGTGTCCAGTCCGTGTCCATGGGGCTCAGTGCATAGCACAGGGTCAGCCCTGCCAAGCACGTTAGCTGTCCCCCGCTCTTTGCCCTCTTGGCACCTATTTAATGACACCGGCATCTTTCCCCTGTGGCGTGTGAATCCCCCTTCTGCATGTTTCTCTTGTGCGAGACGGTGTGTTCCATCTTGCCTCGATTGTTGTTCTGCCGTCACCGTGACCCTGTCCTGTGAGTGTGCATCCAGAGTAGGTTACTGTTAGGCCCATGTGTTCATTGCCTGCTTGGTGCCTTTTCTTTTCCTAGTTAATAGTCCTCAAGACGGTAGCTATCTGATTCATGTTCAGAAGTGTTGTCCCGTTACTTAAAACTAGGTGGGTATATACACGTGCTTCTAATCTGTCCAGCAAATATTTATTGAGCATCTTCTCTGCTTCATTCTGTCCTGGGCATTGGGAATAAGACAGTTCCTGCCATCAGGCTGCCTGCAGCCTAGGAAGGGAAACACAGGTGACCTCAAGCAGCGACATGCTGTTTAGGGTTGAGGTCAGTGGTCCTCAGACTTGCATGCACTTCAGATTCACCTAGATGGCTTGTTAAATCACTGGTTGATGGGCCAATGCCCAAAAGTCATGTTTCAGAAGATCTGGGGTGAGGGCCAAGGATTTGTATTTTCACACTTTGAGGACCAGTGATCATGATAAAGTGTAGTGAAAACATGAGCCTGGAGGAGTTCAGGGAGAACTCCAAAAAGTGACCAAACTGGATGAGGCAAGTGAAGATGTGGAGGAGCATCCCCACCAAAGGGAACAGCCTGTCACGACCTAGAAGCATGAAAGATCACGGTGTGTCTGAGGAACTGCAGTTAATCGGTGTGCTGGAGTGAAAAAGACTCTTGTAGGGATGTGGCCAAAGATGTAAGCAGAAGTCAGCCTGTCCAGAAGGGCCTTTGGGCAAGAGATATGCTCAGATTGGTGTCACAGAAACATCCTGTGGTTGCCATGTGGAAGATGGATCGAAGGGGATGAGTTAGGAGCCTGTTGCACATAGTCCAGGGGAGAAACGCTGGTTCCAGCTTGTGGGGAAAGTAGGATGAAGCCACACTGAGAGCCTGCTGTCCTAGAGCTGGCACAGTCCTGTTTCCCCTATCACCTGTTACCTTCACCGTTGGCAGTGGACTTACCTTGGAGCACAGTCCTTCTGTCGTGGAAGGGAGTGCCTTTGGCCTTGATATGAGTGATAGGCGTTTACCTGAACGCCGTTTTTGTCAATTGTGACCCTGCCCCCAGCAGTGGGTCGGAGTGGAGGAAGAAGGAAGAGCCTGGAGAACAGATTCTCCATGCCGCGCTTCTTCCTCCTGAGCTCCTTCCTCTCCTGGGCAGGTGGTACGATGACCCTTTTACTCTTTCGCCCTCCTCCTCCCACTTGGTGAGGCCTTGCACACTGCCTGCCGGACCACTCTGCCTCCAGTGTTGCTGGAAGTGGGGGCGTGGGGCTGGTGGGATTTGTTTGCCTGTCTGTGGAGGCAGGGTTAATGGACATAGGTATGTCCATGGGTTGATCTGAGAACGGGGAGCCTGCCTGGGTGGAGATGGGTTTTACTGGGTATGCATTTTGCCATCCTTTTATCTGTCATGATTATAAATTTGCATGTGTGCATGAACAGGTCGGTCTTTGTATGACTGTGTGTGTCTGGGTTTGCATTAGTGACAGAGCCTTTATTCTTGCCAGTCAGCCCTTGAGAATGTCTGCGTTTTGTCACGTACATGGTATCTACCGTGTGCTGTGTGTACACTTCCATACAGATATTTATACAGACAACAACATACCAAGTGGTTAGGAGCACAAGCTGCTTAGGTTTAAGCTAGGAAGTACCCCGTAGGGGTGATAACACCTCAAGTTAAGTTTTTAACCTCTCTGGGTCTATTTCGTTTCAAATGTAAATTGTGTTTTCGTATTTAAGGACTTAACATAGTATGTGGGCTTGAAGCCTCCTGCCAGTTCAGGAGACTTAAGAGACTTAGGTTTGATCCCGGTGTTGGGAAGATCCCCTGGAGGAGGGCCTGGAAACCCACTCCAGTATTCTTGCTTGGAGAATTCCATGGACAGAGGAGCCTGGCGGGCCACAGTCCATAGGGTCACAGAGTCAGAGACAACTGAATCAACTTAGCAGCAACACAATGTAGTGTATAGACCAGCCCTGTACGACAGAACTATAATGTAAGCCACGTATGTAATTTTTAATTCTCTCTTGGCTGCATAAGAAAGGTAAAAGCAGGATGAAGTTAATCTTAGTATACTGAACCCAGAATGTCCAAAAGGTTATAATTTTAGAATCTAATCAATGTACAAGATTATTAATGGGATATTTTGCATTGTGTTTTTATTCAACATCTTTGAAATCTGACATGTATTTGATACCTCTCAGCGTCTCTCAGTGTAGAATAGGGCACATTTCAAGTGCTCAGTAGCCATATGTGGCTGGTGGCTACCATACTGAACATCAGAGAGAGAGACTATTATAAGAGCCTTACCGGCTGCAAGCATTAGCTATTATATTAATGTCCCTTTATTGTGATGTGTCTGTGAGCTGTGGATGTCCATGTTGTGTGTTTCTTGTGTGAATATATCTGTCGCCTGCAGGGATGGGTGGGAGAGCAGCCCTGAGCTCCCGTCCCCACCGCCCCCCTCCTAATGAGGCTTCCTGGACAGGTGTTAATGCTCCCCACAGCCCCCCAAACCCTCCGTGTGCGCACCTTGCCACCCCCCGCCCCCCGCCCCCCCCCCCCCCCCCCCCGCCTGCAGGAACCAGGCCCACTGCCCTTCGCCCCGCCCCCTGCAGGTGACCAGAATGGAGCTGTGGCCAGGGGCGGGGACGCTGCTGCTGCTGCTGCTCCTGCTGCTGCTCCTCCTGCTGCCCACTCTGTGGTTCTGCAGCCCCAGTGCCAAGTACTTCTTCAAGATGGCCTTCTACAACGGCTGGATCCTCTTCCTGGCTGTACTCGCCATCCCTGTGTGTGCCGTGCGAGGACGCAACGTCGAGAACATGAAGTGAGGGTCCAGGGGCTTGGGGTGATGGAGGGAACCTCAGGGTCAGAAGCGAGCAGTGGATGGGGAGGGCGCTGAGTGTGCAGGAGACACTGAGTGAGCCCAGGGACGAGGAAGGGGAGAAGACTGCCAAGACGCCCAGGAAGATGGTAGGGGCGCGGGGAGCTGAGCCCTGCTGGCGGATGTATGTCAGCGGGTCCCGCTGGAACCCCTTGCCGTATGGGACCCCCGCAGGATCTTGCGTCTGATGCTACTCCACATCAAATACCTGTACGGGATCCGAGTGGAGGTTCGAGGGGCCCACCACTTCCCTCCTTCACAGCCCTACGTCGTCGTCTCCAACCACCAGAGCTCCCTTGACCTGCTTGGTGAGCAGCCTCTCCTAGCCACACTGGGAACCTTCCCTTGGGTCACCTCTCCTAGGGGTCCTCCACCCTCCCTCCTCTGGGACGCTGCCCCCTTGCTCCCTCCGCTGTCCTCATTCCCGGGGCTAGAGCTGCCCTCAGAAGCAGGGTGATACACCTTCAGTCACCCTTTCTTACTTTCTGGGGCTCCCCCTGCCATCCCCCAGCCCACCTCTTCCTTTATCTCTGGTCCCTGGCGGTGTGGCTGAGGTGGGCTGCTTCCTGTGATGCTGATCCTCACCCCACCCCCCACTCCTGCCCCAGGGATGATGGAGGTGCTGCCAGGCCGCTGTGTGCCCATTGCCAAGCGGGAGCTGTTGTGGGCCGGCTCTGCCGGGCTGGCCTGCTGGCTGGCGGGAGTCATCTTCATTGACCGGAAGCGCACTGGGGATGCCATCAGCGTCATGTCTGAGGTCGCCCAGACCCTGCTTACCCAGGACGTGAGTCATCCTGGGGAAATGGGGCTTAGAGGGTAGAACAGCTGTAAACTGATGTGCAGGGTCCACAGGCCTCAGAAATCCCACGACAGCATCACAGTCATTTTCTGACCTCTCCATGTGTGTCTTCCTTGACCCCCTCTCTCCCCCAGGTACGGGTCTGGGTTTTTCCCGAGGGCACGAGAAACCACAACGGCTCCATGCTGCCCTTCAAACGTGGCGCCTTCCACCTCGCGGTGCAGGCCCAGGTGATTCCTACTTCCCCTTCTCCTGACCCGCAGTCCCCAGCATCCCTTCCCCTTTTGGCAGAGGCTCGTCATGGGGGCCTCAGGAGGAAGCTCTGGGCTGACTGCTTTCCCCCCCACCTTCAGGTTCCCATTGTGCCCATTGTCATGTCCTCCTATCGAGACTTCTACTGCAAGAAGGAGCGCCGCTTCACTTCGGGTGAGGGCTCTGCGCAGATCTGGGATTGGGGGTGGCTGGAAGGCCATGAGAGAGGCTAGAGGGATATCCCCATGAGGCAGGAACTTCAGTCAGTGTCAGAATGGTGAGATGTCCACCCAATCGTGTAATGTGACCCCCACATCAGCCTATAAGTATTTATGAAGCAGCGCTGTACCCTGCTAGGTGGTAACACCCCGTCCTTCCAGTAAGGGCCATTACTGTCTAGCAGGGAAGATAAGCCTGTGTGTGCAAAGTTAGAGCATCCGGCAGTAAACACTGGACAGTGAGGGCTGTCAGGGCACTGCAGTGTCTGGACTGGGATTGGGGAAGGCCTCAGAGAGCAGGTGGCAGTTGCCCACGGCAGAGGGAAGAGAACTGAAAGATGGAGGACGGGAGTAAGCAGGAGGAGAGCTCAGAAAGCAGGCTCCAGCGGTGGGCAGAGTCCCAGCCGATGGCCCTGATGGTGCTCACCCCCCTCCCAGGGCGATGTCAGGTCCGGGTGCTGCCCCCAGTGCCCACAGAAGGGCTGACACCGGATGACGTCCCAGCTCTGGCTGACAGAGTCCGGCACTCCATGCTCACTGTTTTCCGGGAAATCTCCACTGATGGCAGGGGTGGTGGTGACTATCTGAAGAAGCCTGGAGGGGTGGGCGAGGCCCGGCTCTGAGCTCCCTTCTCGTTCCCCCCCTTCCCCCCACCCCTACCTTCTCCACACCTACCAGCCTGAAGCCGGGGCCAAGCTCCTCATTTCCCCTCTCCCAACTTGTTCCCTTCTTGGGAATCTTCAACTTTTGAAGTGAATGTGGTCACAGCACCGCTCCCTGCTCCCGTCCCAGCCCCCTCCCCACAGACTCCGTTGCCTCGGTGCAGTCTCCACTCTGACCCCTGCCTCCTGTGCCATCTTGTCTGTGGGACAGTCGCCTCTCCCTCATCCTCAGTGGTTCAGCCTACATAAGGGTAGGAACACTCCATTCTGTCCCCAGTGGACCCTCTTCCTTTGTGGTCTTCTCTCCCACTCCACCTCATGTTGGCCAGTGGACTCATCCATTCTGTGGAACAATTCCTCACTCCCACGTCCACAGACACAGTGGACTCATCCGTTGGTGAGGACACTCCTCACGCTCTGGCTGGAAGCTGATGCGTGGAATACTTCTCCCAGGCTCACCCTGGGAACATTCCTCAGCACCTTCTCCCTTCTTTCCGTGGGGCCTCCTGTCAGTGGAGGCTGGACTCGTCTCACCCAGAGGTCTCATCCCTGCCCTTGCCCAGGTGCCCGGGCTTGAGCACACTCTTGGATGCCACATTTCCGCTTCCACCCATCCCCTGGGCACAGTTGTTCAGTGGTCCTGGACCCCAGCGCCCTGCAGCCCTCCTATACCATCCTAGCCGGGCACAGGGGGAAGAAGCAGCTAACAGGTGCTGCACTCACTTCCCCCTGGGGAGCTGGAGAAAGGACCTGAACCCTGGCTGGAGGGGATGGGGAGGGCTTTTAATTTATTTCTGTTTTGTTTTGAGGCTTCCCCTCTCTGAGCCAATTTTCATTTCCTCCCTATGGCAGTAGCCACTCCCTGTCTCCCACCCCAGACCTGTGCCCCCAGAACCGGGGAGGTGGGCTGGGAGCAAAAGGAGAGGGTGGGACCCAGTTTTGCGTGGTTGATTTTTATTAATTATCTGGATAACAGCAAGAAACCGAGAATAAAGATTGAGCGAGATCTGGGCATGTTCTGGCTGTTTTTGTTAAGGAGTTAAGAAAGCAGTTCTCACCCAGGCATAAGCCTTAGCCTGAGGATTCAGGGGCGGCAACCGCCTTCCTCCATCCTTCAGCTTCGCACGGTTTCCATTGTCCATGGCTCCTCAGCGGCAAATAGCCTTATGTGCAGCTCCCGAGCCAGCCAATCCCAGAGGATTAGTGAGTCCAGTTTCTGTATAAATTAGAGGGCAGGGGCTCTGCAGAGTCTCCTTATCTTCGCCCTTTGAGGCCTGGGCCCAGGCTGTTGTCCTCACAGGAGCCTGGTTAATGACAAGGAGACAGGCAGACACATCGACTGTGTACTTCTGAGATGCCTAGAGCGGGCCCTGGACGCTGAACAGATTGACAAGCTCTCTCAACAATAAGTGGAACCACCACTGAGCTGGAGAACGGGGTACCAGAAGGGGGGATGGTGAAGTGCAGAAATCCAGGAAGGTATGGGGTGAGTGGGTGCAGGGGAAGGGATTTTGGATAAGAGAAAACTTAGACTTGGGAAAAGGTGTCTTGAGGAGCTGGGGGGCAGTTGTGGGGAGACGGGGGTCCCCACCCAGAGGGCCATAGGAACTCACAGGTGCCCAGTCTCTCCTCCAGCAGCAGCACCTGGTCACTGAGAGACTCGATCCTATCGCCCCGGCCCCACAGCTCCGCCACCTGTTCGGGCTGCAGCTCTTCCGGGGGCACGGGCAGCACTGCTCGGACCCAGGCCCCAGCCTGACCGGCCCACTAGAAAGGAAAAGATACCTCAGCGGGGCAGGGAGGGGGCCTGTCAGCTCTGCAAGTGTGGCCTCCCGGCATCTCCACTCACCTGCTCCAGCCTCTCCAGGCGCCCTCGCAGCTCGCGAATCTCCCGCCTCAGGGCACGCTCATCAGGTCCAGCCTCACGAACTGGGACCATGGAGAGCGAGTGTCACTGCTGCCCCGGCCCTGCCTCTACTCGCCCCCTGCTCCCACCCACTCACCGGCCACGTTGAGGATGCTGGCACTGGTCGGGGGCTGTGGGGCCCCCTCCGCGCAAGTGCGCCCATCCGGGCCCAGCACCAGGCCGTGCGGGCAGCCACAGGTGAAACTGCCCGCCGTATTGAGGCAGCGGTGCGAGCAGAGAGTGACGCCGGTCCTGCATTCATCCACGTCTAATTACCGGAAAGAGGAGGGGGCTGACGGGGGCGGGGCGGGGATGGGCGCCACTGGCGGGCCGGGAGGTCCTGGCACCACCCCCGAGGGAGGGCGAGCCGACTCACCCACGTGACAGTGCTTCCCACCCCAGCCCGGGGCGCACTCGCACTGGTCCGGCCGAACGCAGACGCCTCCGTTCTGGCAGGGCTTGGCGCAGATGGCTGAGGGTGCAGGAAGTGGGGTTCAGGACCCAGAGGAAGGCCTGGCTCTCCGCCCAGCGGGGCGCACCTCCCCGCAAGGCCCGGGAAGCCCTAGCCTCACCTTCATCACAGGTGAGTGCCCCAGGATGCCGCTTCTTCCAGCCCTGGCAGCACACGGCGTGGGTCTGCCGCACCTCCCTCCGCACCTCCCTCCAGGCCACGCGGTACGTGGTCCTGGAAAACAGCGCCGGGCTCTGGGCGTTGGCCTATGTATGGGTTCTTGTCCTGGCTTTGGGGGCTTCCTTTTGAGAGACCCCGGGGTCCCGGCTCCCCATCCTCACCTGTAGGTGCTGCAGACACGCCTTCCAGAGCACAGGGTCAGATAGGGCTTATATACAGGTTGGCTGTAGGACTCATTGTAATGGAGTGGGACCACCAGGCTCTGCTTGGAGCAGACCCCCTGACTGCACCCACGTGGGAGAAAGTGAGACACTGATTGGGCCAGGTCCCGGGGAGCCAGAGCCCCGCTTCCCTTCAGGCTCCACCGAGGCCCCGCCCTCCCCAAACAGGACAGCCTCATCCCCCTCCTCAACTTTGTTTTGCCCCCTGTGAAGCCCCAACCCTGGCCCTGCCCCCTCTGTTGTCACCTCTCTTTGAGGGCACCACCCTTGGCCCCCTCGCCTGTCATCAGTAGCAGGAGGAACCAGAGTCCGCCTAAGACAGTGCATGGCTCAGCCCTGGACCCCATGATTCTCCTTGACTTCAGACTGCCAGCTGCAGGCAAGAAGAGGTTAATGGAAGCCCTTCCCCTCTGCTAGTAACTTCAGCTCCAGCGCTCCCAAGAACAGTCTGCTGGTGCCCTGTAAGCCGGGCAGGACATTCATTTGCACACTTGCACTAGCCACAAGGATTGTCGGCACCTGCACATATGTTTAACACCCACCATCCTTTAGCACATCATGGTCCAGGCAGCACCATACAAATTCACAGCCTGACACACTCCCTCCACCTCCCCCTCAGGCCCCTCCTATCTCTGATGTGCCCTCTTCCATCCTAATCTTCCTACCTTCAAAATCTCAGATATTCACCATTACACCCCTTTACACCTTGTACACAACCCACGCACCTGGGGACCCCACCTTAAACACACTCCTACTACCCTCACACAACCCCACCACCACATACACCCTGGACCCACTCCCCTTACTCAAACAACACCTCCAACTCACACTCACTCTAAGACTCTTAGTGACCCGCACTCTTTCCCCATTGACATTCTCTCCCCACCTGTCTTTGCCTTTCTCCGGGAGACTTCAGGCCAACCAGCTTCAGCAGCAGCCGCTCAGACTGGTGGGCGGGCTGCACACGGGAGGAGGGGCTGGGCCAGACAGAGCCCTCCCATCCCTGCCCCCTCCCATAGCTGGAGCTTGGTCAATTCAGTGGGGTCTAAAGCCCCACTGACCTTCACCCCCACCCCCTGCAGCCAAGTAAAGAGCCCCCTAGAAGTTTCTTCTCAACCCTGAGGTCCCTTATTTGGAACTCCCCCAAGTCAACAGAGGCTTTGAAACACCTGGCCTTTGCCCTCCGCCCTTCGACCCAACATAGACGGAAGAACTGAGGGGCTGGGAGAGGCAGAGCTGGCAAAGAAGAAAGTGGGGTTAGGTCATGGGAGAAAAGGCAAGATCAGCTGAGGAAAGAAAGAAGGGCGAGACACCACAAAGGTGGGGGAGGTTGGGGAGGCCGCCCAGGGCACGGAGGGAAAAATTGCCCCCATTTCTTGATGACATTTATTAGGGCCTGGGGGAGGAGAGGGGGCAGAATTGAGTCAGCCACCGCCCCCCATGCCAGAGCAGACAGGGCCTTATTGTCTCTACCAAGATTCCTTCTTCCAAGGAAGAGGAGGCTCATTGTCCAGCCCCTCACCCAGCTCTGGCCTACAAAGGTCGAAAAGGGGCACAACAAATGCCCACCCTGACCCTGAGTCCCCTCATCTAGCCTGGGGGTGGCTGGTGCATTCCACCCATGAGGCTGGGGCCCAAACCATTAAGAGCCCTGGGCTCAGCCCCCCATTTGCAGGCTGGGACAGGAAGAGAATTGTCCTCAGCAGGAAAGAACCCGCAGAGAATCAGGAACCCACACAGAATAGGCATTGAGAGAGCGGAAACACCAAGGGGGTCCCACCCCAGACCTGGCATCCGGGCACCCAGGCCCCAGGCTCTCCATCCCCACCCTCCTGGGGGAGCCAGGTCCCCCTCACCTGGAAATGAGGCAAGCCACACTGAGTAAATGGAACTTTATTTTCATAAATACAGGGGTAGTAACACACCCACTCAAGGGTAGCTAAAAGAGGGGCTGGAGCCTCAAAGAAACTAGGCTCCCAGAGGGCACCCCAATACTGAACATAGGGACTGGGGGATCCCCAAACCTGAGATGGGCCTCACAGGCCACAGATATTCCCCAACACTGACACTTTAAGAACGGAACCATCCCCATAGTGGAGCCTCAGAACCCCACTCTCATAGGTGGTCCTTCCTGGGGGGTTGAGAGGGCTCACAACAGTGGAGTTCAGAGGAAAAGGGAACGTGGAAAAAACAGAAGCTAAAAATGTCCTGAGTGGCTTGGAAGGAGACCCTGTGGTGGGCAGGGGCTGGGTTCTCCTGTAGAGCCAGAAACAGAGGAGCAGCAGCAGTAGGAGCAGCCACAAGTTAACCTTGTTTCCCACTTCCCAGCCTTGGCCTTGGCCTTGGGGGGCATGGGAGAGCATGGAGCAGCCCCCAAAAGGGAGGACGCGAGATGGAAGAGACAAGGATGTGTCATTCACAGAGGAGGGGTCCTGGAGCCCTGGTTGCTGGGGGCAGTGAGGTGGTCGTAGGCATACCAGGGCCTGACATCCAAGGCTCCACTCAGTCTCTGGGCGGGGAGTTCCTGAGGGGGTCCCTCAGGAGAGCCAAGGTTCAATGCAGGTCTCATAAAGGGTACGGTTGGAGTGCCAGGCCGTGTGGGAGATCCCAGCCATTGGACACCTCACTATGGACCCCCGGGCCAGGAGAGTCTTCAGCCCAAAAGAGTCCCGCAGATAAACCTTCAAGGTGGGTCAAGGGGCATGGAAGAAAGACACAGGGAGAGACAAAGTAAGCTCCCGCTGGCGTCCCAGACCCCCTCCCCACAGGGTAGACCCTTCAGCTTCCGTGTCAGGGCAGAGAACCAGAGTGTGTGCAGAAAGGGCAAGTAATTCCAGGGGACTCACCAGTTGCTTCTCCATCTCCAAGACTGTCTCATTTGCATCATAGAAACCAAAGAAGCTGCAAAGAGATTGGGGCATAAGAGGGAGGTTATCAGAGTGGTAGAAAATCAAGCAGGGGTAGGGACCTTCAGGAACTCATGGCCTGTTGGGGACACAAGCAGCAAGGGGGACACTCAGAATATTTAACTGGGTATCATGTACCTCAGGCTTCCCAGGTGGCACTAGTGATAAAGAACCCACCTGCCAATGCAGGAGACATAAGAGATGTGGGTTCAATCCCTGGGTCGGGAAGATCCCTTGGGGGAGGTATGGCAACCCACTCCAGTATTCTTGCCTGGAGAATCCCATGGACAGAGAAGCCTGGAGGCCACGCTGAAGGACTAGATTTCTTAAACCATAGGAAAGCAGTAGGGGTACAAAGACCTGGATTGGAACTCCAGCTCTGCCACACACTCCCCACTGTGTGTGGTTGATCATGTTGCTGATTTTCTTTGTTCTATACAAGAATACCTCCTTTGTAGAGAGGAAATAAAACATTGTGGTTAAGTCAGACAGCCTGACTTCACCACTTACTAACTCTATGAATGTAGGCAAGTTATTTAATCTCTTTGTACTTAAGTTTCCTTACATGCCGAAAGAGGATAATAGTAATTACCCTATAGGGTTGTTGTGAGGATTAAATGAGCTTTATTTGCAAAGTACTTAGAGCTACTTATCTTCATAGGGTTGTAGTAGGTGTGGAATGAGATAAAAATAAATCCCACCTTTAACTACTATAAGGCATGTTACTCCTTCATTTATAACCCTCCAATGTGTTCCCATCTCACTCAGAATTAAAAAAAAAAAATCAAGGGTCATGGTTGCCAGGGGCCTGGGAGTAGCAGGGATAAGGAAGTTACCATTCTTTAAAGGGTTATGGGGTTTCAGTTTGGCAAGAAAAAAGTTCTGGAAATAGATGGTGGTGAGCTTACACAAGAATTTGAATGAACTTGAAGCCACCAAACTTACCCTTAAAAACGGTAACTTTTATGTTGCATATATTTTAGAAAAAAACAGTGACCTTACTTTGCCCCACAAAGGCTTTCTGTATCTGGCCCCCTTCTACCTCTTTCATCTCTTTCGCCTCCACCCCAGCTTACTGCCCTCTAGCCGCGTGGACCTCCTTATTCCCCATGCCTGCCCCAGTGACTTTGCAGGTGCTACTCCTCTTCCCTAGAAGAACAAACCCAGACATTCCAAGCATGTTAAAAAGCAGAGACATCACTTTGCCCACAAAGGTCCATACAGTCTAAGCTATGGTTTTTTCAGTAGTCACGTATGGATGTGAGAGTTGGACCATAAAAAAAGCTGAGCGCCAAATACTTGATGCTTTTGAACTGTGGTGTTGGAGAAGACTCTTGGGAGTCCCTTGGACTGCAAGGAGATC
Organism: Moschus berezovskii; assembly: GCF_049115385.1. Taxonomy (NCBI): domain Eukaryota; kingdom Metazoa; phylum Chordata; class Mammalia; order Artiodactyla; family Moschidae; genus Moschus; species Moschus berezovskii. The sequence goes on from NC_142482.1 coordinate 38,594,737, forward strand.
AAACCAGTCAATCCTAAAGGAACAACCTTGAATATTCATTGGAAGGACTGATGCTAAAGCTGAAGCTCCAATACTTTGGCCACCTGATGTGAAGAGCCAACTCACTGGAAAAGACCTGATGCTGGGCAAGACTGAGAGCAAAAGGAAAAGGGGACAGCAGAGGATGAAACAGATAGCATTACTGATTCAACAGACATGAATTTGAGCAAACTCCGGGAGAAAGTGGAGGACAGAGGAGCCTGGCATGTTGCACCCCATGGGGTCGCAAAAGTCGGACACAACTCAGTCTCTGCTCAAATGGCAACTCTTCCAGAAGGACTTCTCTGGCCACTATCTAAAATAGGCCCCAGCCATCCTCTAATCCTTTCCCTGCCTTATTTTATCACTGTCTGATATACATATTTACATTTATTATGTCTCCCCCACTAGAATGTGAGCTACATAATAGCATAGACTTCTCTTTCATTTACTACTGCATCCCTAGGGTCCACAACAGTGCCTGGGCACACAGTGCTTGATGAGTATTTGCTGAATGACCAAAGTAGATCAGGTGACATTTCAGATCATTCATGATGATCAGAGGCAGACACATAGTGCCATGAAGTCATGAGTTTTCCTGAGGAATAGGATAAAGGGGACAAGGTTGGAGCAATTACCTTTTACTTCCAAGTAAGTAATAGAGCTGGTAGGAAATATGATTTCATGGCATGAAACTATAGACATGTGTTGAAGCGATTTGTCAATTTCCTGGTTTCGCTATTGTGCTGTCATTACATAGGATGCAGGCATTGGGGGAAACTGGGTAAAAGATACACAGGACTTCTTCAAACTATCTTTGCAACATCCTAAGAATCTGTAAATAGTTCAGAGTTCAAAGTTTTCACAAATTGGGGCTGGTAGGGATGGAAAGGAAGCAGAGTCAGCAAGGCTTAGTGACTGGCTAGATATAAGAGGTTGGGACATGACTCCCAGGTTTTGGTCTTGGGTGACAAGATGAATGGAGGTTGGGGGGATTAACTGAACAGTAGAAGAAGCAGGCCACTTTTAGAAATGAGATAAAGATTGGCTGGGATTGGGGTGTCCTTAGCCAACCTTCAGGCTACACAGTCCCTTATTACCTGGACTGCCAGGGAGTAATGACACCATCATCAGGGCCCCCAATCAGCACCAGGCGGCCCAAACGCAGGAAGTTCTTCCGCCAGACTACAGGGTGGGAATAAGAGAGCCTGAGTTAGTCACAGGGGTCAGGCCAGGTTGGAAAGGGGAATATAGGAGGTCAGAGAAGCAGAAAACAGGACCAAGGTAGGAGTCCGGGATCTTACCAGTGGCATTAGGATGGTCTCTTTCCCCATTGATCAGGGCCAGGAAGCTGCTGGCATTGAGGTATAAGTCATCATGGTGTGGGTCTGGGTACAAACAGCAGTTAGATCGTCAGAGAAGCAGGGAGAAGAGACAAGACCAGATGCTGGAAGACCAATCAGAAGGCTACAGTAATAGACAAGGTCCATAGTAATATGACAGTAGCAGTGATAACTGCAAACATGATAGCAAACACCTTTTTCTAGCACCTGCTATAAGCCAGATACTGTTCGAAGCACATGACATTCATGATCTAATCCTCATAAACACAATAAAAGGTACGTACTATATCTTTATTTTACAGAGGAGGAAAACTGAGTCACAGAAAGGTTGAGTAACTTGCCCAAAGTCATGCAGCAGGACTAGGCTTCAAACCCAAGTAGTCTGGACCCAGCATCTATGATCTTAAAAACTATAACCAGGTGTTTGCAAACTATAACTTATTAGCCAAATCCAGTTTATTGTTTCTATAAATAAAATTTTATTGCAACACAGACACGTTCATTTATATATGGTATATGACTGCCTTCACATGACTATGGCAGAATTGAGTGCTTGTGACAGAGACTATATGCCTGCAAAACCAAAAAAGAAAATTTACTGTCTGGCCCTTTAAGGATAAAGTTTGCCAACCCCTGCAGCAAACTGTATTCTCTACGGCAACAAAGTGAAACACATAAAGCATTTTGAACAGTGCCCGTTCACATAGTAAGTGCTCAATAAATGTAAGTTATCATCATTGCTGATAGTTATGGCAGAGGTGGGAGCAGCAGGCCCTACCCTCCAGGATGCCCTGAGCATGGAGGCCCCAGTTTGGCATGTCGTACTCACCATGCCAGTAGTTGCAGATGGAGAATTCCTGGCCCCACGGGCTGTAGCAGATCCGGTAGAGGTTAGACCTCATGGAGGTGGGGAACAGCCACTTCAAATAGTTTGTGTCTGGCAAGAGAACAGCAGTGCCAAGTGGCCCCGAGCTTTGTGCCCTCAAGACTCAGGGCCCCCCTATGGAGCCCACAGTGCCCACTCACCTCCATACTGTCCCATCTGTGGAGAGGAGAGAGAGATGAAAGAATCCACATTGTGTTCATCCATCACAGACAGGAGTGCCCGGCACACCAGGCCCCCTGCAAGCAAAACACCACATTGGGCAGGACTTAGGGACAGCCAGGACAACAGTCCCCCCAACTCCACACCCCCGCACACACACCATGTACCTCAAGGAAGATGAGACCCTGAGAAGGCACGTCAGGTAAGTGACAGAGCCAGAATTCGATTCTGGGTCTTCGGATGAACCCTAGGGTGCTTTTTACTGTACCCCCCATCCCTTATGTCCACGAGCCATGAGTGACGGGGAAAGAAAGGGGCAGCAGTGCAGGGAGCGGCCCTCCCACTCAGGACCCTCACACAGATAAGACCCAGATGCTGAGGGAAGTCAGAAAAAGAGGCAATGCGATTCAAAAAGAGAACACTAGGCCGTGTCCCTCAGATAAGGATCAAGCCTCAGATAGGGCTCAGAGGCAAGGAATGGGGGAGGGTGCCTACCCTGGGAGTAGCAGATGAGGTGCACCCCTTGAAGAGCCTTTGCCATGATGGGGGCCACAGCCTCTCGGAACCCTTGCACCTGTTCCCACAGGGGTCGCAAACTCTCTCTCCCATCGAAGAGATCGAGCACTGTCACCGCAGTCCCAGGGTGTGTCTGTGGGAAGGGGGCGATGCCGCAGCCGGGAAGGACTATAAAGACCCCCCTCCACGCCGCCCCCCAGCCGGCGCCCACATGCCTATTGAGCCCTCCTAGAGCCAGGGATCTCTCGTCCCCCAACTTTCCCCACGCCAGCCCCAGCTCTGCGAGGAACTGGGCAGGTCCAGCGTTCAGTTCCCCAATTCTCCCTCCCCAGCGTTTGTAGCCGCCACCGACGCCCCACAACCGGGGCGTCCCCTGCCAGACCTCATTGATGTATTCCAGCAGGTGGCGGAAGCTGTACGAACTGTCAAAGAGCCCGTGCACCACGATGACCGGCTTGTAGGCAGCCCGATGGGGCGCAGGGGCGGCGGGCAGCAGCAGCAGCAGCAGGAATGGCAACAGGAGCAGGAACTCCGCCGAAGGGAGCCGCCGCCCCGGGAGCCCCAGCATGCTCCCGCCTGAGAAGGGGACGATGAGGGCCTGTGAGAGAGATGACAACACCCCCTCCCTTCGGAACAGACGCCGGCAATCAAGTCTCCGCCGCCCGTTCCCACACCAGGTCCTTGTCACAAAACATCCTACTTTTACTCCAGTCCTCTCCACAAACACACACCCCCACCACGCTGCAGACGCACGGACGCGCAGCCAAGCCCCGCCCCCAACGCAGCGGGGGCTCGGTCCCGAGGCCAGGAGCTCCCTAATGGATCATCCCAGCCATGCAAGACTGAAGCTTTGCAAGAAGGACGCCAGAGCAGCAGCGTAGGACCCTGGGAGAGTGCGAACTCCCACCTGGCCTGGATCCGCGAGCCCCGCTCCGCCTGCTGTTTACTTCTCCCCAGCTTGGAACCCACGTGGGGGAGGGCAAGGGTGTAAGGAGAACGCGCGCAGGGGAATGACGGACGGGAGAGGGGAGGCTGCTCAGGGTCGCATTTAGCCGTCACGTCCGGGGCTTTCCCTAGCAACCGTGCCAGCGTCCCCCGCAACGCTGGCCGGAGTCTGGAGGGGCAATGGAACAATCCATTGCGCCCTAAGAGCGGGGGGGGGGGTGGCGGGGGGGAGGGAATAGGCGGAGTGATCCATTTAGATCAGCGGGGAGAGGAAGAAGCCGCAAACGTGTCCCGGGAATTGAGAGAAGGCCTCTTCAGGCCCTGCGGCAGCCGCGACCTAAGGGTCCCATTTCCCGGCCTTGATTTGCCCTACTTCCCAATGCAGGCGTCCGGCTCCGCAACGGAACGCGGTGTTCTCTTTCCCCAGGGAGGCGCGCTGGAGGAACAGACCCGGGAAAGGCAGTCCTTGGTATTTCGTCCTCCGCCGGCTGAGGGCTGAAGGTAGCCCAGGCGGACCCTCTCCTAACCCCTTCCCACCCGCCCGTGCCAGGTCTGAGTCTTACAACTCTTCATCCTGAAGTGCTTGTAGTGCCCTTGTCTCCAGAGACGCGGAGAGTCCTCGAGGCCCCTCGAGGTAAAATTGCGGCTTGGCCCAGTTTCTCCTGCCCTTCTCTAGTACGGAGCCCATCTACGACCCACCCCCCAAGGGGCGGAGAGCCCCTTGGGCAGCGCTGACTCACGCTCCGCCTAGTTTCTGACGAGTCTCTGTACCTGAGCGACCCCACACCCCCGCCCTGAACCTGGAGCTCCTTGTGGGCGGCTCCTTACTCAGACCTTCCCACCGGGGCTGGACTTCTAACTCCAGGCGTCTCCCACCTCTCTCCCTGTGATCCCTGCCGGTACCCAGGTGCCCGTGTTAGGGCTTTTACTGAGCTTTTAATGACGTTTGCCTTGATTTAAAAAAAAGGAAAATTCGCAGCTCATCTGAATTCCTCTATGTTCACCAGGTCTTTGACAGTCTTAAGTCTCTCCCAATAAAACCAACTTGCGGCCCGAATTGTGTACAGGATGGTGTGGCCGAGGGGGGTTAGGGGCTCACGCGAACACCTCAGAAGCCAGAATGAGAGGTGTGGGGCCGTGATCTAGATCTCTGGGGCCTGGGACTGGCCCTGAAGAGCGCCGCTATTACAGCTCGGTAGTCTCCGCCTGCAGTCGGATGGGGAAGGATACAGTGCTGGAGAGCGACTGCCTCAAGAAGGGGCTGGGAAGCACGGGTCTAAAAGGGGAGGGTGGTATCTCGCCTCTGTTTTTGCAAATAGCCCAATTCTGGTTAAATCTCGGCTGACTGCTGATTTTCACCTCCCCTCCCCATGTACAAACTCCCAAGATGCAATAAGCAAAATAAAAAGACTGCAATTACCGCTGGGCCCCCGGGTCGACTCAGGCGATGGCGCTGCGTCTTGGCGGGGGTGTGGGTGGGTGGGATTTCAGGAATGGATCTGAACACTGCGGGCCCTGGAAACTCTTAAGAAGCCCAGTAAGCAAAGCGGGGGAAGGGGAGCCAAGCATGTACTGCCAAACTGAGCTGCCGGCAATGAGCAGTTGATTCGTCCTCTCCTCCCAACGCGCTTCAGCTCCTACATACTGAAAGTAAGAGGTAACTAAGTATCCCCCAAGCTTCCTCTTCGTCCTACCCCCGCCCCGCAGCACACCACAAGCCCTACTATCTCCCCACGGCTATAGACTGGGGCCTCTCACTTTACCTCCGGGTTCCTCCCAGGCCAGGGCGCCAGGTCGAGATCATAACCCTGGGAACTTTTGAATCTCTGCTCTCAACTGCACACGGTTCCCTCTTTTGTTGTTGTTTTTATGGCTCTCTCTCACATAGGCATCTCTGGTACAGATAGGGAAGCTAGAGCCAAGGATTTGGGAGAAGATCCCGAGATCTTACAGGGACTCTGAGGGAGGCTGAGTGTGAGGGGGAGGCCTGACTGGGGTGAAGACGATCTAGAGGGAACTGGGGTACTGAATCCACTGAGCACCTGCTCGCTTCCTCCCACAGTATAATCACTACAGCCAGTCTTGAAGGGGAAGACTCCAGAGGGTTCTTTCTCCCTCCTTCCTTCCCTTAGTGCCACCCGCCTTGCCTGGTCTTGCTTGCCTCCCAGTTTCCATGACAACTCCAAAGGAACCCAAACTGGGGGCTTGAATGCCGGGGTTAGAGGAGGCGAGACATAGTCCAAAAGCGGAGAGAGACCAAGCGGGGGTGTCTCTGAAGGGTTCCCCCTCCCTCGCCTCGGTCCCTTTAAGCTCCCCCCTCTCAGCTTTCCCTCCGCCCCCCGCCGCCACAGTCTTCATCTCTCCATCTCTGCGCTGCTGCCGGCTGCGCAATCTGCGCACCCAGACTCCGGTGCTAGCCAGGGACCCCGACTCCGGACTCCGGCTGCACGGATCTTGTCCCAGGGAGAGCGCAAGCATGTCATCCGAAAAGTCAGGTAGAAAACAACAACAAAACCCCTCGTCCTCTCCACTGCCTCCTGACTTCCCCCCTCCCTTACCCCTCCCTAGCGGGTGGTTCTGTTTCATCCCCCTTCTATCCAGCTCTCCACATCCCTCCCCGCAAGCCCCCTCCTCTTTCTATATCCTTCCCTTCTCTTCCTTTCCTCTGGCCAGTCTCAGGCACGGTCCCTTGCCAACAACATGGGTGGGGGGCAGGTTAAGAGGGTGAGGGAAGTACAAGACTGGCTTAGCATCAGCCAGGTACTGCATGGACAGCATCATTGGGAGTGACAGATGGACAGACAACGCTGGCTCGCATGGAGACATCCAGTGGGGAAATATGGAGAGATGATCAGATGGGGATTGCCAGGGGAGTAAAATCCAGAGGACCCTTCTTAATCTGCCCTAAAAGACGTTCGGAGATTCCAAGAGAGACTAGGGGACCCCCTCCCCACTAAAGGAATGGCAGGGTCGAACATGTTATCCTCCATGTGTTTATACAACTGTTGGGCTGAGCACATGTTCACACAAGTGTTGCATGTCTACACATGTGCACACTCAGGACTAGCTCAGATAGGCAAAGCCCAAAGCAGCCATGAGCCAAGACGGATAGGAGTTTGGGTCTGCAGGCTAAAGCTGTGTGCCCATTGCTGAAGCAGGGAGAGGAGCAGAAGAGAGTTATGACCTCAAAACTAGATTAAAGGGGGGCGGGGGGAGGCGGGGATGGGCTGTTGGCCTAGATACCACCCCTCTCCTGCCCCAAGAATGAGAGATGGCTTCTCACTCATCTCCTCTCTGTCTCTCCCATTATCTTTCTCCATCCCTGGCCCTCTGTGTCTCCCCGTCTCCCTCGTCTCATCTCTCTTATCTCTCCCCATCCTGGCTCCTCGGCTTCCCGCCCCCAGGCCTCCCTGACTCAGTCCCTCACACCTCTCCACCACCCTACAATGCCCCCCAGCCCCCCGCGGAACCTCCTGCCCCGCCCCCACAGACAGCCCCTTCCTCGCACCACCACCACCACCACCACTACCACCAGTCCGGCACTGCCACCCTCCCGCGCTTAGGGGCAGGGGGCCTGGCTTCGGGGGCCGCGGCTCAGCGCGGTCCCTCGTCCTCCGCCACCTTGCCAAGGCCCCCACACCATGCCCCTCCTGGCCCGGCCGCTGGGGCGCCCCCACCCGGCTGCGCTACCTTGCCCCGCATGCCTCCCGACCCTTACCTGCAGGAGACGCGCTTCGAGGGCCCACTGCCCCCGCCGCCGCCCGCCGCCGCCGCCCCGCCCCCGCCGGCGCCCTCTCACACTGCCCAGGCCCCGGGCTTCGTGGTGCCCACGCACACGGGAGCGGTAGGCACGCTGCCGCTGGGGGGCTACGTAGCCCCCGGTTACCCTTTACAGCTGCAGCCTTGCACTGCCTACGTGCCGGTCTACCCGGTGGGCACGGTGAGTACAGGGCGGACGGGGGACTGGAAGGAAGGGCTGGGAGGAGGATGGAACAGGACAAGGAACTGGAGGCACACTGGGGACTCGTGGGAAAGGGGAACACGGTCAGGGGACCGGCCGGCGCTCTGGGGGCAAGGGAGAGGAGAGACTAGAGAAAGATCTGGGAATGGGGTGGGCGGTCTGTTGGAGTCAAAAGATCAAGATCCGGCAGGGGAAACAGCCTTGAAGTCCAGAGGAGGTTTAAAAGAGGGAAACAACCTTCTTTCTCTGCTAAACGTGGAAAGCGGGTGGGCTCAGAGAGGGTAAGAGTGATAGACGTCCTCTCCCCACAACCTTCTTTCCTTTCACAGCCCTATGCAGGCGCGACCCCGGGGGGAACAGGAGTAACCTCCACGCTCCCCCCGCCACCGCAGGGCCCAGGGCTGGCCCTGCTGGAGCCAAGGCGCCCGCCCCACGACTACATGCCCATCGCGGTGCTGACCACCATCTGCTGCTTCTGGCCTACAGGCATCATTGCCATCTTCAAGGCAGTGCAGGTGTGTGTGTGGGGGGGGTGAGGGTGGGGGAAGGGACGGAGGCGGAATAAGAGGTTCTTATTCCCAGGGAGTGCTGGACGTTTGGGGGAGCATCTTAGAGGGAGGTTGAGGCGTGCGGCCGAGGTAGCGGCTCTCTGATCTCTCCCTCCTCCTCCCCCCCAGGTGCGCACGGCCTTGGCCCGCGGAGACATGGTATCAGCTGAGATCGCTTCACGCGAGGCCCGGAACTTCTCGTTTATCTCCCTGGCGGTGGGCATTGCAGCCATGGTGCTCTGTACCATCCTAACCGTAGTCATCATCATTGCAGCGCAGCACCACGAGAACTACTGGGATCCGTAAGGACATCCACGGCCCGGCCCCACCCTGCGCCCCTCGACGTCCCAAGCACGTTTTGCCGTCAAGCCGGGGATCCACAGTGGGCGCCCCGCACACCCGCTTCTGGGGCTACTGGACTTGGTTACATCCTAAACTAGGCCTCCACGGAAACTCTCACCTTGCGAGCACGCTCGGAATCCAGTTCCTCAGGAACCTCGCCAAAACCCACACTAATAGGGACGCCACATCCCGGCCGGGCCCTCAGTCGCTCCAGGCCCCCACCCCCTCTAAATACAGCATCCCCAGCCGAACTCCCTAGGTCACGGCTCCCCAGCCCGAAAACTGGTCCCTAAAGCCCCGCCTCCTCCGTAGGTTCCGCCCCGGCTCTGATAAAACCCCGCCTCCAGGTCGGCAGGCTCCGCCTTCTTTTCTTCCCTGCGGGGTGATTCAGTCCGGTGATTGGGTTTGTGGCGCCAGGCCTCGCCCCGATAGTTATCAGTGTACTTGTCACTCCACACCTGCTCCCGGCGTGAGAGCCGAGCCCCAGGTTAGCCAGAACCCCCACCCTCACTTCCATTTCTGTCTCTCCTCTACTCCATCCCCGTCTATCTTCATGCTAATCCCAGGACCTCTATAACTTTGGGGTTTTGGAGGGGGGTTTTGGAATGAGATTTAGGAGGTTACCGGTTTCGGAACCTTCTCCCTGGGATGACGATTACGTCCCCGTTCTCTGTAAATACTCCCTTCCTCCTATCCCAACTAGGCAAGTGGGCAGCAAGAACCGAGGGTACAAACCATCCGATATCTGGAGGGAGCCAGCCCAATCCCCGTTCCTCATTAGTCCTCACCTTGTTCTGATCTGTGTGTGAGTGTGTGTGTGAATTTCTGAAAGACAACATTAAATAGATTAAGTGGATTTATCACCCGCCATCCCGAAGACTAGCAAAGACCCGGCTCCTTTGGTTTCGCCTTTCACTTCTTATCTCCCCTTTGGGGGACGTGGGGGAGGGGCGGACAAAAACTGACAGAGACAACAGTGAGTGGAGATAGACTCAAAGATTCAAAGAGACAAACACAAAGATGGGAAAGAGAGGCCTCCCTGGGACTCCTATTGGCGAAGACCTGGGGATCCTTTCTTAGAAGACATTTCTTTACCCAGCATACCTTTTCCATTCCCTACCAGACTGGACCTAAGACTTTGGAGGAAGATTTACGAGCAGATTCAGGGATCTATCCCCAGAATTCCAGGAAGACAGGAGGAAAGTAAGCAGAGTATTCTGAAAAAGTTGGCCAGGGATAGGATGGCATGGGGTAGGGAAACATGCCCAGCTGCCCACAGCTGTTCCTGCTCACAGGCTGGAAGGTGGCAGACAACTCCGGTTAGAGCCCTGCTTGGTATGTTGTACCAGTGTAGGGAGGCAAGGCAAAGGGAGCACAGAGCTGCAGGGGTCAGGCTGCTGTGACAAAAATACCATCTCTGGGTGGCTTATAAAGAACAGAACTTTCCTGGAAGTCTGAGATCAGGTGCCAGGATGGTCCGGTAGAGGCCCTCTTCTTTTTTTTTTTTTTGAACAGAGGAAAATTTATGCGTCGTAGAGGCCCTCTTCTGAGTTGTAGATCTCTAAATGTACACCGATCCCTGTCTCCTCTCTCACTGTATCCTCACTTGGCAGAAAGGACTAGGGAGCTCTGTGGGATTTGTTTCCTTATTTATTTATTTGGCCACAGGACTTGTGGGATCCTATTTCACCCCTGTTCAGCGATCGAACCTCACCCCTTGCCTTGGAAGCACAGAGCCTTAACCACTGGATCACCAGGGAAGTCCTTGTAGGTCCTTTTTACAAGGGTACTAATCCCATTCGTGAGGGTGCTACTCTCAGGACCTAAGTGCGTTGCAAAGGCCTCACCTCCTAATACCATTGTATTGCACGTGAGAATTTCAACATATGTATTGGGGCAGGGAACACGAATATTCTGACTAAAGCAGAATGCCAAGAAGAAAGTCAGCAGCCTCCACATCTACCTGGGCTAGTTACCCTCAACCAGGAGACCTCTTGGGGAGGGGGAGGTGGCACAAGTCCATCTATATGGACTTGGTATCTTCAGCTGTGTGCCTGCAGGACAGGGTCCTATCCTGAATTCCATGCAGGATGCTGGTGAGACATCATCTCCGACAGCAGGTGTAAACCCTGAAACTCACGAAATTTATCATCTAAAAGGGAAGCCATGCACTGTGATAGGAGACATGAGAGGAGGATGGGATCGTGGGTTCTCCTTTGGACAGTTCAGGTTTACTGTGCTTTCCTTACCCGACTTCGTGAAAAAAGAACTTACATTTGCTTCCTCATTACCTACTCACCACCTCCAACTCCACCCTCCCCTCTCCCACCTCCGTTCAATAGGGTGTATTGTCAGAAATGTCTCTCCTTCATACCCACTGTTTCTTAACCCTTTGGAATATGCTTCCAATGCAGACTTTACTGAAATTGTTTTTTCAAATAGTATTCAATGACCCAAAGTTACCAGGAGCCAAAACCCATGGTATTTGCACAGTACACTGCCTCTCTGAACCCTTCCATGTTTGTCCCTTCACCCTGGATTCCCCATTTTCCCAGGTTCAGGGACAAATTACCTCCTCCCCCTTTACCTACACACAAACCTCACTTTATCTTTCCTCCTGTCTCCCGCCTGTTTTTTTTTTTTTTTTACCTCCTGTGCCTTCAGTCAGTCAGTCAGTTCAGTCGCTCAGTTGTGTCTGACTCTTTGCGACCCCATGAATCACAGCACACCAGGCCTCCCTGTCCATCACCAACTCCCGGAGTTCACCCAAACTCATGTCCATCGAGTCGGTGATGCCATCCAGCCATCTCATTCTCTGTCGTCCCCTTCTCCTCCCGCCCCTAATCCCTCCCAGCATCAGTCTTTTCCAGTGAGTCAACTCTTCGCATGAGGTGGCCAAAGTATTGGAGTTCAGCCTCAGCATCAGTCCAATGAACACCCAGGATTGACCTCCTTTAGAATGGACTGGTTGGATCTCCTTGCAGTCCAAGGGGACTGTCAAGAGTCTTCTCCAGCACCACAGTTCAAAAGCATCAATTCTTCGGCGATCAGCTTTCTTCACAGTCCAACTGTCACATCCATACATGACCACGGGAAAAACCATAGCCTTGACTGGACGGACCTTTGTTGGCAAAGTAATGTCTCTGCTTTTCAATATGCTGTCTCGGTTGGTCATAATTTTCTTTCCAAGGAGCAAGCGTCTTTTAATTTCATGACTGCAATCAGCATCCACAGTGATTTTGGGGAAAAAAAGTCTATATATGGACTTTTTTTTCCCCTTCTCTGAGAATTCCCCTTGAAAAATCTCACCCACTCCAAACTCAGAAAGACCTCATTTGTAACCAGATGCTTCTTTGCTACAGACTGAATGTGTTTCCTCAAAATTCATCTGTTGAACCCTAATCCCCACTGTGATAGTGTGGTGTTTGAGAGATGATTAGGTTTTGAGGGTAGGCCTTCATGGATGGGATTAGTGCTCTTATAAAAGAGACCCCAGGTGGTCCAGTGGTTAAGTCACCACACTTCCAAGGTAGGGGATGTGAGTTTGATCCCTGGCCTGGGAACTAAGATCCCACATGCCCCGTGGCATGGTCAAAAGGTTTAAAAAATTTTTTTAATTAATAAAAGATCCCCAGAGAGTTCCCTTTCCATTCCACCATGTGAGGACATAGCTAGAAGGTACTCTGTGAACCAAAAGAAACTCTCACTAGACACTGAATCTGCCAGCACAGATCTTGGAATTTCCAGCCTCTGGGACTTGAGAAACTGACTTCTGATGTTTATAAGATAGCCAGTTTATGGTATTCTGTTGTTAACAGTCCAAGTTGAGTAGAACATTCTCCAAACTCTGAATTTATGAGCATTCCTCTGGTGTCTGTGGAACACGTGGACAATGCTGGGTATGAAAGTCACTCAGTCCGACTCTTTGTGACCTGGAATTCTCCAGGCAACAATACTGGAGTGGGTTGCCATTTCCTTCTCCAGGGGATCTTCCCAACCCAGGGGTCGAACCTAGGTCTCCCGCATTACAGGCGGATTCTTTAGTCTGAGCTACCAGGGAAGCAATGCAGCCTGTCCTCTAAACTCAGCTGGTTCCAAACCAAACAGATAAAATGCCACTGAAAACCAGCTCCCCTCCCTCTGTAGACAGCACCAATCCCCCAGTGCTGTTCCTTATTTGAAAACTTGATGCCTCTTCCACCTCCTTCCTGCCTTTGTTTGTGGTTAGCTGTTCAGTTCAGTTCAGTTTAGTTCAATCGCTCAGTCGTGTCCGACTCTTTGCGACCCCATGAATCACAGCACACCAGGCCTCCCTGTCCATCACCAACTCCCGGAGTTCACTCAAACTCGTGTCCATCGAGTCAGTGATGCCATCCAGCCATCTCATTCTCTGTCGTCCCCTTCTCCTCCCTCCCCTAATCCCTCCCAGCATCAGAGTCTTTTCCAGTGAGTCAACTCTTCGCATGAGGTGGCCAAAGTATTGGAGTTCAGCCTCAGCATCAGTCCTTCCAATGAACACCCAGGATTGACCTCCTTTAGAATGGACTGGTTAGATTTCCTTGCAGTCCAAGGGGACTGTCAAGAGTCTTCTCCAGCACCACAGTTCAAAAGCATCAATTCTTCGGCGATCAGCTTTCTTCACAGTCCAACTGTCACATCCATACATGACCACGGGAAAAACCATAGCCTTGACTAGATGGACCTTTGTTGGCAAAGTAATGTCTCTGCTTTTCAATATGCTGTCTCGGTTGGTCGTAACTTTGTTTCCAAGGAGCAAGCGTCTTTTAATTTCATGACTGCAATCAGCATCCACAGTGATTTTGGGGAAAAAAAGTCTATATATGGACTTTTTTTCCCCTTCTCTGAGAATTCCCCTTGAAAAATCTCACCCACTCCAAACTCAGAAAGACCTCATTTGTAACCAGATGCTTCTTTGCTACAGACTGAATGTGTTTCCTCAAAATTCATCTGTTGAACCCTAATCCCCACTGTGATAGTGTGGTGTTTGAGAGATGATTAGGTTTTGAGGGTAGGCCTTCATGGATGGGATGAGTACTCTTATAAAAGAGACCCCAGGTGGTCCAGTGGTTAAGTCACCACACTTCCAAGGTAGGGGATGTGAGTTTGATCCCTGGCCTGGGAACTAAGATCCCACATGCCCCGTGGCATGGTCAAAAGGTTTAAAAAATTTTTTTAATTAATAAAAGATCCCCAGAGGGTTCCCTTTCCATTCCACCATGTGAGGACATAGCTAGAAGGTACTCTGTGAACCAAAAGAAACTCTCACTAGACACTGAATCTGCCAGCACCTTGATCTTGGAATTTCCAGCCTCTGGGACTTGAGAAACTGACTTCTGATGTTTATAAGATAGCCAGTTTATGGTATTCTGTTGTTAACAGTCCAAGTTGAGTAGAACATTCTCCAAACTCTGAATTTATGAGCATTCCTCTGGTGTCTGTGGAACACGTGGACAATGCTGGGTATGAAAGTCACTCAGTCCGACTCTTTGTGACCTGGAATTCTCCAGGCAACAATACTGGAGTGGGTTGCCATTTCCTTCTCCAGGGGATCTTCCCAACCCAGGGGTCGAACCTAGGTCTCCCGCATTACAGGCGGATTCTTTAGTCTGAGCTACCAGGGAAGCAATGCAGCCTGTCCTCTAAACTCAGCTGGTTCCAAACCAAACAGATAAAATGCCACTGAAAACCAGCTCCCCTCCCTCTGTAGACAGCACCAATCCCCCAGTGCTGTTCCTTATTTGAAAACTTGATGCCTCTTCCACCTCCTTCCTGCCTTTGTTTGTGGTTAGCTGTTCAGTTCAGTTCAGTTTAGTTCAATCGCTCAGTCGTGTCCGACTCTTTGCGACCCCATGAATCACAGCACGCCAGGCCTCCCTGTCCATCACCAACTCCCGGAGTTCATTCAAACTCGTGTCCATCGAGTCAGTGATGCCATCCAGCCATCTCATTCTCTGTCGTCCCCTTCTCCTCCCTCCCCTAATCCCTCCCAGCATCAGAGTCTTTTCCAGTGAGTCAACTTGTCACATGAGGTGGCCAGAGTATTGTAGTTTCAGCTTTAGCATCAGTCCTTCCAATGAACACCCTGGATTGACCTCCTTTAGAATGGACTGGTTGGATCTCTTTGCAGTCCAAGGGGACTGTCAAGAGTCTTCTCCAGCACCACAGTTCAAAAGCATCAGTTCTTCGGTGATCAGTTTTCTCCACAGTCCAACTCTCTTAAGCCCAGTCAATCTGCCATCACGATGTCTTTTGAATCTGTAAGTTTCCCCTGCTTCTTGCTGGAAAAATGACCTCATCTAGGATTATTACAACAGATTCCCTAATAGGTCTTCCTGTTTGCCACCCCTTCATACTCCAGGTCTCCCTCGACACCGCTGTCAGGTTACCCTCCCTAAACACGCTTTTTATAAACTCTTAACGTGCTACTCAAAAGCCCTTCAAGATTCCCTATTGCTTACTCAACTGTTCACAAAATTTTAACCTGGCCTTTGACCTCTCCCATAATTTGATATCATCCAGCTTTCTGTGGAACCGAACTGTATTATTCATCATGCCCACCTCCAGATCTTTATTTACCCAGCTGTCCTCAACTCTAAGCGCTCTTTCTCTAATATTTGCCTGTTACAAACCAAAGTGTTTGCTGCTTACCATGTGTTTCAGACCACATCTAAGCTTATGCCCATGATATTTTCCCTCCTTTCACATCTGCTTCTCCACTTGGCAAAAATGTACCAATCCTTCAAAGCTCAGATCAATTCACTCCATCACTGCAGCAAGAAGGAATCTCTCGGGACTTCCCTGATGGTCCAGTGGTTAAGAATCCACTTGCCAACCCCAGGTCTGGGAAGATTCCATATGCCACAGAGCAACTAAAGCCCATGCGCCATGACTACTGAACCTGCGTGCTACAACTACTACAGCCGGTATGCCTAGAGCCTGTGCTCAGCAACAAGAGAAGCCACCTCAGTGAAGGGTAGCCTTTCTCACTGCAGCTAGAGAAATCCCTCAAGCAGCAACAAAGACCCAGCCTAACCAATAAATAAATACATTTTTTAAAAACTGAGCATAAGTTGCCTTAAAAAAACAAATAAAGCAGTGGGTTTCTAAACACAGCTCCAGGCATTCCTTGGAGTCATGATTCTTGCCTCTGGCAATACATTATAGTCATCTGGGGAGCATTTAAAAAGCCCAAAGCCCAGGTCACATTCTAAACCAATTAAATCACCATCTCTTGGGACTCAGGCATCAATATTTTTAAAGACATCCCCAGGTGATTCCAAATCCAACTCTGTCTACACCATACCTGCACCTAAGTGCTGAATATGTCTGGGGAAAAATGCACAGTCATACCAACTAGTCTCACTTCCTTTTAGCGCTCAGGGCCTGCAAGCCTGCATTTTCCCACATTCCCCAAAACTGAAATCACAGTTTTACAAGATGAAGACCTTCTTTCCTATCTCAGTGAGAAAATAGAAACTCTCAGAAGAGAACCTCCTCTGGTCCCAGCTCCAAATCTACCAGGCCATGTGCATCTCTGTTGAATTCAATGCCTTCCCCTTGTTTACTGCAGAGAAGCTGACCTGTTCCCCAGTCCCCACCCTATGTGGGCACTAGGATCCCACCCTTCCCACCTATACAGAAATGGAACTCTTGAAATGATCCCCTATCTCTCTCACATAATCAGTTTTCCCCTCGTTACTGAAACAGTCCATCACCATACAAACATGTTATGATAATATAGCTCATCTTTGAGAAGAAGGGGAAAATAATTTCTTTTGCTACTAACCTATGTAGTAAAAACACAAAATTCAGAATAGTGGTTAGCCCATGACAAGAGGAGAATTCTTTTGGGTTTTTTAAAATTTTTTAATTGAAATGTAGTTGATTTACAATGTTGTGTTAATTTCTGCTGTGCTGCAAAGTGATTCAGTTACACACATATGTGTGTTTAGTTGCTCAGTCATATCTGACTCTTTGCAACCCCATGGACTAGGACCTGCCAGACTCCTCTGTCCATGGGGCTTCTCCAGGCAAGAATACTGGCATAGGTTGCCATGCCCTCCTCCCAACCCAAGGATCAAACCCAGATTTCCCCCATTGCAGGCGGATTCTTTACTATCTGAGCTACTAGGGAAGCCCTACACACACACACACACACACACACACACACACACACATATTATTCTTAATATTCTTTTCCATTATGGTCTGTCATAGAATATTGAATATAGTTCCCTATGCTATACAGTAGGACCTTGTTTATCTATTCTATATATAATAGTTTGCACCTGCTAATCTCAAATTCCCACTCCCTCCCTCTCCCACCCACCCATCCCAGCCAGGAGAATTCTGATTGGAAAGAGATACATAGGGAGCTTCAACAATAGCCAGAAGATTTTAGTCCTTAAGCTGAAAGATGTTTAATTACTTTAGAATATGTACGTGCCATGGTTGAGAAAGTCTGGTCTAGAACCATTAGCAACATTTGATACAGTTGATCACTTCCTCCTTGAAGTGCTTTCTTCACGTTGAATACTCTTTCTGGATCCAACTTCAGAAGGTATACACTAGTTCCTTATTTGCTACTTCTCAGTCTTCATCGACTCTTTCAAACTCCTAAATAATAGAGGGCTCAGGCCTCTGCCCTTGGCCCTCTCCTCTACCTTAATCCAAGCTCCTGTGCTGCTGTTGCTTCTTGGCTAGCCCTTTAATTGGATTTTCTGCTTTTATTTTTGACTTACATAGTCCTTCCTTCATGCTGAGACCAGAGTGATCTTTTAAATTACCAGATAATATCACTCACCCTGCTCAAACCCTCTGATGGCTCCCAGTCACACTCAGAACAAAACCTTTACCTTGGCCTCCCTGAACTGGCTCCTCCCCGCCTCTCTGCTTTCCTCCCCTCCCACTTGTTTCCGCGCTTGCGCTGATTCATCCACTCTGGCCCCATTCTTCTTCTTCTAGCAGCTATGATTTAATATAAAAATATAATTCCTTCTTGCCTCAGGGCCTCTGCATTTGTTCTTTCTCACCCTGGATACTATTCCTTCAGATATCTGCATGCCTGCTCCCTGACATCATTTATATCTTTGAACAAACATCATCTTTACAAGGAGGCTTTCCCTCGCCATTTGATTAAAAACAGCACCATCTAGACTTCCCTGATGGTCCAGTGGTTAAGATTCCTCACGGCCACTGCAAGAGATGCAGTTTCGATCCCTGGTCAGGGACTGAATAAGTAGCTCATGGAACTGTGTGAGAAGAAATGAGGTGATGCACAAAAGACACGGAGGGCAATATCTGGTAGCATTGTGGTCATAATGCTTGGTCACACACTGGTACACAGCATCTTTCGTAATTTGACGTTTTATTATGGAAAGGCTGCCCTTCACTGCCGCATCTTGCCTGAAAACCCTACCTTTAAGGGAAGCACAAGCCAAATAGTCTGGAAGCAGAGAGGAGAGAGGAACTATTTTGACATAAATCCCAGCAGAACTAAAAAACCACAGAACCCACCAAAGCTAAACAGAAGGGAAAATTTATTTAGCCTTTGGAAAACTAGAATTTTTGTCTCTTATTCTGATGATAAATGACAGAGAATAAGTGCAGCATATGGTTCCATGTGATGAGTATGGAATGCAGGGGAATGTGAGGGGTGTAAAAACTTCCTGTCAGCTTGATGCCTGGTGACGGTATAAAGAGATGCTGAAATTGACAAGCTGGGGAAGAATAACACGGATGTAAAGCAGCTTTCCTTTCCTTTTATCTCCTATCTTGCGCAGCTTCCTCCACCTACAGTAAATCAATCTCTGCATGTCAAAATTATGGCCATCTTCCCTGGTGGCTCAGATGGTAAAGAATTTGCCTGTAGTGCAGGAGACCTGGGTTCAATCCCTGGGTCAGAAAGATTCTATGGAGAAGGGAATGGCAATCCACCCCAGTATTCTTGCCCGGTGAATTCCGTGGGCAGAGGAGCCTAGTGGGCTACAGTCCATGCAGTCGCAAAGAGCTGGATACAACTAACACTTTCCAAGGCTCAACCCTTTGAAGTCCTTTTCAGATCACCTCCACTTGGAAATAACTTCCCTGCCACTTGTCACTTTTTGCCTTTCATCTGGAGCTTTTGTCAACTATAACTCTTTACCCCTGTTATATGGGGAGTTTTGCATTTATCTCCATGGCTCACTGACTAATCCTGAGTACTCAGTAAAGATAAAAGATAAAAGAATTGTTACCCCAAAACTGGGTTCATCTCCTGGTGGGTGTTGATCCAAAAGCGACAACAAAGCCAAGGACTTGTAGGAGGAAGGAGTTACTACTTATAGCAGGTAAGGAGAACACTGGGGATCTTTCCCAAAGTTGTGTCTTCTTGAACAGCAAAACCAAGAAAGTTTTCAGATAAGGGTACATGCATACTCAAGAAGGGACTTGGGCATAGTTTGCATATTCTTTTCTTTAAAAAAAATTTTTTTTTTATTTCTTAATTTATTTTTGGTGGCGCTGGATCTTCACTGCCGCGTGGGCTTTTCTTTAGTTGTGGCAAGTGGCAGCTACTCTCTGGCTACAATGCATAGGCTTCTCATTGCAGTGTTTTTCCTTGTTGCAGAGCACAGGTTCTAGGGCACATGGACTTCAGTAGTTGCAACTCCTTGGCTCCAGAGCCCTGCTGCTGCTGCTGCTAAGTCTCTTCAGTCGCGTCCGACTCTATGCAACCCCATAGATGGCAGCCTACCAGGCTCCTCCATCCGTGGGATTCTCCAGGCAAGAACGCTGGAGTGGGTTGCCATTTCCTTCTCCAATGCATGAAAGTGAAAAGTGAAAGTGAAATCATTCAGTCGTGTCCAACTCTTCGAGACCTCATGGACTGCAGCCTACCAGGCTCCACCGTCCATGGAATTTTCCAGGCAAGAGTACTGGAGTGGGTTGCCATTGCCTTCTCTGCTCCAGAGCACAGGCTTGGTACTTGTGGCACATGGCTTACTTGCTCTGATCTTGCATGTGGGATCTTCCCAGATCAGGGATCAAGCTTGTGTCTCCTGCATTGGCAGGCAGATTCTTCACCACTGAGCCACCAGGGAAGCCCTATTATTCATATTCTTGAAGGGGCTTGAACAGAGGAGAATTCAGTATAGAATTAGGGCAACGGTCAACAGAGTTCAAGCTTTAGCTGACTGAAGTCATGAGGGTCAGAAGCATCAGCATCCTTCGGGTACTAGTTGATCTGGTGGTTGAATTCACCTCTCTGGTGAGTGGTGTTGAATTCTGCAAAGCAACTCAAGAAAGTGCTTCTGGCTAATTCATATCATTGAAACAGAACTGGAAGTCTTTATGATTGATTTATTCTTTGCTATTGTTACTTCTCTTGCCTGGTAATGAGGTAGGCTCATGATGGGTTCCTGGGCTGGTGTCTGTCAAGTGGAGTAAAATTCAAACTCTGTTCCCACCCAGACATTCCAAGGACAAAATTGATGGCAAAAGCTGAGCTCTGCTAGAGATAAGGCACCCACTCTTGAGGTCAAGGAAGACTTTCCTGTCTGCACATGCACAGGAAGGCTTCTTGGGGGTCGAAAAGGGAGGAAGCCCCATCCCATAATAAGTATGGAAATGCACCCACAGACCTCTGTGGTGGCAGCTATCTTATCAAGAAGCTGTACATGCATCTTGATAAGTGTCCAAGGACCAGTCAGGTGTGAGGAAAGAGACAAGACAATTGGCCAAATGTAAACAAAGAGCCAGAAGGACTATCCTATGTAAGTAATTAATTCACCTCTTTCCTGCTTGCTCCTCACTCAGGACCCCTGCATTCCTCTTTGAGTATGTATTTCTGCCTCTCTTCAGTCTTAAACAGACTGCTTCCCTCTGTGTGCTCTCCCACTTGTGCTGTCTCTAACTTTGTAGCTCTTTTTACAGTTTTTGCCTCCTTGAAACATTCTTGCTTTCAAAGGTGGATAAAGAGCCAGGGTCATTTTGCTTCTAATCTCTAGCCTGTGCTGGTCTGGTGGCTAGGGTTCTTTCTCATCTAGATTACCCAGATTCAATTCCTGGGCAGGGAACTAAGATCTCTCTTGAGGACCACTCACTGCTGTCTCTCAGAGATCATTAACAGTCACTGTTCTCATAAGATCATTATTACTGAGACTTGTTCAAGGGCAAGCTTTATGGCCAGGCTTATATCACAAAATGGCTTGGGCCTAAAATGGTTTCTCCTATGTTAAAAACCTGTTATCTGGCTCTTTTCTTCTGGGGACCACCCCTACTCTATCTGCTTACAGAATGGAACTTCACCTACTAGAGGGCTCTGTGTGTGTTAAGACAACATGTAACAACAATCAGCTCACAAATTACCTTGCATCAGCTCCTGAACCTTTCTTTGCATTCTCCCATCCAATCAGGTCTTTATTTATTTATTGACTGCACCAGAGTAGCATGTGGAATCTTATTTTCCCAGGGATTGAATCTGTGCCCCCCCGCAGTGGGAATCTTACCACTGGACCACCAGTGAATTCCCAGGATTAGATCTCTAATGAAGGCGAAACCATGCCTTTATGGGGTCAGGCAAGGAGAGCAGTAGAATAAGCCCAGATTTTCTGAGATCCAATGATCTCTAGACAGGCCTGGGGATATAATCCTCCAGGCTTGTTTCTTTTTTTCGTTCCTTAGTGACTATCTCCAGAGAACTGAGCCCTGGAATATAGGATGCAAGGGTAGGGAAACTGAGAGAGAGCAAGCAGTGTGTCCGTCAACATTCATGTTGTAATGTTTTAGGGGGACAGCGGATATTATTTCCCATTTCTGAGTCTTCACATCTTGACCCCTTCCTAGGTGTGCGCTTCTCAAGCTGAGAACAGGGCGGGGAGGTTTACAGATCCATGAATGACTTTTCTGGGGACTTTTCAGTCCTCTTATAAAACTTAAATTTTGCATTTTCATTTTAATGGGTCATCTTCTTAAAAATAAAAATATTTTCTTCCTGGGAGATTTTGATTACTATCTTTAAAGGTCTGGGCCTTTGTTAATGTATTTGCTTGTTTTCAACATTTTTTTTTTTTTTTTTTAGTGAAGTCTCAGAGCTCTTAGTTCCCTCACCAGGAAACAAACCCATGACCCCTGCATTGGGAGCTTAGAGTCTTAACCACTGAAGCACTAGGGAAGTCCCTTATGTTTGTTTTTTACATATAGTCACAATGATGACAAGGGACCACCCAAAGAGACAAAGTTAAACATTTAATTCAATGTTTCTCAGTATGTGGTGGTCTATTGTTGTGTTCTCAGAGGTTCAGATCTAACTCATTCTTTAGATGGTAACAAAAATATGACTCTGCACTTCCAATGCAGAGGTGTGAGTTCAGTTCCTGGTTGGAGAACTAGGATCCCAAAATACTCCGAGGCTCAACCAAAAGTAAAAAAAGTCTCATCTTCAAGGGATATTCCCTCACCCCTCATTCACTCTCATAGCATCTCTCACTTCTTCATACAACTTATTCTCCCTGCCCCAACTATAAGCTCCATGAGAACAGGGACTGTCTCCGTCTCACTCATTTATATATCCCCAGTTCCTAGCATCCTGTCTAGAACATAGGAGGTGCTCAATAAATATTTGTTGAATGAATGAATGGAGAAGGAGATGAAACACAAAAGAAACAGAGGCACTTTATTCAGCTCACAGAGACAGTCTGACCCAGTCCACCTGTCAATGGCTGCAGAAAAGAAGAAATTAACACATTCGCTCCTATTTTAAAGAAAAATGGTCTTTTTACTTTACTTCCTCATCTCCTCTCCCTCTCTGTTCTATAAAACAAACTGGCATCTAGACCCTAACAAGATGGTTATTTTGAGACATTAGTCTACTATCTTCTTGGTCTGCTGCTTTCCAAATGAGTTGCTTTCCTTGCCTCAAAAAAAAAAAGAAAAGAAAAGAAATAGAGGCAAGGTCCATGCCTTGTGGAATCTGTTGGAACTGAAACATATACACACAAAACAGTAAGAGACCATTACAAAGCAATACATTTGTAGCAGAGTAGTTTTTTTTTTTAACTGAGAGAAGCTAATCTCTGAAGGGTCACTGGAGTGGACCTCTCAATTAAGGCACACATAATACAAATTAGCAATCTTTGTCCAGGGATCAGCATGTAATCAAATCTTCTGTGACTCATTCTAGACTTTCTGTCTTTCCTAGAAATCCCTGAAATGGAACAGGGAGGGAGAAAAGGCAGATCAGTTTTCAATAGGAACATAAGGATTCCAAGAATCAGAGTATTTAGCCCTAGTTGAAGTGGACTAAGGTTACATTAGTACAGAACCTAGAAATAAAGCTTGAAGGGAAAAAAGGTTTAATTTAGTGATCTGAGACTCAACACAAAATGGAGAGGGCTGTTTTGACACAAGTCTGTGACTAATGATGACATTACCTCCCCTCCAGGCTGTCCTGACATGGTCCTTTAGTCTGGGACACAATTGTGAAATGAACAATTGCAAACTGAAGAGGGAGCCAAAGTGAGAACTAAGAGTGGAATTCTTCCTTGAAGAGCTGTCATAGCCCACCTGTGCAGGGAGCTGGACGAGCAAACCTGAATCACAATAGGGGCTTACACGTTTTATTAGGAAGAGGAGGACCGGTTTTTCCACCGATAGGTCCAGTGAATCAGGTTATACCAGTTATACATGTAAAACACTGGAGCAGGAAATGGCAACCCACTCTAGTATTCTTGGCTGTAAAGTTCCATGGACAGAGGAGCCTGGCTGGCTGCAGTCCAAGGGGTCACAAGGGTGAGACATGACTGACGATGTATGCATATGCAAAATACTTGACAAACTAAAAGGACACAGACGAAAAGGTCAAAAGAACAGGATGAGATTATTCTAGAGTCACACTATTCAACGTGTGTGGTCCATGGACCACCAGCAGTAGCATCCAAGAACTTGTTAGAAATGCAGAATAGCAGGTCCCACCTTAGACTTCCTAAGTCAGAACATGCATTTTAACAAGTTCACCAGATAGTGTGTAGGGTCATCAAAATTTGAAAAGCACTGTCTATAAGAATCTTTGAGGAAGAAGAGCTCAAAAGGCATTGACGAACATGAGACAAAGGTAAGGCAAGCCTCAGCTGGATGGAATCCCAGCCCCCTGCAGAGGAAGCTCAGCATCCTAACCATTGGACTGTTAGGGAATTCCCCCAGGGTTTATTTTGAAGGACCTTGGACAGAACGGGCAGCTCTGACCGGGTGTCCCAAATGTAGTGAATGTCACTCAGTCCTGTCTGACCCTTTGTGACCCCATAGACTGTAACATGCCAGGCTCCTCTGTCCATGGAATTTTCCAGGCAAGCATACTGGATTGGATTTCCATTCTCTTCTCTAGGGGATCTTCATGACCCAGGGATTGAACCCTGGCCTCCTGCATTGCAGGCAGATTATTTACCGTCTAAGCCAAATATAGGGGTAAGTATTAACAGAATAGCACACGTGGGTTTTAGGTGGCCAGATAAAAGGACTGATCCCAGCAGCGATCAGTCACTTCAGCTCCACCATTCCCCGTTATATCCTCTTTGGGCCCAATCTCCCATTTCAGACCTTCTCGACTTTGACGCAGCCGTACCTCGCCTAGCTCGGTACGATTTGGCCTAGTCCGGTCGCAAAGGCCTGGAGCTTCTCGGTTGCTGGGGTGTGGCGGTGAGTCAGTGGGGGAAATGATGTAACGTCCAAAAGGCGGGCTTAATCAGACTTTTCCCTCCTCCCGATTGGCTGCCAGGAATTTGACTAGATTCTCTTGTCTCTCGGGCTCCAGGGTTAGCTGTCAGTGTCTCTGTCCAGCTGTCCCCTGGCTCCCCTTTCCATCTTCTCCACCTGGGGAGAGATTCCAAGGACAGCACTCAGTAGCACTTGGCTTCGGAAGAAGAGGTGATTTGAATGGTCTGGCTATTGCAATCAGGCGAGGCGCTTCGGCCCCCCCCAGGTATTTTTTGACTCGATCGGGTGTCCGTAGTTGGGAATGGCTACCCAAGCCGCAGGGAATTGTGGAACTTGTAGTTCCGAATTAGTTCGGGGGAGGGGAGACTGGACCCGACAGAGATTTGGGAAGGGAAAAAAAAAAAAGGACTTTCAGGACCGCGGTCCAGGGTCCCAAAAGGACAGAAAAGGAGTCTAAATAAAATTTCTGCCAATAGCATTGCTTTTTTTTTTTTTTAAATCAGGTGCTGACCTGGACTCGGTCCATCCCTTTCTATCCAAAACTGTTTACCCACGGTGGAAGGGGCCAGGCACCCAAATGGATACACCACCAGTCAATTCAATGGGAGAAAAGGGCAGCTGTCAACCGCAACAACAAGGGGGAAAGAACCTTGAATTACCTACTCAGATTAGGCAGCATCCGCGAGAATCTCCTATGGAAATCCTTGAGCTGAGAGTGAACCCAGATCCAACTAGCCAAATTCTAGAGAATCCTCAGGAAACTGAAAAACTGGCCGCTGAACTTGAAAGAGACTCTGCTAAATCTCATGGATCAGCCAGTGCGATTTCAGAGCCCCTTCAAGCTTCTGATCTCTGGTACTGTCCTGATGGCAGCTTTGTCAAGAAGATCATAGTCCGTGGCCACGGCTTGGACAAACCCAAGCTGGGCTCCCGCTGTAGGGTACAGGCTTCTGGATTTCCTTTGGGGTCAGGGCTACCAGAGGGGTGGACAGAACTAACTGTGGGGTTAGGCCCATGGAGGGAGGAAACTTGGGGAGAGCTCATAGAGAAATGCTTGGAGTCCATGTGTCAAGGTGAGGAGGCAGAGCTTCAGCTCCCTGGGCGCTCTGGATTTCCTGTCAGGCTCACACTGGCCTCCTTCACTCAGGGTCGAGACTCCTGGGAGCTGGAGGACACCGAGAAGGAGGCCTTGGCCAGAGAAGAACGTGCAAGGGGCACAGAATTATTTCGAGCGGGGAATCCGGAAGGAGCTGCCCGATGCTATGCACGGGCTCTTCGGCTACTGCTGACCTTACCCCCACCTGGCCCTCCGGAACGAACTGTCCTTCACGCCAACCTGGCTGCCTGTCAGTTGCTGCTAGGGCAGCCCCATCTGGCGGCCCAAAGTTGCGACCGGGTGCTGGAGCGGGAGCCTGGCCATATAAAGGCGTTGTACCGAAGGGGCGTTGCCCAGGCTGCTCTTGGAAATCTGGAAAAAGCAATGACTGACCTCAAGAAGGTGTTGGCCGTAGACCCCAAAAACCGGGCAGCCCAGGAGGAGCTGGGAAAGGTGATCATTCAGGGGAAGAAACAGGATGCAGGGTTGGCTCAAGGACTGCGCAAGATGTTTGGCTGATTAAAAGTTAAACCTTAAAAGAGACAGGAACCTGTGAAGTGTTGTCTATGCTCTGAGATTTGGTGGGGACCAAGGGAGAGCTGTGGAGACGGCAATGGCACCCCACTCCTGTACTCTTGCCTGGAAAATCCCATGGATGGAGGAGCCTGGTAGGCTGCAGTACATGGGGTCGCAAAGAGTCGGACACGACTGAGCGACTTCACTTTCACTTTCAAGGGAGAGTTGCACTATATCCCACTCCAAGCTTCTGCCTTCCTAAGGGAGGTAGCTGTGGTCTCAACGTCCCTTTTTACCATTAAAAAGCTATACAGTCAGGTGTGCTATGTTTTGGGGGGGAGGGGGGGGGCTTGTCCATCTCCGAAGATGAATCGATGAGCTAAACTTCTATATTTAGGACATGCCGGGGCAGAGGGCGGAACTCCAAAGCCCGAAAGCCACACTTCCAAGGCGCTTTAAGGCGGAGTTCTGTTTGGCGCATGCGCAAACCTCACTGTCCAGTACTGTGGAAGCGTTAGCGTCCTGCCGCGCTCCCATTGGCCCAGCTTGTACGACCGCCTCTTCTATTGACGCATGTGCTCAGTACCCAGGCCTCTTACTGGTCGGTAGGACTTCCGGGACGCCCCCTCCCTTTTTAAGAGTCGATTGATTCGTCGATGATGGGGAAGAGGCGGGCCTTGGGAACCGCTCATGGTTGGGGGGCGGGGGGAAAGATGGCGGAGCTGATGATCCTCAGCGAGATTGCGGACCCGACACGCTTTTTCACCGACAACTTGCTGAGCCCGGAGGACTGGGGTGCGTGGAGTGAGGCGCCTTGGGGAATGGATAGGGCTGTGGCCTGCTGTGCCCCTGAGGCACGTTGGAAGAAGCGGAGGCTTAAAGAGGAAGGCTGGGCAAATACGGAATCGATCGTCTGAAGAAGGGCGGAACAGGGGGGCTAGTTGTGCTTTGGGGGATGCGGGAGTCGGGGAAGACCTCCGCTCCCGCGGAAAAGTGGAATTGTTCCGGGATTGGGGAAGGAGGGACTGAAGTTCTTTGGCTATATCACTTTTCAAGTGGGCGGGCGGTGGGTCTGGCAGAGCCGAGCCAATGAGGGATGGGGCGAGGGCTCTGTGAGGATCTGAAGGTTGCGCTACCGGACGACCCCCGACCCTCCGCACCTCTTGCAGACAGCACTTTGTACGCCGGCTTGGATGAAGTGGCCGAGGAGCAGACGCAGCTCTTCCGTTGTCCGGAGCAGGATGTCCCGGTATCGCTCCCCAAGCCTTGTCTCTCACCGTTGGTGGGTGGGAGTGGTCCCAGAAACGGGACTCATCCCCAAGCCTGCGCTCAGCTGGAGCACCCCTTCATCCTCACACTTATGCCTTCTAATACCCGGCTCCCTTGTTCAGTTTGGTAGCAGCTCCCTGGACTTGGGGATGGACGTCAGCCCTCCTGAACCCCCCTGGGACTCTCTGCCTATCTTCCCAGGTAAGATACCCTTTGTGATTCCCTCATCCTTTCAGAAACCCTCATCTTCCCATTGTTTCCCAGAAACTGTGCAGGTCCTCTTATCCTCAAGCCTCTTCCACCTGAGCGCCTGTGTACTCCTCTCCCGCTTTAACCCGATCTGTGTTCCTTCTCCCTTGCCCAGTGAGGGGTTTTTACCCCATGTCCTTGGGCGCTTTGGGGGCTCTTGTCAGGTTCTGCTTCGTGGTTATTTTCTATCCCCTTTTCCTTCAGATCTCCAGGTGAAGTCTGAGCCATCCTCCCCCTGCTCTTCCTCCTCCCTGAGCTCTGAATCATCGCATCTTTCCACAGAGCCCTCCAGCCAGGTGAGAGAGTCATCTCCGTCCTCCTCTCTGTGACCGGGACTCAGTTCCCTTGCCTTCACGTATTGATGCTAAGGGAATGTTTTGTGGGCTGCAGGTCATGGGGTGGAGGGGGGAGGTTCTTTTCTACCTTTTCCATTTATGTCTTCATTTTTTTACATTTCCACTTGATTATCTAGAATCGAAGATGGAGTGTTTTAATATATAGAGAAATGTGGCAGCCATTGCGGGGTCGGGGGACAGGGAAGAAGAGAGTTGTTAACCGCTGAGAATTCTGGAACTGTTCTTGTCCAGGTTGTCCACTGCAATATTTAAAATCATGAGACTTTATCCACCTTCCTAGGAATAAAATAGAAAGAGAACAAGGGGCCAGACACAGGTTAGCAAGATGCTGACTACCTTTCAAACCAGAATGTCAAGTAACTGGTGGTTTGTAAACTATAAGGCTTCTGTCCTGGCTTTTTACTCTCAACATGTCCTTTTTGTTTTCTTTCTTGTTTCTGTCCCTCCACTTCACCCTCACTGTTACCCAGGCCCCTGGTGTAGGGGACATGCTGGTTGTGAAGTCAGAATCCTTGGCACCCCCACTCTGTCTCCTAGGAGATGATCCAACATCTCCATTTGAAACCATCCAGATCAATGTCAGCCCCACCTCTGATGATCCTTCAGGTAATAATAGCCTGCGTCATCCCCAGGCTTTACCAAGATAGAGTGTGAGTGGGTGTGGGGGTGTGTGTGTGTCTATTTATTCTTGCATGTTTATTCAGCACCTACATTTATTGAGCACCTACTCCATGCCAGATACTGGACAGGGTGCTGAGTTGCAAAGATGAAGAACACGTTACACCTCACTGACTTAAGGATCCCATACTCTGGTGTGGGAGAAAGACAACTAAAGTATGGTAATTCTAGAATAGAGATTATCACAGGGTGCCATGAAAGCTTATAAGAGGGGGCATCTCACCCAGCTGGGGCTAGATCAAGGATGTACTCGTGGAGGAGGGGTTTCCTGAGCTGAGTTTTGAAAGATAGATTGGAATTAGCCAGAAGAAGACTGTAGGGACTAGTGTGTTTATAAGGAACCTGCATCTCTTTAGAGTGGATGTAAGGAGGGGGAGTAGGGAAGGGCCAGGAGATTCAGAAGCTTCAAGGCCAGGTAGGAACCCTGCTTAGGGACTCTTAGCTTTTTTCCTGTGGGCAGTTCTGTGCCTTTGAAGAGTCAGGCAAGAGAACAGTGTGATTAGGAAGATGACTCTGCTGGCAAGGTAGACACTGGATTGCAGAAACTCAGGACCGGAGGCAGAAGGAGGACCAAGAAAGAGGTCCATGAGGTTAGTCAGGTGAGACACTCAGATGCTGAGAAGAAGGCAGATCTGAGAAAGAGTGAATTAGAATGTGTGAGTGCAGTGAACTCCTGGGCATTGAAGGTGAGTAGGGGTAAAAGAACGTGCCTGGGTTTCTGATGAGGGCAGCCACCCCGTGGGTGAGGGTACCAATCGCTGGATAGCGACTGCAGGGGCCGAAGCTTCCTGGCAGGGAGCATGATGAATTCAATGTGGGACTTGTTGATTGATTTCAAGGTGACTTCAGGGTTTCTTAGTACTACCTCCCATTGGTTGAAGTTCAGCCAGAAACTTGAAGACAAGAGAGCCACACACGTTTTCCTCCTGGGCCTCAGAGCAGGGCAGGGGAGGGTGGGGAGGGATTTGGAGGGACAAACAGCTCATATCCAGCATATGATTAAGTATTACAAAGAGGAGAAACAAAATAAGGATTGAAAAGTCTATATCAGTGAAAAGATTGTTGATGAGTTTGCAAAGGATAGTGTTCTTGGAGTCAGATTCTCCCCTAATAAACTCCAATACTTTGGCCACCTCAGCGATGAGTTGACTCACTGGAAAAGACTCTGCTGCTGGGAGGGATTGGGGGCGGGAGGAGAAGGGGACGACAGAGAATGAGATGGATGGATGGCATCACCAACTCGATGGACATGAGTTTGAGTGAACTCCGGGAGTTGGTGATGGACAGGGAGGCCTGGCGTGCTGTGATTCATGGAGTCGCAAAGAGTCGGACACGACTGAGTGACTGAACTGAACTGAACTGAATATATAGGTATTTTTTGAGGGCCTGTACTTTACCTGGGCTCCCCAGGTAGTGCTAGTGGTAAAGAACCTGCCTGCCAAATGTAGGAGACGTAAGAGTTGTGGGTTCAGTCCCTGGGTCAGGAAGATCCCCTGGAGGAGGGCAGAGCAACCCACTCCAGTATTCTTGCCTGGAGAATCCCATGGACAAAGAGTCTGACGTGACTGAAATGACTTATCACGCAGGCACCCATGCACTTTACCCATCCCTTTGATAGACATGAAACACAAGACCTAGTCCTTGCTTTTGGAGAGTCTCATGAAGGTTAACATATGGTTAAATAGCTCAGACAGTGGTCACCTCTGTGGAGAGGTTCTGGCTGGTGGACAAGGAAGGAAAGGAGACTTACTGAATTTCCCTTTGTTCCTTTGGGATCTTGTATTATATGACTGTATTACCTATTGAAATACATAAACAGACTTGAGATTTTAAAATAACAGTATTGGTAATCTTATAATTATGTGTCAAAATCCAAGCTATGAACCAGAGGTAGTAGTGGACCATTGACTTTGGAGCTGAATCTGGCCTTCAGCTAGGTTAACCTCCATGAGGCAATCAACAAGTCTTACAGATAGATTTAACAAAGGCAGTGAAGGCTCAGAGGTGACTGAGCTTTGAAGGCTGACGGTAGGAAGGGGATCTGTGTAAAGGGACAAGCAGTGAGCCCTGTGTTAAGGCCAGTTGAATTTGGGTAAATGGAGGGATGTGAGAATGAAAGTGACCAGCAGGCAGCTTGGGAGTCAGAATCCGGGTGCAGGGGAGCAGTCAAGGGTAGAGATGCAGGCCGAGCAGTTGTCAGCGTGGTGATGCATGATCGCGTTGGGCCAAGATGAGGTGTCCAGCCAGACAGGAATTTGGGCCCATGAGAATATACCGAATCTCCCTGTGTGGGCCTCCACCATGTGAATGAACAAGGTGTGTGAGGAAGAAAGGGACAGCTGACGCGCAAGGACAACCTTGAGGGAAATGGCAGTGGTGGAAACAGCTGAGAGGGACCAAGGAAGGAGAAGGGAGTCCTTTCTGAGAAAAGAGGTCGGAGGAGAGGCAGTAGTTTTACTTCCAGTACAAGGGGAAGTGACTGTGTCTCCCATTTCTGCACCTTAGCCCTCTTCTCCTTCAGTGTTTATCTGACACCCAGCTCTTTGTCTCATCCTGCCATCCCTCAGATGTTCAGATTAAGATAGAGCCTGTCTCTCCATCTTCCTCCATCAACTCGGAGGCTCCCCTGCTCTCTGCAGAGTCCCCCAGCCAGGTGAGCATGCACTCCGCTCCTCCCTCCAGCACGCGGGTGAGTTCCTCCTGACTCTCAGAGGTGTGAGGGCTTTCTGTTCTTTGGCTCCTCCTCCTCAGCACTCTTCCTGACTCACATGTCTTCCCCATGTAGGCTTTCATAGGAGAGGAGGTCCTGGAAGTGAAGACAGAGTCCCCATCCCCTCAGGGGTGTCTCCTGTGGGATGTCCCCGGCCCCCCTCCTGGAGCTGTCCAGATCAGCATGGGCCTGTCCTCTGATGGCTCCTCAGGTAATGAGTCTCGTGACACCTTGGGTCCCTGGCCAGAGGCCTGTTGTCCTGACATCCTTTCCTTGTTTCCTTTCACCTTCCTTCAGGCAAAGCCCTGCCCTCCCGGAAGCCACCACTGCAGCCCAAACCTGTGGTGATAACCACTGTCCCAATGCCACCCAGAGCCATGCCTCCCAGCACCACCATCCTTTTGCAGCCCCTTGTCCAGCCACCCCCAGGTACTGAAGGAGAGAAGGAGGTGGCCTGGGCTGACCTCCTCAGGGAGCTCACTGCCACCCGGCGTCCTGACCCTTGGGTGCTCAGGTGTGGGTATGGACACAAGGAAACCACCTGACTTCCAGCTCTCAGACCTCCCTCTCCTGTCCACTTGCCCCAGTGTCCCCAGTTGTCCTCATCCAAGGTGCTATTCGAGTCCAGCCTGAGGGACCGACCCCTCCTACTCCACGGCCTGAGAGGAAGAGCATTGTTCCAGCCCCTATGCCTGGGAACTCCTGCCCACCTGAGGTGGATGTAAGTTATTTACTGGGGAGAGGAGGAGGAAGGCTTAGTAATGGGGAGGGGAGAGACTGCGGAGTGAGAGGGAGCAAAAAAGTGAGCAGGCAGGCCCATAAGATGATCCTCAAGGTCAGCGTGGACCCCTTTAATCAACCCCGTGTAGTTTTGGGATCCTCAGGTTTGCTGTCCCTGCAGATGGAGAAGTGGGAGTGGTCTTAGTAAATCAAAGCCAGAGGAGTCATCCTGTGTTATAGAAGAGGGAGGCTGCTTCCTTGGGGAAAGCCAGGTAAACTGTTCTCTAACTATAGCAAGCTTAAACTTTGGGTCCTAAAAAAGGAGAATTGCGAAGAAGGAAGACCACTCATCAAGGA
Source organism: Moschus berezovskii (assembly GCF_049115385.1). NCBI lineage: Eukaryota > Metazoa > Chordata > Mammalia > Artiodactyla > Moschidae > Moschus > Moschus berezovskii. Next base: position 38,627,114 of record NC_142482.1, read on the forward strand.
AAAGAACTGAGGTTCTGCCAAGAACCTGGGTGGGGAAGTTCCTCCTACAGTCCGACTTCTCGCAGCTCTGAGGCACAGGGGTAGGAAGTGGTGGAGAGAAGGGCCCCTTCCCTGAAATGTTTTAGCAGAGAGGAAGAACCCCTCTCTGGCTCTGCAGGTAGAGGTGGCCCAGTGAATTTTGGGTAGTCAGTCCCTGGGGTGGCGGGGCGTGCTTCCCTTCCCCCGCCCTGCTTTCACTCTCCCTCTGACCCTCCGGTGCCCAGGCCAAGCTGCTGAAGCGGCAGCAGCGGATGATCAAGAACCGGGAGTCGGCCTGCCAGTCCCGCAGGAAGAAGAAAGAGTACCTGCAGGGGCTGGAAGCCCGGCTGCAGGCCGTGCTGGCCGACAACCAGCAGCTCAGGCGGGAGAATGCTGCCCTCCGCCGGCGGCTGGAGGCCCTGCTGACTGAGGTGAGACCGTGGAGGCCTGGGGAGACCAGTGGGAGTGCGGGCTCCCTGGGATGACTCACTGTCTCCGGCCTCTCTTTCTCTGTATCTTAGAACAGCGAGCTCAAGTTAGGGTCTGGAAACAGGAAGGTGGTCTGCGCCATGGTCTTCCTTCTCTTCATTGCTTTCAACTTTGGGCCTGTGAGGTGAGACCTTCATTGTCTCCCCAGAACCTTGTAGGTGGAGCCTGCCTGTCGGCCGCTTGATTGCCTCTGTGGCACAGTCCCTTGTATCACTTACACACAGACAGCTCTGGTGTCCTTGGCACTGATGGTGTAGCCAGCTAGTCCCTAGCCCCTTCATGTTCCATCATTTCTGTCATAAATGGTACGTCCCGGAGGAGATGGTCATGAGAACATCGATAAACATAGTGACTATTTATCAAGTGCTTACTGAGTTCTGGGCCCTCGGTTAAGCACTCTTTTTCTAGTGTTATCTGGCTCTGTGGGTAGGGACTGTTCTCAATCCATCTTGCAGATGAAGAGAGTCAGTCTTGCAGCACAAATTGGAACCAGGCAGGCTATCTGCAGAGCCCTCCCTCTTACCCAGGCCCTCAGTTAAGCTGGAATTCTTCTTCGTGCTCCATCCTTTTCTATCCACAGCATCAGTGAGCCTCCTCCAGCTTCCATCTCTCCTCGGATGAGCAGAGGGGAGTCTCGACCCCGGAGACACTTGCTGGAGTTCTCGGCACAAGAGCCAGTTCATGGAGCTGAGCCCCCCCAGCATCCCTTCCAGGACTCTGAGGAGCCCCAGCCCAGCCCCGAGGGCCGCGCAAGTTTCAGGTGAGGAGAGGGCCCTCTCTGTTTTAGGGGTGCTGGCTGTGTCTTCTCCCCTAAAGTGACCTTTCCTTTTTGAGGGGGAGCCAGGTTTCCCAGTTGAATCCACCTGCCAGTGCAGGAGACCCAAGAGACACGTGTTTGATCCCTGGGTTGGGGAAGATCCCCTGGAGAAGGAAATGGCAACCCACTCCAATATTCTTGCCGGGAAAACTCCATGGATAGAGGAGCCTGGAGGGCTACGGCCCATGGGTTCATACAGGGTCAGACATGGCTGAGCACGCACACAGCAACAGAATTGTTCTCATGCCAGCATGACCTTTCCTGTTGACGGGGCAGTGTTGGGCACCCTGGGTCATGCCCCCTCTCTGCCTCACTCCAGGAACCTGACAGCCTTCCCCGGGGACACCAGGGAGCTGCTGCTGAGAGACCTGGACCAGCTCTTCCTCTCCTCGGATTGCCGGCACTTCAACCGAACCGAGTCCCTGAGGTGGGGGGTTCATGACTGGGGTGTCCTCCCTGTGTCCCGAGGCCCCTCCCCGACGGCCTGGCTGACCTTGTGTGCTGAAGCACCAGCTCCCCGTGCCCTCTCCCCTTCCCTCCACTGTGCAGGGCAGAAGAGTGGGCATCTTGGCCCGGCATGGAGGTGTCCCCTTCTTCTGCTCCCCCAGGCTTGCCGACGAGCTGAGTGGCTGGGTCCAGCGCCACCAGAGAGGCCGGCGAAAGACACCCCAGAGAGCCCAGGAGAAGCAGGTAGGAGGGAGTGGGGCTGGTTCAGGGAAGGACTAAACATGCTAGGGATTGTAAGCAGTTGGGGTGGTGGGAGGGAGGGTGGGTGTTCGATGTTGTCTGTTTGTCGGGGCCGTCTGTCTCTTTGCCCTTCATCCTCTTCAAATCCTTATATACTTCTCCTTCCAGAAGTCTCAGCTGCGGAAGAAGTCGCCTCCAGTTAAGGCAGTCCCCACCCAACCCCCTGGGCCCCCAGAAAGGTGAGTCTTGAAGGGGGTACTTATTTATTAAGCAAGGTTCCCCTCTAAAGGAGCTGTCCCGTGTGTGTCATCATTGCCCCCAGGGCCTTATGCTTCCCTCATCCCCTGGGGGTCTCCTGTCACCCTCTCCCCTCTTCCCCAGTGGGAACTGGTCGCTGGGCTTGGTTCCTCGCCAATCCCATTTTCCTACCTGTCCAGGGATTCTGTGGGCCAGCTGCAGCTGTATCGCCAACCAGACCGTTCGCAGCCTGAGTTCCTGGATGCAATTGACCGACGGGAAGACACATTTTATGTTGTCTCCTTCCGAAGGGTGAGTTTTTCCCGTGGGCCCCATTCCCTCATCCTGGGTTCCCCAGCAGTCTCTCTGCAGGTCGAGGCTGTAGAGCAGGGCCAGGGAGCCTGTCAGCACCTTTTCCTCCACCCTCCCGGCCTGGCCCCTCTGTCCCCAGGACCACTTGCTGCTCCCAGCCATCAGCCACAACAAGACCTCCCGGCCCAAGATGTCCCTGGTGATGCCCGCTATGGCCCCCAATGGTAATTCTTTCCCTGCCCAGTGTGGGGACGGGTCCTGAAATTGAGAAATAAGGAAGTTCCAATGGGGAGATCCAGCATGAAGAGTTGAGGGGGGAAATGACAGGAGTGGGGATTCCAGAGTGATGCTAGAGAGGAAGCCAGAAATGGCTGGAGAAAAACAAAATGCAAGAGACTGATGGGAGGAAGATGAGACGTGGGTCCTCCCTGGTGAAGATGCTTAGGCCTGTGGGCCGGGAGGCCGGGGTGGGCTGGGAACCTGCCAGAGTCTTACTTCTTTTTTTTCTCTTGATGTTCTCTCCTCTGCGATCTTACATTCGTCACTGTCATCCACCCCCACCCCCGCCTCCACCTCCCCCCCTGCCCCTGTCACTTCTTTCTTCTCCCTACACCAACTCCATCCCTACCTTCTCATTTAACACCCTCTGGATCTGCCTCCCCATCACTGCCCGTTCCTCCCTGACCACCTCTGCTTTTCTGACCTCTCTGCCTTCCCCTTCTCCTCTCCCTTAACTCTCCCCTTCTCACAGAGACCCTGTCAGGCCGGGGGCCCCCTGGGGACTATGAGGAGATGATGCAGATCGAGTGTGAGGTCATGGATACCAGAGTGATTCACATCAAGACCTCCACAGTGCCCCCCTCACTACGAAAACAGCCATCCTCAACCCCGGGCAATGCCACAGGTGGCCCCTTGCCAGCTTCTGCAGCAGCCAGCCAGGCCCATCAGGCCACCCATCAGCCCTCTACCTCAATCATCTCTGACCTTTATGACTCACACTGACTTAGAACTGGGGGGTAGGGGTGGGAGCAACCAAGTGGGACTGTTTTGAATTTTCCTGATCCCTGGGCTTGCGGCAATTTGTAAAGGGAAGACAGGGTGTGGGGGTTAAGCACGTATTTGGAGGTGGGTGGAAGTTCTCTTCTCTTCTCACCCCTTTTATGGAATATAGAGCTCCTCTCATTTCTATGAACCCCCAGTCCCTGCTTCTTTCCTTGAGGGTGCTGAGTGAAGTTAAGTTTTGGGGTGAGTGGGCCCCGGTACACTCTTTATTCTTGTGTTTCTGTTTTGGGGGGTGGAGTTGGGAATTTTAGTCCCCAGGTGGGACAAGGGAAGTTTTTACATTTTGGAGCTAGTTCCTAGGAGTCCATGAGACATGGCAGAGGGAGGTCAGGTGGATGTATGGGCATATCTTCTTTTTTATTATGAATAAACAACTTGGAGGGAATTGAAGGTATGGTGCCTGCCTTCCTGGCTTGTGATGGGTCATTTGGGGGAACGTGGCTGCTGTAGGGCCAGTGTGTCAGAGAGCCGAGCCCCGAGGACACGGCTAGCTCTGGGGTGGAGTGGGTGTGCGATCACAGACCTCACGTCATCCCCTTCTCCCCAGCCCTGTAACGCGCGGGAGGGTTATGTCTGGTGTCTGTGGGGGAGCGGGGGAGGGATCTCCCATGGTGTGACAGGCTAGAGAGTGCAGATTCTGGAATGTGTCTGAGTAAACAGGAAGGACAGGGGGCCCCACGCCCTTCAGGGTGAATGGGCAGGCTCCCTGGGTCCCCTGCATTCTAGCAGGTTCTTCCCCCTAGCTTTCCAGGAGGAGCAGCTTGAACAAACAAGGGAGCTAGGGCCAGGGGCGCTGAGCCCAGCAAGGAGGAGGCACAGCGGAGAAGGAGGCAGTGTTCAGAGGGAAGAGGGACGCTGAGAAGCATCTCCTCAGCCCCATGCTGGAGGAAGCTGAGACTTGAGAGTCCAGTTGAAAGAAAAGGACAATTGCGGGGCCAGCAGGAAAGGCTGTGCTTTCTAATTAGGAGGAAGGAGAATAGGACAACAGGTGAGGGGCCAAGTCTCCCTCAACCTGGGGGTTCCCCGTCAGGGGCTCCTGTCCAGCAGCACCTCGGGCCCGGCCCTGCGGGAGTGTCCTGGGTCAACGGGAGGGCGTGGGCTGGGCCTGGGCTCCACGCCCAGATGACTGGACAGGGGCCGCCCGGGCCACAAGCCCAGGCCTGAAAGCAGGGGAAGAACCTCACGTGTTCAGCCAGGCTCCCCCGCTTCCCATTACTGTGTTTGGGGTGAAAACAGACCAAGTAACTATGGCAACCTGGAACCTAGGGCCCCCAGGAACTAGGCCTTTCCTCCCTCCAGAGGGCAGCCCTGGTTCTTCTACCATCACTTCCTGTCCCAAGGTCCCCGGAACCCTTCCCAGCCTGATCCAGACAGTGCGTGCAAGGAGAACAAGGATTCTGCAGGCAGAGCACTTGAGTTGGAGTTCCTGTTTTGCCTTTTATTAGTGGGTATCTTGGGCTTCCCGGGTGGCTCAGATGGTAAAGAATACACCTGCAGTGCAGGAGACCTGGGTTCAATCCCTGGGTCTGGAAGATCTCCTGGAGAAGGGATGGCAACCCACTCCAGTATTCTTGCTGGGTAAATCCCATGGACAGAGGAACCTGGTGGGCTGCAGTCCATGTGGTCGCAGAGTCAGATGCCATGAAGTGACTAATACTTTGGTAGGTTACTTGAACACATTGAGCCTTAGTTGCCCTACCTGTAAAATGGGATGTTCCTGCCTACTTCTCAGGTTGATGTGGGGAGGAAAGATGATGTGAAGGATGCCTGGTCCACAGTGAACACACCTTTCTCTCCTCACCTGCTCCTTTCTCTCTCCATTCACCTGGTCCTTTTCTCCTCGATTCCACTTTTATCCCATCTGGGTCCATCACTGTTTCATTGTCCCGTCACTTTTTCTCTTTCCTGATGCCAGCTCAGGAGAGTGCTTAAAGTACTGGCTTCTCAGAAGGGGGGCTCTGGGGTGTGGCATGTAGCTCCTCTGGCTGGTTGGCAGGGGACAGCTGGCACTGTGGTGTGAGCCAGGACTCACTGTCTTGGCAAGGGCCTGGGTGGTGGGAAGGAAGGCTCAGGAGAGGTGTGGAGAGTGGGTGTGCCATGGGGGGTGAAAGCAGGTCAGTCTGGCTGCCTCCCTCCAGGCCCATGCTGAGCTCGAGCTGCGGCCCCAGCGAAGGCCACCTCCATGTGCTGTCACTCCTGCGCGTCCTGTCGACCCCTTCCTGGCTCACACCCTCTGTATCTTTCTGTCGTTACTTTCGTCCACTGTCTCTCCCTCTTCTCTTTTCTCTAGACTTGTTTCCTGCCTTTCTCTGCACTCTACCCAGCCCCGACTTATCACCTTCTCATTCACACCCTTTACCCTTTGTTCATCTGCTGGTTTCTCGAGGGTTTTGTATTTTTCCCTTCCTCCCCCTCCGCTTCACAGTCTGCTCCCTTTCTTCTGGGTCTTCTCCCCCCCTCCCCACCCCTGCTGCTTCCACTCCTTCCTTCACATTCCTTGTCCCCTTCCATAACTTCCTCTCTTCTCCCCCGCTCCAGCCCTCTCCTCCTCCTTCCGCCCCCCCTCCCGCCTTCTCCCTTCACCTCCCCACTCAGCTGTGGGGCCAGGACTGGAGAGCCTCACACCGTTGCCTCATCGTTCTGCTATGGCTTCTGGATACAGCACATCTGGATTCCGGGGCCCAGATGTGTGGTTGCTACAGCGACCCGGGTCCCTCTGGTAAATATGGGCGCCCACCCGCCCCAGAGCAGAGAACAAAATAATTGTGTGACTTTCTTTTGTCACGAGATAGAAATGTCCTCCCTCCTCCCTTTTCCCCACACCCATGTCTCCAGGCAAAGGAAGTTTGAAGGGTCCAAACTCTTCCTCCTGTGGCTCTCTTGCCCTGTTTTTCAGCCCAGCCTCTTAATTCTCTCCCATCTTTCATCTCAGGATCAGTTTTTTCTCCCCACATTCCTCATCACCTCCCACCTTGCCCCACCCCCCAGTGTCAATAATGAAGTGTTGACCCCCTGACTTACACTTGGCAGTTCCTTCCCACTGAATCTACATCATAACTGGATGCAGAAAGAAGTTTCAGAAATCTAGAGCACCCACCCTTCCCCAGCAAGTCCTGCCTGAAGCCCTTCATTTGTTTCTGCCCGAAGTCTTCTATCTTTCTAGGGCTCTTCTTGGGGGAAGGGGAGGCATACAGGCTTTGGAATCTGAAAACCTGGCCTGAGGCCCATCTTCACCACCACAGGCAAAGTCACCCGGCCAAGTCCGTTAATGTCTGCGAGTCCCCGTTTCCTCAGCATAAAGTGGGATTAATAAAATGCTGTGGTGTAGGAAAGGGCTTTGTAAACGGAAGCCCAGCACAACTGTTTTCTATCTTCCCCTCTCTGGGACTGCTTCTTTGGATCACAGCCCCTGGCCTCTTCACTCCCTCTCTATCCTTCAAGCCCTTGCCCTCAATTGCCCTTCCTCTGGTCTTCCTCGGCTTCTTCCCTTCCTTGCTATATACCTTTTATCTCTAGTCCTCCTGAGGGTAGGACAGGAACTTGGAGGTTCATTTAAGGATGGAGGCCCAGAGCTGAAGACACCTAGACTGAGGATTCGGAGAACAGCCAGAGCACAAACAGTTCTCAATAAGACCCCAGCCTTTCTGTTCACCACGGGGGACACCTCGGTGAAGGTGACCCCACTCTGACCACTGGACCCCCTTCCTTCATTCTAAGGCTCCCTGCCACACACTCTTGCCACTTCCTTCTCTCACAGTCCTTTGGCAACTCAGTGTTGACAGGCATTTATGAAGCACCTGCTTTATGCAAGGCCCAGGGCTTTTCTGGTAAAAGGCAAACGTATATATAAGACATAAGCTCCTCCAGGAGCCTGAAATCCAGGGTGTGGATCACATTTTAGATAATGCTTATCTCAGAAGCTGGAAGTGTATCTGTCAGGCCTCCAGTGGCTTCGGCTTCTTTGAATGCCTTGTGAGCTTGTGAATGTCTGGAATCTCGCACCCTTTTCTGACTCCAGCATCCTGTCTCCCCTGAGAAGTGGACTTCCAAAACACCCCAAGCCCACCATTTCAGTCCTCCGTTCTCTCCGGGCTCTTCTGGCCACTCTCTGGGCCAAGAATACCTATGGTGACCATACTTCTGCCATACTGCCATACTTCGGTCCAGTGGGTAAGGCTCCACGCTTCCACTGCAGGGGGTGCAAGTTTGATCCCTGGTGGGGGAACTAGGATCCCACATGCCTAGTGGTGCAGCGGAAAAATAAATGAAAAAAGTAAAAACCAACATATAGGATATAGGATCAAAAAAAGTGGGGGAGGCAGGATATGACCATTAGAATTAGTAGCATCTCGCAGTATCAGAGAAAATCTGTTCTCTGAAGTCTGTTCTCTCCAGGTAATGCCGTTTTAGACCCTCCACCCTTTCACATGCTTTCCCCCAAGCCCTGCATGGAGACCTGAGGGAAACTGTTACCTATTTCAGGCTCTGGGGGCTTTGGGCCAAGGCAGAGGAAGGAAGCTGAACCCAGCTCTATCCAAGATGCTGACTTCATCTTTCCTATCAAAGCCAGGAAAAAAAAAAAAAAACATGCACACCCAGACACACGGACACACACGGGGATACCCATGCGACCGCACACGCAAGGCTTCACCCTCAGCCACCAGTAGCTCACGGGGCATTCTGCAGAGCCACATGCTGGGCCAGTGTGCCCTGCCCAGAAACACCACACCCGAGACCTTGGGGACTTGCGGACACCTCTGCCCCAACCGTGCGCAAGGTCAGGCACGCGCTCCTGCACTCCCTGTCACCCACGAGCTGTCACTTGGCCAAGCCTCTCCTCCATGGTGTGGATTGTAGTTGGGTAGAAAGAACTTTATCAGCATGAAACCTCCCTCAGCCCGGATATTTCTTATCCGGCAAAAGTCTCTTCTTTAGTCCCTCATCAGGGGAGCAAAGCACGTGGGAAAATGAGACCAGAGAAGCAGCCCAGCAGCCTGATGTGGGTATCTGCCACTGCCCTCTGGCCGGTCTTCCTATCTCTACCCAGGATCGAAGTGGCCTCTTCCTCCAGCCCACAACTCCCTCCCTACCCCTGCCTCTCCGCTGCAGCACAGAATCTGTCCCTTTCCTCTTTCCAGAACATCAGCGCGCCATGTGCCCCCCACCCTCATGTCTGCACCTGGCTCTCGCTCTTTCTCCATCCCCAAACCTTCCTCCTAACTTTCCGGCTTCCCTTCCGTCTCCTGTGAACCCCACCTTCCTTCCCAAGTCGCCTGTGTCTTGGTGTTCAGGCCACGCCCTTGTCCAGCCAGTGCCCAAGCCTCATCTGCCATTTCTCTAGGAAGCTGCGGAGCTGAGAGAATGAAAAGGGGGCACTGACCCCCCAGCTGAGAACCGGAGACTGAACAGTACAGACGGGGAGAGGCAGCAGAGACAGGGCGAGAAAGGGACACAGTGCAGGTGGGAGCAGTGGGGCCAGGCGGGGGCCGAGCTGGGACAAGGAGGCTCCTCGTGGAGAGCAGGCTGGACTGGGGAGGGAGGTTGCCTCCTGCCACCCACCCTCTCTGCTGCCTGCCCCTGCCAGGAGATAAATGTAGGGGGATGAAGGAGTGGGTGCTGGGCATCAGACAGATGGGGCAAGACCCCAGCTGGTGGGATGTGGCAGCTGGGAAGAGGCAGGGGAGGTTCCCAGGAGGGAGAGGGGAAACAAGTCAGAGAGCAGGAGCAACAGGTGGAGAAATGGTGGGGAAGAAGAAATGACATGAGGGATGGGATGTCAAGTTGGACACAAATTAGGGTGAGGAGGAAGAATAAAAATGGGATAAGGAAGGGACGGGGGAGGTTGGATGAGGGCTGGAGGGGGTGAGGTGAGGGTACTGTGGGACTCAGTGATCCCAGACAGGGAGGGGGGTGGGATGACGGCGGGAGGAGAGGGGGGGTGACATATGACGTTGGGAGGGCCTGGCAGGGGCGGGCGGGTGGGAGGACCTGCCCTATCTCCGCTCCCCTCCCTGACCTCATGCTGGTCCTCCCCTTCTCCTCCCCCGGCTGGCTGCAGTCTCCCTCCTCCTCACTGTCGCAGCCCAGATCGACAGTCGGGTCGCGGCTCAGTGAGCCCCTGCTGCAGGGACCGAGCAAGGGGATACCCAGGAGCTCAGGACTGCCAAGGGGCGCCCACCCACCCTGCCCTGAGAACCCGTTTCCCAAGTTCGGGACAGAGCAGGTGCAGACACACTGAAGCTGCTGGTTACCCAGGTAAGGAAGTAACCTCCGTCTCTGGGAGACAGAGGAAGAGCCGGGAGAGGTGGGGACCTCTATCCCCAAACCCCAGGTGAAGGTTGGCAGGAGAGCCTCCCAGGAGAGCGGGGACTTTCTGCGGGGTCAGAGGAAATAAGACCATGCACCGGGGACGGGACTCCCCGTGGAGGGTGTGTCTGGGAGAAAGAGTCAGTGCAGGTGTGTGTGTGAGTTGGGCACGGAGGATGGATACTGAGGTTTGGACAGGACCAGGGGCGGCACCAAGGTGGAGGTGGTTATCGGTGCGGTGCTGGGGCTGGGAGAAACCAGAGGCCGGGCTGAGCTGGTGGCCGGCTGAACTTCAGGAGGGAAGTGCTGGTGATCTGGCTGGAGCGGCTGAGCCAGAACTCCAGGAACGTGCCGAGGGAACTTCTTTGAGCATCCAGATGGGGACTCCCCGGGTGGCGGCAGGTGGATTGCAAGACCCCGGGAGGGAGTTCTGGGGGTCTCGAGCCTTTAGGAAATGAAGCAGTGGAACAGAGTTCGGACTCCTAGGTCTGAGAAGGGCACGGAGTCTGTGGAGAGAATCCTAAAACTTATTCTTGTCAGAGAGCTTTGCACCCATGACTCACGGTTCAGCGGGGCTGGGATGACTGCGCGATGCCTCCAGGGGGGCACGGGGGCTCCGTCTTCGCTCCATCCCCCTTCCAGGCTCTCCTGCTTCTGTCCGTCTGAACCTCCCCCCTACACGTGACACACCCTGGGTGGGACGGGCGGGACCCTTATCTCGCCTGGAAAGAATTTAATGGCTTGGAAACAACTGGAAATGGAACTGAGAGGAACTACTGGGAAGCAACTCGGAAACACGGAAACACCGCAGCTGCTGTCTGTCCGCTTCCAATCCCCGCCCACTTCCCAGATCCTCAGCCCCCTCCCCTCTTTCCCAGGCCCTGCCTCCAGACCCCCGGGGACCCAGCGCCTCAATTTCTCAACTTTCTTTTCCTTGAGTCCTGGTCACTTAGTGCTCCTCCCCAGGACTCTTTGCCACTGCTGCTGCTGCTGCTATGTCACTTCAGTCGTGTCCGACTCTGTGTGACCCCATAGATGGCATCCCTGGGATTCTCCAGGCAAGAACACTGGAGTGGGTTGCCATTTCCTTCTCCAATGCGTGAAAGTGAAATGTGAACGTGAAGTCGCTCAGTCGTGTCCGACCCTTAGCGACCCCATGGACTGCAGCCCACCAGGCTCCTCCATTCATGGGATTTTCCAAGCAAGAGTACTGGAGTGGGGGTCCGGAAATCCTTTCTTTTCTTTTCCCCACGTCTCTGGCCTATGAACCTCCCAGAATAAGGGGTGTCTTAGATCTTCCAACTGCCCCATCTCCCGGTTACCTCCTTGCCACCTGCTTCCAACCCAATGTCTGCAGCCCGCCCTCCCCTCCCTGCCTGTCCTCGCAGCCCTAGAATCCTCCTACCTTCACTCTTCTTGTGGTACGAGGGACGGAGAGAAGCATGGGGGTGGGGCCAAACCCCCCCACCTCTGGAACATCCCTGCAGGAGGCCAGCCCCTCTCCCCAGCTCCTGGGACCTGCAGTCCCTGATGAGCGAAGTGTCAAAGTTGGCCACCACATGAATACCCTGCACGCTGAGTCACCGCTTGGGACGATGCCCCATCCCTGCCAGCCCTCCGACTATGGGGAGGGTGCCAAGACGGAGAGGCCCGTGCTCTGCTCCTTTCCCGCTGCGCGCAGGCACCCCCGGTGCCGCGGGAGGGCGGGCGATGAGAGGGAAACATAAGGGACACCCAAGTTTCCTGCTTTCCTGGTGCTGAGAGAAGAGCGCGATTCTTCCAAGAAATGGGAATGGGGAGCTAGGCGGGCGGTGGAGACGCGGGGGAGAGGGGCTTGGGAGGGAGGCTCTGGGGGTGTGGCCTGTGCGGGCCTCTCCTCTCAGACCAGCTTCACTACTTTCCCGCTGCAGAGACCCTCCCCCTGCTCCCACCAAGTGGGGGAGAAGTGCAGGATTTGATTGTTGGGGGAGGGGGACTGGCAGCTCCCCAAAACCCCCAGGGGTGTGGAGAACCCTGTAACCTCTGCCTCCTCTGGAGAAGGGTCTCCTGTGTGGTTCCCCTCCCTCCAACCAAGTTCTTTGACTCACACAGCTGCCCTCTGAGCCAATGAGAAATCAGCTTTTTTAGACATCGCTCAATGACTGGATGTGGAAGAAATGTGAAGAGGAGTTTGGGGGTGTATGCCCTTCTTGTTATTGTTGTTTAGTACTTAAGTCGTGTCTCTTTTGTGACCCCATGGACTATAGCCCGCCAGGCTCCTCTCGATTGGATTTCCCGGCAAGAATACTGGAGTGGGTTACCATTTCCTACTCCAGGGGCTCTTCCCAACCCAGGCAGGGATCGAACTCGAGTCTTCTGCATTGGGAGATGGGTTCTTTACTGCTAGGAAACCCCTGCACATACTCAAATGTGTATGCCTGCAAAGATGCAAGCTTCTTTGGATGAATATAAGTATATGTATAGTGCCCAGGTGCTAGTGGTAAAAAACCCACCTGCCAGTGTAAGAGATGTAAGAGACACGGGTTCAATCCCTGGGTCGGGAAGATCCCCTGGAGGAGTGCATGCCAACCCGCTCCAGTATTCTTGCCTGGAGAATCCCAAGGACAGAGGAGTCTGGCGGGCTACAGTCCATAGGGTTGCAAAGAGTCGGACAGGACTGAAGCAACTCAGGACGGACAGATACAAGAAGTGTGTTCATATTTGTGTTTGTGGCTAAGCACATGTGAGTACATTTGTGTATGCATGTGTATTTGTGTGTGTGTGTACCTGGTGATGTGCACAACACAGGGCAACAGAATTTGAAGGTAAGTCAGAGCCCACCTCACACCCAGGGCTATACTCCAGGCTGAGAGAGGGGCTGAGGGAAGGGCAGCTCTCTGCTTGCCAGGCTCTCTGCTGGGCTCTCGGGGGCAGGGTGCCTCTCAGTGTGGAAACGCTCTGCTCCTGTTGCCTGCTCCTCTTCCATCTCTGGTGGGATGGTGGTGGAGTGTGATGGCTGGTAGCCCTGGAAACTCCTTTTTCTCAGACTCAGAATTTTAAGCGTAGGAAGCCAGGAAGTGTGTGTGTTGTGGGAGGCACTGGTCACAGCCCCTAACCTCCTCCTCAGCATTCCCACCACTCACCCTGCTCTCCTTCCCTCTCCAGCCTCCCTGGTCTGGAAAAACGGGGCGCCTGCTAACACCACTCCTTAACCCTTCGCCTGAACCCTCCACACATCTCTGTTACCGAGGCCCCTTCTGGTTCCCCCATTACCCCACTACCTTTCTTCTCCAATCCTCATCTCCCTGTGCTCCCAGTTCTTGCCTCAGTGGATTCCACAAACAAATACAACCGTGTGACCAGCACTCAGACCAAGAAACAGTGCGTTCTTAGCACCCCAGGATTTCCCCACCATGCCCCTTCTCGGTCCCCCGTCCCCCGAGAGTGCCACATTTCTGACTTGCAGCTCTACTGATTGACATTTAACATGGTCTAGACCCAAACGTCACATAAACAGAATGTTTCAGCATGTTCTTTTTTGTGTCTAGCTTCTTTTGCTCCATCCTATATTAGCGAGGCCCATTCGTGTTACTGCATATAGTTATACTTTGCTCTCATCACTTTATTTTATTCCACTGTGTGAACAAACCACGTGTTACTTAATCCATTCTACTCATGTGAGACATCTGGGTAGTTCCCAGTCTGAGGCTATTATGAAAAGTACTGTTGTGGTGGGTAGATCCCTCGGAGTGGAGCTGCCAGGTCATCGGGTTTGCACACAACTCTAGTAGATCTGATTGGTTGTGCCAAATGGTTTTCCAATGGGCTTGTACCATACAGCCCTGCCAGGATCAACACATGGCCAGCTCCCTGGTCAACAGCTGCCCCGGCTGCTGTTTCTAACCAACTTTCAGCCCCAGACACTGTCCGTGGTCCTAGCCCTGACCTTGGTCCTGTCCTTGGTTCCAGCCCTGTGCTAGTCCTGGGCTTAAGTTGAACTATGTAAATTGACTAAATATTTATATAGTCAATAAATATTTTTTGAGCTCTTAGTATGTGCGAGATGTAAGGATATAGCTGCCAAAACCAAACCAAACCAGGTGCTGTGTCTGCCTCCATGGACCTTACAGTCTAGCAGGCAAGGTTGAGTGTGGGCAAGAAAGCAATAAAATAATCCCATGAATAAATATGTGAGTATAAATTATTATAAATGCTGCAAATGAGATTTACATGCTCCTGTAATATCACATGATAGGGGAGCTGACCTGGACAGGAAAGGGTTCCTGAGGAAGAGATCTGGGGTTGAGACCTGAATGATGAGGAAGTCAAGAGCAAAGGGAAGAACGTTTCATAGAGGCAACCACAGATACAAAGGTCTGGGGATGGGAAGAACGTGGGGGACATAAGGCCAGTGGGACTGGAGTGGAGAGACGGGGGGAAGTCTTACGGGGGATGAGGTGGGAGAGGTCAGCAGGGGCCAGATGGTGCAGGATTGTCTGTCAGTATTTGAAGACTATTCAGAGGGGAGCCACTGCAAGTTTCTGTGGGGAGAGGGACATTCTATTTGCCTTTGCAAGATTTTTAAGACACAAGAATAGAAGCAGAGGAACTGGCCAGGAGGCAATCACAGTTGTTAAGCAAAAGGTAGATAGTAGCTTGGACTATAATGATGCTTAGAGGGAGAACATAAGCAAATTAAAGAGACATTGACAATAAAATATGGGTTGATATGATGAAATATGGTGGTGTTGAAGGAGCTGTTGGGTTTCTGGCTTGTGAAGCTGAGTAACTATGGGACCATGGGCTGCAGGAGAGAACACTGAGAAGGGATGGGGTACAGGAGGGATGAACGCTGAGTTCTGTTTTAGATGTGTTGAATCTGAGGTGCCCAAGAGGAGATGCCAAACAGAAGGATAGCTATATTGCTTGGAGTTAAGAGGAGATAGTTTATACTTTGGGATATAGTTTGGAAATTAAAGTCTTGGATCTGGATGAAGGTACCTGAGTGGATGACTACCCCAAGTAGGTCACAGCTCTGGCTACACACTGCAATCCCCTGGGGAGCTGTTACAGATACTAAAGAAAGTTCGGTGCTTCAGTCCCTCTAGCCACATTTCAAGTGTTAAGAGCCAGTGACCTCTCCTGTCTACCTTATCGCCTGCACAGATATAGAATGTTCTAAAGTGGAAGACATGGTCATCAGTGTCCAGTGATTTTGAGAGAGATCAAGGTGAAGACAAACGTCTTTTAGATTTTGTGACACAGATCATCGGGAGACCTTAGTGAGGGCTATTTGGTAGACTGAAAGAAGGTGAAGTCAGATGGGAGCTGGTTGAGACTTGCATGGGATACGTGAGATAGGAACAAGTCCAGATAAATCTTTTGACAACTATGGCCATGAAGTAGAGAAGAGAAATATGTGTGGCTGGAGGGATTGTGAGGGTGGGGATTTTTTTTAGGTATATTTTTGTATATTAAGTATATTTTGTGCATATAGTGAAATGCACATAAGTATATAGCTCAATTAATTTTTGATTATACATACCTTTGTTTAACCAGCCAGTTAAACGTGCAAAATATTTCTAGTAATTCTATCCTATCTTCTATTCAGTTCAGTTCAGTCGCTCAGTCGTGTCCGACTCTCCGCGACCCCATGAATCGCAGCACGCCAGGCCTCCCTGTCCATCACCAACTCCCGGAGTTCACTCAAACTCATGTCCACAGAGTCGGTGATGCCATCCAGCCATCTCATTCTCTGTTGTCCCCTTCTCCTCCTGCCCCCAACCTTTCCCAGCATCAGAGTCTTTTCCAGTGAGTCAACTTGTTGCATAAGGTGGCCAAAGTATTAGTCCTGTTTATTTTTGAACTTCATATAAATAGCATCGTTTACAGTGTTCTTTTTTGTGTCTTGTTTCTTTTGCTTAGCGTTATGTGTGTCAAATTGTGTCCATGTTGCTGTGTATAACAAGAAAGTTTTTTTTTGAGTGGGGGGTAGTTTGTTTGTTTGCTTTCTGGCTACACTGCACAGCTTGCAGATCTTCCCCTACCAGGGATTGAACCCAGGGCCTGGCAGTGAAAGCACTGAGTTCTGAGCGCTGGATCACCCAGCAAGTTCCAGGAGGGTGTTTTTTCATTGCTGGAGAGTATCCCATTGAATGACTATGCCCCAATTTATTTATCCATTCTACTATTAATGGACATTTGAGGTGCTTCCAGTTCAGGCTCATATGAAAAAAATCCCATGAACATTCTCATACCTGTCTTTTAGAGGATACATGTAGTCATGTCTTTTGGAGGATACGTGCAGTGGTTTCTGTTGGGTATTTGCCAAGAAGTGTAATTGCCAAGTTTCAGGCTGTATGCCTTAGTAGCAACTGCCTATCAGTTTTGCAAAGTGGCTGCACTAATTTCTGCCCTTGCTTGCAAGAAATGAGAGTCTGGTAGCCTCACATTCTTGCCAATATTGAGCATCAACAGCCCTTTTAGTTTTAGCCATTCTGGTGGATATTTGATGGCATCCTCTTGTGGTTTTAATTTTCATTTCCCTGATTACTGGTTTTGTTCTACACATGAATATGTTTATTTTTCATATATTTATTGGCCCTTTGGATATATTTTTTACTAGAGAGACTTTCTTTTTTTTTGCAAATTAAAAAAAAAAAAACTGATTGCCTGCCTTTTGTTTGTTTTTGTTTTGAAGGAATTCTTTAGAGTTTTAATCCTCTCTCAGCTCTCAAGTACCGTCTCCCAACCGCCCCACCATATATAATATACATATATATATTCTGACATTTCTCACATATTTTCTCCCATTCTGTAGCTTGCCTTATTTTTCTCTTAATCATATCTTCTTTTATAATTTTATTTATTTGTTTTTGGCAGTGCTGGGTCTTTGTTGCTGTGTGGGCTTTTCTCTGGCTGCAGCGAGTGGGGGCTACTCCCCACTTGTGGTGTGTGGGTTCTCATTTCGGTAGCTTCTCTTGTAGAACACAGGCTCTAGGGCACAGGCTCAGTATTTACAGTGCAGGGGCTTAGTTGCTCTGAGGCGTGTGTGGTCTTCCTGGACCAGGGTTCGAAGTCATGTCTCCTGCATTGGCAGGTGAATTCTTTACTCCTGAGCTACCAGGGAAGCTCTTAGTGGTGTCCTCTGATGACCAGAAGTTATCAATTTAATGTGGTCCAAGATGTTGAAGCTGAAACTCCAATACTTTGGCCACCTGATGCGAAGAGCTGACTCACTGGAAAAGACCCTGATGCTAGGAAAGATTGAGGACAGGAGGAGAAGGGGATGACAGAGGATGAGATGGTTGGATGGCATCACCAACTTGATGGACATGGGTTTGGGTGGACTCCGGGAGTTGGTGATGGACAGGGAAGCCTGCGTGCTGCGGTTCATGGGGTCGCAAAGAGTCGGACACGACTGAGCAACTGAACTGAACTGAATATATCAATATCTTTTTTGTGGTTTAGTTTTGTGTGAAATTTTTAATGGTAAATTTTGTGGTTAGGTTTTAAGAAATCTTTGTTTATTTCACGGTCATAAAGATTTTCTCCTATAGTTTTTTTCTCTAAGACATTTTGTCAAAGGTACTGCTTTACCTTTCACGATTAGATCTATATACTTGTTCCAAATTAATTTCTGTATGTGGACGTAGGGTGGAGATAGATTTTTTTCCCGTGTGGATCTTCAATTGACCCAGGACCATTTATCACGATTTATTCTCCTTTTAATTGTAGGGAGCCTCTTTTTTGTTAATCAGGTGACCACATATGTGTTGGTCTGTTTCTGTTCTGGTCTCTGTGCTTGCACCTTCATAATAAATTTTGATATTTGGTAATGTAAGTCCTGAGGAAGAGGATTTTTTTTTTTTTAAAACGGGAGCTTTTTGAGCTTATATGCAAAGATGATGGGAAGAATCTAGTTGGGAGTGAGGGGCTGAATGAAAGAAGGAGAGAATAGTCTACACTTTAAGGTTTCTAAAAAGATACTAGGAGCTGGGATCCAGTCACTTATGAAAGGATTAGTCTTTCATATTCATTTGCTGACCCATTCAACAAAAATGTGTTGGATAGGGAATTCCCTGGTGTTTCAGCGTTAGGACTCTGCACTTTCACTGGTGAGGGCCTGGGTTCAATCCCTGATAAGGGAACTAAAATCCCATAAGCTGTGCAGAATGGCCACCAAAAAAAAAAAAAAAAAACACACCCAAAACTGTTGTACAGTGCCCATCCCATGTACCAGGCACAGGCATGCAGCAATACCAGGACACATGAAGTCCCTTTTCTTAGGGAATTCACATTCTGGTAGTGGGGGAAAGATAACAATCAGGAAGCCACACAAACAGATAATTCAGGCAGCAGTAAATGGCATGAAGAACATAAGCAGGACACTGTGATGAAGTGTGATAAAAGTCTGCTCCCATCGGGCACCAAGGAAGACCTCTGGGAGTCAATGACGTGTAAGTTAAGATTTGAACAGGAAGGAGCCAACCTCTAAGAGCTGAGTGAAGAGCATCCCGGACAGAGAAAACATGCAGTGCAAAGGCCCTTAGGCTAATGTAAGCTTGTAGTGTCTGTGGAACAAACAAAAAAGACCAGTGTGGATGGAACAGTAAAAAAATAGATAAAATAAGGAGTGGGGGGAGCAAGGTTACCAAATGACACCAGAAAGCAAGGTAAAGACAGATCTGCCCGGGGAGGGTCTATGATAGGATTGAGCTGAATGTGGATTTTTGCAAACACATGAGTCGGATAGATGAGTTGTGGGTGGTGGGACTGTGGGTGTGTGTGTAGGGGAAGGGGACGTTCATCTTGTCTGCTCTGTGAGTCTGCTCTCATATGTGCCCTCTCTCCCCACAGCCTCCAGAAGGATGCCCACCCAATGTTCCCTAACCTCCAGCCTGGCCCTTCTGATGCTGCTGGGCACTGTCACAGCAGGCCCTTTCTCTCCACGGTCCAACGTGACACTCCCAGCCCCACGGCCCCCTCCCCAGCCGGGGGGCCGTACAGTGCAGCCAGAAGGGGGAGGCTCTTCTCGGCTCTACGAGCATAATGTGGAAGGAGGGGAGAAGCAGGTGGTGTTCACCCACCGCATCAACCTGCCCCCTTCGGCTGGCTGTGGCTGTCCCCCGGGCACTGAGCCGCCTGTCCCTGCTTCAGAGGTGCAGGCCCTGAGGGTCCGACTGGAGATCCTGGAGGAGCTGGTGAAGGGGCTCAAGGAACAGTGCACCGGGGGGTGTTGTCCTCCGGCTGCCCAGGCTGGCACAGGTGAGCCGATGATCTCTGGAAGGAGCACAGAAAAGAAGGGAAGTGGGTTAGGGTTGGGTGGGCATCACTAGAGGACCTTGGTGGTGTGAATTAGAAAAAGACACCCCGCCTCCTCTTTGCAGGTGGTGAGTGCAGCCCAGGGCACAGCTCTGAGAGAGGAGCCATGTGACTAGATGTCAGCCCTCCCCAGCGAATGTTAGGGCCCTGGGTGATAAGTTGCAGCTGGAAACTAAGATGGCCTTAGGAAATGAGGCTTCCCTGATGGAGAAGCTGACTCAGGGCAGCACTACACAGGCACAGCCTCTCCTCCTTAGAGAGACTGAGACCCAACTCTCCCTCCAACTCCAGGCCAGACCGACATTCGAAGCCTCTGCAGTCTCCATGGCGTGTTTGACCTGAGCCGCTGTGCCTGCTCCTGCGAGCCAGGCTGGGGTGGGCCCACCTGCTCGGATCCCGCTGCCGACGGACCCCCCTCCTCGCCACCCTCCGCCCCTGGTTCCTGCCCGGATGACTGCAATGATCAGGGTCGCTGCGTCCGTGGTCGCTGCGTGTGCTTCCCTGGCTACACCGGGCCCAGTTGTAGCTGGCCCTCCTGCCCCGGGGACTGCCACGGCCGCGGGCGCTGCGTGCAGGGCGTGTGCGTGTGCCGCGCGGGCTTCTCCGGGGACGACTGCAGTGTGCGCTCCTGCCCTCGCGGCTGCAGCCAGAGGGGACGCTGCGAGGACGGGCGCTGCGTGTGCAATCCAGGCTACACTGGCGAGGACTGCGGGGTGAGGAGCTGCCCCCGAGACTGTAGCCAGAGAGGACGCTGCGAGAATGGACGCTGCGTGTGCAACCCCGGTTACACTGGCGACGACTGTGGGATGAGGAGCTGTCCCCGAGGCTGCAGCCAGAAGGGGCGCTGCGAGGATGGGCGCTGTGTCTGTGACCCCGGCTACGCTGGCGATGACTGCGGCTCGCGGACCTGCCCGTGGGACTGTGGCGAGGGCGGGCGCTGTGTGGACGGCCGCTGCGTGTGCTGGCCCGGGTACGCGGGCGAGGACTGCGGCACGCGGACCTGCCCCCGCGACTGTCGGGGCCGAGGGCGTTGCGAAGATGGCGAATGCATCTGCGACCCGGGCTACAGCGGGGACGACTGCGGCGTGCGGAGCTGCCCGGGCGACTGCAACCAAAGGGGCCGCTGCGAGGACGGCCGCTGCGTGTGCTGGCCCGGATACTCGGGGCCCGACTGCGGCGCGCGCGCCTGCCCGCGCGACTGTCGGGGCCGCGGGCGCTGCGAGAACGGCGTATGCGTGTGCCACGCGGGCTACAGTGGCGAGGACTGCGGCGTGCGCAGCTGTCCCGGGGACTGTCGCGGCCGGGGCCGTTGCGAGAGTGGCCGCTGCGTGTGTTGGCCCGGGTACACAGGCCGGGACTGCGGTACGCGCGCCTGCCCTGGCGACTGTCGCGGGCACGGGCGCTGCGTAGACGGCCGCTGCGTGTGCAACCCGGGCTTCGCAGGAGAGGACTGCGGGAGCCGTCGGTGCCCCGGGGACTGTCGCGGTCGCGGCCGCTGCGAAGATGGAGTGTGCTCGTGCGACGTGGGCTACGAGGGCGAAGACTGCGGCACGCGCAGCTGCCCCAGGGGTTGCCAAGGCCGCGGCCAGTGCCTGGAGGGGCGCTGCGTATGCGACGACGGCTACGAGGGTGAGGACTGCGGCGTGAGACGGTGCCCGCGCGACTGCAACCAGCGCGGCGTGTGCCAGGACGGTGTGTGCACCTGTTGGGAGGGCTTCGCGGGCGAGGACTGCGGCCTCCGTGTCTGCCCCTCCAACTGTCACCGGCGCGGCCGCTGTGAGAACGGGCGCTGCGTGTGCGACTCAGGCTACACAGGCCCCTCCTGCGCCACCCGCACCTGCCCGGCCGACTGCCGGGGCCGTGGTCGCTGTGTGCAGGGCGTGTGCGTGTGCCACCTTGGCTACAGCGGCGAGGACTGTGGGCAGGAAGTGCCTCCAGCCAGCGCCTGCCCCGGGGGCTGCGGGCCGCGGGAACTGTGCCGCGCAGGCCAGTGTGTCTGCGTCGAGGGCTTCCGGGGCCCCGACTGCGCCATCCAGACGTGCCCCGGGGACTGCCGCGGCCGGGGAGAGTGTCGTGAGGGCAGATGCGTCTGCCAAGACGGCTATGCAGGGGAGGACTGTGGAGAAGGTGAGCGGACAGCCTGCCTCAGTGTGCTGGATCCGGGGCTGGAAAACTGGAGCCCCATGAGAAAGCCTGAGTCTGAGGTGGAGGAGCCCTGGGACTTGGCAGCAGGGTGATGGGGGTGGTCATATATTGGGGTGGGCGGTGGGGCAATCGGAGGAGCTAGAGGACCAGGGTTCACCAGGGCTGCAGAACCACAGTGGGTGGGGGGGCATGCCTGCAGGCAGGACCTGCTGTAAGATCTCTGATGAGCAGATCCAGGTGTCCTCTTCAGGTATTTTTCGGGAGATTCTGGTTCCTGGAGATGGAGGGCAGTGAAGGAAACCCAAGGCCTGTTTCAGGCCACTGCTGGCTTTTCCTCGCCACCCCTCTCTCCCCCCAGAGAGCAGTGGGAACTTGGCTGGATCTCTTAATGTGACCCTGAGTAGGAAGAGCCTGTGACAGTGGTGGGTAGGGGTAGGGAGCTGCCTTGGGCTAAGCAGCTTCTCATATCCCACTCTCCTGGGCAGAGGTGCCGGCCATTGAGGGCATGAGGATGCACCTGCTGGAGGAGACGACGGTTCGGACAGAGTGGACCCGGGCTCCTGGCAATGTGGATGCCTATGAAATCCAGTTCATCCCAACGGTGAGAGCAAAGCTCCAAGAGGGTGCTGAGTGAGTGGGACTGGGGTGGGGGTGCTCACCTCAAAAGTAGTTCCAGGTAATCAGTGGTTGAGTCCAGGTAGCTGATTCCTGAAGCTGTGCTAAAGACCTTCTCATTCTGCCCACACTGGGTGCAGAAGGCCTTTGCGTCATTGGCCCACTGCTGCTGGAACTCCTCTGGTGAGCTTGAGCTCAGTGCTTCCTAAGGCTGCCTGCTGACTCCATTTTTGCTCGTCACTGAAGTCACTTCTTTCTGTTGTTGCTGAATCCAAAGCTGCCCCATTCATACATCCATTCAGTGGCCCAGCTGGGCCTTCACCAGTATTGGAATGTGTTTTTTCCTTTCCCCTCATCTTACACCACGGACTTTCAGGTATTTGGAGACATCAGCCATCACGTTGGGCTTGCCTGGTGGCTCAGTGGTAAAGAAAACGCCTGCCAATGCAGGAGATGCGGGTTTCATCTCTGGGTCAAGAAGATCCCTTGGAGAAGGGCATGGCAACCCATTCCAGAATTCTTGCCTGGAAAATTCCATGGACAGAAGAGCCTGGCGGGCTGCGGTCCATGAGGTTGCAAAGAGTCAGATACCACTGAAGCAACTGAACACACCATCACATCACTAGTCACTCCCTCCAGGCCAAACCCACCAGTTTCTTCTCCTCATTTCTTTGAGGCTTTGTTCTCTGAATCCTTCACTTCTTGGTTTTCTTCCTCTAATGCCTCCTGCTTTTTGCATGTGCCTCTTCCCCCCAGTTACAGGGGCAGAAAGGAGTCCGGTCACTCACCTGGCTGACTCTGGATACCCTGCTACTTTTCTCAGAGTTGACATATATGAACTTGTGGTCACATAAACTGTTAGTTATTTTGATCACATTTGATTTTTAAAGTAACTTTTTATTATAAAAGTCATATAAGCTCAGTGTAGAGACTAGAAGATATAAACAAGGAAAAAAGAAGACATTCAACTACATACCCCCTTTTAAACCTAAATATAAGCCTTTGCATTTGGCTCTGTTCAGTGTTATCATTTTTTGGTTTGGGCCAAGCTGTCTAGGCTGTTGCAATAATTTGAGTCTGTGAACTAGTTCCCTAGCCTCCAAGTCATCAGTGCATTGCAAAGCCTCCTTTCTCTATCTCCTTCCAACTCACTCTTAAAATATTTGGGGGCACCCTAAGGAAAAAGTTTGTGACCTCTCATTAGAATTTCCCTTTATGCAGATTGGATTTTTATGATGTGTTCGGTCTCCTAGTTGCAAATCATCTGACATTTCTCCCATTCAAATATGTTTTCCTGCATCATTCCACAAATGCCATAGGTGGGTAGGCCATGGTACTCTAATCTCTACCCAGTCAGGACTCTGCAAAAATAAATAAGTTCCAGGGCTTAAACTTAGGAAGCCTCTAGGACATAAGGGATAGCTCTGAGGTGCTGGCTGTCATCCCCACCCCAACTGGCCTAGTCATTCTAAGTCTCCTTATCAATATTATCACCTCAAACCCAGGCCCCTATCATGTTTTATCTCTCCTTACCCTCTGGTAGAAGCAGAGGCAGAAATCCCTACTTTTCTGCACAACCAAGGGAGCCTGGATTTTTTTCTTCCATTTAAATTTTTTTTCAGTTATAAAAATAATTTAATCACAAGACAAGAATTTGGCGACTAGGGAAAAAAACAAATAATTCTTGGCTGTTTCACACTGAAACAAGTACTGTTAACATTTTAAAGTGTTTCTCCCACTCTCTTCTGCGTGTGTATTATTTACATAGTTCCAATCTTGAGAGGGTAGGACTTTTAAGAGGAATTTTCCTAAGAAACTTTAGGGAAAGAATTGAAATAAACATTTGAGCTAGAAGGAGTTTAAAGGGCAACAGCATCTCCTGCTCTTAGTAAATATGACCTCATCCTTGGTGTTCACCAGAGGCGCAATCTCCCAGGAGGAGCCCTGGGCTTTCTCCCTCTTTGTGGGGCCAGGGGGATCCAGCTAGCCTGTGTCCAGCTTGGCCATGCTCTCAGCTCATCTGCTTTGCACTGGGTATGGGCCTCCGTCACATTCTAGGTTCTCCCTGAGCCTGGGTGTGGAAAATGCTCCTGTAAAATTGGTCCCCAGACACCTCCCTTGGACTCCACATCAGCCTGTGCCGCTGGCCCTCTGACTATGTTTTCTGTGCTTTTTTTCGGCTGGCCCCGGGATTGTGCCTCTTGCCTTTGGCCAGACTCTCTATCCATTTCTGTTGGCACAGAGTGCATTCAGCAGCTGGCTATCCCTCTGGCCACTGCCATCTTCCTAGAAGCCTCTCTCTCTCTACCTTATCCTCTCCCCTTTTCCAGAAACACTTTTCTCTCAAAGCTCAAACTCTGCCATTCCTGGCCAAGGGACACACCTAGTTATTGGAATGATTTTCAGAACACAGAAGAGGAACATTCCTCTTTCCCCTGCATACGTGGCACAGCTACACTCAGTGGTTCTCAAAGTGTGCTCCCTGGACCTGCAGCATTATCAGCTGGAGCATTAGCCATGCAAACTGTCAGACTCTGCCCCTCAATCTGCTGAATGAGAAGCTGTAGGGGAAGAGCCCGGTAACCTGCATCATAACATACCCCCAGGTGATTCTCATGCACCCCAAGTCCAAGGACCACTGCTCTTTTGTCCAAGGAATGCTGCTATTTTGCAAAAGGCAAGGTCTTCTATGAATGTGAGACAAAGCTTGAAGAAACTGAGGGAGGTGAACCCCTGAACAGAAAGACATGCAGGTGTTTCCGGTTTGGATGTATTCCGCAGACTGGAAACTGGGGTTATGTCACATTTTCATTGGGACACAGGACCTTGCAGCCTCAGAAAAGTTTGTGTTCAGGTCTGGTCTGAAAAAGAGGATGAGGGTGAGGTGAGCTCCAGGGGCCAGCCAAGGTGAAGCCCTCCACCTGGGGCCATGAGATTAATATTGAGAACAGAGTTAGAAACTTGCCAAGGACATCAGTGAAGCAGCCAAACCATCACAAAGGGGCTGAATCAGCTGCCAGCCTCTGGTTAGAGAGCCAGCCTCAGAGCAGACAGATGGTGCTGAGAGATGTGGGTTAGACTGCCAGTAGGACTTCCCAGGGGATTGTTCCCAGATGGATCTCCAAGTGTCTAAAAGGATCATGTAGGTGACCTGAAGGGAGAAGATGAACTCTGGGGATGGGCTTGTCTCCCTGGAAGGACCAGACATTATCAGGGAGTACTCAAGGGGTGTATGTGTGTGTTGGTGGTGGTGGGTTGGAGGAGTAAAGGGAGAGAGAGAAAGAGAAGGTTTGGGGAAGGATAAAGCCCTCATAGGTCTTGAGTTGACGCCCATCCAAGGCCTCCCAGGCTGGGGTATTCTAGGGCAGTGAGTAAGAGAGGGGTGAAGATCCTGCATGCCCAGAAAACCTTTCAGCCAAGAAAACTCTAACAAAGCTTCACTTCATCCTCAACCCAGAAGTTTCTACGTGGCCTTTCATCTGGTTTTATACTTTGGTATTTACTGTGTTGATTTCCTCGCAATTCTCTTGGTTTAGGAGAGTACCTTTTGAAATTTCCAATCCTACTTGGCTGATTGGAGGTGTCCCCATCACAGCCAACATAGCAAAGCAGAACAGAGTGTCCTTATTAGCTGTTCTAGCTAGACAGCCCAGCGAAATGCCGCGCTGTTCCCAAATGTCCATTCCTCCTGTTTCCCCAGAGGCTGGCACTCCGGAGACCCTGTCTGGAGCAGGGGCTGGCAGATTTTCTGTGGGGTTCCTGCAAATAATCATAACACTTTATATGTATACTTGAAGGGGGTTTGTTCTCTCACAGGCATGGACTACACATAGAGATTTGGGTTAAGGATCTAATAAAACGTAAAACGTGGCCACACATTTAGCTACCAGAGCATGAGCTCTCTGAGGACAGGGATCACATCTCTTACTTTTGTGTCTCCAGGGCCCAGAATGATGCCAGGTACAAATTCAGGAAACATATTTGTGCAACTTTGAGCAGGTGGGCCTTGTTTTTGAGGGGCCTACAACCCTGCTGAAAAGACAAGGAAAATACCTAAAAGGAAATGTCACGATGTGGGTCACACCCAAGTTACACAGCCAGGGGCAGGTGTCTAGGGGAAGGCTTAGGCTGGGGCAGCTGCCTCAAGGAGGAAGTGAGACGTGAAGTGGTATCCCTCATCTGCTTCACCTGTTATGACAGGAATGGGTTTATGAGAAGCCTCCTCATGCCCAGAGGGTCAGGATTGCCGGGGAAAAGCCAGAAAGAGAGTCCTGGCATGTGTCAGGTAGAATTCTGGTAGACAGCTGATGAACAGGCTCAAAAGGCAGTGCCCAGGGACTTCCCTGGTCATCCAGTGATTAAGAATCTGCCTTCCAATGCAGGGGCTTGGGTTCAATCCCTGGTCAGGGAACTGAGATCCCACATGCCTCAAGGATAGGTCCTCATTCCACAACTAAGAGCCAAAGCAGTCAAATAAGTAAATAAATACTTTTTTAAAAAGGTAGGCCCCGTAAGAGGGGACTCTGAAGTCACATTGCCTGGGTTTAAATCCCTGCCTCCTTGGGCAAGCCACTTAATCCTTTTGTCATCAGTTTCCTCATCTGTCCAATGGGAATAATCTGACCTACCTCATTAGATTCTTAAGAGAATTAAGTGAGTTCACATATGAAAATTGCCTTGAACAGGAGCTGGCATGGAGTAGGTGTTCTAGATGTGTTTGCTGATACCACCCACACTCCCCAGCTGTATAGGGCCAAGTTCTACACAATCTCATGCTGACTCTGCCTAGACCTTGGAGAAAGAAGGGATCAGGGGCATTGAGCAGCAGGGGTGAGTGGCAGCTCTGATCTACCCAGTACTTTCTCTCTTGCAGACAGAGGGGGCGAGCCCCCCATTCACAGCACGGGTGCCCAGCTCTGCCTCAGCCTATGACCAGAGAGGATTAGCCCCTGGTCAGGAGTACCAGGTCACTGTCCGTGCTCTTCGAGGGACTAGCTGGGGCCCTCCTGCCTCCAAGACCATCACCACCAGTGAGAGCTGGGGCTGTTTGGGGGGATGGGTCATGGGTGGAGAATGGATTTGAAAAGGGGGGACTGGGATATGCCCTCCAAGAGGGGCAGAGGGGAGGGACTGACTGGGGGCAAGGCTCTTAGCAGGACAGCTGGTGACCAAAGAACCAGACTCCCACCTGATGCCTCCTCTCTCTGACCTGGCTAGTGATTGACGGCCCCCAGGACCTCCGCGTGGTGGCTGTGACACCAACCACACTGGAGCTCAACTGGCTGCGCCCCCAGGCTGAAGTGGACCGGTTTGTGGTGTCCTACGTCAGTGCTGGCAACCAGAGGGTGCGGCTGGAAGTGCCCTCTGAGGCAGACGGGACGCTGCTGACTGGCCTGATGCCAGGTGTAGAATATGTGGTGACCGTCACTGCCGAGCGGGGCCGGGCAGTAAGCTACCCAGCTTCCATCAGGGCCAACACAGGTATGGCTGGCCAAGGGCTGGGGAAGTTTCCGAGCCTAAGAGCCACTTCCTTGGGAAGTCGCGTGCCGGGCTCACGGGCTCCTCTGAATGCACTGCACGGGGTGTGTGGCAGTCCCAAAGCACCTGCTGGGGACCCTCCTCTGTACCAGGGGCTCTGAGGAGACGGAGTGCTCAGGTGCTTGGAGTCCTGTAGGAAGGCGGTGGGTTGGAGTTTGGGAAGAGCCGCCTCATGGAGAGAAACAGTAAATAAAAGATGCTGTCCGGCCCAACCACATAGGGGTGGTTCTGATCTGAACTT
This sequence comes from Moschus berezovskii, assembly GCF_049115385.1. Classification (NCBI taxonomy): domain Eukaryota; kingdom Metazoa; phylum Chordata; class Mammalia; order Artiodactyla; family Moschidae; genus Moschus; species Moschus berezovskii. The sequence continues at coordinate 38,654,884 of NC_142482.1, forward strand.
GGGCACAGGGACCTCCCCCCCCCCCCGCCCCACCCTCTGTGCTCCATCTCAGTGGTCAGGTCTCCTGGGACTGGAGCTGGGGAGGTTAGAGATCAAGGTGCCTGTTGACTTTAGAATCGGGGTTTGGGGGAGTTAGGTCTCAGCAGTAATTTTCCACTCACCCGCCAAGTCTCTTAACAGATGCCTGGATCTTTCTTTCCCTTTCCTGTGACAGAGGGACGCCCACCTCGCTGTTGCTCGCGTTCTCTCCTCCCACGCCCCTTTCTCTCCTTCAGACGCAGGGCCCCACCCGCTCGCTCGTTTCTTCTTTCTAGGGCACCAACAGTGGCGGGCTTGGAGGGCGAAGCGGGAGGGCGTCCTGGGGCACTAACTTCTCTCGGTTCTCTTTGCAGGTGGGGCTGGGGCCCAGGGAAGAGGCCTCGGGCTCGGGTGGGAGGGACTCGGGCGGGGCTGCCGTGGGGGGAGTGCAGGGGTTGGTGGTGGGGGGCGCTGCCACTGACCGGCTCTCTCCTCCCCCTTTTTCCGCCCCGGCAGCACCAGGCCACTACAGTTACCCGGAGGCGCACCCCCCAGCCCCGGCCCCCCAGCCCCGGCCCCGGCCGGGCCCAGCCCCGCGGCCCCCGCGGCCCGCGCGCCCGGCGCCGCCCCCTCGGCCCTCGCGGCCCGCCGAGCAGGGGGAGGCGGAGTCCCCGCCGCGGCCGAGCCCGCCCCAGCCCCCTCGGCGGGCGTGGGGCAACCTGACTGCCGAGCTGGGCCGCTTCCGCGGCACGGTGCCGGACCTGGAGCGTCACCTGCGGGCTCACGGCTACCCGCTGCGAGCCAACCAGACCTACACGTCGGTGGCGCACCACATCCACGAGTACTTGCAGAGGCGTCGCTCCCCCGCACCCCCGCCCGGCCGCCCCCACCCCACCGCCAGCCCCGACTCGGGCACCTGGAAGCGGGACTCCAACCAGGGCATCTACGGCCTCTCGCCCGAAGGCGTCGACCGGGTGGCGGCGCCCCGCCACCCCAAGCCCGAGGTGCTGGGCACTTCCGCCGACGGCGCGCTCCTCGTGTCGCTCGACGGGCTCCGCGGCCACTTCGAGCGCGTGGTGCTGCGCTGGCGGCCGCAGCCGCCCGCGGAGGGGCCCGCCGGGGAGCTGACCGTGCCGGGCACCGCGCGCACCGTCAGTCTGCCCGATCTCAAGCCCGGCACCACCTACCACGTGGAGGTCCACGGGGTGCGGGCAGGGCAGACCTCCAAGTCCTACGCCTTCATCACCACCACAGGTAGCGTGGGTGGGGCCGCGCGACCCCCCCACCCCCTGCGCAGTCTCACCTGCCGTCGGAGTCTATGAGTGCCTCCCACTGCCTCACTGCTCAGGCTGCGACTCCCCCACCTGTGCCCTTCTGCCTTCCAGCCCTCCCTGGTTCAGGCTCCCGGGGATCCCCACACCTTCCTGTGTCCCTGGAAACCCCCTCCACCCTCAGGGTCCTGGTGGATACCCGAGGCCAAGGAGACCTGGTCTTTGGAATTGTCTAATTTTCACTTGGGTTCCTAGGACACTTCTGCCAGGAATCCTGTCCTAGGCAATAGAAGGGTCATTTGATGGGAGGGACAGTGTCTGCAAAGATTCTCTGGAGCAGTTTGGGTGGGGTAGGGAGTGAAACCAGTGGTTTCCCACTCTGACTCACTGTGGTGAGGGTAGCTGACAACTGTGGTCAGTGGTTACTATTTTCCACACTTTGGCCCTAACCTCAAAGGGACACATCGGAACTGCTTGAGGGTGGCCTTGAAACCGTTAGGCAGCATGGGTAGGTGAGAGGTGAAGCCAGTGCTTCTTGTGCTGCCTTTCCAGACCTCCTGGCTCAGTTCACGCTTGTCTCTCCCACAGGAACGGTGTCCTGGCTCAGGGAGGGGGCGCCCTGTGGCTGTGGGGGGAGGGGTTATGGACCTCTTCTTCCCCCATAGGGCCCAGATGTCACCGGAGCTGGATGTCCACTCCTCTTTCTCTTCTGACTGCCCACTGTCTCTTGAGTCTTCCTTCCTTAACACCACCATCTTCTCCTTTCTTCCAGGCTTCTCACTGCAGCACTAAGGGAGGCCAGGACCACCACCCAGTGGGGAGGGTTTCCCATGGGGAGGGAGCTAGGAGCCTTGTGGGAGGAGGGATGGCAAACTTAGTTCTATTTACGACCTGCAGGCCCATCTGTGCAGGGCTATAGTGGATGTTTGGGACGATGAGGCGGCCCAGGGGGTGATCCAGGAGCAGCAAAGGGAAAGTCTGAAGACTCTTAGAGGCCAGAGAGCAGAACCTGGGGACTGCGGTCTCCTTTCTGGCTCTCATACTCGACTCTCCTGTTTTTCTCACCCTGCCTCTTCCCAGGGTCCTCCCCCTCAGGCCTCTTGGGGGCCACTGATGAGCCTCCTCCCTCAGGCCCTTCGACGACTCAAGGGGCTCAGGCCCCCGTCCTGCAGCAGCGCCCCCAGGAGCTGGCCGAGTTGAGGGTGCTGGGCAAAGACAAGACAGGGCACCTCCGAGTGGCCTGGACCGCCCAGCCTGACACCTTTACCCACTTCCAGCTGCGCCTACGGGTGCCCGAAGGGCCAGGGGCCCATGAGGAGCTACTGCCAGGGGATGTCCGTCAGGCTCTGGTGCCCTCACCCCCTCCTGAATCCCCCTACGAGCTGTCCCTTCGTGGGATCCCTCCCGGCGGCGAGCCTTCTGCCCCTCTCATCTACCAAGGCATTATGGGTATATCCTAGACTCTGCTCACGTCCAGTGTCCTGAGGCTGGGGTGGGGACTGGGCCATTAGGACTTCAGGGGTGGGGTGAAGACCAAAGGGCGGGACCAGTGTTTGGGTAGAGGCGGTAGGAGAAACAAGGAGAGAAAGGGAGTTGAGAGGCAAGAGGGATGGGGAAGGTCTTAGTACAATGAAAGAGTTGATCGGAGAGGGGAGTCCTTTCAGATTAGTAGATAAGAGGAGAAAAGTCAAAGCATGGGACAGAGATTCAGGGAGAGAGACTGTTGGCCCCTGGCTCTCCGCTGGCAGCTTTCTTTGTGTAGAAGTGTCCCGCCCCCACTTCCTGGTCACTCCTCTGCCCCTCTCCGCCCCCTGCATCTCTCAGGGTGGGTGTGGGAAAGCCGCTGGCCCCAAGGATACTGATCCTCAGCCCCCTCCTCCCTTTCCCTTCTCTGAATCCCCTGCCATCCTCTCACTGGACAAACTAGGACACCTTGTCCCCCTACCCTGCAAGCCCGGTCTGCAGCGCCCCATGGTCCCATCAGCCAGTTCCCGCTAGGGGTGGAGGTTCCCTGGGGAGGGTGCTCCACGGCCATCGGGACTTCAGAGATGGGTGAGGCTTGTGGAACCCGGGCAGGACCTGGGACTCCTGGCATTTACAGTTTCTCCTGGTCCCCCTTTATGGGACTCAGGAGGCCAGCTCTCCCTGCAACTCCAGGTCTGTCACCAGGGAGAGAGTGGCAAGGGAGAGGGATGTTCAGGTGGACTAAGGCATCTCCAGGCTGCTCTGAAGCAGCAGTGGTTCCGAACTCTCAGGAAGAGCCTCAGGGGACCCGGAACTCCCTCAGAGTGTTGGTGTGTAGAGGGCCTGGGACCTTTGTTAGTGGAGAGGAAGTTATCACAGGGAAGAGCGGAAGCTCTTGCTCCGGAGAAGACACTAGGGAGAAACACCCCCCTTCTTAGAAAGGCTGGTCCCAGAGAACTGAGGGCAGGGAATGGAGGCATCAAGGGCAGGAACCATCCAGCATGGAGGAAGCCAGAGGAGAGGGACAGAGAGCAGGGACAAGACAGTGCTTGAGCCCACGTGCTTTGTTTTTGCACCCTCCCCCCCGCCCACTCCAGACAAGGATGAGGAGAAACCTGGGAAGCCCTTGGCCCCACCTCGCCTGGGCAAGCTGACAGTGACAGATGTGACATCGGACTCCCTGCTTCTGCACTGGACAGTCCCTGAGGGCGAGTTCGATTCCTTCGTCATCCAGTACAAAGACAGGGACAGGCCCCAGGTGGTGCCTGTAGAGGGGCCCCAGCGCTCAGCCCTCATCTCCAACCTGGAAGTCGGCCGCAAGTACAAATTTGTCCTGTACGGGCTCGTGGGCAAGAAGAGGCACGGCCCCCTGGTGGCTGAAGCCAAGATCTGTGAGTGACGGGTCACCCAGGCCCCTGCCCCTGCCCTTTGCACGGTCCTGATGGAGGTCTCCCCAGTGCTTTGGGAACTCACGGAAGTCTTCCTGAAGGCGGTGGTGCCTGAGCTGAATCCTAAAGGGAAAATTGTGATGGGTCAGGCAGGGAGGTTGAGGAGGGCAGTGCCAACAGAGGGATCTATGGAAAGTGAGGCAGGAGTGAAGTGGCCCTGTAAGACAATCGAAGTCTCTCCTCCAGATAGCGGGGCAGGGCACCCGGGGGCTGAGGACATTGGTCTCACTGATCTCCAGTGTCTGAGTGAGTCACTTAGGCCTCATTTGAGGACCCTAGGGGGCCTCCGAAGGGCTTTAAGTGAGAGATTGACCCGATTCAATATTTATCTTACAAATAGCTCTGAGGCTGCTGCAGAGGACAGCTGGAGAAGTGAGTTAGGAACCGGCAAGCGAGGACGCTGGCCTGGCGGGGATGGTGGCAGTGAGGCTGGGGATGGGTGGGGTGAAGGAGAGCAAGGAGGCCCAGGCACCCCATGCTTCTGGATCCGGCAGTCCCGTTCCCTGAGGCTAGGAACAGCGGATGTGAGGAACGGTGCAACAGTGCAGCAAAACTTAGTCAAACATCTTTCGAGCGTTTAAATGTCAGATGTGTTCAAGATGTTTAAGTGAATGATCACGCTTAATCCTCACAAGCAACCCTGCGAGGCATGCTCATTTCACAGATGAGGAGAAGGGCGGCACAGAGAGGGCAAGGCCGCTTGGGCAGAAAGTGAGGGGGCCATAGCGCTCTCCCGCTGCCCTCCTGGGACTGGAGAGCAGAGAACAGGCCTGAGGATGGAGCATGAGTGTCCCAGTGGGCAGAAGCCAGGGTGGGGAGGCAGGGAGAAGAGACATGGCCCCTGGGACCCTGCAGGTGGCCATCACTCATGGCATGAACAGAGGATCGGGAGTCTGCAGGGCAGCCTGAGGGGTGAACTGGGGAGAGGAATGCCAAAATGAAGGGCGCGGTCAGACATGTCAGATTCCGTAAGAGTGACTCAGGGCTGCAGAGTGTCCACAGGATTTAGCAATGGCGAGGTCACCACTGACCCTGGTGGGAGCTGCTGGTGGAGGGCGGGGCTGGGTTGGGAGGGCGATGAAGGTGAGGACATGAGTACAAGCATCTCTCTCTGGAATCTGGGCTGGAGTGGAGAGCGAAGAGGGAGGGTGGAGGCTGGAGAGCGATGCAGCTGAGTGGAGGAGTTTGCGTAAACCCTGAGGGCACAGCTGATGGAGTGAGAGTGGGAGCGGATAAAGTGGGGCCCAGAGCACAGTTGTGGGGGCTCTCCCACATGAAAAGGCTCCAAGGACCAAGCGTACCTCTCTTGGAGAGGAAGTCAGCTAGTCGTTAGGTCTGGAAGCAGTGGAGGCTGTCCTGGAAGACTTCCCTGGCTGTGGAGATGCGGAAGGGGCTCACTGCACTTCCTTCTCTCTGAAGCCCCTCTCCAGGCTTTGGAATAAGTGAGGGCCACACTAGTCCATACAGCAGGGTTCCCTGGTGACTCAGCGGTAAAGAATCTCCCTACCAATGCAGGAGGTTCAGGTTTGATTCCTGGGTTGGGAAGATCCCCTGGAGGAAGGCATGGCAACCCACTCCAGTATTCTTGCCTGGAGAATTCCATGGACAGGGGAGCCTGGCGGGCTACAGTCCATGGGGTGGCAAAGAGTCAGACACGACTTAGCAACTAAACAACAACAGTTAAGACAGTGCTTTCATGCCACGTCAAATGAGCCGCCTGTTCTTTTAAGTGGGCATGGGGACGGGGGAGCCTGGTGGGCTGCCGTCTATGGGGTCGCACAGAGTCAGACATTACTGAAGCGACTTTGCAGCAGCAGCAGCAGCCGCTTGCCAGGGTGCACCGCTTGGCAAGCAGAGTCTGGCTGGATTTCAGTCCCTCAGTGCTGCCTTCACCATGCACCTCTGTGCAGTGAACAGCCTGCACTGCCTCACGCAGCATTCCCAGGGAGGAGATGGATTTCTTCTCTTTTGACCCGTGTCCCTCCCTTCTCTCCCACCTCCTCTTCTTAGTGTCTCAGACTGATCCCAGCCCAGTGACTCTGCCCCGCCTGGGGAAGCTGTGGGTGACTGATCCCACCCCAGACTCGCTGCACCTCTCCTGGACTGTCCCTGAGGGCCAGTTTGACTCCTTCGTGGTCCAGTACAGGGACAGGGACGGCCGGCCCCAGGTGGTGCCTGTGGAAGGGCCCGAGCGCTCGGTCATTATCTCCCCACTGGACCCTGACCACAAGTACAGATTCACTCTGTTTGGGATTGCCAACAAGAAGCGGCACGGCCCCCTCACGGCCGATGGCACCACCGGTGAGTGGCAGCCTCCTAAGCCCCAAGCCTTACATGGGGGTTGACCCCTAAGGCTGACCCCTCCCAGCCTTCCACATGGCCTGCCCTCAGCCAGGAGCTGGCTGGGGCCTCCCAGCGAGATGGCTGACTCGGAATCCTGGCTTCGCTTTGGGCTCAGGGCCAGCCAGCCTCCCCCGCTCTGCTGGGCCCCTTTCATCCTGTCCATCTGCTCCCTGAGGCCCAGAAGGTGTGTCATGCTCTGGCTGTGCCAGGCTTCTCAGAGTTCAGCGCTCATGCTAATTGAGTAGAGACCCCCACAGGTGTGACAAGCCATCTAAACCCCAGGCCCCAATCCTGGGGTTCTGCCAGTTCAGCCCTGCCTGGGCCTTCTTATTTACAGCCCCAGAGAAGAAAGAGCAGCCCCGCCACCCAGAGCCCCCAGAGCAGCCCCTGCTGGGGGAGCTGAGAGTGACTGGCACCACTGCAGACTCCCTGCGCCTCTCCTGGACGGTGGCCCAGGGCTCTTTTGACTCCTTCGTGGTCCAGTACAAGGATGCCCAGGGGCGGCCCCAAGCAGTGCCCATCAGGGGTGATGAGAATGAGGTCGCCATCCCCGGCCTGGAGCCCGACCGGAAGTATAAGATGAACCTCTACGGGCTTCATGGCAGGCAGCGCGTGGGGCCCCTGTCCGTGGTGGCCACCACAGGTGAGTCAGGTCTCCCTCACCCGCCAACCCCCAGCCCTCTGAGTGGGACCTGGCCCCAGCCCCTTGACACCTCTCTCCACCTTCTCTTCCTCGGCTCCAATTCTGCAAAAGCCTCCACCATCTCCTTCCCCACATTCCAGGATTTCACATCGAGCCGCCAGCCCCTGACATCTTTCTTGGCCCTGCTTCTCCAGCTCCAAGGACAGGCCTCTTTTCCGCCATTCTGAGCACAGAAAATCATCCGTCCCTGCCAGTCTATCCTCCCGCCATGTATCCTCAGCCATTGTGTTCTTTCCTCGCGGCCTTTGCTGGCCTTCTTCTCCTGGCTGAGGCTGTGGTCTTTTCTGAGCTTCTGTTACCTGCTGCCCACACCCTCCCTCCACCGATGCTCTGTTCAGAACTGGCAAATCCAAGGGACATGAGCTCCACATTTCCCCAGCCCTCCTGACTCGCTGAGTCCCAGTCAGCTTGGAGCAGGGCAAAGGGCTTGCTTTCAGCCCCCAGCCCTGCATTCCTCCTAGGGCTCAGCCTCCCCTGTCCAGCTCATTTCCCTGACTGTGTAGCATTGTGGTTGGGAAAATGGGCTCTAGAGCCAACTGCCTGGATGTTAATCCTAGCTTTGGGATCTTGTGCAACTTAATGAGTCTCTCTGGGCCTCAACTTTCTCACCTGTCAAATGGGGATAACAAGGGTAACGGCTTCACAGAGCTACTAGAATTAAATGAGTTAATACACACATGGCACTTAGTGCCTAGCATGTCAAAACTGCTATTGAAGAGTAAGCCATCATTTCTCCCTGACCCTCTCCCTTCCCAGGATCCTCTCTTCTCTCCACCTTCCCACCTTCCCCTTCCTTGTCTGGGTTATCATTCTTGCTTACTGCTTCCTTGATCTTCAGTGCCCAAAGTGGTCCCCCATGGGCTGGGGAGTGGGTCACAGAAGGGCTGACTTGCCTTGTGCCAGTCTCCCCACCTCACAGAGCCTCAGCAGAGACCTGGCTACTGCAGACAGTGGGTGGATGCCCTCATGGCTGTGATTCCAGCCCCAACCAGGGAAGAGCACAGCTCTCCCCAGCCCCCAACCCCGTTCCCATACCCTTTCCCCTACTCTTGTCTGAAGTGGAGGAAGAGACAGGACTGCCCGGGGAGGTCTTAGCCAGATATCATTCCATTTTCTGTCCTGGTCAGTGGGGTGAGGGGAGCTGGGCAACCCTGGGGAGGGGCAGGAACTGAGAGGAAGAAATGCAAGTGGGACAAGTCCTTGCTGCCCCCTCGCTTTCCTGTGGTCAGCACAGTCCATGAACACAGTATGGAAGAATTCAGTTTTCTCTCATCCTGCCTCCTTTCTCAGACATGAGAGCCCAGCCAATGCAATTGACCAGCAGTACACGGTGGGATTTAGGGGCCTATCTCAGCACTGTCTCCATTGAGTCACTGAACAGCTAATACAAAGGCTACAGGAACCCCTGAGCCAACAGCTTGAAGAGTATACTTGCCAAATGTACTTTATGTCATGATTAATGTCACCAGCAAAGCATGTCATCTGAGGGTCTAATCTCTTCTCTAAGCCCCCCAGGAAGTCCTGGATGAGACCCCCAGTGCCACAGAGATGGAGGAGACCCCCAGCCCCACAGAACCCAGCACAGAGGCGCCGGAGCCCCCTGAGAAGCCCCTCCTGGGGGAACTGACAGTGATAGGATCCTCCCCGGATTCGCTGAGCCTCTCCTGGACCGTCCCCCAGGGCCACTTTGACTCCTTCACCATCCAGTACAGAGACGGGGACGGACAACCCAGGGTGGTGAGGGTGCCCGGGGATGAGGACAGGGTCACCATCTCGGGCCTGGAGCCAGACCACAAGTACAAGATGAACCTGTACGGCTTCCACGACCGCCAGCGCGTGGGCCCCATCTCTGTCATCGGGGTGACAAGTGAGTGGACGGTGGAAGCCCCAGGATGGGGCCTAGTGGGGAGATCATCCCCTCAGGTGATGGGGGAGTGGGGTGTGGGAGGCCCCTGTCCTTGAGGCTGAGCCATGGTGACCTTTGTGGGTCCTTCTGGGCAGAGAGGGCCTCTGTGAGCCATGCTGGTGGCGGCCCTGGTCCCCACAGCTGACCCCGGGGGCTCCAGGCATGTCTGTGAGGTGTGGACCGAGCAGGACCACCAACCTCCTTAGGCTTCTCTGAACTGACTTCAGGGCACCCAGTGGGGACCATGGCTTAGGAGGAGACCCAAGGACATCTCCCGGGGACCCTGACTCACCTTCTGTGTGTCCCTTCTTCTCAGCTGCAGAGACCCCCAGCCCCACAGAGATGGAGGAGACCCCCAGCCCCACAGAGGTGGAGGAGACGCCCAGCCCCACAGAACCCAGCACAGAGGCCCCAGAGCCCCCCGAGGAGCCCCTCCTGGGGGAGCTGATGTTGACAGGATCCTCCGCGGACTCGCTGAGCCTCTCCTGGACCGTCCCCCAGGGCCACTTCGACTCCTTCACCGTCCAGTACAAGGGCAGGGACGGGCCCCAGGTGGTGCGTGTCGGGGGCGAGGAGACTGAGGTGACCGTTGGGGGCCTGGAGCCCGGACGCAAGTACAAGATGAACCTGTACGGCCTGCACGGGGGTCGGCGCGTGGGCCCCGTGTCCACCGTGGGCATGACCGGTGAGTGAGGGCGGGGCCCTTGTCTGCTTTCCTCCCCTCAGGGGCCCCCAGCCTCCCTGTGGTGTCGCCCTCCCTTGCTGCGATGGAACCCCCTGCTTGGGGACGACCTAGAAAGAACAGTTCACTGGGGACTGGGCTACAATCAGCTGTACCGCCTTGAGCGAGTTTTCAACTCACTGTGTTTGTTTCCTCAGCCGTAAAATGGGGATAATAATGCCCACCTCACAGAACTGTTGTGAGGCTGAGCGAGTTAGCGCAGGCCTGGCTCAGAGTAAACATGCTGGCAGTGTCGGCTACTGCGATGATTGTTATTTGGCCTTACCCTGGGGTCTGCTCTGTCCCCTTTGGCTGGTTCGGCTTCTTAGAATGTGCATGAGACATTGGCCTCTTCACCAGGGCAGCTGGAAACTTCCTTTATGACTCATCCGGTGAGTGATTACAGCAAGGAAGACTGTCCCTTCCACCCAGGTACCGGGCCCCTCAGCCACCACAGAGGACCCGTCTGGGCACCCACTCTGCAGAGCCCCAGGGCCAGGCCCAGGCCCCAGACAGGCCTCTGTGACCCTCCTGCTGGTCTGCCCAGCTTGCCCAGGGACAGGGCGTCTCTTTTCTCCTTTGTTCACTGAAACAAAGACACAGGTTTTTCAAAAGCAACTTTTATTCTAAAGGGAAAGATTTTTTAAAAGCAGAGAAATATGTTTCCGGAACATGGTTTCTGTATTTCTCAAAGGGACTTGGCTGGCTTAGTGTCCAGAGTCTTTTACCCCTGATTTCTTTTCTTTCTTCAGTCAGCACAGAGTAGGGAGAGGGGAAAGCCTTGGTGGGTTACTGTCCTGCGGGCCTGAAGTAGAAAGGTGGAGGCTTGTGTCAAGCCTAGGACATACGGCCAAGGTTTCTCCTGGGGTCACCCTAGGTCCATCTGTCTGTCTGGGGCAGCCATGTTGGTCCCTGGGCACATGTGTGCATGCTAAGGTGCTTCAGTTGTGTCTGACTCTTTGCAACCCTATGGACTGTAGCCCACCAGGCCCCTCTGTCCATGGGGTTCTCCAGGCAAAAATATTGGAGTGGGTTGCCATGCCCTCCTCCAGGGGATCTTCTCCACCCAGGGATCGAACCTGCGTCTCTTATGTCACCTGCATTGGCAGGCGGGTTCTTGACCACAGCTCCACTTGGGTAGCCCGGTCCCCAGGTAAGGATGGACCATGTCAGGCAGTGACTGAGGCAGTGCGGGAGAGGACAGTTGAGTCTTGGAATCGAAGAAACCACGTTCCATTCCTGGCGTCTCAGTTCCAAGCTGTGCGGTGGAGCTCATTATCCAAGCAGGAAGGCGATGGGCAGCTGGAGCCCGCTGAGCTGACCAAGGGACTACGCCTGGCACACAGCACGTGCTGAGCCGTTGCTCGGAGAAGAACTAACGTGCAGCTTTAGAAACACTGCTAAAGTGGGAAAGGACTTCACCAAATGAAGCATGGGGACTCCAGTACTTATGGGCAGTTATCATTCCACCTTCCCCAGTTGAGCCAAAGCACCAACGATAAGGCTTGATGGTGAGGACAGTTTCTCTCTCATGGAAAGAAGTGCAGAGAGGGTGAAAACTAGCAGGAAACGGAAGCTACAGGAACAACAGAGTTGGAAGGCAAATTAAATGGAATACAATGCCTGGCCTGGCTCCTGGACCTGGAAGAAGCTCAGTACATGGTGGTCACTCCCTCCTGCCTTTCAGCTGCCTCCATCCCTGCCCTTCCCACTCAGACTTACTTCTGTCCTCCTGAGCCTTCATCACCAGCCCATTTTTACTTTTTACCTTGATTAAAAAAATTTTTTTTTGATCTAGCTGCAGGGCTTGTAGGATCTTAGGACCAGGGATTGAACCCATGCCCCCTACAGTGGAAACATCAAGCCCTAACCAAGAACCCCCAGGGGATTCCCATGCCAGCCCCGCCTCCCCCTTTTAAGCCTATTTACCTATTTTTAACTGTTCTGGGTCTTCATTGCTTCGCAGGCTTTTCTCTGGTTGTGGTGAGTGAGGGCTGCTCTCTGGTTGCTGTGCGTGGGCTTCCTATTGCAGTGGCTTCTCTTGTTGAGGAGCACGGGCTCTAGGCATGCCGGCTTCAGCAGTGGTGGCTTGAGGGCTCAGTGGTTGTGTCTCCTGGGCTCTAGACACAGGCTCCATACTTGTGGTACATAGGCCTAGTTGCTCTGCGGCATGCAGGATCCTCCTGGATCAGGGATCAGACCCGCGTCTCCTGCACTGGCAGGTGGATTCTTTACCACTGAGCCACCAGGGAAGCCCACCAGCCCATTTTGAAAGCAGGTTATATGAGTACAGAGCCTAATCTTGTCCTCCCACAGGAACATGAGAAACAGGATCTTGGGAAGCCACCCACCTAGCCACCCCTCTGCTACTTGTCTCTTGGGACCACTTTCCAGGCTGGTCCTAATCCTCTGTGTCTTCCAGACTCAGCTCACTCTGGGGCAATGGGGACCAGCAGGTCCTGAGCTCGGCCTCTCCCAGATGTGCATACCACTCATTAATTTAACAGACAGTTGTGGAGCACCCACTGGGTGCCGGGGCTGGGGACACAGCAGTGAACAAGGCAAGGCTCACATTCTGTCAGAGGAGACAGGCCCCAAATTGCACAAATATGTCTGTAGGACTGTGTGAGACAGTGACAGGAGCTGGGGAGAAAAGCAAAGCCCAGTAGGTGAGATGGTGAGTGGGTGGGAAGCAGGCTGGAGAGGGACTCGCTGAAGAAGGGCCTGCCGGAGGGAGAGGACAAGCCATGCAGGCCTCTGGGGAAGAGCCTCCGGGCAGAGGGAATGTCTGAGGACCAGCGAGGACTGTTTTGGAATGAGGAGGGTGGTGTGAGAGGTAAACATGTGGGGCCTTGGAGGGAGGTCATTGTAAGGACTTGGCTCTTTGCTCTGAGTGAGATGGAAGCCATGGCGGGAACAGGCTCTGACTAATGTGCTAACAGTGGGGAACACAGTGAAGCGGGGAGGAGGCGGGGGGATTTAGGAGACTGTGCTATAATCCAGTAAGAGCCATGTGCTTAGAGGACGTGAGTGGTAGTCGCTCAGTTGTGTCCGACTCTCTGCAACCCCATGGAAGGTTCTTCTGTCCATGGAATTCTCCAGGCAAGAATACTGGAGTAGGTTGCCATTTCCTTTTCCAACTGAGAGAGGGTGGTGGTGTACTTACGGAGTAGGGGAGTCAGCTTCTGAAGGCAATGCCGACAGGACTTATTCGCAGGCCAGCCGTGGGGTGGAGGAGAGGACTCAGGGATGACTCTGACAGTGAAGCAGTGGTTTTGATGAGGTGGGAAGGCTGTGAAGGGAACAGGAGTTGGGGGCGGGGGGAAGCCCCTGAGCTCGGCTTTGGACTGGAATTTGGGATCAGTTAGGCACCCAAGGAAGATGCTGAGCACACCCAAGTCTGGGGGTCAGCTGGGAGGTCTGGCTGGAGGACTTGGAGCCAGAGATGGGCAGACGGACCTTCAGCCACTTTCCCAGGGTCTCGGTGGTGGCTGACACCCCTCCCCACCAAGCACAGCCCCAGATTCTGGCAGGCACTTAGTGAAGGCTTGTCAGCCAGACAGATGTTGCCAATCAGTGTAGTCTTACATCAGAACCACCCCGTGGGCACCAGCAACGCAGATAATTACTACCATGGGGCAGACGGGCTTTTCCTGACAGCCTCCCCCATTTCTGTCTTAGCTCCACAAGCAGAAGAGACCCCTCTGGCCACCGAGCCCCCCAAGGAACCGCGCCTTGGGGAGCTGACAGTGACAGATGTGACCCCCAACTCCGTGGGCCTCGCGTGGACAGTCCCTGAGGGCCAGTTTGACTCTTTCGTGGTCCAGTACAAGGACAGGGACGGGCAGCCCCACGTGGTCCCTGTGGCCGCAGACCAGCGAGAGGCCACTGTCTCCGGGCTGGAGCCTGAGCGCAAATACAGGATGAACGTGTACGGGCTACATGGTGGGCAGCGCGTGGGCCCTCTCTCCGTGGTGGCCCTGACCGGTGAGTGAGGGCGGGTCAAGGCAGTCCCCATCCCTGGTCACCCGGGACCACCCCACCTCCCCAGCCTCTCGCTCAGATCCCCCGCAGTCACAGGCATGTGGTCTGTTCCCTGACCCCGGGGATCCTCTTGAGAGCTGGAATCTTCCCTGTCTTCCAGTCTCTATCTCCACTCCGCCTCCTCCCCCAGGCAGGGTTGTCTTCCTCCCCTCGACCAGGTCCAGCCAGACGCTATCTCTCTGATCATCCGCAGCTGTTTCCTCCCCTCTCTTCACAACCCTGCTGTGACTTGGACTGGCTACCACCTCCCCCTGCTGCCCTTTTTCACTGGGGTTAAACAACACACATCCCTCGAATCTTTTCTCAGAGGCCCTCGGCCCCGCTGGCCTGAGCTGTGTTCCCTTCTGGAGTCTCCCAGAGTCTTCCTTCCTCGGGGAGATGGCCCTTGCTCTCTGCTCCCGGCGACTCCCGCTCCTCATGCCTTCTAGGGACAGGCCACCACCAATTCTGTGCTGTGGTGTCTATGAAACCAGTGAACCCCTTTCAGAGCAATGTCTTAAAATCTATAAAGTAAAATGCATAGGGTTTTACCATACCATATCGATTCTATTGATATCCAATTATCAAAGGTATTTTAAAACTCGAATTTATGATTTAGTAATATGGAAACTTCACTATTAGTTCATTAAATAGCAAGAACCTTGTGGCCTGTTTAATAACCTATTAGAAGCAGTGAGGAGTGTAAAGAGTGTTTTGAAATTTCTGCAGTAATTCTAAGCTGATGTGACAGCATCTGTGATTCCTGTTGGTGACAGTCACGAGCACTGCTAGTACCACCGTGTTGGGTTCCTATATGCATCATTGAAGGCAATGCCAGTGAAAATAGAGATGTAACTGCTCCCTGTCTCAGATCAACCCCCCCTGGAGGCCCTTGGAGCCCAGGAGCCCTTCAAGGGGGGAGTTCTCCCGCCAGAGATCTCAGCCATGTTCTCTGTCTCCCTGGATCCTAGCTCCCGTCCCCCCAGCACCAGTCACAGACCTCCCCATGGAGCCACGCCTGGGGGAGCTGACGGTGACGGACGTGACCCCGGACTCCGTGGGCCTCTCCTGGACCGTCCCCGAGGGCGAATTCGACTCCTTCGTGGTCCAGTACAAGGACAGGGACGGGCAGCCCCACGTGGTGCCTGTGGCCGCCGACCAGCGCGAGGTCACCGTCCCCGGCCTGGAGCCCAGTAGGAAATACAAGTTCCTGCTCTTTGGGATCCAAGATGGGAAACGCGGCAGCCCAGTCTCTGTGGAGGCAAAGACAGGTGAGGCAGACCCCCACAACGCTGAGGTCCCAGCCCCGCCATCCTTCTTCCCGCTGCCTGAGCACCTCTCCTTTCCAAGTGTCTCCCTTTCATCCCCCGCTTCCTTTTTATTTGAGAAGCCTGGCTGCCTTCTCCGTTCCCAGTCAAGTGGGAACCAAGAAAATGGAGTGGGTTCCTGGATCAGTTCCCTCTGCTGACTTTCATCTCTTCTCGTAATTCCTACTTTCATTCAGTGGGGGAGGCTCCTCCAGGACCCTTCCTGGAAGGTGGAAGCACAAGCCACAGCAGGCCTGGGAAGCAAGGGCGGGAGGCCAGAACTGTTCCACATCCAAGTCTCAGCCTTGTGTAGCCATCACCTCCCGAGAGAGAGCTTTCCACTGACCCTCACCCTGTTTCCCGCCCTACCGGCCCAGGCACGCTAGGTCCCGTATCTGCCTCTCCAGAGGGACCACTTTCCTCCCCTGCCCTCTTCCTGGAGCCTCAGAAACAAGGACCAGAAGAGCCCGACTGGCTGCCCAGTCCGGCCCAGTCGGGCCCAGCCCAGCTATGCCCCTTTCCTGGATTTTGATCCAGGCCCTCCCCTGCCCCTGGGGGTTCCCAGTTGCCAGAGAACTCTCACAATAACAATGCCGTCAGCGTCCTTGCTGTCCAGGAAGGCAGAAGGCCAGCTCCTTCTCAGGCCCCGGGGTTGGCTTCTTGGGCAAACACCAGATCCTTCTTCTGTCTGAGCATCCTTCTTCTCCTTGTACCCCTCCTCACACAAAAGCAGTCCCAACTCCTCCACCAGGTCCTATGAGGGTCACCGTCGTCATAATATCCTACCTCCCCACCAGCTGTCTGCCCCCAGGGACCTGTACCCGCTCTGATATCCCCAGGACCCTTGGATTTTCCCAAAGAACAGTCAAATCACAAACAGTGGATTCCTTGGTCAAAGGAAATAAGCAGATGAAGCCTGTGATAAGCTGCACCCTGCCAAGTAAATGGTCTCTATCAGGGGGCTAGAGTCTGGATAACAAGTGGAATAAGATAAATAGGAAACTAGGGAATCGCCTCTCCCAGGACAGAAGGCTGCTCTTTGCACTGGTTAATGGACAGAGGCATGGCCAGATGAGGATGCTGGCAGGCATGGGATGGTGATGGAAATATCTGGGGGAAGCACTGATCATTTGGGCAGTTCTAGATTTTTCCATCTCCAGAGGGAGGCAGTCAAGGAGTCATTTTGGAAAAAAAATAAACTCAAGAAACTTTCCTCTCTGTCAGTTGGCCGAGGTGACGCCAGCCCAGGAGCCCCACCCCGCCTTGGGGAGCTGCGGGTGACAGACCCCACCCCAGACTCACTGCGCCTCTCCTGGACGGTCCCCGAGGGCCACTTTGACTCCTTTGTGGTCCAGTTCAAGGACAGGGATGGGCCCCGCATGGTGTCCGTGGAAGGCCACGAGCGCTCGGTCACCATCAGCCCTCTGGACTCCGGCCGCAAGTACAGATTCCTAGTCTACGGCCTCCTGGGCAAGAGGCGCCATGGCCCCTTCACCGCCGAGGGCACCACAGGTGAGGGCAGCCCCTGCGGGAGTGTCCCTGATCTGGAGGGCCCCCTGGGGAGAGTCACTGTGGTCACTTGTGGCTGTCATCATGGTTGTTGTTTGGCTCTGGTTGTCTGGCTGGAATCCGGCCCAGCTCCTTGCACAAGCCCGAAGACTCAGCCCTGCAGGGCGCAGCCACAGCTCAGTCCCATCTTTAGACCTCTCAGTCCTTCCCTCAGGGTCACCCAACCTTCCAGAAACAACCATTTCCTCTCTGTGTTCCCATCTCAGAGACCCGCAGAGCTGTGGACGAGGCTGGAACAAAGCGTCCCTCAAAACCACGTCTGGGGGAGGAGCTGCAGGTGACCGGTGTGACATCAGACTCCGTGGGCCTCTCATGGACGGTCCCCGAGGGCCACTTCGACTCCTTTGTGATCCAGTACAGGGACAGAGACGGGCAACCCCAGGTGGTGCCTGTGGAGGGCAGCCGCAGGGAGGTCAGTGTCTCGGGCCTGGACCCTGCCCGCAGGTACAAGCTGCTGCTGTACGGGCTGTCCAGGGACAAGCGAGTGGGTCCCATCTCTGCCATCGCCGTGACCGGTGAGTGCTGCCGGGGGAATTCGCTGTCCCTCCTTCCCACCTGGCTCTCCTGGTCTGATGGACTCAGGATTTCTGAGCTTCCTGTGCCCCTTCTTTTGGGGGAAGAGGTCAGCTTCATAGAGGCATAATTTACATACAATAAAATTCACCCATTTTAAGAGCATAATTGAGTGAGTTTGAGCGAATGATCATGACCATTGGTCTAAGTCATGACCATTACCACAACGAAGATAGAAAACATTGACTCTACAGGTTTCCCCATGCTCCTTGGCTGTCAGTTTCCCTGATCCCAGCTTCTGGCAACAACTAATTGCTTTCTGTCGTTATAGTTTGGCCTTTTTAAGTGTTTTGTTTGACAGACTCATACAGTACATAGTTTTTTGTGTTTCTCCTGCACTTGGCATGATGCTTTTGAAGTTCATCCCTGGGTATCAGTAGCTGTTCCTTTTATTACTGATCTCTTGTCCTCACCTCCTTCCCTCCATCCATCCCCTTGGAGAGTCTTGGTGCAGTGACAGACCACTCACCCCTCTCTACCTGTCTTTCAGAACCAGCCCCCAGGGAAGAAATCGAAGCAGAGCCTGAAACCTTTAGTCCTCCAGCATCTGAGCCCGGTCTGGGGGAGGTGACTCTGGAGGAGGCCACCCCACACAGTCTGCATCTCTCCTGGACGGCAACTGAGGGAGAATTTGACTCCTTCGAAGTCCAATACACAGACGAGGATGGGCAACTCCAAGAAGTTAGTGTTGGGGGTGATCAGCATGACGTCACCATCTCTGACCTGGAATCCGACCACAGATACCTGGTGAGCCTGTACGGTTTCCACGACGGGCAGCGTGTTGGTCCTGCCCACATCGAGGCCATGACAGGTGAGCAAAAGAACTCTGCCCACTCAGCTTCCTTCCTGGGGGCCATGAGGGCCCGGAGGAAGGCCGAGTCCCCATGGACTCCGTGCCCCTCTCTCAGGTCCATTTTTCTCCATGTCTGTGTTCAGCCCCAAGAGAGGAGGAGGATGAACCTTCAGAATCTCCGTCTACCACCCAAACCCTGTCCACTGTGGTCCCCGAGCCTCCCATCAAGCCCCGCCTGGGGGAGCTGGTGGTGACAGATACCACCCCCGACTCCCTGAGCCTCTCCTGGACCGTCCCTGAGGGACAGTTCGACCACTTCCTGATCCAGTACAAGAACGGGGACGGGCAGCCCAAGGCAGTGAGGGTGCCCGGGGACGAGGACGGGGTCACCATCTCGGGCCTGGAGCCAGACCACAAGTACAAGATGAACCTGTACGGCTTCCACGACCGCCAGCGCATGGGCCCCGTGTCTGTCATCGGGGTGACCAGTGAGTGGATGGTGGGAGCCCCAGGATGGGGCCTAGTGGGGAGATCACGCCCTCAGGTGAAGGGGAAGTGGGGTGTGGGAGGCCCCTCTCCTCAAGGCTAAGCCATGGTGCCCCTTGTACACATGTGCCCCTGGGCACAGAAGGGCCTCTGTGAGCCACACTGGTGGCGGTCCTGGTCCCCACGACTGACCCCAGAGACTCCGGGCATGTCTGTGAGGTGTGGACCAAGCAGGACCACCCAGCCCCAAGGATGGGCTTCTGTGAACTGACTTCAGAGCCTGGAGTAGAAGCCAAGGCTTGGGAGGAGACCCAAGGATGTCTCCTGGGGACCCTGCCTCACCCTCTGTGTGTCCCTCCTTCTTAGCTGCAGAGGAAGAGACCCCCAGCCCCACAGAGATGGAGGAGACCCCCAGCCCCACAGAACCCAGCACAGAGGCCCTGGAGCCCCCTGAGAAGCCCTTCCTGGAGGAGCTGACAGTGACGGGATCCTCCCCAGACTCGCTGAGCCTTTCTTGGACCGTCCCCCAGGGCCACTTTGACTCCTTCACCATCCAGTACAAGAATGGGGACGGGCAGCCCAAGGTGGTGAGGGTGCCGGGGCATGACAATGAGGTCACCATCTCGGGCCTGGAGCCAGACCACAAGTACAAGATGAACCTGTACGGCTTCCACGACCGCCAGCGCGTGGGCCCCATCTCTGTCATCGGGGTGACCAGTGAGTGGACGGAGGAAACCTCAGGATGGGGCCTAGTGGGAGGCTCACCTTCTCAGGTGATGGAAAGTGGGGTGTGGGAGGCCCCTCTCCTCGAGGCTGAGCCATGGTGCCCTTCGTGCCTCCCCTGGGCTCCCTGAGGACTAGCGGGACCTCCTGGGCAGAGAAGGGCCTCTGTGAGCCATGCTGGTGGCGGTCCTGGTCCCCACGGCTGACCCCAGAGACTCCAGGCATGTCTGTGAGGTGTGGACCGAGCAGGACCACCAGCCTCCTTAGGCTTCTCTGAAATGGCCTCAGGGTCCCCAGTGGGGACCATGGCTCGAGAGGAGACCCAAGGACATCTCCCGGAGACCCTGCCTCACCCTCTGTGTATCCCTCCTTCTCAGCTGCAGAGGAAGAGACCCCCAGCCCCACAGAGATGGAGGAGACCCCCAGCCCCACAGAGGTGGAAGAGACCCCCAGCCCCACAGAACCCAGCACAGAGGCCCCGGAGCCCCCCGAGGAGCCCCTCCTGGGGGAGCTGACGGTGACAGGATCCTCCGCGAACTCGCTGAGCCTCTCCTGGACCGTCCCCCAAGGCCACTTCAACTCCTTCACTGTCCAGTACAAGGGCAGGGACGGGCCCCAGGTGGTGCGTGTCGGGGGCGAGGAGACTGAGGTGACCGTTGGGGGCCTGGAGCCCGGACGCAAGTACAAGATGAACCTGTACGGCCTGCACGGGGGGCGGCGCGTGGGCCCTGTGTCCACCGTGGGCGTGACCGGTGAGTGAGGGCGGGGCTTGGGATGAGGTCTCAGGAAAGGTCTCATAGTAGAGTCTCTCAAGTGTCTTCCGCTGAAGACCCTAAAACCCCCAAATCTCTAGTTCACTCATTATCCATTCAGCACTTCAGGACAAGTGTGATCTAGGAGCAGGAAGAGGGAGTCCCAAGGAAGTGCTTGCCCTTGAGAGGCTGTTGGGGACTGAGGCCTCCAAGCCAGTCACACATGACCTGTCTGTGGCTCTCTGCTTTGCGTGGAAACTCTGAAAAGAACTCTTTTGGGTGTTGGGATAAATGCCATGAAATAGTAAATCTCAACAAGTATTTATTATATAAAATTTCAGACATATACCCAAAGGGAAAGAATAACATAATGAATACCTATGTGTCAATCACCCGGCTTCAACCAAAAAGCACCTCTTGGGCAGTCTAGCTCATCCAGACCCCATCACTTCCCACCCTCCTCAACCGGAAAATCATCTTTCTCCTTTTTTTTTTTTAATGTATTTTATTTTTGGCAGTGGTGGGTCTGCATTGCTACATACAGGTTTTGTCTAGTTGTGGCGAGCAAGGGCTACTCGTTGTTGCGGTACAGGGGCTTCTCGTTGCAGCGGCTTCTCTTGTTGCAGAGCTCAGGCTTCAGGTGCCTGTGGGGTTCAGTAGTTATGACTGGAGGGCTCGAGAGCGCAGGCCCAGTAATTGTGACGCAAGAAGTTAGTTGCTCTGCAGCATGTGGGATCTTCCCGGAGCAGAGATCAAACCCATGTCCCCTGGGTTGACAGGCAGATTCTTAACCACTAGGAAGTCCTAGAATGTTTTCTATATTAGCAGCTTTATTGAGGTGTACTTTACATACCATAGAATTCACCTGTTTTAAGCATACAGCTTAGCAATTTTAGTGTATTAACAGAGTTGTACAACCATCATCGCTATCTATTAAAATTTTTAGAACTTTTCCACCACACTGAAATGAAATCTGGTGTCCAGACCCATTTTCACGCCTATTTCCGATCCCCACAAATCTACTTCCTGTGTCTGTAGATTTGCCTTTTCTGGACCCATCATATAACTGGAATCATACAATACCTGCTCTTTCATGTCTGACTTCTTTTACCACATTTTAGCCAGTTTTTGTGTTTGATCTGTGTTGTAGCATGTAGCAGGACTTCATTCCTTTATAGTCAAATAATATTCCATTGTATGGATACACTGCTGTAATATTTTAAAATAGTCTATGCACGCTTTACTTCATCATTACATATTTAAGTGTACTGCTCTTTTCAGAAAGACCACTTAAAAGTAACCATGACACAGTGATTGTGCCTTTAAAGCCAGATATTCGGACATTACTAGTTCCCTGATTCCCCGGTGGCTCAGACGGTAAAGAATCCGCCTGCAATGTGGAAGATCTAGGTTCGATCCCTGGGTTAGGAAGATCCCCTGGAGGAGGGCATGGCAACCTACTCCAGTATTGTTGCCTGGAGAATCCCCATGGACAGAGGAGCCTGGAGGGCTACATTACAATCCCTGGGGTCACAAAGAGTTGGAGGTGACTGAGCGGCTAAGCACACAGCTTCCTGATGGTGCCCTAGTTGTTCTTTTGCAACTTTTTGCTGGAATCAGATCCAATTAAGAAAGACAGGTTGCCATTGGGAGAACTGGGATTTTAAATAGGGTGGGCAGGAAAGGCCCTAAAGAGAAGTTGACATTTGAATGAAGCCTTAAAGGAGGTGTGAACATGAGCCATGCAGACATCTGGGGAAAGAACATTCAGGCATCGAGGCAAGAGGCCACTTGGCACATTGGATGGACAATAAGGAGGCCACAAAGAGATTGTGATGGCCACAGGCACAGCTGGATCTGAAGTTAGGCCCCCAGAGCTGGCCCACCTTCTGACCTGAACCCAGCAGAGCAGGGCCTCAGCAGTTCCTTCCAGCAGCGGGAACAATCCTGTTTGCCTCTTTCCCCAGCCCCAGAAGAGGAGCCCCCTGCTAGCCCTCCTTTGAAGCCACAGCTGGGGGAGCTGACTGTGACAGACGCCACCCCCGAATCCCTGAGCCTCTCCTGGACCATCCCTGAGGGCCAGTTTGACCACTTCCTAGTCCAATACAAGAACGGGGACGGGCAACCCAAGGCCGTGAGGGTGCCTGGGGACGAGGACCAGGTCACCATCTCGGGCCTGGAGCCAGACCACAAGTACAAGATGAACCTGTACGGCTTCCACGACCGCCAGCGTGTGGGCCCCGTCTCCACTGTCGGTTTAACTGGTGAGTGTGCAGCAGGACATGGCCCCAAGCTGGGCTCAGTTTACCGTAACTGCCAGTGCTCGTGTTTTTCTCCCACTGTTCTTGAGCCTGAGCCTCCCAAGCTTCTGGGGGTGGTTCTGTGCCAGTCTTCACTCCAAGTCTTAGTGTCACTTTAGCTGTCCGACCCTTCACACTTTGTGAGTCCTTGAAGAGGGAAGATGCCAAAGAAGTAATAGACTCATGCAGACCTGGGGCTGGCCCTCTTCTCGGCCCTTTAGAGCTGTGTGACCTGCAGAGAGTCACTCAGCCTCTCTGTGCCTCCGTTTCAGCATCCGTGCAGAAAGAATAGCCATACCTGTCTGGCAGAGTGGGCGTGGCTTGGCTCACCCACAGTGTTTGGTAACTACTGGCTCCTCCTTTTGAGGAAGAAAATTAGTTACTAAAAACCCCTGGGTGAATTCTCATAATTATTATCAATTTCACTGGGTAAAATTGTATTTGATACTGATACCTATGGATTCTATGTCAACACAGAACCCTGCTATCATGGACATTGTCACTTCAGTAGTTAACATTAGTCATGGTGGCTTAGTCGCTGAGTTGTGTCCGACTCTTGCAATCCCATAGACTGGAGCCCACCAGGCTCCTCCAGGTGAGAATACTGGAGTGGGTTGCCATTTCCTTCTCCAGAGGAAGATTCCTGACCTAGGAATCGAACCCGGTTCTCCTGCATCGCAGGCAGATTCTTACTGACCGAACTATGAGGGAAGCCCTAATATTAGTCATATGTGCAGCTAAACAAGATATTTCCTCTTCATTAATTGCTCCTTATCTTGGCTGTTGGTTGCTTTTGTTAAGTTCCTTTATAGCTATTACCTGCAACATGCTTAAAACCTGGTTCCCAAACACAAGGGAGATATGAAACACGATTTTATAATTCAGCTATTAAGCCAGAATAAAACTCTATGCCGAAAAGGAAGGACAGAAAAAATCTGTGGGTGTGATGGGTCGTCCCTGCCATAAACTGGCAAGAGAATTAATACGAGGTCCCCAAGCAACCCAACTGCAAAGATGATCTGATTTCCCGTGGTCTCATCTCTGCTGTCAACTGTGGAATCTAAATTAGATTCTCAAGTGCTCAGAAAAGCCTTCTAAACCAGAGGAGGTATTAAAGGAACATACCTAGGAACCTGAGTGCAGGCGCCTCCTGATGTGATGTGTCTGTTAGATGTGGTGCTGTTACAGAGCGTGAGTCCTGGCCCACTGAGTGAATTCGCTAGCAGCTCCTGCAGGTTCCGTGCTGCACGTGCTGAGGTCAGCAGCATCCCACCATACCATCTTGGCATCTCCATAGTGTGTGCCCTGCCCCTGGAAGCTGAACATTTAAACTAGGGAAATGAAGTCTTAACCCTGGGGCACAGGCATCCCAGCTTCAGGGCCCTGGTGTATCTCGGAGAACTCCCAGAATCCATCCTGTTAGGAGGGAGCTCAGGAAGCATGTCACCATTCTCTTTGTCTCCTGATCCAGCCTCAGAAAAAGACCAAGAAATGACCCCAGCCCCAACAGACCTGCCCTCTGCAGCTCCTGAGCCTCCCGTCAAGCCCCGACTTGGGGAGCTGGCAGTGACAGATGCCACCCCCGACTCCCTGAGCCTCTCCTGGACCATTCCCGAGGGCCAGTTCGACCACTTCCTGATCCAGTATAAAAACGGGGACGGGCAGCCCAAGGCGGTGAGGGTGCCCGGGGACGAGGACGAGGTCACCATCTCGGGCCTGGAGCGAGACCACAAGTACAAGATGAACCTGTACGGCTTCCACGACCGCCAGCGTGTGGGCCCCGTGTCTGTCATCGGGGTGACCAGTGAGTGGATGGTGGAAGCCCCAGGATGGGGCCTAGTGGGGAGATCACGCCCTCAGGTGAAGGGGAAGTGGGGTGTGGGAGGTCCCTCTCCTTGAGGCTGAGCCATGGTGACCTTTGTGGGTCCTCCTGGGCAGAGAGGGCCTTTGTGAGCCATGCTGGTGGTGGCTCTGGTCCCCACAGCTGACTCCGGGGGCTCCGGACATGTCTGTGAGGTGTGGACCAAGCAGGACCACCCAACCCCAAGGACCGGTTCCTCTGAACTGACTTCAGGGCCCAGAATCAAAGCCAAGGCTTGGGAGGAGACCCAAGGATGTCTCCTGGGGACCCTGACTCACCCTCTGTGTGTCCCTTCTTCTCAGCTGCAGAGGAAGAGACCCCCAGCCCCACAGAGATGGAGGAGACCCCCAGCCCCACAGAGGTGGAGGAGACCCCCAGACCCACAGAGGTGGAGGAGACCCCCAGCCCCACAGAGATGGAGGAGACCCCCAGCCCCACAGAACCCAGCACAGAGGCCCCGGAGCCCCCTGAGGAGCCCCTCCTGGGGGAGCTGACGGTGACAGGATCCTCCCCAGACTCGCTGAGACTCTCCTGGACCGTCCCCCAAGGCCACTTCAACTCCTTCACCGTCCAGTACAAGGGCAGGGACGGGCCCCAGGTGATGCGTGTCGGGGGCGAGGAGACCAAGGTGACCGTTGGGGGCCTGGAGCCCGGACGCAAGTACAAGATGAACCTGTACGGCCTGCACGGGGGGCGGCGCGTGGGCCCCGTGTCCACCGTGGGCATGACCGGTGAGTGAGGGCGGGGCTCAGGGATTTCCAGGGTGGAAATACCTTTTCCTCATGGGTGACCTGGTTAGCTGTTCCGTTGTTTCACCAGACCGTGAGCCCCTTTTATGCCCTTCCTCATGGCCCTGGGCCGTGACCCGTGTGTCGTGGTCTGGCCTTTGTCAATCCACAGCCTCATTGTCCACAGTAGCATGACCTCCTCTGATGATCAGTCACTGGCTGCCTCGAAGGGTGAAATGTGTCAGGCTCAGACCAAGCTTGATTTTACTAGGATTTTCTTTTCTTTCCATCTTAATCACAAATCACAGCATTCTTTGTTACAACAAGAAAAAAAAAAGAATGAAAGAAACAACCCAACATCCAACCACACTGAGATGATTAAGTAATTAGACAACAATCTGTCAAATGACCTATTATGGCGTCATTGAAATGTTTACACATAAGACAATTACTTTATACTTTACAATGAAATAAGAGTTTACAGTGTTTGTAAGGAGGCTAATCAAAACCACTTGAAAATAACTTGCACAGTAAGACAACTGGAAGGAAACATCCCACGGGATGCATAATTTGTGGGACACAATAGAATATTTTGTGCTTTTTTTCCCATTTTGTTCCATTCTGTGTCATTTACATTTTTTTAAGTGACAAGCAGTTTTTCTTTTATACTCAGGAAATTTTTTTTCAATACATCATCTCCTCTTTTGTATTCCTTCCATCTTTTCCGCTCATCATTCTAGCAATTTATTTCATTGATGATTATGAAAAGGTTACAATTTCTAGTCTCTAAGAAATGAGGGGAAAAAAATCCCCAAGGTGAATTAAATTCCCCACTTGTAGTCAGGGTGGCTTTTCTAAGTCACTGTCACCCAGAGTCTTATGCCTGGTGACAATATGTCACCAGGGTTCCTCTGCACGTGGGAGAACCCAGCTCCTTAGAGTCAATCTTTTGTAGGGTGAGTCAACTGTCTCTGTGAGGTTCACTCTCCCCTCCTGAAGACACTTTGGACAGAGGGTCCCCTATCCTGCAAATCGCAAGCATTTGCAAAAAGCACACAGGGACCCATGTCCCTACTCCACATCCACCACCGGACTACTAATTTTTATAATCCAGAGTTTCTTTTTAAGTCTGTATTTTTCTGTGAAAAACATATAGCAACATGGTGGAAAGTTTGGAAAGTAGGGGAAAAAATCTCTCATCAGACCACTTTCTGACCCAAGAACCACTTCACAATGTGTGTAACACCCTCTCTTTCTGTGTTTTCCATGCCTGCATGTTTTCAGGTTGCAGAGTGTTCCTGTAATTCTTGGCTCTTAACTTTTTTTGTACCTAAGTTACACTGAGAGCTTTTATCCTGTGGCTACACAACCGTCATTAATCATCAGTTTAATGGTCATTTGATGCTTCATGGTGAAAGTGCTGTAACAAAATTAATCTTCTTCTGTGGTTCCTTTGGAGTCCTGACACATCTTGCTGTCATGAATAATCCCAAAATGAACTCCCGTGATACAACTTTTCCTGCTTTTTAATAATTTTCTTAGGATAACTGCCCAGAAATGAGATTATTGGTTCAAAGGAAATGAGCAGTATTTTGGCTCCCGACATGCATGTCCAAATTGCCCTTCTGAAGGTTCATGGTGCCTGCCAGCCAGTTTGTGACGGGGTCGGGTGTGTCTCGGTCTCCCCTGCATGGAGTCACCGGATGCTGCACCCAGAGGCCGTATGAGCCTCCAGGCCTGCAGCTTGAGGAGTGTTTCGCTGGATGTTTCGCTGGTTGTCTGTTGATATCAGCAGATGTCAAAGCAAGTCGCCATCTAAGCCTCTGCCCCCAATCTCTTTTCTCAGACCCTCAGGAGGTTGTGGAAGAGACCCTCAGCCCCACGGAGCCCAGCACAGAGGCCCCAGAGTCCCCTGAGGAGCCCCTCCTGGGGGAGCTGACGGTGACAGGATCCTCCCCGGACTCGCTGAGCCTCTCCTGGACCATCCCCCAGGGCCACTTTGACTCCTTCACTATCCAGTACAAGGGCAGGGACGGGCCCCAGGTGGTGCGTGTTGGGGGCAAAGAGACTGAGGTGACTGTTGAGGGCCTGGAACCTGGACGCAAGTACAAGATGAACCTGTACGGCCTGCACGGGGGGCGGCGCGTGGGCCCCGTGTCCACCGTGGGCATGACCGGTGAGCGAGGGCGGGGCGTGATCGATGAGTGAAGTGGGGAGCGTGGGGTGCAGGATGGGGAGGACAGGTCCTGGAAGAGTTTCCCTTAATTCCTATCTTAATGAAAATATAAATATTCTCAGCATCATGTCTTTTCCAGAACATCAGATGGTCAAGGCTTCTTGTTAAAAGGCAGATTCAGATTTGGCAGGTTTGGGCTGGGGCTGGACACGCAGGATTTCTAAAGTCCTTCCTGAGGCTGATGCTGCTGGTCCAGGGACCACACTCTGCTAAAGCTCCTCACAAAGCAACTGGACACTTCCTTAGGTTCCATCAGACAGAGTCATGCTTGCTTGCCTGAGTCCTCACAGGAGCTCAGGCGAGCTCGGCCTCTATGTAGTTGACTGGAGGCTGTGGAGGAAGGCAGGAGTGTGCTCAGAATTTAGTGTCTTGACTGAAACGCCCCCTAGCCGCATGGTTTGGGTGTTAACAGACTTTTGACACCAGTGGTTCAAGAAAGATGTGGGTGGCCTGAGCCAAGCCATGAGGAAGTTCATTGAGATAAACCTTGAACGTGGCAGAGAAACCAGTTCTTATCCTCCGGGGCTCACAGACAGGCTGTGGACCAGCAAAGGGGGATGTGTAGGTGACGGGAAGCCCCGCGGCCAGGCCAAAACTGGGCAGTGAGGCCAACACCAGCCTGCCTGCCCACGGGTGTCCGCGGGTTCCCACGGGACAGCTGAGACTTGACAACCGGCAGGCATTATTACCTTGGCCACCTCATGTGACGAGTTGACTCACTGGAAAAGAGTCTGATGTTGGGAGGGATTGGGGTTGGGAGGAGACGGGGACGACAGAGAATGAGATGGCTGGATGGCATCACCAATTCTATGGACATGAGTTTGAGTGAACTCTGGGAGTTGGTTATGGACAGGGAGGCCTGGCATGCTGTGATTCATGGGGTCGCAAAGAGTCGGACACGACTGAGCGACTGAACTGAACTGAACTGAGGTGTTATCTTGGTGATACTTACAGACAGGATGAAGGGTCTCAGTCGGTACTAAGAACATCATGGCACAAGAGAGGATTTTGTACAAAATTCTCGGAGTGGGAGAGAGAATCTTGAGATAGGGGTAGAGAGGTTGGGACTGCTCAGGAAGCCAGAAATTTCTCTCCCAGAATAGAGAGGACTGCTGCACAGTTTTATGCCAAGTCTGAGACCTTCAGATGTGCTTTTAAAGGCTCATTCTGGCTCCCTGTGAAGAACAGGTGGAGGAGGGAGGCAGAGAGACTCATAGGGAGGTGGTAACCCAGGTGACAGGTAAGGGCATCCCAGACAAGGGTGGCGGGGCCGCAGGTGTGGGGAGTGAGGAGATGCAGGAGGAACTCCAGAGAGAGAATCTGAGTCTTATGGCAGCTGGTGCGTGCATGCTAAGTCACTTCAGTCGTGTCTGACTTTTTGTGACCCCATGGATTGTAGCCCACCAGGCTTTTCTGTCCATGGGATTCTCTAGGCAAGAATACTGGAGTGGGTTGCCATACCTCCTCCAGGGAATCTTCCTGACCCAGGGATTGAACCTGCATCTCTTAGTCTCCTGCGCTGGCAGGCGGGTTCTTTACCACTAGCGCCACCTGGGAAGACAGCAGATGGCAACAGGCATGGATCCAAGAAGACTCCAGGTTTCCGATTAGAGAAGGGGGATGGGGCTTCTGAGCTGCTTGGGGGCCAAGACATGAGCCAGAAGGAGTTAAGATGCCGTGAGACCACAGTGGAGGAAGGCCCAGAGCACAGTGGCCATGTGGGCCTGCGTGTGAGGAAGGGTGCTGGCAGGCAGGGGTGAGAGCAGGCCGGATGAGGCTAAGGCGCCAGGAAGGCCAACAGTAAAGGGACCAGAAAGAAAGAGGGACGAGAAAGAGGAGTCAGAGCGCCTGTGGACAGACATGTCCTGTACCTTATTATTTTATTTTTGTAATACACCCCTTTGTATGCTGAACTGAGGACTGAGGAGACCTCACCTGTCCTGACTGTCTCTGCAGCTCCGGACCACGACACCATGACCACCCACACCCCGTCGACCGCGGTCCCCGAGGCTCCCATCAAGCCCCGCCTGGGGGAGGTGACCGTGACGGATGCCACCCCCGACTCTCTGAGCCTCTCCTGGACCGTCCCCGAGGGCGAGTTCGACCACTTCCTGATCCAGTACAAGAACGGGGACGGGCAGCCCAAGGCAGTGAGGGTGCCCGGGGACGAGGACGGGGTCACCATCTCGGGCCTGGAGCCAGACCACAAGTACAAGATGAACCTGTACGGCTTCCACGACCGCCAGCGCGTGGGCCCCATCTCTGTCATCGGGGTGACCGGTGAGTGGATGGTGGAAGCCCCAGGATGGGGCCTAGTGGGAGGCTCACCTTCTCAGGTGATGGAAAGTGGGGTGTGGGAGGCCCCTCTCCTCGAGGCTGAGCTATGGTGCCCTTTGTGCCTCCCCTGGCTTCCCTGAGGACTAGCGGGTCCTCCTGGGCAGAGAAGGGCCTCTGTGAGCCATGCTGGTGGCAGTCCTGGTCCCCACGACTGACCCCAGAGACTCCAGGCATATCTGTGAGGTGTGGACCGAGCAGGACCACCAGCCTCCTTAGGCTCCTCTGAACTGACCTCAGGGTCCCCAGTGGGGAGGAGACCCAAGGACATCTCCCGGGGACCCTGACTCACCCTCTGTGTATCCCTCCTTCTCAGCTGCAGAGGAAGAGACCCCCAGCCCCACAGAGATGGAGGAGACCCCCAGCCCCACAGAGGTGGAGGAGACCCCCAGCCCCACAGAACCCAGCACAGAGGCCCCGGAGCCCCCCGAGGAGCCCCTCCTGGGGGAGCTGACGGTGACAGGATCCTCCCCGGACTCGCTGAGCCTCTCCTGGACCGTCCCCCAGGGCCACTTCGACTCCTTCACTGTCCAGTACAAGGGCACGGACGGGCCCCAGGTGGTGCGTGTCGGGGGCGAGGAGACTGAGGTGACCGTTGGGGGCCTGGAGCCCGGTCGCAAGTACAAGATGAACCTGTACGGCCTGCATGGGGGGCGGCGCGTGGGCCCCGTGTCCACCGTGGGCGTGACCGGTGAGTAGGAGAGCAAGCCCCGAGCCCTAGGTTTCCCTCTGTTGCCCTCTTGTTTCCCTCTTTGGGACATCAGCGCTTCTCACAAATGGTGCCTGTTCTCTTTCGTCACGTGGTGCTGGGGATCCCACCCCATGGTTGAATTGAGTAGGACTGATGCATGGCGTGCTCAGGGTCAGCTCGGCAGGTAGCCTCTGCCCCATACGTTTCAGCTTCCTTCCTTCCTTCGTGATCTGGACCCTCAGACCTGCTCAGGTGTTCATGTGTGGCTTCCTCAGCCTCCCCGACCGAGCATTTTAGCGGCTCGGTGCACAGATGGAGAACCGGGTTCTCTAGGTTGAATCCTGCTCTGAAGGTACTCATTTTGCAAATGTTTCTTAACCTCTCTGCACTACGGACACCCACACAGCAAGGGTGCTAAGGATAAAAGCACCTACTTCAGCGGCTGTGTGAGGATTAAATGCACTATTTGTGAACTGCCTACATCAGTGCCTGGGACACATGAAGCAGTTAGAAGAGTTTGCTGCAAGTGGCCATTTCACAGCCAGGAAGCAGCCCCCTGTCCAGCCCAGGGTCCTGTCGTTGACCACAGCCTCCTCTGCTCTGTTCCAGCCTCCCTGACTACAGAGCACCCCCTGGCACCCCGCCTGGGAGAGCTGACGGTGGCAGCCGTGACCTCGGACACAGCGCGTCTCTCATGGATGGTGGAGCAGGGCCCCTTCGACTCCTTCCTGGTCCAGTACAAGGATGTGCAGGGGCAGCCCCAGGCAGTGCCCGTGGGTGGAGACCTCCGAGAGGTCACAGTTTCAAGTCTGGCCCCTGGCCGCAAGTACAAGTTCCTGCTGTTCGGACTCCGGGATGAGAAACGACACGGCCCAGTCTCTGCAGACGCGAAGACTCGTGAGTGAGGGCTGGAGGCCGCCTTTGCCCGGTAGCCACCTGACCATCCTCCGCTCCCTTGTGGAATTTCATGTTTCCATGCTCCACACCCCAGACCCCAGTTTATTTACAGGCTTCAGTGAAATCCAAGTCCTGAGTACCCGGTTACCCTCTCGTTCCCATCCTACTCCTCCTATATCCCCAGGAACACTTGTTTCCTTCCCTGGCCCCTCTTTAATCCCCTCGTCTGCCTCCCCTCTTCCTGACCTGTGACCTTGTCACCCCCTCCCAGCACCCAGACCCTAGCTCCCTGAGGAGGCTGCCCACTTCATTTCCGTCACATTCCACCACCTCTCTCTTGTCC
Organism: Moschus berezovskii; assembly: GCF_049115385.1. Lineage (NCBI taxonomy): Eukaryota > Metazoa > Chordata > Mammalia > Artiodactyla > Moschidae > Moschus > Moschus berezovskii. The sequence goes on from NC_142482.1 coordinate 38,686,374, forward strand.
AGTCCCAGACACAAAACCTGCTCCCCACCTGGGGGAGCTGACAGTGACGGACGTGACCCCAGACTCCGTGGGCCTCTCCTGGACCGTCCCCGAGGGCGAATTCGACTCCTTCGTGGTCCAGTACAAGGACAGGGACGGGCAGCCCCACGTGGTGCCTGTGGCCGCCGACCAGCGCGAGGTCACCGTCCCCGGCCTGGAGCCCAGTAGGAAATACAAGTTCCTGCTGTATGGGCTGGTAGGCAAGAAACGACTGGGCCCCATCTCCGCTGAAGGCAGCACAGGTGAGCCCTGGGTCCCCCCGCCCACGACCTTTTCCAGAGTTGTCTTTCATCTGAGCCCCCAGAGCTGGCCCCAGGGATTTCGACATGGCAATCATAACACCAAAAGCAAATATTTATTGAGTCCCTACTGAATGCCAGGCACTGTTCTAAGCATTTATTTCCTTTAATCTCTTATTGGCAATATAATAAAAAAGAACTCAGACTTTGGAGCCAAGCAGACCTGTGTTCAATTTCTGATTGCCAGCTATGTGGGCTTGGACAGGCCACTTCTTTCCCTTGAGCCTCAGTCTCCAGACCTGCATAATGGTTATGAATAATACCTACTGCTGCTGCTAAGTCACTTCAGTCGTGTCCGACTCTGTGTGACCCCATAGACGGAAGCCCACCAGGCTCCCCCATCCATGGGATTTTCTAGGCAAGAACACTGGAGTGGGTTGCCATTTCCTTCTCCAATGTGTGAAAGTGAAAAGTGAAAGTGAAGTCACTCAGTCGTGTCCGACCCTTAGCGACCCCATGGACTGCAGCCTACCAGGCTCCTCCATCCATGGGATTTTCTAGGCAAGAGTACTGGAGTGGCTTGCCATTGTGTTCACATCCTACTCCCTCCATTCCAGTTCTGTGGCAAGAGGTGGAAAATATGGGAGGGTTTGGCTGCAGAAAGACCATGGAAAAATCTGGTGTCTTGTGACCATGACTCAGCCCCTTGAGGAAGGGGTGGAGGTGGGTCACTGACCCTTAGCCCACCTCTGGGACCATGAGTCACCCTGGCCAGACAAGGATGGGGCACATGGCCAGTTGGGGCCTGGGGGTCTCAAACATAATTATCTTCCCCAAACCCTCACTGTGGAGGCTGGATACAGGCTTCTCCAACCCTCATCAGTCAGCACCCACGCCCACCTAGACAAGTCTCTTTTGTGCTCCGCTCTGCCCGTCGTCCTCTCAGCTCTGCCCGGCTTCTCCCCTGCCCCACCCAGCCACCCTGCTCTAGTGCAGTTAGTGCCGGCTGGAAGCAGGTGGCAAGGAGAGCCCAGGCTGATAGCAAGGCAGGGGGAGGTCATGGCCAGCAATGGGAGCCCAGGAGCTTGGCTGCCTGCCCAGGCCAGCTCTGACTGTTTGGGGGCGTCTCCCTGACAACCCAGACATCCTCTGGGCACCTTTCTCAGCTCTGGCCACATTCCTGGCTCTGGGGGCCAGGGGTCAGAGGAAACTGAGGCCCTTCCTGCAACCCCAGCCTGCCCTCTCTCATGAGGTGATCTTTTCTGCATTTACTGCGCCCTCATCACAGAGGGGAGGCAGTGGGGGCCAAAAGTTTGGGCAGTGGCCCCCAGAGGAGGAAACTGGGCTCCTTTGGAAAGGCAGGGCTGGGACAGCCTGTCTCCCCAGGTTGCAAGAGGACCCTCCCTCCTCCCAGAAGTTGCCAGGGCTGAGATAAAGGCAGCTCTTAATTAAGGGTTCCTCCCCTGTCCCCACTCTTCCCACAGCCCCCCTGGAGAAGGAACGGCAGCCCCCACCCCGCCTGGGGGAACTGACAGTGACGGATGAGACCCCAAACTCCCTGCGCCTCTCATGGACGGTGGCCCGGGGCCCCTTTGACTCCTTCGTGGTCCAGTACAGGGGCACAGACGGGCAGCCCCAGATGGTGCCTGTGGCCGCAGACCAGAGGGAGGTCACTGTGGAGGGCCTGGAACCTGGCAGGAAATACAAGTTTCTGCTCTATGGGCTCCTTGGAGGAAAGCGCCTGGGCCCCGCCTCTGTCCTGGGAATGACAGGTGAGCAGGAGGCCGTGCTGCTTGGTCCCTGCAAACCGGCCTGAGAGCGTGTCCTCAGGCCTCTGTGCTGCAGGTCAGGCAGGAGTGGTCAAGGTGGAGGCGCAAGGGGGCCCTGCCCAGGGCTCAGGAGGAAGAGCCTTGGAACAGTGATCGAGGGGTCTGTCAAAAGCAAAGCCAAGACAAGCAGAAAGACAAAGCCCTGGCAAGGATCCCTAACCTCCCGCCTCCCCCCCACACCCCCCACCCAGTTCCACAGCTGCCAGCTGCTCCCTATCACCCTACTGGATCATCTCTACCTCCCGGCAGCAGCGGCCTTGCCCGGATGAGGCAAACCCCCTCCCGTGGATGAGTCAGGGGCACTTTCTCAAATGGAAAATTACTGGAAAACAAGGCAGGCAAGGAGCATAGAAAGCAAGAGGAGTGACTGCACTGATGGAGTTCCTCTTCCAGGCTTCCTAATACCGCCCCCTTCCCTCCAACTCCGCATCAGCCTGGCTGGTGGGATTCGCTCTTTCAGGTCTCCTGCCAGTTCCATCCTCAGGTCTTCGCAACAGGGAGGCCCGTGTGCCCTGAGCTCAGGGAGGGACTGAGTGAGTCCTGCCTCAAGCTAAGGCTCAGGCCTCCCTGGGGGTTGGGGAGGGAGCAGGGCCCGTGCAGACTTCTAGAGTGGGGCATGCTGAGACCTCAGGGCAGAGAAGGAAAAAACCAGCAAGGGATTCAGGCAACATAGAGGTCCACAGAGAGGCCATGGGGCCACTGGGCTGATGCTCAGAGAGGCCCGGGGGTGAGGGGAGTCAGGGTCTCAGCAGGGACGCAGCAGATTCACGAGAAGGAAGATGCTAGGAGAGCCTGCGTCCCTGTCTTCTCTCCACTTGACTGCTGTGGCCAGGATGGAAAAGTGACCCCCTCAGCCTCAGCCCTGACCCCCTCCCTCTCTGGAAGGTGAGATGGAGTGGGAGGGTCCCTCTGCACCCCCCACCCCACACTCAGCTTCTCCCTGGGCTTCTCCCACACAGCCCCAGAAGAGGACACACCAGTGCCCTGGCGCCCAGCCACGGAGGCCCCCAAGCCCCCTGAAGGGCCCCGCCTAGGGGTGCTGGCAGTGAGGGACGTGTCCCCGGACTCCCTGCGCCTCTCCTGGAGCGTGGTCCAGGGCCCCTTTGACTCCTTCGTGGTCCAGTATCAGGACACAGATGGGCAGCCCCAGGCCTTGCTCGTGGGGGGCAACCAGAACAAGGTCCTCGTGTCAGGCCTGGAGCCCAGCACCTCCTACAAGTTCTTCCTCTACGGCCTCCACGAAGGGAAGCGCCTGGGGCCCGTCTCAGCTGAGGGCACCACAGGTACGGCCTGGAGAGGGACTGGTGTCCTGGCCTTGGCTGCCTCTAGTCTGGGACTGGGAAGGTGAAAGGGGGTGCCCAGAAGTGGTGCCCACGGGAAAGGAACATGAGGAGGGCGCCATGGAGGGAGGAAGGGGCGCTCCGGCAGGCCTTGGCCCTACACACGTGTTGTCATTGTGGGTCTGACCTGTCATTATGGGTGGCAGCCCCTCATCAGCCCCATTTTACAGAAAGGAAATGAGGGCCAGGAAGGGACCTGCCACAGGGCACTGAGCTGGTGTGCTTCTGTCTCCAAACCCTTTTCTCCCACCTACTCTGCAGGGCCAGTTCCCGCGGGTCAGACCCCCGGAGAGCCGGGGCCCAGGCTCTCTCACCTGTCGGTGACTGATGAGACCACGAGTTCACTGCGGCTCAACTGGGAGGCCCCACCCGAGGCCTTTGACTCCTTCCTGCTCCGCTTCGGAGTCCCATCTCCAAGCACCCTGGAACCGCAGCTACGTCCCCTGCTGCAGCGGGAGCTGACGGTGCCAGGGACACGGCGCTCAGCCGTGCTGCGGGACCTGCATCCAGGGACCCTGTACACCCTTACATTGTATGGGCTGCGCGGGCCCCACAAGGCCGACAGCATCCAGGGCACAGCCCGGACCCTCAGCCCAGGTGAGGCTCCATCCTGGGCACATAAGCTCCCTGCCCCAAAGTGGGGGTCTTGTATTTTGTAGGGTGGGACCCAGTGCCACAGCCAGAGCAGGAGTTGGTGAGTGGTGGAGAGCTTGGAATCTGCAGAGCAGCTTCCATTACTAGGTCCAGAGGAAAGGGGGGTGGTGGTGAGCATGTCTGAAGGCTCCGGGGCCCTGGGAGAAGGAGCCTCCCCACCCCATGCCCTAGTCATCATTCCTTCACACATCCCTCCCGTCAGTTCTGGAGAGCCCCCGTGACCTCCAGTTCAGCGAAATCAGGGAGACCTCAGCCAGGGTCAGCTGGACGCCCCCAACATCCAGGGTGGACGGCTTCAAAGTTTCCTACCAACTGGCCGATGGAGGTAACACCTTCAGCCTGTGTCTGTGCTTTATCCCCCTGCCCCCTGCCCACCCCGTCGTTCCTCCTTGCCTCCCTGGCCGCCCCCCAACTCCCAGCCCACTGTGTGCTTCCAGGGGAGCCCCAGAGTGTGCAGGTGGATGGCCGGACCCAGAAACTCGAGGGGCTGATTCCAGGCGCTCAGTACGAGGTGACTGTGGTCTCCGTCCGTGGCTTTGAGGAGAGTGAGCCTCTCACGGGCTTCCTGACCACAGGTGTGCAGGACTGGGACCCCGGGCAGGAAGTAGGGGAAGAAAGTAGGACACCGGTGGGGAAGAGGAGGGGAACAGGCAGTGTGGGAGGCTCCAATGGCGGATGAGGGGTACAGCGGAGTTTGGGAAGGTGACGGGTGGGGAACTCAGCAAGGACCAGCTCTGAGCGCCACCCCCCACCCCCGCCCCCGGCCCTTCTCCCAGTTCCTGATGGCCCCACCCAGCTGCGGGCACTGAACCTGACTGATGAATCCGCCCTGCTGCACTGGAAGCCCCCCCAGACCCCGGTGGATACCTATGATGTCAAGGTCACAGCCTCAGGGGGTGAGTGAGGCTGGTTGAGGCCTCTGAGGGGTACTGGTTCAGGGAGAGGGAGCAGAGGGCAAGCTGGGCTCCGGCAGGGCAGCGCTGATACCCGCCTCCTCCCAGCTCCTTCCCTCCAGGCCTCAGCCCCTGGCAGTGCTGTGGACTACCCCCTGCAGGGTCTGGTGACCCACACCAACTACACGGCAACCTTGCGTGGCCTTCGGGGCCCCAACTTCACCTCCCCAGCCAGCATCACCTTCACCACAGGTATGGTCCGTGAGATGCATGGGATGGGGGGGAAGGATCAAGAGAGCCAGGGAGGTCCTCATCTCCACCTTCTCTTCCTCCCACTCTCAGGGTTGGAGGCGCCCCAGGACTTGGAGGCCAAGGAAGTGACCCCCCGCACAGCCCTACTCACTTGGACGGCTCCCGAAGTCTCCCCAACTGGTTATCTGCTCAGCTTCAACACCCCAGGGGGACAGACCCAGGTGCCCCAAGCCCTGCTTCTTAGGCCAGCTCCCTCCCTGGGTTCTGGTCCAGAGAGGCTGCCTCTGCTTCTGGGGGTGGGTGCTGCCTCCCTATCCCCTGACCGCCCCTTGTCTGTTCCGTAGGAGATCCTGCTCCCAGGAGGGGCCACCTCTCACCAGCTCCGCGGCCTCTTTCCCTCTACCCCCTACAGTGCATGGCTGCGGGCCATGTGGGGCGACAGCTTCACTCCCCCCGTGTCCACTTCCTTCACCACTGGTACTTGGGCCCTGGGACCTGAGACGGGGGATGATTGGGCAGCGGGGGTCTAGGATCTGGATAAAGGACTGGCCCCTCACTGCTCTCCCCAGGTGGACTTCGGATCCCCTTCCCCCGGGACTGCGGGGAGGAGATGCAGAACGGGGTCAGCACATCAAGGACTACCACCATCTTCCTCAATGGCAACCGCGAGCGACCCCTGAACGTGTTTTGCGACATGGAGACGGACGGGGGTGGCTGGCTGGTGGGTGGCGGTCAGAAGCCTGTGGGGTCTGTACCAGGAGGGGTTGCCAGGCCGGAAGCCACAGACTGACAGTACCTCCACCTACTTTCCAGGTATTCCAGCGCCGCATGGATGGAAAAACGGACTTCTGGAGGGACTGGGAGGACTACGCCCATGGTTTTGGGAACATCTCTGCGGAGTTCTGGCTGGGTGAGTGCCTCACAGGGATTGGGGGACCATGGAAGGGATTGGGGCCCTGTGGACTCACACTCCCCCACGAGCACAAACTCCCCGCCTACAGGCAATGAGGCCCTGCACAGCCTGACCAAAGCCGGCGACTACTCCTTGCGCGTGGACCTGAGGGCTGGGGACGAGGCCGTGTTTGCCCAGTACGACTCCTTCCAAGTAGACTCGGCCGATGAGTACTACCGCCTCCACCTGGAAGGCTACCATGGCACCGCAGGTGAGGGCTCATTCTTGGGGGCGGGTAGGGAGAGCCGGGAGAAGAGAGGAAAGGACCTCACTGCTCCTTCCACGCCCTCCCAGGGGACTCCATGAGCTACCACAGCGGCAGTGTCTTCTCCGCCCGGGACCGAGACCCCAACAACCTGCTCATCTCCTGTGCTGTCTCTTACCGAGGGGCCTGGTGGTACAGGAACTGCCACTACGCCAACCTCAACGGGCTTTATGGGAGCACAGTGGACCACCAGGTGAGGGGCCTGGGGGCCGCACCAAGCTGAAGGTGCTTGGGGCTCCACCTGCCTGGGTGTCTGTGACACACAGTGTGATAAGTTATTGAATGGCTCAGTGCTTCAGGGCCCTCGCCTGTGAAATGGAACAATAATGCTAATCTCACCAAGTTATCTTGAGATGATTTATTGGATGTAAAGGGATGGCTCAGGATTCTGCTTCAGTCCTTTGCAATTGAGGGTTTAAAAGGAAAAGGGGAGACAGGGAGAATGGCTGATGGATTTCTGGAACCATCTCCCCAGAGGGGAGGGCAGGTGGGAGCTGAATGTCTTGACACTGACTCTCTCCCAACAACCCCCTTCCCAGGGAGTGAGCTGGTACTACTGGAAGGGCTTCGATTTCTCCGTGCCCTTCACGGAAATGAAGCTGAGACCGAGAAGCTACCGGCCCCCGGGCAGGGGAGGCTGAGCCGCCGCTCACCCCTCCAGCGCCCCACCATGATTGCCGAGCACTGAGGGGTTGCGCCGAGAGAAGAGCCAGAGGCCATCTTGAACATCCAGCCACCAGCGGAAGCCTTCTCCACCCGCGATCTCACAGCACCATGTTTACAGGGGGGAGGGCAGGGGTTTGTACGGGAGCAATAAAAGGAGACACCGAGGCACGTGACTGGCCGAGTCCTCCCCCCTCCACTCCTCCCCCATCACTGGGCACTGGCGCTCTCCCAGGCCCTGGCCTCCACCCCCCGGGGCTGCAGCCGCACCTGGAAAGGCTGGATCTTGAGGTTGACGCCGCAGTAGGGATCCGGCTGCAGCGACGGCAGGGCGCCCACGGACGGCGGCAGCAGCGTGAAGGCCTGCAGCAGTCGCAGGAGCACCACGAAGAGCTCCAGGCGCGCCAGCGACTCGCCCAGGCACACGCGCGCCCCGCAGCCAAACGCCAGCGCGCCGGGGTTCGCGCCGGGCTCCAGGAAGCGGTCTGCGGGCGAAGGACCGATCCGGGGCTCAGGGGCCGCTGGCCTCCGGCCCCCTCTGCGCAGCCACCCGCGCCCCCACCGCGGGCACCCGCCCCGCCACGCACCCGGCCGGAACTCGTGCGGCTGCTCCCAGACGGTCTCGTCCAGGTGGGCACCTTGGAGGTTGGGAATAACGACCGTGCCCTCAGGGATGTCGTAGCCGAAGATGCTGAGGGTTAGGGTTAAGTTAGAGGCCCGCCGAGGCCCCGCTGGGGCCTTGGCCGTTCATCCCTAGGCCTCCGGAGTCACCTGGTAGGCCGCGTGGTGCGGTGAGGCAAGGCCAGCGGCACGACCGGCCGCAGACGCAGCACCTCTGCGATGGTGGCGTTGAGCAGAGGCAGCCGACCGCGGTCCTTGTAAGTGACTCGGGAGCACGAGGCGCCGGGGCCCAGCTCCCGATCCAACTCCTCCTGAAGGCGGCGCTGAATCTGGGAAATGGAGCCCCAATCCTGTCACTGGCCAGCCCCCAGCTGCCAACCTCCACCGTGTGTGTGTGTGTGTGTGTGTGTGTGTGTGTGTGTGTGTGTGTGTGTGTTAGTCACTCAGTCGTGTCCGACTCTTTGGGAGCCCATGGACTGTAACCCTCCAGACTCCTCTGTCCATGGAATTCTCCAGGCAAGAGTACTAGAATGGGTTGCCATTCCCTTCTTCAGGGCATCTTCCCCAGCCAGGGGTCGAACCTAGGTCTCCTGCATTGCAGGCAGATTCTTTACCATCTGAGCAACTAGGGAAGCCCAAACTTCCACCATTCCCTGGAGGAACTCACATGAGACTTTGTGCCAAGTAGGAGAACCCAGGCAAACCCCGCCCCACCCCACCCCAGTCCTACCCGCACAACACAGCCTGCATTGCCATCAGGGAGCTAGGTTCCCGCCACCCTGGCCAGGCTTCCAGGAAGGGTCCCTTTGCCTGCCTCCAGGGTGTACCTCAGGGTGGTGAAGTAGGAACGCCACAGCCCAGGAGAGGGTGCTTGCCGTGGTTTCAGTGCCGCCGATGAAAAGGTCCACCACAGACATGTGCACGTGTCCTTCCAGGAGCTGTCCCGGGCCCTCTTCCATCCTGTGTCTCCCTACCCCCTGGAGCATGTAGTCCGTCATATCCCTCCACTGGCCGGCCACCATGCTCTCCTGGGGAGGGGAGGAGGAGCCGGCCTGAGTGCCTGGCTTGAGGAGAGGGTTTAGAGGGTGCCAACAAGTCCAGCAGTGCAGGGATGGCCCAGAAGCTGCCTAGCTCTGGTCAGTAGCGTCAGTGCTGCCGGCTGAGGAGGAGCCCGGTCCGCGCTCGGTTCCCACCTTGTGTAGCCTCAGCTGCTTCTCCACCATGTGGTCCCTGTTCTCTATGGCCTGCTTCAGCCTCCAGAGCCCAGGGTTGGGGAAGAACTGGGGCAGAGAGTATAGAAGGTGTAACCGCTGGCAAGGAGGCCTGTTACCCATCCACACCTTTTCTCCCAGGACCAGGTGTGTCGGGGCTGCACCTCCTCACCCTAAGAAAAGGAACCATGTCCAAAATCTGGATGGACCAGTGGTCCCAGGTCTTCATCAAGTCCTGAACACAGTCGTGAAAGGCATGTACTAAGGTGTCCTCCTGCCAGAAAAGGAGGAAATCCTTTCAGTTCAGAATCAGGAGAAGATCAGAGAGGGGTTAAGGGGGGAGGGGTCAGGCATATGTGAGGGCAAGAGAGCCTTGACCTTGTCTCCAAAAGTGAGGTAACAGATGATGCTGCAGGTGAGGAGGGAGAATTCCTTATGGATGGTCACGGGGGCACCGGCCTGGACTCTCATGCGCTGAAGAGAAAATGCATGAACTAAATAGGGACCTGGGACGTCCCTGGTGGTCGAAAGGCTAAGATTCTCTGCTCCTAATGCAGGGGGCCCAGGTTCGATCCTTGGTCAGGGAACTAGATGCCACATGCTTCAGGTAATATAAGTGAAAAAAAAATAGAGGTCCTTCCAGGAGGGGTGAAGCTGACCTGGGCTGACTGTGGGAGTTCAGGCTCACCTCGCAGAACTCCTGGGTCAGCTGCTCCACCCAGGGCTCCATGGAGCTGCGGGTGCCCAGCAGCAAGGCTGAGCGGGTGAGTTTCTTGTGGGCCTTCCAGAGCACAGAGTAGTCCCCCAGAGAGATGTCCTGGCAGCGCTGAGACACCAGCTTGTCTGTGAGTAGGGGTTGGGGGTGGAAGGGTCGACTTGACCAAGGAAGCCACAGACCTGACCTCCCCTGCCTCCCAAAGCCCTGCTTCTCCCCTCAAGCAACCCCTTACAGGATGGTATCTGGGGTCTGCCGGCAAAGTCCACCCACTTCCTGATCATAGCCTCCTCAATGGTCCTCTTGGAGTTCAGCACCACCACCTCTGGCGGGGGGAGGTAGGAAAAGCAGGAAGTCAGCAGGAAAGGACACCCCCAACCCTCCTCACTGTTGTAGACCAGGAAGGAAGTAGAGCCTCACCTTGCAGCCCAAGGCGAAGCCTGTAGACAGGCCCGAGTTTCTCAGTCAGGCTCAGCAGATGGATGGGGAGGTTGGGCTGCAGCAGGTGCAGGAAGCCGGGGACCAGAGGTGGGAGGTGGAGGTTTCTGAGCTTCCACCGGCCCCACAGCAGGTGAGCGCCGGCTAGCAGGGTGAGCAGCAGCAGCAGCCCTGCGAGGACCATGGCTGGAGACCCAAACAGAGGCCCCGGCCCCTCCACTTATAGCTCTCGACACCGCCAGCCATCTGGCTACTTGGGCTGTTCTGAAGCCTCCCTTGACTCCTTCCCTCAGGTCCTTGCCCACTGTCCCGCCCACAAAACAGTCATTCCCGGAATGGCATCCATCCTCTTGGCCTTTGAAAATCCAGTATCAAAGAGCAGGCCTTTTCCCATTCATCTATCAAGAAGAAAGGAAAGGAAACACAACCCTGACCTTCTTCAACAGCCAGAATCAGCTTTCTGTCAACCGTTCAGGAAAATTTGTCCACAAGCCCTCTCCCACCCCCACCCCCACCTTGGACCAGCTTCCTGCCACAGGGTTTTTCTCAGAGAGAAGAATGACAACCCATGCCTAATATGCCCTCCCAGATGGTCTTTGAAGCACGAAATGAGATGAAAGTGATGTGGTTTTTTCTTTTAACTTACAGATAGGGGAACCGCATGTCCTGACTTGCTTGTGTTATCCCAGTTTATGCCTATAGTCCAGGGGTCATCGGTAATAGTGCCTCTTTTTATTCTCAAAACTTGAAGAATTAAATGTTTCCCCAGTTTGAAGCTCTTACTCTGTACCTGATGCTCTCTGCTTGCAAGGAAAAGAGACCCACTTGAGCTAGTTTGAGCCAAAAGTAAGAATTGTTATACAAATAAAGGGATATCTCACAGAATCCAAGAGCAGGCAAGTAGAAGGGACCTTCTTGGCCTTGGAAAGCCAGGGATTGTGAACTAAAGAGCCCTAGAGACATGGCTGCTTCCTCACTCTTCATCCCTCCTCCTTCATTTGCTTATTATTTTTGGCTGCACCGGGCCTGTATTGCCATGCCTTTCTCCAGTTGCAGCGAGCAGAGGATACTCTCTAGCTGTGATACTCAGGCTTCTCACTGCAGTGGCTTCTCTTGTGAAGTGCAGGCTCTAGGCATGTGGGCTTCAGTAGCTGAGGCTCGTGGGCTCTAGAACTCGGGCTCAGTCGTGGGGGCGCACAGGCTTAGTTGCTTCACAGCACGTGTGATCTTCCCAGACCAGGGCTCCCACCCGTTTTTCCTTCATTGGCAGGTGGGTTTTAACCACTGGACCACCAGGGAAGGCCCCTCTGTCTGCAGTCAGCTGCTTGGGCTCCCAGGGGCAGGCGGCACAGGACGCTTTCGGGGTTAGACTCCACAGAATACGGGTCTGGCCCCAGGACAAGAGGGCTTTCTTGGCGTGATCAAACATGCCCTCCATCGATTCCAAAGTCCTCAAGAAGGAACTTGATAGCCACAGCTGGGATCAGGGGCCCCACCCTCTTCAGGGAGCTGTTGCCATGAGGGGTGGTGTCCCAGTGGACAAAGTAGGGCTATCAAGGGCCACTGTTGTGGGTAAGGGGGCAGTTGAAGGACTTACAGAAGAGGTCATGCTAAAGAGGGGTGGCAGGACTCGGTGGGAGGCTGGGGCACCTAGGAGGTGGGGTGAGAGCTTAGAGCTGACCTGAGTCCACACATCCCCCTATACCCCATCCTTTCTCTGCCAACTGACCTCAGAGCTTTAATCAGAGCGAGACTCTGCCACCAGAGAGCCTGGGTAGAGATCCCAGCTGTGGTGCCAACTAGCTTAAAGAGTTCACTGCTGGGGGTCCTGATGGGAGAGGTTCAGCTCAGCCTGGGCCCAGGCCCAGGACTGGGAGGGAGAAAACTTGGGATTTCTGGGATTGGGCAGCGCCAGCCAGCTCCTTCCTCATAGTTGACCTCAGGCCCTAGATCGTGCCTTGCCGTAACTATAACTGAACCTTTGACTTTCACACGTGGCTTGATGCCACCACCATGCTGACCGGATTTTGGGCGAGATCTGATGGGCAATGCCCAGGCCATGTAGACGATAGCCCTAAGAAGCCTCTGAAACACTGAGGAAGCTCAGAACGCTTTTGTAAAAAAATATTAACTTCTTTGGTTACACATGGTCTTAGCTGGCGCACTGGGGATCTGAGATCTGCAGTTGCAGCATGCAGGATTTTTTTTTATTTTTTTTTACTTGAGGCTCTTATTTGTGGCACGTGGAAATTAGTTCCCTGACCAGGGGTCAAACCTGGACCCCTTGCATTGGTAACGCAGAGTCATAGCCACTGAGCCACCAGGGAATTCCCAGGTCAGAACTACTCAGTTTCATGGAATAGGAGGGGACTCTGTTCAAATGGAGAGTGACCTGGACTGCTGACCTACTTGTGAACACTGCTTCATAACGGATACCATGTACCTTGCCAACCCCATCTCTTCCACACCACCTCCAAATCCTAATTCCAAAAATGATAAATGATATGCAATGCCCCCAAATGTGCTGTCCTGCCCCAGCCTTGGGGCCTTTAACGTTCTTTCTTCTACCTCAAATACCCTCATCTACTTCTACTCCCTTTGCTTGACTCATCAGCCTGCAGAGTCCAACTTAGAGGTCACCTCCTCCAGGAAGCCTCCCCGGCCCACTTGTCACATGCCCCCAGACTGGTCAGAGGCCCCACAGAACCATGCAGCTCCCTGACATCACACCATTCACAGAAGATGGGGATCTGGAGCAGGCCATAGCCTGGAGTGAGAGGTCCACAATTCCTGTTGAATGACTGAATGGCAGGCTGCTGAGTTAGCTCATTTTCCCTCAAAAATGACCTCAGCACATTCCTCTAGATGAATTTCTAGGTTAGCGCTGAATACCCAAGAGGTGCTGCCATAAAGAGCTAGGCAGGCAGGTGGGGAGGGTTGACCCCAGGGAACAGCAGTTCCCTCAGAGTATTAAGAAACATCAAAGTTGGCCTTTCGGTCTGTTTGGGTAGATGAAGTCATCAGACGTGAGGATTGCACAATTCTGGGAAAGTTACGTAATACTGCTGATAAAGGGATCCAGTGTCAAACAGGCTTTCAACAGAGCAGAAGTACCAGGTGCATGAGCACAGTGGGGGACGTGCAGCTGGGGAGCTGCTCACGAGGCAGAAAGGCTGAGGTGCCTGGTATGCAGCCCCCAGCCTGAGGCCCCGCTGACAAGCTGCCAGCACAGGGAGTGCCCTTCGGGCAGAGTAAAAGGGAGGCTTTAGTGTGGACACAGGATCCTCAGAGCGCAGGGTCAGCTGCCCACCATGGTCACCATGAGGCACTGAGCTCCCAAGGGGTCGCCTAGGAGAGGAGGGGATTCAGGCAGAGCTGGACACTGCAAGGATCACCCAGACTCTGGGAGCCTTAGATGATGCCAGCCCTGACCTGGGCCCCCAGCACCTGGAGCAGGTGTCGGGGACGCTGGTCCCAGTCCTGGAGATACACATGGACGCTTTGCTGCCAAAGGCCTTTATTGAGTCCCTGGTTTTGCCTAGGGCTCTGGTCAGGGCACAGGGCACGGCAGGAGTCCAGGCACCATCTTTCCGCAGCTCCAGCTCCTCCTGGGGAAGCTGGGAGAGGGCCCTCACACCTGGCAGCCCTGCGTGCCATACGCCTCGAGGAAGCTGTTGAGCTGGGCACAGGGTGTCCGATGGCGGGTGCTCTGGCACATGCGCTTAGAGGGCATCTCCTCGATCCAGCTGTTCGAGTCCAGCAGGTACTGGGGGCTGCGGGTGAAGGGGCAGTCAGCAGGGGTCAGCGGAGGGGCAGGGGCAGACCCTGAGGCACCTGGCTTCTGAGGGCACAGGGGACTGTTCCCTCGGAGGTGTGGGCAGAGCAGAAGACTGAGGGGTCCCGAGAACTCACTCTCCTTTGAAGTCGTAAGTGGCCCCGTCCAGACCCATGATCAGATATTCTTTCCCAGGTTCCAACTGAAGGCGGCAAGAGGCTCGGACCAGGAAGTTTCTGGTCTGATCAGCAGTGGCCCTGGCATCCTTGGCTGAGGGGAGAAGGTCCACAGAGTCATCAGAGGGGAAGAAGAGGGGTAGGACAGCAGGGAGCCAGGGGGCTTTGCCCCTATCCTCCGTTTGACCCTCACCACTCCCAGCGGGCAGGTGGGACTGCGTTCCTGTCTGTGGAAAAGCCCAGGGCTTCTAAGAGGCTGAGGGGCTTTGAGCTCAGACTGGCTGCAGTTTCACTCTTCCAGGCGCCAAGGCCCCAAAGCCAGACCTCAGCTCCCCAGTATGCCCCCTAGCCCTGCCCACTTATAGTCCCCCTCTTACTGAAATGCAGGACGTGGGTGATTCGGGTCTCAAAGAGGCGGAAAGCGGCCCTGCTGTCTTCCCGGAGAACTTTAACCTGGAATGCTGTGGGGGGTTTAGGAGAAGGGAGGGAAGGTTAGTTATCCCGAGGCTAAGAGGACGGGAAGTCAGTGCAGAGTGACAAGGCTGTCCGTGGGCTTGAGAGGAGCAGGCCAAACCAAGAGACCTTGAGGGTGAGTCAGGGCAGGGCCCAGGCGGGAACACTGACCATAGTCCACTCGGGGAGAGTAGCAGGCGAATTTCATCCGGTAACCCTCTATGTCCTGCTGCCCACGCTCCAGGGCCCGGCGCTGTCGAGGGCACTTCCCTGAAGTCAGGGGCCCAGGTGAGACTGTGCAGGCCCCAGCCACGCCTCTTCCCCCTGATCCCGGCCCGTGTCTCACCCTCAGCACACTGGCAGACATCCGCAGAGCACAACGTGGACAGGAGCTTGCTTTTACGTGGCGCCCCATAGAACACAGAACATTTGTGCTCTGGGGAAAAGCAGAGGGGCATTTGTTAGGGCACTCGCCTCTCCCTGCCTCCCCAGTCCCATGGACCCACAGGACTCCCTTGCCACCCTCACAGCCACCTAACCCCACCCTCCCGAGAGTCCCCAAAGTCTCACCAGGATTGTAGTAGTCATATAGGACGGCACTGGCCGGCTGTACCAGCCCCACGGGCACCTCCTGCACAGCTCCGAAGCCCACGCACTCCCGGGAGGTGGGGACCTGGCATGGGGGGAGACAGGGGAGAGAAGTCAGGGACCCACCTCTGGGCCCTGCAGGCCGCTGTGATGGATTTGCTTGGCCTGTTTGGTTCCGGTCGATCTTATCTTCAGTGTCCTTCACCATTTGTTACCTTCCAGCCTCGGGATTTCTAAGAACTGCTCCCCAAGGTCTCTGCTGACCTCACTGCCCACATGGTGACCTCACCATCTCCGGGGCCCTGAGCGGCTTCACAGAGTCTCACTTCATGGACACATTCTTCACAAGACTCTTCCTACCCTCAGGGCTAGCTTCCAGACAACCCCTGATTCTGACCTGGTCATTGCTGACCTTCCCATTTGTCCCTTCCAGAGGCACAGGCCCCAGCGCAGTCCCTTCCCCTTTTCTCCGCTCTCCTGAGGCGGTCTCACCACTCCCCAAACTCTGCAGGCGCGTGGTTCCTGAAGCAAATGTTCAGCCTGATTCTGTATTGGGATTTTTACAGGATGTATTAAACCCTCCCAGTTCCCACTGCCTGCCCTCCAAACCCACTCACCCTCTCCACAGCCTCACTGACACAACTAAGGCCTCACTTAGCTCGAGGTACCAGGAAGTGCTAGCCCTCTGCCACCCTCTCTGACCCTGCCTCAGGTAGGCTCTGATACCTCTCCTCATGCCCACACTGCTCCAGTCCAGCCTCGTGTCCCACGTGAGTTTCCTTCCTAAGCTGCACGGTGAGCTCCCTGACTTGACATCTTCCTCATTTTCCACTATGTTCAACCAGACTCCTCTGCCTGGCTTCTCTAGCCAACAGGGTCTGTCCCCTCTGTACACACTGGGCAGGGAGGGCGTCCCCGACCCACACACACATGGCGAATGGTATCACAGTATTAACACACCTTTTTCACATTTCTCTCCAAAGGTTACAATAAATATTCAAAAAAATTTTGGAGGGCCATCAGAGAGTTGATAACTGTGTTAGTCAAATGTGGCCATGGGGGGAAAAAAAAAACTCATCTAGGTCCACCATCATTTTAAAAACAAAAACAAAACACACTTGAATATCAAAACAGGACGTTCAACAACAAAAAAGCAGTTCCTCACAAAGAATAAATTCAAATTTAAGAAAAGTGCTCTCAAGTCCTCCCCGGCTGACAGGCACTGGACCCAAAGCCACAGAAGGGGCTCAGCCCCGCCTCCCTGCAGGCAGCAGGGAACCTCCCTGGCCAAGGCTCTCACCCCCTCCTGTCCCGTCTCCCTGCTCACACCACAAGTTCTCTGCCAGAGCAGTAGCTGCTGATACACCTGCCTCCTGGGAAACCTCCTAAGAGCTCAGGAAACCCAGTGCCAGCTGTGCGCCCCTCGGTCACCCTCCTTGCTCACCGAGTCGAAGTACAGCAGGACGTGGGGACCCTCGGTCTCAAAGTGGCTCATGTAACGGTCGGAGAGGGAGGTCAGCTGTGGGGAATGGGAGCCGGGAGTCACGAGGAGGAAACCCCCGGCCGCCCTGCACATGACAGGGCTCGGGAGCTGGGGCTGCTGCGGGGATGGGGCAGGGCTCCTGGGGGCACCAGCGGCCCCTCTGGGTGGCTGGTCACACCTTCTCCAGGTCAGCCCGCAGGGCGTGGAATCCACTCAGGAGGGTGATGTCCGCAATGGCCATGCCTGACAGCCCCACCTTGCCAGTCCGCCTGTGGAGACACATGCCTGTTGTCTGGGTCACTCCCGCCTGGTGCCAGGCTGTAGACACCCAGCCCCAACCTCGGCCCTGCCTCCCTCTCCCAGCCCAGCAGCACCACATGCCCAGGGCCCCCCCAGGGCTCACCAGATGCACACAGTGTACTGCACCCTGGATTCCTGTTCCTCAGCTGCCTTGGGGACCTCCCTCCTGCGGCGGTTCCTCCGACCGTCAAACAGCTGCAGGGGTGTCACGGGCTGGGAGTGGGCCCCGGGGTCATCCCCCGCTGGAGAGTCCTCGTACTCATATTCTTCATAGTCCTCCTCAGCCTCCACTGCGAGGGGACAGCACTGTGGCTCAGCCCTGGCACCATCCCCTCAGAGACCCACAGCCTGTGACCCCAACACTCACTCGTGTACTCGACGTGGCCCATGACCGTCACTTCAATCTGAAGGTCCTGGCAGGTTGTGTTCGTCATGTCCATGACATTGTAGCTGCGAAGGACCTGGCTCATCAAGGGGTGGGAAGGGGACATGGGGACACTTAGGGCCACAGACCTCTCTCCAGAGCCACATGGAAGGGCTCTGGATCCCTTGGCTCCTGGGCTAAGAGCTTTGAGGCCTTCTGCCCTTTCCCATCCTGACCCTGGGCCTGTCCAGAAATACAAATGGCCCCAGCTGTTGGGTGAGAGAGAGAGGGGAGCAGGGTCCTGGCATGGGGGCAAGCATGGTACAGAAGCACCGAAGAGGCTTTAATGGAAAGTTCAGGAAAGGCTGCTGGCCCAGGCTTGAAGGAGGACAATGAGTTTGTCATGTGGGACAAGAAGATCCTGAAGGTCATTCAAAGCTAGGAGATCTGTGTACACGGGAGGATCTGTCCAGCTGGGGAGGTGGGCGGGGCTGAGGTGAAAACAGAGGTGCAGTTACTGGGGAGGTGGGTGGTGCTGGCGAGAAAGCTGAGGCGGAGTTACTTGGGAGGTGGGCGGGGCTGCAGTGAAAGCAGAGGAGGAGTTACTGGGGAGGTGGGCGTGTCTGGGATGAAGACAGAGGAGGAGTCTCCCAGGTCATAAGGAGAGGCTTAGCATGGGGGGAGCCGCTCAGACGGCCCCCGGTGTGGCAGCTGTGCTCCTGCAAGGATGGACTCTGTCAGCCAGGCAAGAGACACAGGAGGAAGAGAAGGTTTGGGGCACAGCCACGTCAGATGCTCAGAGCTCAGGGGAGATACTTGGCTTGAGGCGCCAAGCGTTTGAGCATCAGCACTGAGGAGCTGAAGGGGAGGACAGGTGCCCAGAAAGAGTGGAGAGCAGAGTGAGGGGCACCTGCCCAGGACAGACCACAGGGAACCGCAACCCAGGGGTCTCCTCCTCCTTTCCAGACCATGAGCTCTGCCTGCAGGTCTCCCACTCAACACCCCGGCTTCACCTTCACCCAGTGCCACCAGCTCTCACCTTCAACGTTCCTTTGCTGTTTCCTCCCACCTCCACGTTAATCTTGCTTCCCAGGGAAAACTTTCACAAGCAGAAAAGGGAAAGAGATGTCAGAAGGGCACACTGTTGCTTCAGCTTACCTCCTCCACCAAAATAACTCCACCTCCTCCCCCCAACTCACTTTTCAACACTTTCTGCCTTCACCCCCATCCTCTCTCCACTATCTCCTAAACCCTCTGCAGGCTCTGCATGTATCATTTTCAGATCAGATAAATGAAGATCAGAGGTTGGGTGACTTGCTATAGGTCACAGAGCCTGTAAGTCTTCCCACAGAGTTATCAGAAAGAGGGGCCCTGAGGATTCAGCAGGGGTGGCAGACAGGGCATGGCTTCTGGCCTGGCCGAGGGAGGCCCAGGTGTTCTGGTCACCCAGGTGAGGGCATGGTTCACCTTCAGCTCCTCCTCCAGCCTGTGAACTTGGTGGTTGGTCAGCTGCAACACATGGGAAATGAGCCCACTGCGGCCCAAGGAGCTGAGGGTCACGTTGAGCCCCTTCTCTTCCGTGGTGTGGGACGCGATCCAGTATGCAGACAGGGCGTCCAGAGCCATCACTGTGTCCTAGGGATGATGGGCCAGGCCTCAGGTACTCGGTCTCAGGACCAGCCACCCTAGAACCCCAGGACAGCCTCTACCTGGGTGCTGCGGTATCCCCCTTGGAAGCTTCCCTGGAGGGTCAGCCAGGATGCAGCCTGGTCGGCCAACTCAGCCTTGCCCTCCCATAACAGCAGGTGTAGCAGGCCGTAGGCTGTGGTTTCAATCCACAGGGCTGGAACCTGGGGAATGGGGTCTGCTGGGCTGCGAGGAGCCAGAGTGGGTGACAGGACGTTGCTTGGAGAAGTGGTGACTGAGCCCCAGTACAGCTTATCTGGAGTGAAAGGAGACCCACAGGTACACAGGGGAGGATCTTAGTTGTCTGGCCCTTTGATGCTCCCCCTTTAGTCTCTCCTGATTTTCAGTCACCCCTGCTTATGCTCTGATTCCCTCCAAGGGCCTCCATTCATTCCGTTTCTCCCTCTGGACACGCGCAGGGGTCTCAAGCTCTCCCAAGCCCCGGTTCACTGCCAGGCCCCCTCACCACCCATGTCCTGGGCCATGGCCATGAGGTTGTTGTGGGCAACGCGCCGCAGGTCCTCAGGGGCCTCAGTCAGTGACAGGGCATAGGCCGTGATGGCAGAGGCGTGGGCGCCTAGGAGCCCAGAAGTTACTTTCGCACCCAAGAAGGTGTTTGCTCTTGATATGGAATTTTCCTGGAAGAAAGTGGGAGGTGAAAGTCTGTGAACTGGGCTCCTGAGGAATAAGGGAATCTGCAAAGGGCTAACGCGCGAGTGACTTACCACCCTCCTCAACTGCTCTGAATTCTTGTCTGGGAAAACCGCCAGGCCGTGGTGAAGGGCGATGACCACGAAGGCTGTGAGCGCCACAGTCTCATCGCTTCCCACTAAGCCTCCCTGGTTGAAATGGGGAGAAAAGGAAGCACCAACCACCAGCGGGGAGGTAGGGCTACTCTTCCCTCCTGTGCCCTTGGCCCAGCCTCCCAGCCCCATACCTGCATTTCCCTGCTGATAACAGGACAGGGGTCGTGGAATGAGCCATCAGCCCGTTGCTGCGACAGCAGCCATGTGGCCGTCTCCTGCAACTTTTGAGGAGAGCCGCCCACCTGATCCTGGGCCAAACTCAGTATCTTCAGTACAAAGGCAGTGAGCCTAGAGGGAGGAAGGCATTGCTGGGGATAGCCACCGGTGCCTATAAGGCGGAGGGCCCCACTCCTGGTGGCACCTGGCTATTTGCCCCTCCCATAATAGCTGGCTCTGGCCCCTCCCACATACATACACAGGACACTCCCCCAAACTCACCAGGTGCTACTATCCCGATGTAACCAAGCCCCGTAGGAACCATCTTTTTTTCGAAACTCCTGGATCCGCGTGTAGCCTTGGAGAGGAGAGGCAGCTGAGGTCACACCGACTCCCCCCCACTGCTGTGGCCAGGCCACACTCCCCATTTCCACTGGGGACCACATCTCTCTTCCCTGCTCTGGCCACCTGGGCTGCCCAGCTTCCATTAATTGCCCTCTCCTGGCCCCCACTCCTGCTTGCCGCTGCACTCAGAACCTTTCTGGATGAGATCCACGGCATGGTCCTTGGTCTCAGGGGGTAGCATGCTCCACTGCTCGGTCTTGTCCAGGTAGCGGGAAGCAGCCAGTGTTGGAGCCAACAGGGTCATGGTTTGTTCCCCGCAGCCTTGGGGAAGCCTCAGGAGGGAGGCCAGGCCTCCTGGTGACAAGGCCCCCTCAGAGCCCAAAGCTTCCATTGGATCCGAGGCTATGGGGAGGGACAGGATGGAGGGTCAGAGAGCAGGTCTGGGGGCCAGGGTTGGAGGGTCGTGGAGTCTCAGGATCAAACAGAAGTGCCCAGGTTTCACATGAATCCAAGGGTGGCCACCGGGAAGGGACTGGAGGACACTCCCACCTGTGACTCTGACAAAACTCTTGAAATCTCCTTCAGGGATAATATTGGGATCAGAGTTGCCAGGAATTTCCAAGGTCCGGCCTCGGGAGTCTGGGAAATCAAGGGGAGTCAGCGGTCTGTTCTGCTATCCACACCCTCTGCCCGCTACCACCCCCCAGGACACTGATGTCTGTAATTGGAGGTCACTCACCCAGGGGGTTGAGTTCATAGACTAACTCCTCCCTGTGAATGGCCCCTTCTCTCTGTGGAGGGGACACGTAGCTGTGAGAGATCACACAGGCTACAGCCTGCCCCTCCCAATGCACACTCCTCAGGACTTGGAGTTGGAACTTCAGGAACACAGTCGGGCCAGCATTGTGGAAAGTGCAAATGGACCAAAGCATTGGGTTTGGGGTGGCTTCAGGCCTGTTGCAGGGAGAGGGCCAGAGCAGGGGATGAATCTGGGAGCTGGAGACCTAGATTCTGGGGTATTCCATTCACCTCGACTTGTAGAATCTTAGATATTGCATCCCCCACAGGGAAATCTAAGGATCCTCGAGCCACCACCTTCAGGGACACGGCAGCAGCTGCGATGGGCACCACAGAGAAGCCAACGGGCCGGGCAGAGCCCGCGGGCACCTGCACCTGCTGGGCGAGCCCTCCGCCCCCGGCCAGACACAGCCCCTCCACTGGGGACACGTGGACGCTCACCTGGGGGCAGGAAGACAGGGAGGGCCAGAGTCCCAGCCCAGTTAGGCTCCCCACCCCTCACCTGCCCCAGCCCCCCGCCACCACCGTGCGCTCAGCCCCCAAGGGGCCTCACGGTCAGATCTCTGTCCAGGTAGTTGTAGAGGACAGGCCGCAGCTCGAGCTGCTCAAAGCGGCGGACAGAAACCGGCAGGCGGAGCTGCATGTGGAATTCACGGAACACGCGGAGTCGGGCCGGGGTGGCCACACACAAGCCTGATGGATCAAGGGTGCATATGAGACGCCCAGGGGCATCACACCCAGGGGACCCCAGCAGTGAGGGGCAGGGGCTGCCCCAGGACCCCCACTTCCCACCCATCCCCTGCCTGCCGCTGCTCTCTGGCTTCTGGCCCCATGCTCAGCATGCAGACATCTCCAGGTCTCTGCCCTTCCTTCCTGTACCAAGAGCAAAGGACCAAGCAGGGAGCTTCGGTCCAGGGAGCATGGAAGAGGGAGGCCTGGGGCCCCAGCAGGGTGACCGCACCTGTGCTTTTGGACAGGCTCACGCCGTGGATCTCCCATGTGGTCAGAGAGTCCGGGAGCAGCAGTTGCAATCTGCAGTGGGAAAGGGGAGAAGCTGGGTCACTCACTGGGCAGGCCCCAGACACAGCCCAGAGACAAGGCCAGGCCCCGCGCCGCCCTCACTGGGAAAAGCGGTCCACTGCTTCCACTTTCCAAAGCCAGTTCTCGGGGAAGAAGCTGCGCACGGGGATGTCATCCTCCTCGATCAGGTTCTCCTCCTGCAGGAGTTCCATGGCTGTGGTGGGGACATCATGGAGGGCGGTGAGGAGGGGACCGTCCGGACCCCCCAGGGGCCCCAACCAGTGCCCCGGCCCCACCCAGCCCCTCACCTCGGGCCAGGCCCACCTGGCCCCTGGTCCGGGCCTTCTTGCGCAGGCTCTCAGCAAACTGACAGCAGGACAGGAAGGGCTCGCGGCAGGCTAGCTGCTGTACCCGTGCCACCCGCTGCTCACAGGTGCGCGCCATGGGCAGCCGCGTCAGCCCATCCTGGCAGCAGCGCTTGGCTACGGGGGAAGTATACTGGCCCACTGCAGGACCAGGTGAGGGTGAGCGTGAGACACGCCTCATCCCCCGGCCCTACCTCTAGATGTACCAGGACTCACCCTGAGAGACCAGGAACTTGAGGGAGGTCAAAGCAGAGCACCTCCCCAACCCTCCCTTTCACCCCAGAACTATGGTGTCTGGATTTCTAACCCAGACACCATGCACTGGCTCAATCGGGAGCAGAGGAGCCAACAGGCAGAACTGCATCCCAACCCTTGGGCCCAAGTGGAGAATTTCATATGTCTTAGTCACTCAGGCGTGTCCAACTCTGAGAACCGTGGCCTGTAGCCCACCAGGCTCCTTTGGAATTCTCCAGGCAAGAATACTGGAGCCAGTAGCCATTCTCTTCTTTAGGGGATCTTTCCAACCCAGGGATAGAACCCAGGTCTCATGCATTGCAGGCAGATTCTTTACTGGCTAAGCCACCAGGGAAGCCCTAGAGAATTTCATGGGCACCCTCAACTCACGCTTCTCATGAATTGCCTTTTGGAAGTTCACGTTTCTCTTTTTCCGAGACTTTGACTCCTTGGGACAGCTCAGACCTGGTAGAGAGCAGGACTGCAGTCAGCCAGAGGGTGCAGGGCCTCCCCCTCCCCTCTGAGTCTCCCCCTCCCAGCCCAGCCCTTCCCACCCCTCCTCTTCCTGTCTTTCCCCCTCAGGTCCCTCCTTCTTCCTTATCCTCACACCACCCACTCCCCATCCTCACTCTTTCTGATTTCAGTCCAATGGTCTCCATCAGAAAAGGCCAGACCAGCTGCCTTGAACACTTGAGGGGCACTGTCTCCACCGCCGGGACCGCAGCCAAGGTCATAGCTGTTCATAGCTTCAAAGACCTGGCGAGAAAAGGCAAAGATGCCGCAGAGACAAGAGTGGCTGTGGCCACAATCACATACTCAGCAGCAGGTGAGAGGGCAGGGTCCAGACAAGTATGAGAGAGACCCAGAGAGTGTGGACACAGAGGCCCCCGGGGCCAAGGCTCGAGGGAGGATTGGGAGCAGTCCAGCTGAGTGGGTTCCAGTGGCTGGATGGGGCCCGGGGCAGCAGGAGGATGAGCCTCGAAGGGAAAGGAGGATCAGAGAGAGGACTTGACCAACCTTGACCATGTCGAGGGGTTTGTGGGACTTGCCACCCACAGCATACAGAGCCGTGTCCACAGCTCCCAGGGCCACCAGGGCTCGAGATTCTGTTTGCAGGTTGAGTTTTACAGTGTCCCCAGGACGATACGCCTTGGAACTGTCCACGTTCAGCTCCAGCTGGCAGAGGTGGCAGATGGGGGGCAGTCAGGGTGGGGAGAACTCTTTCAGTCCTGTGCATCCTCAGTGCACCCCGAACTAAATCACCCCGTTTGCAGTCAGCCAGTCGGCTCTCTTAACTCTCCCAGCACACGCACACACACCATCTCTTCCGGTGCCAGTTACCTTCCCCTCACAGCCTCCCGCCTGGACGTCCACTCGCAGGGAGTTGGCCACTGGGACGCCCCCATGATAGTAGAAGGCCACAAGGTGGAAGGAGGGCACCAGATGATGGTCCACAAACACGGAGATGGAGGTCAGGTATCTCCTGGGCTCTTGATGTACAGACACGATCTGGCCCCGGGACAGGATCTGGAGGAGAGCAGGGGGCTCCTCACTGCCCATCCTCAGCCCTGAGACTGCCACCCACCCTGAGGGCTCCTTGCTGCTCGAGACCCTCCCACCCCATAACCCCTGTAACCCATCATGCGTACCATGTAGTAGAAATGGGAGAAGCCCCCACTGATGCCCACGGCTTGCAGGTTTAGGTTCAGAGTCTCTCCGACTTTAAGAGGTCGAGGGTTCCGCCACTCAATGGACAGAAACCCAGAGCTTCTGGACAGGGGGGCTTTCACGGTGAGACCACCTACGGCAGGGTAGGGGGAGCCTGCAGATATCTGGAGAGAGGGCAGGGGTCGCAGGATCAATGGAAAGGGCCCAGGCACCAGCCTCTCCCCGCCTCCGCCTGCCAGACTGGGACGCTTCTCTCCTAGCCCACCCACTCCCGTGAGGGTGGCATCCTACTGAGAGCTGCACTTCTGAGACGGTCGCAGGAACACCAATGGAAACAATGACTTGGCCGCTCCCATCTGTGTTCTGTTCAAAGTCCTCGTTTCTAGCAGTTGATCCAGAAAACAACCTGGCAGACACTTTGACAGGAATGCCAGAGGCTGGGGAGCCTGACATGTCACGGACCAGGGCCTGGGTAGATGAGGGATGGGCAGAGGGAAGAGTGCAGTCAGTGAGACACTGCGCCCTCCTGTCCTCCACTCCCGGCGCCCACTGCTCGTCCTCCCCCTTCCAGAAGAAACCTGCAGCAGGAAGGGGACCCCAGGTATAAGCTGCTGCTTGGTTTTGCTTAGATCCAAGGAGAAGGGAGATGACACGAAACGCCAGGATGTGAGCTCTGCCTCCTCCATCTCTCCTCCTGCAAGATACAGGGTGGAAAGAGGTGGGCACAGAGACCTGGGAAGAGAGGAAAAGGAGGGCTGGGGGTGAGGAGAGGGAGCTCTAGTGTTTCCCTCCACCAAGGCGGAACTCTTCAGAGCACAAACCACCTTCTGTTCATCTCTATGTTTCCTGAGCCCACTACAGGACATAGCAAACAGATGGTGTATAACACAGCTCTGCTGATAGATGGATGGACAATGGATCGATGGATGGATGGGTGGATGGATTGATAGATGGATGGAAGGAGGGGATGGGTGGCTGGAAGGCTGGATGGATGGATGGATGGGTGGAATGAGGGGATGGGTGGCTGGAAGGCTGGATGGATGGATGGAGGGATGGATGGATGGAAGGATGGAGGGATGTGTGATGGACGGAAGGAGAGATGGATAGATGGGTGGATGGAATGATGGATGGGTGGAAGGAGGGGATGGGTGGCTGGAAGGCTGGATGGATGGGTGGATGGATGGAGGGATGTGTGATGGACGGAAGGAGAGATTGATGGATGGGTGGATGGATAGATGGATGGGTAATTAGATGGATGGATGGGTGGATGGATGCAGGGATGGGTGGATTGATGGAGGAATGCGTGGATGGATGGAGGGATGGGTGGGTGGACGAGTTAAAAATAATACATTGAGATGGTGGAAGGACCCCTTCCCCAGAAAAAGCCCAGAAATGGAGCTGCAGAGATACAGTCCTCTGGGTCTTTCCTGGCTTTGTGTCCCAGCTGAGGGGAAGCAGGGTGGTGTTGGTGCTAGAGAACAGAGGGTCAGCTCGGAGGTCAGCGGTGAGGGTCCAGGGTTATAATCAGGGGAAGCCACTCACCTGGAGACTCGATAACTGCTGCCGCAACATAGAGGCGCAGCCCTGGGAGGTCATTAATGCCAATATTAAGCTTCTCCAGCACGCCCTGAAAGTCAGCCTTTTGGAGGGAAATTTGGCACTGGCCATCCACCAGCTGGGGCAAAGAAGACAGGACAGAGGATGAGACTCAACTCTCCCTCCTCACCCTCCTCACCCACCTCACACACCACAACCCTCCTCCCTACCTTGGTCTGACTCTCCAGGCCCCGCAGGAAAGTCTTTTCCCCGTCCTCACCCAGGAGCCCAAAGCGCACATATGCGACCCCCTGCACTGGCTTCCCGTAGATGTACCTGTCACCGAGGAGAGATTCGGAAGAGGGGCTGAAGGCCGGGGCAAGGGAGGGAAGTAGGACTCCACTGCACATTCACGCTGCATGGGGCATCCTGGGATCAGGCCCAGTGTGAGGGACCATGTGTGAGGGGAGTTACCTGGCCTGGATGATCCCTTGGATGTCACTAAGAAAGCCAGGCGTTGTCAGGATGTAGGGGTTTTCAGGAATGATCTTCACCTCAAAGTTGGGAAGAACTGACCCAGGGCAAAGGGAGGGCAGATCAGACTCTCGTGAAAGGACCCTTAAAATATTTCCCTTCCCTCGGGGCTCTGGCAGCTGCGTCTCCCTTCCCTGGCCCTGCACCCCGCCACCTCTGCTCCACCCCTTCCTCCTTGCAGAAAAGGGGGGCTTGTCCCTCCCGTCTCCAGCTCTCACCGTATTTCTTCACCTCAAACTGGGTGCTGCTATTGGAATCCAGGCTGTCTGAGAATCGGGCTGAGATTTTCCATGTTCCTGGCCTGCAGACGTACAAGGGAGACTCAGCCCACTCATGCAAGAGGTCCACTGACAGCCAGTGACCCAGCTCCCTAGGAAGAGACTATGGGGTGATCCAGGGGATGAGGGAGCTCAGGACTGGACCATGTGCTGTAGTAGGCCAGCTGGGGGAAGTGGGAGTTAAAGAAGTGTCAGTGGGGGCAGTCCCTGGGAGGAAATGCTCACTCTGAGATGTCTGGGATCAAAAAGTTGTCCTGGAAGATGGAGGAGGGAGCAACCACTTCCCTTTTCTGCACGCGGAAGCCTCGAGAGTTCTGCAATGGGAGTGAAGCAGTCACAGCCACAGGCCAGCTCAGTAGCCCTGGCCCATTAGGAAGGTCAGAGGTCAGGGGCTCACCTCCACTGTGACCGTGAGGATGTCAGTAGCCGGGCGCATCTTTTGATCCAGAGCAAAGACTCGGTAGCGAACTGAAAATGGAGGATGAGGAGGTGAGCAGGAGCCACGGGAGGGTGGGCCCTGGGTCCCCAACACCCTCCCAGAAAGCGAAGGGAAGGAGAATAAATGTTTGCAAAGCAGCCTTCCTGTGAGGGGCTTCAGGTTATCTCATTCAAGTGGCTGGGGAGGCATGAAAGGTGGAGGCCCTGGCGCCGAGACTCACCCCGCTGGCCAGGGTTATAAACAGGCTGGTCAGTCTGCAGAAAGAGGTGCCCCCGGCGAGAGGAGAACAACAGGTTGACACCCTGCATGTCTGTCTGTTTGGACAGAGAGTCCCTTAGCCATGGGGACTGCACCATCAGCTGGACCTCGGGGGCTCCGCGGAGGAGATGGAGGCGACAGATCCTGGCACGTTCCTGAGGGATCTGTGAGCAGAGGGAGAGGGAGTGGGTCAGAGACAGAGCAGAAGGGAAAAGACAGCGAGACTGAAACACAGAGGACCACTGGGGTGGGAGGGGAGGAAGGGAGCAGGGGGTGAGGAGACAAAGATGTTCCCGAGAAGACAGAGAACAGAAGGGGAGGTGCTGGGTGGCAATGGGAGGGAGCGGGGCCTTTACCGGGAGGTTGAGGAGTATGAAGTCTCTGTCTGAGCTCAGGCTGAAATCCACCTTCGGGGAGCAGAGCTCACTAGCGTGGGATGGGTTCCTCAGGAACACGGATCCTCTCACCACCTGTCCTGAAAGAGCATCCTGGAGTTTCACGGCCACAGACAGGGGGACCCCTATGCGAACCACGGAAGGAGAAAACAGGAGCAGCCTGGGAAGAACAGGTGTGAGTCAACAGCCAGCCTCCACCCCTCCCCCCAAATCAGGACCCTCTGAGCCCACTCTCCCCTCGCCAGCCCTGGCCCTGTTCAAGCTCTCCGCATCCTGCCTCCAGGACCTGGGCTTCTGCAGAGACAAGGCGAAGAAGCCAGACACCCAGATCAGACCCCAGAGGAGCCTCATGGCTGGAGGACCTGAGGGGTTCAGACCCGCCTGCCTGCCTGCCCCTTTCTGGTTAACCCAGGGCTTGGAGCAGGGTTTTGACTCTGGACCTTGCTCCTCCCATGGCCCAGATAAGCCGGGAAACCACGTGACAACCAAGAACTGCAACTGGCCCCAGGCCCAGTATTCAGAGGGGGGCACCCCAGACACCTGGGTCTCTTGAGGAAATCATGGTCCAGAGAAACTGAGTCCTTCCCTATTAACCCCTCTCATTCCAATGCCCTGGGCACCACCACTACTGTGTGGGTCTGGGTTCCTGTGCATATAGCATTTACACACATCCATCAGCACAGGAGGGCCCCACGTAGCTCAGCAAATGGTCCAGACACAGGACTCCTCTGTTGATCCTACAAAACAAGATACTAAGAAACCTGTCTCTTATTATGTGTTCATGCATGCTCGGTTGCTTCAGTTCAGTTCAGTGGCTCAGTCGTGTCCGACTCTCCGCGACCCCATGAATCACAGCACGCCAGGCCTCCCTGTCCATCACCAACTCCCGGAGTACACCCAAACTCATGTCCACAGAGTCGGTGATGCCATCCAGCCATCTCATTCTCCGTCGTCCCCTTCTCCTCCCGCCCCCAACCTTTCCCAGCATCAGAGTCTTTTCCAGCTTCAGTTGTGTCCAACTCTTTGTGACGCCAGGGACTATACCCACCAGGCTTCTCTGTCCATGGGATTTCCCCAGCAAGAATACTACAAGTGGATTGTCATTTCCTCCTGCAGGGGATCTTCCTGACCCAGTCTCCTGAACTGGTAGGTGGATTCTTTACCACTGAGCCACCTGGAAAACCTCTTACACTAACTCCCACAAAAACTGAACTACACTAGTTTTTTGCAGGCTCTAACCAAAATTCTGTCATTTAGGAAATCACACATTCTCACCATCCCACAGGGGAAACTGACCTCTGTGTCCCCTGTTCCTCTCTGATCAACAAGGTAAAGCTCTGGCCCCAACTTTGGCTTTACCTCTGCCCCTAAATGAGGTGCCCGAACTCATATGTCTCATGAAACAAAAGACATCCACAAAACATCAGAAGTACTTTATTTGGAAGTTTCAACCCAACATGTAGGAAGAAAAACTCTGTCCAGCTTTGACAGCTTACCCAGTGACCCCTCCTTCCTACCCCAAACAGAATAGTGGCAGCACCTTGCTGCATGAAAGACAGCAGCCATGGCCTTGGCAAGGTTTCTGGCTTCACTTCCGTGAAAGAGCAGAGAAGCACTGCCCAAACCCCTCCACTGGGACGCAGCCCAGGTAAACAGCAACAGTCACATCTGACCCTCGGCACAGCAGCAAGCCCAGCACGCTTCCTGGCTCCCGAGCCTTCCCAAGGTGACCCTGCCTCAGCCAGGGTTGGCAGCCCTCCTGGGCCACTCAATCCCCACCCTGGGGAGGTGTGCAATGATGAGCAGAGTCCTCAGGTCTCTGGCAGGCGGAGGAGGGTTCCAGAAGTGGTGGAGACACTGTGCAAGAGAAAGACAAGGCTGGAGCCGGGTTCCTGAGTTCCAGAGAACTCAGAACTTGGCCAGGAATGTTCCTGGGTTGCAGAAGACAGGAGAGGGGCTGGGCTTTGCTCATGAGGGAAGCACAAGGAGGGAGGAAATCCAACCTGAGGTCGTTGCTCTATCATCTTCCAGAGGCTGGGGTGCAAGACTCACCAGTCCACCAGCTGGGCCCCAATAAGGTCATGCACGTGGTAGGCGAGGCCGAGTCGCACCGAGGCAGGTGCCCGCCGGCCCAGGAGCTCTGAAAGGAGTAGCTCCCGGTACTTGGCCTTCCGGACCATGCTAAGGACAGCCTGGCGCCCTGGGGGAGAGATGGCATGGGACAGGGGAAAGGTAAGCAAGGCCTAGAGGCCTGAGGAGGCACCAAAAAGTGTTCTTGAGGGGCTGCAGGCCTGAACTGCAGAGAGTGTACCTTTAACAAAATATTTGATGAACCTCCCAGCTCCAGGCACGGCTAGCCACCAACTTCCAGCATCTCGGACAGTGAGAACCCCGGCTTTGACCAGCTGCCTAAGAGAGTGGAGATGAAGTGCTGACTCTGAGAACTCTCTCTCCTCCCCGCCCACTAACGTTGGACACTAACTCTCCAGAGGCCTGGGCACCTAGGCCAAGGGACTGGACAACAGGAGTCCACCCTTGGGCAGTCCTCTGCTCAGACCATGCTGCTCAGTGCCCCATGACCTTGCTTGCCATTCTCCCACCTGACTGCCCTCCGTCCATTCTCTCTTTTCCTGTTATCTGGTGGCTCAGACAATAAAGAATCTGCCTGCAATGCAGGAGACTCAGGTTCAGTCCTTGGGTCGGGATGATCCCCTGGAGAAGGGAATGGCTTATTCTTGCCTGGGAAATTCCATGGCTAGAGGAGCCTGGCAGGCTACAGTCCACCGGGTCACAGAGTCCGACACGACTGTTATTATTGCATGTTCACTAAAACTGCTCCTCCTCTCTGAAATCTCCTTGACCACTCTTAGTCCCACCACCAGGGGAGACAGAGGCCTTTCTCCAGAGCTCCTGCCATTACCTACACATACCTCACCACTGTTGTTGTTTAGTTGCTAAGCCATGTCCAACTCCATGGCGACCTCACAGACTGCAGCCGGCCAAGCTCCTCTGTCCATGGGATTCTCCAGGCAAGAATACTAGAGTGGGTTGCCATTTCCTTTTCCAGGGGATCTTCCCAACCCAAGGACTGAACCTGCGTCTCCTGCATTGGCAGGCTATTCTTTACCACTGAGCCACCAGGGAAGCCCCATACCTCACCATAGCTCTTCCCAAATCTTACTGAAGTTTATCCAATGCGTTCAGGTATATCACGGGTTACAAAGTAGGGATCCTGAGTCAGACCCACCCTCCTGAAATGATACTTTGCTTTAGCCCTTGCCTAGCTGTTGTTCTTTTGAATGTGAATGTTGATTCCCACCAGGCATTTATGGCTCCTGCCAGGCCTCTACATTTGATTAGCCACCCGTATTTCCTGAATTTTAGTCCAGGGCTGTTTCCAAGGCCTCAGATAAGACAGGCCTCTCCTCCTGGGGAAGAAGCACAAACTTAGATCATTTTATTTAAAAAAAAAAAAAAGAGTCTGCCTTTTTAACAGGTTCCCCAAAAGAAAAAGAACAAGGACAGCTGGGACTGCAGGGTGGAGGGGAGGGGCCAGATGCCCGATTCTGGTGGTTCCCCAGGTCTCACGTGATCTCTGGGTCCCTGAAGCCAAAGGTCTGTGTCATCTGGTCTTGCTGGAAGCTAAGGTCACCACAGGCTGGAAGCACGGAAGCCAGAAACTTCTGTACTGCGGCAGCATATGGGCGGCCATCACAAGCCTTGAGGACCTGGAACCAGAGATGAGAGACGTGGTCAGGCCCCACCTTCACCCTCCACCTACCTCTGTCCCCAGGATGACATTTCGCTTCCTGTGTTTTGCCTGCTGCTCAGGTCCTTCTACCTTCATACTTCTCCTCCTCTTCCTCCTCTCCCTCATATTAATATTGTATCAGAGCCCTGTGCCCTGTGTGTGAGATGTGAGGTGGTGGGTTTGTCTCTTTCCTGTTTATCCCCACTCCCTAGTCTCCCTGCACCCCCTGCCCTGGCGCCCGTGACCCACACACAGTCACACTCACTCTGGTCCTGTAGTCCTCGGTGAACACGATTCCCTGGGCGTCCAAGTCGAAGCCTAGCTGGACAATCCTGATCTCCCCCTGCTCTTGCAGTGCCTTCTGCCTCCATAGACATGAGTGAAAAGGACATCAGGGGAAGATGCTCTGCAACACCCTGGACACACTGGGCAGGGACATTCTGTGTCCAAGTATTGGGGAGTTCTTTAAGTAAAGGAAAAACTATGGGGAGAGAATTAGGTGGATCGCCAAACAGTCTTTTCCAATTAGTCTTTCACCCACCCACCTCATGAGTTGTCTGTTAAACAGTCAACACAAGGGGTTTCCCTGGTGGTCCAGTGGCTAAGACTCCGTGCTCCCAGTGCAAGGGACCCCGGTTCAATCTCTGATTGGAGACCTAGATCCCAAATGCCACGACTAAGAGTTTGCATACAGCAAGCTAAGTATTCTGCATGCTGCAACTAAGACTCAACATAGCCAAATAAATAATAAATATTTTTAAATGTCTGTTGAATTTAAAAAAATACATTAAAAAAATCATGACATATTTTCTAAGACCAATCATAGGCAGACACTAAGATAAAGCAGTGATTAATGGGCTCCGCCCTCAAGGAATTGACAGTTGAGATTTTTTTTGGGTGGGGAAGGTGGAGAGGAATATGGGATAAAATGTTTCAAACAAATAAAAATAAACCAGAACTTCTGTATCCAGGAATATAGCAAGACCAACTCACTCACTGAAAATTAGGTAAAATGCTGCATAAAATGTTATTTTTAAAGTTGATTAAGCATTAAAGTGCTCATAAGATAATAAGGAATTACCAGACTAATATAGGAAAACAAAATTCAAAAGAAACAGACAATAGAAACAAACCTAAAAAGATATGTTACAGTAAACTTATCAAAAACAGACTTTTTAAAGTATGCTTATAATGCTGAAATAAATAAAAGCTAGAATGGAAAATTTCAGCAGGAAATTATAAAAACTGACATAATGGATCTGAAAGACATTCATGTATTAATAGAAATTCCAGAACTCAAAAACAAAGCAGGTGCAGATAAGAAATCAACGATGGATTCAGTGGATTCAGTTCAGTTCAGTTCAGTCGCTCAGTCGTGTCTGACTCTTTCAGACCCCATGGACTGCAGCATGCCAGGCCTCCCTGTCTATCACCAATGAAGCATAAGCTGGAATTAAGATTGCTGGGAGAAATATCAATAACTTCAGATATGCAGATGACACCACCCTTATAGCAGAAAGTGAAGAACTCTTGATGAAAGTGAAAGAGGAGAGTGAAAAAGTTGGCTAAAGTTCAACATTCAGAAAACTAAGATCATGGCATCTGGTCCCATCACTTCATGGGAAATAGGGAAACAGCAGAAACAGTGTCAGACTTTATTTTGGGGGGCTCCAAAGTCACTGCAGATGGTGACTGCAGCCATGAAATTAAAAGACGCTTACTCCTTGGAAGAAAAGTTATGACCAACCTAGACAGCATATTAAAAAGCAGAGACATTACTTTGCCTACAAAGATTCGTCTAGTCAAGGCTATGGTTTTTCCAGTAGTCATGTATGGACATGAGAGTTGAACTATAAAGAAAGGTGAGCACCGAAGAATTGATGCTGTTGAACTGTGGTATTGGAAAAGACTCTTGAGAGTCCCTTGGACTGCAAGGAGATCCTAAAGGAGATCAGTCCTGGGTATTCATTGGAAGGATTGATGTTGAAGCCTGATGCAAAGAGCTGACTCATTTGAAAAGACCCTGATGCTGGGAAAGATTGAGGGCAGGAGGAGAAGGGGACGACAGGGGATGAGATGGTTGGATGGCATCACCAACTCAATGGACATGAGTTTGAGTAAACTCCGGGAGTCAGTAGATTAAGGCACAGCTAAATAAAAAGCTTCCCTGGTGGCTCAGAGGTTAAATCGTCTGCCTCCAATGCGGGAGACCCAGGTTCGATCCCTGGGTCGGGAAGATCCCCTGGAGAAGGAGATGGTAACCCACTCCAGTACTCTTGCCTGGAGAATCCCATGGACGGAGAAGCCTGGTAGGCTACAGTCCATGGGGTTGCAAAGAGTCGGACACGACTGAGCGACTGAACGGAACGGAACGGAAATAAAAAGCTACTAATCAAGAAGACAGATTTAAAAAAAATTGTTTTTTAAATGAGGACAAGAGGCTAAGAGACTTAAAGGATTCAAACAGAAGGCCCAGTATGTGTTTAATTGGAGTCCTAGAAGAAAAGAAAAGAGATAATAAGGTGTGGGAAGTATCTGAAGAGCCAATAACAGCCACAATCACATAAGTACATTAATCCAACTCACATAAACTCACAGAACAGACAAAATAGCAATCAGTGAGGAAATAAAAGATTTCAATAACTTTAGTTACTAAGAAATTAGTGATAATTTATAATTATCATAAATGACAATGGAAATATATATATAATTTATATATATAAATAAACTATAATTATCATAAATGATAATGGAAATATATACCCAAACTTGACAGATGATTGACCAAGGGCTTCCCTGGTGACTCAGATGGTAAAGCGTCTGCCTGCAGTGCGGGAGACCCGGGTTTGATCCCTGGGTTGGGAAGATCCCCTGGAGAAGTCAATGGCACCCCACTCCAGTACATTTGCCTGGAAAATCCCATGGACGGAGGAGCCTGGTGGGCTGCAGTCCATGGGGTCGCTAAGTGTCAGACACGACTGAGCGACTTCACATTCACTTTAACAGATGATATCTATAGGGGGAGACTACAGCCTGACATGCATCTATTAGAAAAGAATAGAGGATGAAAATCAAAGGAGGAAAAAAGTAAAATAAGCATAGCAGTAGAGAGGAAGCATGAATGAAATGGAAAACATGCATGCAAGAAAGAGCAACAAAGCTAAGTTAATTCTTTGAAAGACTACTAAAATGATAAACCTTGGTGAGACTGACCAAGACAGAAAGGCGGAAAGAGGAACCTAGAAAAAGCACAGATAACCAATATAAAGAACAACAACAAAAAAAGGATCATCACTATAGATTCCACAGAAAATAAAGTAAGATTACAAACTTTGTCAATAAATGTGAAATTTTAGATGAAATTGACAATTTCTTAAAACAATATATCCACTAGAATGGACAAAGTGGGATATATATTCACAAAATAGAAATCGATGAAAATGAATTTTAAACTGTGTGTGTGCCTGCGTGTGTGCGGACACACGCGCGCGCATTCTCAGTCACTCAGTCATGTTCAACTCTTTGGAACCCCGTGGACTGTAGCCCACCAGGTTCCTCTGTCCATGGAATTTTCCAGGCAAGAATACTGGAGTAGGTTGCCATTTCCTACTCCAGGGGATCTTCCCAATCCAGGGATCCAACCTGCGTCTCCTGCATTGGCAGGAGATTCCTTACCACTGGGCCACCTGGGAAGCCCCCATGAATCTCAAAAATAATCATCTAATGAAACAAGATGTAAGTAAACACACATGGTATGATTTTATTTACATCAAGTTGAAAAGTAGGTAACTAAGCTATGTTGTTTATGGATAAACACATAGATGGTATAAAGAAAACTAAAGGAACAATTATCAAACCAGTCAGGTATGTTGCTTCCCAGGGACATAAGGCATTTTGGCTGTATGTGGCCTGTTGGCGGTGTTCTGCAGTCTGACTTGGGTGATGGTTAAGTGGGTATTTGCTTTATAAACATTCTTTAAATTATATGTGCTTATATTTTCTTTTGTGCAATTTTTAGAGTTTTTCTAAAATTTAGGCTAACACCAGTAGGTTAAAAACAACAAATACTCTATAAGGAGTGGTTCTGACTTGCTTCCTTAAGAGATGGAGCTAGTCTCCATCTTCCTTTTCTTCCCTTTTTTCTTCCTAACAGGTTGCCAATTGCGAAATCCAACTGGCTATTATTTTACTTGACCACATCACAGGCCACAGTCTTGAATCATAGGTTTTAACACTGCCAACCACTCCACCCTCTTGAAAATTGCTACTTTCTCAATATACCTCTTCCTTGGTTCCTCCCTACTCTGTCAATTCTTTTAACAGCTTTTTCACAGATGCCTCCTTCTTCTCCCCCACCCCAACCATATCAATGGATCTCAATTTTTTTTTGGCCATACCTCGAGATATGCATCATCTTAGTTGCCCGACCAGGGATTTAACCTGTGCTCCCCACCACAGCAGTGGAGATGTCTTAACCATTGGACTCCCAGGAAGTCCGTGGACTTCAAATCTTAGCATGCATTATGAATCACTTGAGGAAGTAGCTTTAAAATGTAGATTTTCAGTTCCTACTCCAAGAAATCTTAATTCATTCTCACTGAGAGATTCCCAGGAACCTGTAGTTCCTGTAATCTAGTGGAACTCAGGACATACTTTGAGAAACATGGCCTTAAATGTTGGTATCTCCTAGCACCGGGGATTTGGCTCTATTATCTGTCACTGCAAACCTGGGATCCTTAACCTTTGGCCTCAGAGGATCTGTGAAACAACCCTCTTCCTCCTCAAATTGTACATGCACTATATATATATTTACACACATATAGTGGCATATATGCATTTTTTTTCTGGAGAGCCATGGCTTTCATTATCTTCTAAAGTTTGTAAAAAGGTTAAAAACCACTCCTCTCCTCCCTCTTACCAATCTCACCCACATCCACAGATTGAACGACTACTCACATCTCCATGGCTTCCAGTGCTGTATCAGTGGCCCATAATTTTCTCCAAACCCTCATCCAACTGTCTGCTGCACAACTGCCTCCGGATGCTCCAACACCTCCAACTCAACTTGTACAAAATAAACACATTATCTGCCCCCAACCATTCAATGTTCTCCTACTCTATTCACTCCACCAACCACTCAGTCGTCCAGAAAATCCGAGAGCTATCCTGAAGTCCTTCCTCCTTCCCGCCCCACATCCCTCACCCATCCGCTCCCTCCTTACTACACTGCCCTAATTTAGGCCTTCACCAGATCTCAGCTGCAGTATTTTCCTAATTGATCTCCCCACCTCAAGACACTGCCTCCATCCGTGCAACACACCACTCCCTCTCTTGTTTGAACATTCTCTACCAGCTCATTGCCTTCTCTGTAAAATGGAAACGACGCTGGTGTACAAGGCCTGCCCTAATCTGACGTCTGCCTGCATTCCCATCTCGAACCACGCCCGGTGACTCAGTTTCCCCAAAAGCTTCGCTCTTCCACCTTCATCATTTGGCATGCTGTTCCCTGAGGTTCTGTAGCATTCTCCTCGGCACCGCAGTGCCTGGCACAATGCCCTGCCCAGAAAGACCCAGCGCTTGCTGAATGGCTGAAGAGCTGGTGGGCCGAGTGAGTTATGGGGAGAACCTCGGAAGTGCCCGCGAGGCACGAAAGCGCCTTCCCGTTGGTCGCTCTGACGCTCCTCACCAGCTGCCGGTCAGCCGCGGTTCGGTCCGGTACGAGGCTGTACACCTGGCTCCTCAGCGCGATGGGGGGTAGCGCATCCTCAAACAGGACTCGCGGGAACAGCCGCACTATCTCTGCGACTGCCTCTCGCGCAGATCCTGGGCGGAGAGACCGAGTCACTGGAACGTGAACTGAGGCGGGGGAAGCGGGGGTACCACACTGGGGCGCTGTTGTCTCAACATACAGGGTTAGCAGAAGCGAGGCTGCTGCCAGCTGGGGTCTTTAGCCTCGCCCCGGGGTTGCCATGGTTACCTGACTCGCCCCGCAGAGGATCTGCCACTACATCCCCTAGTTCCCGCCGCCTCTTCAACCCAAAGGTCTCCGGGACCAGGCGATGCCTCTTCCGGCTCATATCCCGGGATCTTTTGGCGGCGGGGAAGAGGTAGAAAGCCGTTGAGGGAAGAGACCACGAAAATAGGCTTCCGGCACAGGGCAGTGACGTACGGGCTCCCTGGGCGTCCCTCCTCGGAAACCAATCAGCCCGATCTTCGTAGGCTGAAGAGCTGACCAGAGAGGCGCCGACTTGTCATCCCTCCGCCCCTTGCTGGGAGGGGCGGTGCCAATGCCAGCGCCAGCGCCGTCCTCATTGGCCGAGGCCCCACGTCCGCTGCTGATTGGCTTCCTCTGAGAGCGCTCACGTCCGGGGACGCCTGGGCGCTGCGGAGGGGCGCGGGTGGCCACGCTGGGATCTCCCTCCCGGTGTAAAGCGCACAACCCCCTCCCGCCGCCACCTAGGGGTTAGGTCGCCTCTGTCGCTGAATGATTGCGTCATCGAGAGCGGAGAAAACTGCCCTCGCATCCCTTTGGCATGTGATGTACCTGCCATGACGTCATAGCCCTGAGAAGGTGGAAGTCGAGGTTGGCAGGATTTGAGGTAACCAGATCCTTGACCTGAGCCCAAGCATTCTTCCCAACCTCTCTGGGTTTGGAGCTACTGGGGTTGGGGGTATATAGGTCAAGGAAAAGTGTTGCATGCGCACCTGGTATGGTTCAGTTTGAGGACACGGGGCTTTCATGTTTCAAGGCCAGACTCGCTTAGTCCTGACTCGAAGTCCCTCTTCTCCAGCCCTTCTTTTTAAAAGGAGAACTTCCTTGTCCCCTCTCAGGACCTCATGGAGTCCAGAGGGACCAAGAGAGAAGCTGGAAAGATAGAGGTCGCTGAGCCTCGGAACAAGCTCCCCCGCCCAGCACCCTCCCTGCCCACAGACCCAACCCTCTACTCTGGGCCCTTTCCTTTCTACCGGCGCCCTTCCGAATTGGGCTGCTTCTCCCTGGATGCACAGCGCCAGTACCATGGAGATGCTCGCGCTTTGCGGTACTACTGCCCACCTCCCACCAATGGTCAAAGCCCCAACTTTGACCTCAGAGACGGATACCCTGATCGATACCAGCCCCGGGACGAAGAGGTTCAAGAGAGGTTGGACCACCTGCTACGCTGGCTCCTGGCGCACCGAGGCCAGCTAGAGGGGTGAGCAAAGCATAGCACACAGTAGCCCCAGAGACCTGCACTCACCCTCTAAAATTGGGAGAGCCAAAGCTGGAGTGAGTCCTTACCTTACCCTGTTCTTTGGGGAAGCCATCTGCGCTAATGCAGGTGTCAGACCTTCAGCCCCTAACTCCTCCTTCTCAGGGGTCCAGGCTGGCTGGCAGGGGCCATAGTGACGTGGCGGGGGCACCTGACAAAACTGCTAACGACACCGTATGAGCGGCAAGAGGGCTGGCAGCTGGCAGCCTCCCGGTTCCAGGGGACGCTCTACTTGAGCGAGGTAGAGACACCAGCTGCTCGGGTTCAGAGGCTTACCCGGCCACCACTTCTCCGGGAGCTTATGTACATGGGGTACAAATTTGAGCAGTACATGTGTGCAGGTGAGAGTTGCCCTGCTTCTGGGGCCCCCTCCCCTATCCCCAAAGATTGAGAGCTCCTAGCCCTTGCTGCTGTTTCTCTCCTTGTGCAGACAAACCCGGAGTCTCCCCAGATCCGTCTGGGGAGGTTAACACCAATATGGCCTTCTGCTCTGTGCTGCGCAGCCGCCTGGGAAACCACCCTCTTCTCTTCTCTGGGGAGGTGGACTGCACAGACCCCCAGGCCTCATCCACACAGCCCCCCACATGCTATGTGGAGCTCAAGACCTCCAAGGAGATGCACAGCCCTGGCCAATGGAAGAGCTTCTACAGGTTCAGGACAGGGGGTGGACAGGATGAGAGCCTTGGATGAAAAGCTTGGAAAGAGACTTGGGGAAGGAGGCTGAAAGAGGGGTCCCACTGACCCCCTTGCCTTTCCCAACAGACACAAGCTCCTGAAATGGTGGGCCCAGTCATTCCTGCCAGGTGTCCCAAATGTTGTTGCTGGCTTCCGTAACCCGGAAGGTTTTGTCTGTTCCCTGAAGACCTTTCCTACCATGGAGATGTTTGAATACGTCAGGGTAAGACAATGAGTTCTCACCTGCATCCCCGTGCGCCACCACCACAGGTCCATTGTCCAGGGACCTGCAGCCCACCTTCCCCTTCTCCAACCCTCACCACTGGTCTTCTACCTCCTCCTGGGCTTTCTCCAGAACGACCGTGACGGCTGGAATCCCTCCGTGTGCATGAACTTCTGTGCCGCCTTCCTTAGTTTTGCCCAGAACACAGTGGTTCATGATGACCCCAGGTGAGACATTCAGCTCTGCCCCTCCACCCTGGGGCCCAGAGGCTCAGCCTCCAGCCCTGAATTCAGGACTCTGTCTGCCCCCAGGCTTGTCTACCTCTTCTCCTGGGAGCCCGGCGGCCCTGTCACAGTGTCTGAACACCGAGATGCACCCCATGCCTTCCTGCCTTCATGGTACGTGGAAGCTGTGACCCAGGACCTCCCATCACCACCCAAGACACCCTCCCCCAAGGACTGATGCATCACAGGGGCTGGTCCTATTTCTGTGTGCACAGATAAAGGCGTATTTCCAGGTGGCTCTCCCTGCTGTGTCCTTTGAGCTGAGTCATCCTTGCCCAACACCTCAGGTTCACACAGAGGGTTTGCAGTTTTATTGTTACATTGTAGCCAGGGGCTGGTCACTGGGTGTAGAGGCTGGCAGCAAAGACGATGTCCCTCCGTAACAGGGTGGCTGCCGTCTCCATCTTGGCACCTAGCACAGGCTCGCCCACCAGGCGGGCTGCCCCCCGAAGCGAGCGACACATCTCGGCCAGGCGTTGGATGCAGCGGACCACCAGGCCCTCAGGGGTCCCTGAGAGCCCTGCCAACTCAGAGAAGGGCTGTGGGGGAAGCGGGGCGGGGAATGAATACGGTGGGCCGGGCCAGCCTCCCCCCAGCTGGCTGTCCACAAAGACCCCAAATCCCAGCTACTCACCATGCCCCGGGCCCACTCGTACACAACCTCAACCAGCCCGAAATTCAGCTCCC
This sequence comes from Moschus berezovskii, assembly GCF_049115385.1. NCBI lineage: Eukaryota > Metazoa > Chordata > Mammalia > Artiodactyla > Moschidae > Moschus > Moschus berezovskii. The sequence goes on from NC_142482.1 coordinate 38,727,012, forward strand.
CCACAAATTCCTCCATGGTCTGGCTCAAGCCACAGGCCGCCTGGACCTCACCAATCCGCTTGGCAACAGCCCGGACCCGTTCCACCCCCTGCAGACGGAGAGGAAAGGCTCTAAACCCTGCCTTCCTACTCCAAGAAGGAGGCCAGGATAAAAGAAGAAACCATTCCAGCTCTTAGGGACACTCAGAGGGCACCTGGGGAACACGTGGGGACGGACTGGGAATGCCATGGCCGAGGAAGGGAGGAGTCCTAGCCGTCATCCCCATACCTGTTTGAGGGTGCTGGGGAGCTGATCGCCAGGGTCCCCAGGGCTCTGGCAGACCAGGCCGGAGAGCAGGGCAGCAATCTCCTCAGGCCGCAGGGCGCTCAGTGCGTTGTCAAACATCAGCTCGGTGAGGAGCAGCTCGTGGCTGCTCATGGCACAAGCCACCCGCCCGGCCAGCTTCACAGTGCCCGCCTCGTCCACGTAGCCCAGTGTTCGGAGCACCTGCAAGGATGGCGGGTGTTGAGAGCCAGCAGACGGCTGCCCCGCCAGCCCCCCAGCCCAGCCCCACTCCCACCTCCACTCGCTGGTGGTACTCGGGGAGCAGCAGCAGCGACTGGTCTGACAGCAGGAAGCGCAGCCGCTCCATCTCCTTCTGGATCTGCATCCGCTCCTGCAGCTTCAGGTACTGCAAGGAGCCAAGGGTAGGGGCTCGTGAGCCTCCTCCCTGCCCTCAGCAAGGGAGCTGTGGACCAGGGCTGGGACAGGGGCAGCCAGTCTGCAGGGGATGAGAGGGAAAGCCGCCCCTCCCAGCTGGGAAGCTCACATTCAGGGACTGACCTGGGCAGGGAAACGGGGACTGTGCACACACTGAGCCCCCCGGATCAGCTCCTCCAGCTTCCGGGCCCGGAGCCCCCCCTCGACCACAGACACATCCTTGAGCTGCAGGTCATTGACAGGGTCGAGGGTGGGGGGTCCTGTGGGGTGCGCCTGAGCCAGTCGTAGCAGTTCCTGGACAGCAGTGGTCACGGCCGCAGACGGAGGATCCTTCCTGAGGATGGAGCTGGTCTTAGATCTGGGGCAGAGGCTTCTCTTCCTGTGGAGCTCCACTCGGACTGGGGGAGCCTCTCTGACCACACCTCCCCACCATCCCCACATGGTCCCTCCCCAACATCTCTGACTTGAATTTTGGTTGCTGCCGCTTGCTGAAGTCCTCCAAGATCTTGTCCCCATTCAGCCGGAGCACCTTGGTGGTGATAGCGGCCACGTCTCCTGGCTGGAGCTTGGCTACAGTGTGGTCACAGGGCCCTGAGGGGAGAGCAGGATCAGACCAGGCACCTCAGCCATGCTGTTGGCAAGAGCCCGGGCATCCATCCACTCTCACCTTCAGGCAGGAACAGCTTGAATCCCACGAGGTCATCTGGGTAGGGCACATCTGGGGAGGCTGGCCCCCTCTCCTGCGGGTCCTCAGACACAGGCTTGTCACACAAGACCAGGGCTGTGAATACCCTGCTGGTGGAGTTCGAAGAAACCTAGGGGAGGTGGGGAGGCCAGGACAGGGCAGTGTGAGGAGTGGACATCCAAGAAGAGACCAGATCCCCCACTTCAGGCAGGGAGCATGGGGCGGCCATATAGACTGGTAACCAAGTCAAGCAATCAGAGCAGACTTTGGGGGCAGGGCTTGGGGGGAGGACAAGAAGACGAGCATGAAGTGGTGGGGATGGGAAGGAAAAGAGGGCTCGAAGGAAAAATGAGAGCACTGCTGAGTACAACTGGCTCCTCGCCAAGTGGGGAAGACGGAGATGGGGCTGGCTGCTCCGTCCAGCCTTGGAGTCCAGATCCCACCGCCCTCACCTGAAGGATCACACCCAGTGCGTTGTGATGCTCCTGATTCTTCACAACCACCACCCTTCCCGCTGAGAGAGATTTCAGTCCATTCACAGACTCTATGATGCGGTGCTGAAGAGCAGGGACGAGAAGAAAGAGGATAAGAAGTGTCAGACGCTGAGACAAGGTTCAGGTGTACCCAGAGCGTCCCAGTCTCTTCCTCCCCATCCATCAGCCCATGCCCAACACTCACAGGCGCTCACCTGGATCTGGCTCCGGGTCTCAGTCAGTTCCTCTCCCCAGCTGTAATAGTCAGGCAGGTCGACGAGCTGGCCAGTCACCTCGGGCTCTTCCAAAGCCCCCAACTTCTTGGTCAGTTCAGCCAGAGCCTGTTCATGGGCCTGGGAGAAGCCAGGGTGGGTGTGAACCCAGAGTCTCTGGGCTGGCTCTCTCCACTTTTACTCATTGGCTTCCAGAGGCCCGCCTCGTCCTAGCCTGGCTTCCCTTGTCCCATGTTCTGCAGGGCAACCTGGGCACACCCACCTCCTCACCTTGCTGTCCTTGCGGGATGGAAACTCTGAGAAGCTTCTCTTCATCATGTCCTCCACCCTGAGAGCATCCACCCGCAGCAGGTTGAGGATCATGGTGTACGTGAGGCGGAACTGGGACTGCAGCTGGGACGGCTTCCCCTGGGCCAGGCCAGAGACGCCAGTGAGGCTGGAGGCTCGGCGGGGGGAGACCCACTGCTCGGCTGCTCTACTCCAAGCAGCTGTAGTCCCAGCCCTGCAACCTCGGGGCCCTAGACAAACTGCCTGCTCACCTCTGCAAAACAAGGGAGCGAGACTAAATAAACAGACTCTCCAAGGTCCCACCTAGCTCCACATTCACAGTGAAAAAAGACTATAGAAGACGAGATCCAGCCTCATCCTCGGATTGGCTCGCTCCTCCCCTGGCTTTTCCCAGACGAAAGGGGAGAGAGGGGAGAGGGGAGGAGGGTGGGCAGAGGATGCAGCAGGTGCCCAGAGCTGGCCTGGAGGTGCCCCAGCTCACCATCATCATGCGGTGCAGGTCTGCCATCTCAGGCACGCGGCCCTTGCAGAGCAGGATGACTGTGCCTGTGGGGTCCAGGCCCCTCCGGCCCGCCCGGCCCGCCATCTGCACATACTCCCCAGGGAGTAGGTCCCGAAAGGTGGAGCCATCGTGCTTGCGCATGGAGTCAAATACCACCGTCCGGGCTGGCATATTTACACCCATGGCAAAGGTCTCCGTGGCAAACAAGACCTGGGATGGGGAAGGGAAGAGAGGATCAGTTAAGGAGCTAAACACAGCTGTGGTCCAGCCCTGGCGGAGCCCACCTTACTTTATAGCCAAGGCTAAGGCACTAGACAAAGTCCCAGATGGTTAACTCACGACAGCTCATCTGACTCTCTAGGCAGATCTACAGAGTAGGTACTATTGTTTTATTTATTTAGCTAGCTATTTCTTTTCTTTCTGGAGAAGGAAATGGCAACCCACTCCAGTATTCTTGCCTGGAAAACCCCATGGATGGAGGAGCCTGGAAGGTTACAGTCCATAGGGTCGCAAAGAGTTGGAAACGACTGAGCAACTTCACTTCACTTCTTTCCTTTCAGTCCCAGAGCCCACTCCCGTCTCCCGTCAATCTTTAATGTATATCTTTTCATGTGAATGTGTTTTATAAAATGTGTTTTGTGAGTGTGTAATACAATTTGCAGGAAAGGCGACACGTATCTCCTGTTTTCTTTCCATGTGGTATTTTCAACATCCATCCGTGTTCCTGTGATTATATCTAATCTGTTGCTTCCAACCTGCCACAGAACACATTGTGGGGTGCATGGCATATATCTGCCTACCTGCTCTCCCAGTCAAAGGGCCCCTGGTACCACCAATACCCTGCCACAAGACAATAGCCCACAGGAAGAGCAGACATGTTCCCTCGTTGACCAGGGTGAGAATTTCATTGTGATTTGCACTCAGGAGCGGAATTTAGGGACAAAGAGTAGGCACAGACTTGTCTTTGCCTCAAGAGCACCAGGTACACTTCAGACTGGCCACACCTATACAAGGGTTCCTGTAATCCTGTAATCTCCTACGTCTCAGGCAACACTTGGCATTGCCTACTTTCCTAAATTTTATCAGTTTTAATTACTATCAAGTCTTGTCAAGTCCATCTTGTGTTTCAGTTTGCATTTTTCCAATGACTAAAGACCTCCATAAGTTTGCTAGCTTTTTAGTTTTCTCTTCTGAACACTGCCTGTTCATACCTTGTGTGTGTGTGTATGCTAAGTCACTTCAGTCGTGTCCAACTGTAGCCCGCCAGGTTCCTCAGTCCATGGGATTCTCCGGGTAAAAATACTGGAATGGGTTGCCGTTCCCTCCTCCAGGGGATCTTCCCAAACCAGGGATTAAACCTGTGTCTCCTGTGGCTCCTGCACTGCACATGGATTCTTTACCGCTGAGCCACTGGGAAAGCCCCTATTCATACTTTATGTATGAATTTCAAAATTCATTTCAAAATGTGAAACTTACAGTTCAGGGAGGTTAAGTAATTTGTCCAGGGTCACACAGCAAGTTAACAGTGGACCTGGATTTCCACCCAGGCAGCCTGGATCCAGAGCCCAAGTTCTCAGCTGCTGCACTGTGCTGCCCGTGCCCCACCCCAAGCAGGTGACGAATGCTTTGGGGAGTCCCTCCCCCTCCAGCACGAGCACCTTGACCAGCCCACGGCTGAACAGCATCTCCACAATCTCCTTGAGGATGGGCAGGATGCCGCTGTGGTGCACACCCAGGCCGCGGTGCAGGAGCTCCGACATGTGTAGAACCTGTTGGGGCCGAGGCCCAGGGTCAGGGATGGGGCAGTGAACACCCGATCCCCACTGTCTCCAAGTCCCCCTCCCCACCTGGGGCAGCTGGCGGTCAGAGCCGCGGAGACGGGCGAGGCAGCGCTGCAGGAAGAGGTGAATCTCACTCTTCTCTGAACTCGTCGTCAGGTCAAGGGAGGTGAGGCCTGAGGCCTGCTCGTCACAGCGGCCCCGGGAGAAGGTGAACACCACCACGGGCAGCTGTGCACGGGTGCGGAGGGAGGCCAGGAGGGACAGGTACACACCACGGTCCTGCAAAGGCGGGGAGAAGGGAGTGGAGGTGGAGTCCCTGAACCAATGGGGGCCAAAGCGGGGGGACGTGAAGCAGTCAAACCGGGGGCAGTGTTCAAAGCTCCACTCCAAACCCTGGGAGGACGAGGGAGAAAGAAGAGGTGGCAGGTACAAAGCCAGCCAGTTCTCACCTGGGCAGGCCCCCCCTGATGCGTGGGCTGCTTGGCCCCAAAGGTCTGGGCATGTTTGCTCATCCGCTCCTTCTTGGCCTCCACAGCCGCATAATACCTGGGGCAGGGAAGGGCGCCCATCAGTCACCCCCGCTTGTGCCCAGCCCTGACTCTTCCCATGTCCCAGGCTTACCCCTTTGTGTGGAAGGCGCCGCGGGAGTCCAGCAACAGGAAGAGCTCCCCCTGGGTCTTGGGGCTGTTCCCCGTGAAGAGATAGTGCTCCAGGGGCACTGGACGAGCGACGGTGCTGATCACATAGATCTGGCGACGCTTCAGCCTCCTGAGCAGGGGGTAGGGGGGATGACAGAAGATCAGAGGTGGGAGCGCAGGAAGGAACCCACGTGCCTGCCATCTTCCCCACCCTGGCCTCGCCCTGGTTTTCTGGGAGCCGGACTGGAAGGCTGTCCCCGTCACCCCGGCTCTTAACACGCAAAGTGATCTCAGCCCAGGTGGGATCCCACAACCTCCCAGGCTGGACGTGTTCCCCAGTTGCACCCCTTTCTCCTCCCCACCCCCAAGACCTGACCACTCCCTCGCTGGTACAGTCTACACCCCGACCCCAACTGAGGAATGCTACAGCCCCTTTCACTCGAGCACCCCGGGACACATGTCTTACCCGATCCAGTCAGCAAACTCAAGGGCATTGGGGACAGTAGCACTCAGAAGGATGATGGACACGTGGTCAGGCAGCATGATGAGGACCTCCTCCCACACAACCCCGCGCTGCACACAGGGAGGGAGGGCAAGTCAGCAGCGGCTCAGAGGGTGCTGCCCTTCTGCCCAGGGAAGTGGCACAAGGTTCCATAAGATAGGACAAAGAAGGCAGCGAAGTTCCCGGGGTGTGTGGAACAGCAGAACTGCTGAACCTGCCCCACAGGAGAGGACTGCCAGGACCTGGGGACCCTGTCCCCTTACCTCAGCATCATTGATATAGTGAACCTCATCAAAGATGACCCACTCCAGGTCCCGGATGACGTCCGAGCCACTGTACAGCATGGAGCTGGAGGAGAGAGGCCCCCGGCTGACTCCCCAGCGGCTCCTGTCTCGACCCGCACCTCAGCCAGAGTGCTCTCCAGAGCGGCCTCACCTTCCTGACCAAAATCTCACCCCGTGCTGAGTGCCCGCCTCTCACCGAAGGATCTCCGTCGTCATAATGAGGCATGAGGCTTCCGGGTGCAGCTGCACGTCCCCGGTGAGCAGCCCCACGTCCCCAAAGGTGTTTCGGAAGTCCCGGAACTTCTGGTTGCTCAGAGCCTTGATGGGCGAGGTATAGATGGTGCTGGGAGGAGGGCACGAAGTCAGCCAGGCCCTCCACACAGGCTCCTTGTCAGCACCTCCTCTCCCACCCTGACCCTTCCCAGCGGCATGCCGCAGAGCTCAGGCCCCCCACCCTTCTTCACCCAAACTTCCCTCACGTTCCCCTTCATGGAATTACTCTGGAAAAATCCTGTCCCCCAATCCCTTCCCCAACGAATGCCGCTCATTTTTTTCTCCCCCTATCTTCTTGCTTCCCTCTGAAACCCTGCCTCAGTTTCTCCCCCGAACCTCTCATCTAAAAGATGAGGTAGGGAGGTGAAGAAGAGAAGAGACACAGAAAGGATGCAGGAGAGAACGAAGCTGGGGAGGGGAAGCTGGGGAGGGGCCTGTACCGCGTCATGTGTTTCTGGGCAAGCGCGATGGCGTATTCGGCCACAACCGTCTTCCCCGCGGATGTATGAGCCGCGACAAACACCGAGTCATGCCGCTCCAAGTGCAGGATGGCCTGTTTCTGAAACACATCTGGCTCAAACGGCCACTGTGGGAGAGAGAAACAGATGGGGGCACAGAAGGGACAGGGGTCTTCCTGCCTCCATTTCATGGGGCCTCCAGGGCGGGGGAAGAAGGCCAAGACCTCCATCCACTGAAGGCACCTGGCCTCCGGTGGGGAGAGGAGATAAGGGAGTGGGCTGGAGGGGGTGGTGGAGCACCCGAGGCCTGGGCCACGCTACCTGGAAGGCTGGCTGGGGAATGAGGCGGTAGAAATCACCGACAGGGGAGGTGACATCCACAGGAATGGCCCACTGCTCCTGAGGTGGGGGCTTGGGAGGCTCTGGGGGGGCTACAGCTGTGGACGCTTCCTGGAGAAGGAGAGGGGTGTAGGCCTGATAAACATACAGCCAGAAAGCTCTCTGTTACCACCCCTCCCAGAAGAGGCTCCAGTCTTCCCCGGGGAACCAACCAGGCCAGCCCACCCTGTCTGGCACAAGGCCCTTCTTTCCTGCCTCAACCGCCCAGAACCACCAACCTTCAACACTAGATCCTCCAAGCTGCTTGCTCGGGCCAGAGGAACACTGCCAGGAGAGGCGGAAACAGTGTCCTGTCTGGAACCGCCAGGCTGTCCCACTGCCTCACTCGCATCCTCATCGCCCCCACCCAAATCCAAGGGCTCCAGCAGACGGCTGAGGCTGAGCAACCCGGCAGCTGGAGCTGGGTGATCTAGGAGCAAGGCAAAAATGGAGACCTGGTCGTGTCCACTTCTGTTCTGAAAAATAAGGGCACCGTTTCCCCTACGGCCCCATCTCAAAACTAAAACTCACCCTTTGGTGCGAAGTCCACACCTTTCTTGAAGCCAGGTGGGACAGTAAGGAGGTCTGGAGGATGGGGAAACAATCAGGGCTCTCGCACACTGCTGTACAAGTCACACATTACATTAACCTGCAGGATGTTGTTCACAGCATACATGCTGTAGTTGCAGTTTTTTGTGACAGCCTTCCAACAGATGACAGTAAAGGTTGTTATGGAAGAGGTACCTGTTCCTAACTTACTCAGGGGAATGGAAGAGCTAGCAAGGACCCAGTGACAGGACTTGGCCCCTCTTCCTCAGGCCCCAGGTTCACAGCCCTGCCTCCCACAGTCCCTCCTGGCACCACCATACCTTTCTCAAAGTCTATCTCCTCCTCAGCCTCCTCTCGAGTGTTCAGATCTGTTATAGTGGGCTCATCCATTCCACCTGGGAAGAAGTTGGACAAATAGGATTCACGGGGTGGGAGTGACATGAGAGGGGTGGAGACAAAGGGCTCCCTCCCCACCATCCCATTTCCACAAGCATCACCTGGCCAGAAAGGGTACTGTGTTGGATTCCCCCACAGGGACTGGGAGATGGGCCCTGGTGGCCGGCGAAGAGACAAGGAGGTTGTGGACGACAGGTTTGTATTCTCTAGCAAGACCTGAGGCAAGAGAACAGAGCGCCAGTGAGGCTGAGCTTGCCTCTGACCCCACCTTCTCCTAACTCTGTTTCTGGTGGCCCATGACCACTTACCTCCTTGTAGCCTAGTATCTGGCCTGTGGTTGGGTGTCTTTGGGCCTGCAGGTCGGAGGGGACTGGGGCCCCCAGTGTGGCCAGGAGAGACCAAGGATCCATCTTCCTCTGCCATTTCCTGGACAGAAGCAAAGCAATGTTCAGGTCTTCTTTCTCCTCTGTTCTAGCTTCCTTCAGGGACCCACCTGCCAAGCCCAGGCCCTTCTAGACCCCTCACCGGGCTGAGTGTTCCACACCATGCAGAGGCAGCCAGGCTGGAGATGACAGAAACAACTGCTCTGCTTCCTTCTGCAGATCTGGGGCACAGGGAGGGAGGCCGTGGGGAAGCTGGAACAAAGGCACGAGGTAATGGAAGAGAGTAAGACACAAAAGAGGTGACGTGACTTGTATTTAGATCAGATATGACAGACGTCCCAGACTAGAACAATCAGGCTGAAGCACTATTTTAAAAAGCTGTTCTGTTGCACAGAACAAACGGTCTGCAACTGAATTACCTAGAGTTCTGATTAATAATACTGGTTTTGGATTTCTGAATCTATGGACCTAAGAACTAGTGTTTTTCAAAAGCTCCCCCACCAATTGTGTGTGTGTGTGTGCACACTCAGTTGTGTTCGAACCCATGGATTGTGGCCCGTCAGGCTCCTCTGTCCATGGGATTTTCCACTGATCATGAGGCACACTGATATTTGAGAATCTCCAGTTTTAGGAAAAGGGGGTCCCAGGACTAAGGATGAAGAGCCAGGTGTTCAAAGGTTAGCATCTCAGTCACCAAGGGCCCTGGTGCTTGGAGACAGAACAGGACTCCAGGGAGAAAACAGCAGTTTGAAAGAGCAGTTCTCAGAACGAAGGTTTCCCCCGGGGCTCCCTGCTCTGTCTTCTTATGGGCTCTGACCCACTGCAGGTCCACTGGGTTGGAGTCTGTCCAGCACCAGTCTAGGCTAGGATGACAAGTATCCAGAGACAGGACAGCCGAGTCAGCTTGGATCCTACTGGGAGGAGGGTGAAGGAGGTTTTAGGCTCAACAGGGTCAAGGTTAGGGGAAACGGCACTCACGGTGCTGTCTGGAGCCCCAGGCACATTCAGCAACTCCCAGCGCCCAGTGCATCCCAGCTCTACGGCCCGAAGGGGCAGGTCCAGGGGATCTGGGGGATGTAGCACTACGGAGGAAAGGTCACAGGTCAGGGGGTAAGGGTCATTTCGCTGTCTCCTCCGGCTTTCCACCCCCTCCCCCTCACCGAGTCGCTCCGTCTCCATCATCCTGGAGCCACGGCAGCTGCCAGGCAGCCGGGAAACATAAGGAGGAGCCGGAACCGGCGGAAGTAGAAGCGACTTCCGGCCCCACAGGGCCTGGGGGCGGGGATAAGAGCTACTTAGGGGCTGACCCAAACCGGTGGGAGGCCGGGCGGAAGTGTGTGCGGCGCGGGCCGCCTTGGTTACCGCGTTCTCCGCCCCTCGCTACGTCATCGCTCTGAGCCCGGGATCCGCTGCCCGCGCGGGCGCCGCCCGAGACCGTGGGGCTCCGGTTGCCGCCCCCTCAGGTAAGGCCTTCTCCTCAGCCTTCGCCCCCCTTTTTCCGAGCTCCTTCTGTCTTCTTGCCCCTTTCGTTGCTCTGAGAGCGCTGCGCGGGTTCCACTGCTTCCTCTGCTTTTCGGACCCCGCAATTCCATACTAACTCCAGCGAGATAGGGGAGTCTGGTGCCATCGTCTTGGCGACGGAGCGGGTATTTATCCCTTCCTGGGCCACATGGTGCCCCAAGGCGCTGGTATCCGTGATTCCTGAAGACAGAAGGGAATGCTGGTTGATCCCGACGAGCTGGGGTTTGGACGGCAACCTGGTTTAAGCAAGGGGTAGGGAGAGGCAAAAGATAGGAGTAGGCAGGCCTGAAGGGGTGGGATCGGGATCAGTGTGGACGGCGTGTGAACTCTGGGCGGTGACAGTGGAGAAAGATGTCTTGGGCCCTGCCCCCGAACCAGGAGCCACCATGTTGGTGATACCCCCCGGACTGAGCGAGGAGGAGGAGGCTCTGCAGAAGAAATTCAACAAACTCAAGAAAAAGGTGAGGGAGCGTGTGTGGGCATGGCCCAAACTTTCAAAGACTCTGCACTGAGAACACCTGCGGTGAGTGTGAGGGAATGGGGGTGGGGATTCCTCTAGCTAATACCTGGAGACGGATCATCTCACGGTGTAACTTCAGAGACGGACTTTCCCAAGTGTGTATTTTCTTTTCTCTCCTTTCTGTGTGGTCTGCCATGGAGTTGTCTTTCTTTCCCGTGGCTTTTAGTACCACCTAAGAACTTGGAGAAGGCAATAGCAAGCCACTCCAGTACTCTTGCCTAGAAAGTCCCATGGACAGAGGAGCCTGGTAGGCTGCAGTCCGTGGGGTCGCTACTAGTCGGACACAACTGAGAGACTTCACTTTCACTTTTCACTTTCATGCATTGGAGAAGGAAATGGCAACCCACTCCAGTGTTCTTGCCTGGAGAATCCCAGGGATGCGGAGCCTGGTGGGCTGCCGTCTATGGGGTCGCACAGAGTCGGACACGACTGAACCGACTTAGCAGCAGCAGCAAGAAATGGTGATCCCAAGCTTGGTTTTTCCAGCTTTATCAGCGTCTTACTGGTAACTTTCACATATCCAAAACTGAAGTTGTCATCTTGTCTGTACTAAACTTGGTCTTCCAGATAGGACTGTCTGCATTCACTTTTTCGATTTGGTTGAGATGAATATCTCATCTCTGTCTCCTGCACAATTTGTGTAGCCAAACGTTTGTCAAGTCTTCATTTTTCTTTTAGAGTAATTTCTTCTGTTTTCTTTTTCCTGTGTATTCCCTAGACCAGGTCTTTGCTGATGCTCACTTTGACTGTTGTAATGGGCTCTCAACAAGTTTCTTTTCTTGGACAGACTTTTGCACTCCTGTTAAAACGGTACATTGAAAACACTAAACACTGCCCTTCTTTTTTCAAAACACAATGGTTTCGCATTGCCTATAAAAGCTTTAATCTGGCCTTTCTTATTCCTTGGTCCCAAGGCATGCATTCTCAAAACCTTCTTATCTCCGCATCTCTGCCACCCTGTTTTCTTTGTCTAAAATGCCTTTTCCTCTCATTTTGCATTGTGTAGATCCTACTCAGGGCCTGGTTTAATAACCATTTGCATCAGAGAAATCTTACTTGCTTTCAGCTCCAGTCTGCACTGAGGATCAGTCTTGACGGTTCAGTCTGGTCATCGTCTTTCTCAGCCTTGAGCTCAAGAGGAGGATCTGTGTCTCTTTCTTTTGCAAATCTCTGTTTCAAAGCATTGGTGTGTTCTTATTAAACATGTAGGGGTGGATGGATGAAGCTCCTAAGAAGGCATGAAGGCTTATACTGAACTGCAGTGTATATCCGGGGGCCATGGTCAGTGTTTGAGTTCCTTGTTTTCAACTTGAAAAATACGAGACTCTGCAAAGCCTCTGAATACTATGGTTTTGACAGAGTAGGTACGGCTGGCGGAGAAGGCAATGGCAAGCCACTCCAGTACTCTTGCCTAGAAAATCCCATGGACGGAGGAGCCTGGTGGGCTGCAGTCCATGGGGTCGCTACGAGTCTGACGTGACTGAGCGACTTCACTTTCACTTTTCACTTTGACACATTGGAGAAGGAAATGGCAACCCACTCCAGTGTTCTTGCCTGGAGAATCCCAGAGACGGGGGAGCCTGGTGGGCTTCCGTCTATGGGGTCACACAGAGTCGGACACGACTGAAGTGACTTAGCAGCAGCAGGTATGGCTGGTGTATGTGATCTGAGGGACTATATGTGAGAGGCAAGGCAGCTGCAATGTACCACCCAAGGGGCACCATTTGCATTATTCTCTCTCAGAAAGGTATCCCCAGAGTGACGCACCCAAGGGCCTTGGGAGAAGACGTGGCCAGTGAATGACCCTCATCAATCCCTCTCTTCTCACTCTTGTTCCCAGAAAAAGGCATTGCTGGCTCTGAAGAAGCAAAGTAGCAGCAGCACAGCCAGCCAAGGCGGTGTCAAACGCTGTGAGTGACGAGGGAGGCAGGGATAGGCTGGAAGTAAGCACACCGGCTGACCTCTGGCCAACATAATAAATCTCTTTCCCTTGCCACTTCAGCACTGTCAGAGCAGCCTGTGGTGGACACAGCCACGGCAACAGAGCAGGCAAAGCAGCTGGTGAAGTCAGGAGCCATCAGTGCCATCAAGGCTGAGACCAAGAACTCAGGCTTCAAGCGTTCTCGGACCCTAGAGGGGAAGTTAAAGGTGAGCACAGGCAGAAAGATTGTTCAAGGGATCCTTCACGTCAGAGGGCATCCTTCCAAGTTGGAATGAAGGTAGGTCTAGGGGGAAAGGAATGCCAGTTCAGTCATGGACAAGTTGCTGTGCCATTCTGAGCTTCAGGTTTCTTATCTGTAAAGTGAAGAAACTAGATGCCTCGCAGATTCTCCTCCGTTTTATGTATTCTGTGACTAATCCATCATATAATAGATCTGTGGGATTGTGTTCTCTAAGGAGTTGGAAAGGCTGAGAAGGTCATCAGGTTCGAGATGTTTTTAGTAAACTAAATGCTTCAAGTGTGTATTAAGTCTTTTATGTAAAATAACACGTAGTCAAATGAGAAACAAACAAAAAGATAGGCCAGGGAGCCAAGAGGAGGGTGAGAGAAGAGGAGTCCCTACCCCCGATAGGCGGCCTCCTGCTTCCCACTGAGGTAGGTCTCTCCCACCTTCCCAGGACCCTGAGAAGGGGCCGGTCCCCACTTTCCAACCGTTCCAGAGGAGCGTATCTGCTGACGACGACCTGCAGGAGGTAATGGTTTCCAGTTTTCTGTCTCTGAGGAGCGGGCAATTGAGAAAACTGAGAAACCCACATATTGGAGCCCATTTGCCAGCCACTCAGACTCGTCTTAACTGTTCTTGATCTCTTTCAGTCCTCCAGACGTCCACAGAGGAAATCTCTGTATGAGAGGTTAGAGAAAGATAGGACGGGGTCCTAGTTGGTGGGGTTTGCGGGGCACGAGAGGCTTGCCCGGGTCCTTAAGAGGTTTGGGACTGAAGTGGGAAGAGCTGGGGCTGCAGAAGGGGTGTTGAGTCTGCGTGGGATCCGGGAAGACAAGGTAAAAGCCCCCTTTGATCCTCATTGTCTGCTGCTCCCCAGCTTTGTATCTTCCAGTGATCGGCTTCGGGAACTGGGGCCAGATGGGGAAGAGGCAGAGGGCCCAGGGGCTGGCGATGGCCCCCCTCGAAGCTTCGACTGGGGCTACGAAGAACGCGGTGGTGCTCGTTCCTCAGCCTCCCCTCCCCGAAGCCGCAGCCGGGACCGCAGTCGTGAGCGGAACCGAGACAGAGACCGAGATCGGGATCGAGAGCGCGACCGGGAGCGGGACCGGGACCGGGACCGGGAGCGAGAGCGGGACCGGGACCGAGAGCGCGACCGGGAGCGCGACCGGGAAGGCCCTTTCCGCAGTGAGTGGTCTTCGCTAGTGGGAAGTGACTTCAGATACGGTGTAGGTGGGTCCTTCTAAAGTGGGGGCTGAGCTAGGCCTGTGTCTCATGACTGGATTCCTACGTTCCATAGGATCAGACTCATTCCCTGAACGCCGGGCCCCTCGGAAGGGAAACACTCTGTATGTGTATGGAGAAGACATGACGCCCACCCTCCTCCGTGGGGCCTTCTCTCCCTTTGGAAACATCATTGACCTCTCCATGGACCCACCCAGAAAGTAAGGATAACGGTGGGTTGTCCTAGGAGGACTTGGGGTGTGAGACCTGAGGGAGGAAGCTAGCCTGTCTCCACAGCCTGTAACACTGGGTTTGCCTGGGTCCCGAGGAGCCTGTAGGCCCTCTACTGACCCTGTGTTTTCTCATCCCAGCTGTGCCTTCGTCACCTATGAAAAGATGGAGTCAGCAGATCAGGCCGTTGCTGAGGTTGGGACTTCCCAGATCTGTTCTTCCCATCCCTCCTGACATCCTCATATTTTCTTTTTAAAATACTGGGAGCCAGGAGGAAATCATTTCCTCTTGACAAAGTATTTTCCTATTTGTGCAGGAAACCTTATATTCTCAAGTCCCTACTTAGTCTATTCTCAGGATGACAGCTCCTAGAAACCCTCCTTTGGTTTGTCTATAATGTCTGCCCCCATCCTCTGCCCGCTCCCCTCTTCTGCCCCAGCTCAACGGGACCCAAGTGGAGTCTGTACAGCTCAAAGTCAGCATTGCCCGAAAACAGCCCATGCTGGATGCCGCCACGGGCAAGTCTGTCTGGGGCTCCCTGGGTAAGAAGGGGATTCTTCCTTTCTCATTTTGTTGGTTGCCCACAGCTCACCCTGTTTTGTTCTCCTGCCTGTCCCTGGGTCCCCTAGAGGGGCTAGAGACCTAGTTTTGTGTGGCAACTATGGGGATTAGAAGGAGAATCCTCAGGCCTTCTATCAGTTAGAAGCAGAAGGAGAGAAAAGTATTGGAAACCATTTCCAAGGCATTGATTGGCACAAGGAAGAAAGTGGGAGTGAGTCAGGTTGGCGAAGAAGGTGAGCACCTCGTGTGGCTTTATTCATTTTGAGATGGCGTATAGTTGGTTTTATAAAATAGGCCTTTGAAGTTAGGAATCAGGAATGCAGGTGTTCGGTAAGGACTGAAAATGTAGACTGGAGTCACCTATATCATAGGGCTGCTGCAAAACGACACGAGAGTGTTGCAGGGGAGACTGAATGCAGAGGAGAAATGAGCCAGGACTGGACTTAAGGGAAATAGTCAGGAACTATGGGAGGAGGCTGGGCTGTGTTCCTTATGCTCCATACAGCCCCAGCCCTCCTGACATGTTAGGCTGAAGTTGAGGGTCCATAGGAGACAAAGGAGAGGCCATAGGGCTGGGAGTAGGACCCAGGGGCCTGGATCGTTGCAGCCAAAGGATACAGGCTTTGAGAAGGAGGAAGTGATTCTCAGCATTGAGATGAAAGCTCCAAGACGATGGGGGCTTGCATGGGGGGCTCCCTCTAGCCCCAGAGTGGGGTGTAGGGAGGAAAGAGGAATGAGAGGGGACAGCTCCAGGGGAATGCTTAGGACCAGAGTTACACTGGAATGAATTCTCCTGATGGAATGAATAACCCATTTCACCTGAAGTGGATTTTCACGTAAAGGAGTAGGCACAAGGGAGTTCAGAGCCAGAGTAACCCGTTACACTAAAGAAGGAACCAGGAAGGACCAGCATGTTAACAAAGGGCTCTAGAGATTTTCTAATTTGGGGTGTACTGACTGGAAGTAGGCGGTTAACATTATTCACATGTGTCAAGAATAACGTTTGAGTTATTTCTGAGGACAAAACACTCATTACAGTGTTTGCGTGTGCCATGATATCTGCACACTCTTCACTGGGGCCGTGGATTGGTAGCCGCAGACCTAAGGGGCTAAAGGTAGAGAAGCCATCCTGGCCACCAGAGGGCAGCATGGAAACTGGGCATCCAGAGGCCAGAGGCTGGCGTTGAGGTCAAGCTCTGGGCCTCAGGTCTCATCGGTCCTCTCCCTCAGACCTTAACGGAACTTCCCCTCCCTCCCCAGCTGTCCAGAATAGCCCTAAGGGCTGCCACCGGGACAAGAGGACTCAGATTGTCTACAGCGACGATGTCTACAAGGAAAACCTTGTGGACGGCTTCTAGGGAATGGAGCTGGATTCCATGTGCCTCGTCTGCCCAACGCTGGTCTCAGTAAAACACTGAGGTGGAAGCTCACCCATCTCCCTCAGCCTCTGGTTCTTCAGCATTGGGGATTGGGGTTGAGCCTTGAAACACGGCTGTTAGACGTGATCGCAGCTATAGCCACATGGCTAGTGTGCACTCCCCACTCCTTCACCCCAAAAGGATCTTGAACACAGGTGTTGTCGCGGCTGTTTTAATTTGGTCTCATGCCCCTTCCAGCAGGAAACCCCTTAGAGAAAGCCCAGGTCCTCGTCTTGGAGTTTTTCCTTGAGCCAGGGCAGCACATGGTAGAGGTTGACGTGAAAGTCTCGGGCGTAGCCAGGCACTTGCTGTGGCCGCTTGCAAACGTCCACGACGCCCCAGCTGATCACGCCAACCTGGTGAGAGCGAGGTGTTGCCAGGAGTCAGTGGGTGGAACTCCTTAATCCTAGGAAGCACAGCTATTGCCAGTTGCATCTGAACTGACCTGACCTGGGAGGACTAGACTAGGGACCCAGTTCAGTCCTGTCCCCTGGCACACAGACCAGACACACGGCCCTGAATTGGCCAGTTCAAGGGAGAGTCTGAAGGTGAGGCTGGCTCTGCCCCATCCCCCACCTCTTGTCAGCCACATGCAGTGAGCTTTCCTATTTTGGGGCCCACGCTGCCCACTCTGAATCTCCCCAGAGAGGAAAGAGAAGACTCACTTGAATGAAGCGACTCTTCTTGTGAATAATCAGGGGGCCACCAGAATCACCTGCAGGAGAGGAGATGCTATAGGGAAAGACTTAGGCCTCAGAACTCACATCACAACCATAGAGCCTTCTCACCTTTGCAAGTATTGGGGTCAGCGTAGGGAGTCACACCTCCAGTGCAGAGGAACCTGGGGGTGACTACCTCAGAGACGTCCTTGACTTTGTCATAACCTGGGGCATGCAGAGCGTCTCTCTCACAGCCGGCTTTCTGTGGGTGAGATGGGGAAGTGTGGAGAGAGGCGTGAGGAACAAAGCTTGCTTAGGAAGAACTGGGGCCTAAAGGACCTCAGGATCCCACATTCCTCACCTTTTCCCCATTCTTGATGTAGACTGCCTTCCGGGTCAGGGTCTTCTTAGACTCGGACACAAACAGAGCTTCGATGTCCTTTGCAGGGAGCAGCTCTTGCACTTTACAGGTGGATAGACTGGGTCATTGCAGCACTTTCCCTCCCCTCCCCGCCTCATGCTTTGTCATCAAGTGGCCCTCCACTCCTTCCTGTGAGCTGGCGGCTGGGCAGGGCATCACCTGCTCTCCCTGCACTCCCCCTCATCCCTTCCTTGTCTCAGAACCTCGCCCTTAACAAGCTGCTCTCCCTGGACGTGTCTTACTCTGTTGCCGGCACGTGGTTGACCTTGGAAGCCTCAAGGCTTGAATCGATCCCTCAGTGCAGGGTAGACAAATGGGCCTGTTGAGAAGAGAAGGGGAAATTCAAGGATCGTGAACCCTGGGCCTGCTCCCCTCTCAGTTCTGCCTCTCCCTGCCTTTTCTCTCGGAATCCAGATGGCTCACCTGATGGTCGCCTCATACTTGAGCTTCTTCTTGAGCTTGATGAGGGCCACGTCATAGTCATAAAACTCAGGAATGCCTTTTGCTTTTTTTGCATTGAGGTTGTAGTTTGGATGAAATAGGACTTCTTCTACCTCCCACTCCTGCTTCTTTCCTCCTGAAGTAGGAGAGGGGGTCGCTCTAGACCACTGATGTCTGTGTAGGCAGCCTCCTGCCTGCATGTCATCCTCCTGCCTGCATGTCATCCCCCTGCCTGCATGTCATCCCTAACTCAAATCTTCCCCGTCCCTAACTGGTCCAGCATGCAAGGGAAGGGCTGTGATGAGGACAGGTGGAGAGTGTGGGCCTTGGAGGCAGTGTTGCCCAGAGGGCACCGCAGAAGCCCCAAATTGATGGGTTGCATCCTTACCCACGCTGACCTTGATTGAGTGTTTCTCATCATCCACAGTGAAACAGTGTGCAGCCGTCAGCACGAAGTACTCAGACACAATAGCACCCATACAGCTCTCATGTCCCTTCGAAGGGCGCTGGGAACAGCAGCAGAGGGAAAGCTCAGCTTTCACAAACGTCACAATCTGAATAAGAGTGCCTTGCCCTTCCCAGACCTTCATTTCACCCTGATCTCCCCTCCCCCATGTCCCCACCACCAGGACACTGCACTTACAATGACTGAGATCTTGGCCTGCCATGGTTGCCTGTGGTAGGGAGTACCGTCCTTGTGCTCCCAAACCATGCCACAGAGACCCAGTGTCCGGCTTTCATCTGGCAAGAAAGGAGATTGTGCTAGCTGGGACAGTTCATTTCCAAATGGCAGCTGTCTTGGGGAGGGGCACTAACGTGTCTGTGGGGAGCAGATGCCCGTAAGAGGGAAGGGAAGGCAAGGAACCACTGGAATCATGGGACTAAGCTCAGAGACCTGGGCATTTTCAGGCCCAACTCCTGCTAACTTGCCATTTCTTGACCTCTCGTGGCCCCAGCTTCCATATCTGTAAAAGGAGGGACTTGAGAAAGGTCTCTGCATCATTTCAGAACTCCTGATTCTGAGATCAGGGAGTGGAAAGTACTAGGAAGCAAAAATAGTGACCTGTAGGTAAAGGAGGAAAGAGGGCTTCCAGACTGCCAGGGCTTTAGGAGGGAGTGACCTTGAGGGGTCTGGGGCGAACTGAGTTTCCTGACCATCTCATAGCCTTCCATAACTTCCTACCAAGCATTTGGATGAAAACATCCTCCAGGTTTTCCATGTCCTTGAGTTTGAACACATGTTGCTCTTTATCCTTCTTGGAAGCCAAAGCATTGATGTTCTCTTGGTTCACTAGAGGTCCAACCCCAAACACATAGATGTCTGAGAGAGAAGAAAACAGAGTGAGGGTCTCGGCCCTGGCACAGGCAAGAAGCTAATAAAGTGGGGTGCTGGGTCCTAGGCAATAAAACTCACCCAGATAGTCCTCCCTGGGGTTTTTGCGACTTCTACCAATGTCTAGCAAGTACCGAATATCATGAATGACAGTGACTGGATCCCCACCCATGTTGTGCAAACCTGCAGGAAAGATGGACCGTGAGGGTGGGAGACATGAAGGGAGAAGGTCCAGGAAGGCAAAGAGGCTGGAAGGAATGACATACAGGGCTGAGTGAGCAGGTTGGAGAGGAGGTCATGAGAGAGATCACGGAGTAGACAGTCCCTCCTTGTAAAGGCACAGGGAAGAGCAGCATGCCATTCCCCCAGCCACAAGTCCAGCGTTAGGTGTGGACTCAGGGCCACAAGCTGGTGCGAGAGGGTGGGGAGTCAGAGGCAGGAGAAAAGCCTGTCTTACCGTCAGTCATGATGATGATGACATGGCGCGTGCGGTTCCAGGTCTCCCTGTTGTTGACTTCCCTGCTCATCATGTTGTACACTTCCAGGAGCGCCCTCTTGGTGTTTGTCCCTGCCTTCTGCTTGTGATCTGTGAACAGGGAAGCTGTCATCACTTCGCCTGGCCTCCCGAGCCGTCCTTGACTCCAGGGGTCCGGCAGCCACTGCGATCCCACATCTGTCAACTTGAGTTGTCACCCCACTGTCTTCCCTTTGACAACAAAGTGACCCTCTCAGCTCCAAAGGGTTCCCACCAAGCCCCACTTTCCAATGACCCTGCTGTTCAACCGTGGATTAAAATGTAGTCGTCCCTGCCCCACCACGTGGTCTCACTACACCCTCCCCACAACAGTCCTGAAACTTCAGACCTCTCTGACCCCAAAGTGAACCTCCCACCCTTCCCTGACTTCTGACCTGCATAGTTGATTTGGTTGAGCTGCTCTGTGACCCAGTCCGCTTCGCTGCTCTTTGAGTTGGACACTTTGACCACAACTTTGGGTTCTGTGGCATATGTCACTATACCATATTTTGGCTTCACCCCATAGCTTGCCACCTGTGGGCAAGGGAAGCAATAAGTTACGGCACCAAAAGTAGAATATACAGTTGGGAGAATTCAGCGGTTTGGCTGAGACAGATAGGAAAGGAGGGCACAATAGGACCTGGAGATTTTCTGGGACCCTGTGGCTCTGAGGGGCTGGGAGTATCTGGGAACTAGTCCTGGCAGAGCAGTGAGGTCCTTTCAGGGTTCCCACCTTCAAGGGGAGGGGGCCCCACCTTCTCGATGAAATCTCTGAGACAATTCTTGGCCCCTGTGAAGTTGTGGGCCCCCACGCTGTCTGATCCATCCAATACCAGGTAGATGTTCATGGAGCCTGAGGGGTCCAGGATAATCTTTCTCTTCTGTTGTTCCCCTGAATGCCACCAGAGAGGCTTAGGCTCCAGACAAATAGGTCTCCTGCCCCTTCTCCACCCCACGCCCAACTCCCTGCCCCGCCTGCCCTTTCTGCCTTCAAACCTGGGCTATGTCCATCCTCAGCATCAACTCCTTCTATGGTCTCTGTCAGGGAAGACAGGAAGGCTTCGGCCACCTCTGCAGGAGTGTCGTACATAAAGGAGTCTGGGAGAGGTCAGAGAGCAGGTCAAATGTCTGGGAAGGTCAGGGACACTGACAGGAGATGGTAGGCTTCTGGGGCAGGAAGGGCTCAGAAGTTCTTCAGGGAGATTTGGAAGGGAGGAAGGAGCTGAATGGTGGCAGCGGGAGAAGACAATGTGCTCCTGAGGGGCTGTACGGATGGGAGAGCAGGGTCTGACTTGAGGGTACAGATAAGGGTCACCTTGGCAGGAAGGCTCCGTTCCACTCCAAGAGCCGCCTTCCAGGCACGTTCGCTGCTGGGAACCACGCAGAGTGAGGCCCCGGTTACAGTAGTAGGTGACACGGTCTTCAAGGCGGTACTGGCTTCCCACCTTCCTTGTGCCAAGGGGGATGCCCGGGTTGGGGCAGTACCCCGCTGCAGAAGTGTGAGACAACTGGTGAGGGCCAAAGCCTGGGGCGCGAAGGGCAAGGCAGAGCACCAAGCCATGGCACTGATTCCTCAGGCTGCGGGTGGTCAGGGAGAAGGAGCTGTTGTGGACGGGGGGACGGTTCTCACCTCCATCATCACAGATGGCCGTTTCCCCATCCCACCGACCATTCCCTTGGCAGGTGCGATTGGCAGAGCCCCGAAGAGTGTAGCCATCATAGCAGCGGAAAGAGATCTCATCGCTCAAATTGTAGTAGGCAGCCCGGGGCCAGTACTCCCCATTCTCAAAATCCTGTGGTCTGGGACAGCGAATTGCTTTGGGGGTAAGGGGGTAGAGACCAAGTAGAAGTTACTGGAAGGGAAGGGCTGCCCTTTAGGATAACGCCTCTGGTCTCAGGGACCCTGTCACTGAGAAATATCACTTCTGGGCCCCACAGAATAGCTGCTACCCTCGACCCCTGGAGGAACCTCCACCCATAAGGAGTACTGTTGCTCCCCCCTCCCCATTTCTAAGTGTTCTTTGAACTGCCGGGGCTGCCTGACACAGGGTAAATGCTTAGTCAAGTCTAGCTCCCCTTCCTTCTCTTTCCATCCCACCTCCAACCCTCACTCAGCTCTGACCCGTGCTCAGCCCAACTTGTCAGCCTGCCTGGTCTCCACTCAAGCCTAGACTTAGCCAACTCTGGACCTTGGCTGCCACCTGCTCCGTCCCACAGCCGGCCCATGCCCATCCTCACTGCCCTCCAACCTTTGCATTCGGCCCTCTTGACAATCTTTCTGTCTTGAGTCTGCAGGGTGCTCCAGGACCCTGTGGATCTGCAGGTGCGAATCTGCGTGGGGTAGGGGTAGAAGCCAGAAGGACACAAGTACTCCAGCACCTGGCCCGCCTTGAGAAGCCGGAAGGAGCCACCTTTGATCTCTACTCCCTCCACAGAGCAGGGGTTTTGGGGCCCGGCCTCAGGCAGTGGCGTCATCCCCACACCTAAAGAGAAAAGTTGGTGAGGCCAGCCTCACAAGGCCAAGGATGGATCGTGGGGGAAGCGGGAGTGGAGGGAAGGGGGCTGTGATCTCACTTACCTCCACACAAGAGGCCCAGGATCAAGGGTACCAGGCAGAGTCGGGGGTTGTGACCAATCCCCATGGTGACCCGGGGCTGGGGGCAGAAGGGCCTCTCCTGGCTTCTGCTGCAAGTCTGCTTGGCTTGATGGCCAAGCTGAAACTTTAGACCTGAGCCTGGTCACACTCCCTTCCCCTGCCCCCCACAACCTCCAGCCTTTTATGCAATCCTGTTCTGGCACCTGCTGTTCACCCCACCCTCCCTACCCACATCACTTTCCGGAATGTCCAAGCGGGGAGGGCCCCACTGAGCTGCCAATCAAGGAAACAGAAACTACAAAAACTCCACCTTTGGCTCCCCAAGTCCAGGACTCTGCCAGTCAACACCTCCTCGCTGCCTCTGGTCCTGCCCAACAAGCCCAGACCTCCCCTTGGGGACTAGATATAAGGCCCACACTGCACACCCCGCCAACTCTGTTACGGAACAGAGTTCAGCCACTGTTTGTCCAGCAAGGTCTCTGACCTGCCTTCTTGGCTGTTCCTGGAATCATTCTGGCCTTTCTCTCCCTTCCCAGGCCAGCCCCTAGACAGAGGCACAGACAGATGTGGAGATCATTGTTTTTTTATTAATTTCATAACTGGGTAATTTCCTGTGTAAGGGGAAGGAGAGTGAGCCAAGTACAGCAGAGGGTGGGGTCAGCACTGGCAGGAGTGCCGGGGATTCCCTAGTGTGGATGTGCCTCTGCTCCGGGACCCTGGAGGTGGGGATATGTTCAGAGCAAGGAGTGCGGATGGGTCATGGAGGCTGAGGGTGGGCATTCAGAGGTAGGAGACTGGAGAGACAGCAGGTCCTGGAAGGTCAGCAGAGGGCTCGGTGGCCAAGATTAGAGGGGCACAAAGTTCAGGATGCCCTCCAGATGCTGCCTGAGCCAGGGCTGCAGGCGGAAGAGGTTGATATGGAAATCTCGCGGGACCTTGCCACGGGGCACAGGTTTGCGGGAGTTCTTACTGGAGCTGCCACAGGGGTTGTAGAGACCCCAGCTCACCAGGCCCACCTAGAAGAGGGAAAGGTTGGAGTGGGGGGCTTCCCCTGTCCCAGCCCCAACCTCCTTAGGTCCTTCAAAGGCCTGCCTCATCCCCCAACAAGGCCAAGATCCCGTGACCCCAGTCCTGCGAACTTCTCCCTTCTCACCTGAAAAAACCTGAGTCTCCGCTCAAGGAAAACTGCTCCCCCGGATTCTCCTACCAGAAGGGAGGGACAGAGACTGTCATCCTGCCAATCGTCACCGCTGCACCGGAGCATGCATGCTGGCCACAAGGGACACCGGTGGCCTTCCCCTGGGGAATCCAGACTCCAGGGTGGGGGTTGGGGGTGGAAAGTGGGTGGAGGAGGGGCTCACCCTTGCAGGGATTGTCGTCCCCCCGGGTCCCACTGCATAGGAACTGGTCTGTCACCACCTCTCTGACATCTGTCAGGTTGGGGAATGTGGTTTTGTCTTCGGAGACAACCTTGACACAGTTTGTCCACTGCAGGAGGGCGGAAGAGGGCAGAAGGATGGAATGAGTGAGCCCAGGCCAGGGCTTGCTGGGCCCGGGAGGAGGGATGACGTGGGGTCACAGGGAGAAAGCAGCCAGAGCTAGGGGATGCAGAGAGAAATCCCATCCCCACCCTCAACAGCATCCAGAACCTGAGATCCTCACCTCTGACCCTGTCTTGAGGTTAATATTCAGCTTATCCCCGTTCAGAGCCACAAAATGAGCAGGAATGCTCACTTGGTTCAGAAGCTCCATCTCTGCAGTCAAGGACAAGGATGTCAGTGCTGGTCCCTTTACCCAGCATCCTGACTTGGAGACTGCAGCACAGCCCATGATATCATCCCCCAAGTCCTGGTGCCAGCCCCTCCTGCCCCCTGAGTCCAACACTCACCGTGGTCTCGGCAGGTACTGCCTGGGAGTCTCCGCAGAGCCAGGTTGGCCCCCACCGTGCAGGGGAGGCAGATGGGCCTGAGGAGAAGGACCAGGGTCACAGAGGCCTATCCTTGGTGTCCCCTCCTCCAGGGCTCCCCAGGACACTCTCCCCTATAGAGGGTGCCCTCCCATCCCAGACTCTGGCACCTGGCATGGGTGGACATCTTCACTTTCTGAGTCAGCTTTAGCAGAGCAATGTCATTGCCATAGAACTCTGGGATTCCCTGATTCTTCTTGGAAAAGACATTGAATTCTGGGGAGATCACTGCCTTTTCAATTTGGAATTCTTTGCCCCCCTGAAAGTTGGGATCCCCTGGAAACAAAGTAGTAGATTAGGCTGGACCAGGGTCCTGAAGGGGCCAGAGGCTGGGAACAAGGGGTGGGAGCTCTGCCCAGGGGACGGGGAATCTGGCGCGGGCCCTTCCTTACCCACACTGACCCTCCACAGTGAGCTGTCCTCAGCGTTGCGGAAGCAGTGAGCGGCTGTCAGGACCCACTGGTCGGAGATGAGGGCCCCCCGGCAGGTCTCCTGGCTCCTGGGCTGCAGGGGGACAGGTGATCTCAGGGACTGCTATGTCTCTGGCTTGTGGCCGCACCTTTGGGATCCAAGCCCCATCCCTCCTTCTGGGTACCTTAAAAGTGACGTGCCAGGGTGTCCTCTCCTGGGCAGAGGCATTGGCAGACATATTCCCTACCCCACAGATGGGGTCTGTGAGCTGGGAGACATCTGTGGGTGTGAGGAGCAGTTGGGGAAGGAGGCCGGCGAGGGGCATGATGAGCAGGCGCCATCCCGGGACCCTCAGCCAGCTCCACACCGGCCACCCCCTCCAGAGAGGGTGAAGTGCACTCACCCAGCATGTGCTCGAAGACCTGGCTCAGCGCCTGCACATCCTTCAGAATGAAGGCGTGCCTCTCGCCGTCCTTCTTGGACCCCAGGTTATTCAGTTCTTTCCAGTCCACGTCTAGGCTGCCCACACCGATGGCATAGATGTCTGAGGGGGAGGGAATTAGCATAATCTCACAGTGAGTGGCTATCCCGCAGCACAAGAGGCTGTAGTTGGGAACTCACTGTGTCCCACGAAGCCGTACATGAGCGGGATGCCCTCCCTTGCCCTCCACTGCCAAACTGACCAATTTTCCTACTACTCCTCCCCTTCAGCCTCTTCCAGTCACACAGCCTCCTTGAAGTTCCTGAAATACACTCCGACCTCAGGGCCTTTGCACGAGCTTTGTCCCTGGTTCACTCCTACCCCCAGGCTTCCCACATGCCTCACTCTCTTACATCTCGAAGCTTTGACTCAAATGTCACCATCGCAGGAGGCCTCCTCTGGCCTCCTTGTGTAAAACTGCAATGACCCAGACATCTCGATTTCTTTTCTGCTTAATTTTATATCTCAGTGCATGTCACCCTCTACCGTGCCATAGGGCTTCCTTATTTTCTGTAGTGCCTGGAGTGTCTTCTCGAAGGGTATGTTCAGTTCCTAACCCCCAGGACTTGTAAACATGCTCATATATGTTTGGAAATAGTGTCCTTGCGGATACAATCACTTAAAGTGAGGTCTCGCTGGATGGGCGAAGGGAGGGAGAGACAAATCTGTGGCCTTTACAAAAATAAGGAAATCCGAACGCCAACACGGAGAACCATGTGACATCACAGAGATACCTTCAGGGAAGACAGCGATGTGAAGAGAGGCAGAGATTGGGTAATCCTACCCCAAGCTAAGGAATGCCTGGGGCCACCTGAAGTTGGACAAGGTAAGGAAAGATTCTCGGAGGCTCCGGCGGGAGTACGGCCCTGTTGATACCTTGATTTTGGACTTCCTACTTCCTGAGCATGAGAGAATACATCTCTGTTGTTTCAAGCCACCCCAGTTTGTACCATTTGTTGCCACAGCCCTAAGAAACTAACATATCGCCCCCTTACAGAATGACAGCCCTGCGAAGCAGGCATTTTCCTGTTTGTTTACAGCTGTGTTCTTAGAGTGGTGCTTAGCCCAAAAGAGGCTCTCAGTGAGGACTTTTAAATGAATAAATGAATGAAGCAGAACTCATGATGTAGCATGGAGGGGCAGCTTCAGATCTGGTCACCCTCTACCAAACGCTGGCTCTGGGAGAAGGGCTTGAAGCCACCTCTTCCCATTGGAGAACCTGGATCCACACGACCATCCACACCAACCTCTGAGCCAGTGTGGGTGTCAGTCAGAACTGCCCCAGGGCGGCCACGAGTCTAGCCTTCTCCCACCCTTTATACCCCTCATAGACCTTTCATGCAGTTACAGTGGGAGCTGGACGATTATCACATCCCATGTGTTTCCACTGAAGAATTGATGCTTTTGAACTGTGGTGTTGGAAAAGTCTCTTGCAAGTCCCTTGGAATGCAAGGAAATCCAACCAGTCCATCCTAAAGGAAATCAGTCCTAAATATTCATTGGAAGGACTGAACCTGAAGCTCCAATACTTTGGCCGCTTGATTCAAAGAGCTGACTCTTTGGAAAAGACCCTGATGCTGGGAAAGATTGAGGGTAGGAGGAGAAGAGGATGACAGAGGATGAAATAGTTGGATAGCATCACCAACTCAACGGACATGAGTTTGAGCAAACTCCAGGAGATGGTGAAGGACAGAGAAGCCTGGCATGCTGCAGTCAACAGTGTCGCAAAGAGTCGGACACAACTGAGCAACTGAACAATAGCAATGTGTTTTCTCTATTTCCCTGAGCTTCCTGCCTCTTTTTAAGAAGGTGTTTTCAAGCATTTATCTCTGGCCCAGTGATGCTAAGGAGTTAGGGAATGAAGTTGGGATTTTGCCTTCCTTAGACAAGGGTTTTCCCAAAGAAATCTGCTTACCCTCAAGGGGCAGGTGGAGTGGGTGGCATGAGCAGAAAAGAGAGAAACCAAGGAGGAAGTAAAACTTGGGACCTCAAAACCAACTGCTACCCCATATCTGGAGCACTTCTCTTTGAAGTTCTTTTCTGGTCAAAGGTCAGTGCAATTTTTGTTTATCTGAGTTAGAGGAACTGTCCTTTTAGAGACTGAAACTGCCAAAGCCTTAGTTAACTGCAGTAATGGAAAAAGGCCAGAGACAGTCCCCACAATGATTCCAGACCTTTTCTTCCTGGAGAGGTTTGCGGAGCAAAAGCTGGTGAATGAAAACGACGTTGATGATGATGATGGTGGTGGTGGCAGTCACCACCCCTGCACACGTGAGTGTCTCTGTACCAGATAATGTTTGGGCATTTGCCATTCCTGGCCTGTGAGGCAGGTCCTTGCTCTGTGTCCTCCTTACAAGTAAAGAAACGACCCACGGTCACAGCCAATCAAAGATGAACCCAAGGTTGAAACCACAAACTCAAGGTTTGTAGTTTGACTACAAACTCTTCAGTGTGATCCTTGGCTGACTGCATACAGAACAACACAGTCTGGGGTCTCGAAAGAAATACAGCCAAGGACTTCCCTGGTAGTCGAGAGGTTGAGACTCTGCACTTCTACTGCAGGGGGTGTAGGTTTGATCCCTGGTCAAGATACTAAGCTCCCTCATGCTGTGTACAGTGCAGCCAAAGAAAATGAAATGCAGAGGAATACAGCCAAGATGCTGAAACTCCTGGCTGTGGGCGAGCACAGATTGTGGCAGGGCGGGGGCAGAGGCTCACCTAGATAGTCTTTCCTCTTCTGGTTGATGTTCAAGACCTCTTTGATATTGTCAACAGCCACCTTGGGAGAGCCGCCCATGTTGGACTTTCCTGGATCAAGGAGGGAAAAGAATTGTTCATTAAGATTGATGCATCACGATCCCCTCAGCCCTGGAGAAGTGGGGAGGCATTCACCCCGGGAATCTCAACCCTTACACTCCCTACTGGAGTTTCAAGATACATTATTCACAGAAATTGTTTAGCACTGGGTCGGGGCATCTTAATACTTAATCTCATTTGATTCTCATGAAGCCCCTGTAAGTGTGGGTCTCCTCATGTTATAGATACAAAATCTGATTTCTAGAGGAGCTGTGTGATTTGGGCAAAACCAAGATAAATGGCAGAGCCCTGATCCACTACCCAATCTCCCTTTCATCCGTGGACCTCAACATCACTGCTGCAGAGCCACACCTCCCACCCAACTCCCTCTAGGTAACCTCCCAGGTAGTAACAACTAACACATAATCATAAAGCACACTTCTGCACAAAGTACTTATTGCTCTTCATAAAAATTGTCTAAGGGGACTTCCCTAGAGGACCAACGGTTAAGACTCTGCACTTCCACTGCCAGGGGTTCAGGTTTGATCCCTGGTTGGAGAACTAAGATCCACATGCCATGCAGTGCAGCCAAAAAATAAACAAACTAACTATATACAGAAAAGAGGGCAGTTTCCATTATCAATAATTGTCGTGGTTGTCATTACCATCATCATCAACACTGTTTCTACTTTAGAAATAAGAAACCAAGACCTGACATGGCAGAGGGAGAACCAGAAGGCAGGTCTTCTGACCCCACACTGCTGCTCTTCCACGGTGCCAGGCTCACTCACAGAGACAACACCTACCATCTGTCAGAAGGATGATGGCATGTCGGATTTCCTGCCAGGCCTCTGGGGTCATATGGGGCCGATTCATTTGGTTATTCATCATTATATAGACACCATGGAGGGCCTCATAGATGTTGGTCCCAGTTCCATTTTCATGGTCTGGAATATGTGAAGATGAAAAGCTCTCTTAGAAACTTTCCACCTACCACCTGGGAGAAGGGAATCACTCTATTTTCCCCAAACACTGGAAATGCAATTATCAATTGATTTGATAAAGGCAGACCTTTGATGTTCAGTTAGAGATTTGGCATCATTGCCCGTTCAAACATTTCAAACCTTTCCCTTTAGAAATGCTCATTGCATAACAGCACTAAAGGTCATTCTAAAATCCCAAGATTTGAAGATGGGGTTTGCAAAGAAAGTGGGTTGTTCAACCAGCTGCTACCTACCACCCAGGCAGTTTCATAATGACATGAGGAGACTATGGAAACCAGACCATGTAGTTCAGGGAGGAGCTGAAGACCTGCACGATGCTTTTGGACACGTAGCATGCGTGAACAAGCCAGGTGTTGGTAGGAGCTGCAACTCCCCAACCATGAACCTGACTTGGAAGCCACCCCAATCTAAGGAACCTTAGGCCCAGAACCCTGGGACCTGAATGTCACCAAGAGGCCTCTCTCTCGAACTTGTCCAGAATCTCTGGCACAGAGAGCTCATCCCCTACTCCCACTCCCATCACCTTCATTTGATGGCATCATACCTTTATAGTTGATATTTCTCAGACTGTTCTCCACTTCAGTCACATCCCGGGATCTGTCTTCCAAGACAGACATGATGATTTTGGGCTTTGATGCAAAAGTGATGATGGCAACACTAACCTTGATCTCAAAGCTGAAGATCTGTGAAGGGCAAGTGAGAGGGTGAAGTTCCCCCAGACCAAAAAGAAAATGGTAAGAGAGCCAGCAATGGGCCCTGGAGGAGACATAGAGCCTAGACAGATCGACAGAGGCAAGGCCCATGGAGAATCCCTTCCTGGGAGGTGGCTGCTTAAGGAAGCTGGGAAACTGACGTTGTTGGTCCTTTCCTCTGTTTGACAGGTTCACTCTGCATTTAATCCTCATATCAGTGATGTGAGGGGGCATGATGGTCCCTATCATATAGATGAAGATGCTGAGACTTGTTACCTTGCCCCCGATCACACCACTGGTGAAAGATGGAGGAAGAATTCAAACCTATCGGCACTTGCCTGTAGCACTGTACAGCCTCATGACTTAGTGGCTTATTTAACTTTACATCTGAAGAGAGAAACTAAGGAGCACAAAAGCTGCCTTCTTTCTTATGGAGCAGGGAGGGAAAGCACATATCTACAAAAACTATTGTGAAAAGCATAATTCCCAAGCAAAGTCCTGGCAAGAAATGTAAACCAGGGGTTTCCAAACTCTTCTGTTCATGCATTCCATCAGCAGAAACATTCTGAGCACATACCTCAATACAGGTATATGTATTTATAAAGTATACTCATAAAGTGTATCAGTTAAATTACAGTTATTCCACATGATTACTAGTATTTTTCTTCCACACACACCCCCACAGACTGTTTTGGGTACCCCTTTGTGAAGACCACTGTTCTAGATTTCCTGAAAAGTGGGATCTCAGCCTCGTTCATCTTTGTGGTCTCCCAGGAGCCAGAATAGTGCTTGACATATAGTAGGTACCCCAACAGTGTTTGTGGAATGAAAAACAGTATCTTCTAAATTCATGATCCATGGCATGTGTATAATCTGGGAAGACTTCTTGGAGGAAGTGGGCTGTGAATGGGATTCTGAGAAGGGAAGGAGACAGAGACAGTGCAAGAAGGCAGCCGATATCCGCAGGCTCCTATTTCCTGACCCTGTCCACCATGCGGGAGGCGCTGTCCTTGAAGATTTCAAAGTCATCTTTGGACACACTCTGAGAGGCGTCCAGGAGCAGGTAGAGGTTCAGGTGACCGGAACGCTGGATTTGTATTTTGCGGCCCAAGTTTTCTGGGAGAAATGTGGAAGGGGAGAGATTCAGACCTCCACCGCCCGCCTGTTCTCTAGCCAAGACGATCAGACCCCTCTGCCTCGCCTCCAGTCAGCTCAGCCGGAGTGAGCCCACAGTAGGCTCCTGCCCCGCCCCTGCCCCGCCCACCTCAAGCACTCACCTTTCTTCTGCTGCTGGATGGGATTGGTGGTTGCAAGTAAGTGGGAGAAGGAGGTGCCCAGGGCGGGGGCCACATCCTCGGGAAAGTCGTAGGAGTAGGGCTCTGTGGGGAGAGCCGATGGGGTCAGCTGGGCCCGGGGGTGGGACCCAGCAATGTTCGCAGGGTCAGAGCCGCTACTCACGGCGGCAGATGGCCTCCGTCCCACTCCAGACCCCGTCGTCCTGGCACTCGCGCTCCGCAGACCCTGTCAGCACCAGATTCGAGGAGCAGCGGTATTTGACCTTGTCCCCAAGGCCGAAGCGAGACCCGGTCCGCACTGCACCCACGGAAATGCCCGGGTTGGGGCAGTGACTGGCTGCGAGGAACAAAGGAAGATGAAGGTGACCAGGAACTCGCCTCCTCAGCCTCCGGACTCCGGACCCGGCTCGCCCACCCTCTCCTAGGCTCTTCCTCCTCTTGAAACCCTCAGGGCCTCTGCGGGTCCCTTGGCCTCTCCCTTGGGAGACATCGTACCTATGCTTCCCAGGGGTGCAGATGGAAAAACCTGAGGTAGGGAAAAGGTTTAGAACTCTATGACCTCAGTGACCACCTAAAACATCCCAATCCCAACCCAGGGTCTCTACTAGTACCATACCAGAACCTCAGGGAAGATGGCGGCTGAAGAGCCTACCCCTCCACAGAGAACATTTGCAAACAATGAGACATCACTACACACCCACCTGAACTTTAAAACTAAAACGATGGGCAATTCCAGGCGTCCGAGGACAACCAGAGCTGCTGATCTATCGAGAAACTGTTTGGAGCCTCTACTAAAAGAAAACAGATGCCAACCTCCACTCCCAGATAATATAGTCAAGAGAGATAAGTGTCTGCTGCTGCTAAGTCACTTCAGTCGTGTCCGACTCTGTGTGACCCCATAGACGGAAGCCCACCAGGCTCCCCCATCCCTGGGATTCTCCAGGCAAGAACACTGGAGTGGGTTGCCATTTCCTTCTCCAAAGTCATATATAAGCGTGTTCATAGAGCTTTACTACCAATGACCAAAAACTGGAAATAGCCAAATGCTCACCAACAGGAGAATGCATAGATAAACTGTAGTATGTAATGGAAATACACAGCATAAAAAAAATAACAAACTGCTGATATACAGGGAAACATCGATAAATCTCCCAGGCAGAATGTCGAATACAGGAAACCAGATGCGGAAGAGCACAGTCTGTGTGATTCCACTTCTATGCGGTTTAAGAATAAGCTAAATGAATCTAGGGAGATACAAGGCAGGAGAGGGTTACCTCGTGGAAGAGGACAGGAGGGAGCCTCCTGAGATGATGGACACTCGGATTTGGTGAATACTTAAAATCTGTACACTTTAGGTAGATTCAACCTCAATTTTCAAATGAATTATATTTATGTTTGAATAAATGGCTGTTGTCAAAGAATCAAGGCTGTGACTAGAAAGCCAGCAGCTGGGCTCCAAGTGAGGATAAGGTCCTACCGCCTCGTGAACTCTGAGTCCTCTGTATTATGTATTTAGAACTGTGATCTAGGAAGCTCCTAAAACCTACATGCGAATGTAGCTCCAGGGAATCCCAGGAACTTCTGTCAAGCAGCGCCCCCCCCAATCTTTCACAAGGGCAGTAATGACCATGACAAAATTATGTGTGGTGCTCAGCAGATTCCAGGAGCTGTTCCAGAGGCAAATCATTTGATCCACACAGCAACTCCCTGCAGTCTCCATTTCACAGATGTGAAAACTGAGGCACAGAGAGGTTAAATAACCTCCCCAAAGGCTGTCAAAATCAAAGCTGGGCTTGGAACTCAGACTGGCTCCAGAGGCAAGGCAGCTGAGCACAGGACTTGATTGCCTCCATCACATCCTCCCTGCAACAGCCCAGGGGGAGCAGGTACCAGCCTGGCGTGGAGGCGTTGGGAAAAGCTGGACAGAGCATTTGCAGCCTTGATGCTGGACCCAAAGCTTAGCACCAACTTCCTTGAGCCAGGAGCCTAACAGGCTGGAGATATGTAACTATAGACCTCAATTGACCAAAATCTAAGAATATGATTTTGGCACCAGAAACACCTGGTCCCTGACCCCACACATGCTCCCTGGGCACATATCTGGCTCCAGGGCTCCTGGGAGACCCCTGTCTCCATGCAGCCATGGGTCAGGGCACTCACCACCATTGTCACACACGGCTGTCTCGCCATCCCACATGCCGTTGGGGCGACACTGCCGCACAGCTGAGCCCCGCAGGGTGAAGCCATCCTCACACTCGAAGCTCAGGTTGCCGCCCACTGGGTGGGACCCCAGCCGTGGGATGTACACACCATTCTCAAAGGAAACAGGGGCTGGACAGCGAACAGCTGGAGGGAGAGAAGGGGATGATAATCCAGGGATGGAGGGATAACACCTGGACTGGACACCAAAGTGGGTGACATTCAGCGTGGAGGCATGGCGAGAGCCAGCTGCTTGTCAAAATATTAGTTGGATGCCTGTGAAATTGCTACTTTTGACAATTGGTTGAATATTAGCAATTTCATCTAGTTCAATCTAATAGATTTTAAAACAGTCACTTCTCTTAGCCCCGTGAGGACTCTGACCACCCTAGTCCCTCCCTTGGTGTTCCCCGATGTCCCAGGAGTGGGTAACAAGAGGGGTGACACATGGCAAAACAGAGGATGCCCGGACCATTCAGCATCCATTCTGAATGGTCAGTACCGTGCAGCAGATTGTTAAGACCTCTAAACAGCATCTTTGGCTTTAGTACCCCACAGTCTCCATCATAGCCTGCCTCCGATGCCTTGCTGTGGGCAGTAGGCATTTTCTTGCTATTTTGAAAAGCCCTGTGGAAAAGGAGCTTTGCCACCCCGTTGAGTCACATTAAGCACCATGCTGAGTAAACTAAATAGGAGTCCCCAGAGTGGCCGCCAGCAGGGAGCCTCACGTTTGCAGATCGCCTTTGTCGACCGGGTAGATCTCGGGATTTGCCACTGTCCGTTGCTCTTGCACAGCCTTGTCGCCACTGGGTATGGGTAACGGCCCAGGGGGCAGGAGTAGGTGAGAATACTCCCAGGGCTCCAGCCGTTGCTGAGGGTGAAACTGCCACCAGAGATATTCACGTTCTTGTGGCAGGAAAGCGCGGCTGTAGCCAAACCTGCAAGCATGGGGACACGACTCAGAAATGCAGCCGAGAAGGAAGGCATGGATGAGAAAAGGAAAGCAGAAGAGGCTCTCCGTTTCATACGTGGAAACTCAATCTGGTGGCACCAGCCTGGCTCCACAGGACCCCAGCATCCCCTCTCCCCTGCTCCTACCTGGGTACAGGGGCAGCAGGCAAAGGACGGCCACCAGTGGGTCCATGGTGTCTACCTCAGGGGCAGGGACAGGCAGAGAACCGGGAGAGGGAAAAGGTCATCTGACTTCCCGAAAACCGGAGCTGGCTCAGCAGCTGCTTCATCTGCTGCCAGAGAAAGAAAACTAGGGAGTGGCAAGGGGGAATGTTCCCTTGTTAGGGGGGAAGAAAAAAGCAACATAATCAGGGATTGGGGGCTGAACTGAGAGGGTGAAAGTTTTGCCCTGTCTCCCTCGTCTCCACACATCCCTAGAGTCAGTTGATCTGCACCATGGGCTATGCCCACTGCTCCCCCACCGACGCTGCCTCTCAGACACACGTGCCCACACACTCTTACTTGAATCGTCTAAAGCACACGAACCAACTGAGATTGCAAAACATTTTATTTAAGTAAAGTTTCCGTTTTCTTTTGGGTTTTCCCAAGTGGATGTTACGAATACTTCCTCAGAGCCTAGGTTAGTATTGTCTTCTCCAACATAAGCCCCCAAGGGATTAAACTAATTGTCTTAAAAATTCTTGATGCCTAGGAGGATTCACCATCTTTTTCTTCCCTTAGGGATAAAAATGAAATCAGCACTTAGAGACAAGAAAAATGTTGAGAACATTTTTAGGGAAAGTCCAGTAGATAAAAATTCCCCAACTGATAAATAAATCTGGGTTGATTATTCAAAGAAGTGAAAATATTTTTAGATTTGGAATGTGCCTATAAATTGCAATGTGCCAGGGACTTCCCCGGTAGTCCAGTGGTTGAGAATCTGCCTTCCAGTGCGGGAGACTCGGGTTCGATCCCTTGTGGAGGAACTAAGATCACACATGCTACAGGGCAACTAAGCTTGCCACCACAACTACTGAGCCCACATGCCTCAGTGGAGACATGTTTCAGCCAAAAAATAAATAAAATTAAAAGAAAAAGATATTAAATTACCAGCCATAAAGAAAAATAAAGTTTTTAATTACAATGTGTGGTTTGTACGAAATGCAGGAAGCAAAAAAACTCTGAGCTACTCTGTTAGCCTCCCCATCCCATAGAAGTCTTTAATATTCATCAAACAATGTGTATGTGCTAAGTAGCTTCAGTCGTGTGCGACTCTTTGGAACCCCAGGGATCAAACTCGCATCTCTTCAGTCTCCTGCTTTGGCAGGCAGGTTCTTTACCACCACCTGTTTAATGACATAATGAATGTCTTCAGAACTGAGAACACTACATTTAATATCACTTGGCTTACAAGGAGTAATTCCCTTTATAGACAAGAGGTGTGTATCATTGCAAATTTCACGTCACTGACATGCCTCCTTTCCTCTAAAACATCTTCAAACTCATCCCACTTTTGGAGCTCCTTTGAACAGAGGAGCTCAGCAGTGCAAAAACTGGTGGAGCTGACAGAGAAACAAGAGTTGAATGAACTCGAAGACTGTGAGGTGTAAGTAAATAAGATTAGTCAAAGATGAAGATGAAACATCTCTGAAGGGATCATTTAAGGTTTTGAAAACTCTTCTGATTTACAAATAACTTCTTAGAAATACACATACACAAGTGAACATACACAAAATCAGTTCCTTGGACAAAACTGACTAAATGCAGAAAGACTGACACCCCTGGTGTTGCAGTCCCAAAACTGCTGCTGCGACCGAGCTGGAGGTGCTCCCTCTGTACCCAGTACCTACTCTCCCTCCTTCTACAGGAAGAGATGTTTAGCAGGACACACAGTCACCCAGCTAAAGACTACATTTCCCGACTTCCCTTGCAGCTAGTGTCCAGTTGACAAGATTCTGGCAATAGAATGTGAGTACAACTGATGTGTGTAACTTCCAAGTAAAAGGCAAGTACTCTCCCCACGCCGACCCCCATTTCCTTGGGCGGGAATATGAACCTGATGGTGATTCAAGAGCAATATCCTGGGGATAATAGAGTCAACAGACAGAGGAGCCTGGGTCTCTGACATTGTGTTGATGTTATACCAGTCCTGCTGACCTGCTCAGATTTTTACAAAAGAGAAAAAAACTACCTTCAGAGTCATAAGTATTAGAGATGTTCTGGCTTTGTCTCCTTTCTATCATGTAGTAGGTTTGAACTTCCCCATCCACTTGCTTTGACCAGTGAAACATTACTGTAAATGACACGTACCACTTCTAGATTCCCTGGTGGCCCAGACGGTAAAGAATCTGCCTGAAATGCAGGAAACCTAGGTTTGATCCGTGGGTCAGGAAGATCCCCTGGAGAAGGGAATGGCTACCCACTCCACTCTTCTTGCCTGGAGAATTCCATGGACAGAGGAGCCTGACGGGCTACAGTCCAAAGGGTTGCAAAGAGTCAGACATGACTGAGCAACTAAAGCTTCACTTCTACATGGAAGCGTTATAAGCCATGCAGTCTTCCTCATGCTCTTTCCCTCTTCATGGCAGGGTTTGAGAAGGCTGCTCTATCAGCCTAGACCCCTGGGTAACACCCAGAGCAGAACCCATGCTGATACTTGGCAGATAGGCAATGTTAGCAAAAAAATAAACCCTTGTTTTAATCCACTGCATTACCACTGCAGTAGGGAAAAAGATACCACCCCTAATTTAGGGGCTTCAAGAAATGATTTCTTGTTTCTCGTGATTCTGCGGTTTGGCCACGTGGTTCTGGCCTGGGCTCACCCTCACAACTGCAATCAGCTGAGGGCTGAGTTCAGTGGGTAACAGCAGGACCCGTGGTCTATCACCCATAGTCCCCCATAGCTTGGCCGTCTCAGAACAGCATTACAAGAGATCCAGAGCACACATTACGAGGCCTCTTGAGACCTATCCTCAGAAGTCACGCGACATCACTTCCACCATGTCCCATTGGTCACAGCAGATCACAAGTTTATCCCAGGTTTATAAGTGGGGGAAACTTCACCTCTTGATGTGAGGAGTGGCAAAGTCACCTTGCAAAGAGGCATGCACACTGGAATAAGAGAGATTTCAGGCCATATTTTGCAAACCACTGTGGCAATGAAGATTAGGGGGTTGTTTATTATCAGGACATCATGAATCCTCACTCTGAATACTTAAACCACTGACTTATGAGTGCCTCTTAAAGCTGCTGCTATGGACTGAATTAGAGCCCCTCCCAAAAATATGTGTATGTTTAACACCTTACCCCCAGTGTGACTATATTTGGAGATGACATGGCCTGGAAAAAGGTTATTTGTGTTAAATGAGGTCATAAGGATGGGACCCTTATCCAATAGGTTTAAGTGCTTGAAGAGACACCAGAGAACTTTTTCTCCCTCCCTCCTTCTGCTCTCCCTTCCTCCTTTTCTTCTCTCTCTCTCTCCACACACGTATATCCCTCCTGCCCTTGTGCAAAGGACTGCCTGCAAACCAGGAAGAGAGCTCTTGCCAGAACCTGACCATAGTGGCACCATGATCTCCGGAACTATGAGAAGATAAATTTTTGTTTAAGCCACCCAGTCTGTAGGGGTTTTTTTGTTTGTTTATTTTATGGCAGCCCAAGCAGAAAAATATTGATACATCCGCCTAGCTCCTATGTAATAGCTGTCTTGCAAAGAAAGGGCCTTTCTTTCATGAGTTTCTCTCAGTATTTGTTGAGTTAAATAAACTCTGCAGAGTGTATCAGAGTCCACTCTCCCTTCTTTCGTAAGTCATAAAACCCACAAGTTTTTCACTGGACCCACAGAGTATGCTTTTGAGAAAGAAGTGTGCTCCTCAATTTTTCTCTTCCACTTCCCACCCGCTGGAATACAGGCAGACTAGTGGAAATCTGAACAGCCACCCTAGACCACAAAGTGGAAGTCATGTTGATAATGAGGAAGGAACAAAGCTCCAGAAATCTTGCTCCCCGGTCTTCTAGGGCTCTCACAGCTGCCCCAGAACTCGTACTCAGACCATTTAAGCCAGTGTTATTCTAGCTTTTGTTTCTGCAGCAAAACCTTTACCTAACCAATATTCTTAGCTAGAAATCAAGGTGGGAGCCAAAGGCAACACCCAGGAACATGTGTTTATCAGGGCATAATCTAAACTGATGTAATAAAGACAACCCAAAATATAATGACTTAAATAAGATAGACGTTTACGTCTCTCTCAAATAAGAGCCTCAGTGTAAGCAGACAAGGCGATATGGAAAGGGCGGCCCTGGCTGGCAGGACAGGGTTGCTCATCAGGATCATTCAGGACCCCATGCTCCTTCCATCTCATGGCTCTGCCACAACCACTAATAACTGTTCTCGTCTGTGTGCTTGAAACAGATTTCCATCAAGTCTGCATTTCAGCTTTAAAGAAGTGCGTGAAAGAAGTAGGAGGCAAGCAACAACATGGAAATTCACCCAACTCTTCCACTCATAGTCCATTGGCCAAAACTTGGTTAAATGGGAGGCTGGGAAATGTGGTCTCTGGTTTGTCTATCATGAGCTCAGCTAGAACTCTGATACTATATAAATGGATTTGGGAAGACAACAAGCAAGAGGAGGTCAACTTTGATGGGAAGCTGTCTGCGGGAGCATCACACTGCATGGTGACAAATCAAGGTGAACAAAGAAAAAGTGGGTCACCAGAGTTGATGTGTTAGTCCAGTTCTCTTTGGGCCCGAGTCCAGTGTGGAAGGGCCATGATCTGAGATATTCTGGGGCTGAAGACACCAGATCTTTATTCCCCTCTCTAGGCTTCTAAGTAGCTTTTCAGTAGACCCCATTAGATGGAAGTGGCTTATCTATTAATTGCATCATTAAAAACCTGGCAAGAAACTTCTGTGGAAGTCCAATGGTTAAGACTCCACGCTTCCACTGCAGGGAGTATGGGTTTGATCTCTGGTTTGGGGAACAAAGATCCCGTATGCTGCACACTATGGTCAAAAAATAATAAAAATTATTTTTTTAAAAAACATACCAGCAGATCTTGTGTCTGGTGATGTGCTTTTAAAAAAAAAGAGATTTTAAAAGATGCTTCACAAATGCAACTTGTGTGTTCACTCCAGATCATAGAAAAGAGGTAGGTGCATACGTGCTAAGTCACTTCAGTCATGTCTGACTCTGTACGACCCTATGGACCACAGCCTGCCAGGCTCCTCTGTCCATGGGATTCTCCAGGCAAGTATATTAGAGTGGGTTGCCATGTCCTTCTCCAGGGGATCTTCCCAACCCAGGGATTGAACCCACATCACTTATATCTCTTATATTTGTAGGTGAGTCCTTTACCATTAGCACCACCTGGGAAGCCCAGAAAAGAGGTAAATAATGCCTAAAATGACAGGCCTTCCATTCCCGGCAGCTTCTCCTGTCCTGTCCACATTTCTTCTCATCAGCCCAAGGCTTCTAATATCCATTTCCAGGAGACCAGTTCCAAAGGCAAGAAAGCAACATCCATATTCTGCAACTCATTTGCAATTCACAGGTTAGAAAAAGGAAATGATGGCCTCTCAGGATGCCTTACTAGTCCCATGGGGAGCTCAGAACCTCACAACTGAAACTTTCCTAGAAAAAGTGACTGGTTGTTAAGACAGGCAGAGCTACTGCAGTATCCTCTCCGCTTGGCCACCGTCTACTCCTCGTCCAGTCCTGACACTTAGACATGGACTTGATATTCCAGGATCTGCCACCCTCAGACTTCCATGACAACTGCAGAGCTGAGTCCCACTTCCAGATCAACCCCTCATTTGGGGAAAGAGACTGACCTATCCTGGTTCGAAGCCTGCTGTGTGATTTCAGCTGAGGATTCAGTATTACCCAACTTCCCTGGTGGTCTAGTAATGAAGACTCCTCAATTCCGCTGCAGAGGGCATGTGGTTCAGTCCCTGGTCAGGGAACTAAGATCCCACATGCTTTGGGGAGCAGACAAAACAAAACAAGGAAACCCATGAGTCACTTTGTATTTGTAACGGCTCCATCATTGCCCCTGTCACATCCCTTGGGTCTCACTAGTAGGTCATGCCAATGACAGCAAGATCTCCATCTCTTTGTCTGAGGGTTTCTCAGGTGTCCTGTCCCATCTGTGCATAGAAAACTGGAATTGCCAAAGAATTAAGGCCCCCTGAGTGCGTGAGATGGGGATGTACACATCCCAGCCTGCTCATGCCCGCCATGGGATAACTGATATTCAGCAACTCCAGGGTTCCTAATCACCACTTGCCAATAATTTGAAATCACTAGATAGATAACACATTCTGCCTTGGCTTCTTTCCTTCCCTTTCCTACCTTCCTACTCCCCGACCCATGTTTCC
This sequence comes from Moschus berezovskii, assembly GCF_049115385.1. Taxonomy (NCBI): domain Eukaryota; kingdom Metazoa; phylum Chordata; class Mammalia; order Artiodactyla; family Moschidae; genus Moschus; species Moschus berezovskii. Next base: position 38,767,311 of record NC_142482.1, read on the forward strand.
TGGAACCATCTCCCTAATGTACTCTCTACACTCGAATCCTTGTCTGGGAGCGCTTCTAAGAGAAGAAGATAAATTAACAGGAAACTGCTATGTGCCACATACTATTCTAAATCCTTTGTAAGTAGGAGCTCACTTAATCTTCACAATAAACCTAAGTCACAGGTTTTATCATTATCCTCTTTACCACTTTACAAATGAGACCGAGGCACAGAAATGTTAAATGAGGGACTTCCCTCTCAGTCTGGCTGTTAAGACACCTAGCTTCCACTTCAGGGAGCATGGGTTCGATCCCTGGTTGGGGAACTAAGATCCCACATGCCACATGGTGCAGCCAAAAACATAGGAAAAAATAAAGGTTAAATGATCTGTCCCAGATTGGTCGGGGTACTAAATGGTAGCTTCCCTGGTGGCTCAGACAGTAAAGAATCTGCCTGCAATGTGGGAGACCCAGGTTCGATCCCTGGGTTGGGAAGATCCCCTGGGGAAGGGAATGGCTACCCACTCCAACATTCTTGCCTGGAGAATCCCATGTACAGAGGAGTCTGGCAGGCTACAGTCCATGGGGTCGCGAGAGTCAGATACAAACGAGCGACTAACACTTTCACTAAGTGGTAGAGCTGGATTCAAAACAAGACAGTACCCTGAGTCTACTCTCATAGATCCTGTGCTTTAGTGCTTCTTCCTAACATCTTCTGAGCTGCCCAAACCTCCCTCAAGTCCCAGTTCCATCCCCACCCCCTTGCCCTATGTCTTCCCCAGCCCTCTCTCCCCTAAACACTTGCCTCCCTCTTTCTAACCTCTCTCTTGAAATGCCTCCATCCTTCTCAAACCCCATATCTTCCAGGGAGCTCTCTCAGTCTTCCAAATTCCTACGAGACCTGTCCACAGGCTGTATTGCCTTCTAGTTATGTGCATGATTGTCTCACGCTTCCCAGATTAAGGGTCCTAGGAGCTGTTGATACAGTGAGCTCTACATGTGAGGTCAAGACTGATGGTTACACCCCAGACTCCAGATTACACCCAGCAGGACCTTCTCCCTATGTTAGGAGCCCTAACATCTGAGTAGCCAGGATAGGCCTGAGACCTTGCTTAGGCCTAAGTTTTGATTTCCTGGAGAGAGGGTGGAGGCTAAGTCCACAGAAACTCCTCCTTAAGAAGATCCCGCCGGCGCCAAAAGTCGAGCCAATCAGAGTAAAAAGGGAAATCCCCCAGAAAAACCCCGCGCGCGCGTATAAACTGGCCAATGAGCTTCCGTGCATGCGTGAACTGGCCAATGAGCTTCTGCCAGCTTGATCTTTTGAACAGAAATAGGTGCTTATGTAACCTGAGATTATAAAAACCGCTGTGACCTGGGCTCGGGGCTCTTGTCCCACTCCACTGCGCTGGAGGAGGCATGAGCCCTAGCTCGAGCTAGAAATAAACCCCATTCTTGCTTTTGCATTGCTGCGAGTGTCTTATTCTACCAGTATGGGGGAACCAGACTCAGGGCATAACACCTAGCCATAGATAGCCTCACTCCAAATTTTTTTTTGTTTAATATTTATTTATTTGGCCACAACAGGTTGGCTCTCAGGATAAGGGACCCAGTTCCCTGACCAGGGATTGAACCCAGGTCTCCTGCACTGGGAATGTGAGTCTTAGCCACTGGACCACCAGGGAAGTCCCTCCAGGTTCCTTTAGATCGGCAACAAAATTGTTTTTGGTTTCTCTTCCTTCCACCCCTTTGTTTTTATATATACATTTATTATTTGTCTGCAGTGGATCTTCATTTCTGCCTGCTTTCTCTAGTTGCAGCAAGTGGGGCTATTCTTTGTTGTGGCTCCCAGGCTCAGTAGTTCCAGTGCATGGGCTTAGTTGCCCCAGGGCATGTGCAATCTTCCCGGACCAGGGATCGAACCCGTGTTCCCTGCATTGGCTGACAGATTCTTAACTACTGAACCACCAGGGAAGTCCTTTCCATTTCTTGTTTAATAAAAATATTTACTTTGGGTCAGACCCCACCCGCTTCCTCTAGCACACACTAGTGTTAGAGCACTGGCTACACAGCCACCCCTGACCTAGCGTGCACCAACCTACTTACTTTGAACCAATTGCCCAACTGCGACCTTGAGAACCCTTTTACATAAATTATCCTTAGAGCCTCAGAGTAGGGTAGTGCCCGGTCCCTGGCCCCTCCCCCATCCCCAGGATCCTCCAGACCCCTGCACCCAGAGGCTACCCTGCCAGTTCAGACTCTAGGTCGGGACACTGAACCTCCTCTCCATACCTATCCATTGCACAAGCAATTTCTGAGAATTAAGAAAGGGTGGAACACAGACTTCCCAAGAAACAAACAGCCCGTCCCTGAGCTCTCTAAGGGGCCACATCAGCCTCTGGGAACAGCCTGGCCTGGACTCTGCCAGTGTGCCTGTCTCCCACATTACAGCCCCTACCTCATCCCTGTCCCTCCCACCCCTCCGGGACCTCCCAGTCTGGTGGGGGCGGTGTGCATGTCGCTCTCCCTGCTTTCACTTCTTCCCACCTTTGGGGAAGCTGCCCTGCATAGCCCAGGTGAGAAGGTGATGATCGTGGCCCGTGTACTCAGCGATCAGCTAGAAAAATGCAAGGCAGGGGTGGGACGGCCTCTGGCTGCAACCTCCCTGGCTCCTCTCTCATCACCTCCACCCCGGGCCCCTGTCTGGACCGAGTTTGGTGGGAGGCGAGAACTAACTGTACTTCCTCTGCCAGTGTTAGTTGCTCAATAATGTGACTCTTTGCAACCCCATGAACATGGCAGTAGCCTGCCAGACTCTTCTGTCAATAGGATCTCCAGGCAAAAGTACTAGAGTGGATAACCATTCCCTCTACCAGAGGATCTTCCCAACCCAGGGATCAAACCCGGGTCTTTCTGCATTGTAGGTAGATTCTTTACCATCTGAGCCACCAGGGAAGCCCAGTTCCTCTGCCCTTTCCTTCAGAATGCCTCACTAATGTTTTCCTCTATTTCCCAGGGGTGCAGGGAGGGTGATCCATCTACGCCCTGGATACCAGGTCCCTCCCACCAAAAGGGCAGCCCGGGGGTTCAAAAATGGTCAGCCTCTTGCCCCCACCCCCTAGTGCTGCCAAGGGACAGGAAGAGAACTTTCCAGTATAAAAGGACAGGCATTCATACCTTGCTTTCCTGCCAGACACAGATGAAAGGTCATACCCCAGCAGAGCTCCTCATGCCCCCACCGTTGGCCCCGCCCCAGGATGGGAGAAGGAAGTCAGTCTTTGACTGAAGACAGCCTGGAATCTCAGGTTCAGCTCGAAAATAATTATTAACTGTTTCATAACCTTATTCACCGTATTTCATCACCTATCACATCCTGCCCTTAAGGATACCTCTGAAAATTAAATTAGGACTGACAAAATGAGAGGATCCCTACAGGTGTGGAAGGGTAAGGGACAAAGACATCCACTGCAGCACTCGCTGTGACCAAGAGGAAAAGTTTGAGATTGACCCATGTCCCTAGACTGACACGCAGTAGGCAGTGGTTTGGAAAATGGAAACTCTGCTGTCTCTGAAAGCTTGAGGTTTGTCTGTACCTGCAAAGTGGGATGTCTCAAGATATTATATGTAATATAACACATACGTTTTAACTCAGTAGACATTCAAAACTGTGTGTCTGGGATGCCACCATTTACGCAAAAAGGAGGAAACAGAGAATGCAACCGTATTTGCATTTTATCTGTGTGAAATTTCTCTGGACAGGTTGACAGGAAAGTGGATAGGAAAGCTGCCTCTGGAGAGAACTGGTGAGGGCTGGAAAATGGGGTGTGGGGAAAGGAAAGTTGTTTTGTTTTGATTTTCTTCTTTTTGCCACACCTGGCAGCTCATGGGATCTTAGTTCCCCAACCAGGAATTGAACCCCAGGCCCCCGCAGTGAAAGCGCCAAGTCCTAACCACAGGACTGTCAGGGAATTTCCAGAGATTTACTCTTCATTAAATCCCCTTTATTATTCTCTGAGCTTTTTATTGAGTATGAATGGTTCCTATTCATATTGATGGAGGGAAACACAAAGAGCCCAGGAGAAAGCTCAGGAACTAGGCAGGAGGTCTCTGAGGGAGTTGGCACCTTCTTTGTGTCTCCAATCTGTCTCCAGCAGAAGCCCTATAAAAGCTTTTTACAGGAAAAAGCTGCTTGAATGTCTGCCTACATGGAACCATGCAGCAAAAGAAGCACCTGCTGGGCTACTAACAGGAGATCCGGATGCAATCTCTTTCTTTAGACATTCCAAGTTTTCTTTTGTAAAAGTTCAAACATATGCAAAAGTAGAGAAAATAGTATAATGAACCTCCGCGTGCCTATCACCCAGCTTCAACAACCATCCATCAACAGACAGTCCTGGCTCATCTCTGTATACCCTCCCACTCCTTCCAGGATTTTTTAAATATAATTTATTTGGTTATTTACTTTTGGCTGCACTGGGGTCTTCATTGCTTTGGATGGGCTTTCTCTAGTTACGGCAAGCAGGAGCTACTCTTCGTTGCAGCGCGTTGTCTTCTCACTGTGCTGGCTTCTCCTGTTGCAGAACACGTGCTCTGCACACCTGGACTTCAGCAGTTGTGCACAGGCTTAGCTGCTCTGCAGTATGTGGAGTCTTCCCAGACCAGAGATCAAACCCAGGTCCCCTGCATTGGCAGGCAGATTCTTATCCATTGAGCTGCCAGGGAAGTCCCAGGATTATTTTTAAACAAATCCAAGCCATCATATTACAGTTGATACAGGCCAACTGTATTCATTAGTATGTACCTATATAAGACAAGACCTTTTTCTATTGTAACGCAATTATATATTGTATCATAATTGAATCATAATACAATTATGTATTATATTATGTATAATACATAATATAATTATATACATATTGTATTAGGTATAATACATAATACAATACTCTTTGAATCATAATACAATTCTCACATTTTTAATATCAGTAATATCAAATCTATTTTTTAACTTTTTATTATGATAAAAAACACATAACATGAAATTTACCGCCAAGAGTCAGACATGACTGAGCGACTGAACAGAACTAAACCAATTTTGAGTGTACAGCTCAACTGTATTAAATATACTCATAAAGTTATGGCATACACAATCAGAAGAAGTGGGGGCAGAGTTGGAAAGGAGCAGTAATATATTATTGAAGGTAAGCTGGCATAAATTCAAATTAGTGCATTATAATGTTAGTGTCACGCGTATATGTTCCTCAGTTCTCTGTCTCATCACAACAAAAATTTGGAGTGACGGACATTAAAGCCCCCTCAGCAGACACGACTGAGTGACTTTACTTTCATTTTTCACTTTTATGCATTGGGGAAGGAAATGGAAACCCACTCCAGTGTTCTTGCCTGGAGAATCCCAGGGATAGGGGAGCCTGGTGGGCTGCCGTCTAGGGGGCCGCAGAGTCGGACACGACTGTAAGTGACTTAGCAGCAGCAGCAGCGTGTCACAGCTCTCGGGTATTGGACAGACCATGTTATAGCTCTCAGGTCTCGAATGGATCGTGTTATAGCTCTTAGACAAATCAGTGTTACAGCTCTATTTTATTTAGAAGATAGCAGGAAAATCCATCTTCGAGGTGTGAGGGCTGCTGCTGCTAAGTCACTTCAGTCGTGTCCGACTCTGTGTGACCCCATAGACAGAAGCCCACCAGGCTCCCCCTTCCCTGGGATTCTCCGGGCAAGAACACGAGTGGGTTGCCATTTCCTTCTCCAATGTGTGAAAGTGAAGTCGCTCAGTCGTGTCCGACCCTTAGCGACCCAGCGGACTGCAGCCCACCAGGCTCCTCCATCCATGGGATTTTCTAGGCAAGAGTACTGGAGTGGCTTGCCATTCATGTCGGTCCAACGAGGCAAAGAGAAAAGCGGCCCAGCACGTGGGAGAGAGAGAGCTAGCTTTGGCTCCTTTTTTATATGCTTCCCCCCACCCCACCCCGGGCCTGCCCTATGTAAATTGGGCCAGCCAGGAGTGTTGTTTGTTTTACCTGAGGTCCTCAGTCCGGTCCTTGGACCTTCCTTTGTTTTATTTTCCTGGGCTTTTCCCTTCCTTGTCTCTTGGCCACCGCCATTTTGGACCCCTTTTCCCTATTCTACCTACCTAACATTAGGATATTAAAAGTAATCCCCATGGTAACCACAAAGAAAATAAGGTATATCAATAGAATATATACAAAAGGAAATGAGAATTTGAACATTTCACTACGAAAAACCAACAAAGGAAGACAGTAATGCAGGAAATGAGGGACACAAAGTCAGAAGGCCTATAGAAGAGAAATTTTAAAATGGGGACTTCCCTGGTGGTCCAGGGGCTATGAGTGTAGTCTCAGTGCAGGGCTCCAGATTCAATCCCTGGCCTGGAAACTAGATCCCAGGTGCAGCATCTAAAAAAAGAGCCTGCATGTCGCAACTAAAATCTGATGCAGCCTAAATAAATAAATGTTTTTTAAATGGCCTTTACAAAGAAAACAAAAAAGAGAAAATAAATGTAAAAAAAAGAAAGAGCAAAATGGTAGGAGTACCCCTCACGGTGTCATCGTGGTTTTTTTTCTTTTAACTGAAATATAGTTGACATACAATACTATGTTAGTTTCAGGTGTACCACATACAAATAATGATTAATATTTGCATACATTATGAAATGATCACCACAATAAGTCTAGTAACCATCTGTCCCCAGGCAAAGTTATTAAATGCTATTAACCATATTCCTTATGCTGTATGTTATATCCGTATGGTGATATTGTTTTAAAATCCTTTAATGTTAGGTGTGCAAACAGCAGTATTTACAGATGAATTGATATGATGTCTGGCATTTGCTTTAAAAATCGCTAGGGGGACGGGGAAGCCAGATAAAGAAAGTCTGGCAAGCTGTTGAAAATTGTTGAAGCCAAATGATCTGTACATGGGAGTTCTGTATATTATTCTCCCTACTTTAGGTGTGTTTGAAAATTTCCATAACAAAAAGTTAAAAATAAACTATTTTTAAACCCCCTTTGACTAATAAGTGACTATTATTAAACAAAGAAATTAGAAGACCAGATAAGACACCAAGACCCTGGCACTGAACAGGCATTGCCAAAAATATTTAATAAATGGCTGATAAACATCACTCAGGGAACATACATATTGAATCATCTTGTGAATTACATCTACCAGTGAAACTAATAAATGAGCCATGCACACACTAGTTTTTGGTGAGTTCTACTAGCATGAGTCAGTTCCCTGGGGACCATTCTGTAGGCATTTTTAAATTGCATTTCTGAGTTCATAACGCCCTTTAGAAAATGACCATAGAAAAGTAAAACCAAAAAAAAAAAAAGTAAACCAACCCTGTCAGTACCAACTCTTGTCCTTCCCCAGATGACATGCTCCTGTCTTTCTAAAAATTACTACAAACCCTACCTCATAAGGCTGCTGTACTACACAAAGGTAAAACGTGTTAAATTAGGACCTAGCACAGCAACTGGCAGGAAGCACTCATTCAAGCAACAGCAGACCGCTGAGACAGCCACTTCCGGAGCCTAGCCGCTCCGCACCCGCCTGTTCGCCGCCGTGGCTGAGGCGTGCAGCTCTTTGCAGCTCAGTTTCGTCGTGTTCTCAGTCATCCCAACCTGGGCCTTCTCTGTAGCAACGATGCCCAAAGGGCACTCACAGGTGCGACAGGTAGGGAAGCTAAGCCCCAGAGTCACCCTACGATCCGTTGAAGAATGGTAATCGGAGGACAGAAGTTCCAGCTTCCATGTCCTTCAGGTAGACAGTTTCTGGAGACATTCTCTTTCTCTCCTCAGAATGTTCCAGTGGAATTGAATCCTGTCACTCTCCTAAGTTGGTTTTTCCTCCTTCACAATCTCCCCCTCCCTCACGTCTACTTTCTGGAATCACCGAAGGACTGATGCTAAAGCTGAAACTGCAATACTTTGGCCACCTCATGCGACGAGTTGACTCACTGGAAAAGACTCTGATGCTGGGAAGGGTTGGGGGCGGGAGGAGAAGGGGACGACCGAGGATGAGATGGCTGGATGGCATCACCGACTCTGTGGACTTGAGTCTGAGTGAGCTCCGGGAGTTGGTGATGGACAGGGAGGCCTGGCATGCTGTGATTCATGGGGTCGCGGAGAGTCGGACACGACTGAGTGACTGAGCTGAACTGAACTGAACTGAACCTCTGTCTCAGGCTCTGATTTCAGGAAACTCAAACTAGGACAGTCCCTTTCCCGTCCTCCTCTCCTACTTCCCTCTGTTCTTCCTTCATAGGCTCCCCACCAACACCCCAGTCACCCCTGGACTGCAACATTAACACTGAGAATCCATCGATTTACTGGTCTCTCCACATTGCTGCAGCACAAACTGCTCAAGGGCAGGGGACCCTGGGACACCCTTGGGATCCCTCTACATCCCTGGGGAGAGAGACATGTCCGCCAGTCAGCACTGCGCTCAGCACTGCACTCAGCCAGCACTGCGCTCATGGTAGTCACTGAGGCTGTGTACCAGTCTTGCCATTTTCTTCCTTCCAGGCACACAGGAGATGAAGCTCTCAGTGCTCTTGAAATTAGGCATAACCAAAGAGCTTGCTTTCAACAGCAAGGTGTGAACACAAGCTCAATGTGTTGTTTCCTCATGGCAGAATCGTTCATTGCCAATTCAACCTGACACCCTGCAGCGCCCTCTTCTGACAGAGCCTCTTTTAATCTGGACGCCGAGCAGCCATGACGATCAGAGCCACCCACTACTCTACTGACCCGATTAGGTAGGTTAGTGAGAAATACAACTACGTTAAGCTACTAGGATTGCCAGATGGTTTGTCTCTCCGGTGTCACTTGGCCATTCTGACGGACACAAACCGAGACAGGAATGCATATAAAGTTCACAGAGACACTGAGGGAGGTATCAGATGTCTCCAGAGGTTCAGAAAAGCTTCAAAGGGGAACTGGAGATAGGCCTCAAAATATAGGGGCCCTGACTCTGTATCATTTCAATGCCTTTAGACCATGACATTTTGGCAACTTGTTTTATGTCCCTGGACATGTTCCAGTGTCTCTTAGTTTATAGTCAATGGGAACTTGAATAGAATTTGTATCCTACTGTTGTATGAAAATTGGATAAATCTTATGTTGAAATGGTTCATGGTGCTTTTCAGGTCTACTGTATCTTCTACTTTTCTGTATATTCATTCTATTAATTTTTGAGTGTTTAATGTTGAAACTGAAACTAAAAGTTTTAATTTATCTACTTAAAAATAATTGTAATATATAACGGTACTATTTACGGAAGATTCTCTAGAAAAGGGTACCCACTCTAGTGTTCTTGCCTGGAGAATCCCATGGACAGAGGAGCCCAGGGGGCTACAGTCCACAGGGTCACAGAGAGTTGGATACTATTGAGCGGCTAACTAAACTATGTGTAACTTTGTTCCATATTTTCCAAGTCTCCTGTAAATGTGTTATCATACTTTGATAATTTAAAACATAAAAAAGAAAGAGGGGGAAAAAAAAAAGATGAGTGTTCTTAAAAGAGAGAGACCACTCCAGGCAAAGCAATCCATGGGAGCAGAGGCTTGGATTCTGGAGACTTAAAGTCCATGAAGGGAACTACATTACCCATAATTCCAAAAGTTTTAGGGGGGCGTGGGAAGGGGAGGCCACAGTAGGAAGAGACCAGGGAGGAGGGTACATCCCACTGGGTATCCAGGGTTGGGAGCTTGTACGGCAATTAGTTAGGTGGCATTTTAGATAAGGAAGTGATAGAATTTCATTTGTGCTTCAAAAATATTATTGTGGAATCAGTGTGGAAAGAGAATTGAGAGAGATGGAAGACCGGTTAAGAGACATTTATAGTTCTGGCAAGAGACCAGGGGCCTAGAGCAAATAGAGAAGTGGGGAAGGGGAGGCAGGAGGAATGTTGAGCGAATGCAAGGCCCCTCTGATGACTCCCTTGGCTCTCCAAACACCCGGGTTGCTTCAGTCTCAACACTTATCTCAGTGTGTTGTTATTTCCTGTTTTTTTATCTAGTCTTCTTGAGAGTAGGAACTGTGTCTTTTTTTAAAAAAAATAGCATTTTATTATTTGATTTAAGGGCTTCCCAGGTGGTGGCTCAGACAGTAAAGAATCTGCCTGCAATGCAGGAGACCCGAGTTTGATCTCTGAGTCAGGAAGATCCCCTGGAGAAGGGAATGGCAACCCATTCCAGTATTCCTGCCTGGAGCATTCCATGGACAAAGGAGCCTGGTGGGCTACAATCCATGGGGTTGCAAGAGTCACTGAGTACTTTATTTTACTTCTTCCCTGGTGGCTCAGACAACAAAGAATCTGCCTACAATGTGGAAGACCTGGGTTTGATCCCTAGGTTGGGAAGATCCCCTGGAGGAGGGCATGGCAACCCACTCCAGTATTCTAGCCTGGAGAATCCCATGGACAGAGGAGCCTGGTGGGCTACAATCCATAGGGTCACAAAGAGTCGGACACGACTGAGTGACTAAGCACAGCACTTTACTTTTACTTTACTTACTTTACTTTTTACTTTACCTTACTTTACTTTACCTTACCTTGAAAGTGAAAGTGAAAAAATCACTCAGTCGTGTCTGACTCTTTGTGATCCCATGGACTGTCCATGGAATTCTCCAGGCCAGAATACTGGAGTGGGTAGCCTTTCCCTTCTCCAGGGGATCTCCCCAACCCAGGGATGGAGCCCAGCTCTCTCACATTGCAGGCAGATTCTTTACTAGCTGAGCCACAAGGCTTACCTTACCTTACTTTATTTTACTTTACTTTCCTTTATACGTGGCGCTAGTGGTAAAGAATCCACCTGCACGTGCAGGAGATACAAGAGATGAGGTTTCAATCCCTGGATCAGGAAGATCCCCTGGAGTAGGAAATGCAACCCACTCCAGTATTCCTGCCTGGGAAATCCCATGGACAGAGGAGCCTGGTGGGCTACAGTCGATGGGGTCACAAAAAGTTAGATACAACTGAGCACACACACACACATTTGATTCACAAGGCAATGAAATATAAGAAAGGTTTTAGCTACCTGGGAAAAAAGCTTGAAAAAGAGAAGCAAAATATGTCCAACAAATAGAAAGGTTTTTTAACTTCTAAAGAGACAGATTTCTTTGTCAATAATTGTATTTGACAGGACAGCTTTTTTTGTATTAAAATGATGGTTCACTATTAAATGAATTTCTCATTTATTTTTTTTAAAGAATGTTTTATTGTGGTAAAATACCTGTAACATTAAACTTACCATATCAATCATTGTAATTGTACAGCTCTAAGGCATTACATGCCTTCATAATATCATGCAACCCTCCCCACCAACCATCTCTTAGTCTTTTCATGTTGTAAGACTGAAACTCTTCACCCATTAAGCAATAACTCCTCTCTCCCTCCTTCCTCCAGCCCTGGAAACCACCATTCTGTTTTCTGTCTCTATGATTTTGACTACTCTAAGTATCTCATGTAAATAGACTCATACAGCGTTTGTCTTTTCTGTGTGGTCTATTTCCCATAGCATGGTGTCCTCGAGGTTCATCCATATTGAAGCATATGTCAGAATTTCCTTTTTAAGGCTGAATGATATTCTACTGTATGGTGTAGCTACCTTTTGCTTACCCGTTTACCTGTTGATGGATACATTTGAGCTACAGTGAATAACGCTTCTAGAAACAAAGGTGTACAAATATCTCTTTGAGGCCCTATTCTCAATTCTTTTGGATATATACCCCAAAGTGGAGATTCTGGGTCATCTGATTTTTTTTTTTAATTGAGGAACCGCCATGTTGTTTTCCATAGCAGCTGTGGAATACTCGTTTGTATTCTCACCACCAAAACAACAATGCACAAAGATTTCACTATCTCCATACCCTCAAGAAATGTGTCTTACTCTGTCCTTTATTCCCAGCACTAACCTGGTTTTGTGTTAGTTGTGGCTCATGGGATCATCGATCCACATTGCAGCATGCAGGATCTCTAGTCATGGCATGTGAATTCTAAGTTGCAACATGTAGGATCTAGTTCCTTGATAAAGGATGGAGCCCCAGTCCCCTGCATAGGTAGTGCAGAGTCTTAGCCACTGAACCACCAGGGAAGACCCACATTCATATATTTATTAAGTGGATGGATAAAAGACTTGGTGGCTCAGCACACATGAGGGGGAAACGGGAAAACAGAAGTCCATACTGAATTCCAAGTTTTCAGCTTGGGTTGGGGATGGCTGGTGGTAGCACAGTCTATGCAGGAGGAGAAACAGGTTTAAGGAGAAAGAGAACAGATTCTGTCCAGGACATATAATGTCTTAAGCACCTTTAGAACTCTCAGGAGGAGGTGTATATTCTAGATTGGAAATAGGAGAAAGGCCTAGTGAGAAAAAGAAACATGGGTGTCTGTCTGTATCAGCCAGAGTCTCCAGAGAAGCAGAACCAAAAGGATATATACAAAGAGACTTATTTTAAGGAACTGGCTCACGCAATTGTGGGGACTAGTGATTCCAAAACATCCATAGCACAGGCCAATAGACTGGAAACTCAGGGAAGAGTTGATGATGTAGCCTCGAGTTTGAATTTGTAGAGCAGCCTGACAGGCTGGAAATGGAGGCGGGATTTCTGTTTGAGTCTTGAGGCAAAATTCCTTCTATGGAAACCTTAGGTTTTGCTCTTAGGGCATTCAGTTGATTGATGGTCATCGAGGGCAGTCTCTTTTAATTAAAGTCAACTGAGTACAGATATTAGTCATATCTACAAAATACCTTCACAGAAACATCCAGACTAGTGTTTGACTAAAGAATTGGGCACCATAGCCCATCCAAGTTGACACATAAAATTAACCATCACAGGGTCATCAAGGTGGTAAATCAACTCTCAAGAGCACACCAGGAAGAACAAGATAAATGCTAAGAAGGTATATAACTCAGATGACCATGGTGGTTGATCACTCACCTGGAGCCAGACATCCCGGAATGCGAAGTCCAGTGGGCCTCAGAAGCATCACTATGAACAAAGCTAGTGGAGGTGACGGAATTCCAATTGAGCTATTTCAAATCCTAAAAGATGATGTTGTGAAAGTGCTGCACTCAATATGCCAGCAAATTTGGAAAACTCAGCAGTGGCCACAGGACTGGAAAACATCAGTTTTCATTTCAATCCCAAAGAAAGGCAATGCCAAAGAATGTTCAAACTACCACACAATTGCACTCATCTCACACGCTAGCAAAGTAATGCTCTAAATTCTCCAAGCCAGGCTTCAACAGTACGTGAACTGTGAACTTCCAGATGTTCAAGCTGGATTTAGAAAAGGCAGAGAGGAACCAGAGATCAAATTGCCCATATCTGTTGGATCATCGAAAAAGCAAGAAAATTCCAGATAAATATCTATTTCTGCTTTATTGACTACACCAAAGCCTTTGACTGTGTGGATCACAATAAACTGTGGGAAATTCTTAAAGAGATGGGATTACCAGACCACCTGACCTACCTCTTGAGAAATCTGTATGCAGGTCAGGAAGCAACAGTTAGAACTGGACATGAAACAACAGACTGGTTCCAAATCGGGAAAGGAACATGTCAAGACTGTATGTGGTCACCCTGCTTATTTAACTTATATGCAGAGTACCTCATAAAAAATTCTGGGCTGGATGAAGCACAAGGTGGAATCAAGATTCCCAGGAGAAATATCAGTAAGCTCAGACATGCAGATGACACCACCCTTATGGCAGAAAGTGAAGAACTGAAGAGCCTCTTGATGAAAGTGAAAGAGGAGAATGAAAAAGTTGGCTTAAAATTCAACATTCAGAAAACTAAGATCATGACATCCAGTTCCATCACTTCATGGCAAATAGATGTGAAAACAATGGAAATAGTGAAAGACTTTATTTTTGGGGACTCCAAAATCACTGCAGATAGTGACTGCAGCCACGAAATTTAAAGACACTTACTCCTTGGAAGAAAAGTTATGACCAACCTAGACAGCATATTAAAAAGCAGAGACATTACTTGACCAACAAAGTTCCTTCTAGTCAAAGCTAAGGTTTTTCCAATAGTCATATATGGATGTGAGTTGGACTATAAAGAAAGCTGAGCGCCGAAGAATTGATACTTTTGAATGTGGTGTTGGAGACGACTCTTGAGAGTCCCTTGGTCTGCAAGGAGATCCAACCAATACATCCTAAAGGAAATCAGTCCTGAATATTCATTGGAAGGACTGATGTTGAAGCTGAAACTCCAATACTTTGGCCACCTGATGGGAAGAACTGACTCATTGGAAAAGACCCTGATGCTGGAAAAGATTGAAGACAGGAAGAGAAGGGGACAACAGAGGATGAGGTGGTTGGATGGCCGACTCAATGGACATGAGTTTGAGTGAGCTCCAGGAGTTGGTAATGGACAGGGAAGCCTGGCGTAATTCAGTCCATGGGATTGCAAAGAGTTGGACACGACTGAGTGACTAAACTGAACTGAAAGAAGGTGTATGGTCAGGCCACTCAAGATGGCTGTTCTCAGACTTTCCCTGGTGGTACAGTGGATAGGAATCCACCTGCACCAATGCAGGGGACACAGGTTTGATCCCTGATGGGGGAAGATTCCACATGCTGTTGAGCAAATAAAGCCCGTTTACCCCAACTACTGAAGACTCTGCACATAAAGCTCATGCTCAACAAGTGAAGCCACTGCTATGAGAAGCCCGTGCACTGCTGTGAAGAGTAGCCCCCACTCACTGCAACTAAAGAAAGCCCACATGTAGCAATGAAGACCCAGTACAACCATAAACAAATAAATACTTGCGGGGAAAAAAATTGCTGTTCTGTTGCTCTATGTACATCCCCTGCCTGACCAGTGCCTGCTTCGCTTACACCCTTTGCACATGATTGATCTTCCTACATACTTGCCCTGGCCCTAGCTAGTGCTCCTACCTTGGTCTTATCAAGGGGGCTGTAAAGAGCGGAGGCCTCTCTGCTAGTTTCCCTGGTAACTAATGAGCCAAACTGCCGTCACTTCCTCCTGTAACAGGTAATCTCCCCTTCCCCCTCCACCCCCAGAAGCAAAGCCTGCCACCAAGTCCTGCCAGCCCACCAGCTGTGCATGGTGGGGTGTCACTCCAGGATCTTGCTTGAGACACACAAGCTCCTCCATTCCATTGATGTCTCTATTGCTGACACTGGGCTCTTCCTTCAGTCTTAAAGCTGGGCAAGTGCAGGCTTGACAGACCTGGGGGTTCAGCCCAACAGAAGGTCAAGTACAACCAACAGTTAAATGATTGACCTGGAAGAGGGTGAAGGGTCACAGAAGACACTGTGGTTGTAGAAGGAGGGAAACCCAAAGAAAACAGTGTCACAGAAACCAGGGGGAAGCAGTGTACCAAACAAGCATGGCCAAATGTGTCACAGGAAGTGTAAGTGAGATGAGGACTGAAAATCAGGAAGCCTTTAGCAAACTTTTTTCAAGAAACAGCAGCATTCCCACAGCTAGTTCGAGTGTAGATTTGCAATGTTTGGTGTCGTTTCAGAAGCTCCAAAGAGCTCTGGTATCATGATCCTTTATGCCTCAGTACAAAAAAGAATTCAGTGAGAGACAAGGTGATAGATAAGAAGCAGTTTATTAGAATAGGGTGTCTGTGAGGCTTGTAAGCGGTGGGCGAGACGTGCTGTGACTTCCTGGGCTACAATTTTATAATCAAAGGAAAAATGGGCAGGTGGAAAGATCTTCTTTGTCTTTCTTGAGTAGACTTTATATTTTCATCATTAGTTCCTCCTCCAGGTTGAGCGGGGGAGTTTTCTTGTTGCTGTGTGGTCAAGCTAGGTCTGCAAATTAGTATTTTTTCTGTGTGCAGAGAGCATGTCCTAGCAATCATCAATTTAGTAAGCTCACTGGGCAGGATGTGGGTCTTATGCCACCATTGCCTTATTGTCTGGGGGCATGTCTTATGCTACTGTTGCATGGTTTTGTTACTAAGCAAGCCTGCTTGGTTTTGTGGTTAAGCAAACCTGCTTTCTTCAGTAATCATAAACTTACAGGGATCTCCCATATTTTTTTCTACTTACAATCCCTTAGTGAGATTAACTATTTAATCACCCACTATGTCCCTTTACGCTATTGCTATCAGATTTATACAAATGTTTCAGAAAATACTTTAACATCAGTTGGGAGTTGACCATGTGCCATACCCATCACCCAGCAATTCCACTCTTGGGACTATACTGAGGCTTGCTCCTCAAAGTATGGTCCACAGATCAGCAGCATTGGCATCACCAGAAGCTTGTAGAAATATAAAATTCCAGGCCATCCAGAACTACTGACTCAGAATCTGCATTTGAGCAAATTTCTCTAAATGATTCATATGCATAACAAAGTTTGAGAAACACTCAAAACTTTGGCTCATGTTATAAAGTTTTGCAAGTATGAACCTCTTGTACATTTTCCTGCTGTTATCTAAAATTTTCCTCAAGTTTTTAAATAGTTGTGAAAGGGTAAAATTTCCAGCATGTTGTAAACACTGACCTTAAAAAAAAAAGTGTTATTTCACTTTTGATGATACTATGATTCATTTAAAAGTACATGAACACACCCTTCTTTAACAATCAGAAATTTCACATCTGAGACTTCCCTGGCTGTCCAGTGGTTAGGACTCTGAGCTTTCACTGCTGAGGACCCAGCTTCAATGCCTGGTTGGGAACTAAGATCCTGCAAGCCTCATGGCCAAAAAAAAAAAAAAATCATATCATTCCATTTCTTCTGAATTCATATTTCTGTTTCTGCAGCTGCTAAGTCACTTCAGTTCTGTCCGACTCTGTGTGACCCCATAGACGGCAGCCCACCAGGCTCCGCCGTCCCTGGGATTCTCCAGGCAAGAACACTGGAGTGGGTTGCCATTTCCTTCTCCAATGCATGAAACTGAAAAGTGAAAGTGAAGCTGCTCAGTCGTGTCCGACTCTTCGCGACCCCATGGACTGCAGGCTACCAGGTTCCTCCGTCCATGTGATTTTCCAGGCAAGAGTACTGGACTGGGCTGCCATTGCCTTCTCCAATTCTGTTTCTACCTCCCCAGATAAGATCCTAATATGTTTTATGCTTGAAAATCTTCTATTTTCTGCAATAAAAATAAGTATATAACTTAAAACTGAATTTTAAAAAATTTAAGGCTCTGAGTGTTAAACTTTCTTCTGGATTAAGTACTTATGATCATTAACAATCAATTTGTCAAAAGAATATGAATATATTACAAATTTCACTACATAAAGATGAAGCACAAAAACTTTTGGAAGCCCAATTCTAAATAAGACAATCAGGCCACTTCTCAATCAGTTCATGTATTTATGGATAAATATTATTTATTGCTAGAATTAACAATAAAAATTCTTTTAAAATTAGGCTGTGTGAATTTCACCTCAATAGCATAAAGGATAGAAAAAAAAAAGCAATCAGTTGGCACTCGATAAATCGTCCTTCAATTTTGTTGAAAGGAAAGAAAAAGTACTTCACTTGCAAAATGATGTCACTAGGTCACTCATTAGTTCCTTCTCCAGGTTGAGTGGGGGAGTTTTCTTTTTGCTGTGTGGTCAGCTAGGTCTACAAATTAGTATTTTTTATGTATGCAGAGAGCATGTCTGAGACTTTGAAACTGTCGCTTTGGTGCCTGGCAGTTTTTACCCTCCTGGATTCCTTCTTGGGCCTTCTTTCTGTGGTAAGGAAGAGCTGGGCAAGGGGTGGGGAAAGGGGCCCTCACAGGCCCACCAGTGTCCCAACTCCTATGGGAGTGTCAGATCTGAGGACAGTCCCTGTACATCTCTCCGGGTCCACCTAAGCCCTGGACAGTCCTCTCACATCACAGAGATCATAGCCCTGTATCCCTGGAGACTGTAGCCTTGGAGAAACTTACCAGAGAAGAGTAAGAGAACTCACAGCAGCGTTGCGGTGATAAGCACCAGTTTAAACAAAGCAAATGTCCACTGACAGGATGAGGAATTTATAAACAGTGGTGTCATCAGGCAACAGAAAGTAAGCCAATGAATTACAGCTACACGGTCAATGAAATCATTATGCTCAGTAAAAAAGCCAGCCTCATAAAAACAGAATATGATTCCTATGATTCTGTCCGTTTGGAGATCAAACAGGCAAAACCAAAGAGTATGCATGTATAGGAATGCCTACAAAATGCATAGAGAGTGGAACTTTGAAAATAAACAAAGGAAGTGAAACTAAGGAATTCAGGGTGGGGTCCATTCTCCCAGGAGACAGAGGGATGCAGTCATTGTGAAGCATGTGGACATCTGAAATCCCAGGAATTTATTTCTTGTGTGTGTGTTAGGATTTTTTTTTTTTAATTTTGCATTGTCAGTTCAGTTCAGTCGATCAGTCGTGTCCGACTCTTTTCGACCCCATGAATCAGAGCACGCCAGGCCTCCCTGTCCATCACCAACTTCCGGAGTTCACTCAAACTCATGTCTATCGAATCAGTGATGCCATCCAGCCATCTCATTCTCTGCGTCCACTTCTCCTCCCGCCCCCAATCCTTCCCAGCATCAGAGTCTTTTCCAGTGAGTCAACTCGTCGCATTGTAGTATAGTTAATTTACAGGCTTTCCTGGTTGCTCAAATGGTAAAGAATCTGCCTGCAATGCAAGAAACCTAGGTTCTGTCCCTAGGTCGGGAAGATCCCCTGAAGAAGGAAATGGCTACCTGCTCCAGTATCCTTGCCTGGGAAATCCCATGAACAGAGGAGACTGGCGGGCTATATAGTCCATAGGGTCGAAAAGAGTCAGACACGACTGAAACAACTGACACACACGCAAATATAGTTGATTTACAATGTTGTGTTAGTTTCAGATGTACGGCATCTGAATTGATTTCTTTGATCAGGTACCCAGGGGCTCTGTTGCATTCATCTTTAACTATACATATCCAACATATACAGACTTCTGTCACCGAGTTGTTTGGTAGGGAATTCCAGAAGTTTGCTCGTCCCTTTGTGTGTGTGTATGTGTGCACATGCAGTCGTGTCTGACTCCTTGCAACCCCATGGACTGTAGCCCATCAGGCTCCTCTGTCCATGGGATTTCCCAGGCAAGCATACTGGAGCGGGTTGCCATTTCCTTCTTCAAAGTATCTTCCCGACCCAGAGACGGAACTCCTGTCTCTTGTGTCTCCTGCACGAGCATGCAGATTTTTTTTACCAGCGGAGCCATGAAGGGAGCCCCATACATACTTCTATGTGTATAATATATTCACAACAAACATTTTTAGGAGACAGGATGAATGGGAAGAGAGAGTGAAGAGGCTGAGTGAGGAACTCAGAATGCTGGCTATGCTGGAAAGAGAAGCTGGAGAGGATCCAGGTTGAAGAAGCTCAGTTAAAAGACAGGGCCACTTGCTGAGAAGGGGATCTGGAGTTAGGGGATCTGGACTCAGGAGAGTGGACAGTATTGGAAAGGAGCTGGGGGTTGGGGAGAGGTGGGAGAGGCTCTTCCAGTACCTAAAGTGGTACCCAGTGCCCAGCTAAAGGGAGCCTGCAGAGAAGAGCTGAGGGATGGACTGTGAGTGGTACTTTGGCTGGACAGGGAAGAAAGGAAGGGAGAAGGGCCTGACAGAAAAGGGGAGACCAGGTGGCTGGAGGTCCTCCTGGGAAGCAGGGTGGGTATACTTGCTGCCCTCCAGGAGGGAGCAATCTGAGGGCTACTCAGAGAATGGTATGCTGACATTTTAAATTGCAGAGAGGATGTAGTTCCAAGTGTTGATAATCACCAGAGAATGATTCTAGGAAGAACATGGATGAGATAAGAGTCAAGATAAAAGTTGTTGGAAGGAGGTCAAGAAGCTTTAAAAAACCTGTAATATAGGCTGTGGAAGGGAAGGGGTCAGGGTGGAGGTGGAAGGGAGAACTTTGACAATGTACCCTTTTATACTTTTTTTGAATTTTGAGCCCTACAAAGGACTCTATGAAAACATAAACCAAAATAAATTTTAATTGGAGTGTGGACTGGGTCATTTGCATGAACACTGGCAGGCCTGGAAGTCAGTTTCTCACGGCAACAAGCAGGACTCTTGAGGCTGGGAGGAAAGGGTGTTTGGCATGAAGCAGAAGAGTTCTGCTCCTGGGATTGACAAGGAGTTAGGAGAATCCACCACCATCTCCCCAGACCTCTTGCTGAGCAAGGCAGGGGAGGTGACTTGGAAGAGGGGAAAGGTCATGGGCTGCAGGAAGAACTAAATTCCCTGTAAAGCAGGAAGGGGAGGGAAGAGTTATCAGGAGGTTGTTATGAGAGGGTTCCAAAGAGCTGGAAGGAACAGGTTATTGGAGAGGAGGTCAGCAAAAGTCAGACAGGAGTACATTTTAGGAGATGGATGGGAGTTGAGGAAAGGTGGCTTTACAAATAGAGGGGACTGGTGTGAGCCTTTTGTTTTTATAGTTTCTCAAGCTGTAAGCCCCTGTTATCATCGCCTGAACAGGCTGCCCTTTTCACCAGGATTCCTACAGTGAGGGCAGCACTGAGTGTGGGGCAAAGGAAAGAGCGGGGAGAAGCTGGAGATTTTGTTGTAAGACAGGAAAGTCTTATCAGCTGATGGATTAAAAACCCAGGCGGACTTTCCTCCTTCCTCTTGGCTGCTCAAGAAATAGTTATTTCGGTCTGGGCGAAGCACAATTGCAAAAGTAAACTCACTGCCAAAAATACTTTGAATGCCAGAGGGAAATGTCTCAGCTTTCCTACTGCTTCACATTTCCTACCAGGCTACTGCTCACCTCTATCAGTAACCAAGAGTGCTGCCCTAAGCCCTGAGCTCGCTAGTCCTTGACCACTTCTCCCGAACAAACACACAAAGACACACATACCCCTTTTCAGACTGAACTTTTGCGGACTGATAGGGCTGGAAGTGACTTCCGAAGACAATCTCTCCATTTCACTGAAGAGAATACTGAAACTTCTGGAGCCTTGAAGACTTCAAAACTGGACCAGAACCTAGACTTTCTGTCTCCCAGCTTTTTTCTGAATCCTTATTCAGATTTTACTTCTCAGTGCCATTAGAAATCCTCATTTTGGGCTTCCCTGATGGTTCAGGGGTAAAGAATCTGCCTGCCAATGCAGGAGTCACAGGTTGGATCCCTAGTCGAGGAAGATATCACATGCCACGGAGCAACTAAGCCCTTGAGCCACAGCTATCGAGCTTGTGCTCTAGAGCCCGGGAGCCACAACTACTGAAGCCAAGCATCCTAGAACTCATGCTCCACAACAAGAGAAGCCACTGCAATGAGAAGCCCTCATACCACAACTAGAGAGGAGTCCCTGCTCATTGCAACTAGAGAAAAACCCAGGGAGGAAGAAGATCCAGCACAGCCAAAAATAAATAAATAATTTTTTAATAGAAAAAAAAAAAAAAGAATCCTGAATTTATGTGTATGTGTTCTTGACACTGTGCCAAGGTGGTACTGCCACCCAAGGACAGGAGGGTCTCTCATTTTACACTGGCAGAAATTAGGGGCCAAGACTTCCTTACATGGGGGTATGTGACAAAATCAGCCCTATGGCATCTCCCCACCAGAATGTACAGGAAAAGACAAACTTGTGCACTGCTTGTTTCCATATAAATAACTGGGTGGGCTGGGTACTTAAGGACTCACCAGCTCTTAACTCTACCTGCTACCGAGGACTACCTGTATTAAACTCCAAACTGAGAGGCCCTCTGTCCCCATTCATACTCCCAGAAAGGAGAAGTAGCAAGAACAGGACAAGGGACAAAACTTTACAAACTTAAATTCTTACCTTGACAACTTTTTAAATTTCTGCTCTCACTGGAGTGTAAACAACTCATATTTATTTATTTATATTTCTTTTAATTTTTGACTGTGCTGAGTCTTTGTTGCTGCGTGGTCTTTCCTCTAGTTGCAGGGAGCAGGGGGCTACTCTCCAGTTGTGATGAGCAGGCTTCTCATTGGTTTCTCCTGTTGCGGAACACGGGTACTAGGGCACTCGGGGTTCAGTAGTTGTGGCTCCCCAGCTCCAGAGCACAGGCTCAACAGCTGTGGCACACAGGCTTAGTTGCTCCTTGGCACGTGTGATCTTCCCAGACCAGGGAACAAACCCCTGTTGCCTGCATTGGCAGGCAAATTCTTTACCACTGAGCCACCAGTAGCCCGTAAACAACTCGTGGGAAATTTAGTAATGAGGAAAAGAAGAGATAAGATAGGGAAACAGAATTTTTACAAGTCCTTTTGAAAATTTCAGTCTGTCTGTCCCCCAATTTGGCAAAGGAGAAGGGAAGGCTCATTGATTCAGCACGTACTACGTGTCAGGCTCACTTGAACTTCACATTAGCTCTGTGAGGAATCAGGGCCTCCGATTTAAAGATAAAGATACTGTGATTCAGAGAAGGAACTTGCCCAAAGGCCCTCTTTTCATAAGTAGTGGGATATGGCTTTGAGCCTAGGTGTGTCTGAAAATCTGACACAAATGCCAACAGAATCCATGTGGCCTAACAACACATATTTCTACAAAGAGGGCATTTTAGAATAGAGAGAACTGGCTGAAGGCATCTCAGGGGTAAAGACTCTGCCTGAAATGCAGGAGACCTGGTTCCATCCCTGGGTGGGGAAGATCCCCTGGAGGAGGGTATGGCAACCCACTCCAGTATTTTTGCCTAGGGAAACCCATGGACAGAGGAGACTGGCAGGCTGCAGTCCATAGGGTCACACATGAGTCAGACGTGACTGAAGCAACTAAGCATCAGCAGGGTGAAAGCAAAAAAATTCGAGAATTTAAAAGAGAAAGGCAAAGAGTAGAGGCACCATCTGAACACCTCCCTCACCTCCCAACCAAAAGGGCATCCCTTAAGCTCAGGATCCAGTTTAAGTCAGGAACAAACTTTTTATGGGTGGATGCCAGCTGAACTGAAGATGAATGACTTCAACAGTCAGTCATTTATTGTATGACTTTTATTTGCAAAACATAACCCAGGACATGACTCATGCAATCAAGAAGTTGGCAATCCAATGGGGAAATCATTAGACTGAACACAGATATTGAACATTCCACCAAAACTGGTGTGTAAGGATAATGCTCTAGTCTCCTAGAGGATGTAATAAACAAATCCAGGCGGCAAGCAACAGAGGCTTCTTCACTTGGACTTGGTTGGGTGGAGAAATGAGTACAGGTATATGAGAGGTGCAAGGCAGAAGCTGGGAAGGGAGCCAGTCCTCGAGGCGCTCATAAACTCCGGTGTTGAATCGCTGAGAGGGCAGTTTGGGAGGAACAGAGAAAGAGAAGGCAAAGGGGCAGAACTGAGGGAGGACTTTGTTTAGGGCGATGGAGTTCTGACCTTGTTAGTCTGGTGGAGGTGCAGGGGTAGGATGGACGCTTGTCCTACTAATATATATCTTCACATGATTATAAGAATTAGTACTAGGTCTATTATATTGTAGGGAGTGAAATGGGCAAGGTCATCGACCTTACGAGGGCGTTTGCCTTGGCAAGAAGTTAGGATCGATTCTGAGAATGGAGGGAAGGGAAGGATGGTTGTGATTTCGTAAGATTTTGAGACAGAGGAGAGGAAGTGGAGGATTGTCTGGCCTTGTAGAAAGTTAAAATATCTTTTAAGCCGGGAGTGCTGAGGTGTTTACCAGCTTCCGAAGAGTTGCAAAAATCTGAAAGCGTGGCTGGAGGAAGTATGAACAGAGTCAACAGGGGATGCAGGAGTAGGCAACCAACAACAACCGACATCTCGGTAGCCACTGGGCGGTCTGGGACCCCAGGAGGGGCCGTGGCTGCAACTCTGGCTCCGCTTCGCGCAGCTGGGTCAGAGAAGTACCGCCCGCGTGAGCAGGTGGCGGCGCCGCCCGCGGGGAGCCAGGCAGGCAGGGAGAGCAGAGGGCGGGGAGCGCGCGTTGTGGGGCGAGGAGCAAGCTGCGCGGTCGGCTGCTGGGAGTGGGGAGGGCGGGCCCCAGCGAGCGGGCCTCCGCGCGGCATTTGGCACGCACGCGCAGACGGCCCGCGGGGCCCGCGGGCACAGAGGAGGGGGAGCCAGAAAGAGGGGGGGTGCGGAACGTATTTCCGCTCTGGCGGACAAATAATACCGGCCAAAGGAGAGGCCAGGCCGTCCGGCCCTTTAACCGTGTGGGGGGAGCCAGTGAAGAAAGGGGGGTCGGGAAAGGGGGAATCCTGCTCCTTTAATTCCCTCCCCTCTTCCTCCTCCCCGAGTTCTCGACGACGCCGCCGCGCGCGGGGCCTGGAACACACTGCACGAGCCGCCCCCGCCCCTCCCCCCTTACGCCCACGCGGAGCCGGCCCCGCGCGCGCGCCCCGTGCACCCCCGCGCCTGCGCGCTGCCCAGGCCCTGCCCGTGTGTGGGGGCGCAGTCGGCCCCGGGGGGGGTGGGGGAAATAGGGGGGGAAAAAAACAGCGCGCGGAACCCAGCCAGGTGAGCGGCGCGTGCACTCAGGGTCGTGGGGCTGGGGGGGGCGTGCCACGGAGTTCTGAACGGGGGGGGCGTGCACGGTGCGTGCAGGCAGGGAGGGAGGACGTGAAAAGCGCGTGCAAACGTTCAAGGGGGCAGCGGGTAAAAGGGGCGGGGTGAGAAGAGGCTGCAACCCGGGCCACCCCAGAACCCCAGGCCTCTGCTCTCGCTCCTGCCGACCTTCCCCTGTGGGCGCGGGCTCGCCCCATCATCGCGGGCGGTAGGGCTGGGGGGTGTGGACGCCGCTGCCCCGCCCCCGGGAACCACGCCTCCCTTCTCCTGAAGGGACAGCGCCTCCCCGGGGGCTGGGGAAACTGAGGAAGAGGCTTGAAGACTGGGTGATCTGATGCTGGGGGGCCCTGCCAAGAATGGGAGTGCAAGGCCTGGAGCCTTGGCTTAGCAAAGCCAGAGACCTTTGTCTCTGACCGGTTTCCTTCCCAACCAGGGTTGCCCACCCCCCGCCACAATGGCCTCTGGGGTGGAAGTCCTGCGCTTCCAGCTGCCTGGCCACGAGGCCGCTACGCTGCGGAACATGAATCAGCTCCGCGCAGAGGAGCGGTTCTGCGACGTGACCATTGTGGCCGACAGCCTCAAGTTCCGTGGCCACAAGGTCATCCTGGCCGCCTGTTCGCCGTTCCTGCGGGACCAGTTCCTGCTGAATCCCAGCTCTGAGCTGCAGGTCTCACTGATGCACAGTGCACGCATAGTGGCTGACCTGCTCCTCTCTTGCTATACCGGCGCCCTGGAATTCGCCGTCAGGGATATTGTTAACTACCTGACGGCCGCGTCCTACCTGCAGATGGAGCACGTGGTGGAGAAATGCCGGAACGCCCTCAGCCAGTTTATCGAGCCCAAAATAGGCCTCAAAGAGGATGGGGTCAGCGATGCCAGCCTTGTGAGCAGTGTCAGTGCCACCAAATCGTTGCTCCCTCCTGCCAGGACCCCAAAGCCAGCCCCCAAACCCCCACCCCCGCCGCCTCTCCCCCCTCCACTCCTGCGGCCTGTGAAGCTGGAGTTCCCGCTGGATGAGGACCTGGAGCTGAAGGCCGAGGAAGAGGACGAGGATGAGGACGAGGACGTGTCTGACATCTGCATCGTCAAGGTGGAATCAGCCCTGGAGGTGGCACACCGGCTCAAACCTCCGGGGGGCCTGGGAGGAGGTCTGGGCATTGGCGGCTCTGTGGGCAGCCACCTTGGGGAGCTGGCCCAGAGCAGCGTGCCTCCCAGCACTGTGGCCCCACCGCAGGGCGTGGTGAAAGCCTGCTACAGCCTGTCTGAGGACGCGGAAGGGGAGGGCCTGCTCTTGATCCCTGGAGGCCGGGCCAGTGTGGGGGCCACCTCAGGCCTCGTGGAGGCAGCAGCGGTGGCCATGGCTGCCCGGGGGGCGGGGGGCAGCCTGGGGGCAGGGGGCGGCCGGGGACCCCTGCCCGGAGGCTTTTCCAGTGGAAATCCCCTAAAGAACATCAAGTGCACCAAGTGCCCGGAAGTGTTCCAGGGCGTGGAGAAGCTGGTCTTCCACATGCGGGCGCAGCACTTCATCTTCATGTGCCCGCGCTGCGGCAAGCAGTTCAACCACAGCAGCAACCTCAACCGCCACATGAACGTGCACCGCGGCGTCAAGTCGCACTCGTGTGGCATCTGCGGCAAGTGCTTCACGCAGAAGTCCACACTGCACGATCACCTCAACCTCCACTCGGGAGCGAGGCCCTATCGCTGCTCCTACTGCGACGTGCGCTTCGCTCACAAGCCGGCCATTAGGCGGCACCTCAAGGAGCAGCACGGCAAGACCACAGCCGAGAATGTGCTGGAGGCTAGTGTGGCTGAGATCAATGTCCTCATCCGCTAGCGCTAGCGAGGCGGGCGCCAGGGGCCCTGGGCGAGATGGGGAGGGGCTCCCTGGTCCAGGAGAATAGGGGGGTGGGGGGTCGGGGGCAGGCAGGTACGGTGGGAGCCTGAGCAGACACACAGCAAGGGGCCGAAGATTCCTTGGAGAGAAGACCCTGCCTCTTCAGAAGGAAAGGATGGAGAGTTCTTTGAGAAGGCCAAGGGAATAGTGGGTCCCAGAGAGTTTTTTCTCTTGGAGGTGCATGATATGTGGAGGGAGGGAAAAGGGCTAATGGAATGAGGTGGGGGGAAAAAACTGGAAAATGTTTTATTCCTGGCTAAGGCTGCCCAGGAAGAGGTTCTGACATTTCTTGATGGGGGAGGGGGGGTGGGAAGTGGGAGGGAATCTGGCAGGAGGCAGCTTACCTGATCCTGCTTGGAATAGATCCTTGGGAGAGGGAGTGGTAGGGGGAAAGGATGACTGAATTCTGGAGAAGGGAAGGGGAGAGAGTTCTTGCATGCGGGGGAAATGGGACGGGTACAAGGCTCACCAAAATTCTAGGGAGAACAAAATAAGATGGCAGGTAAGGGAATATAGGGGTGAGCAGCCTGGGTAGATACTGGGGAGTGGGGTACAACAGCAAGAACTACAAATAGTGGTGGGGTGGGGGTAGGGCACTTAGAGGGGAGTACACAAGAAGGGCTGTTGGGGGGGCGGGAGAGTAGTAGAGACTTATACAGTATTTTTTAAGAAAACAAAACGTATTTTTTAGGATTTTTTCTGGAGTTTGGGGTTTTAGTTTTTCGGCTTTTGTTTTCCACAAAATAAAAAAAAAACAAAACTTTTTTTTCTCTATGCTGTCTGGCAACTGCGTGTAAAAGACTATCCCACCTTAGACCATCTCACCCTCTGATGTCATTTGCTAAGTACTCAGAGGTCACAACTCATGCAGGTCTCATGCCTAAAGGAGCCTTGACAGGGCAAGGGAAATGTGACAGGTGGGCTCCTCTAGCCAGAGACCCTCCCAGTTCTGCATCCTCAACTTCTATCAGCTCACAGCACAAGTGTTTAGTGGCTTTTTTTGGCAGAGGTGTTAACAGATAACCTTCTCCAGTTGAGGAGTTGGGTATGATGACTAGGGATAAGCTATAGTTGTGATCACTGTGCCCATCAAAATTGTAAGCAGAAGCCTGTGTTTGGGCGTTTGGTCTGGGGAAAGGGCTCATGTCCTGGAGAAAGCAAAAAAACACTGTTTGGATACTGGTATGGAGAAGACTACAATTCCCAGAAAGCCCTGAAACAGTTCTTAACCAAAGAGAACTACAGTTCCCAGAAGGCCTTGAATTGGCCTCAGGTGCCCTATATCCTAACCATTTGCCTGTGTCGGATATTGCAAGTACAGATATTTCCCAAACTTTGACCAGATGTAATACCTAAAGAGGTGGTACCCTAAATACTGCTATCAAAGTTCTGTGTCTCGGTGTAATACCATTCGTACTTCCACTGTTGGCTGGGCTATGACCCACGGAGTGCCCGGTATGCTTGTGAAGTGTTAAAAAAAGGTTACTTACTGGAGTGTCTGCAGATAGTAATGACTCGGGCCTCTGGGGGCTTACCTGGATCCCTAGTGCACGTGGTGGCTTAACATGTCTGGCATAAACGGGAGAGACATTCAGCCCCAGGTTTTCAAAAGGGGTCGCTGCTCCAGGGTACACTGAAGCCGCATGCTAGGACCAGCTAAGACTAACGGTGTCCTTCGCGCGTCCCCATCTCCCCCTTCTTGCTCGTTAGAGAAGCGAGGGCAAGAGGCCCAGGCTTCAATCCAGTGACCCAGAAAACTAGAAAGCAACCAGAAGCGGGAGAAGCACACGCGGGTAGGATTGGATATACAGACTGCCGAAAGCCGGAGGGCTCAGACGCTCCGCTAATTACCTAAAGCCAGGTGGGAGATGGAGAAGCCACACCTGCACCCAGGCGTGCCTCGCCTTCGGTTCCCAGCTGAGTGAGGCCAGGAATGGCAGCAATTCTCCCCTGCCGCTCCCAGTTTAGGACAGGAACTGCCATCTCCGAGGCCGCTCTCGGGGGAAAAATGGCCAGAAAACGCGTAGTGGCTCCTTTAAGGCTCCTCTCAGCCCTCCCTCCCAACCCACGTGACCCGGGGCGGCCGCGCGCCGGCTCGGCCCCCCGCGCAAGCGGCGATGGCGGCGGCGGCGGGAGCTGCAGCGGCGGCGGCCGCCGAGGTGCGGAAGGGGAGGGGGAGAGGCGGGTGCATGCCCGCGCGCGCGCCCGGGGGAAGCGCGCGCCCGTGCAATGCTCCGGGGGTGCAACGGGGCCGGGGGGCCCGAGCGAGACTTGCAGCAATCCGGAGGGCCAGCACCGGGGGCGGATGAGGGGACCAGGGGGTGGGAGGTGGGGGGAGTGGGCACGGAGGCGCGCGTGCAGCCGCCGGCTGCCCCCGAGTGGGCGGCGGGCGCCGGAGCCCCAGGAGCACGCGCGAGGGGCACGAGGGGCCGTCCACCGGGCTGGGGGGCAGCGGGCGCTGGAGGGGTTGGTGCCCGGGGTCCCCGCGGCCTGGGGGACAAAGGGGGAGCGGCGCGTGCAGCCGGGAGGAGGGGGCGGGGCCGGGGCGCAGAGGCCCCGCCCCCTCCCCCTCCTCTCTTCTCGGCCCCGGAGATGCGGGGTCTGCCGAGAGGGAGGGGGCTGATGCGGGCCCGGGGGAGGGGTCGTGCGGCCCCTCCGGGCAGCCGAGGCCGCGGAAGGGGGGGAGCCCATAGAGGAAGAGGTAGGCCCCGGAGCCTGCTCTCTCTACCCAGGGCCCAGGCGTCCTGGGCCCCCCAACTTCCTACCGGACTGACCAGCCCTCCTATCCCTTGTGTCCCCTCCCAGGGGGAGGCCCCCGTTGAGATGGGGGCGCTCGTGCTGGAGAAGGAGCCCAGAGGAGCCACCGAGAGAGGTGAGTGCAGCAGAAACGGGCCCTGTTGGACCTTCACCTCCCCCACAACACATGATCTCCGTGAGCCCTTAGTCCTGGACTTTTTCTCTTCCATTACAGTTCATGGCTCTTTGGGGGACACCCCTCGTAGTGAGGAGACCCTGCCCAAGGCCAACCCCGACTCCCTGGAGACTGCTGGCCCCTCATCCCCAGCCTCTGTCACGGTCACTGTCGGCGATGAGGCGGCTGACACCCCTGTAGGGGCCACACCACTCATTGCGGATGAACCCGAGAATCTCGAGGGAGATGGGGACCTCCATGGTGGTCGCATCCTGCTGGGTGAGAGGCCGGGGGAGTCTGGGGAGGGGTGAGGTGGGGTAACTTCTGACTCTGCCTTCCCTCTTATCTTGTCTCCTGCCTGCCTGCCTGCCTGTGTTTTCCAGGCCATGCCACAAAGTCGTTCCCGTCTTCCCCCAGCAAGGGGGGTGCCTGTCCCAGCCGAGCCAAGATGTCAATGACAGGGGCCGGAAAATCACCCCCATCAGTTCAGAGTTTGGCTATGAGGCTACTGAGTATGCCGGGCGCCCAGGGGGCGCCAGCAGCAGGGCCTGAACCCCCTCCGGCCACAGCCAGCCCAGAGGGACCGCCCAAGGTTCATCGAGCCAGGAAAACCATGTCCAAACCAGGAAATGGACAGGTGAGGCTTAGGGGGATGGCTGTGGGAGTGGGAGAGACAGGGTAATTAACCATAAACCCCTGTGGGCTGCTTTTTTACAATTTAGCTTCAGGCCTTTTCTTATCCAATACCTGACTGCTTCACGTATTTACCAAGGGGCTACTGTATGTCAGATTCTTTACTGGGGCTTAATCTATGAACATACCAGATGCCTATCTTCCTGGGGTTTGTGCTCTTAGGGAGAGGAGAGTAGAAGGTACAAATGTTGAAAAGTTAATTGTCTAAATTATTCTTGTGATAACAACTATAGAGATTTCAAACCACCTTTCCTTTCTACCTCAAAGCAAGCCCCAACGGAACTTCTCCCTTCCTTCTTTGAAACTGTTCCTGCTGTTTTAAAGGTTTTACTGTGAATCTCTACAGAGAAGGAGACAAGGGAAATGACAAGAGCCCCAGAATCTCAGAAGCTTTGTGACAGTGTTTTAAAGGCTCTTGATATCATGTTGTTCCGGGTTTGCTTTGGGTAGCTTTGATCAAGACCTTAATTTGTGTTTTTCCATGTGGAAAGGAGGTGGGCAAGGGGCCTGCTTCTGTGTGTATGAAGGGTTGAGTGTTAGAAGGGGACTATGGCTTGACGTGGTTCTTATTGCCAGAGAACTTTGGATGGCATTTCTGAGAGTGTGGCTCACCACCCACCCCACCAAGGGGCTCTCAGCTCATCCAGACAGAACCTTAGATGCTCCCTGACCCTAAGTGTGCTCCCTCTCGGCCCCCAGCCCCCAGTCCCTGAGAAGCGGCCCCCTGAAGTGCAGCATTTCCGCATGAGTGATGACGTGCACTCGCTGGGGAAGGTGACCTCAGGTCAGTCCCATCCCCCACCTACCTGTGGCTTGCTATGGCCTGTGCTAAGGGCTTAGAGTGCCGGCCTCACTCCTTTCTGTTTCTCCTTCCAGATGTGGCCAAAAGGAGGAAGCTGAACTCAGGAGGTGGCTTGGTGAGCCAAGGGGGGCTGGGAACAGGGCCTCTCCCCCTGAGGGCTGCTCTGAGGCAGCCCCAGAGCTGGGGTTCCATCTTACCCTCACGGGAAATGGGTTGGTGAGTGAGTGCCAGCAGCATCAGTTTTTCTTCGCTCTTTTTCTAGTCAGAGGAGTTGGCTTCTACGCGGAGTTCGGGAGAAGTGACCCTGGAGAAGGGGGATCCCGGGTCCCTGGAGGAGTGGGAAACGGTGGTGGGGGATGACTTCAGCCTCTACTATGATTCCTACTCTGTGGATGAGCGGGTGGACTCTGACAGCAAGGTGATGCTTCCCCCGCATCCAGGGCTCATTCTCCAGTCTTTCCTGCCCCACTTTTTCCTCTCTTTCCTTTTCTGAACACTCACTAGTTCACTGCCCCGTACTGTCTGTAACTTATTTCCAGTGTGTGCTCTGCCCCTGCCATCCCCTTGTCCCTCTCCACAGTGATAATCACCACCCTGGACTTGGGGTTTAACATCCCGTTTCATGGTTTCTTTGTTTGCTTGCTTATTCCTTTGCTTCTTGTTTGGCTTGTTCCACATGTATGTTTGGTTCGTTTCACATGTGTGTTTGCACATCCAACATAATGCTTAGTCTTGCCTCTTTTACTTTTTTTTGGATCATGGAATCTTTCAGATACACACAAAAAATAGAATAGTGAGCCCCCAAGTGGCCATCACCCAGCTCAAAGGATTATCAGTACACAGCGGATCTTGACTCATCTCTTCCTCTCCTGATACTCATACCTACTGGATTGGTTCAAAGCAAATGCCAGGCACCATTTCATTTCATCTGGAAAC
This sequence comes from Moschus berezovskii, assembly GCF_049115385.1. NCBI lineage: Eukaryota > Metazoa > Chordata > Mammalia > Artiodactyla > Moschidae > Moschus > Moschus berezovskii. Next base: position 38,799,011 of record NC_142482.1, read on the forward strand.
ACTTCCATAAGTTTCTCTAAACATAAGACCTCTTTCTGTTTTCAAAAGATTTATAGATGTTTTGGGGGTTTTTTTGGCTGAATCATGTGGCTTACAGGGATCTTAGTTCCCCAGCCAGGGATAGAACCCATGCTTCCTGCAGGGGAAGCATGGAGACGTAACCACTGGACCTCCAGGGAAGTCCCTACAAATGATTCTTTAATCCCATCGCCTTGCTGCCAATCAGTCTTCGCGTTTTCTCAGTTGTTTCATAAATGGGTTTTTGTTTGTCAAGTTTCAAATAAGGGCCACACATTGATCTGATTATTTGTCTTAGGTCTCTCTTGGTATACAGGTTCTCTGCCTTCTAAAAAAATAACCTTTTTTTTTTTTTTGCCATTGGTTTGTTAAAGGAACCAAGTCAGTTGTCCTGCAGAATTCTTCACACTTAGGAGTCGGCTGATTGGGTGGGGATTGACATGTAATTCTCTGTCCAGTGTTTCTTCTTGTAAACTCATAGGTCTAGAGGTGTGATCAGCCTCAGAGGCCTGTCATTTTTTTAGTTTGGTAAGACTTGATAGCAGGTGCTTCCTGTTGTATCATCAGGTGTTGGACATTTGGCCTTTGATTAGTTAAGTTAAGATCAGTGGATTCAGACGATATCACCCTGATTTCATTATAGCATTTCTGATTAGCTTTTCATGTAGTGCTTTCAGTCTCGCCTGTTTATGAACTTCATTCATTATTGGAACTTCTTTTTCTTTTTTTTCCTGCTTACTATTATGTTGCCAATATCCTCACATTTTTGCATATCACCATAGCACCGTGTTTTTCATTGCTGTATAATATGCCATACCCCCTCTTTGTACCCAGCCTTTCCTTCCTCTCCTGTTCATAGTCATCTTCAACAGGGAACCATCCTTGCCGAATTATGGTTTTCTTGATCACACCACCTTCTCTGAGTCCCAGGGGTTGGATGTGCCCTACCCTGCCTCTCTCCCAAGTTCACCCCAGGAGCAAGCTGTGGTCTGGGGAAGGGCCACAGCTTTGCCTCTCTTCCAGTCTGAGGTCGAAGCTCTAGCTGAACAATTGAGCGAGGAAGAGGAAGAAGAGGAGGAGGAAGAGGAGGAAGAAGAAGAAGAGGAGGAGGAGGAAGAAGAAGAAGAGGAAGATGAAGAGTCCGGCAATCAGTCTGACAGGGTAGGATTGGAGGCCGGCAGCCCTGGAGGAACGGAGGCTGCAGGACTGGAGGTCTGAGTCCTCCAAGGAGGGGGAGTTATGGGCTGGGGGCCACCCAACACCCTAATGCTCCTCCTCCTCCACAGAGTGGTTCCAGCGGCCGCCGCAAAGCCAAGAAGAAATGGCGGAAGGACAGCCCGTGGGTGAAGCCATCAAGGAAACGGCGGAAACGAGAGCCTCCGAGGGCCAAGGAGCCACGAGGTGAGGAGGCGCCTGTGCTTTGGGTCCCCCTCCTGCAGCCCCTCCCGGCCCCAGAGTGCGCATGCGCGCCCACGCTCTGCACGCAGCCCTGCGCCCAGACGCCCATGAGCTCCACTCACTGTCTCTGTCTCTGTGTCAGGAGTGAATGGCGCGGGCTCCTCAGGCCCCAGTGAGTACATGGAGGTCCCTCTGGGGTCCCTGGAGCTGCCCAGCGAGGGGACCCTCTCTCCCAACCACGCTGGTAATTGCCGATTGCCGGGATAGGGAGCCACTAGGGTTGCCCTCAGGGCCAGAGGGAATGGGGAGGAGGGGGACCCTGCTGGAGCTGGGGTGTCCATGACCAGACTTTGGGGGTTCTGGAGCATGGAGGGAAACTCAGGGTGGGGGTGAGAGGCCCCACGAGGGGTCCTGGCGGGTGAGAGGCTGGGCCTCCCTCAGCTCCCTGTTCCCTCTATCCAAGGGGTGTCCAATGACACATCTTCGCTGGAGACAGAGCGCGGGTTTGAGGAGCTGCCCCTCTGCAGCTGTCGCATGGAGGCCCCCAAGATAGACCGCATCAGCGAGCGAGCGGGGCACAAGTGCATGGCCACGGAGAGTGTGGACGGAGAGGTGGGCCCGGGGGCTAGCCGGCGAGATGCCAGGGCAACCGGTCCTGGCGCCCAGCCTCACCTCTTGTCACCCGGCCTCGCCGCCCACAGCTGTCCGGCTGCAATGCTGCCATCCTTAAGCGGGAGACCATGAGGCCGTCCAGCCGCGTGGCCCTGATGGTGCTCTGCGAGACGCACCGCGCGCGCATGGTCAAACATCACTGCTGCCCTGGCTGTGGCTACTTCTGTACGGCGGTGAGTGACCAGCAGGGCAGCCAGGCGGCATGCCCCACAGGGGCAGGGGCTCCCAGAGCCTGACCGTGTTGTTTCCCTGCCTCTAGGGCACCTTCCTGGAGTGTCACCCTGACTTCCGTGTGGCCCACCGCTTCCACAAGGCCTGTGTGTCCCAGCTGAACGGGATGGTCTTCTGTCCCCACTGTGGGGAGGATGCATCTGAGGCCCAGGAGGTGACCATCCCCTGGGGGGATGGGGTGACCCCACCGGCTGGCATTGCAGCCCCCGCCCCCCCACCCCTGGCCCAGGATGCCCCCGGGAGAGCGGACACTTCCCAGCCCAGGTACTGGCTTCTCCCTTGCCTTCTGTCTCTTCCCTGTGCGGTCCCCATCTGCCCTAGACATTCGCATCTTCTCCCACAGTGCCCGGATGCGGGGGCAGGGGGAGCCTCGGCGTCCACCCTGCGACCCTCTGGCCGACACCATCGACAGCTCGGGGCCCTCGCTAACCCTGCCCAACGGGGGCTGCCTCTCAGCTGTAGGGCTGCCACCAGGGCCAGGCCGGGAGGCCCTGGAGAAGGCCCTGGTCATCCAGGAGTCGGAGAGGTGAGTAGGGGTTGCACGCGTGGGCACGGCCGCTACAACTGGGGCTGGGAGTGTGGATCTGTGTTTTCTTGGGGCTGATATTTGAATCTGAGGGCCCCTCACCCCGGCAGGCGGAAGAAGCTCCGGTTCCACCCCCGGCAGTTGTACCTGTCCGTGAAGCAAGGGGAGCTACAGAAGGTGATCCTGATGCTGTGTGAGTGTCCCCCTTGTTCGTTCAGCAGACCCTACCTGAACTCCGCTTATGTGCCTATCCCCGGACTCGGAGCCAGGACAGCAATTATGAGGGACCTGGTATTTGCCCCGAAGGACTTAGGCTGGTAGGGGATGCAGATACACAGGTCGCCTGTGATGATTGGGACCGTGGTGGCGATGAGTGCAGAGCCCTGGGCCCTGTCCTGAGAGCTTATGCACCTTCACTCGCTTGTATCTTGCCAGCGGAGACTCAGAGCGGTGAACTGACTTGCCCAGAGTACTGAGGGGCTGGGGCCGTTTGAACTTGGGCAGAGCTGGTGCTCTTAACATCTTACTCCCACAAGACTGTGCCACGGTGGATGTGAGCTCAGGGGAGGCCCAGAAGGCGCCCCTGACCCGGCTTGGGGTCCTGAGAAGCCTTCCTGGAGGAGATGCCACCCACCCCCTAGCTTACTCACCGCATGTCCCTCCCTCTCCCGGTGTGGTGGGCTCTCCCCACAGTGGACAACCTGGACCCCAACTTCCAGAGTGACCAGCAGAGCAAGCGCACACCCCTGCACGCGGCTGCGCAGAAGGGCTCTGTGGAGATCTGCCATGTGCTGCTGCAGGTCAGCGTGAGCCCCACCTGGGACCACCCCACCCCACCCCCTCCCAGCCCCTCCCTGGTACCAACAGCCCCTCCGTGCAGGCTGGAGCCAACATCAATGCCGTGGACAAGCAGCAGCGGACGCCACTGATGGAGGCCGTGGTGAATAATCACCTGGAGGTGGCTCGCTACATGGTGCAGCGCGGGGGCTGTGTCTACAGCAAGGTGCGTGGCCAGACGGGCCCGGGCCGGGCTCAGGGACTGGGCCTGAGGTGCCAGCCTGAGGGCTCATCTGCCCACATCTCCCCCAGGAGGAAGACGGCTCCACGTGCCTCCACCACGCCGCCAAAATTGGGAACCTGGAGATGGTCAGCCTGCTGCTGAGCACGGGACAGGTGGACGTCAATGCCCAGGTCAGCAGCCTGGTCCCCTTTCTCCTTCGTCTGACCTCTGACCCTTTCCCTGCATGTCACACTGTTCCAGCCTGTTCCTTTCTCTTTTCCCTGCTTCACTTTTATTTCTCTTCACTCTTTTCTGTTTCTTTCTGTTTTTCTTTACCAGTTTTCAAAATGAGTTGCTGCCTTAATCTCTGGAACTGGCCAGTATTAACTCAGTTTTTCACCTGTTGCAGGTGTTTTAGTCTGTGTTGTTCTCCTTGATTTTTGAGCCGTTCCATCCTTTGTCCAGAAAAAGCCCCTTGCCACAGGCTTCTGTGGCTTTGAACTGATCCAGTAGCCTTTGAGAGCATCCTTGTCAGCAGCTGTCCTGCGCCAGACTCAGACTCTACCACTTTCTAAGAAATTCTGGTTCCTTTAAGTAGGAAATACTTTTTTGGAGACTACAACAATCTGTGTACCTGGAGGTGGTTATTGCTACTGGGGTCGCTGCTTCTCTTGTGAGTGGGTAGATCTAGGAAATTTTTTTTTTGAAAGAGAAAAATCGCTTTGCGGTCTTGAGCAGTAGACACTATTAGTCCCAGTTTATGAATGAAGAAACTGAGACCCAGAGACCTTAAATTACCTGCCCCAGGGCCCCACTGCCTGTGAGTGGTGGAGCGGGGACTCTGTGTGAGTGGAACTGGAGCTGCGTCTCCACCCTCCCGCTTCCCTCCCCGCCCCCAGGACAGTGGCGGGTGGACCCCCATCATCTGGGCTGCAGAGCACAAGCATATAGAAGTGATCCGCATGCTTCTGACACGGGGCGCGGACGTCACCCTCACCGACAACGTGAGTGAGGATTTGGTGGGGATGCCGGAGGTGGGCTCCGTCCTGCCCTGCGCCTGAGCCAGGTGCCAGCTGGGTTCAAGCCTCGTCCCTTCCCACCTCCACAGGAGGAGAACATCTGCCTGCACTGGGCCTCCTTCACCGGCAGCGCCGCCATCGCCGAGGTCCTCCTGAATGCCCGCTGCGACCTCCACGCCGTCAACTACCATGGGGACACACCCCTGCACATTGCGGCCCGGGAGAGCTACCACGACTGTGTGCTGTGAGCCCCCCACCCCTGCACACACACCCCTACACACCCCTCTGCCACCTCTCACGGCCAGGCGCCCCACGGGCGCCCTGTCCCCTCCCAGGTTGTTCCTGTCACGCGGGGCAAACCCTGAGCTACGGAACAAGGAGGGGGACACGGCATGGGACCTGACACCCGAGCGCTCCGATGTGTGGTTTGCCCTCCAGCTCAACCGCAAGCTCCGGCTCGGGGTGGGGAATCGGGCCATCCGCACGGAGAAGATCATCTGCCGGTGAGCCTGGGCTCTCTTCACACCCAGAGCCCCCTCCCCAGGCCCCTTGGAGCCTCGGAGTCCCCAGAACCACCTCCGTCCCCCCAACATACAGCTAGGGTTGGCAGATACAGCAAATAAAAGTAGGTATCTGGCTAAATTAGAATTTCAAGTGAACAGCGCATACTTTTTTAATGTTTAAGAGTGTTCTGAGCAGTATATTTGGGTCGTGAAAGTGAAAGTGTTAGTCACTCAGTCCTGTCTGACTCTGTGACTTCATGGACTGTAGCTTGCCACATTCCTCTGGCCATGGGATCCTCCAGGCAAGAATACTGGCCTGGGTTGCCATGCCCTCCTCCAGGGGATCTTGCCAACCCAGGGTTCGAACCCAGGTCTCCCGCATTGCAGGCGGATTCTTTACTGTCTGAGTCACCAGGGAAGCCCTGTACTAAAAAAATTATTTCCTGATTATCTGATCTGAAATTCAGATTTTTAACTAAGTGTCCGGCCTTTGGGAACCTTACTCCCACCCCTGATGAATCCCCAGAACACTCTCTGCCCTCCCCCAGCCCTCTCCTTGCTCCTGGGGAAGCCCTTACCCCGTGCTCTAGCCACTCAGCTTCATCTCCCCTCCTGCCAGGGACGTGGCTCGGGGCTATGAGAACGTCCCCATCCCCTGTGTCAATGGTGTGGACGGGGAGCCCTGCCCCGAGGATTACAAGTACATCTCGGAGAACTGCGAGACATCCACCATGAACATTGACCGCAACATCACCCACCTGCAGGTGAGTGTGGGGCCCTGGGGCTTCCTCCCAAAGGGGCGCCCAGAGCCACCAAGTGGAGCCGGGCACATTGTGGGCCAACACGGGCATCTGGCCAAGGTGGTGGGGCTGAAAGGGACCTCTGGTGTGGGCTTGCATCCACCTGGGGAGGGGGACATTTTTCTAGGTCACATGAAGGTATCACATGGGCTCATGGTGGCCCTGGAGATACCCCATCAGCAGCATCTTGATTCCCCCTCTTCCTGAGACCATTACCACCGCTACCTTACAATGTGGACCCTAGAGGAAGAACAGCAGTTGGGGGGCTTGGCGGGGGGAAGCTGAGGGGCCTGAGCCGATTCTGAGGGCTGAGCTGACCCTGCCTCCTGCCCCAGCACTGCACATGTATGGATGACTGCTCCAGCTCCAACTGCCTGTGTGGCCAGCTCAGCATCCGCTGTTGGTACGACAAGGTACGCGCCCTGGCCACCTGCCCATCCACTCCTCCGAAGGAGCTGGCCTCTGACACCAGCTCTCTGGGGCCTTGTCCCTTGCCTTTTGTCCTGTGGGGGAGGTAGCAGAGAGGGCAGGGCGAGACCCGAGACTCCTGGGATGCTGCCGAGGCCGAGACTTGGCCCAGGTATATGCAAATCAAGGGCGATGGCTGTGGGTTTCCTGTTGGATGAACTCAGAGTTTACGTGGCCTCCCTGAGCCTGGGGTGGGGTCAGTGGTGGGTTTTTCGGTGAAGTCTTGGGGGTCCTGGGCAGCTGAGGGGAGCACCACACGAAAACCACTGTCCTCCCTTCCCTCGACCCCAGGATGGGCGGCTGCTCCAGGAGTTTAATAAGATCGAGCCCCCGCTGATTTTTGAGTGTAACCAGGCATGCTCCTGCTGGAGAAACTGCAAGAACAGAGTAGTGCAGAGCGGCATCAAGTGAGTCCCCGCCCCTCGGCCCTCCTCACCCCCCTTTCCCCCTTCTCTCCCTTGGGAAGCTTCCACGTCACCCCCCTCAATACCATCCTCTCTCCCACCTCCAGGGTGCGACTGCAGCTCTACCGAACAGCCAAGATGGGCTGGGGGGTCCGTGCCCTGCAGACCATTCCCCAGGGTACCTTCATTTGCGAGTGAGTGGTTGGTGGGGAGGGGTACTTTGGCCCTTGGGGGCACAGGGCTGAGTGCGGGGCCACGGCTAACTCCCAGGCATCCCTGTCTGCCCCGCTCCCTGATGGGTCCACCTGGCTAGCCTCCTCTGACCCCCCGTCCCCGAGCTTCCACTCTGCCCAGGCCACAGGACCTGCATCTTTCCCTCCCCATCAGTGTCTTTCTGAACCTCACACCCTCTCCCCTGCCCTTCTCAACTGGGGAAAGCCCCAGTTTTAACAGACCAGGGTTTGAGCCCCATTCTCCCACTGGATGTCCTCGGCCAAGTTCACAACCACTTTGAGCCTCCTTCTTCTTGTCTGCAGAATGGAGGTGATAACAACTACCCTTCCGTCCACCTCCTCAGGGGCCTCAGGCCTGTCCATCCGTCAGTTCTTTCTCTTCCCAGCATCTGTAACTTCTCCGTGTCTCCTAGCTTTTACCCCCATGACCTTCAAACTTAATCTTCTTTGGGTTTAAAAAAATAAAAGTCATTCAGCCCTATTTGGCTGTTTAAGAAACCATTCCTTTTTCCTCCATCATGTTATCTCTCAGTTTGAGTCAGACAAGTGGCCTCTTCCTGCTGGGTCTCAGGTTCCCCCCCGTCCACTCCCTGCTCATCCCTGCCCAGATCTGCCTTTACCCTCTCCCTCTGCGGATGCTTCCTCCCATCGGTCCCCACACCCCGACCCCTCTGTCTCAGTCTGCATTCTCCTGGCATCTGCCACCCGCTTAGCTCTGGCTCCCATGACACCATCCTTACCTGCAGCCCACCCTTTCTTCCTCTTCACCAGCTCCTCTCCCTCTGCTTTCCAAATGTGGGTGCTTCCTCCCCAGTTCTTCACAGCTCCTGGGGCTCCATCCCTTCCTGCAGTCCTCAACTCTCTCCTGTCCTCAGCCCGACCTTGCCCCACCTACTGGGTGATTCCTCGTCCTCCCCACGTCCACACCTGAACAGATTCCCCACCCAGGCCCACTGCCAAGATACTCATCTCTTCACCCCAGAGGCTTGGCACCTCCGTGCTCACCCAAATCATCTCTGGCGCAGCTTGAACCTTCCCTTTAGCTTCCCCACACTTCTCACCCCTGCCCCACACTGTCAGTCCTGCCTGTTGACCTAGCTGTCCCGGGGGGGCCCCAACTGGCCAGAGTTTGTCCTGTGTGTACTGTCACATGCCTGTGTCCCCAGGCTCCTCTTCCTGATCCCCCTTCTCGATGGAGACCTCCCACCCCCTCCCTCCCAGATCTTGTCTGCTCTCCTTGGGGTCACCCTCCCCAGCCATGTGGATCTGTGAGATTCTCGGACAGTGACTGGGGCAGCTGACAAACGGTGGAAGAGGAATCCCGGGCTGTGGGGAGAGAGAGGGCCTGGAGCCTACTTGCGGTAACTTCCTGCTCACCTCCAGAACCACCACTTCCTGCCCAACAGGTATGTCGGAGAACTGATCTCTGATGCCGAGGCTGATGTGAGAGAGGACGATTCTTATCTTTTCGACTTGGACAACAAGGTGAGCAGGAGACCCCTTTGCCCTCCTCCTCTCAAGCAGTAGATGGAAACCTGGGGAGGAGGGACCTGGTGATCAGTGGGGCAAGGAGGTTGACCAGCCAGCAGGGTGGTGGTAGATGCGATGAGTGATGCTCCCCCCTCAGGATGGAGAGGTGTACTGCATCGATGCCCGTTACTATGGCAACATCAGCCGCTTCATCAACCACTTGTGTGACCCCAACATCATCCCCGTCCGGGTCTTCATGCTGCACCAAGACCTGAGATTTCCACGCATCGCCTTCTTCAGTTCCCGAGACATCCGAGCCGGGGAGGAGCTGGGGTGAGGCCTCCTGAGGCTCAGCCAGGGGTGTGGGAGATGCAGCAAGCCCCAGACCAAAAGCGGAAGGCTGGCAAGTGCCTGGTTTCCAGGCATAGATTAGAGCAGAGCCTCTCTGAAGTCACTGTAGACAAAGTCCTAAACCTCATGGATTTTGAATCAGTAGGTTTGGGGTGCGGAGAAGACAATGGCAAGCCACTCCAGTACTCTTGCCTAGAAAATCCCATGGATGGAGGAGCCTGGTAGGCTGCAGTCCATGGGGTCGCTAAGGGTCGGACACGACTGAGCGACTTCACTTTCACTTTTCACTTTCACACATTGGAGAAGGAAATGGCAACCCACTCCAGTGTTCTTGCCTGGAGAATCCCAGGGAGTGGGGAGCCTGGTGGGCTTCCGTCTATGGGGTCACACAGAGTCGGACACGACTGAAGTGACTTAGCAGCAGCAGCAGGTTTGGGGTGGGTCGTGAGAGCCTTCACTTCTAACAAGCTCCAAGGCAATGCTGGTGCTGCCGGAGCATTTGAACCTAGGAGGGCTTAGAGCCCCTCTGAAGATGGGAGTGGGTGCTCTGGAATGGGTCTGGGCCCCACAGATCTCTCGTGCTCCTCTGACAGGTTTGACTATGGTGACCGCTTCTGGGACATCAAAAGCAAGTACTTCACCTGCCAGTGTGGCTCTGAGAAGTGCAAGCACTCGGCTGAGGCCATTGCCCTGGAGCAGAGCCGCCTGGCCCGCTTGGACCCACACCCTGAGCTGCTGCCTGAGCTCAGCTCCCTGCCCCCAGTCAACCCCTGAGATCGGACCACAGCCGCTGTCCCACCCCTGGACAGCCACCAGCTCAGCAGCCACTTCTGTCACTTGCCCACAGCCCACGCCTGGGGGCTTTTACCGGCTCCTCTCTTCCTTACCCCCAGGCCCTGGAGGTCTGACAGCCCTTGTCTCCCAGAGCTGGTTCTTTCCTGGGAGGGTGACTTCAGGGCTGGCCACCCCTCCCCCCGCGCACCCCCCCCAACCCCGTTCCCCACCCTCAGCTGAAGTTTGATGAAATTGAGCCTCTGTGCTAATTGGCCTTCTTTGTTCTCAATAAATGTTGGGTTTGTAATAAACTGGGTGATTGTTGGCGGAAAAGCACACACAGCCTGAGGGAATGTGGGTCCAAGGGGCAGAAAGGGGATGGGAAGGAGGCTGGGCAGATGTGGCCGGTGTGGATAGCCCTCCAGGGGAAGGGGAAGGTTGTGGGGGGATTACTGTGGGGCAGAGTCTAGTCTAGGATAGGTCTTATCTCCACACTTAATCTTCCGGTAGGAGGGCGTGGGTGTGACTGTATTACAGTTGGAAGTAGTTTACAGAATTCTAAAGGATTTTCTTAGAGTGTGTGAGTTCCTCAGGCCATGGTCCCTGAGCCCTGACCTGACCCACATGCAGGCTTTCCTTGCTGCACTCCAGCTTCCAGCGCTCAGCTGAGTCCAGGGAGTGTGTCGGGGACCACAGGCCGGGGAGGGGCTGTGACGTGTGCCAGAGGGCGGGGCTGGTGGCAGGTGAGCCGCCAGGTCTCCCGGGCTCCAATCACTCCGGGAGACTGAGCCATGGGGGGAAAACAGGACCAGGACGAGGAGGCCTACGGTGAGGTGGAGGGCTGGGGGCGGTGAGGCTGGGGTAGGGGCCCGGAGCCCAGTCAGGGAGGGGAGGCCTGCTCTAGAAATGGTGGCTGGACTGACCCCAAGGAGAGGAGCTGAGGGCAGTCATGGTCCCCGAGGGGAGGACCCAGGAAACAGCTGATGGAAGAAAGGAGATAGCGTCAGGGTTCTTGGGGGAGGATGGGGTTCAGGGACGGGGGACCATTGCTGGGACCCTTTGAGGACTGAAGCTGTGATCTCCATGAGGAGGGAGGCTGGAGTCCCTGGGAGCAGGGGGTAATATCACGCCTGGATTCCGGGGACCCTCAGAGCAGGGCCCTCAGAAGTGAAGCCTGAAGGAATCAGGGTCAGGGTCCTGAGCAGGGGAAGCAGTTCAGGGGCTGAAGGAGTGAGCCAGGCTCTGTGCTGCTGTGGGGAGGAACAGCTGGGGTCCCCGAGAAGAGGGGGAGTTTCAACCGGGACTCTTGAGTCTCTGAGAGGGGAACAGTGTTGAGGTCTGCCTGCCAGGGACTGTGAGGAAGGGCAGGGGGAGTGGGTTCTGCTGAGGGCCCTGTAAGGAGCTGGGGCTGCAGATGTTGGTGGAGAGGGGGCTGGGGGCCTGCCTCCAGGATCCCTGTTTGGAAAGAGCCCAGAGGAAAGAGGCAGTGGCCTGCTAGAGTTCGTGTGAAGGGTAAGGCCTGAGGAGGAAGGAGGCGGCTTGTCTCCAGAGTGTCTGTGAGAACAAAGGCTGGGAACCTGCCCCGGGGGTCCCGGGGACTAGTGTGGGGGCGGGGTGGGGGGCTCTGCAGGGAGAGGAAACGGGGACCAGCTTCTGGGGTCCCTGTATGCAGTGAGGGCTGGGGGCCTGCCTGCAGAGAGTCCTTGGGGTTCAGGGGCCTGCCCTGGTCTGGAAAGGAGGGAACCCCAAGGGAGGGACCTGCCCGAGGCAAGGCTTGGTCAGAAGGGAGGTAGGGGAGGGAGCAGTGGGGACGCCCCACAGACTTCCTGGAGAGGTTTTGGGTCAATCATTGACATCATGTCCCAGAACCACGGAGGAACAGAGTCCAGGGCGCCTGGGAGAAGGGGCCACACCCCTTCGCACAGTCTCACCCACCCTGTGTCCCACATGGGACCCTGGCGGCCTGGCCCCACCTCCTCCCCGTGTGTACTCAGGGAGGACCAGGAACAGGACCTGTGGCCGCAGCAATCTCAACTGCCGGCTCAGGTGTCAGCCTGACCGCTCCCCCGGAGAGGAGACTGGCAGCAGCTGGGGACTAAGGTCCCTTCGGGGCAGGAGGTCTGCAGCGTTGGGGGTGGATCTCCTCCCTCTCCAGGTCCTACGGGAATTGATGCCTTTGGCTCCAGCTTCTTTCCCCACAGCCTGGGGCCAGAGAGTGAAGGGCAGGGCTGGGGCAGACGTGGGAGGGACTGTGCCCACCCTGAGTGGGGGCACAGAGAGGGGAAGGGACAAGGACCAGGACGTGAGAGCGACTGAGATGACTGAACACAGAATCCCACGTCCCAACCAGAGAAGAGACTCGGGAGAAAGGAGCCAGGGTGGAGGAAGGCGGCGAAGAGCCTTGAGGTGTGAGCGTAAATGACCCATAAAAGGCCGCCCTTCCCCCCTACCTCCAAGGCCTCCTGGTTGGAGTTCACAGGGAGCAGCAAAGTTGCTGAGCAAGCCTGGATCCCACCCTCCCTGTTCTCTGCTCTCCCCTCCTGCCAGCCCTGCCCCTCTCTTTCTCCCTCCAAATTCCTGAGGGCCGGTAGGACAGGGCTTAGGGTAGATCCTGCTGTGGGGAGGGATTTGGAGAGACTAGAAATCGGGGAAAGAGATGCCTCTCAAAGTCTTACTTCCCACACTCCTCCCCCTGCCCTTCAGGGAAACCAGCCAAATATGACCCCTCCTTTCGAGGCCCCATTAGGAACAGGTAAGTTCTGGGCACTGTGGTGGTGGGGGCAGGGGGGTGGGCAGGGTCTTGATTTTGCTTTCTATTTACTGGAATATTGTTAAGAAACTTGTGGGAGGAAAAACTCCTGCCCCAGGAGAGTGGTGGCCCTGGGAGACTGTCATGGGTGGAGGGGGCCCAAGGGGACTTTTGGGCTGCTGGTGATATTCTGTGTCTTCACCTGGGAGCTGGCTACACGGGCAAGTGCCCTTTGGGAAGATTCACCCAGCTGAGCACTTCTGAAAAGCGCCCTTTCCTGTGTTAAACTTCAGAAGAAAGTTTACCCATCCAGGAAAAGGTTTTTCTTAAAAAAAAAAAAAAAAAGTTATAAAATGAAACCTACCCACGCCTACTTTCTAGCATCCCCCCAACTCTCCAAAGCATGACTCCTCCAGACCATGCTCCCCCTACCCCAGCACCCCCTCTCCAGGCGTCTCCCTCATTTCTCCCCCAGGAGCTGCACAGATATCATCTGCTGTCTGCTCTTCTTCCTTTTCATTCTGGGTTACATCGCTGTGGGGATCTTGGGTGAGTTTCTGGCTGGGCAGAGCTGGGGCAGTGGCTGGGGGACATGACTGTCCCAGGGAGGGACCATTCCATGGCTGTTTCCTCTTAAGTCCCTGCGCCCCCCTCCTGGTGATTTATCTGCATGTCTCTATCTCAGCCTGGGTGTACGGAGACCCCAAACAAGTCCTCTACCCCAGAAACTCCACGGGGGCCTATTGTGGGATCGGAGAAAACAAGTGAGTATGAAGACAGGAAAGGGGGCAGGAGGGAGGTGCAACAGGGGATGGACAGGGGACCGCTCCACCTCTGCTTCCCTGAATCACCATGTAGAACAACCCCCACTGCTGGCCAGTGGCTTCCCAGATGCCCAGAATTGGCAGGCAGCAGACTCATGGTTGAGTGCATGGGTTTTAGAGTTCAGAGATGGGCATTTTCATCTCCAGCTGCACTAAGTAAGTTCTGGTCTGTGATCCCTGGAAAGAGACTCAACTTCTCTGAACTTGGAGTTCTTTTTCTGAAACACAAGGATGATTCCAGAAGCAACACTATCAGTCCCAGCATACCGAAGACGCTTGATACATAGTGAAGCCACTGAGACTTCCCTGGTGATCCAATGGCTAAGACCCCATGCTCTCAATGCAGGGGGCTGAGTTTTGATCCCTGGGCGGGAAACCAGATCCCACATGCCATAGCTAAGAGTTCACTGCCACAACCACAGATCCTGTATAACTGCAACGAAGATCCAGCACAGCCAAGTAAATAAGTAAATATATAAATATTTAAAAAAAAAACCCACTAACATTCATATGGCATTGACTATGTTCCAGGCAGGCAGTGTACTTTACACACACAAACTCATTTCAACCTTGTGAGGTATCACTTTACATCTGATGGAACTGAGGTGGTGAGTGGTTAGGGTCATAAAGTTGGGTGATGATCTGGCTCCAGAGTTCAAACTCGTAACTGTCTGTTAGCAATGGTAATGCTGAATTACTCTGGGAAACTCTCGGGTGTCTCCCACACCTCCCCAGCTGGGCTGAGCTTCCTGCGGTCAGGAGCTGGGTGGTGCGTGTCTGGGTCACACTAGCCACATCTGGAGGTACAGCCCTGGCAGTTCTTCTCTTTCCCTGAGCTTAACCAAGCACTGATGCATATGGTTCCTTCTCTCCTACAGAGAGAAACCATATCTCCTGTACTTCAACATCTTCAGCTGCGTCCTAAACACTAACATCATCGCGATCGCCCAGAATGGCCTGTCGTGCCCCACGCCCCAGGTCAGAGTCTGGGGCCTGCCTGTGTCCCCCGATCTCCCCCCAAGGTCTGGGTACCAGCCCCTCAGCATGCTCTCTGCCCCCAGGTGTGTGTATCCTCCTGCCCAGAGGTCTCATGGACCGTGCAACAGAGCCAGCTCTCACAGACAGTCGAACAGGTCTTCTATGCAGCAAATAGGAAATTCTGTCTGCCAGGGGTACCTGGGAACATGGTGAGCGCTGCCCCCAACATCACTGCTGTCACCAGGGAGCATCCATAATAAGGGAAGATGGGAGGGGGAGGGGGAGATGATCGTGGTGGCAGAAAGGGGATGACTCCTTCCTTCATCCTGCTCTGTGTCTGTCTGTCTTCCCCCACCCTCCAGCAAGTACTCCAAAGCCTGCAACAGGAGCTCTGCCCCAGTTTCCTCCTGCCTTCCACTCCAGGTGAGAAGTCACATTCCTCTCTCAGACATCATCCAGTCCTAGGTTTTTGAGGAAACCAGAGTCAAGTCACACAGCTACTCTGTAACAAAATAGGAAAACGCATCAGGCCTTCGCTTTCTTTCCTCTGCTGATCATCCTGGAGTCAGAGCACCAGTACTTATTATGCACCTGCTGCATGCCAGGCTCCAGGGACAGGTGAAGATGAAAATTGCTTCCTAGGTGCTGAGATCAGAGGTGTTCACGAAGCAATTGCATGAGATTCCCACGAGAACATATATGGGTGAATGTACACACGTGCATTTATGTGCAGGCACAGGGACAGACTGGAAGGACGTTCACCCAAACGTTAAAGGCGCTGGGTGATGGGATCACGGTTGATTTTTTTTCCCCCTGTATGCTCTTTTTTCCCAATAGTGAATGGTATTTTTAACAGAAAAAAAAAGGAAAATTGAGGGGAATTCCCTGGTGGCCCAGTGGTTAGGGTTTTCACTGGAGGGGGCACAGGTTGGATCCCTGGTCAGGGACCTAAGATCCTGCAAACCTCATGGAAAGTATAGGAAAAAAATTTTTTTTTCTAACTCTAGCATGAGAAAAGATATCCAACTCTCAATGTGTGCAACAGAAAGTATCTCTAAACGAGTGCTCCAGAATCAGATAGATCTGGGTTTAATTTCTAGCACTTTCCAGGTGTGTGGTCTTAGGTAAATAACTCAGCCTCTCTGAACCTTGTTTTCTTGTCTTTAGAATGTAAATACCAAAGCATGCATGACAAACCTATTGTGAGGGTGGTGATAAATGGCTTTGTAGGCACATAATAAATGCCAGAGGAGAGGGGTGGGGGCGGGGGTGAGAAGGCTTCCTGGAGGAGGAGAGATGAGGAGGGAGCTGAATGGGGCCTAATGGGTGGAATTTCTAGAGGAGGGAGAGCAAAGGTACAGAGGGGAGGGGAAAGGGACTGGGCCCAGACAATGACAGCCTGGCCATCAAGTGGGGGCACTCTCAAGGGTAGGGCGTCTAGCAGAGTGGCCTGGAGCCTGGAATGCCAGGTCCCAGCTGTGCCGTGTCTCCCAGGCACTCTAGCAGAGGCTGAATTGAAGGGTGGCAGGAGTGGGATTGGGAGGTTCTGCAAGAAGCAGGAGGGTCTAACGGAGGCAGCGGAAGGGAATGGAGGAAGGGGCATGAGGAGACAGTGAAGGAAGCCGGACTGGGTTCCTTGGGGCAGGAGCTCCCTCTCTGCTGTGGAGTCAAGAACTGCCCTCTGCAGGGTGCAGAGCCCTTCTCTACTCTGTCCTAGCGGCAGTGCAGGGGCGTGGGGGCCAGAGACTTTGAAGTCAACTCTGGCCTCCCACCAGGTTCTCTCCCTCCAGCTCTGGGGCGCTGTTTCCCATGGACTAATAGTACGGTGCCTGAGCTCCCAGGGATCTCCAACACATCCATCTCCCAGAGCATCAGGTGGGCACTCCCTTGCCCTTCCACCTCTGTCCCACCCCTGCTTCCCACTCACAGCCCCATCTGACTCTGTCTCTCTCCAACAGTGGTCTTCTCAACAGCCTCAATGCCCGTGACATCAGTGTCAAGATCTTTGAAGACTTTGCCCGGTCCTGGTATTGGATTCTTGCGTGAGTCACCAGGTTCCTCTGTCCTCTCGTCCTTCTTTTCTCCCCACTGTGCCCCTCTGTTCCCTAGACCACCATCTGAAACAGAAGCTTTGGGCAGGGGAGGAGGAGCCAGAGGTCCGAATGGATCCCAAGTCCAACAGGATTTATAAGAAAAAGGGTGTGTGTTTAAGGGAGGGGGGTAGGGTGGTTCTGATTTGGAGACATTAGGGGTTTGAGGAAAGACATCTGTGGGCCTCTAGACAGGGAAAGATACAAGCAAAGTGGGATGACCCTCACTTATGCTTCCCTGCCCACAGTGCGCTAGGCGTGGCTTTGGTTCTGAGCCTGCTGTTTATCCTGCTTCTACGGCTGGTGGCCGGGCCCCTGGTGTTTGTGCTGATCATAGGGGTGCTGGGCGTGCTGGCGTATGGCATCTACCACTGCTGGGAAGAATACCGCATGCTGCGGGACGAGGGTGCCTCCATCTCCCAGCTGGGCTTCACCACCAACTTCAGTGCCTACAGAAACGTTCAGGAGACCTGGCTAGCTGCCTGTGAGTACCCTGCCTACCGTGAACCACTGGCTCCCCAAAAGCTGCCCTGGCCCTGACCCAGGCCCCTCTGCCTCCTGTCTGCCCTCAGTGATCATACTGGCTGTTCTCGAAGGCGTCCTGCTGCTGATGCTCATCTTCCTGCGGCAACGGATTTGCATCGCCATTGCTCTCCTGAAGGAGGCCAGCAGGTGTCAGGCCTGCCTGGGAAGGAGAAGGGGCAGAGGGCAAAGGGGCGGGCCCAAGATGGGAGCGCTGGAAAGGTGGCAGGGCAGTGGAGGAAAGGGGGTAGCATATAGCATGGTGATTAACACTGCTGTGTAGCTTAGCCTTTCTGTGTCTCAGTTTACTCATCTGTAAAATGGGGGTAGTAATAGTTCCTATATTGTAGGGTGGTCATAAGTATTAAATTAATTAGTGTCTTGTTGAGTGCCTAAAATAGGAAATAGGCCCTTACTGTCCCTAAAGCTCCCCCCGTGGCTTCTCTGTGACTAGTTTCCTCTAAAGTTCTCTTGAGCCTGATTTATTCAATTCCGTTCTTCCAGTGAACACCTACTGTGTAGGTCGTAGGGGTATGGGGCAGGCCCCAGAGAGGGCAGAGGTGTGGCCTGTGCCAGGGTCAACCCCAAGAGAGGATGGGGGGGACGGGGGGGTTAGCCTCACCAATGGGCTGCTCTCATCTCCCTTGCAGGGCTGTAGGATACATAATGTCCACCATGTTCTACCCGCTGGTCACCTTTGCCCTCCTGCTTGTCTGCATTACCTACTGGGCTATAATCGCTCTGTATCCTTTGCCCACGTGGCTCACCCCTCCTGAAGCCCTTGGGGGTGGGGGGCAGGGCAATACTAGTGCCATCAGAAGAAGGCAGCCCCTCTGTGCAGTGAACAGCCTGCTCAAGCACCTGGGAAGCGGTGGCTGAGGAGGACAGGGGATCTGTGGAGGCCCCCTGTCACCATGCTTTCTTTGACTCCCCTCTGGATTCCTGGCCACATCGGGGCAACCCCAGTATGTGTTCTGGGCGCCCAATAGCAGTTTGCCCGGCTGTGAGAAAGTGCCCATGAATACATCATGCAACCCCATGGTGAGGATTTGGAGTGGGGGGGGGTCATGGAGGGCATCAAGAGGGCTGAGAGGACCTTAGAGGCCAAGTGGTCCAAATCCCTCGTTGTGCAGAGGAGACAGGACCAGAGGGGGCAAGGGGCTCACCTGGGATCACAGAGCAGGCCCCTAGCAGACTCTGAGATCTCCCACTGAGCACCTCCCCCTGCCCCTTGTGCTGGAAGAGGAGGCGTGCTGTGCCGCCAGGCCCTGGGGCAGGAAGATCCCAGAACATGGCCCTCCCTCCCCAGGACGTGTCTCTGCCCGGAGGAACATTAAGCATTTCATCCTCTCTGTCTCAGTTCCCTGACCTGTAAATGGAGATAATCCTAATATCTGTGCTTCAGGGTAGCCGAGAAGATGAAAGACACTGGGCACATGAAAGTGCTTAGTATAATGGCTGGCACCTGGTAAGAGCTGGTATCTGTAGGTGGGTTTTGTTTAGGTTATTTTTAGTCTTCCTCAGAACACACTGTTCTAGGCAATAGGCAGGTGGGTTCCCTGGGTGCCCGGGAGAGAAATTGTTTCCCCAAACTCTCCTCTGTGAGCTTCCCAGGGAGTTGGGGCTGGACTGCTGCGTATTTACTGTCAAAGCTTTCATGTGGCCACTGCCTCAGAACTGGGACCATGGACTGTGCCCACAGGCATTGTTGTTTAGTTGCTCAGTTGTGTCCCACTCTTTGAGACCCCATGGACTGTAGCCCCCCCAGGCTCTTCTATCCATGGAATTTCCCAGGTAAGAATACTGGAGTGGGTTGCCATTTCTTTCTCCAGGGGATCTTCCCAACGCAGGGATGGAACTTGTGTCTACTGCATTGGCAAGCAAATTCTTTACCCCTGAGCCACCAGGGAAGCCCGCCCACAGACATTTGCCACACACTGAAAAAGGAGAGGGAGATCTCTTACTGAGGATCCACTTAAGGAGGATCCAGGCACTGCTTATACAAAGCCCCAGATGAAGTAGTTGTTGCTTTCAACTTGCTTTGGACCTAGTGGTGGCAACGGACACAAACCCACAATTACATAAAAAATGGAAAGCAGTTTCCCTCTTGTTATAAAATTTCAAACATACAGTTTCAGCAGTTATCAATATTTTTGTCACATTTTATGGAAAAACTTTCGTTTTTGGGGTTGTTTTTTTTTTTTTTTGCTGCATCATGTGGCGTGTGGGATCTTAGTTCCCTGACAAAGGATAGAACCCAAGCCCCGTGCAGTGAAAGGATGCCGTCTTAACCACTGGACTGCCAGGGAAGTCCCATGGAAAGAGAAGTTTGTCTGTTTAAGTATAATTGATGTACAATATTATATAAGTTACAACTGTGTAGCATAGTAATTCACCGTTTTTAAAAGGCATACCCATTTTATAGCTATTATGAAACACTGGCTATAATCCATAATCCCCATGCTGTAAATATACCCTTGCAGCTTATTTTACACCAAGTAGTTACACTGCACCATCCAGCTCCCCTCTCCCCACTGGTAGCCACTAGTTTGTCTTCTGTGAGTCTGAATCTTTTTTGTTACGTTCACTAGTGGTTGTATTTTTTCGATTCCACATATAAGTGATTTCATACAGTATTTGTCCTTCTCTGTCTGACTTATTTCACTTAGCATAACATCCTCCGAGTCCATCCATGTTGCTGCAGATGTTCCTGTTTATGGCTGAGCAGTATTTCATTGTGTATATTGATATATACCACATCTTCTTTGTCCGTTCTATTGATGGACACTTAGGTTGCTTCCACACCATGGCAATTGAAATTAATGCTGTTATGAACACTGGGAGAGCATGGATCTTTTCCAATTAGCGGCGTTTTTTTTTTGAGGGGTGGTATATATCCAGAAGTGAAATTCCTGGGTCATAATGGTAATTCTATTTTTAGCTTTTTGAGAAACTTCCCACACTATTTTCAGTGTACAAGGGTTTCCTTTTCTCCATATCCTTGCCAACATCTGTTATTTTTGATGACAGCCATTGCAACAGGTAGGACATGATATCTCATTGTGGTTTTGATTTGTAGTTCCCTGATGATTAGCAATGTTGAGTATCTTTTCATGTGCCTGGTGCCCATCCACATTTCTTCTTTGGAAAAATGTTTGTTCAGTTCTTCTGCCCATTTTTAAATCAGGTGTGTGTGTTTGTTTTTCTTTTTTATGTTGAGTTGTATGAGTTGTTTTTATATGTTGACTGTTAATCCCTTATTGGGCATGTTATTTGCAAAATTTTCCTCCCATTCAGTAGGTTGTTTTTTCATTTTTCAACAGTTTCCTTTAATGTGCAAAAGCTTGTGAGTTTAGTAGGTCCCACTTGTTTATTTCCTTTGCTTTAGGAGACAAGTCTGTGTTTTTTACTTTTTATTAGAGACATTTTCAGACACACACAAACATGGAGAATCCTCATACTCAGATTCCATAACCTTCAGCTTTCTGTTCTTTTTCTCCGTTTCCCCACTCATTCCCCAACCCCCTGCAAATTTTTTTTCTGGAGTTTTAAGAGGCAAATTCTGAACACTGTGCCATTTCATCAATAAATATATCAGGATGGATCTCAACAGATAAGGACTTTTAAAAAGCATAACCATTACACCATTATCACACCAAGCAAAATGAACAATTCCTTAGTATCATCTGGTACCCAGTCTGTTCAACTTTGCTAGAAAGTGTTTTGGTTGAAGTTACAGAGGTTGCTCTGGAAGAGGACAGCTGATGGAGTCCAAGGGAGAGCTAGGCACTGGTCACACTGCTTCCATACCATTAAGGCTTGGCTACAACAATAGGGCTTCTCAGGTGGCACAGTGGTAAAGAACCTGCCTGCCAACACACAAGATACAAGGGACAAGCATTCAATCTCTGGGTCAGGAAGATTCCCTGGAATAGGAAAAGGCAATTCACTCCAGTATTCATGCCTGGGAAATCCCATGGACAAAGGAGCCTCCTGAGCTACAGTCCATGGGGTCACAAAGCTGGACACAACTGACCAGCAGCAGCAGCACAACAACAACACAGCCTGGGAGCTCTTGTGCTATTGCAGAGACTGGAGACTGAAGGAAACAAATTATGCTCACACAATAGGCAAGCTGAACCCTGTCTGAACCCAGAGATAAATCTGGAAGGAACGGGCTTCCCCAGCTCTGGGAAGGCTGTTTCCACCCTCTACTCTGGGAGAGCAGGAGCTGGTTGGGAACAAGACTCCTCTACCCTCCTCCACAGGAGCAAGTGAACTCCTCTTGTCCCGGGCTGATGTGCGTCTTCCAGGGCTACCTGTCCACAGGCCTGGCACAGCGTTCTCTCTTCAACTTGCAAATCTATGCAGTTCTGGGGCTATTCTGGACCATCAACTGGGTACTGGCCCTGGGCCAGTGTGTCCTGGCTGGGGCCTTTGCTTCCTTCTACTGGGCCTTCCACAAGCCCCGGGACATCCCTATCTTTCCCCTGGGCTCTGCCTTCCTGCGCACACTCCGGTAAGTCCAGGGCAGAGGACTGGGAATTGTGAACCTAGGAGGCCCAGGGGTCCTGGGACTGCCTCTGACCACCAATCCCCTGCAGTTACCACACGGGGTCACTAGCCTTTGGAGCCCTCATCCTGACCCTGGTGCAAATAGCCCGGGTCATCCTGGAATACATTGACCACAAACTGAGAGGTGAGCAGAGGCTGGGGGCTGGCCGAGGCTGGGCTAATCCGCTGTATCCCTGATGGGGCAGGGGTGCCTATCAGGGTCCAGTGACCAAACATGAGCCTTTCTTACCCCCAGGAGCCCAAAACCCGTTGACTCGCTGTATCCTGTGCTGCTTCAAGTGCTGCCTCTGGTGTTTGGAAAAGTTCATCAAGTTCCTGAACCGCAATGCATACATCATGGTGAGCACGCTATATGAGCAGCCCTTTGCTCTGGGCACTCCTGACCCCGACCTCCCACCCTGGCCCAGGTAAGCTCACCACAGCTAACTCTGAAATTGCCACCTCAACCAGATTGCCATCTACGGGAAGAATTTCTGTGTCTCAGCCAAAAACGCCTTCATGCTGCTCATGCGGAACATTATCAGGTCAGGCTGTCACCACCCACCCCTACCCCACCCCCATCACCTCCCACCCACAAGTGTGCTGTGCTCAGAAGGGCCTTGAGCTCGGTTTAATCTCTGCTACCTCCATCTTGAAATGTGAACAGCTTTCATTTTGCATCTATCACAGCAAATTATGCAGCCAGTTCTATTCCCAGCCCAGGCAGGCCTCTTATCCCCAACCTATTCCAACACCTTATACAGGGTGGTCGTCCTGGACAAAGTCACAGACCTGCTACTGTTCTTTGGGAAGCTGCTGGTGGTTGGAGGTGTCGGTAAGGACCAGGGCAGGGAGTTACAGGGACAGAGGACAGGGGTGCTGGACTGTTTAAGAGGTGATCTCAGAACAGTGATAGTGACATCCAGATCTCTCCCATAGGGGTCCTGTCCTTCTTTTTTTTCACGGGTCGCATCCTTGGACTGGGTAAAAACTTTGAAAATCCTCAACTCAACTATTACTGGCTGCCCATCATGGTGAGTGACACCTTCCCACCCCCACCCCACTCCATACCTTCTCATCCTCCCACCCTTCCACCCTACCGCCACCGCCACCTCACTCTCTAACTCTCCAAAGGAACACTATCGGGAGCCTTGTGTCTTCCAGGTCTCCATCCTAGGGGCCTACCTCATCGCCAGCGGCTTCTTCGGCGTTTTTGGAATGTGTGTGGACACTCTCTTCCTCTGTTTCTGTGAGTGACAAGACAGCCTCCCTACCTCCTCTCAACTTAAAAGTACCAGATCATTCAGGCTCTTTAGGAGATGTGGTGCTTCCAGAAACAGCAACTTTGTGAGTTACAGGAACCAGAGCCTCTTCTAACATCCTCAGGGCAGGTGTTTGGGAAGAATGGAGGGAATGAGCTCCCTGGTTCCTGGGCTCTCTCAAGAAGGGGCATTCTAGGGCAGAGGCCTCTGGTATCTTCCCGAGAACAACTAGGGAAGAAATTAGTCCCAGGAGACTTCCCAGCAGGTGACTGTAGTGAGTGGGGAGTTCCTTACCATACTGTGTACGTTTATTCAGTTTCCTGTGTACCAGGCTCTCTGTCAAGCAACTGACATATATTTTTTCCGTTAACCCTTATCACACTATGAAATATAGTATCGTTCACCCCACTTTACAGATGAGGACACGATTACATGATTACATAGGTTGGTTACAAAAACTGCCCCCCAAACCAGCCGGTGGTGGTGCAGTCTGGAAACCAGGCAGCTGTCTCTTAGTCCCTTATTTTCCTGGATAGTGGGGTTGGCTCCCAAAAGTTCGCTCTCACGGTCTATGTCGCGCCTTAGTGGAAGACTTGGAGCGGAATGATGGCTCAGTGGACCGGCCTTACTACATGTCCAAGAGCCTTCTGAAGATTCTGGGCAAGAAGAACAAGGGGACCCCGGGAGACAAGAAGAGGAAGAAGTGAGAGACTCAGCCCTGATCCCAGACTGTCTCCCGCCTGTACAGCCTCCACGCCTTCCAGATCACGCTTTTGTAGTAAAAAGATTTTATTAAAAAATTGCTATTTTGTTTTCTCAAAAATTCTCGGACTTTTCTTTCATCCAAGATTACATGCAGCCTTTTTAACCTCGCCGGCTCTTTAAAGTAGGCCCCGCCCCTATGACGTAGCCCGGATGCATTGACCAATCAAAAGGTTTCTGCGGAGTAATGCCAGCCCCCTTCTTCACCCCATCCAATACGC
The DNA here is from genome assembly GCF_049115385.1 of Moschus berezovskii. Classification (NCBI taxonomy): domain Eukaryota; kingdom Metazoa; phylum Chordata; class Mammalia; order Artiodactyla; family Moschidae; genus Moschus; species Moschus berezovskii. The sequence goes on from NC_142482.1 coordinate 38,822,840, forward strand.
TTCGCGCCCGGGTCACGCGCCCCAGGGCTTCAAAGACGGCCAATTGGAAGAAGTGGTTCTGAAGCGATGAAGGTCACGTGCAGAGTCCTGTGACGACCAGTTAGAGTCGCGGAAGCGCGGCTAGGCCGCTGGGTGTGGGCTGGGCTTAGGGTAGACATCTGAGCGTTTAAAGGGCCGGGGTCAGTTGATCGACTCCCAACCCGAGTCCGAGTCCTGGGGGCCAGGGTCGTGAGCGCCGCGAGAGAGAGATGATTGAAGAGGGACCCGGTATAGTGCCCTTGGGCAAACCCGGGAGACCGCGAATGCTGCGATTATGGGAAATCTGTAGGGTTCAGATATTTTCCGCGATCTTCATGCTGATGTTGTCTTCTGCAGGAGTCGGGGCCGGAGCAAAGGATGACTTCAGTCTGGTGGGTCCCCGTTCGCATAGCTCCGTCCCCCACCCGCGCGGGCAATCTGTGCCCGGTTGTCCCCCCACGATAGGGGCTGCTGATCGATTTCTCCACCAAGGAACCCTCCGACCCCGTTTCCTCCTTTCCTAGCCCCTTTCCCTCTGAGTCTCCTCTTTCAGGCTTCCCCATTTGAGGTCTCCCTGTCCCTGAGGGCTCATTCTCCTGTCGTAGCCCCTTCCTCGCTCTGAGCCACCAGTTTCGCTCTTAACTCTCCTCGGGTTCCCCTTCCTAGTTCTGGGACCCCAGCTCGCACACCAGATCCCCATCACCCTGCCTCTCCCAGAGAAATCTGACTCCAGACCACTCTTCATTCACTCTAAAACCCAAAGTCACCTTTATTCTGTTGACCCTCCCTCTTCCTAGGTTCATCCACTTGTGACCATGGAGCAACTGCTGTGGGTGAGTGGGAAGCAGATCGGCTCTGTGGACACCTTCCGAATCCCGCTCATCACCACCACTCCTCGGGGCACTCTCCTTGCCTTTGCTGAGGCCAGAAAAATGTCGACATCGGATAAAGGAGCTAAATTCATAGCTCTGCGGAGGTCTATGGACCAGGGTATAAAGATGACTGGGTCGCAAGAGGTTGGATGGGTGGGGAGCTTGACCTGCCTTTAGGGCCCTAAGGCTGCTGGATCCCTGAGAAGTAGAACTTAAGAAGGGAAGGTATCATGGCAGTGATCTGGAAATTAAGATCACCAAGGAGTTGAGTACACATTCAGACATTTATTGATCACTTACTATATACTTGGCATTGTTCTAGGTTCTGTGAATACAATTATGAACAAAACAGGGCAAAAATCCTTGCCTTCATAGGATAGGGGATGGAAGAGACAAACAATATACATAATAAATAACTAAATGAATTTTTTTGTTGTTGGGAGGTAATAAGTACAGTGGAAAAAAACAAAATAGGGCCAGAAATAGGGAGAGTACTAGGGTTTGACTGCAATGTTAAGTACATGACATTTTAGCAGACTCGGAGGAGGTGAGTGAGCCTGGAGAAAGAGCATGCTAAGCAGTGTAACAAGCTTAGATGCCCCAAGGAGGGAGGGAGATATTCAATGAATGAGGAGTTTGTGTGGCTGGATGGAGTGAACAAAGGTAGAAGGTCAGAGAGGTAAGGAGGGGCAGATCTTTTAGGCCTCGGGACCATCATAAGGCCTTGGGTCCCTAGCCAGGAGGTGAAAATGGCAGGGAGTGGTGGAAAGGGCACCTTCAATGTGCATACCCTGGGTCTCTTCCTTTTTTTCTTTAGGCAGCACATGGTCTCCGACAGCTTTCATTGTGGATGATGGGGAGACCCCAGATGGGCTGAACTTGGGGGCAGTGGTGAGCGACACGACGACAGGCGTGGTCTTCCTTTTCTACTCTCTCTGTGCTCATAAGGCTGGCTGCCAGGTGGCCTCTACCATGCTGGTGTGGAGTAAGGATGATGGTGTTTCCTGGAGCTCGCCGCGGAACCTCTCCCTGGATATAGGCACCGAGATGTTTGCCCCAGGACCGGGCTCTGGCATTCAGGTCTCTGTCCTGAGATGGGTGGAAGGAGCTGCCTTGTAGAGAGTCTGCCCCATAACGGACTCCTTCGCAAAGACAAGATCCTGTGAAGTCAGATTTTTCTGTCTTAGATGGGATTCCGTGGAAGAAAGGGACGTCCTTGGAAGAACACTCTACCCAGGGAAGGTGGAATTTTGCCAGTAGCATTCCATTTGGGGGTTGTCCACAGGGCTGCCCCAAACCATGTAACAATCCATGAACCCTGGCATGCTGCAGTCCACGGACTCACAAAGTGAGTTGGACATGACTGAGCAACTGAACTGAATCCATGTACAGATTAGAAAAAAATTAGAAAATCCCATTCAGATTAGGGGAAAAAACCTCTCCTTCATTTGAGCAGACACTAGCCTGTGCCATGGGCCACAGCTTGGTCCGTGAACACAGGTTGGGTTTAAGCTCCCATCTGATGCCTGTGGCTAGGCCTCCTTGTCCTTTGCACAGCCTGTCCAGAGTATACCCTGTATGCCCCCAAGGAGTTTATTCTGCGAAAAAGCTAAATTCAGTCAGTGGGTGTTTGCAAGGCTTGCAGGACCCGCAGCAAGGACAGAACGGAAGGGGACCAGGTGTCCCCTCACACTTAGGAGGTGAGGGGTCCCCTTTCCCTGCCTCTGAGCCTCCTCGGTGTCTCCGTCTGCAGCACCCCGATCCTTTCTCCACAGAAACAGCGGGAGCCTCGGAAGGGCCGGCTCATCGTGTGTGGCCATGGGACACTGGAGCGGGACGGGGTTTTCTGCCTGCTCAGCGATGACCATGGTGTCTCCTGGCGCTATGGAGGTGGGGTTAGCGGCATCCCCTATGGCCAGCCCAAGCGGGAAAACGACTTCAACCCTGACGAGTGCCAGGTGAGGATTCCACGGGCTGTTCCCCACCCACCCGACCTGCTCGGCCCTCTAGAGGCCCGTTTCACTCACAGACCCTGGGTCTGGCTGCCCAGCTTTGTGCCAGCCAGCCTTGCTTCCTTGGGGATGGGGCCCTGGGCTCTGCCCCTGTCCCTGCCCTGGATCTTCCTGAAGCCCTCTTCTCTCCGCTCAGCCTTACGAGCTCCCCGACGGCTCGGTGGTCATCAATGCGCGGAACCAAAACAACTACCACTGTCATTGCCGCATCATCCTCCGCAGCTACGACGCCTGTGACACCCTGAGGCCTCGGGACGTGACCTTTGACACAGAGCTCGTGGACCCTGTGGTAGCTGCAGGGGCTGTAGCCACCAACTCTGGCATTGTCTTCTTCTCCAACCCAGCCCATCCAGAGTTCCGTGAGTATATGCCAGGTGGCGTGGGGTGAGCGGGGGATCCCCTGTGACCGAAAGAAGGCCACCTTGTCCAGGAGGGAAGCCCTTTGTCTCCCTGACTCTGCTGCTGTTCCCAGGAGTAAACCTGACCCTGCGCTGGAGCTTCAGCAATGGTACCTCCTGGCGGAAGGAGACGGTCCAGCTGTGGCCTGGGCCCAGTGGCTACTCATCGCTGACCACCCTGGAGGGCAGCCTGGATGGAAAGGACCAGGCCCCGCAACTCTACGTCCTGTATGAGAAAGGCCGGAACCAGTACATGGAGAGCATCTCTCTGGTCAAAGTCAGCGTCTACGGAACACTGTGAACTGTGCACTCGCCCTGGGGGCAGAGAGCCCTGAACTGAGCCTCAGGACCGTGGGTCTGCGGAGGGTCTGCTGGAGAAGCCTAGAGGACAGTTCCACCTTCCTTTCGACTCTAGCCTTTTGCAAAATCAACTTACCTTTGACAGGGAGATCATTCCTTTAAGACTCAAAACCTGGCTTCTCCCACCCAGGAGGAGCTGCCCGCACCTGGGAGCACTTCCCTTCCACATTCTGCACCCGCCTGCCCTTTCTGTCCTCCCAGGACAATGATTGGTCCTTTTCTTGGGCAGGGTTAGGTGGGCCTGTAGCATTAAATAAACTCAGGGAACTGGGGAAGACTTACCTCTTTGGGGTAAAATACTGGTTTTGGAGAGGGTTGGTGAAAGCTCTAGGAGGGCAGGACATTTGGCTTCAAGAAAGGATGAGGTGCACCATGCACTTTGATTATTTATGAATCAAGATGTTTATAACTTAACATTTTTAATGAAGGAGAATGACTATTTGCAGAGTCTCTCTGTTTCTGTCATTGTATGTCTTCGTGTCTGTTTTCCCCATGCCCACGTGTGGGATGGGGAGTGAACTTGGGGACGGAAGCTAGTGTGCTTATTGACTGAAAATCGGTGACTCTGGCAAGTCAAATCCTCCTTTTGACTTCACATTCTTTCCTATCGCAGAAAAAGTTCGCTCTTCACAGGTGTAATGAGGAGTAGGAGGAGGAACCTCGTAAGATAATTAAAAACTAGCTGCACTGTAATTTTAAGGTGGGATGAGAAGCTATCCTCCATGAAGCAGGGAGCAGGTGTGTAAAATGCAGGTGAGACGCTTCTCCCAGGCCAGCCTGGCAGAGAAATAAGCACCGTGGCAAATTTTACGTGTGAAAATAGCATTTCATCCTAGAGGAGATGCTGTGAAAAGAGCCTGCAGCTGAGTGGGACAGCCGCTTTCCTCCATATGGAAAGCAAGTGCAATGCCTGGATAAGCTGGTAGAAACATTCAGGACTTTCTTTTCAACTTTATTTCTTTTTGGCTGTGCTGGGTCGCTGCTGTGTGGGCTTTTCTCTTGTTGCGGTGAGTGGAATTTACTCTTCCCAGTGGTGCTCAGCCCTCTCTTCTGGTGGCTTCTCTTGTGGAGGACTGGCTCTAGGCACTCAGGCTTCAGTAGCTGCGGCTCTCTGGCTCTAGAGTTCAGGCTCCGTAGTTGTGGCACACCGCTTGGTTGCATGTGGATCTTCCTGGACCAGGAATCAGACCCGTGTACCCTGCATTGGCAGGTGGAATCTTACTCACTGCGCCACCAGGGAAGTCCTTAAGACATTCTTTATGTCTTTATCATAAAGAGATGAGGGCCACCTTCATTTGCAGTTAGAGATATCATTTACTTTCAACTGCATTTATAAGAAAATGTTAGGATAATTTATTCTATCTGATGGAAGAAGTAGAATATATCCCACTGTGTGTAAAGACAAGGTGTAATTTTGTTATGTTCTATCCAGAGTTTGTGGTCAACAATGTAATACTTGATTTTTCGTTTTATAGACATTTTCAAAAATACAAAATTAGAGAAAATAGCTTAGTGAACCTCATGTACCACAACATCCAGTTTCAGCAGTTAATCAAGATGTTACCACATTGCATCGTCAGATCCTTTTGTCTTATTTCCTTTGCTGAAGTATTTTAAAACAAATCCCAAACCTCATGACATTTCACCCCTGCATTCTTAAGTATGCATCTCACTCTTTTTTTTATTTTATTACATTTTATTACATAATCATAATGCTATTGCAGTGGCCACAGGACTGGAAAAGGTCAGTTTTCATTCCAATCCCAAAGAAAGACAATGCCAAAGAATGTTCAAACTACCACACAATTACACTCATCTCACACACTAGCAAAGTAATGCTCAAAATTCTCCAAGCCAGGCTTCAACAGTATGTGAACTGTGAACTTCCAGATGTTCAAGCTGGATTTAGAAAAGGCAGAGAGAAACCAGAGATAAAATTGCCGACATCTGTTGGATCATCGAAAGAGCAAGAGAGTTCCAGAAAAACATCTGCTTCATTGAAAACACCAAAGCCTTTGACTATGTGGATCACCACAAACTGTGGAAAATTCTGAAAGAGATGGGAATACCAGACCACCTGACCTGCCTCCTGAGAAATCTGTATGCAGGTCAAGAAGCAACAGTTAGAACTGGACATGGAACAACAGACTGGTTCCAAATAGGGAAAGGAGTACGTCAAGGTTGTATATTGCCACCCTGGTTATTTAACTTATATGCAGAGGCCAGGCTGGATGAAGCACAAGGTGGAATCAAGATTTCCAGGAAAAATTTCAATAACCTCAGATACAAAGTGACCCCACCCTTATGGCAGAAAGCGAAGAAGAACTAAAGAGCTTCTTGATGAAAGTGAAAGAGGAGAGTGAAAAAGTTGGCTTAAAACTCAACATTCAGAAAACTAAGACCATGGTATCCGGTCCCATCACTTCATGGGAAATAGATGGGAAAACAATGAAAACTGTGAGAGACTTTATTTTCTTGGGCTCCAAAATCACTGCAGATGGTCACTGCAGTCATGAAATTAAAAGTCGCTTGCTCCTTGGAAGAAAAGCTATAACCAACCTAGACAGCATATTAAAAAGCAGAGACTTACTTTACCAACAAAGGTCCGTTCAGTCAAAGCTAGGGTTTTTCCAGTAGTCATGTATGGATGTGAGAGTTGGATTATAAAGAAAATTGATGCCAGAGAGTTGATGCTTTTGAACTGTGGTGTTGGAGAAGGCTCTTGAGAGTCCATTGGAGAGCAAGGAGATCCAACCAGTCCATCCTAAAGGAAACCAGCCCTGAATGTGCATTGGAAGGACTGATGCTGAAGCTGAAACTCCAGTACTTTGGCCACCTGATGCGAAGAACTGACTCATTGGAAAAGACCCTGACGCTGGGGAAGACTGAAGGCAGGGGGATGACAGAGGATGAGATGGTTGGATGGCATCACCAGATTGATGGACATGAGTTTGAGCAAGCTGAGGAGTTGGTGATGGACAGGGAAGCCTGGCGTGCTGCAGTCCATGGGGTCGCAAGGAGTCGGACACGACTGAGCGACTGAACTGAATGCTTTTGCACACCCAAAACATTCACAATAACTGTGGTATACTCTAAAACCCAAATTGGTTATTCAAATTTCATCAGATGTCTTATTTTAGTTGATTCGTTCAAACCAGGATCCCAAGAAAATCTACTCGCTGCTTTTGGTATTTCTTAAATCTCTTTGATCTACAGTAGTTCACCTCTCCTCTCTTTTTCTCTCTCTCTATTTTATTTTTTTGGATACCATCTACACAGAAGTAGGTTCATTTTGTCCTGTAGAATGTTCCACTCTCTAGGTTCGTCTTTTTCTTCCTCAGAGTGTCATTGAACTTTTTCCTCCATCCCTTGTGTTTCCGCTTAGCAAACCTGAAGGTTTAATTAGATTCCAATTCCCTGGGTGAGGAGGAGCGTAGGACAAGATTCCTTCTCAGGTGCTGTGTGTTTCCTGTTGTGCTCCCTCAGGAAGCAAGTACTGCTTGCTTGTCCCTCTCTTGAGTAAAGCTGAGGGTACGTGATGTGTTCAGATGGCCATTAACTCTGCTGTGAAAGGTTTCCCCATCAACCTTCCGACTGACACAGATAAGTACACAGTTAACACAGTTAACGTACACAGATGAGTTTTGCCTGAATCAGTTATTTCATGAGGGGTTATGAAATACTGGTTTTTGAATTATATTATTTTCTCTTCACTTATTAACTGGAATTCTTTAATGAAAAAGAAGTGTCCCTCATCAAGGTTGATGGGTTACCCTGAAGCATGGGTCATATGGGAAAGGCAGTTTGATAAATGCCTCCTTTCTCCCTTTCCGTTGCCAGTTCTCAAAGTAAACTGATGTGCTCATAATACATTACCTTGGCCGGTAAACCACGTTGTTACCACACAGGACACACCTACAGAGGCGGAGTCTGAGGGCCTACGGGGGCGGGGGAATGGACATGGGGATGTCTGAGAGAAGAAATGTGAAGAGAGAAACACAGGCGGCCTGACTGGGGGCAGGGGATCTGCTCTGCTTTTCTGACACAGATGGAGAAATAGATACTTATCAGAAACAACTGAACTTCCCTGGTGGTTCAGTGGCTAAGACTCCACTCTCCCAATCCAGGAGGGCCGGGTTCAATCCCGGGTCAGAGAACTAGATCCCACATGACACTAAGTTCACATGCAGCAACTAAAGATCTCCGATGCTGCAGCCAAGTAAATAAATATTTTTAAACTAAATAGTGGCGTAAGAACCCGTCTCTAAGTGCAGGAGACAAGAGACATGGGTTTCATCCCTGGGTCAGAAAGATCCCCTGGAGGAAGGCATGGCAACCCACTCCAGAATTTCTGCCTGGAGAATCCATGGACAGAGGAACCTGACAGATTGCAGTCCACTGGGTCACAAAGAGTCAGACATGACTGAAGCAACTTAGCATGCACAAAAAAACAAATAGAAGGAAATAAAAGGAACAAATAAATAGAAGGAAAAAGATAAATAAATGACCTCTGGGTAATTTGGCAAAATACAACAACAAAGGTGGTGCCCATAGTGAATGACCCAACCCAATGTGTATCGAGAGAAGGGGAGGTTGGAGGGAAGGGTGAAGATGTACAACCACCTTTGTGCTTCAGTATCTTAAGCCCAGCTAACTTGGTGATGTTCCTATCAACCAATTTAAGGAATGTTGTTCAACCTTCACCAAGCTTGCTTTTATTATTTTTAAATTCCTCAAGCCGTTCAAGTGCCCATGCTGTTGGAGGTAGGAGCCTGGTAGACAATAACTAACACGGGTTCATTGAGGATTTCATGCCAATCCCAGTGGCAGTTCCTTGCTCATGGCTCCAAAAGGAGAGATCAAGGGGAGGCCAGTGTCTCAGGATGTCTGAGTCTCAAGGAAGCATTTGATACGGTCATGGAGAACCACAGGAAAATTTCCTGGACTCACGTATACCAAAAAGAGGGGAAATTCATTTGCCACCACTGGAGGACAGTTTTACACTTTAACACCAACCTCTTACACGATACTATAAATACAGGAAAAGAATGAATCATTCCCTTACCTTTGCAGGAACAAGTAATTCAGGTTAAAGTACCAGTTGATGACAGATTACTTATTTTACAGGAGAATATAAAAATAAGTATAGAAAAAGTAACCAAATTGGAAAATCATCATTTTGCAAACTTGAGTGGCAGTTCCCATTTGAAAAGCGCCCTCCCTGAACCTAGACAGCATATTAAAAAGCAGAGACATTACTTGGCCAACAAAGGTCCGTCTAGTCAAAGCTATGGTTTTTCCAGTAGTCGTGTGGATGTGAGAGTTGGACTATAAAGAAAGCTAAGTGCCGAAGAATTGATGCTTTTGCTCTGTGGTGTTGGAGAAGACTCTTGAGAGTCCCTTGGACTGCAAGGAGATCAAACCAGTCAATCCTAAAGGAAATCAGTCCTGAATATTCATTGGAAGGATTGATACTGAAGCTAAAGCTCCAAAACTTTGGCCACCTGATGCAAAGAACTGACTCATCTGAAAAGACCCTGATGCTGCGAAAGATTGAAAGCAGGAAAAGAAGAGGACAACAGAGGATGAGATGGATGGATGGCATCACCAACTCGATGGACATGAGTTTGAGCAAGCTGCAGGAGTTGGTGATGGACAGGGAAGCCTGGCAAGCTGCAGTCCATGGGGTCACAGAGTCAGGCACAATTGAGCAACTGAACTGAACTGAGCTCCCTGAATCAGGAGAACAAAAAGCTGAGACCAAGAGAATTCTGTAGAAACAAAACTTGTTGGGAATTTCCTAGAGGCCCAGTGGTGAAGACTCAGTGCTTTCACTGCCATGGTCTGGATTTAGTTCCCAGTTAGGGAATGAAGATCTTGCAACAAAAACAGAACTTATTAAAATAATCCTTATCTTCCTTTAGCCTCCCCACATAGTTTAGACACTTTCCCACAATTGCCTCTTTCATTCAACCTAATATATAAGCAAATATGTTTTGCCATGTCTTTGGGCTTTCATTTTTTTTTATGAAGGCTTGTGTTATGTAAAACTTAAATATGTATATTTTTCTCCTGTTAATCTGTCTTTGTCAGGTTAATTTTTCAGAATGAGCCCAGGACCCTAAGAAGGTCAAGGAAAACTTTTCCTTTCCCTACACAGGCAAAGATCATCAGTGGATGCCAATATCATTAGGTCAAGTGTGATGGAGGCTGGATATCCATTCACATGGTGCTGGAACCAAGGGTAGTCAGCAGTTAGCCGTTAATAAGTAATAATAGTAACCTGCCTTCACTGATCAAGCTCACTTTGTTTTTACAGAAACTTGCGTGTCCTCCAAACACCACATAGCCCAAACAATGTTTGCCCAAGCTGTTTTTCGAGACTTGGAGCTGGCTGTGTCTGGTTTGAGCTAGAGCCAGTTAAGACCCTCCATCTGGACATGCACAAGTGTCTGCTGGATGACATTTTGACATCAGAGGGACAAAAGTTTCATTCTCAGAGCTTGCTAACGCAGTCATTTTCTGAACACAGGTCCCAATAAGAGGCCTGTAGTTTAGTTGTTCCCGTGCAGAATGTTGATCACAGCACCTTTCTCTTATCTCCAATTACCTTTCACCACACCTCAGCTTTATCCCATGAATATCCCAAGCCCCTTGTCTTTTGGGAAGTAAATTTGAGGCTTGTCCTCCCATCCCTCGGTTGGCTGCTTTATGAATCAGCCCTCTGGTGCAAACGTAGCATTTGGCTTGCTGTGCATCAGGCAGACAAACATGGTTTGGTAACAGTGCCAAAGAAATAACCCACCTTGCCACTCAAAAGGGCAAAAAGTACCTCTACAAGGAAGAGATCCTGGGGGTCGCTACTTAACCGGGTGATCAAACTAAGGTGAAGAATAATGGAACAAGTAGACATTATGATCCCCCTCACACAAAGCCCTGTGAAGTACATAGCATTTGGTAGACTGAAAAAAATGATCCCCTAAAAGATACCCCTGAAGACAGGGAAGGCTGGCGTGCTGCAATCCATGGGGTCGCAGAGTCTGACAGGACTGAATTGACTGAACAACCACAAAAGATATCCATGCCTTAATCCCTGGAACCTGAGAAGGTTATCTTACACTGGGATAAAGAGGGTCTTTGCAGATGTGATTAAATCAAGGGCCTTGCAATTGGGAGATCCTCCTGGGTTGTCTGGGAGAGCTCTAAAGGCAATCACACTTATCACTGTAAGAGGGAGGCTGAAGAAGACTTCAATACACGCAAGTATAGAGGAGGAAGCAGTGTAACACAGAGGCAGAGGCTGGAGTGAGTGGCTGTCACAGCAGTCCAAGTGCGGGTTGGAAAAGAATTTCCAGACACAGAGCATTTCAGAAGGGAGTGAGTTTATTAAGAACAAAGAGCAGAGATAATGAGAGTGCTGAGGGCATAGCAGGCCGATCTCCTCACAGACCAGGGAGAGTCAATGGGACGCTGTTAAAACAGTGGGCTGGCTCAAGGGAGAGCCGACACGTTTTGTGAGTCAGTAGCCAGTTTTTATAGTCTCCAGACAAAATTCCTGCTGGAAGAGTGGCATTAGGAAATGGGTTAGGGCACTGTAGAGTGACTACCAGGGTGGGCATTTTTGCTTAACTGGAGTCAGGAAGCTTGCTGATGATGATCAGCAAGCTTTTGGCAACAGTTACAAAGAGGCTCAGTCAGTTTCAGAGGTGACCTCGGTTCTGGGCTCCACTTCTATGCCCTTGGTGCAAGACCTCACACTTGTGACCTTGGGATGAGACTCCACAGTGGCCACAAGTCAAGTTATGCCAGCTGCCGCCAGAAGCTGGAGGAACAGATTTTTCCCTCATGTCTGGGCCAGGCCTTGTGGACACCTTGACTTTTTTGTTTTCAACTTCTGGCTCCCAGAATTGTGAAGGAAGAAATAGCTGTTTTTTTTAAACCATCAAGTTTGTAGTAATTTGTTGTAGCACACATAGGAAACTAACACCTGGTGTCATTCATGAAGTATTCTTGCCCAAACCATGTAATCAGAATCTAAATTAGGCCTTTAAGGGAATTCCCTTGGTCCAGTGGTTCAATCCCTGGTTGGGGAACTATTAATAAGATCCCACAAGCCACTCAGTGAGGCCAAAACAAACAAAAAAAGGAAACTAATTAAGCCTTTAAGAGTAATTTCTAGGTTAAATAAAAAGCAGAAACTTGAGGAACAAGTTAAAAACACCATGAGAGTACAGTTTGATGAAACCAACATGTGGAATATCCTACAAAACAACTGCCCAAGTCTCTTCAAAGGATCATTGTCACAGAAAGAAGGGGACTTTTCTAGAATAAAGAGACTAACAAGATCTAACAGTAAAATAATGTTCTTGATCCTTGATTCAAGAATACTGGCCCTCGAAAGAACAATTACCATAAAAGATATTTTGGGAACAGTTGAAAAAATTTGAATATTAAGTATTAAGTAATATTGTTGTTGTTGAGTTGCTAAGTCATGTCTGACCCTTTTGAGACCCCATGTACTGTAGCCCGACAGGCTCCTCTGTCCATAGGATTTCCCAGGCAAGAATACTGGAGTGGGTTGCCATTTCCTTCTCCAGAGGATCTTCCCAACCCAGGGATCAAACCTGGGTCTCATGCATTAACAGGTGGATTCTTTACCACTGAGCCATCTGAGAAGCCCATTAAGTAATATTAGGAATTATTAATTTTCTCAGGCATAATCATATTGCAGGCAAATGTCCTTAGATTTTGGGTATGCATGCTGAAATATTTAAGCATAAAATGCCTTGATCTCTATAATTCACATTGAAATGCACCTGCTAAATATATATATTTTATATGTGTCTGTATATGTATACACACATATATAATTTAATATATATATATATTTGCCATTTGCCATATTTTCAAATATGGGAAAATGTTGCAGTATTGGATTAGGTGGGAGTATATGGGTATTTATATTCTTCCTACTGTTTTAAAAGTTTCCTAATAAAAGAAATGTAAGAAGTAATCAGCCTCTTTTAAAAGGAGGTTATAACGGTTGCTCAGCTTCCTTTAGAAGAAATCAGGACTTCCCTGGTGGTCCAGTAGTTAAAGAGTCCGCCTCGCAGTGTAGAGGTTGTAGGTTCGATCCCTGGTCTGGTCAGAGAACTAAGATCTCACATGTTACGGGGCACCTAAGCCCTAGTGCCACAGTGAATATCCCACATGTCTCAACCAAGACATAATGCAGCCAAACATTAAAAAAAAAAAAAAGCAACTATAGAAGCAATCAACCCAGTGTGGAGCTCAGCCTCTCCCTTCATGCTGCTGGGAAATGGGAGGCTCTGGTCCCGGGTGGTACCCGACATTGTTGCATGGCCTTTTAAAGACAGCTCCCTCTGTGGTTATTTATCAGCACATAACTGTGTTTGATAACTGGCTGACATCTCTATCATCACTATATTTAGAAGTTAATGGTTTAATGACAGGCAATAAACAGCCTTGGAATGTGACCTATTCTCACCTGAGAGTCATCTAACAGGGGCCAATAAACTTAAACACTTAAAGAGTCAGCAGGTACTTTAACCCTTAGGATAATCTCTTTGTCCCTATTCTCTGGGAAATAAGACAATCACAAGACTATTTTGGGAAAGTATGACGTTAATGGTCAAGAAAGTACAATAAACAAAGTAACAGGACTTCCCTGGTGATCTAGTGGCTAATACTAGGGGAACTAGATCCCACATCTGTGACTAAGATCTGGTGCAGCCAAATAAAGTAAGTAAATAAAGAAGACAGAAAGAACAGATGGCCCTGAGCTGCTGAAAACCAGATGCCCACAGATGCCACTGGACAGAACTACCATTGTGCCTGCAATTTTTCTCGTGGGAGCATTAAAACAAACCAGCAAGGTGAGAGCAGCTCTAAACGAACAATGCCAAATGCTGGAGTGGCTCATTTCATCTTTCCTATCAACTCCTTTTCATGTTATTCATTTCTGTTTTCTCTACGCCACATTATGAATGATTCTTCCAGGTTACTAGTTCTCTACCAATAGATTGAATTAGCTTCTTTATCTCTTTGAACAGCTTTAGTCTCCAAGTGTGCTCCCCATCTGCGTTTCTTGGTTGTAAAGTCACCTGCTGATTTGTTCTCCTGAGGATGTTTTTTATTTTGGCTCATCTTGCGAACAGTTGTCTTCCAAGGGAGCTCCCTGTCTGGAGGTATCCCTGGGGCTGACTTAAGCTTTTGCCTGTGTTCAGTCCTCTGAGATTCACAGATTCCAAACCACATTTAAGTTATTAAGCAGTTCGGACATACAAAAATATGAATTGCACAACAAGCTCCCATAGACCCTCCGTACATTTCCTTGAATACATCTCTCCATACCCACCCCACCTTGAATTTAGCATTTAACAATCCTATACATTTCTTTTTGTTTTTACTATGATACTTAACTCCAAACAATACATATATTTTAAATTTACTTACAATGTTAATTTCTGCTATATAGTGAAGTAATTCAGCTATACATACATATATAGTATACACACACACACACACACACACACACACTCCTTTTCATATTCTTTCTCATTAGATTTATCACAGGATATTGAATATAGTTCCTGTGCTATACAGTAGGACCTTTAGACAATGTATTATTTAGTGTTTTCACATTACATACTCTTTCTCTGTGATTTGCTTTTTTCCTTCACATTGTGAGATTAATCCACGTTAATATGTCAGGCATACTTCTGCTGCATGGTATATTGTATGACTATACCGCCATTTCCCTACTGGAGAACACTTGAGTTCCTTTTTTCTCCCCCTTACAATCAGTAACATCAAGGATTCATGTAAATTAATCTGTGTGACTGTGGTTAGGGTGTGTTACCAGAAACGGAAACACTGGGTTGAAAAGAATACGCCTCATTTTTAGTAGGTACACAGCGCAAGTGAGAGAGCACACAGAGAAATACACGGTTAATTATTTAAGATTGAAGTAAGGCAGAAAGTAGGGTTTCCCTGGTGACTCAGACTGGAAAGAATCTGCCCATAATGGGAGAGATTCAATCTCTGGGTTGGGAAGATCCCCTGGAGAAGAGAATGGCTACTCACTACAGTACTCTTGCCTGGAGAATTCCATGGAGAGAGGAACCTGGCGGGCTAGTCCATGGAGTTGAAAAGTCAGACGCGACTCAGCAACATTTTCACTTTCAAGGCAGAAAGACAGATGGGTATCCTCTCTGAGAAGTGCAGTAAAAATTAAATACACATATAGGACAGTTCTGGGTCTTTGTTTACACTTGTCTAATTATCTTTTTTCACACCTGACCAGTCCCTAAGACTCTCCCCAAGATGTGTGCAACTTTTTGCCAAGGTGGAGTCCACTGCAGAGGTCTGTGGAGGGATATCCGAGTTTATCATGGGGGGACATCCCCTCCTTTTTTGACCCCCAAGGAAACTTCCTGCAAACGGGCAGACAGGAAAGTTTTCCTTGACCTTAGGAGTGGTCATCTTAAGTCTTTATTTTAGCAGAACTCAGCTCAGCTTCAGGCACTAGCTTTATCTTCGGAGTGTCTGGGTGAGAACAAAGTTTCAATTTTACTCCACTTGACAAACACCAGCTGTCCAGCCCAGGTGCCCATCTATCTCCTACCACAATACCTGTCTGTGACCTTAAGCAAATTACCTAATACCCCTGAGCATTCCTCTCCTTGCCTGCTAACCAGGGTAGATAAGTATCTACTTTGCAACATTTTAAGAACTCAGTGAAACACAAAGTCTAGCACAGAGGCACTAAACAGATGATAGCTGCTATCAGACCACCTGACCTGCCTCCTGAGAAACCTGTATGCAGGTCAGGAAGCAACAGTTAAAACTGGACATGGAACAACAGACTGGTTCCAAGTAGGAAAAGGAGTACATCAAGGCTGTATATTGTCACCCTGCTTATTTAACTTATATGCAGAGTACATCATAAGAAACACTGGGCTGGAGGAAGTACAAACTGGAATCAAGATTTCCGGGAGAAATATCAATAACCTCAGATATGCAGATGATACCACCCTTATGGCAGAAAGTGAAGAACTAAAGAGCCTCTTGATGAAAGTGAAAGAGAATGAAAAAGTTGGCTTAAAACTCAACATTCAGAAAACTAAGATCATGGCATCAGGTCCCATCACTTCATGCAAATAGATGGGGAAACAGTGGAAACAGTGGCTGACTTTATTTTGGGGGGCTCCAAAATCACTGCAGATGGTGATTGCAGCCATGAAATTGATGCTTACTCCTTGGAAGAAAAGTTATGACCAACCTAGACAGTATATTAAAAAGCAGAGACATTACTTTGCCAACAAAGGTCCGTCTAGTCAAGGCTATGGGTTTTTCCAGTAGTCATGTATGGATGTGAGAGTTGGACTATAAAGAAAGCTGAGTGCTGAAGAATTGATGCTTTTGAACTGTGGTGTTGGAGAAGACTCTTGAGTCCAGTGGACTGCAAGGAGATCTAACCAGTCCATCCTAAAGATCAGTCCTGGGTGTTCATTGGAAGGCCTGATGTTGACGCTGAAACTCCAACACTTTGGCCACCTGATGAGAACTGACTCATTTGAAAAGACCCTGAAGCTGGGAAAGATTGAAGGCAGGAGGAGAAGGGGACAACAGAGGATGAGATGGCTGGATGGCATCACAGACTCTGTGGACATGAGTTTGAGTGTACTCCGGGAGTTGGTGATGGACAGGGAGGCCTGGCGTGCTGTGATTCACGGGGTTGCGGAGAGTCGGACACGACTGAGCGACTGAACTGAACTGAACTGAGACTCCGGGAGTTGGTGATGGACAGGGAAGCCTGGTGTGCTGCAGTTCATGGGGTCGCAGTGTCGGACACCACTGAGCGACTGGACTAAGGATTACAAAGAGCTCAAGGTCAGAGAATAACAATGGGAGCAGGTGACCTTGCCCTGTAGGAGTACCAACAATGCAACAATTTCAAGGAGGAAAAAAAACTGGCCAAGTGACTAAGGAAAATAGAAGTTGGAAAAAATTCTTTGCTGAGCGGGGACCAAGCTGTAAATGTTCCATCGAAAAATAAATGCAACAGATGTGCAATTTTTAAAACACGAATTATTAGATACAGAAACTGGTACACTCCAGCTAGAATAGTGATGGTAGATATAGACAAACAGGCAGTCTGAAGGGGACTGTCATTTGGAGTATAAACTGGGACGAGGCTCCCCTGGTGGTCCAGTGGCTGAGGCTCCACTCTTAATGCTGGGGACACAGGTTCAATCCCTGTGGTCAGGGAACTAGATCCCACATGCCACAACTAAAGACCCTAGATGCTTCAACTAAGACCTGGCACAGCCAATTAACACTAAAAAATACAGTGGGACAACTTTATGGAACATACACTATTACTTTTAAAAGCCCACATCCATTGACTCTGAAATTCTACTTTTGGAGTATTTTGCAACACAACTTCAGTTGGGTACAAACAGGGAATCACATTGGTTTATAGCTTGCAAGAAACTCAAATGCCCCCTACCAAACAAATGTACAGTACAGCTTTAGAGCAGCACACTCTCCATGCTAATGAGGAATCACCTTTATGACAGTGACAAAAAGGAGCAAAGGGTACTTTTTCTCCAACTTTTTAAACTGCGGTGAAATACAAATAAAATTACCATGTTTACCATTTTAAAAATATTTTATTGGGGTATAGTTGATTTACAATATGTTAGTTTCAGGTATACAGTAAACTGAATCAGTTGTACATACAAACACTTTGGGATCCTCTCCTCTTATAGCCTATTACAGAGGACTGAATTTCCTGTGCTATACAGATCTTTATTAGTTATCTATTTTATACTTAGTGGTGTGTATGTAACAATTCCAATCTTCCAATTTATCCCTCCCCGAATCTTTACCACATTTAGGCATACAGTTCAGTGGTAATAACTATGTTAATAACAATTGAGCAATTATCACCACCATCCAACCCCATGAACTCTTTCACCTTGTAAAACTGAAACAATATCCATTAAATACTACTTCACTTCCTCATTCCCAGCTCCGGACAACGACCAGGAGTATTATTCTTCTAAAAATGTATCCAAACAACCTATGTTTTTACCAATTCATCAAAAAGAAAACTGGATGATTGTGTTAATAGTATAATTAAAAGCTCAAATGTTAAAAATATTATGGTACTCCATCTAGAAAGCCTCAACATTGGTGTCAATATGTGACAAACCTAATTTTAGTTTTTTGTAATGTAGCTGGAAAGAGGTACAGCTAGATGTCAACAGAGATGCTCATTCATTTTCACATCCCTAAATCTTTCTGTACCCTCTTGTTTTTACTCAGACCCACCTATTTTTATTTGCTTTAAAACATTTTATTGCAATCTTTCTAATCAAGATCGCCTAATCGATTTTGGTCCCCAAATTTCTAGGCAGCCCGCCCCCTCTCCACCGGAGTTTGACAGCTGCTCACACAGGTTCACGCAGGAAACATGTGAAACTCCAAGGATCTGACCAACACCAGGTAGGACATCCTCTGCGTCAGCAAAACCCTAAAACTTCATAAAAGAAACACATATTAAAAACATGCAAGTAGCTGGCATCAGCATCAATCTGCTATAGATACAAGGGACAAACTGTAACTATCAGAGAGATTAGCCAAAAAGGACTTGCGGCAGTAATCACTTTTTAGTATATATAAATATTCAATTATTACAGCATATATCTGAAACTAATATAGTAAGGAAGTAAAGTCGCTCAGTCGTGTCCGACTCTTTGCGACCCCGTGGACTGTAGCCTACCAGGCTTCTCCGTCCATAGGATTCTCCAGGCAAGAGTACTGGAGTGGGTTACCATTTCCTTCTCCAATTTTTGGTATATAACTATATACCAATTTTACTTTTTAAAGAAAACTGCCACACAAGAAGGAAAGAAGCACGAGTGGTTCAGGTGGTTTCAGAGATCCTCAGAGAAGTGCTCAGAGACTCTAGTCCAACCAGTTCATCACCACCACTCTGGAGGTGGAGAAAAACCAGGAGAAGACTTACCACAGTACCCAGGCAGAAGCACGTTGCTCTCCACTTCCTGTCAGAGCCTGTTGCTAAAGTGGCAGAACATCCCAGCCACCCCAAAAGTGCTTCTCCAAGAGAATTGCAAACCTTAGGCCTTCAGTCACCAGGCTAGCCTGGAATCTCTGTGAAGGGGTACTGCCCTGGCTGGGCTTCCAAAGCTCTCACGCTAGAAAAAAGAGGAAAGCAGGACAACCAATGAGAAAAACAAGCAAAGTTACAGCTTTCCCACCAGCTCTTCTCAAATATCCAAGTATCCAGTTCCCCAAATGAGTCAGAAATTAATTTTGACATCAAGACCAGTATCAGAGACTCTAGTCTGAGAAATCATCATCCCCAATTTAGGGAGATCTGGATCAAGGAAAGCATTAGAATCTAGAACATTCAGAGATGATAGCCCCAACATAAGGACTTATCAAATTTAAGAGTTTAGCGATTGAAAGTTCAGGAGAGAAAAGCAGAAAACAAATTTAGAACTGCAGAAAATACTTCCATCAAGAAAGCACCGTATGTAGGGTAACTTATACTAGGAAAAAGGGTGAGGAAGCAGGTTTAGCAAGGCTGAGAATAAAAGTTCGAATTATTAAAAAAGATAACCCGTGAAGACAAACAGCAGCACAGCTAATACTCACCCTTCTTTTAAGAATACACCGGTGGACGTTTTAACTCCTAATGGAGATATGAGACACACGAATACGAGATCAACAACAGTTATTGAACAATAACTTCTCCCCGCGCACCAAAGATCCCAGCCCGGGTTTGGGGGGGAGCGGGGGTGGAGGTGGTCAGCGCGCTGCGGTGATGGCGTCAGCGAGACACTCAGAATCACCTGGAGTCATCATCACCCCCATCCTCCCCCAGTGAAACCGCCAGCCACTCCAGCTCGCACAATCCACTCACCCTCGTGGTGCCTCGGACCCTCCTTCGAGAATCAGGAGCCTGGAAAGAAAGCAATTAGTCAGCAGAGACCAGGGCGACTCCAGACGAGTCCCCCGTGCCCTGGGCTGGGTCAGTTCCAAGCAGTGGCGTCACAGAGACATCAGAAACTCTAGTCTGTATTAATAACTCATCCCGCTCAGCCCGAGACTGCGGTTCCCCCACTCAAAGGGTTCCCGAGGTACCTGCATGCCGATAGCTGTGCAAAGACGGCGCAGGCTGCAGCCTCCCCCTACTTTGGGGAAGGTTCCGCAGCACACCACGAGGGAACCGCCTCAGTACCACCTTCATTCCGCGCGTTTTCGCCGCACAAAGAGAACTGTGCGGGCGGGGCCAGGACTATTTATTTACGGCGGCGCGGCTTCGGGGCCTGACGCGTATGGCTGTCTTCTGACATGCCTGTCTCGACCCGCAGAATGTTCCTTATCACTCGTCCACACGAGACTAAAGCAATGTGAAAGAGAGGCCACAAGCGAATGTTTCACATTCTTCTGGGCAAATATTCGGAGACGTTTTTGTGAATTTTTAAATACAAAGAACAGGCGACCTGACTGGCCAGGCCGGAGAACGTCCCCAGCGCTGCCCTGTGGGCGCACACTTCCTGGATGGCCTCCCAGGAGGTCCAGTCCCAGCTTGCGTAACCCGAAGGCTTGACTTTAGTTCTCTTGTATTCCAGCAAGGCACTGGGGTCGCTCCAAGGGACTGTCATCCCACTGTGTCTGGCCAGCGAAATATGAATTTGCAACCCCCCCTTCCAGCCCACAGACCTGTCAGGCACATTATTTCTTGTCCTTTTTTTATAAACAGCTTTACTAAGGTATAATTTTGTCTACTGCGGTGGGGGGGGGGGCTGGGTCGGGGAGCTGGGTGGCTAGGTGGGTGGGGCAGCACAACCTGAAAGTTGAATATTTTGTTTTATTCTGCAGGCAAAACGAGGACCTTAAAATATGTACGCTGTCATGTGTGAAATAGACAGCTAGTGGGAAGTTGCCCTGTAGCCGAGGGAGCTCAACCTGGTACTCCGTGAGGACCTGGAGGGTGGGATGACAGTATGGGGGTGGGAGAGAGGTTCAAGAAGGGGATATATGTATTCTTACGGCTCACCTTGTACGGCAGAAACCAACACAACATTGAAAAGCAATTATCTTCCAATTAAATGTTAAAAAACCCAACAACAAAAACAAAATCAAACACAAAATACTGAAGACTTAAGCACAGGTTGCAGCCTCTCAGCTCCGAAGAGGAAATGGAGGAGCCAAGCTATATATGGTTTTTGCAACAAAGACCGTGTAGTCAGAACTTAAAAAAATTTAACTGTTAATTAAAGAAAATCAGACATCTCAAGTCAATGAATTTACTCTTTTTCTGTGTATGGGAAGATGCAAAAGTCTGGGCTTGTAAAAGTAATTCCTCAGCTATCTGGGGCTGGTATCCAGAAATACGGTTGTGTTTCCCCAACCGTATTCTACAAGGGGTGCACCGTTGTAGGGGGTGGCTGCGTCCACAATTTTTTCCTATTGCACAACTGAAACTCTGTACTTGTGAACAGTTACTCCCCATTTCCATCTTCTTCATGTCTTTTTTTATTTTTCATCCCACAAACCATTATTAGAGACCTCTCTGCGACTCCAAACCCTTCAGCTCCTATGTCCCCGAAGAGGGTTCTGCCCCTTGTCCTAGGAAGTAGCTCCACCTATGGGTGGCTCAAGGAGTACACACACATGCATTTCAAATCGGGCTTTAAATACTTATCATAGCGCCATGCAAAGGGACTGGGGTGAGAGTGTGTTACATAGGAGTTAGGGCTGGGGTGCCCTGAGAAAGAAGGGACCAATCCATCAGGGCAGCTGGGGTGCCCCACCCCCAACCTGGGATAAGGGAACCAGTTAAGGGCCCTCTCTGGAGGGTCTCATGGGCCAACTGGGAGCCAGCTCTTGCTTTGAGGTAGATCATCCCAGAGGGAACCGAGGAGGACCACCCACGGAGGCACTTCCTTAGTGATATTGCTGATAGCTGGGGTAGCCTGGGGCCGTGGTACCCTCCTTTGGGGGCAGCTGGTTGGGGTTCTCCAATAAGGGGAGTGCACTGCGGAACTGCTGGACAGTGTAGTGAGTGTGGAGAATGCCAACAGGGTCATTGCAGAAGCCCTTCACGGCCTGGAAGACTTTATCGCAGGTAACACCCATAATGAAGGTTCCACCGCAATCATCCTCAATTCTCCATGGGCAAGGCTCCTGAGCAAGCATACTGCTCCATAGCTCATGTCTTTTTTTTTTTAAGTTCTGTGTTAATTACTTTGGCCAAGCCTCATGGCTTGTGGGATTTTACTTCCGCCAGGGATTGAACCCCGGAGAAGGCAATGGCAACCCACTCCAATACTCTTGCCTGGAAAATCCCATGGACAGAGGAACCTAGTAGGCTGCAGTCCATTGGGTCTCGAAGAGTCAGACACGACTGAACCACTTCACTTTCACTTTTCACTTTCATGCATTGGAGAAGGAAATGGCAACCCACTCCAGTGTTCTTGCCTGGAGAATCCCAGGGACGGGGGAGCCTGGTGGGCTGCCATCTACAGGGTCACAGAGTCGGGCACGACTGAAGCGACTTAGCAGGGATCGAACCCAGGCCCTGGCAGTGAAAGCACTGAGTCCTAACCGCTCGAGGTCCAGGAAATGCTCTGATGTTGCTTTCTAATGAACCATTTTCCTAGTGAGGACTCATGAAATTAATTGACCCAGCTTTAGGAATTCTCTTTTTTGGCCCACTAAGCTGTTGGTGGCAATTTCCCTAAAGTTTAGCATTACTACTGCTGCCAGTGAATCAACACTTTAAGGCCTTTCCAGCTTTGATTCACAGCAGAAAATCCCTTGCCACCAGCTGCTGCTCCTGGAAGCACTGACACCTTCCTCTCCTCCCTCTCTTTTGTCCCCATACCTCTAAAAAATAATCAGGAATAGCCTCTGGTACAGTGGTTTTTCTCAACTTTGGCTGACACATCGTGGTGGCTTTAATTCTATACAGTGCCTGGGCCTACTTCCCAAGACTCTGACTCTTGTGGGGGCAGCCAGGGTTGGGGGTGCGTATCAGTATTTCTTTAGCTCCCCAATAATCTCCATATACCACTACGTTGGCAAACCCTAACTCCAATGATTTGAAGTTAAAAGATTTGAGAAACTCCACTGGCAGTCCAGTGGTTAAGACTCCATGCTTCCATTGCATGGGGTGAGAGTTTTAATCCCTGGTCAGGGAACTAAGATCCTGCATGCCCCTCTGAGCAGCCAAAAATAAATAAGATGGGAGTTTACTTTTAAAGATTTATTCTATTATCTGGCAGGTTAAGTTTTTAAAAACTTAAGCCCCCAATTTCTGCTGCTTCAGCAGTTAAACTGCACATATTATAAAGTTATGGTCAGAGCATACAATATCATAGTTCACCTATCTTGTTAGTAAGACCAGCCTTTGAGAACTGACCCAGGGACCAGAACTATACTTTTTTTTAACCTTTACAATCTTTTCCTTAACAAGGCTTCCCATACTTTGTCATTCCTAAACTGTTTTTGTTTCCCAGAGGGGAATGATTTATTGAAAAATACACAACATGAAACTTTAAGTTGTGTGATTCTGGAGTTGGTATTCACAGGCTGTTTTTGGAAGCAAAGAGGTTGGGATTCTAATCAGGCTAAAGAAAGTGTTGCTTCGCAGATGGCTCAGTGGTAAAGAACCCACCCGCCAATGCAGGAGATGCAGGTTGGAAAAGATCCCCTGGAGAAGGAAATGGCAACCCACTCCAGTATTTTTGCCTGGAAAATCCAATGGACAGAGGAGCCTGTTGAGCTACAGTTCACAGGGCTGCAAGACAGTCTGGATGTGACTAACACAACAAAGTGTGAAGGGCTTTTAACCGCTCCAGTGAGAAGCAGCCCTAGGGAAGGGCTTGTGTGGGAGGAACACCCATTTCCCCAGCTCTATGCTGCACAGCTTTTAGTCCCTCTTTTTTTCATAATTAAATGTGCTATTAAGTTGCTATTGTTTACAGATTGTCCGTGAAAAGTACAAAAAGGCTAGTGTCAGTGAAAAAGTGTTAGTCACTCAGTCCTGTCTGACTTTTTGTGACTCCATGGACTGTAGCCGGCTAGGCTTCTCAGTACAGTGAATTCTCCAGGCAAGAATACTAAAGTGGGTTGCCATTCCCTTCTCCAGGGGATCTTCTAGACCCAGGGAGCGAACCCAGGTCTCCTGCATTGAAAGCAGACTCTTTTACCTAAAACTGGGGTAAAATCACCACTTGAAGCCAGACAGGAACCATACAATGCCAACCCCAGTGTTCAGGCAGAGTGGAAAAACACCCTGGCCCCCAAATCACTTGTTTCTCCCTAGTTTTGCCCTGGATAGATTAAGTGACCACCTCCACATGCTAACCTCTGAAAAAACCTTCAGAATACCTAGGGTAGAGAATGGTGTGATGAGAATTACTGAGGATTACTGGGGTGACTCAAACATCCAGGTACAGTGCCTGGCCCATCCCTCTTTATTGCCTTGTCCCCAAACTCAGTTTCTCACTTCCCTAAAACCCTCACTTGAAAAACTCCAGCTTCAAAGACCACAGCTGAAGCCAAAGCTTGCCTGCAGCACATTTCCGCTCATGATGATCTAGAACTTTGGAAGTGAGGCAATTCAGACAAATGCTTTACTTTAAAAGGAGACAACCAAAACTGAGAGACTAAGTAATTTACACTACATCACCCAAGTGGGATTTATAAAACCGAGTATTAAACTGCACCTCATTTTTACTCTTTTGTCCACCCTTAAATTTATTTATACCTTAAACAAAACACTGGAAGACTCACAGGTTAAATATGAACAGCTCTGCACAGAATGAGTACTAGAGACGAAGGAACCATAAACCTCTCTCAAGACTGCCTTTAAACCCACACTAATTTCTCCTAAAACCCTTTGCAAATCCCATCCCTACTTTTCCCTAAAACAAACCCCACCAAAATCAAAAGGAGCACCTGGAATTTGTTTTCGGTTATGGGCTGGATAGCATCACCGACTCGATGGACATGAGTTTAAGTGAACTCCAGGAGTTGGTGATGGACAGGGAGGCCGGGCCTGCTGTGATTCATGGGGTCGCAAAGAGTCAGACATGACTGAGCGACTGAACTGAACTGATGGACATAATTTACCACCTACAATAAAGTCACAACAAAGTATAACTATAGCCATGGCTCCTAACATATATATAAGACTCCAGAAGTACTGCCCTTTCATGGTCTATGGAATTCAGACATTCGGAAAAGCCATTATTATCCCTCCCCAAATAAAAATAAACAATCCGTATTTATCGTTTTCTTTTTATTCCTTAAGTATACAAATTTAATTCCGGGACTTTTGGTGTGTTTACAAAGCAAAAAACAGGACACAGGGTGGCAGTGTTGACTCACTTGAGACAAAAAAAAAATAACACAGAAAGCCATCCTTAAAGTACCAACTTAAACGAAATGCAAAAATTCTGGTGAACACACTCATTATAACATACAGAAATAACAAAACCAAGCTAGTTAAAAGGTTACAACCTAATCATAGAACAAACTGACACAGCACAGGACTAAAATAAAGGCAAAGACCAAAGTCCATGGGTCTACTACAGACAAACAAAAAGTAAGGCCCCTAATCCACCTCCTCAATGGTGGGGCCAGACCCAGAGCCCCCTTTAGGGGCCTGAGCCCCAAAGCCGCCAGCCCCAGGGCCGCCCGCCCCCTGGTACAGTCTGCTGATGATGGGGTTACACACCTGCTCCAGCTCCTTTCTCTTGTGCTCAAACTCGTCCTTCTCCGCCAAGGTGTTGGCGTCCAGCCAGGAAATCACCTCCTGGCACTTGTCCAGCACCTTCTTCTTGTCCGCCTCGCTGATCTTGCCCTTCAGCCCCTCATCCTCCACGGCGCTCTTCATGTTGAAGGCGTACGACTCCAGCGCGTTCTTGGCAGACACCCTCTCGCGCTGGACCTCGTCCTCCGCCTTGTACTTCTCCGCCTCCTGCACCATGCGCTCGATCTCCTCCTTGCTCAGCCGGCCCTTGTCGTTGGTGATGGTGATCTTGTTGGCCTTGCCCGTGCTCTTGTCCGTGGCCGTGACGTTCAGGATGCCATTGGCGTCGATGTCGAAGGTCACCTCGATCTGGGGCACCCCCCGCGGGGCGGGCGGGATGCCGCTCAGCTCGAAGCGCCCCAGCAGGTTGTTGTCCCGCGTCATGGCCCTCTCGCCCTCGTACACCTGGATCAGCACGCCCGGCTGGTTGTCCGAGTAGGTGGTGAAGATCTGCGTCTGCTTCGTGGGGATGGTGGAGTTGCGCTTGATCAGGGCGGTCATCACGCCTCCGGCCGTCTCCAGCCCCAGCGACAAGGGAGCCACGTCCAGCAGCAGCAGGTCCTGCACGTTCTCCGACTTGTCCCCCATCAGGATGGCCGCCTGCACCGCCGCCCCGTAGGCCACCGCCTCGTCCGGGTTGATGCTCTTGTTGAGGTCGCGCCCGTTGAAGAAGTCCTGCAGCAGCTTCTGCACCTTGGGGATGCGGGTGGAGCCCCCCACCAGGACCAGGTCGTGGATCTGCGCCTTGTCCAGCTTGGCGTCGCGCAGAGCCTTCTCCACGGGCTCCAGGGTGCTCCGGAACAGGTCGGAGCACAGCTCCTCGAACCGCGCCCTGGTGATGGACGTGTAGAAGTCGATGCCCTCGAACAGGGAGTCGATCTCCAGGCTGGCCTGGGTGCTGGACGACAAGGTCCTCTTGGCCCGCTCGCACGCCGTGCGCAGCCGCCTCACGGCCCGCTTGTTCTGGCTGATGTCCTTCTTGTGCTTCCTCTTGAACTCCTCCACGAAGTGGTTCACCAGCCTGTTGTCGAAGTCCTCGCCGCCCAGGTGCGTGTCCCCGGCCGTGGCCTTCACCTCGAAGATGCCGTCGTCGATCGTCAGGATGGACACGTCGAACGTGCCCCCGCCCAGGTCAAAGATGAGCACGTTGCGCTCCCCCTTGCCCGTCCGGTCCAGGCCGTAGGCGATGGCGGCGGCCGTGGGCTCGTTGATGATCCTCAGCACGTTCAGCCCCGCGATCACGCCCGCGTCCTTGGTGGCCTGCCGCTGCGAGTCGTTGAAGTAGGCCGGCACGGTGATCACCGCGTTGGTCACCGGGTGGCCCAGGTACGCCTCGGCGATCTCCTTCATCTTGGTCAGCACCATCGACGAGATCTCCTCCGGGTAGAACGCCTTGGTCTCCCCCTTGTAGCTCACCTGCACCTTAGGCTTGTCTCCGTCGTTGATCACGCGGAAAGGCCAGTGCTTCATGTCCGACTGCACCACCGGGTCGCCGAACTTGCGGCCGATCAGCCGCTTCGCGTCGAACACGGTGTTCTGCGGGTTCAGCGCCACCTGGTTCTTGGCCGCATCGCCGATGAGCCGCTCGGTGTCTGTGAAGGCCACGTAGCTGGGGGTGGTGCGGTTGCCCTGGTCGTTGGCGATGATCTCCACCTTGCCGTGCTGGAACACCCCCACGCAGGAGTAGGTGGTGCCCAGGTCGATGCCGATAGCTGTGTTTTTCGCCATGCCGGTGCCCTGCCTTTCTGGCTCCGAGATGAGCTTCAAACTGAAAATGATACGAGAAGTTCTGGCTTTTTGGAACCCGAAAGCTGAAGGCGCCGGTGCCCCTCGGGGCGGTCCTTGGGAATAGCGGTTCTGCGGAAGCTGTTCTCACGGACTGAGCCGCAAGTTTTATCAGCTTTCTCCAGGCTGCTGCTATTTCTTCTCCGCCGGCTCTGTGTTTATAATTCTTCATCAAGCCCCGCCTTTTCCCTCCTCAGCCAATGACCTAACTCAGTGGGGCTGCCAGGTCGGGAATATTCCAGGGGTTTCGCCTCAAGTCCTGCCCCCTTGCTTTCTGGGACCAATCAGCGCCCTGGATGCCACTCCTCCCAGAACTCTCCAGACTCTTCTAGGATTCGCTGGAGGAAACCGGAGTCCTAAGGGGAGGGGAAGAGGGGCTGGAAAGGTCCACCCACTCAGTCTCTGGTTTCCTGGCCATCAGCCAGCTAAGTAGTTTGGAGTCGACTGGAAGGATCAGCCCAGGACTTGTAATTAATTGTAGGGCGGTGAGAGGCTCTTGGGGCTCAAATTAGTTTGGTGGTTTAAAGTAGAATTAAGGGCTACACGACTCCCGGGACAGCCAAAATACAGAAAGTTCCTGAGTTTCTCTAAGAGGGTTGGCTATCTGTGGACCAAGCAGAGTGATCGGAGGCTAACGCTGATGGAAGCAGCCAAGTTTGGGCTGGCTCGCCGAGCGGCCGGGCTGTCCGAGAAATGCCTTGGTCATCCGCGGTGCTTTTCCCATCTTATTTTTAAAATGGGAAGAAGAAGGAGAGAGATAGGCTGTTTAAGTTTTGGCTCCACTTAGCCCTATTCAGATGGATGGGGAAATTTTAATTTTCAGAAGAAAAGCAATTAGGTATATGGTTTTTAGATTGTAGAAGGTTCTCAAAGCCTTAGAAGGGACCTGCTCGGTCGGGGAGCGTGGGAAGGGCAGGCAGGGTTGGAGCCACAGCGCCCCTGTCCCCGCCCAGAGCCGCTCCCTTTTGTCTTGGGCTGGACTGGGCTTGAGAAAGAAAATATTTTCCATAGAAATTTAGCTGTCTTTTGTGCTTCTCCGGATTCCTCATCTTTCCCAGCCTGGGGTGCGGACGCCCCCCTCCCCTCCTTTGTGCCTTTTAAATTCCTGGTTCAGCCTCGGATGATCAGTGGTGCCCGGATTAACCTGAGTTCCGAATTCGGTCTTCTGCCTTGTCATTTGCGGCTTCTAGGCTGTCCACCACTTTTAAGTAAATATGGTGTGGTAGTGAGGTTGCGAGGGGGTGGGGGTGGGGGAAGGTTCAGTCCTGTTTGGAGAGCATGCTATATAGTTGGTTGGCGGGTGGCCCATTTTAAGCAAACTGTCTGGAATGATGCTGGAAGGTGAGAGAGGTTGGCGGGACCTACCTTCTATCTCTTCTAAAAGTTCGGGTTGTTTGCTGTGTACTTAATTCGTCCATTTAACTTTTTATCCTAGATTTCAGCTTTCTGTTGTTACCCTCCTTCCTGTTTTAAATACAGTCACATTTGGTAATTTATTTTGGCTTTTGTTTCTTCATCCTTTATGGGCAATGCAAGATCCCTTATTAGGCACCTAAAGTGAAAATGTGAGGGACATTAAAGCCATAGAAGAGGCGATTCACATCCCACGAAATAGACTCATTACTGTATCCACATGTCTTGAGCATAGAAAACATAACAGCACAAGAGGGAGGAGGCAGTTGTGGGGTTTTGTTGTTGTTGTTTTAAAATTAATAGCTAAGCCTTAGTTGCAGCATGGTCAACCTTGGTTGTAGCATGTGGGATCTATTTTCTTGAGCAGAGATCGAACCCAGGCCGCCTGCATTCTCCTCCACAGAGTCTTAGCCCTTCTGGATCACCAGAGAAGTACCTGAGGAGGCAATTTCTTTTCTTTTTTTTTTGGCAATTTTTGATAAAGGGAAGAAATCTAGCTTTTGAGCACTTTTGTTTAACTGATGTTTACACACACACGGGAGCGTGCAAAGCCATCCATCAAGACACCTCTTCCTGAAATTCGAGAGTATTTAGTTTATTCTGTAATTTGTTTAGGTTAATCAGATATAAAAATATTTCTTTAACGCATCTGTATCTTTCACTGTGCAGGTAGGTGATAACCTTTTTTACTTCCAGGTGTGGCTCTCCAATGATTCACCTCCTTAATCTAGTCAAACTGGTTAAACTTCAGGAATTTTCCATCTCTTTATGCAGTATCTGAAGGGGGATTCCCCAAACTTCCATCTTAGCCACCCAGTTTGTGAACACTTCCAGAGAAGTGTTCACCTCCAGAGAAGTCCTTAACCTCATCCCCTCTCTTCCTCACCATCAGCTGCTACCAGCAGGAGTTCTGGATTCGCTCTCCTCTCCAAAATTTTAAATTCGCTTCCTCTATTGGCTTGAAGCAAAGGGCATCATTGTCACCACTGCTGAACAGGGAGACAAGGTGATAGGGCCTCAAATCTTGCCGTTGCTGGGGTGGGGGAATGGGGGAGCCCCTCGAAAATGCTGTTTTTCATGAACAAAGCAGTCAGCTACACACTGTACTGACCTACGCTTTGCGTTCTCTCTCTCTGTGGATGACCTGGAAACTTAAATATGCATATTTCTTTTCCATTTCCTACGAGGAGAGTCTCTTGAATTTTGTCTCCCTTTCACACTGGACGCTTCCCAAGGCAGGAACTCAGGTACAGGTTTAATTGGTGCCTAAGGAGATTTTGCAAGCCACTCCAGTACTCTTGCCTAGAAAATCCCATGGATGGTTGAGCCTGGTAGGCTGCAGTCCGTGGGGTCGCTAAGAGTCGGACACGACTGAGCGACTTCACTTTCACTTTTCACTTTCACACATTGGAGAAGGAAATGGCAACCCACTCCAGTGTTCTTGCCTGGAGAATCTCAGGGACGGGGGACCCTGGTGGGCTTCCGTCTATGGGGTCACACAGAGTCGGACACGACTGAAGTGACTTAGCAGCAGCAGCAGCAAGGAGATTTTAAGAATCCCAAGAGATTTTTCACAACTTTATTTGATGCATTTTGGAATTAGTTTTTTTAATTGGGTTTAGTGTTTGGAAGAATCAAGGTTAAGGCCGCCCAAGCCTGACGGGGTGACAGGGTAAAATTTAAGGGTTGGGGATGGGAGAGAGATTGCCAAGAATGCTGACTGCCAAGGGCAGGAAGCGGGTGGGGTGAGGGGAGCCTTCCTCGCCCTGAAGTTGCAGGATCTTTTTTTGTTCTCTCTCCTTTTTCCTACAGTTTTTCATCCAGTATGGTTTTTCTCAAGTCTGTCTGTTTTTAAAAGACAGTATAATTCTAGGTTTTTCAGACAGAAGAGAACAATGTGACACCTAGAGCCAGGCATTTTTTAATTTTATTTTTGGCTGTGCTAGATCTTTGCTGCTACAGAGGCTTTTCTCTAGTTGTGGTGAGCAGAGGCTACTCTCGAGTTGGGGTTGAGCAGGCTTCTCATTGTGGTGGCTTCTCTTGTTTCAGAGAATGGGCTCTACGTGCTCAATAGTTGTGGCACACAGGCTTAGCTGCTCCTTGGCACGAGGACATGTGGGAATCTTCCTGGAACAGGAATAGAACCCGTGTCTCCTGCATTAGCAGGCGGATTCTTTACCGATGAGCCACCAGGCGAGCCCTGAGCCAGGCATTTTTAACCTTCAAAGGGCAAAGGCCTGACAGTGTTAGTCACCCAGTCATGTCCGACTCCTTTGTGACCCCGTGGACTGTAGCCGGCCAGGCTCCTCTGTCCATGGGATTTTCCACACAAGAACACTGGAGTGGGTCGCCATTCCCTTCTCCAGGGCATCTTCTCTACTCAGGGATAGAATCCAGGTCTCTTGCACTGTGGGCAGATTCTTCACCATCTGATCCACCAGGGAAGCCCGGGAAAGACCTGGGAACTCTGCTAATTTCCAGCAGCATGGGGAAAAAACTGGGAAAGGGAAGACCTGGGTTTGTATCTGGACTCTATGTCCTTGTTGAAGCTGTTTTTCTTTCTTAACAATGAAGTACTTGTAAATGAACTAAATTACACAAGTCTGTATAAATTAGAATTAATATTTATTTCATAGTATGATACCATCAAGGATTACAAAGACAATATTTAAAAGACTAGTTCAGTGCCTGTGACAGAGTGGTACTCAAAAAAAGTTTGTGCCCTTCCTTCTTTTATTGGAGTAACACTCTCTCAAGTGTCATCTCTCGATCATTTCTTACAAGGTGCTTACAAGGTTGGGGATTACCACCAGGACTATGATAGTAATACTTTCGGTTTACCATAAAATCTATCTTAAGATTTTTAGGCAGAGTCCTTCAGCCAAACCTTTCTGTTTTCAAAGTTGAGCACAAAGGTTCAGAAGTTTCCTGGCTTGGCCAGATCACCCAGACAGGTAATTACAGAACCGGTGATTGAACCGACATGTCAGCATACTTCCTACTTTGGACTCCTCTCAATGCTGGCACATAAACCCTATCGTTCCACGCTCTATAAAAAAAAGAATAGAATCGACCAGGGAAGACAGTAAAGAGTGAATGCCAGGGCTCTACGTGCACCATGGGGGTGTGTGACCTGCGGAGACTCACCTCCCGGCTGTTGCTTCTGACACGCCTGTCTACCCACCCCAGCCCCGCAGCTTCCCCCGCAACACCCACACTTCCACCTTTCCAGCCCTTCCAGCTTCTCCCAGGACGGTCTCCCCTTCCCGTTATCACAGACTGGTCGGTTGTTAACAGAGGAAGGGAGGGAGAGCCCCGTTACTATGGCTAGGCTGGCAAGAATCTTCTGGAAACTAAATGTAGAGCCGTGACTAAGCCTGATGTTCTAGGGTGGCGGCGGGGCAGGGGGCGAGGGACGGGGGAGGGAGACTTGGGTGGGGCAGTTTGTTTGTTGAAGAGTGTTCCTACGAGCCAGTCCCCGCCTCTGAGCCCAGAGAGCTCCAGAAAGTTCCTGACACAGCCCGAAACGGGGGCAAGGAGCCAGAGCGAGTAAGACCCCGATAGAGCGGGGCGGGGCCTGACGGCGGGGCTGGCCGCGGAGTTGCCTGGCCGGTGCCGGCGTTCTTCGGTTGTCTTTTTCAAAATGGGATTAAAGAAGTCAGTAAAGGAGACACCTTTAGAGTTTCCCTCAAACTCGCTAATTTGTTGGGTGAAAACACTAGACGGGTTTGTAACTGACACAAGGAAGTCGGATGCATTAGCCAGAAGCGAGAAGGTCCTCACCGCCCGAGGCCGGTGCGCCGCAGCCGCGGGCAGGGATGGGCTACAGCTGGGAGCTTGCTGTCTTCTCTCTGCTGCCGCCCCATCTCCCGAATCTAGTCCCTGGTTCTCATGGGGACGTTTGGAGGGATAAAAAGTGGAAGATCCTTTGGGGGTGATTCTGATCTTCTGGACTCCCCCGCCCTCTTACCCTGTATTTCCTGTGTGCCCTCCCTCCTTCCCCGCCGTGCCCTTTCCTCCGATCCCCTGCTGGGCGGTACTGGCGCCCGTGGGGTGGGGCAGGTTGGCTCGGCATCCCGAATTCGCTGCGATACCTGACCCCTTAATGTCTCTACGTGAGCTGGAGTTAGGAGAGGGCTGATGGGTTGCTATATCCCACTGAACTGCACTGGATACTTTGTGGGTGACCCTCGGGGACGCATTTAAGGTGATCAGTTGGAATAAAGAATGATGATAGTTGCCCTTTCTTATTCCTACCTTGAGGCTCGCCCCCTCAGAAATCGCCGGTGTTGACTCTTCACCTGAAAACCTTTTAACTGAAAACCTGTGCTTCTGTGCACGTCTCTCACAATTATGTTATTGCTTTGGTATCCTTTTCATTTTTAATGACAGAATCCAGTTAAAACACCAGAACTAACAGTATGTGTTAATAACGTTATATCTTGGATTGAAAATCAGTCGCATTACCATAAGCATCTAATTTTTGAGGGCTGGCATAGGGAGGTAGGTGAGATTGGAATTAGGGAAGGTGTTAGATTTTAAAAATGCTTTTTGATCGCCATTATTTTTCCTTGATGCACCTCCTCTCCCCCCCCCCCCCAGTTCCTGCTGCTACTGCAAACACCTTCTCCAGGAATGACTTTGCATTCTCTTTGTCCCTCAGCTTCATGTTGAAGGTGATTATTTTCAAAGTAGTCTGTGCAAGGGACTGTACAGTAGCATCGTATATTGACTTCCTAATAAAACACCCTGATAATCTTTAACTGATTTAGCCATAGGAACTCATTTTCTCCAAATTAATTTCTGGAGATTTCCCTAATCTCTCATATCAAAGGTGTTTGTTAGGTCTTTCCCAATCTCCACCTACCCTCCCCATCCCTTGCCACCTCCCCCTCAAGTAGTGACTGCTTGAAGAGTTACTGTATTATCTGCAGATGACAGTCACAGATGGTACTGCAGTGCTGTGGGGGTAGAGGAGATCTTGTTGCAACCGTATGTCTCCATGAAGGTTGACTCACATTGTGGCTAGAGTCCACCGTGCTACAGTTCACCTACCCTGAGGATTAAACCTGTGTTTATGTGCTGGACTGCAAGTCTAAGCATCTCTTAGATTTCCATTTCCAAACTTACAGGGAGAGGTCTACCTCTACATGTTATTCCCATTAATATTAGAGTTTCTTCTAATGCAAGTATTTAGTGAAAGATTTGATGGGCCTTGAGATACACACACAAAGTGCTTTTCCAGAATGTTGACACAATTTACAACTTTTGGTGAATTCACATAAAATAAGCCATTTTAAAGTGTACAATTTAGTGGTACCTAGCCCAGTTCGTCGGAGAAGGCAATGGCAACCCACTCCAGTACTCTCGCCTGGAGAATCCCAGGGACGGGGGAGCCTGGTGGGCTGCCGTCTATGGGGTCGCACAGAGTCGGACACGACTGATGTGACTTAGCAGCAGCAGCAGCAGCCCAGTTCGTGCAATCACCACTTCCACCTGGTTCCAGGATCGCTAATCCCCGGATACAATTGACTTTTAAAGGGGCTCACTCCCCAAGTCGTGAGGGTTGTGCCAGGCCTCTTCCCACAAACAGGCTGTGGAGGGGACTATTCCCAGAATGCTAGCAGCAGTTAGGGCAAGAAGCATCTCCAGGGGGAGGAAGCCTTTAGTTAAGGCTTCCTGGTACAGCGCTGCAGGTTTTTTCAATCACTCTTCTAAATTAACCAGTATTAAAACTCTAGCATTAACCATATTATCTGACATAGTTGCTTAGGATTATACGGAGTCAAAGCAGAAAGATTACTGATTGTGAAACCTAGGGTAGACCCAGAACCCAGAACCAGACATGCATAAAGCCCTGTGGACAGCAGAGCAAAAACCAATAAAACCTCAGTTGGAATCCAGGTTCAACATCTTCCCTGAACTCGTTTTTTTAACCTTGAAATAAATTTTAGTCAAGCCAGTGACTTTTAAGTCTCCACATACCTCCACCTGTGGAAGCCAAACACTGCCTATACTCAGTATGGTGGAATGGGAATTAAAAGGCCCCGGTACAGTACCTGGTAGGTAAGAGCACTGAAATACTGGGGGTCCTCCTGCTGGAGCATGAAACAGTGACACCTCTCTAAGGTATTCACTGGGATACTTAAAATGTAGGTAAACAGTACTGGAAACGCAGCATTTTTATCTCAGCATTCTTTCAAGAAATTAAATATAAACTGAAGCATCAGGCCAAACCCTTCCATTTTAAACTGAGACTTGGGGATCACAATGGCTAACTCAATCGTGCATAACTAGGCAAGCCAGTAGTAGAATTCACATTTCCTCAGTGCCAATTTAGGACTCTCCTTCTCTTTCATGCTGAATCCAGATTAAGTAACAAGGCTCTAAGGTATCACCTGTACTTACAAGCAGCAGCAGCCATGACCTTCCAATCTAACTGCCTCTTTTATTTGCCTGCTTCTTCAGGACTACTCCCACTCACAGGCTCCTTTTGAGGTCATCCTTAAAGTATGGACCCCCCAACCTTGAGGCTACCATGCCAGTAGCCCTGAACACTTTCTGGATTCACAAACCCAACCATTCAAATGAGCAGTTTTATGTTTCCCAGGGATACTATTTTTCTAAAAGAAATGTGTCATAAGGCTATATTCTCCCTTTCCGGATCCCTGACCTTATCTAAGACGCCAATTGCAGTTCATTTTTGGACACTGTAAAAAAGACAACCTCTGCAGATCCTTCTGACTTCAAAATAAAAACATAGACGCAAACATCACTTGAATTATGTGAGTTTATTTACTTGGAAGTAAACAGAAACGGGGGGAAAAATAGCTTGTGTTTGGCATGAGTACTACAAAAAGAGAAATTGACAAAAGATGGCACTATACACTCAGCTCTATACTTCAGACTCTGGAAAAGAGTTCCTAACTTCACCAAGAGAGACAGTTCAACATCTCAAACAGCTTGCATAGCTGATAGCTGATGAAAGGCAGATATATAAGGCAATGCAAAGCCTTGGATCCCAACAGTCTCCATAACAAACATGAGCAATCCAGGGAAGGAGTCCTAATCCACCTCCTCAATGGTGGGGCCAGACCCAGAGCCCCCTTTAGGGGCCTGAGCCCCAAAGCCGCCAGCCCCAGGGCCGCCCGCCCCCTGGTACAGTCTGCTGATGATGGGGTTACACACCTGCTCCAGCTCCTTTCTCTTATGCTCAAACTCGTCCTTCTCCGCCAAGGTGTTGGCGTCCAGCCAGGAAATCACCTCCTGGCACTTGTCCAGCACCTTCTTCTTGTCCGCCTCGCTGATCTTGCCCTTCAGCCCCTCATCCTCCACGGCGCTCTTCATGTTGAAGGCGTACGACTCCAGCGCGTTCTTGGCAGACACCCTCTCGCGCTGGACCTCGTCCTCCGCCTTGTACTTCTCCGCCTCCTGCACCATGCGCTCGATCTCCTCCTTGCTCAGCCGGCCCTTGTCGTTGGTGATGGTGATCTTGTTGGCCTTGCCCGTGCTCTTGTCCGTGGCCGTGACGTTCAGGATGCCATTGGCGTCGATGTCAAAGGTCACCTCGATCTGGGGCACCCCCCGCGGGGCGGGCGGGATGCCGCTCAGCTCGAAGCGCCCCAGCAGGTTGTTGTCCCGCGTCATGGCCCTCTCGCCCTCATACACCTGGATCAGCACGCCCGGCTGGTTGTCCGAGTAGGTGGTGAAGATCTGCGTCTGCTTCGTGGGGATGGTGGAGTTGCGCTTGATCAGGGCGGTCATCACGCCTCCGGCCGTCTCCAGCCCCAGCGACAGGGGAGCCACGTCCAGCAGCAGCAGGTCCTGCACGTTCTCCGACTTGTCCCCCATCAGGATGGCCGCCTGCACCGCCGCCCCGTAGGCCACCGCCTCGTCCGGGTTGATGCTCTTGTTGAGGTCGCGCCCGTTGAAGAAGTCCTGCAGCAGCTTCTGCACCTTGGGGATGCGGGTGGAGCCCCCCACCAGGACCAGGTCGTGGATCTGCGCCTTGTCCAGCTTGGCGTCGCGCAGAGCCTTCTCCACGGGCTCCAGGGTGCTCCGGAACAGGTCGGAGCACAGCTCCTCGAACCGCGCCCTGGTGATGGACGTGTAGAAGTCGATGCCCTCGAACAGGGAGTCGATCTCCAGGCTGGCCTGGGTGCTGGACGACAAGGTCCTCTTGGCCCGCTCGCACGCCGTGCGCAGCCGCCTCACGGCCCGCTTGTTCTGGCTGATGTCCTTCTTGTGCTTCCTCTTGAACTCCTCCACGAAGTGGTTCACCAGCCTGTTGTCGAAGTCCTCGCCGCCCAGGTGCGTGTCCCCGGCCGTGGCCTTCACCTCGAAGATGCCGTCGTCGATCGTCAGGATGGACACGTCGAACGTGCCCCCGCCCAAGTCAAAGATGAGCACGTTGCGCTCCCCCTTGCCCGTCCGGTCCAGGCCGTAGGCGATGGCGGCGGCCGTGGGCTCGTTGATGATCCTCAGCACGTTCAGCCCCGCGATCACGCCCGCGTCCTTGGTGGCCTGCCGCTGCGAGTCGTTGAAGTAGGCCGGCACGGTGATCACCGCGTTGGTCACCGGGTGGCCCAGGTACGCCTCGGCGATCTCCTTCATCTTGGTCAGCACCATCGACGAGATCTCCTCCGGGTAGAACGCCTTGGTCTCCCCCTTGTAGCTCACCTGCACCTTAGGCTTGTCTCCGTCGTTGATCACGCGGAAAGGCCAGTGCTTCATGTCCGACTGCACCACCGGGTCGCCGAACTTGCGGCCGATCAGCCGCTTCGCGTCGAACACGGTGTTCTGCGGGTTCAGCGCCACCTGGTTCTTGGCCGCATCGCCGATGAGCCGCTCGGTGTCTGTGAAGGCCACGTAGCTGGGGGTGGTGCGGTTGCCCTGGTCGTTGGCGATGATCTCCACCTTGCCGTGCTGGAACACCCCCACGCAGGAGTAGGTGGTGCCCAGGTCGATGCCAATGGCCATGTTTTTCGCCATGCCGGTGCCCTGCTTTTCCGGCTCCGAGAAGAGCTTCAAACCTAAAAACGGCCGAGGGGATCCGCGATGAGAAGCTCTGGTTTTTCAAAACCCAAAAACAAGGCGCCGGTGTAGCTCTGGGCGGTCCTTGGAGATAGCGGGTCTGCGGAAGCTGTTCTCACGGACTGAGCCGCAAGTTTTATCAGCTCTCTCCAGGCTGCTGTTTCTCCTTCGGCGGCTCTGTGTTTATAATTTTTCATCAAGCCCCGCCTTTTCCCTCCTCAGCCAATGACCGAGCTCAGTGGGGCTGCCAGGTCGGGAATATTCCAGGGGTTTCGCCTCAAGTCCTGCCCCCTGGCTTTCTGGGACCAATCAGAGCGCTGGATGCCACTCCTCCCAGAACTCTCCAGACTCTTCTGGGACTTGCTGGCTGGCACTGTCTTGGAAAGGGGTAATGGGAGGGGAAGAGGTGGGAGGGGCTGGTGGGTCGGGAGTTGGGGCGGTGGTGTTGACGCCGCCCCGCTCTAGTCGCGTTACAATGGACGTGCTGCCTCTGACCTCACGGGCTAGTAGAGAATTAGGATGATAGGTCTGGACCCAGCTCAAAGTCGTAGGGCGGGGCGGGTGGGGGGTGGGGGGTCACCGCCTGCGCAGTTTGGCTATTGAAGGAGCCCCAAGTTATAGGGGCTCCGCAATCCGAACCGTATCAAACTGGATCGAAGGCGGCGGGACACTAGGTGAGTCACAAGAGCTGTGACTGGAATGGGCTGGGAATAGGCGGGACTAGTAGGTCCTGGTTTGAGGAGGTTTTGGAAACTTCTCTAGTTTGTTTAAATATAAGGTATGGGTACGTCGGCTAGTCAGGGAAGGGGCAGCCTTTAAGGGCCGCAAACGTGGCTGGAATTGCTTAGAGCTACCAAAAAAATAAAAAGTGAAGGAGCTGGTAAGTTATTGTCTCCAGATAACAGGAGTTCTGGTTTTGAGAAGATTAGAGAAAGTCTTAGGGAACACCACCTTACCTGAGAAAACTCATGAGGGCTTGATTGGGTTCTTAGCGGCATTTTTCAGACTGGCCGAAATCTCAATAATCCCTGCTGCCAAGTCACTTCAGTCGTGTCCGACTCTGTGTGACCCCATAGGCGGAAGCCCACCAGGCTCCCCCGTCCCTGGGATTCTCCAGGCAAGAACACTGGAGTGGGTTGCCATTTCCTTCTCCAATGTGTGAGAGTGAGAAGTGAAAGTGAAGTTGCTCAGTCGTGTCCGACCCTTAGCGACCCCACAGACTGCAGCCTACCAGGCTCCTCCATCCATGGGATTTTCTAGGCAAGAGTACTGGAGTGGCTTGCCATTGCCTTCTCCGCTCAACAATCCCTAATAGAGGATAAAAGACGACCGGCAGGGTTGCTAAACCCACCTGTGGAGAGTGATGTCTCCTGAGGAGACAAGAACTTCAAATAATGAGTTCAGCAGGAGACTTGTACAATATTAGAATAAACTATATCACAGAAACAGGACAGTGGAGTCAGGCCCTGTGAGGAATTAAAATCGATATGCCACTCCCCTCCTTCTTCATTCCTGTTAGCTAGGAGTTTTCCTATCTTGTCCAAAAACCTTGTTTGGAAGAGATGTTTGTACAGGGATTATATGCAGGATTATTCATAATAGCCATAAAATGGAAACCATTTAAGTGTCACAGAAAGAATGAATAAACAAATGAGGTATATACACACAATAAAAGTTATTCAGCCATAAATTGCAAGAAAATTTGACATACACTGTAAAATAGATGAACTTTTAGGATATTATGGTAAGTTAAGTAAGCCAGTCACAAAAAGAAAAATAGTGTATAATTTCACTCATGTGAGGTACTTAGAAGAGTCAAATTCTGAGAGACAAAAAGTAGGCCAAAAAAAAAAAAAAATGTAGACTAGTGGTGGTCCAAGGGTTGAGAGGAGAGGGGAAATGGGGAGTTATTTAATAGGTATAAAATTTGTTTTGCAAGATAAAAAATTCTGGAGATTCATTGACCAACAATGTGAGTGGACTTCTGAGTTGTATGCCAAAAATTGCTTAAGAGGGTAAATTTTATGTTGTGTGTATTTTACCACAATTAAAAATAAATAAAAATTAAAAGTTCTCACTGAAAAATTTTTATCTCATTCTTTTCCCACAGGCCTAGGAAAACCATGGCTGCTGCTGCTAAGGGAACGGCCATCGGCATCGACCTGGGCACCACCTACTCCTGCGTGGGGGTGTTCCAGCACGGCAAGGTGGAGATCATCGCCAACGACCAGGGCAACCGCACCACCCCCAGCTACGTGGCCTTCACAGACACCGAGCGGCTCATCGGCGATGCGGCCAAGAACCAGGTGGCCATGAATCCCCAGAATACTGTCTTTGATGCCAAACGTCTGATCGGCAGAAAATTTAATGATCCTGTTGTGCAATCAGATATGAAACTTTGGCCTTTCCAAGTAATCAACGAAGTAGGCAAGCCCAAGGTAATGGTGTCCTACAAAGGGGAAAAGAAAGCTTTTTATCCTGAGGAAATCTCTTCTATGGTGCTGACTAAGATGAAGGAGACTGCTGAGGCTTTTTTGGGCTACACTGTCACCAATGCTGTGATCACTGTGCCAGCCTACTTCAATGACTCTCAACGCCAGGCCACCAAGGATGCAGGTGTTATCGCAGGTCTCAATGTGCTAAGAATTATCAATGAACCCACTGCTGCTGCCATTGCCTATGGCTTAGATAAAGCAGGTCAGGGAGAGCGACATGTCTTGATCTTTGATCTGGGTGGAGGCACGTTTGATGTGTCTGTCCTGACCATAGATGATGGGATTTTTGAGGTTAAGGCCACAGCTGGGGACACCCACTTGGGTGGAGAGGATTTTGACAACAGGCTTGTGAGCCACTTTGTGGAAGAGTTCAAGAGGAAACATAAGAAGGACATCAGCCAGAACAAGCGGGCTGTGAGGCGGTTGCGCACTGCCTGCGAGAGGGCCAAGAGGACCCTGTCATCTAGCACCCAGGCCAACTTGGAAATTGACTCACTTTATGAAGGCATTGACTTCTACACATCCATCACCAGAGCCCGGTTTGAAGAGTTGTGTGCAGACCTGTTTAGGGGAACCCTGGAGCCTGTGGAAAAGGCTCTTAGGGATGCAAAGATGGATAAAGCTAAAATCCATGACATTGTCTTAGTAGGGGGCTCTACTCGAATCCCTAAGGTTCAGAGGCTGTTGCAGGACTACTTTAATGGTCGTGATCTCAACAAGAGCATCAACCCCGATGAGGCAGTTGCCTATGGGGCTGCAGTTCAGGCAGCAATTTTGATGGGGGATAAGTCTGAAAAGGTACAGGACCTGCTTTTGTTGGACGTGGCTCCCTTGTCTTTAGGGTTGGAGACTGCAGGGGGAGTCATGACTGTACTAATCAAACGCAACTCCACCATCCCCACGAAGCAGACACAGATTTTCACCACCTACTCAGACAATCAGCCAGGAGTGCTGATCCAGGTGTATGAGGGCGAGAGGGCCATGACTCGGGACAACAACCTGCTGGGGCGATTTGATCTGACTGGAATCCCTCCGGCACCCAGGGGAGTGCCCCAGATTGAGGTGACCTTTGACATCGATGCCAATGGTATTCTCCATGTAACAGCTATGGACAAGAGCACGGGCAAGGCCAACAAGATCACCATCACCAATGACAAGGGCCGGCTGAGCAAGGAGGAGATCGAGCGCATGGTACTGGATGCTGAAAAATACAAAGCTGAGGATGAGGTCCAGAGAGAGAAAATTGCTGCAAAAAATGCCTTAGAATCCTATGCTTTTAACATGAAGAGTGCTGTGAGTGATGAAGGCCTACAGGGCAAGATTAGTGAGTCTGATAAAAAGAAAATACTGAGTAAATGCAATGAGGTCCTTTCGTGGCTGGAGGCCAATCAACTGGCTGAGAAAGATGAGTTTGATCATAAGAGAAAGGAATTGGAGCAAGTGTGTAACCCAATCATCACAAAACTCTACCAGGGAGGGTGCACTGGGCCTTCCTGTGGAACAGGGTATACACCTGGAAGGGCTGCAACAGGCCCCACAATTGAAGAAGTAGATTAATCTTATGTGGAGCTGGACGGTTCTAGGGTGCCTCTAAGATGAATTTTGTTGCCCACCTCTTCAAACATGGTTCTGATTCCTCAATTGACTGGACCTGAATGTAAGTGATCATCCCTTTTGGATTCTGATGGAGGAGTCTCATATACCATCTTTTCACACTCCAACAATTTTCTGACACATTCCAACAAAGTTCTGACTCTGGAATGAGACTTAGGAAAACTAGGCACCTCTCGGAACCATTTGAAGAATTTGAATGTCTGTTATTTATTTCCAGCCTTCCCAACTTCCTTTTTCCTGTATGGATGGTTATTTGTCCCTCAGTAAATTTGTTCCTAAAGCAAATTACTTGTGGTATTTTTAGACTATGAGTGTATCTTGTAAAATAGGGAAAGGGAGAGTGTGTGGAGCGAACACGTGTGGTCTGTTTGTGAGCTAATTGTGAATGATTAAGCTGGTAAGGGCAAAGTATTTGAATTTTCATGAGCTGACTGAAGAAGGAAAAAAAATTTTGATTATTTGGCACCTTTAACTTTTAGCCCCAGTTAGAGCAGCTGCTAATTTAGAGACTGCTTTTAAGTAATTGACTGATTTAGGTATTTAAGGTTGAGCTGGGGAGTTGGGGCAAGGACCCAAACTTCTGCTTGATGTCCTGATGTCACTCATAGGTGGAGCCTAGGAGATCCAGCCCCTGCGCACTCAATAATACAGTCCTTTACCTGCTGAATATATTTCTTAAAAAACCTAACAAATGTGTACTTTTATGCAAGAAGAGAAATGAAAAACTTATGATGAGCTTATTCCTTAAAAAATAAGTAATTACACAAGTAATTGTGTCATAATTTCGCATACTTATAAAGCCTGGGGGAACATGATGTAGAAGTATGTGTAACTGCATTTACTGCATTTGTGTCCCTTTGTGTTTGGGAGGGAAATATTTGGAAGTGAAATATTAGAATGGGTATTTTTATCCCCGATCCAGTGTGTTGTGTTTTACTCAGTCCTTTACAGGACAGCCGTAGGCAAAGTGTAAAAGAAATGTGGACTGAGAGAGTAATGTGTTTATTGGGAACCTTTGATGAAAATCAAGATTTCCTGGCGTGCAGGCTCTTGATCTCGGGGACTTCCCAATTTGTGGTGGTGCTGTTACCCAAGTGTAGCATACAGAGAAGTGTACAAATCATCACGGATTTTCACAAGTTCCCTGGCAGTCAGTCTGCAATAGGAAGTGTCTTTAGGGTAAGAGCAAGTCGGGCTGGGAGTGAATTTATTGTCACAGAAAGGAACAAAAAGCTGAGAGGCGGTAAGCCAGCCTTTTCCACCCTCGGGCGCAGCTGGGGCTCGCGCCTGCGCGGTGGGAGCTCGCCCCTCCGGGAGGAAGTCGGAAGGCGGGAAGCCCCGCCCCTCTCCCGGCTTTGGCTTTCTCCTCAGTTTTACCGGGC
This sequence comes from Moschus berezovskii, assembly GCF_049115385.1. NCBI lineage: Eukaryota > Metazoa > Chordata > Mammalia > Artiodactyla > Moschidae > Moschus > Moschus berezovskii. Next base: position 38,866,105 of record NC_142482.1, read on the forward strand.
CGGCTCCCCCTGAGCCGCAATTCAGCCGTTCGCTCGCCTCCAACACTCAGAGCTCTCCGCTGTGCCACCCCGCTGCGCCTGCGCGACCCCTCCCCGCCCCACGCGCGGGCTCGCGTTCCAATTCCCCGCCAGGCCTCCGGCCCACAGCACCCGGCCCGCGCCTTCCCGGTCCGGCGAGAGTCGGCGGCGCAAGCACCATGGTAGGTGCCGTGACGTCACAAGGGGGCGCCCTCGGGGAGCGCGGGCGGTTGGGACGGTTGGGGGCGGGGTGGGCATCCCTTTGGAGGCTTTGTTCCTCCGGGCTGGCGTTGGACCCTAGATTTTTCCCTCCATTACTGGTTCCTGTACCTCATGTTCTTTGAGAAGAGACTTGGAAGCAAATGGAAGTTTTCACCCCTTATGAGAGAGTCAGCAGGGACAGTAGACCTCGAGGAGCATTTCCCTGACGGAGACCAGGCTCCGAGAAGGAGCGGGTGGAGTACTTTCTGCAGTTCTCTAGGAGGCGTGGGCAGGACCCCAGAAGAGATAGTCCATTGAGGCAGAACCCACGTGTGCAGGGCAGATGACTCTGGGGCTTTGTGTCAGGGGCTCGTAGTGTGCATCATCGTCAGGGCTGCAGCTGTTCATTCGAGTATTCCTTCCTGTGTATTCCTGTAAAGTTTAGAGAACTGCCAGAGATGTGGCGGGATCCCAATACCAGTGTCTGGTAATACTGGCAGGGATTCACACCTCTTTACTATGTCCCTTCCCATATGATGGTTTTTCCCCTCTCGCCCAATAGCTCTTCTATTCCTTTTTCAAGTCCCTTGTCGGCAAGGATGTGGTCGTGGAACTCAAGAATGACCTGAGGTAGGTACTTGTTCCTACGGGTTTGTAGGGGGTGGATGTGCCGAGCGCCCTGGAACCTGTTTAATTTGACGAGTATTTGAGTATTAGGCAAGGTGGGAGAGATACAAAAGGAAGAAATGACTTGTGCCTTAAACTTACAGATTAGCTGGGGAGTTGTATCATGTATTGGAAAACAATATAAAGAAATATATAAGTAGTAAGTACCAGAGAGAAGACAGGGCAGACCCAACTTCTAGAAATCGAAGTATCAGTTCCACAGGTAACGATGTATGTAGAAAGATGTTGGTAGATTTGTGTGTGTGTGTGTAATAGTCACAATTTTGGGGGAAAATAGCCATAAATAGGGAATGGGTTCGATTGTGGTATTTCCATATAATATAGCTGTCACATAGAAATGAGATAGCAATAGGAAAAGCTATTGCAGTACTGTATATGTAGCATAATCTCACTTATGTTGAAGAAAATATAAAAGATACACAGGAGACCAGTGCAGCTCCTTCTGTCTGTACTGCTTTTACATCCCCTGTCCCCTTGTATCATTAGCTTCTAATCATCTCTCAGGACTTGGATTAAACGCTATATCCCTGGACTTTCCTGGTTCTAGCCAACACTTCTGTTAAAAAGTCTTTTTCCTTGCTAATGGGTGCTTCTCAAATTGTGATTTCATAGAAATGTATTAAACTGTTTAGGAACTGTCTTTCCTACAGGGCCAAGTCCATGTTTAAGCTTACCACTGTGTACCTAATGTCTAACACAGGCCTGAATAAATTAACTAATTTTATTTTCAGAACATCTCTACATGACATACACTATTGTTGCAGTTTTACACATGAGGAAACTGAAGGTTGGATAGATTAAGAAACTTGGTTAGGTCTACACAACTAGTAAAAGACAAAACCGGAACTTAAATTCCATTATTTGCCCCCCCTTCCCCTGCCGCCTCCCCATACCTTTTTAATGGGCTTCCCTGATAACTCAGTTGGTAAAGAATCCACCTGGAATGCAGGACACCCTGGTTCAATTCCTGGGTCAGGAAGATCCACTGGAGCAGGGATAGGCTACCCACTCCGGTAATCTGGCCTGGAGAATTCCAAGGACTTTATAGTCCATGGGGTCGCAAAGAGTCAGACATGACTGAGCAACTTTCACTCCAACCCTTTTTAAATTAAAAACAGGGTCATAGTCTCTATGCAGTTGTGAAACTTGCTTTTCACTTAACAGTATGTTGTGGGTATTTTCCATGTCAATAAAGTTGATGTTTAACGTTGTTAATGTCTGAATGGCATTGTTCTAAGCTGGCTAGAACTGATTTAAGTAAAACCTTGCTGCTGGACACTTAGGCTGTTCCCAGTTCTTCATTTTTACAAGTGATTTTGCCCTGAACAATCTCAAGGGTAAATCTTTGTATACATCTCCTTTCATTAGAAGAAAAAAATCCTTTGAATGAAATGTACATTTTAAATATCAAAACATACTACCTGACTGTGAAAGTTTAAGTCAATGTATTCTCTTCCCAGCAGTTCTACATTTCTGTGTGAGATAATTTTTTAGTGGGGGAAACATTGACATGGTGGAATGGTGAAGCAAGGGATTTATTTGCCTTTTAGGTCAGAGATTTCTGATCTATGGTACCTGCAATGCATGTGATATTGATGGCATATAAATTGGGCCCATATAGTGAGACAAGTGTGGAAACCACAACTACTTTCATCACTTCTGTAAGATGACTTGTTTTTCATTTTCCTCCTTTTTTCTTCCTGGGTTTTCCAAATGGCAAGAATAACTGTTGTTATAGCCCCAGACCCTAAAGCAAGGACTTAAAGGTTCGAAGGTAATCCATGGGGTTGGGAGAAGTGCTCTTTCTCTCATGCTGGGTGTCAGACCACTTTTGTGCCAAGTATCTCATTCTAAGGGGACTGAAGAAAAGTTACCACTTTATGCAATTTCTGAAAGGTATTTCACAGCTGCCGTACATGATAGGGTACCATCAAAGGTGTTTTTTTTTTTAGCACCCAGGAATATGGTGAAATCACCATTGAGGCAGTTGGTCTGACACTGGATTTCAAACACTTAGAATTTTACAAAAACCAGGGCCCAACAGAGAACCGACAACTTGAATTTTGGCAAGATAAGGATGTTTTAAAAACTGCTATTTATTAACCATTTTTTAATACAAAAAAAGGCAATTAAAGAGTAATTCTTACAAAGAAAACTATTGACAACCTTTACCACACTATACACATACTACACTAGCTTATGTTTCTTTTGTCATAGATTCTTAGAATCTTTGAGCACACATTAGTGTTTGAGAAACAGGTTCTAAGGAACTTAGAATCTGGTGGTGACATGCACGATGGTCAGGATGAGGGCAGCCAGGCTGGAGGCTAGCCTGGATTGAGCTGTAAAGTCATCAGACCTTGGTTTGTCAAAGAGAATTACAGAAATTGAAGAAATGTTAGACATCAGCAAACAGTGGGGATTTGTAGGACATGAAGGGTCCTCGATTTACAGGGTTTGAGGTTGTGAGAGTGTTGAAACCATTGGCAGAAATCAAAGGATTGGGAGAGAGTCTGGCTTGAAGCACTGGTATTTAGATAGCATTCCTCTTTAACATTGCAGGGGGCTCATGGATTGAGGGAGAAGACATCCCTTGTGCCTACATCATCAAGAACACTGCTAATTTGTTAATTTATATACATTACATACAGGGCTCTGGTTCCGAAGCAGCAATATTTGAAAAGAACTGATGATTTGGGGGGTCAGACAGGCCTGGATCAAAATCCTTGTTCTAAACTTGGCCAAGTTACAAAATGTTTCTGGGCCCCTGGATGTTTCATAATAGGTACCCAATGAAATGGCTGTAAAGATTACAAATACTATGGAGAATACAGGTCTGGCACATAATAACAGTTGTTTGATGGCGGCTACAAGGGTGAGTTGGTTTAGGGAGAAGAGATGTGAGGTCTAAAATAACAATGCTCTGGAAGCACTTTCTTTCCCTACTCCAGAGCTTAGTCATGCCCCTTTCTGGGTGTACCTTTTCTGGTTTCTAAAGTCCTTTACTTCCCCCATCCATGTTCTTATCCCCTGCTCTGAAGTCACCTCTGTGTTGACTTTGGTATAAATTAATTTGGTTTTACCCTCTCTCTGCCCATAACAGCATCTGTGGAACCCTCCATTCTGTGGATCAGGTGAGATTATAAGGGCTCTGAATGGGGTCTTGGGGAAGGAAACGGGAGAGCTTGAGAGCTGGGTACTTTCATCTCGTCTCTAGTTTTAATGATGGTGTTCATCTTTTCTTAGTATCTCAACATCAAACTAACTGACATCAGTGTCACAGACCCTGAGAAATACCCTCACATGGTGAGTTGTGGATAGTAGAGAAGAGGAACACCTCTCAAAGAAAGCAGGAGGTCCCTGGGTGGATAGAGGGCATTTTTTAAGGGTGTTTTCACATTTGCTTATCTTTGTCTAGTTATCAGTGAAGAACTGCTTCATCCGGGGCTCAGTGGTTCGCTATGTGCAGTTGCCAGCAGATGAAGTCGACACACAGTTGCTACAAGATGCAGCAAGGAAGGAGGCCCTGCAGCAGAAGCAGTGATAGTTCCTCCTCCCTTCCCCTCCTATTGGTGACCCTTAACATCATGTCCCAGCCCCGGAGGCCTCCCTCCCATACTTCTTGAGGTGTTGTTTGTTTTTTGTTAGCAAAAGCTTCTTCTTTTTTTTTTTTTAAGGAATGTGGATAAGAGGGCTAATAATGGGGAGCTGCTGTCCTCTGTTGAGTAGGCTGAGGAACTGAGAAGCCTTCCCTGTCTCCAGCACCTGCCTTTCTCACTTCTTCCCTGGAGGTGGTGGGAGAATCTCTCAGATCTCTCCAGGGTAGCACGTGATTTATTGTAGGGAGGGAAGGAATCTATCCCGCATCGGGAATAAAATTTAAGAAGCAAATTCGAGTTGTGGTTCTGTGTGCGCTTTGGGAAGGGGGCTGGAGAGCAGGTGGGAAAGACGTGCTCAATTTGTCCAAGCCCTGTTACTCTCAATTACCCCAGCATTGTCCGCTACTACTCTCCTGGTATAAACCGTATCATTACCCCAACTGGACTATGCCGTGTTTTCTGAACATTTGCCTACCCAACACAGCCTTATAGTGTATGTACAGTGCTTGCTGCCTTTCCATTAATATGAAAGTTAATGAGACACGAAAAATACGTTTGATGCTGCTGGATTTTTTCCTCAAGCCCCCCAAATCAGTACACTTTTCCCGATATCTATTGTAGATAAATACAAACAAGTGACAATTTTTGCTGTGGAGAGTTGCTGGCATTGAACACAGGCAGTTAGCAAATAAGAGTTCCCGCTACAGATAAGAGTTTGCAGCATGAAGGCACGTTAGAGGCCCTCCAGCGTGACTCCCTGTTCCCACAGAGGAAATGAGGCCTGGGAGGTTAGGAGAGGGAGAACCTGCACGCCGGGGCCTTTGGTCGAATGGACTCCAGGGTAGCGCTCTCCCAGCCGCTTTCCCGGCTGCGGGCTCGGCACCGCCCTCCCTCCCGGCCGAGGACCCGCGCGGGGTGTTCGCGGCGGCGCCTGACGGGATCGCGGTTCCCGGGGGCGTCCTCCCCCGCCACCCCCGCGCCCGCGCCCCGCGCCATTCCTCAGGAGCGCGATCTGCAGCAGGCCGCGTGACCGCCCCCGGGCCACGGTCCAGCAGGACCGCGGCCGCACACGCAGGCGGGGCACGGTCGCCCGCGCCATGACCCGCGGGCCCGGAAACGCTCGCAGTCACAAAGCGGGGCACACGTGGGCGCCGACGGCCCGGGCGGCTGTCGCAGGGAGCTAGGGTCGCCCAGAGAACCGCCCGCCGTCCCTACCCGCTGGATTTCTCGGCCGCAGCCGCCAGGCCAGTCCAACTTCGGCCGGCGCCCGGCTATGAGGTGGATGCCCGGCTCAGTGTGACCACCTCCCTCCAGTACGTACATGCAGCCCTAACCCGCGTCCCACTGCCGCCTAGGAGCTCCTACGAGCTTCCCACACTCCCCGAGGGCCCGCGGACACGGGAAGTTAGTTTCCCTCTGTCACTGCCACTCCGAGAGCTGGGTCCTCGGGTCTTGAGGCCCAGTCATACTTGGTCCTAGATGCCTCGGTCTTACCTTGTCTCTCTTTCTCCTTAGGGTTTTTCCACCGCGTTCGGACCTCCCGCGTAACCATGTCCATTTTGTACGTCTCTCCTCACCCCGATGCCTTCCCCAGCCTCCGAGCCCTCATAGCTGCTCGCTACGGGGAAGCTGGGGAGGGTCCGGGATGGGGAGGAGCCCACCCCCGCATCTGTCTCCAGCCGCCCCCCGCCAGCCGGACTCCTTTTCCTCCACCCCGTCTGCCAGCCCTGGAACAGGGTCCCGGTGGGCTTTGGGTGTGGGGGGCCACGGCTGTGTCCCAGCTGCTGTGGCCAGCAGGCCTGGGGGGTCCCGGGGGTAGTCGGGCAGCCGTCCTGGTCCAACAGTGGGTCAGTTACGCTGACACCGAGCTAATACCAGCTGCCTGTGGGGCTACGCTGCCGGCCTTGGGACTCCGAAGCTCGGCCCAAGACCCCCAGGTGAGAAGGAGCGCGAAGTGGGAGGGGTAAATTTAGAAGAAAGCAAAACTCGGAATGGATGGTGAGCCAGGAAGATAGCGTATCAGACGTTGAAAAAGACTGATCATATCTGGGGTTGCCACCTGGTATAGTAACTTTGGGCAGGTTAAACTCTCTGAGCCTTGGTTTTCTTATGTCTATGAAAACGAAAATTGAGAACATGTTGAGAAGGTTAAAAGATGCGTGCAGAACACATAATCTAGTGCCAGGTACTTTAAAAGTCTCTGAATTTGGTGAATCTGAAATTGAGGAGGTTAGTTAGAGGTTACTATGAATTGTAAGAAAAGACTGGGTGAAGAAGAGATGAGGAGAGGCAGTCAGAGAAGACAGTTGCTGGAAGAAGACAAAGGAGAAAAGAAATGAAGAAAGTAAGCAGGGGAAAGGAGAGATAATCACACCAGATTATAAATGTGAATTCTTCCTGAATGGAGCTGTGCCTTACAGGCCTAATACCACCTCCTTGCAGAATATTGAGCATATGATGGATCCTTAATAGTTTTTGAACGAACGAATGAATGAAATGAATATATAACTTGGATCCTGACTCACCCCCCTCATATCCTGACTACCCTATGGAAATAGAGGGCTCCCACTCTGGGATTCTCTCTCCCCCTCAGCCTCATTTATTTTTTTCAGGGCTTTTAAGGAGAACAATAGGGTAATGCATTATATATTTGCACATTTATGTCGCCCCCCCCACTAGAATGTAAGCTCCAATAGGTCATGGTCTCCATCTGTTCAAACTGCCTCCTTGTTCATTAGTTAAGTGCCTGGCATGCAGGAGGTACTTAATACATATTTGCCAAAGCAATTACCGTGTTGCCTCATGTAATCTTTAGCCTCTTGTGCTTAGTATATTGCAGCTGACATATAATAAGTGTTCAGTAGGGGAACTTCCCTGGCAGTCCAGTGATTAATATACTTTGTGCTTCCCCTGCAGGGGGCATGGTTGGATTCCTGGTCAAGGAATCCCACATGCCCTGTGACCCAGCCCCCCAAAAAAGTTTTCAGTAGTCATTTACTGATTGAGTGGGAAGAATTTTTATTATGATCTTTTCAGTGAGGAAGAAACTGGTGATCTGTGGGAATGGAAGGAAGCCCAAATGGATTGCATGGGTTGGGGACTGAGGTGGCCCAAGTGTTACCTCATACCCCTTCACCTTCCCACTAGGCTGCACTGGCCGCCCTAGGCAGAGCCCTGAGCCCCTTGGAAGAGTGGCTTCGACTGCACACCTACCTGGCCGGGGAGGCCCCGACTCTGGCTGACCTGGCAGCTGTCACAGCCTTGCTGCTGCCTTTCCGTTATGTGAGTCACTGGGACCTGGGGAAGAATGAGGACAGGTTCCCTCGGACCTCACTACAGGGTGACTAAGGATAATTCATATCTTTCCCCCACCCCAGGTCCTGGACCCCTCTGCCCGCCAGATCTGGGGTAATGTGACTCGCTGGTTTATCACATGTGTTCAGCAGCCAGAATTCCGGGCCGTACTGGGAGAGGTGGTTCTGTATTCAGGGGCCAGGTCTCTCTCCCAACAGCCAGGTGAGGAAGGATGGAGAGTGGGTGGGGAGGGGGTTCCTCTGGGCCCTTGCTCATTGTCTTTTCTGTCTTAGGAATAGCAGAATCAATGGGACAGGAGCTGGGGGATGGTAGGTGGGAGGTCAACATGGGGGAGCCTTTGGGGAGTTAAATAGGCCATCTGAGACATGGTAGCCCTGTGAACAGTGCTGTTCATAGACCTGCAGTGACAGGTCTGCCTTTCTGTGCCTCTTGCCAGGCTCTGAGGTCCCTGCACCCCCAAAGACAGCTGCTCAACTCAAGAAAGAGGCCAAGAAACGGGAGAAACTAGAGAAATTCCAGCAGAAGCAGAAGGTCCAACAGCAGCAGCCGCCCCCTGGGGAGGTGAGAGGCTGAGGGTGGAGCAGGCTGGAGGGTTGGTGCCACGGTGAGTGGCTGGTATCTCGGCCTCTATCCTTTCCCTCCCAAGCAGAAGAAACCAAAACCAGAGAAGAGGGAGAAACGGGATCCTGGGGTCATTACCTACGATCTCCCGACCCCACCTGGGGAAAAGAAAGGTACTGAAAGAACAGAGGGGGAAGAGAGACCCCCACTCTTCTCCCAGCCTCCTTTTCTCTTTTCTTTGCTGTTTCCTCTGTCCGTCCTCCCACTGCTTTGCTTAGTGAGGCCCATGTCCTTCTCTGCTGGCCCCTCGTCCCTTTCCCAGCTGCCCCCAGCTTCAGCTCTGACCCTGCCCTTCTCCCTCAGATGTCAGTGGCACCATGCCTGACTCCTACAGCCCTCAGTACGTGGAGGCTGCCTGGTACCCTTGGTGGGAGCAGCAGGGCTTCTTCAGGCCTGAGTATGGGGTGAGTGGACACTGCCGCCCAGGCGGGGGGGATGGGGGCGGGGAGGGACAGGGCTGAAGGATCCATGGCCCAGGAAGGGGCCAGGCCACGGAAGAGGTGACATGAGGCCTTAGCAAGCACCCATCTTCCTCCCCGTCAGCGTTCCAGCGTGTCAGCACCAAACCCCCGGGGCATCTTCATGATGTGCATCCCACCCCCCAACGTGACAGGCTCCCTGCACCTGGGCCATGCGCTCACCAACGCCATCCAGGACTCCCTGACCCGCTGGTGAGCTCCTGTCCTCTGCTCTAGGCTTCCCTCTGCCTTCTGGCTCCTCCTGCTCCTTGGCTCCCTTCTCTTTGCTGACTGGGGCTCTCACCCCTGCCCCCTGGTGGTGCTACTCTTGCCTCTAGGTCATTCCCATCTGATGACTTAGCATCCTCTTCTGGACAAGTAACCAACACTTCCACTTGCAAACTCTCTTCTCATGCCACTAAAAATAACATTATTTTGAATTTAGAAAGAAATAATGTGAATATTTTCTTGTTAGAAATTTAAAGCTTCAGGTTTACTTGACCACCTTCTTCCAGATTCACTCCCTCCTAAGAATTAGCCACTGTTATCCTTTTGTTGTGTGTCTTTCAAGACCTTTCCTATTTACTTACGTATTCATGTACCCATGGGATTCCCAGGTAGCTCAGTGATAAGGAATCCACCTGGCAACGAAAGAGACACAGGTTCGATCCCTGGGTCGGGAAGCTCCCTGGAGAAGGAAATGGCAAACCACGCCAATATTTTTGCCTGGGAAATCCCACGGACTGAGGAGCCTGGTGGGCTATAGTCCATGGGGTCACAAAGAATTAGACATGACTTAGCGACTAAGCAACAATATCTTAAAAATGTCAGAAAGTATTCATATCCATTACAGCATATAAGAAACACCTGTGGTCTGTATGAGAAAGGAGTTGCTACAGTCCTGTCTCCAAGGAGCTCTAAACCTAGTGGGGTAAACAGATCAGTGCAGTAATGAATATAATGTAGTTTGGTGACTCATTGAAAATAATGTACAAATACAGTGAACCTAATTAAGTTTACCAATGTTCTTTGATGTAATCTTCCCTGGTGGCTCAGAGGTTAAAACGTCTGCCTGCAATGCGGGAGACCCAGGTTCGATCCCTGGGTCGGGAAGATCCCCTGGAGAAGGAAATGGTAACCCACTCCAGTATTCTTGCCTGGAGAATCCCATGGATGGAGAAGCCTGGTAGGCTACCGTCCAAGGGGTCGCAAAGAGTTGGACACAACTGAGCGATTTTACTACTACTACCACGCTGCTGCTGCTAAGTCACTTCAGTCGTGTCCGACTCTGTGTGACCCCATAGACGGCAGCCCACCAGGCTCCCCCGTCCCTGGGATTCTCCAGGCAAGAACACTGGAGTGGGTTGCCATTTCCTTCTCCAATGTGTGAAAGTGAAAAGTGAAAGTGAAGTCGCTCAGTCATGTCTGACTCGTAGCGACCCCACGGACTGCAGCCCACCAGGCTCCTCCATCCATGGGATTTTCTAGGCAAGAGTACTGGAGTGGCTTGCCATTGCCTTCTCCGACTACTGCCACTACTACTCACTATCTTGTTAAAGAAAGCCTCCCCTGCCTCAAAGTTATAAACATGATCACCTATTATTTTCTTCTTTTTTTATGTTTGGAAATGATACACTGTTTTCTAATGTTTTCTCTCATAGTTTTGTTAAGTTGAAGGGTTTTTTAAGAAACTGAATTAAAATTAAATTTAGACTTTAAAATAAAATTATTTTTCTGACTATGGGGAAGTAGGGCAATTTTCCAGTCAAATTAGCTACAGTCCCAAACAAATTTATTGAACACTTTGTCCTTTCTCCACTGACGTGAAATGCCACCCTTAACAAATACTAAATAATGCTTAGATCTGTTTCCAGGCCATCGGTAACTTTGTTCCTGGTTCCTGTGAAAACTTGTTTTAATAATCATAGCTCTCTGATATGTTTTGCTATCTAGTTGGGCAGCAGTCTCCTCTTAGTTGTTTTTGCCAAATTGCCTGGGCTTTCCTGACACATCTCTCCCTGACTGTTTTAGCATGGGGAGAGTTCTGATCCACCGCCCCTTCCTTTCCTGAGTCCATAGACCACCTGTCTGGAGTCACTGCTTCCCTTGGGGTAGCTCCACCACGCGCTCACCTCTGCTTCTCCGTGCTCCCTGCAGGCACCGCATGCGTGGAGAGACCACCCTGTGGAATCCTGGCTGTGACCACGCGGGCATTGCCACCCAGGTGGTGGTGGAGAAGAAACTCTGGCGCGAGCAGGGGCTGAGTCGACACCAGCTGGGGCGAGAGGCTTTCCTGCAAGAGGTCTGGAAGTGGAAGGAGGAGTGAGTGCCAAGTCCCTGCTGGCATCACAGCCCTGCGACCCTGGCTGCAGGGTCAGACTCACTCACAGAGGCTGAGGGTCATGTGGGCCCAGGGCCCAGGTCCATCTCAGAGCGATAAGTGACCCCCCCCCCCCGCCTCCTTAGCTACCTGATGTCACCCTCTACCCAGACACCATTGCTGATCCCAGTCTGTCTGTCCACTTCCAGGAAAGGTGACCGGATTTACCACCAGCTGAAGAAGCTTGGCAGCTCCTTGGACTGGAATCGAGCCTGTTTCACCATGGATCCTGTGAGTAGGAGTAGGCAGGGTCTCGGGGCTGGGGTGGGAGGGGGAAGCTCCCCATAGAAGAGCGGTCCACTTGTAGGAAACCACTCGGGGTCAGCTGCAAATGCCACTTTCTACCGCATGTCACAGCCCTTTGTGTTCCCTGTCGCTCCCTATAGGAGCTCAAATTCCTTCAGGTGGCACCTGAGGGGCCTCCCCCTCCCCCGAGCTTGGACCCCTAGAACTCTGCACTAGCCCCTGTTCCTGAGTGACTTCCCTGCCATATCAGTGTCACCACGCCGTTTCCTATCTCTGTGTTCCCATAGTCCCCTCTCCCTGCTCAAGAAAAGCACTTCTCCCCTCCAGCCCTTAAAGGGGCCTATGTGCTGGCAGGGGGCTCTGTGCTGCCAGGTCCCACTGGCCTCTGCTGCCTCGGCACCCAGGCCCATCTCTGGTTTCCCCTGTTCCCACTAGAAACTGTCAGCAGCTGTGACGGAGGCCTTTGTACGGCTCCACGAGGAGGGAGTCATCTACCGCAGCACCCGCCTTGTCAACTGGTCCTGCACCCTCAACTCTGCCATCTCCGACATCGAGGTGTGCCCCCTCCCTCCCCACAGCTCTCCACATCCCCACCACACCCCCCAGCCCCAGCCCCTGGGCCTCTTTTCTTAAGCTCCGTCTCATAGGTGGATAAGAAGGAGCTGACAGGTCGTACCCTGCTCTCTGTGCCTGGCTACAAAGAGAAGGTGGAGTTTGGGGTCCTCGTCTCCTTTGCTTACAAGGTCCAAGGCTCAGGTAGGAGCCAGGGGCACCAGGATCCTGGGCTGGGTTGGGCAAGGGGCGGGAAGGGCTCACTGCTGAGACCACAAGGCCTCCTGTCACCCCAGACAGCGACGAGGAGGTGGTAGTGGCAACAACTCGGATCGAGACGATGCTGGGAGATGTGGCCGTAGCTGTGCACCCCAAAGACCCCAGATACCAGGTGTGGTGGGGGTGCTGCCCACAGCTGGGGGAAGAATGCTGGGTGAAGAGGGCTTCCACACTACGTGTAGGGATGGGATGGGCTCTGAGAAAACTGGATTAGAAACACATGGCTCCAGCTGCTTTATGGCCCTGTGGACGGAGTTTGGGTGTCAAGAAATCAGGACCCTGCGTAGGAGGGAGTCGGGCCCAGCCCATTGTGCATTTCTGGCATCTCCCTGTGTTCCTAGCACCTGAAGGGCAAGAGCGTGATCCACCCATTTGTGTCTCGGAGCCTCCCCATCGTCTTTGATGACTTTGTGGACATGGAGTTCGGCACAGGTAAGCACCCGGCTGTCCTGTCGGGAAAGAAGGGAGCCATGAGGCACACCTGAACTTGCAGGACTTGGGGCCGGTTCTCAGGGGACTGTGTTAGGGGGATAGGGTGGTCTGAGAGCACATCCATTGGCAAAAGGTGGGGTGCACGTGAGCAGCAGGGTCCCGCCTGACCCCGCACCCCCACGTACACCCCAGGCGCCGTGAAGATCACCCCCGCCCACGACCAGAATGACTATGAGGTTGGGCAGCGGCACAGGCTGGAGGCCGTCAGCATCATGGACGCCCGCGGGGCCCTCGTCAACGTGCCCCCGCCTTTCCTGGTGAGACAGCCTGGGCAAGCTGGCCGTGTCAGGAGACAGCGGGGCTCCTGGCACAGCCATGACAGAGCCTGTCTCCCCCACCAGGGCCTGCCCAGGTTTGAGGCCAGAAAGGCGGTACTGGCAGCGCTCAAGGAGCAGGGACTATTTCGTGGCATTGAGGACAACCCCATGGTGGTGCCGCTTTGCAAGTGAGGGCGGAGGCCAGGGAAGGGGGTGGGTGCCTCGGGGTGCTCACCACTCAGCCTCTCCCCCACGTGTACCTGCAGCCGCTCCAAGGACGTAGTGGAGCCTCTGCTGCGGCCGCAGTGGTACGTGCGCTGTGGGGAGATGGCTCAGGCCGCCAGCACTGCCGTGACACGGGGCGACCTCCGCATCCTGCCAGAGGCCCATCAGCGGACGTGGCACACCTGGATGGACAACATCCGGTGCGTCAGGCCCCTTGATGTGGGGAGGGCGACTGGGCGAGGGGCCGAGCAGGGCACAGCCTGGAGCCCCGCACCCCCCTTATGCCCTTTCCTCCCCTTGCCACTTTCAGGGACTGGTGTATCTCCCGGCAGCTGTGGTGGGGCCATCGCATCCCAGCCTACTTCATCACTGTCAATGACCCTGCCGTGCCCCCAGGGGAGGTGAGAACCAGGCCAGGGCTGGAGACTGGCACATCTGGGGTGGGCGAGGGCTTTCAGTGCATTGGGTCTTGGTGGGGGGACAAGGCAGAGGCGTCCTCTTGGGTACTCACTCCACCTGGGCATGGCAGGACCCTGACGGGCGGTACTGGGTGAGCGGGCGCACTGAGGCCGAGGCCCGGGAGAAGGCAGCCAAGGAGTTCGGCGTGTCCCCTGACAAGATCGGTCTCCAGCAAGGCAAGGCGGGGCCTTGGGGTGGGGGCAGAGGGGGGCCGATCCTCACCTCTACCCCTCTGACTTCTGACCTCTGGCCCCCCTCAGATGAAGATGTACTGGACACCTGGTTCTCCTCTGGCCTCTTCCCCTTCTCCATCCTAGGCTGGCCCAACCAGGTACATTCCTGGAGTCAGCCCAGGGCCGGGTGGGAATCTTGGGTGTGGGGGCGTGGCTCCCCATCACTCACACCCTGCTCTGATTCCAGTCAGAAGATCTGAGTGTGTTCTACCCGGGGACGCTGCTGGAGACAGGCCATGACATCCTCTTCTTCTGGGTGGCCAGGATGGTCATGCTTGGCCTCAAGCTCACTGGCAAGCTGCCCTTCAAAGAGGTGTGGAGATAGCCAAGACCCCCACCAGTCCCCTCCCTCACATGGACAGCTGTGGGTGGGCCCAGCCAAGGGAGCTGGTGGGGCTGAAAACCAGCCTGTGCTCTGCTAAGCAATTTTGTACCCCGCTTCCTAGAAGAGGGAGCACTTCTGATTCACGAGAAGGGGGTGGCGGGGCCACTGAGGGGCCCGAGGTTCAGAGACGAGCAGACCAGATGTCGGGGTGAGGGGAGAGGCATTGGGGTCTAGGTAGGGAGATGTCCTCACAGGCCTTCTCTGCCCTTGCCTTGCAGGTCTACCTCCATGCCATCGTGCGGGACGCCCACGGCCGGAAGATGAGCAAGTCTCTAGGCAACGTCATTGACCCCCTGGACGTTATCCATGGGGTCTCCCTGCAGGTGGGGCTGGGTGCTGGGTCAGGCCGGGAAGAGCTGTGAGGCGGTGGCCACGGGCCCCTGACTGCTCCCACCTCACCTTCAGGGCCTCCATGACCAGTTACTGAACAGCAACCTGGATCCCAGTGAGGTGGAGAAGGCGAAAGAGGGGCAGGTACAGGGGGCAGATACAGGGGTGGGCCAGTGGCTAGCATGTGGGCAGAAGGCGGGTGATCCTGGCTTAGGACAATCCCCTCCGTGACTCCTCCTCTGTTGATCCCTTCTCTCGTTGACTCTTCCTGCCCCCACAGAAGGCAGATTTCCCGACGGGGATCCCCGAGTGTGGCACCGATGCACTCCGGTTTGGACTATGCGCCTACACTTCCCAGGGTACAGCTCCCCACGCAGTCTCAACTGCATCCTTCTTCCTCCCTGGAGGCACCCCGCTTTCCGCTGCCCAGGGCCTAGGCTAGGAGGGAGAGCAGTGTAGACTCACGCTCCACCTCCACCTAGGCCGTGACATCAACCTGGATGTGAACCGGATACTGGGCTATCGCCATTTCTGCAACAAGCTCTGGAACGCCACCAAGTTTGCCCTCCGTGGCCTTGGGAAGGGTTTTGTGCCCTCACCCACGTCTGAGGTGAGAGCCTGTTGGGTGGTGAAGTGGGAAGCACCCACGCGGGTCACACCCTTGCCATTCCAACATCAAGCCCGGCCCCTGCCCCTCAGGAGCCTGTATGTAGCTGGGGGAACAGAAGGACATGGGAAGCCTCAGGCACTGCGGTTCTCCCGCACAGTGGCGGGGGCCAGGCCTTTCTGGCCTGGGCCACCACCCTGGACACATGGTGGTTGCTTTGGACCCATTTCCTCCTGGAATGCAGATTCCCCTTGGTTCCTGTTCCCATGGGGTTGTGGCCCCTCCTCCTGGGCACATGGTGCCCCCTGGCTGACAGGCTCCTTCCCCCGACAAGCCTGGAGGCCGCGAGAGCCTGGTGGACCGCTGGATCCGCAGCCGGCTGACCGAAGCTGTGAGGCTCAGCAACCAAGGTTTCCAGGCCTACGACTTCCCGGCTGTCACCACCGCCCAGTACAGCTTCTGGCTCTACGAGCTCTGCGATGTCTACCTGGTGAGGAGGAGCTGCCTGCCCCCCTTTCCACTCCTTGGCCTTCTCCAGTCCTTAACCCTGTGTCCCCCTGCCCCCAGGAGTGTCTGAAGCCTGTTCTGAATGGGGTGGACCAGGTGGCAGCCGAGTGCGCCCGCCAGACCCTCTACACCTGCCTGGACGTGGGCCTGCGGCTGCTCTCACCCTTCATGCCCTTCGTGACCGAGGAGCTGTTCCAGCGGCTGCCGCGGCGGACACCACAAGCTCCCCCTAGCCTCTGTGTCACCGCCTACCCAGAACCCTCGGAGGTACGGGGTACGGCCTGGATAGGGGGTTCCGGGTAGCTCCTCAGAGCTGCCCCAGCTTCCTCACCCCCTTCTCCTCCCCTCAGTGCTCCTGGAAGGACCCTGAGGCGGAAGCTGCCTTCGAGCTGGCCCTAAGCATCACTCGAGCCGTGCGCTCGCTACGTGCCGACTACAACCTCACCCGGATCCGGCCTGACTGTGAGACTCGGGCCCGCACGTTCCCCTGTCCCCTCCTACCCCAGGACCAGCATCTAGCACGGCTGCCTCGTTTCTGTCCCTCACCTCTCTCCCTTCCCCCGGCAGGTTTCCTGGAAGTGGCTGATGAGGCCACAGGTGCCCTGGCATCGGCGGTGTCGGGCTATGTGCAGACACTGGCCAGCGCGGGGATCGTGGCTGTCCTGGCACTGGGGGCTTCTGCACCCCAGGGCTGCGCTGTGGCCTTGGCCTCTGACCGCTGCTCCGTCCACCTGCAGCTGCAGGGGCTAGTAGACCCTGCCCGGGAGCTGGGCAAACTGCAGGCCAAGCGTGACGAAGCGCAGCGGCAGGCCCAGCGTCTGCGGGAGCGCCGCGCCGCCTCAGGCTACACTGTCAAGGTGCCCCTCAAAGTCCAGGAGGCAGATGAAGCCAAGGTGTGTGGCATGTGGGGCAGTTCCTTCCCCATTTCCCACCTCTTGCTCCCTCCACCATCAAACCCCCTCCTGCAGCTGCTCTGCCCGGCCCAGGCAGGAGAGCACATGGGACCATGGAATCCCTCCTTTTACACATGAAGGACAGCCAGGGCAGGGGCGCAGCCTGGGGTCACACAGCAATTTGAAGATGGAGGCAGACCAGCCAGCCAGCCAGACCCCTCTCGCACCACCCAGTGCCCAGAACATGACGTCCACATGCCGGGACCTGGGCTCAGGACGGAGCCAGTATAGTCGGAGCTCAGCAGATCACCTAGGGCCTGCAGGGAGGAACCACGGGGTAAAGCAGGGGCACAAAGGAACAAGAGTGGAGGCTGAGAACCCGGATGGCTGAGCAGGGTTCTCTCACTCCTGTCTACCCAGAAGCCCTCTCACAGCAGGGCAGTATTACCATCTCCGTTTTCCAAGCGAAGGCTAAGGGCCTGCCTCAGAACCTGCGTTCCTAACCACTGTGCTCTACCTCCGGGTCAGGGCCTGGGGCTGGGCCACTGGGTGGCGCATGTGAGCTCTGAGGCCCCTTTGTCTGGGAAAAGGCAGGACCCAGGAGACCAGTGATGGTGGAAGAGAACAAGGTGCTGATAGAAGTGAATGAGGGTTCTAGTCGGAGAGGAGGAGGCTGCTGGCGGGAGGCTGGTGAGAATTAGGGGGAAGACAGGCCAGCCAAACACAGGTCCCCCAGCTACTCCCTGCCCATGGTCCTCACCCATCTTTCCAACTCTAATCTGTCTGTTCTTGGCATTTGGGGTTCTCCGCTCCTGGGCTGCCTCACCCACCACCCCCTCTTCTGTCCTCAGCTCCAGCAGACAGAAGCAGAGCTCAGGAAGGTGGATGAGGCCATCGCCCTGTTTCAGAAGATGCTGTGAAACACCCAACTCCAACCCTCATAACCCCCAGTGGTCCACCATGGGGACGGCAGCAATAAAATATTTTGCCACAAAACCATCTCTCGACTGTGTGTGTTGTGGGGCTGGGGAGGGGGTGCTGAGGGGCTGGGTTCCTGGATCCACAGAGGTGCCGGTGTGAACAACAGGAGGGCATCAGGCTGGGCATCAGGCGCTGGGTCCTGGTGGGTAGAGGTGCGTCTGTCTGGGCCTGGCCCTGGCCCTGAGCCAGGCCTGAGTCACGGCGCTCGCTCCCTCCTCCTCCCGCCTCTTCATTCACCTCCGCACTGCGGCCAAGGGAGGCCCGCCCTGGTGCTGGCTGCTACTTGTGGCCCTGGGCAGGCGTGAGAAGAGGGGCTAGGGGCTGCCTGTCCTGCCCCCACCCTGCCGGGGCCTCCCTCCCCCTCCACTGAGTCAGGCCTTAGGTTAATTATAACTCTGACCTAAGTGCCCTGTGACGCCCGGCCCCGCGGTCCTGCCCGGAGACCCAGCAACCAGGTAGGGGAGAGGCCTAGAGAGGGGACTTCCCAAGGCCTGGGGGGACGTCCGCCTCGGGGAGGGGAGGGGCGTCCTGGGGGAGGAGCCTCCGGCCCCGCCCCAGCAGGTGTAAGTTCCTATTGATCTGATAGGCCCTCAGGTTTGCTGAATGATTGAAGGGGGAGGGCGGGGAAGCCCGCCGGAGGAGATAAAGGGCCAAAGCAGGTGCCCATGGAGACAGACAAAGCCAGTCCTGCCCTAAGTCTCTGCTGCTTCCTTTCCTCTCTCGCGTGCCTTCTGTCCCTCAGGTCCATGTCTTAGCTATGCTCCCCGCGGACGTGCCCCTACCCCACCTGGGCCCCTCAGTGCTGCTGCTGCTGCAGCTGCTGCTGCCTCCCGCATCTGCCTTCTTCCCCAACATCTGGAGCCTCCTGGCTGCCCCCGGCTCCATCACCCACCAGGACCTGACCGAGGAGGCGGCGCTCAACGTCACCCTGCAGCTCTTCCTAGAGCAGCCGCCCCCAGGTCGGCCCCCCCTTCGCCTTGAGGACTTCCTGGTGAGCGTCCCTGGGTCCGGTCGCATCCCAACCAGATTCCCCCATTCCGCGAACCTCTGCTACTTGAGGGTCCTGCTTGCCAAGAGAAGGGACCCCCACACACATTCCCTCCTGTTCTCCAGGCAGCAACAGTGCCCAGGAGTCCTAGTCTTACAATCAGGAGTCCCCCTCCGTACAGACGTCCAGGACTGCCCCTCCCTGGTAGGAGCACCCTCAGCTCCTTTCACATCCAGCCTTGAGCGCTAGAACCGAGCCAGCGTGGGCAATGGTCTCAACCAAGGGGCTTCCCTGGAATCCCTGCCCCTCCCACTCTCCCAGGGCCGCACCCTCCTTGCCGATGACCTCTTTGCCGCCTACTTTGGACCTGGGTCTCCTTCCCGACGGTTCCGAGCAGCCTTAGGAGAGGTGTCTCGTGCCAATGCTGCCCAAGACTTCCTGCCAACTTCCAAGAATGACCCTGACCTGCACTTTGATGCCGAGCGGCTGGGCCAGGGCCGCACACGCCTGGTGGAGGCTCTACGGGAGACTGTGGCGGCGGCCAAAGCCCTTGACTATACCCTGGCTCGCCAGCGCCTGGGGGCTGCGCTTCACGCCCTGCAGGTGAGAACAGAGTTGGGGGTCATGGTCAGAGGGGTCTTTGCTTCCAGTCTTCTGGGCTCCCGGATGGTGCTTTCTTAGTCATGCCTCCCCCCTACTCTAGAAGGGGCTGGGGCCCAGTTTGCCAAGGCCCTGGAGCTATTCCCTAGTCCCCAGCAGTCCAAACTGTCAGCTTCCTGCGGGAACAGCCAGGACACCTCTGTGGCTGGAGCAAAGTGAGCGAGAGGAGGGTGCTGAGGTCCAGAGGTGGGGCCGTGCAGGCCACTGAAGGGCCTTAGGTTGGGCTCTGAGTGAGATGGGAAGAAACAGTGGGCGGCTCCCACTTCACCAGAGCTCTATTCCGGGCAAGGGAGAGAGCACTGGAGGGGACTGGGGTGTCTGGAGGAGCAGCCAGGCAGGAGGAAGCGTTCAGGCTGGGGAACTGGAAGGAGAGGCAGTTAGGGCTGGAGACCGCGAGAGCAGTCAGCCAGGGCTTCTTCCCCATCTTTCTCCTGGGACCAGGATTTCTACAGTCACAGCAACTGGGTGGAACTGGGGAGGCAGCAGCCACACCCTCACCTCCTCTGGCCGAGGCAGGAGCTCCGGAGCCTGGCACAAGGTACAGCCTTGCCCCTGCTGGTAAGGGGGAAGTCCACAGAGCCACCTCCTCTCAGCCCATCCAGCCACTGGGTCACATTCTGAGTCAACTAGGAGATGACGTGGCTTCAAATCTGAGACAACCTGTGAGGTCCTTCAGTTCAACTGAAGGCCAGTCAATTAGCTGGCTTCCCCAAGATCATGCAGGGGAGGACAGAGCCAGGACCAGCTCTGCAGACCACAAGGAGTTCTCTTTCATGAGGTTTCCTCCCTGCACTGGATCGCAGGGGACTGTCTCTCTCTCAGTCCCCACTTCCAACTGAACTATGACCCGGAAGCTGCCTCCTGTTTATTACAAGTACACTTCCTGTCCACAGCTCACAGAGGGTATACTCCCCGTTAGGATTGGTCCCCATGGTTTTCTAGCACATCCTCAGTCTCAAATATTGAGTCTCATTGCCAGCCATGAACTCCAGGGCTTAGTTCAGATAGCCTAGAAATGTACCCATGAAGGGTACCTGTGGGCTTTCATCCCTGTTCCAGGTGGGAGGAAAAGCTGAAGAAGTTTGGGTGGACTGGGATAAATGTCAGAGGCAGCAGAATCGTGGGTGCTGGACCCCTATCCTCTCTTCCCAGTGGGTGATCCTACCTGCTCCGACTGTGAGGAGTTGAGCTGCCCTGGGAACTTGCTGGGCTTCACACTACTCACCTCTGGCTACTTTGGAACTCATCCCTCCAAACCTCCAGGTACCGATGGGAAGACCCCCAAGAGTAAGGGGGAGAAGTCCCTTCCTCTCCCCTGACCCTCTCCCTAAGGACCTCAGTCCTGTAGGCCCTTGTCCTAAAATCCTGTGGTATCATTTCTTGGAAGGAAAGGATGCTGGGAAGGGGGTGGGTGGCTGACTGAAGGCCCACTGAGGTGGCCATGATTGTTGGAGTGCAGGGGGGACAGCTTCTTACAGAGCTGATAAGCCATCAATGCTCGAGGGAGCTTCTGGGGACCGACTTGAGGGATCGGGGGATCTACCACATGCTGTGGTGACCAACCATTCCAGATTTACTCCAGATTTGCCCTTTGCAAAATGTCCTAATTTTCGGCTGACCCTTTCCAGAGGAGTGAGAGGGTCAGGCCAAGTCAGAAAGGGCTTCATTTTATTAGAAGGCAGTGGGTTTTTTACCTTCACCCTACAGATCCGTTTCCCCAACCCAGGGAAATGTAGCCACGGGGGCCACTTTGACCAGAGCAGCTCCCAGCCACCACGGGGAGGCATCAACAAGGATAGCACGTCCCCAGGCTTCTCCCCCCACCACATGCTGCACCTCCAGGCTGCAAAACTGGCCCTTCTGGCCTCCATCCAGGCCTTCAACCTCCTACGAAGCCGCCTGGGAGACAGGGGTTTCTCTAGGTGAGTGGCCTCCTGGAGCTGGGCTCCTTAATAGGTAGGTGCTCTGGAGCTGAGAAACCAGGGGCTGGGGACGAGTGTGCAGACCGTGCACCGTATCTCTGGCCTGCTTCTCAGGCTGCTGGACATCACCCCAGCCTCCAGCCTGAGCTTCGTCCTGGATACCACAGGCAGTATGGGCGAGGAGATCAATGCTGCCAAGATCCAGGCCCGTCACATTGTGGAGCAGCGGCGGGGCACCCCCATGGAGCCCACCCACTATGTCCTGGTGCCGTTCCATGATCCAGGTAACTGTGGTCTGGCCAGGAGAGTGGAAGAAAGTCCAGGGCAAGAGGTAATGTCATTGGTAGGGAAGTGAGCCTCATGGCTTCACTTCCATAATAGAATGGAGGCACTTCCTAGGATCCTTGTCCTTTATTGGTACCTCTATGCATATAGGGAACTCAACCACTTCCACTGTTTCCAATATCACAGCACTTGCCATAGGAGTTTAATTATAACGGGTGCTTAGGCAGGCAGCCTCTGAGTTGTTAAGCATCCATCCTAATAAGTCATTTTCAATTCTCTCCATTTCCTGTGACAGAGCTTGGGATGAAGATGGGGAACTCGGTGTGTCCAGGCCCCTGTGAAATATCTGAGACAGATACTTAAATCATATTCCTTCCTCCCCTGACTTAGAAGTCAGATTATCTGACCTGGGTTGACCAATCTTACTGTGTGTCCTTAGCCTGTTTGTTTAACCTCTCTTTCCTCAACTTCATCATCCATAAAATGCGTCAGTACTTACCCTGACTATCTCCCAAGTTTGACATGATCATCAAATAAAATTTGGATTGAAACTTCCCTAAGGAGTGGGTTTGAGTCTGATCCACCTATATAAATCTCATGGTGACTGACATTCAACAGGAGCTTATGACATATTTGATAAGGGTATGAATAAATGAATAATTAAGAATTTAGCACTTATTATGTGTCAAAACACTGTTCTGAAATTTACAAAATCATCTCAATAGGCTTCTCTGAGGTCAGCACTATTATTTCTCTGGCTTTTCTGTGAGGAAACTGAGGACCCAGGTTTTTTGGTGTTTTTGTAATTGATAAGTATAGTTGATTTACAGTGTTTCAGATATACAGCAAAGTGATTCAGTTATATATGTCATTTTTAGGTTCCTTCCCATTTTAAGTTATTACAAGATACTGAATCTAGTTCCCTGTACTACACAGTAGGTCCTTGTGGGTTATCTGTTTTATATATAGTTGTGTGTATCTGTTAATCCCAGACTCCTAATTTATCCCTCCCTTTCCCTTTGGTAATCACAAACATGTTTTTTATGTCCTTGAATCTATTTCTGTTTTGTAAATAAGTTCATTGGTATCATTTTTTAAGGTTCCACACACAAGTGGAATATCACAATGATATTTGACTTACTTCATTTAGTGTGATAATCTCTAGGTCCATCCATGTCGCTTCACCAGTTGTTTTTATACTTAAACATGTACCCAAAAAAGGCCCACTCAAGACCACAGGAAGTCCCACCATTTTGTGAGGAAATGAGGTCCACTTTCCCACCAGAGGTACCTAAGCCCTGCCTTGTCCTATCCTGTCTAGTATAAATATAAAGAATATTGTTGCACCCGAGGAACACTGCAGGGCCTCTTGACTGGGGAGATGGCCCTGGGCCGGGAAGAGAGGAGCCTTCTCCTCAGTCTCTCAATCTCATTCCCCAGGGTTTGGCCCTGTCTTTACAACAAGTGACCCTGACAACTTCTGGCAACAGCTCAATGAGATGCATGCCTTGGGAGGTGGAGATGAGCCAGAGATGTGCCTGTCAGCCCTGGAGGTCTGCTCTCCCCACCTTTTCCCTCCCCCAACCCCCTCTCCAGGTCTCACCATCAAGGGAGCTGGAGCTTCCCTGGGACCCCACCCTCCATCCCGTCTTCAGAACCTAGCCTTACTCATTTCACTCCAGATTTCAGGTCCATACTGCCTTCTACTCTGCACTCCCTTGCTCTGCCCATTCCCCTACTGTCACCATTTTAAAAACATTTATTTATTTTTCATTGAAGACTGCCATTTTTTATCACCAGTTTTTTCTCTCCCTGCCAGCTGGCTCTGCTGCACACACCTCCACTCTCAGACATTTTTGTCTTCACTGATGCCTCCCCTAAGGACGCCTTTCTCACCAACCGGGTGGAATCTCTTACACAGGAACGGCGTTGCAGAGTGAGCATAACTGGTGGGAGACTCAATGTTAGGTACCCAGGGATGTGGGAAACCCCAGGACAACTCTCATTACAAGGGTGACACCCACACTAGGGTGGTTAAGCCAGCCTTGGCTTGGAGGGGAGAGAAGTGGATCATGAGTGTAACATTTCCAAATCCCTTTAACAATGCTAGAGTGGGAGGCCCTACCCTTAATGCTGCAGCAGCCAGAAGGTAGACAGAATTTATCACCAATGGTCAGCCCTGTAGAGAGCCTGAGCACAGGAGATCCTTGGTTACAATGGTACATAGCAAGTAGAAACCTCAAGTACTGGCCTCTCTTCCGGACACAGGTCACGTTCCTGGTAACTGAGGACCCATCTAGGGCTCAGGGCCGGGCCCGGCGTGAGGTCTTGTCCCCTCTGCGTTTTGAGCCATATGAGGCGGTAGCCCTGGCCTCAGGAGGAGAAGTGATTTTCACTGAAGACCAGTACATTCGGGATGTGGCGGCCATTATTGGGGACAGTATAGCTGACCTGGTGAGTATGTGTGAAGGCGCAGCTAAGAACTGAGGGGATGGCTGACACTGCATTTCTCTTTCTCGTAAGGAATGGTTCTCTTTGCTGAGTTGCCATTCCAGGCAGAAGGGTGGGAAGGAAGTTTCCCTCCCCCTGAGATCCACGACTACCCCCTTCTATCCTGCTCCTTCCATATTAGTACTACCTGCACCCCCAGTCTTGCCCTCCAGTATTCTGTCCTCACGGCTGCTCTAGGACGTCCTGCCATCTCTTATGGAGGCAGAAGGTGGTTGCCTCATCCTTAATCCCTTGCCTCCAACTTTGTCATTGACCATAGCTCCACCCCTGCTCCTTCCTCTCTCACCGGGATCCCTTCTCCACGTGTTCCTTCGTTTCTTTCTGTCTCTACCTTTCTCTCTCCTGCCTTTGTTCCCACCCCATCCCGTGTCTTACCTTCTCCCCCATTTTTCGGTCCTGCCCCCTCAAGGTGACCCTTCCCCTGGAGCCCCGTGTTGTGGTAGCTGAGAGGCCACTTGTGTTCAGAGTGGATGGACTGCTCCGGAAGGTCACGGTCCGAATCCACGGGGAGGTCAGCAGTTTCTGGATCAGAAACCCTGCAGGTACTTCCCTGTGCGTCTCAAGGCAGTGGGAAGAACAGAGGCTGAAGGAGGAGGGGTAACGTATGAAGTGACAGGAATTCTCCTGTGCCAACCTCTCACCCCCACACCCACCCAGGGGTCTCCCAGAGCCAGGAGGAAGGTGAGGGGCCTCTTGGTCACACTCGCCGCTTTGGGCGGTTCTGGATGGTGAGTGTGAATGACCCTCCTCAGTCAGGAACCTGGGAGATCCAAGTCACAGCCAAGGGTGCCCCCCGGGTGAGAGTGCAAGGTAAGGAGGAGGATACTCCTGGGAAAGGGACGGGGAGACCAGAGAGCAGCATCAGTCGCACACATCGCGGGAGGGGCTCTGACTGCCTTCGCCCTCCTTCAGCCCAGACCTCCCTGGACTTCCTCGTCCACTTCGGGATCCCCGTGGAGGATGGACCCCACCCTGGCCTCTACCCCCTGACTCAACCAATTGCAGGTACATCTAGCCCCACCCCTAACTTGTGTGTATATATGTAACTTTTTATTGAGTTACAACATTTAATAAGGTGCACTAAAGTGTACAGGCTGGGTGGATTTTATATATTAATAACCATCACTCAGTTCAAGCTATGGAGCATTTCCAGCATCCCAGAACTTGCTGCTGGCCCTGCCCATCAGTACCCCCTAGAGGTAACCCCTTTTCCCCATCCACATGGCCCAGAGCTAACCACTGTTCAAAGCCGCTCATGTTTTTCTTCCTGTCTTCAAAGCTCCCGCCCATCTCTGTTCCCTCTCCACTCCCCTGTCCAGGTCTCCAGACCCAGCTGCTGGTAGAAGTGACAGGGCTGGGCTCCAGAGGCCACCCTGGAGGCCCTCTGCCGCACTTCTCCCACCTGGTCCTGCGAGGAGTCCCGCAGGGTGCTGAGCTGGGCCAGGTGCCTCTGGAGCCCCTGGGACCCCCGGAACGAGGTCTCCTCGCTGCCTCGCTACCGCCCTCCCTTCTGTCCACCGCGGGACCCTTCTCCCTCGAGCTGGTTGGCCAGGACGGAGTGGGGCGGGGCCTGCACCGCGCGGCCCCCCAGCCCTGTGCTGTAGTTCCGGTCCTGCTGGAGGTGAGAGGCCACGGAAGGGGAAGGTGCGGTTGGGGCTGGAGGGAACGGGGCCTGCTCCTCCCCTGACCAGCCCTCCTCTGCAGCTCAGCGGTCCCCCGGGTTTCCTGGCGCCAGGCACCACGGCCCCGCTCAGCCTCCGCATCGCCAGCTTTTCGGGCCCTCAGGATCTCCATCTTAGGACGTCTGCCAAACCCAGTTTCACCCTCACCTCCAACCTCTCCAGGTGAAACCCCTGAAACCTCCTGCTCCCATCTTTCTGTACCCGGGCATGGGATCTGGTAGGTGCTCCTCTGGCCCTTTGGGATGGGAGCTCAGATACCGCGCTCCCCTCCCCACCTCCTCTTGGCTCCCAGCTATTCAGAGCCTGTGACTGAAGCCAGATGGTGGCATCCACTCCCCAGGGTTCACCTGGAACAGAACAAGTCTGCCTGGGGGCGCCTGTGGCTGGAGGTACCAGACACAGCTGCCTCCGACTCCGTGGTGATGGTGACGGTGACTGCAAAGAATGGAAAAGCCAGCACGATGTCCCTGACCCATGCCTTCCTCCGGCTCCTGGTGAGGGCCCCCATCCCCCAGGTGAGTGCCCCCACTTTCCATTGAAGGATAGGCAGGGTAAGGATTAATCTGGGGCAACCACCCTGACAGTCTCTAATTCTCCCCAGGACCAGCTCCCTGCTCCCGCCTACTCAACTGACCCGGTCCTCAACGCCTCCCACCCTGCCTTCCATCTTTCCACCTCGGTGACTCGGGGCGGCGCTGGGGGAGGGCTGGAGGGCAACCCCTGGTGGACCACATTTGGGGGGATGCTGCTTCTGCTTGGCCTGGGCCCCTGGTGATGCAGCAGCCCCTGGAGGGAAGGGTCTCCGGCGCTGTGCGTCATCTTGCCCACTGGTGAGAAGATAGGAGGGGCCGCTACCTCTCCAGGTGGGATAGAGGTTTTCCTTCTCATCCACTTGCCTTTCTTTCCAAGACTGGGATAGAGGGCAATGGATTTCCCACAATGCACTTTCCCTAACCCTTGTGGCGGGGGTGGGAAACAGACTCATTTTTGGAGAACGTTGCTTTCTCTTTCTCCGCAGCATCCTTATGCCACTACTTATTCATGCTCTCTCCCAAGCTCAGGTGGAGGGGAAGATATGTGGGACAGTGACTACAACTGGAAGTGGGAAGGAGGGTTCCCCACCTCCTACCCAAAGTGCTATTTATAGAATTGCCCTTATTGACATTCTGGAGATGCTCCTATTTTATTTTTGAAATTCTGGAGAGGCTTCTATTTTATTTTTGTATTTAAAATTGAAGGACAATGCCAATAAACATGTCTTCTCCCCAGAGAGATTTCAGAGAAAGATCACTCCTGTACATCGTATCGGAAAGAGCAGGGGGCTTTCCGGGTGGGTGCTAATGGTAAAGAACCAATGCAGGAGACGTAAGAAGTGTGGGTTCGATCCTGGGTCAGGAAGATTCCCTGGAGGAGGGCATGGCAACCCAGTCAGGTATTCTTGCCTGGAGAATCCCATGAACAGGGAGCCTGGTGGGCTCGCAAAGGGTCGGATACGACTGAAACAACTGAGCATGTGTGCACAAGGAAGAGAGTATGAAATACCAAAAAAAGACAAAACGGAAGCTTTCAGGAGCAGAGAGGAAACTGTACACCAGTATATTTGGATTGCAGTTGACCTGCCACCCAAAACCATTTAGTTGTTGAGTCAGAATAAGGAGGTTGGGGGTTCTCTCAGTCTCGCCAGCATGACTGAGGGGACCAAAGGAGCCTTTAGACACGGGTAGGGCCCCTCCGTCCATGGGGGCAGCCTGGCTGAGCCGTCTCCCCTCTTGGCTGAATGCCTCCTTTCTGCTGCCTTGACATCTCCTGGAGAAGAGAGAGACAGTCTGGACGTCTGTGTTCCTCACTCCCACGGCCGGCTAGCCAGGGCTCCTGCCCCCCCACCCCCACTCAGCTGTTGCCGCCACATGTCTTGTTTCCGTGGCCTTCCCTTCCAGTCCTGGGTGGTACAGGAACTAGCTTTGTTTGGGGGATGTGGGAAGAACTGGAGGGAAATGCGATGTTTTGTTAGACCAGTGCTGACCCCAAGTCCCCTCTTCATCCCCATTTCCCAAAAGGCTAAACTAAAAACAATAAACTCACCTTCCCCTGAAGCAGATTCTGCAAGCAGATGTTCACTCTCTGAATCTGGGCTAACTGGGGGCCACCGGGCTCTGAGTGTAAATCCGTTAGAAAATTCTAAAGGAGGAATTGGAGGCCGACAGCATGGTGAAAACTTGAGTTCCATCTGCCATTCTCCTCCTGTCACCACAGGCCATCCCTCTCCTCCATCCAGACCCCGCATCCCAGTTCCCTGCCAGGCAGGTGGGCAATTCCAGTTCTCTCTGCTCCATCTCTGTAACAGTCCAGTTCTTCAGCCCCTCAGATGGCATAGTCCCCACTTTCTCTATTCTTATGGATCCTCCCTGCCCATCCCGGCTCATTGGAACAAGCCAGGCCACTCCCCCAGCTCCATGGAGTGATCCAAATTGTGTCCCTCTGAATAGAATGCTGACCAGCCTTCTCTAGGCCCAACGATGATGAACACTGACCTAACACTTGGTAGCATCCTGTCATTACAATGCTGCTTCCCATTCTTGATCCCTGTCCATTAACTCTTGCCTTTCCGGGATGGTGTCAGGCTGTGTCCACCCATCCCTGCAACCCCTGCCCCCCCACCCCTTGGGTCAGCCCCATACCTCACCAAGGGCCCCCACATGCAGCTGCTGTTGCTGAGCCTCCCTCAGACGGCCCTCATACCAGGCCTGGCTATGTTCCAGCAGCTCGAGCCCCTGCCAAAGGGCGTCCTGCTCCCGCTCCAGTGCCTGCATCCTCTGCAGCTGAAAAGGCAAGGAGCAAAGGCTGACTCACTCTACAGCAGGGTGATGGGCCATGCTTGGCTTCACTGTCTGGTTGGGTTCACTGTCTGGTCACTGACTATGAGCCCAGACTGGCCACTGAGGACCTGCAGGGTGAGCGAAAGCGGGGGGCTGGAGCTAAGTCCTCAAAATTGATGGGGACTATAGGAGACTGATCTAGGGAGATGGGCTTCCCTGGGATTTCATGTGGGACTGATACTCACCCAGAGGAAGAAGCTCCGGGCCCCTGGGTCTTGGCGGCTTGTCTCCAGTGGCAGCAACAGAACCGTGTAGGGGGCTTGCACCAGGGGCCACCCACCAGGACCCTGGCTCCCCATGGCTCTGAGGTGGGAAGGGTGGAGCCACGCCCACTGGTGCAGGGCTGGGCCCTCCCTTTCCCCCAGCCTTGTACTGGTCCTGCCTAGTCTTTCAGCCTCTCAGAGCTCTTCCTGCTGGGTCTGCCTGAGGCCGGGGTGTTCCTACTTTCAGGGAAAAGAACATCTTGGCTTCTGTCTTCCTTCTCATCTGTTTTTGTAGGGCCTGATGCACTGGCTATGGTTTTTCCAGTGGTCATGTATGGATGTGAGAGTTGGACTGTGAAGAAAGCTGATTGCCGAAGAATTGATGCTTTTGAACTGTGGTGTTGGAGAAGACTCTTGAGAGTCCCTTGGATCGCAAGGAGATCCAACCAGTCCATTCTAAAGGAGATCAATCCTGGGTGTTCATTGGAAGGACTGATGCTAAAGCTGAAACTCCAATACTTTGGCCACCTCATGCGACGAGTTGACTCACTGGAAAAGACTCTGATGCTGGGAAAGGTTGGGGGCGGGAGGAGAAGGGGACGACAGAGAATGAGATGGTTGGATGGCATCACCGACTCTGTGGACATGAGTTTGAGTGAACTCAGGGAGTTGGTGATGGACAGGGAGACCTGGTGTGCTGTGATTCATGGGGTCGCGGAGAGTCGGACATGACTGAGCTACTGAACTGAACTGAACTGAACTGATGCACTGGCTGGTTCTCATAAAGTCCCCCTGGTAGAGCCTGAGGCCTCCCTCCAGCAGTGATACTGTATTTACATTGAGGCAAGGCAGGTTCCTCTGTAGACTGCTGCTTCCTGTTTCATCTCTTTCCTACTCGCTTCGCTTTGTTTTGGCTGGTCTAAGAAAACAACAACTTTCTCCAAAATAAGCTTTATTACTAAAATGAAACAGAATTTCCAGGGAAACTGAGAACTCTGGGTCTGAGGGAGGTAAGGAAACAAGGAGGCCTGGCAGCCTTCAGGGGTTTGTGACCTGGAGGAGGGCCCAGGAAGGACTCTCAGAGGATGGTGGTGGCAGCAGGCAGCACCTCCTGACTCATGAAAATATCCAGGTCCAGGCTGGGATCTTCCAAATCCAGTTTCAGAAACTTATCTACTAATGTCTGGCAACTGAAGGGAGAGAAAAGAATGAGGTTTGGGGGAGGATAGATAACAGAGTCCCTGAGCAGAGGGGAGAAGATGCAGCACAGGAAATCCAGGACCTTGAGAATTTAGGGATTTCAGAAAGAAACTGTGAATCGTTAAAGGGCAAGGAGGCTGTCTGAGTCCCTGGAAGGGGCAGAGGAGTTGCAGAACATGGACCCTGAGAACAAGCTCCCTGGGTCTGCACTCACTTTTCCATTTGCTTCTCCTTTAGCAGCTCCTTGACAGGTTTGATGGGCTTTCCACTGCGGATCAAGTCTGAAACCTGGGACCAAGGAGGAAGGGGTAGGGGTGGGGGTGGGTATTGGGTAAGAAAAGAGCAAGTATTGGTCAGAAATCCTATGGGCCCAGAAATCTGGACCCTTGAGAGAAGCAGGGGCAGCGGGTGGGAGCCCTGATGGAGGTGGTTGCTCTTCCGGCCTCACCTGCTTGCCTCGAGCAATGAGTTTCTCAGGAAGCCCGGCCTGGGCAGCCGTGTGGGAGGCGTGGCTGGCACGGGCAACACCTTCGCAAACTTGATAGAAGAAGACAAGGTCATCCCCATCCTCACAGGTCTCCATGGTCTTCAAAGAGAATAAAGGGACAGTGTTCATCAGTTATTCCGCTTCCTGCCCCAATACCCTTGGTCAGTCGCTGTTGAGTAAGAAACGGAAAGGGACACGGTCCCTGTTCTGATGCAGGAGCCCGTGCCTAGCTCTGGGAAATGCTCGGCCTCGGGGCCCTTGGGGAGCTGGGTAGGTCTCCTCACCAAGTACTGCACAAGAGGCCCCTGCGGCAGCAGCTGCAGCTGAACAAGGCTCAGAAAGTTGGTGGCCACAAAGACGTGGGGACACGTGGGTCCGAGTGCCAGCCAGTGTCGGATCACGGCAGCCAGCAGCGCGAGCCCATCTACCTGCGAGGAGCGCAGGGGCGCGCAGGGTGACGGTGAGGAGCCACAGGCGCCCCGTGCGCCCCTCCTCCTGCCAGGCCTTCCCACCTCGTGCCCACACACCCCTGTTCTTTTCCAGAGGCCCGGCCCCAGCCCCTGCTCCTTCGCCCTCCTTCACTTTCCTCTCCTTAGTTCCTCATTAGCTTTTGCCCTTACCGTGTTGGTTCCCTTTCCGAATTCATCCACAAGGACCAGCGAGCGCTCGGTGGCATTGTTCACCGCTTTCGCCACCTGCTGGGCACCCAGTGGAAAAGGGAGAGTTTCATAAACATTCGAGGCCTGGCACTGACCAGTGTGCCTGCCAGTAAAGATGCTTGAATACGCGTCCACCCTACTGAGCTGCAAGTCCCTTAATGGCGAGACCCATGTTTTGTTCATCCTTTCGCTGACAAGAGTGCCTCACACAAAGCCAGGGACTGGCAAACGCTCATGGTATTGATTCTCCTGGTTTCTGAAATGGGTGCTCCCTGCCCCCAGCGTAGAGAACAGGCAGCAGAAGGAAACTTTTTCCTGTTCTGACCACTTTTCAGGGCTACGATGTCTTCCCCATTCTCCCCTCCCCCAACCCTGCCTCCTCTTGACCTGGTTGAGGTCGATCATGAAGGTGGAAAGGCCAAGGGAGATGGATTCGCAGCTGTGAATTCGGGTGAAGATGGCGTCTACTGCCCCGATTTCAGCTTCTTCTGCCGGCACAAAGCTGCCCACCAGGGCCATGAATGTGATCAAGCCTACCTGAATAAGGGAGGAGACAGGTACAGTGCCTGGTGGCGTGGGCTGAGGTGACAGTGAGGCTAATCTCAGGAGAGAATGATAGATCAAGATAGAAGGACACAGTTTAACAGCCCCTTTGGCTCACTTCAGAGTCAGTGAAAAGTGGCAGGGAGTAGGCAGAGGCACACTGAGGAACAGCGTGGACCTCCTCAGAGGTGGGAGAGGAGGATTCAGGTCAGAGGATGGTCATTAGCACACGGCCCTCCCTCAGGTAGAGACTGAGAACATGGCAGGGAGAGGGACAGCGGGTGTGACACGTGGGGTCAGAGCACAGTGGAGAAGAGCTGTGGGGACCTGTGTTGCCTGGGAGGTGGGGGATGGAGATGATGGAGATTTGTGCAGGGATTCGTCTACCTGTTTGAGGTATATGCTCTTCCCTGAGGAGTTGGGTCCGGTGATGACTTTGACCCTCCCTGTGTCCCCCCCGCACTCTGCAGAGTTGGGCACGAAGGTTCGGGCACAGAGTTCCATCAGTGGATGCCTGCAGCCGGTGGAAAGTTGCCTTGCATGTGGCCTGTGGATCCAGAACATGGGACCTTTGGGCCCCCTGTGTCTATTCCTCCACCCATCTCTGTCCTCACCTGCCATTCTGGATTCGTACCCCAAGAAGCTGTGGTGAGTAACGGGGCCTTGAGTAGCCATAGTCCCGGGCAGCACTGGCAAGAGCCAACAGGACATCCAGGCGGGAGGCAAGGTCCAACACCCGGGTCAAGACGGCTGCCCGCGCCAGCACCTGGCATTGCAGCTGGTGCATCAGCAGGGTCTCCTGGTCTGGGGGCAGGGGAGGGAAGGAGCTGGTGTCAGCTCCAGGGGACAGCAAAGGAGAGACAAAGAAGTCAGCAGACAAACCTAGAAACCATCTGAAATCCCAGAGACGCTCAGAAAAGGCAGAGCCAGAGGGAATAGCAGGAAGCAAAGGAATCACCTCCATGCTGCCCGGTCCACTCTAGCCACTCGCTTCTCCTCACCCCGGATGTCACAGTGCAGGTCCCCCAGCAGTGCGTCCAGCTCCTTGGTTCGAGCACTTCGATAGTGCAGCTTCTCCTCTGAGAGGAACTGGGTACAAGGGTTCAAAGCTATGGGCTTTGCATCTCTCCATCCTCATCCTCTCTCACCCCACCCCAGCCCTGGCCTTGCTTTCTTTCTCCTTTGTCTCAGAGCTGGTAAAGATACAACAGTGAAAGAGGGACCCCTCACTGGGCAGAGCTGATGGGGAAAGCCCTCCCTCAGCTGCTGACTGCCTTTCCTTATCACCCCCTACAGAGGTCAAGGGTCTCACCATGAAGTCCAGACCTTCAATCTCAAAGTCACTGGTCTCCACCATGGAAGGCAGGCGGGGAATAGAAAGAAGGAAGCCGATCTGGGGAAGAGTAAAGAAGAGATAAAGCAAGGAATGATGCTCTGGGCACTTTCTTTAGAAGTAGCCAGAGTCCCTTGTGTCCCCCAAATGCTTCCCTCAGGGGCCTAAGCACCAAAGAGTGTTCACGTTCTTCTGATTTCTCCAGGAGTTTTATTGTCTACCAATGTGTCCTTCCTAAGCCTCATGTCTCCCTAACCCCCCCAGGGAGTGCACTGCCCCCGCCTCCTGCCCTCACCAGAGGGATGTAGATGACACTGCATGAAGGAATCCGCGAGTCCAGATTCTCCAGCTCCTTCCGAGCCACCTCAGTGAGGAAACTGGGAAGTCCCATCAGTCTTCGTTTTTCTAAGAGCGTGGAAGACACAAGGATATCAAAAGTAAGGCTCCCGCCCTGGTCGCGATGATCATCCCCACTTGCAGGGGTCGCCTGCTGAGGACAGTACCCCCATCGCGGGGCAGGTTCATGTTTCAGGGCTCAGGAGCCCATCCGTACACCTAACACTCACTCTCATCAATTTCAGGATCTATGTTGGGAAGGATCGTGAAGCGATTTTCAGCAAGGCTGCCCTCAAAGTCCACCTGAGGAGACAGGAAATCCAGGTTCTTTCCATCCAGCACAATCTCGTCCTATTCCTCACCTCTACCTGGGCCCCAACTCGCCCTTCAGTCCTGGCTTTAACCCTGACCCTCTAGGCCTCAAGGCACACCCCTGATGTCTGCCATCCCATCTTCTGGCCATCCAGCTGACCTCAGTGTTTCCCCTGCATCTGTTTTCCACACCATATTCCCCAGAGCTCCCACCCATTGTTCTCCATTATTTAGATCCGTCTCTCTCCCCTAGTTTCCCAGGAGATCTGCTTCTTTCCTTCCACTCACCACTTTCCCAATGAGGCTGGCAATGTGGTGCAGGTCATCTGAGAACTCTTGGGCAATGTCCCGGAAGAGCTGAATGGACTGGGGCAGGGAGCGGCAGGCATCCCTCAGGCCCAGGGCACTGTACACTGTCTGTGGGAGATATGGATGGAGGAGGGTGGCCCGTACCCAGGCCGGGCTGAGGCGAGGGGACAGGGCTGGATGGAGAAGAACAAAGGCCAACAGGGAAAAGCATAACAACAGAGACAGAGGAGCTCTCAAAGGCAAAAAAGAACCAAGAGAAAACAGCATCTGCAAAACTCTTCACCAGGCACCACACTAAACACCCAGACTCTGAAGACAAAAAAGACAGCAGGGTCCCTTGTCCCACATGGGCTCTCAGTCTAGTGAGGAAGACAGAAATATACCCAGAAGATTTACAAATAAAGTGGTAGGTGCTTTGATAGAGATTTGTACAGTGTCCCGAGAGGGAAGTTTGTGCAGAGAAAGAGGAAAGAGAAGTTGGGATCTGAAAAGCAGAGAAGCAGCAAATGGGCAGTAGGGGCAATGCCAGCATTTGGCTGAGAGAGCACGAAGGCAGGACGGGTGAGAGTCACGGAGAGTTCATTCCCAGCGTGAAGGTCAGTGACCTGGGGTGGCTGCTCTAACCAGGGATTAGACTGAGTGCACAGACCCAATCCAAAGGACGTTTACTGAACCTTACTCTGTGTCAAAGGACATATAGAATATATAAATCAAAGGGTTTATAATCTAGCCATGATGGAAACAAACAAGTAGCAAAATGGCTACTCACAAAAAAGACTGATCAAATTGTGGAACTAACTAAAATCACTAAGGAAGTTCACAGAATAAGACTAACATGGGGCTTCCCCGGTGGGTGGTAAAGAATCCTCCTGCCAATGCAGTAGACACAGGTTGGATCCCTCATCTAGGAAGATTTCACATGCCTTGGAGCAACTAAGCCCAAGTAACTGAGCCTCTGCCAGTGCACAGCTATTGAGTCTGTGCTCTAAAACCTGGGACAGGCCTCCCAGGTGGCAGAATGGTAAAGAATCCACCTGCAGTGCAGGAGATGTGGGAGATGTGGGTCTGATCCCTGAGTCGGGAAGATCCCCTGAAGGAAGAAATGGCAACCCAGTCCAATATTCTTGCCTGGAGAATCCCATAGGCAGAGGAGCCTGGTGGGCTACAGTCCATGAGGGTGCAAAGAGCTGCACACGACTGAGCATGCATGCATGCACTAGAGCCTGGGAACTGCAACTGCTGAAGCCTGCGCATCCTTGAGCCTGTGCTCCCCAACAAGAGAAGCCTCTGCAATGAGAAGCCTGCATACCACAACTAGAGAGTAGCCCCCACTCACCGCAACTAGAGAAAAGCCTGTGCAGCAAAGACCCAGCACAGTCAAAAATAAATAAATAATTTAAGAAACCATTACATTTAAGAGATGAATAGAAATCTAAATGAGATAATTGACAATAGTAAAATATTAATTTTTAGGTAAGACAGTGGTATTATTCTCTTTAAAAATAATAATTTTCTTTTAGAAATCATATTGAAATATTTATGGGTGAAGTGATGTGATGGCTGGGAATTGCTTCAAAATAATCCAAGGAAAGGAAAGTAAGAGAAGAGATACATGAAACAAGATTTGCATAAGTCAAAGTGTTAAAGCTACATGGTGGGTACATGAGGGTTCATTATATTATTCTCTTGAAAATTTTTTTGACAATTTCCACACTACAAAGTTTTTTTTTTAAGGTGTTGGGATACAGTTGGACAGGGGGACAAGAGTAAAGAGGGTTTGGGACACATGCTGGGGGCTTAACCTGGATTTCTAAGTTCAAGAAGGGAGGTCTTACCTTGTAAAGAACCTGCCAGTCACTGACCTTGGTGTGGGACAACTTCATGCGTTTAAGAATCAGCTATAGTCAGACAAGGAGACAGTTGCTGGTTTCCTTTTCCCACTCTCATGGCCCTCAAGATGCCCACCACTCCTCAGCTTCCTTCCCCACCTCCCTGTCCCCCAACCCGGGCTCACAGGCACATTCTTGATGTGACCCAGCAATCGGTGCAGCATCTGAGCCATGTCCAGATTCTGGGGTAACAGGAAAAACTGAATGACATCCAGACGGGAATTCAGTTCTCCCAGGTCCTGGGTTGGACGTGTGAACCACAGCCTGGAAGTGAGGGTTGGAGTGGGGAGAGCAGAAATTACATCTGTTCTCACCAGTTTCTTGATCTCAGTTTGGGAAATGCGCCCTTGGAGGGCCCTGGGATGGTGGTAATGTGTATTGGTGCACACTGTAAGTACAGCGGCCTATGTATGCAGATGTGTTTACTCACACTTACTGAAAATCTCTGGATGTGAGCACGACCGTGACTGTGTATCTCAGTTGTGATGGATAGGACCATGTGTCATTCCCTGTGGATATGTGATAGAGCTTTTCAGTATTTTTAGAGGGAGAGCAGTGTGTTGAGGCATTTGAATTCCAACACTCTAGCTCTCTCTGCAGCTGAGTAGGAGTGAGTCAGAAAGAGTTTGCATATCTGTATTTAGCTGTGACACAGCACAGACATTCGTCTTTTCATGTCCTTCCTATGAAAATATGTAACTGTTCCATGTAGACTGATAAGTCCTCAATTCATATTCATAAGTCCTCAAGGTCATGCCTGCAGGGAAGTATTGGATAGAGGTACTTAAAGAGCTTCACAACATTGTCTTGTTTTTAAACTGGCTAGTGGAAACACAGAGTTTATATTATTATTACTACCTTTTATGTGGCTGAGGTGTTTCCTGACAAATTATTATACAGAAATAAATGTCTCATCTGTGTTTCTCTAATTCAGGGAGGGTATCCCTATCTCTCTATAGGCATGAAGAGTAGTGAGACTCTGTAATGACCTGGGAGGCCACGGATTCTTTCCTGCATTAGAGCAAGCCGTTAAGCATATCATTTTGTATAAGAGCCAACCTGTGGAGACACTGGGGCCTAAGGATGTGCATCTCACACTGAGTCTATGGCCACTTATTCTTGGTTAGAACACCCTAGGTTAGAATGAAATGGAGGACTCATTTGGATTTGAGGGTGGGTTTCAGGCACCTCTGGTTCTTGGGCACAGGGGAGCAGAGGTGGCTGAGGCAGTGTAGGCCAGTCTGTGAACACCCTCCCCACATGGAGAGCACACGGGCTCGCCAGACAGGCTTCCTGATAAAACACCTGAGTGTCTCTGACTTATGTACTTCGAGTGCCTGGAGGTCTTAGTCGAGTCAGGCTCAAGTCAGTTGAGGAGATGAGGCCCTTAGAAGATAAGCAAATTGTCCAAAGTCATGCCACTAGTAAGAAGGACAGCTGGATTTCAAAATCAGATCTCCAGACTGCCTGGACATCACTCTTCAGAGCACACTGTGACAGTCACCTTCCAGGTTTCTTGTCTGGCTTTAGATCAGCTGGGCCCTTAGCTGATCATCAGGCTGTGATTCTATGCCCTGTGGGGGTCCTATCTAGGGAATCTGCACTCTCCCTCACTTTTGATTCGGTCCTCTTCTCCTCTGAGAATTCCTTTTCTTTCATCCCTCATTGAGATTAGAGATCTGTACCTGAAGAACTAGAGAACGTAGGGATAATTAAATTACCTCACCAATTATCTTGAGATGACTTCATAGATAATACTAAATTAACCTCCAAAAGATACAGATTGCAGGACAGGTGGCATGGGAAAAGGATTGTGTACCTGCAGGCTAGCAAAGGTTTCCTAACTTTTTAGAGATGATGTAACCAGTGTGCTTGCGTTCTACTTCATAGAGGGTTATGTGCTGAGGTAACAGGAATGTGCCATGGCATAGCATTCACTCATTGGCATAGAGGGCAAGCAGAGTCACTAAGTGCTGATTCCAACCTGATGTGATAGCGCAGTCAAAAAACATAAATAAGCACCATGTGACCACACAGCAAGATGCATGCTAACACACTCAGAGGTGCCTGTGAAAGCTTCACCAAAAAGGTGACAGTTGGGCTGCACCTTGAAGAGGATGTAAGATTCTGATCAGTGGAGAACAAGGGAAAGATTTTCTAAAGGGAACAGCATAAAAGTAGACTGGAGGGGGAATTCTCTGGTGGTCCAGTGGTTAAGACTCCACATTTTCACTGTGAGGGCCCAGGTTCATCCGTGGTCTGGGAACTAAGATCCTAAGTCTTGGAACTAAGATCCAAACAGCAACAACAACAAATAATCATACACTTGAAGAGATATGCCTTGAAATTAAAATTGAGGGACCCTGAGTGTCATACTGCTAAAGATGAGGGAGCCTCCTAAGATTTGTCTTTTGTTTTTACTTAAGGTTTAAAATATAGGGGAGTGACATGCTCAGATCTCTGTTTTGAAATGACAGTTATTTTAGAATGAAGAACAGATTGGGGAAAAGAAGAGTTTGGAGGCAGAGACACCAATTTGAAGGTGAATGCAATGCTCCAGATTAAAGATGAAGATAGCCAGAATTAGAACAGGGGAAAGAGGGAGAAGGGATGGCTGGAAGAGACATTTCAGGATAGACTCAATAGGTCTTAGTGAATAATTGAATATGGGGGGTGAGGCAGAAGCATCAATCCAAGGTTCAGAGCTTGAAAAGCTATATTGCCAGCAATGCCACTAAGCTGAAAAGGGAATGCAGAAAGTAAGAAGAGGGCCAGTGGGCATAGGTTTGGATGCTCTGAGCTTGAGCTTCCTGCCGAAATTGCAGGTGGTAATGATGGGCAAAAGAGCATTCCACATGTGGAGCTCAGAACTAGAGACACTAATTTGAAAGTCTTCAGAGAACAGGTCGCATCTGAAGTGTGTTTTTAATCATTAAAGATATTACCATGTGTACACTGCTGTCTTGTGATTGTGTTTCTGCTGCGAGTACATGTGAAAGTCCGTGTGTCATCAATGGGTTTGTATGTGTCTGTGCTGACAGTGTCAAATGAGAGTAGCACACCACATGGGGTCGTTGTAAGGACTAAAGGCATTTAGCCAGCATTTGGGAAAGGGCAGCTGTTTTCATTACTGTCAAGGGTGGTGTGTTTGAGGCTAGAGGCGGCATGCACACGTGTGACACTCACCTGAGCAGCTTCTCTCCCCACTTACAGCGGCATCTATTGAGGATTCCTGTTGGGGTAGGGAGTGAGCCTGTTACAAGCAGGGGCAGAGAAAGGAATGTATGAATGTGTCTAAGCTGAGGCATCAGGGTCAGAGGTTTGGCTGTTGGGCTGGCTGGCTTGGGGGTTACAGGATACAAAGGCAGCCAAAGCCAGCGTCTGGCCACAAGTCTGAGCCGGGATTACCTTACATGGGCCTGGGGGAGGGAATGAGCACTCATAGAAACACTCAGCCAGAAAAATATTCAGAGTAGGCACAGTTAGACTCACAAAAAGCCCAACACATATACGTAAACATTAGACCCAACCCAGTGAGATGCACAGTGAAACCATGTGGATACTTGGGTGATGTCCCCAACACAGCCTAAAGCCTGAGACAACTAAAAGAGATAAGAAGACTCTTTGCAAAACAAACACAAGAGTTATGCAACTACAGAACTCTCCTCTATACATAGGGTCTCCCAAAGTCCCTAGACAGGTACATCACTAGTACAAACATTCATACAAACCCAAGGAATAAAGACAGAATTGGTAAAGTAGGGAATGATATGCAAATGACATGAGACAACTATACTGGACAAGGCTTCGGGGAGATGCCCAAGCTCAGGTAGGGTACAAAGAAGATAATAAAGCTGGACTAGAGCAGAAGTGACAGCTGGCAGCAGGGTAAAGTAGGAAGAGAGGGGCTGGGATCCATCTCTGGAGGCAGCTGCTTTTCTGGCAGGCCTGTGCAGTGTGGGGTGAGGGACAGGCACACCTACCAAAGAGGCTGAGCCCCTC
The DNA here is from genome assembly GCF_049115385.1 of Moschus berezovskii. Lineage (NCBI taxonomy): Eukaryota > Metazoa > Chordata > Mammalia > Artiodactyla > Moschidae > Moschus > Moschus berezovskii. The sequence continues at coordinate 38,906,027 of NC_142482.1, forward strand.
CTTGAGTCCACTGGCCACTTTGTACACCGAGGGGTGAGATTCACTCTTAAATATCTGCAGAACACTATCAGGGAGAAATTAGGGTCATCTGGGTTTTTAAAGGTGATTGAGAAAATGGAATGGGGATTGGGAACCCCTCCTGAGATCAAGTCTTGATGTAGGGTTTGTTCCTCACTGCTCTCTGCCTCAGTTTCTCCCTTTAGAAAAGAAAGGTAACACCTTTGTGTTTTTCTTCTTCTCTCCTCTCACCCCCCAACTTCTCTTTCCTTCAGGGAGAGAAATCTTAATAGCCCCAGGATTAAAGAAACTGAAGCCCCATTAGGATTATTACAGCATTAAGCTTAATCCTTCTCCCTCCCCAAAGGTAACAGCCTGCCTCCATCTCCTTACCTGTAAGTGTCTTGATCTATGCTCACCAGATGGGTTCTGAGAACAGAAAACAAGCAGAAAGGAAGGTCTAAGTTCATTCCTAAGTCCCACCCGCTTAGCCCTCCTTCGAGAAGACTGTCTCAGTTTTCTCCCCAGAGCTCCACACCCTCTCAGGAACCCTGTGTGTCCTGGAGCACTTTACCAGATGGGTCACTGCCACCACTCCCCAACCTGCCTTACTTTCCAGGCTTCCCAATCCCACCTTACTTTGGTTGAGGTTAGGGTAAGTCACCTACAACACAAATTTCTTAAAGCCTAGGATGGGGACGCTGACGTTATAGTCTTCTAGTTCAACCCCGATTCTTCTTCGACCCAGGAACTTGAGCAGTCCTCCAAGTGCTCGAACCTAGGAGGAGATCAGTAGTGGAGCTGGGCTAAATCCCAATGTCTTGGTGGCTGGACAACACCAGGAAGAACTATTATTTTCCAGGACTGGGCTAGTACCTCCAGGACTTGACCCTGGTCTCAGGTGCTTGTGCCTTTTTCTAATCTGCTACATCCCAGTCCTTAACTCACAAGACCCATCTCACCATGAGGAGGCAGTCAAAGGGGATGATGGAGGAGAGGAAGAGGATTTTCTCCGTGGTGGTCATGGAGTCTGGGATGAAGGCGTAGTTTCCAGAAAGGAGGCGCTGTTTGCTTATCTCCAGGCCTATTTTGAGGGGGGAACAGGAGGGAAAGATCTTGTAGCCCCAATCCTCACCTTATTTTAAGACTGAGAAAACAGAGAGATGATGTGGCTTGCCAAACAGGCAATTAGTGGAAAGCTGAGACAAGAACCAAATTTTAGACTGTCTCTTTAGTCTACGTATAATATAAAGACGTTTGGCTGGGAACATAAGCTGAGTAAGATAAATGGCTCAGGCAAGTAAGATATCTATCTGGAATTGGGGATTTTGGGTCAAAAATTCATATTAACAGAGGAATTTAGGATAGAACATTCCCTGTCCTTTTTACAAACCTGGGAAGATAATGGAGTGCCTTCTAGACCAACAAGGTAACTGAAGCAGTGCCTTTTTTTTTTTTTTTAACTAAGGAACAAATGACTTTGGCTTAAAGGGGAAAATGCCAACAATCAAAATTGACCAAAAAATGCTACCACACCCTCTTTCAGGGAGGGCCCTCATCCCTAAACAAGCCTAAACTGCAGGTTATTAAAGGTAGGGATTAGGAGAGATCGTGGGGAGACTGGTCATGGGGCCTGAAGAACACACAGGTTTAGAATGAGACAGGGCTGAGAGGAGACCTCTGATGATGAAACTGGAATTAGGAGAAAGGGTCACATAACTGGGATGGGGGTGTGGGCAAAGCAAAAGGGAGGAGATACCAAAATCCACACTTGGCAAAAATATGATTTCGGGTCTCTTAGGCTCCCTGTGCTCTTGGGAGGCTGTAAAGGAAACAAAGAAAGGGCCATCAGTCTGTACATCATAGCCCTTTTGCCTCTTTCCCATCTTCTCTCTCACCCAATTCTGATCTCCTGGCTGTAGCTCCGCACAAGACCCTTTAATCTCTGGAACATTCCATAATTTTGTCCTTCCCCATTTTTCTTCTTTCCCTTTTTCAGTCCTTACCAAGTTTCCCCAAAAACCGAGTCATATTCTCATCCTGTTTGGCACTTGTAACAACAGACCGGGGATCGATTTCATCCAGAACTTGGAAGGAGAATGGAAAGCAAATGAGTTCAAGGATCTTTATCTCTTAACTAAAAGGGAACCTGTAACCCTCCCTTTGTTATCTCCCTTCACCCCTCAAAAACTTATTTCCTCCAAGAGCAGGGAGGGCCCCCCACATTGGGAGCAGAAGTAGGAGTCACTTATGAGATTAGAAAAATAAAGAGCAGTAAGACTGATGGGGTAGTGGGAGGGAAGAGGGGTGCCCATGAGATTATCACTGGACTGTAAACCCCTAAAGGACAGACATGATTGATTTGCCCAGACTATATCTTCAGCACCTGACACATTTGTGAATAATGAGATGAATTCCTGAAAACAATAAAGGGAGCCTCTAGGAGTCAACTAATAAAATAGATTGAGTCAGGTAAGGCCATATGAATGAAATACACTTCCAGTGACAGCGCAGGGGAATTCCTAGTTCTGTCCTCACCTCTCTGGAGCAGCTTGAGGCTCTCGTGGTCTGGGGCATCTGGCATAAAGTGAATGGTGGAGTCACTAGTATCATAGTAGGCAATGCCCAGGTATCCTGAATTCCACAGGACACACAGATGAATCTGTCGGGCAAGAAGGAAAGGAAACTAATATTTGAATCACTGGTAAGTACAGGGTTGGGCCATGTCTTATTTAATTTTAATTATTTTATCGACTCTCAAAGATAGGTATCATCACCCCCATACAGTAAATGTGAAATCGACACAGCGGAGGGAAGTGACTAGCCCAGGTCTTCCCAGCCCCTTTATATTCTAACAATCAGGCGTTCCAATCAATTTCCGGCTCTGTCGAGCTCCTGCTCCTCCAACAGCGCCTCTCCCCCTACAAGACCTCAGCAGGCTCCTCCTCTCCCTCCTCCTCGGGCTCTCCGGGGCCCGGCACTGAAGCCACGGTGGGGAAGCTGGCCGAGGCCTCCCCGGGTCCTGGTCCGTTCGGCGTCCTGGCTGGGCTCGGTGCTACCGAGGCCATGGCTTTGGAGGCTCTATGGATGCAGAAAATGAAGACAGTTCTCGAGCGAGAGCTCACTTGCTAGGAGGCGGGGTTAGAGGGGCGCGCAGAAGCAAATCCACTTAGAACTACTGGGAGAGGGCTGAGGGGCAAAGCTGCGTGGGCCTTCGAGAGCTGTGGTTACAGGTGTAGGACATTTGAAGGGGAGAGTTCTCCGGTATTTCACTGAAGTACAGACTGGAAAACACCACTCGCCCCACCCTCATTCCTGTCACGCCGAGGTTGTGTTTTGGAGACGGTCTTGAGGGTCCTTTAGGGGGCGAGTTTTACACGCCTCCTCTCTCCCCTCCTGCCAACCAAGCCCCCAAGATTACAGTCTCACGATCTTGGCTTTCCCGACCCAGTTGCGGGAAACTCGCGGTGTTTTCCCGCCTTTTCAGTCACCTGGGTCGCGACGTGCGCGACACCTCGTCACTAACAGCCGCGGACCAGCTGGACGGGTGCGCCAACACGAAGGCGGGGTGCGCGCGCACACGCCCCGCCTCCTTAGCCGCTATTGGTCGAAGAAACCCGGATCCTACTTAGAGATCCAACAGAGTGAAAGGGAGAAAAGGACCACAGAGAAGACTGGATGATGATTGGCCTGTTCGCATACGGGGCGTTGCCAGAAGGTTCAAACTTCCCGCCCTCTGCCGTTGCCTAGCACCCGGGCCTCTGGCCCTCAGGCTTTCTGGGCTTTGATTGACAGCCTGTGAGAAAGGTTCTCGGCTGAGCTGGAGCCCAAGCCCCTCCCCCCACCCCATCCCCCGCAAGGTGTCTAGGGACTTTGGGGAATTTGCAGACCGGACCGACCTTAAAGGAACAGAAGTGCACTTTTTAAAATTTTTTCCTGGAGAATGGAGATAAGCAACATTAATTCAACCTATGCCAACAATTCTAAGTTAATATTTATAAAGAGCTTAGACCAGTGCCTGGCAAACACAGTAAGAGCTTTGTGAGTGTTTTAAATAAATATGCTGAAATAAGAAGCGAGGCTCCTATCTCAGCCCACATCTGCCTGTTTCCTGGGTGCAGAGTATGATCGCTGCCATAGGAGCACCACAAGGTCTAATTAATAACTTCGGCGCCCCAGGAGAAGTTGGAAGTATTCGATTTTCACCATATTCTGGCAAAGTGAAAAAAGAAAGAAGGTGAAGTCTTTGCGACCCCATGGACGGTAGTCTAGCCAGGCTCCTCCATCCATGGGATATTCCAGGAAAGAATACTGGCAGAGAGAAGTACACCTAATTAAAACACCTACACTCCTACAAGCACATGCCCCTACCCTTACACATACACCCACACACTCCTAAGAACAGAAAAGTGTTATTCATTCATTCTGGGCCAGGTGGTGGAATCAAAGCAGGGGACATAAGTTCCTACTCCATGAGCCTAATTTTTGAGTGTGTATATTAAGGGAGGAGAAACATGAAGATAGAGAGACCAAAATAAGGAATTATGTAATTTTAAGGAACTTCCTGGTGGTCCAGCGACTAAGATTCAATGCTGCCAATGAAGGGGGTCTGGGTTGGATCTGTGGGCAGGGAACTGGATCCCACATGCCACAGCTAAGAGTTCACAGGCTGCAACTAAGGATCCTGTGTGCCACAACTAAGACAGTTCAGTTCAGTTCAGTCAGTTGCTCAGTTGTGTCCGACTCTTTGCGACCCCATGAACCGCAGCACGTCAGGCCTCCCTGTCCATTACCAACTCCCAGAGTCCACCCAAACCCATGTCCATTGAGATACAGCCAAATACATATATATTTTTTAACAGTCTCTTGAAATACGTCTTCACCCCCAGGTTGTTCTGGGTACTTTGAGATGCAGAGATTCCCATCCAAGCACTTAGGAAAGATAGTGGGGTAAACTGGCTCTGCTAACTAATAAATGGAAAATCTCCTCTAGTGAGAAAGGTGGAGGAGTGAGTTAGACTAGGTTAATGGTTACCCCTGGCAAATTGTTGAGCAACGGAGCTATGGAAACCTGGAGGAGGCCAGGTGACAGCTCTAAGGAGTGTCGGGGGAGGGACACACCTTCCAATCTGGGGTGGGAAGAGATTAGGGACTGGTTTACCAAGCTGAGGAAGGGGAGGAAGAAGAAAGAGAAGCCTGGAGAAGTAAAGGGGAGAGACTGAAATAGGAGAAAAGCAGGGGCAAGGAGATTGAGACGGGAGGGAAACTTCTCTGAGGCAGGATTTGGGGGGTGTAGCCCCTGACTTCAAATCCATGAGACACTGATGGATGGTACCAGGAGAGGGCAACATTACCCGTCATCTGAGAAGTTAAGGCAATAACTTTGTGGGCATTCATGCCAGTTAGCCAAAGTCAATATTGATGATCAAGGCAGTTCTAGCTATAAAAACTGTAGGAGAGAAAAGAGAGGCAGGGGAGAAGCTGCCAAACCCGTTTGAGCTCAGGACTGGCCCAGTTTGCCTGAGGCTTGTTGTCCCAGAGGGCAGATTTTTGTGAGGCAGATTCTCTGGTGGACATGGACCAGCTGGAGCAGAAAAGGCCCCTGGGAAGCAGTGCTGCTTTGACCTCCTTCTTCAGATGGAAGGGTCATGTGTGCAGATCTCAAGAGTCACCTTGGAGGAGATTCCCCTCAACAAACACATATTTGTTGACTCATTCTACATTCTTCTGTTGAAGGAAAGTGAAAATCGCTCAGTCATGTCTGACTCTTTGCAACCCCATGGACTACACAGTCCATGGAATTCTCTAGGTCAGAATACTGGAGTGGATAGCCTTTCCCTTCACCAGGGGATCTTCCCAACCCAGGAATTGAACCCAGGTCTCCCACATTGCAGGCAGATTCTTTACCAGCTGAGATACAAGGGAAGCCCAAAAGAGAACAAACACCAAATATATCCCCTCTGTGAGGAGGACAGAGAAAGGCCTTCCTCCAGGGAAGAGAAAACCCACAGAAGAGGAAGCACGAGGAAACCACTAACTGCTGGTTCCAGCACCTCCCTTCCCTCCACCCGCTCCTCCCCCAACTCTCTCTTGTTCTTTAAGTTTCAAGCCCTGTTTTGCTCCTATATCCTTGCATCCCACCATGATTTTCTGAAACTCTAGTGTCTTGTTAGACAGAGGGTAGTGAGAAAGAAAGAGATGGCTGAATAGGACAGAGATTCAAATGTGGAGGCTGGCATATGTCCTGTTTGGAGAACATATTTGGGGACTGTTTTTCAGCAGATCATAAAGAATTTGACAGCACCTCCAAAATCAAGGTTTTTGGGGAGGGAGGGAGAGAACTATTCTTCCTCTGTCCTCTCTACTTCTTTATTTGTGTCCTTAAGGACTCTGCTGACACTGTCTTGTCTGATTTTCACCTTTTCCCCCCATGATAGGACCAGCTACCACCAGCCCAGAAGGATCAGTGCTGCTCTACCCTAGGGCTACAGTAACCCCATGCTTTTCTCCTCATCTCCAAGGCAACCTGTCACTGAGAAAAGGGCAAAAGGCACAGGAAGGGGCTCCAGATGGGGGACAGAAGTGGAAGCATTAAAGCTGAACAGGCTACTGAATGGGAGACGACCTTTTCCAGTGATGAGGCCCCTGGGCTCAGTTTCCTGTTTGCCCAGCACAGGGCCTGTTACCTCCCCTCCCCAACACTGCCCTACTTTTCACCACTCTCTTCCACCAAACCCAGCTTCCACTTCCAAGTCCCTCTTGTGGACCACAGTCCTAGCAACCCAGAACTGGGAACTGGAGTCTGGAAGAAAGTTGGAGAAAGGAATAAAGGACCACTTTTCCCTTCTATAATTCCCTTTCTGGGCCCTCGGGGACGTGCTCAAGCAGTCAGTGTCAGATTTCTTGGGTGAGGGTGGAGTGGGAGTGTCCTCTGATTAAGCAAGCAGGGAAACTGAGGCAGAAAAAAGTCCCATGATCAAGGAGACTGGCAGGGACACACAAGGGATTTTCCCGAGACTCGCCTCAAACCCCTTCCCCCATCATCAGGGAGCCCCGAGGCTCACCCCTCAGGGCCCACTCCCTAGGTCGTCGAGTCCCGCCCCCCGCCCGTCCCCTCCCCAGGTTCGGGGCGGGGCGGTCCGTGAGTCAGCTCCTAGATCAAGTCCGGGAGCGGGTAGAGCTAGAGCCGCTGGGTGTGGAGTACGCCGGACGGGTGGAGAGGCCGCGTCTGGAGTGAGCGGGTCTGATCGGGCTCGTGTGGCGCTGAAGGGCCAGCCCTAGGTCTGGGGGAGAGAATCTCTTCTGTGAGACCGCCTTCCCTGCCCGGCCCCTCCCAGTTCCCCCAGCGACCGCCGCTTCCTGGTCCCCGTCGCAACCATGGCTGAAGAACAACCGCAGGTCGAATTGTTCGTGAAGGTAAGAACACCTTCTCCCTCCTCGGCCCCCCTCCAAGTTCCTGGAAGGCAACTCTCACTTTTCCCCAGCTCCAGCCTCCACTCCCCACTCCCTTTCCTCTTTGATTCCCACCCCCAGACCCACGTGCAATCTTTAGTGTGTGTGGCGGGGGGGGGGGGCGGGGAGGGAGGGTTGGGAGGCGAAGATAATGTGCGCGCCTAGAGAAATCTAGGCTCAACCCTGAAAAGTTTGTAAAAGTGCAAGTTTCCAGCAGCTTAAAGGACAAGAAGATAGAGAAAAGGGAGGGTTCCCAGCAGTTGAGAAGATTGACGGAGTGGGGGTGAGGGGACAGCTGATAGGGGACAGAGAGTGAAGGGGCCAGCCGGAAACCAAACAAGGTTTGGCTGGGACCGAGGGAAACAAGCCGGAAACCTAACAAGGTTTGGGTGGGACCGAGGGAAACTTCAGGATAAGGGCCCTACAAAAACATCAGAGGGTGAGGTGCATGGTGGGGGAGACTTGGAGGGTGTGTGTGGGGGTGTGTGTATGTGCGTGTGGCGGGGGAGGTTTCAAGGAAGAGGGTGTGGCAGGGAGGTCTGGGAGTGGGACCAAGTGAACTGGGAAGAATTGGTGGGGTGGAAGGAGACAGGAGAGTGGGAGTGGAGTTCCAGAAGCTGGCTCAGAGAGGTGATGGGGTCGAGAACCAGTGTCCCTGGGGTCTTGGAGAAGCGAGAGAAAGGGTGGTGGCGGGGAGATGAGAGTTGGGCAGTGGCTGCCACGAGGGTAGATGGGAAGAGAGAGCAGGAGGAGGAGAGCTGGGCTCGGGCGTTTAGGGTTTGGGGGTTATAGAAACGAAAGGAAAAGAGCCGTCCCAATTCTGCCCTCGCTGGGTGTTGATGAGGAGAGGTGGTCCCAAGGTATTTGCATATGGAAACCTCAGGCTGCCGCTTCAGCCGCGCTCCCTTCCGCTCTCGACTTGCATTCTCTCGCCTCTCCAGACCCCTTCTCTCTGCTCCTCCCTCCCTTTAGCGACCTCCCCCTCCGTCTGTATCTCCCGGCTCGCTGTCTCCCCACCCTTCACTTTCCTGCCTCCTTTCCCTCCACTTCCCCTCTTTTGTTCCTCCAGCCTTTGTGTGTCCCAGCCCGTCTCTCCCTCTCCTTTCTGCCGGGGCTTCTCAGGCGGCCATTCCCTCTCCCTCTGTCGTGCCTGGGTCCGCCCCCCTTAGGTGTGGTCCCCACCTCACTCTCACTCTTGCCTCAGGGGCTATTTTTACTCCTGGGTGGGGCTGCGCTGCAGAGATTCCAGCCCTGGGTCCTACGTGAGGAAGGTTATCTGGAGCTAGGGGACTTGCTCTGGGAGACACCCCCTCCCCCGGCAGTGCCCAGGGAAGAGGGAGGTGGCATTGTCTGCCCAGGCCTCAGCCTCTCAGGTCCCTGCCCCCACTGCTTGTCAGGAAGGAAGCTGCTGAGACCCAAGACACAGTGAGATGAATCACCCTCCGCTTAGGGGGAGGTGTCCGCTGGGGGATGAGGTCAGGGATTAGAGAGCGGCCCCCCTCTACAAGGCCCTCCACACCTCGAGGGTGAGGCTCTGAGCCCCTTGACTCCCCACCCAGCTGCTTGGGCAGTGTATAGAGAATCAGAACTCCTGCTTCCAAACCCCGGCCCACCTCTCCTGTCTTTAGGCTCTACTTCCTTCAGGAATCCAGGCCTCAAGCCTACACTGCTGGCTTCAACAAAGCCCCTTTCTAGGCTCTATTTCATGAGTCAATGTGAAAATTAAATGAATTATGGCATGTAGAATGCTTAGAATAGCAGGGAGAAAAGTAACTATGCCCACCCCCATTAGTCTTCCCTGTCTAGGGTCTAGATCCTCCAAATTCTCCAAAATCCATTCCCTGGGCCTTCCTCCCATTGTCCTCAGTTCTCTGGGAAACCGGAAGCTTACCTTTGCAGAAGATATTCTTAATGATCCGTCTTAGGTTTGACCCAGACCAGAGAGTGCAGAGCCTAGTTATGTGGGGAGCTTTTAGTGGTGAGACTGAGTATGTGTCATGACTAGGCAGAAAGCAGCCAAGTCTGGGAGTAGGAGGTGCAGAGAATGGCCTCAGGATGAGTGGGGTACACCAGGCCTAACCTTGCGCTGGGGCTTCCTTTCCAGGCTGGCAGTGATGGGGCCAAGATCGGAAACTGCCCCTTCTCCCAGAGACTCTTCATGGTGCTCTGGCTCAAGGGAGTCACCTTCAATGTCACCACTGTTGACACCAAGAGGTAGGCCCACTTCTCTTCCTCTAGACACCTCTTATGGGTACATTCATTCACCTGAGTCCTTCCATCCTGAACCATACCCACCCCCCATCTGGAGCCCCTCTCCCACCTCCCTCCATCTCCCCTTTCTGGGTCTCCTAATGCCCTTTACCAGTCCTTATGCCTGGTCTCTCCTCCAGGCGGACTGAAACGGTACAGAAGCTGTGCCCAGGAGGGCAGCTCCCCTTCCTGCTGTACGGCACCGAAGTGCACACAGATACCAACAAGATTGAGGAATTTCTGGAGGCTGTGCTGTGCCCTCCCAGGTAGAGGGGAACTTGGAATGGGAAGTGGGGGAGCTGGGAGACTCTGGGAAAGAGGGGTTGAAGAAATGCAAAACAGAGATGGTGGTGGAGCTAGGGCAGGGAAGCTGAGACTCCTCCTCGGAAGATATTTTACCCAGTTTCTCCCATTGGCTTTTAGGTACCCCAAGCTGGCAGCTCTGAACCCTGAATCCAACACAGCTGGGCTGGACATATTTGCCAAATTCTCTGCCTACATTAAGAATTCAAACCCAGCACTCAATGACAGTGAGTCTCGTGGGTCAGAGGCCTGGGTCCTAGGAGGAATAGAAAAGATCTAGGGATTAGGGACACCTGGACATTGAGATATCAGGGAGATGGAGCAGATATTGCAAACCTTACTTAAATTAAAAGATAATAGCAACTCTAGATCCAGATGACCTGAGTACAAATTCTAGTAGCTGTGAGCCTTCGAGGAATTCATTTCACTTCTCTGGAAATCTATTTTCAGATCTATAAAATGAAGATAACAATACCTACTTCCCTGGTTGACATGAGAATTAAATGGTTTTTTATAAATTGCATAGAAGAGCACAGAGAAAACGGAACACGTTAGTGTTGGTTATTATTGTTTTGGACTTTCCTCACCCCCGCCATAGGCTTTCTTGGACTATGTCCGTCTTCTGATGTTATTACCAACTCCCTTCTCTTGCACAGACCTGGAGAAGGGGCTCCTGAAAGCCCTGAAAGTTTTAGACAATTACCTGACATCCCCCCTCCCAGATGAAGTAGATGAGACCAGTGCTGAGGATGAGGGTATCTCTCAGAGGAAATTTCTGGATGGCAATGAGCTCACTCTGGCTGACTGCAACCTGTTGCCCAAGCTCCACATAGTACAGGTGAGTAGTGATTGTGGGAGGAGTAGGTGGGAGGTGGGATGACTCTTTAAGGGGCTCCCATGCAGGCTTCCCATGACAACCACTCCAAAGGTGGTTTCTTTCTGAGAGTGGTTTCCAATGGCAGACACCACCCTATTCCTTCTTTGCTATCTTTGCTGGCAAGACCACTGCTTGGGAGAATTACATTCCACGATGCAAGGTGTGGGTGCAAACAGACTGAGAGTAACACATCCCAGTACTGCTTTCAAGAATGCTCTTCCTGTCTCTATCGTTGCCAAATCCCCAGATCAGACAGACCAGGCTTTTCCTAAAATCAAAGTTTTAAGTCTGTTGTTTCAGTCTCCACTTTCTCTTGTGGAAGATGAAAACTGCTGGTTCCCTTGTTTTTGTCACAGCTCAAAGCTATGGTTTAGTTTGTGAAATGTGGGCCTGGTGTCAGTCTGCTGCAGAACTGTGTATTGAAAATCTCTGTATTTATTTATTTGGCTGCACAGAGTCTTAGTTGTAGCATGAGGAACCTTTGATCTTGGCATGCTGCAGGTAAGTCCCTGCCTGCAAAGGATTTGAAATCTAGCTGAGAAAATAACTTTCACATGAAAGTTAGTAATACATGATTAAAAGCCAAATGACAAGTAGACAGAAATTGCTGTGGAAATTTAAGAGAATTTTATGGTTTGTGAATTATATCTCAAAATCAGGAGGAGAAAACAAGCACCATGGACTGGGGTGGTTTGAAAAGGGGCTGGTTATAAATGGCCAGGACTTCAGTAAGTGGAGAGAAAGGGTGAAGGTCTTACCAGACAGGAGTTAAGATGACTGCAGGTGATTATGTGGGAGATGAGTCATAAGGACTGAAACTCCAATACTTTGGCCACCTGATGCAAAAAGCTGACTCATTTGAAAAGACCCTGATGCTGGGAAAGATTGAAGGCAGGAGGAGAAGGGGATGACACAGGATAAGGTGGTTGGATGGCATCACCGACTCAACAGCCATGAGTGTGGGTAAACTCCTGGAGTTGGTGATGGACAGGGAGGCCAGGCCTGGCGTGCTACAGTCCATGGGGTCACAGAGTCAGGACTGAGAGCCTGAACTGATGAGTCATAAGAAAAGAAACCAGGTAGTGGACTTGCTTAAATGCCTGGATTTTATCATGTAGGCTTTGGGATAAGGGAAGGATCAAGGGCATGGCAGCTGGTGCGACTTCCCTGGGGCTAACCTATTGGTCCTTCTTCCTGCACCTTTAGGTGGTATGTAAGAAGTACCGGGGATTCTCCATTCCGGATGTGTTTCGCGGAGTGCATCGATACCTGCACAATGCCTATGCTAGGGAAGAGTTTGCTTCCACCTGTCCAGATGATGAGGAAATCGAGCTGGCCTATGAGCAAGTGGCCAAGGCCCTCAAATAAGGCCCTTCCTAGGGCTCCCCGTCCCCCCCTCCATTTTCTCCACAATGGCCCTGGGTGGTTTCCACATGCTACCCAACGGACACACTCCAAAATGGCCAGTGGGCATAGAATCCTGGAGCACCTGTGCAGGGCTTGCTGGGGGCGATGAGAAGCAAGGATGGGGGATCTGCGAAAGATTTTTATTGTGGGGTGGGCTGGACAATGTATTTCAGTAATAAAATACAGAATGACAATCTAGTGTTTTTATACAAAGCGGGGGCTTGAAGTGTGAATAACAAGGAAAGAAGGGTAGGTTAATGACCTTGAACTCCTGGCAGAAACCAGGAATTTAGAAGAGGGGTGCTTGTGATGAGCTGCCATTTTTATGTGTAGGTCCACGATAGTGCTATCTTGGGCTCCATGCCGCATTTGCAGCCCAGCCGCCGGGGCTGGCCTGATCTGGGTGGGTCTGGGCAGCGATCTTGGGGCGGGGCGGAATTCCGAGAAGGGGGGCGCGCAGTCGGGGTGGAGTGGGCGAGGCATAGCAGGGCGGAATGGGCGTGACCTCGAGGAGCCCCGCCCCGTCCCGCTTAGACAATGCCCTGGAGCCGCCAGACCGTCGTGCCCCCGACCCACTGTAGTACTTGAGCTCGCCTACCCGGGGACCCCTCAAAGCCAAAGCTCCGGTCCCCGACGCTTCAAGGCTACGACTCTCTTCTTCAGCAACTCTGTCCTCAGGGGGGTGGGGCTCCAGCCAAGATCACTGAGCGGCCAGAGCAGCGGTGGCCTCTGGAGGTGAGTCTGGGGTGGGAGGTGTCCCTTGGACCGTATGCAGACCGGAGTTCCGGAATGCTGGACCCGTGCTTGCGCCGGGACAGTGCGGAGGGTCGACATTTGGGTGCGGAGCTGAGTCGGGGTGGACTTTGGGGAAGATGGGTCAGGAGACTGTGGGACCGGGTCCTGGCGCCCCGAGTGGCGCCTGCTCCCCAGAACCACGCCCCCCAATTTCCCCGCCCCTCGGATTTTGTTTTAGACCTCTCCCAGTCCTCCGGGACTGAGTCTGGTTTACACTGGGTCGCGCTAGGGACGGAGTGACTGATTGGGGTGGAGAGAGGATGTTTAACTCCTTAGGCTCTATTCCCTTCTCCTTGACCCTCTCTCCCTTTCTCGTTCGGACATCCAAGACTTTCATCCCCCAGGCTCTAACTCTCTCCCAGCTGTCTCCTCCTGTCCCATCACCCTGTGGGTTCCTCGCCGCACTTCGGGTCCCTAAGGCAGCGAGCAGCTGAGGGTTAAGGGGGCGGGGCCGCTGCATTTTTGGGGAGTGAGCGCATCCTAGCGGCTGCCAAGAGGGGCGCCTGGCGGGGACCTCTCAAAAACCCCCAAGCAGGGGCAACAGGTGTTTGGGAAATTAGGGGTCCCGATCTTGTTCCTCGGACTACCCCCCTAAAGCAGCAGATCCGCGAGGGCGCGGGGTGGAGTGAGGTCCGCAGGAGAGGAAGGTCTGGAGGGGGTGGGGCGGAGTGGGAGGGGCGCCGGAGAAGGCAGACGGAAGACCCAGGCGCTCTTAACCATCCCCCTACGCCCTTCTCTGCATGTCTCTCTTTCTACCTCCCCCCTTTCTGTTTCTTCTCCCAGACAGGTGAAGTAGAAAGAGAAAACTAAGAAATCAGCGCAGCCGGAGGGGGCGTCTGTGTGGATGGGATGGGGACGCCAGGAGAGGGGCTGGGCCGCTGCTCCCATGCCCTGATCCGGGGGGTCCCGGAGAGCCTGGCGTCGGGGGAGGGTGCAGCAGCTGGCCTCCCGGCTCTGGACCTAGCCAAAGCTCAGAGGGAACATGGGGTGCTGGGGGGTAAACTGAGGCAGCGATTGGGGCTGCAACTAGTAGAACTGCCTCCTGAAGAGTTGCTGCCGCTGGGACCGCTGCTCGGTGACACCGCCGTGATCCAAGGGGATACGGCCTTAATCACGCGGCCCTGGAGCCCCGCCCGCAGGCCGGAGGTGAGCACCTGGGCACGGGTTCGAGTAGGGGGAAAGAAGGATATGGACATCCCGGGCTTTAGGGAAGAATGGGGGTGGAAATATCTCTTTCGCTCCCTCTTCTCCTGCCCTAAGGTCGATGGAATCCGCAAAGCCCTCCAGGACCTAGGGCTCCGAATTGTGGAGATGGGGGACGAGAACGCGACGCTGGATGGCACTGATGTTCTCTTCACCGGTGAGGTTGGGGTGCTTGCACCCTGGGGCTTGGTACAGGGAGGCTGACTTTGGGAGAATGGGCCACGTCCAGACTGGTTTCCAACTTACTCGCGCCTCATACCTCGACGACCTCCCTGGGCTCAGGCCGGGAGTTTTTCGTAGGCCTCTCCAAGTGGACCAATCACCGAGGAGCTGAGATCGTGGCGGACACGTTCCGGGTTAGGAGCTGGGGTGGGAGTGGGGGGAGTCGGGGGTGGATGGGGTCGGAGGGACCTGGGCGGGGAGGAGAGGGGGGCTGGGGAGGAAGTGGCTGAGAGTAGCCTGTGTTTAGGCTATCCCGTCACTGAATACTTTCCCTTGTTCCCTCTAGGACTTTGCCGTCTCCACGGTGCCCGTCACAAGCTCCTCCCACCTGCGTGGCCTCTGCGGTATGGGGGGACCCCGCACCGTGGTGGCGGGTTCCAGCGAGGCTGCCCAAAAGGCTGTCAGGGTGAGAAGGGGCGGGGCTGGGGTGGGGCAAGTTGGAGGCCAGCCAACCACAGTGGGCGTGGCTCTAGGCCCAGGAGTCGGGGAGCAGGGCAGCTGAGAATTAGCTCCAACCCCTACCCTCACTGTGCTGTCCATCTATGTGAGAAAACAAGTTACTATAAGCGGGACAGGCAGCTGGAACACCAAGGGACAGGGACAATTAACATCGTCTTCCGGGGTTTCATGAAACTCCTAATCTGTGTCTTGAAGGATGGATAGGATCAATGGGTGGGGTCTGGAGTAGCAGAGAAGTGGCTAGCAGGTGGAAAGAACTGCCTGTGAGTCCGAGGTGGAAATTAGCAAAGTTAATTAAAGCACTCAGTGTCTGACACATAGTAACTGACATGTGCTTGATGTTATTATTATTCCACAATAATGTGACTCTTTCCCCCCGCCCTTAGCGGTGGTAGGGCAGCAGGACTCAGTTGTGGATAGGCTGAGCCTTGTGTGTTTCCTCTCTCTTCTCCCCCAAGGCAATGGCAGTGTTGACTGATCACCCCTATGCCTCCCTGACCCTCCCGGATGACGCAGCAGCTGACTGTCTCTTTCTGCGTCCTGGGCAGCCTGGCCTGCCCCCTTTCCTCCTGCACCGCGGAGGTGGGGACCTGCCCAACAGCCAAGAGGTGAGAGAGGCAGGAGCTCTACCACCACCCCCAACCAGAGAAATGGGGCTCAGGCCTTCCTTGTGGGAGGAAGAAGGGGTGCCTTTTCTAGAAACCCTGAGTGGGGCCACTCTGAGCTGGCTGAAAGGGGGCCCCGCCTGCGGGTCTTGGGGTCTCATTCCCTTCTCTGCACACGCTGTCCTCCCTGCAGGCCCTGCAGAAGCTTTCTGACGTCACCCTCGTACCTGTGTCCTGTTCAGAACTGGAGAAGGCCGGCGCTGGGCTCAGTTCCCTATGCCTGGTGCTCAGCACACGCCCCCACAACTGAGAGCCCGGCCTGGGGTCCTGGCTGACCAGGGGTAGAATGGCATAGGAGTAGAAGGGGAAGGAAGGTTAGATAGAGGATGGTGATTAGGCAGTAGTGGGGAGAGAGCCCCAAGATAGAGGAGGGCACAGAGTAAGAAAAAAGATAGAGGCCACGGGGTGAGTCGTCTCCTCAAGAACTAATAAAATAGAACTGACCTTTAAGACCGGACTGCGACTGGTGTCTTACTGGAGCAGAAGGACAAGGGCAGGGCTGAAACCCCAAGTTGGGGTTAGTGCTGGGGGGGAGACCCTCTTCATTCATCAAACCCTCACTCTGCACACACTGACTCACTGTCCAGCCCTGTTGTGGGGGCTTGGGTACAAGATGGACAGGAAATAATTTCTCTTGTGGGGAGCATGTACAGGGCAGAGAAGGGAAAATATGAGTGAGTCACTCACTGAATTTATCTAAATGTCAGATGATTCAGAGACTTGGAGATCAACAGCCCATCCCCGAGCTGATAGGAGGAAATGACATTTCCAGGGACATTCATTTTCACTCATTTACCGAGGCTTAGTGGTGAGAGAAAAAGGGTCAGTCTCCTGATATCAGGGAACTCACAGTACATGAAAATTTCTTGTAAATTGAAATACAGGTTGTAATGGAACAATTCACAGGAGGCTGTTGCTATGAGAGAAATAAGGGGCTCCAGAGAGTATCAAAGTATATGCAGGAGTGGGCCAAGAGGGTCAGAAATAGCCTCTCAGAAAAGACTACATTTGAACTGAGTCCTGAGGATAAATCAGAATTAGCCAGGCGCATGGTGAGAAGGAGACAAAGTGTAAACCAGGAAGAAGGAACTGCACTGGGCACGGGCATATTTGTGGGCTTGGGAGAATTTCTCAAAGGCTGTCATGTTCTAGGCAGAGATAAGCCTGAAGAATACGTAAAGTACTGAAGCACCTTGAAACCAAGGCTGAGGGCCAGAACTGAAACACTGCTGAAATGTGGGTGGTCAGGAGGTTAGCATTCGGGGAGACTCTGGTTTCAGTGAAGAGAGCAAGGGCAGGAGAATGAGATGAGGCTACGGGAAGTCCAGGGAAAACTGGACTCACTCAGGTGGCAGTGCTGGACATGAAAAGGGTGTGGATTGGACAACGACATTAAAACAGAAAGACAGGACTTGGTTTATCATACGGGAGTGAGAGGAAGGAGGTTGCATGACTCCCAGTTTCTGGCTTGGGCAACAGGGTTGATCAAGAAAGATGCATTGGAGGGATTAAATAAGTGGCTTGGGAGATGACAGTGCACTGGCTTTTGGACCTGCTGTGTGCAAAAGCGGGTCAGCCAGGCAGCGATGTCTGAGGGATAGTTTGGAAATCTCATATCAGAGATGGGAACTGGAGGGAATTCTGGGTGTTGTTTGCAGAGTTAAAGTAAAGGCCGAGGACTGACTGCGGATGACAGCATCCTAGAAGAGGGAGAAAAGCAGATATTAAAAAGACAAACCTGGAATTGTGGGGAATACTGTGGGAATAGGGAGCAAGGAAAGGGAGGCCAGGAGGAAGACACCAACATTAAAGAAAACCAGAGCTTAAATAAGAGAGCAATCAAAGCTCAAGCCAGATGAATGCTAACAAAACATCTAGTGCGTGTGGCTATTAATACATCACTGGCAATCTCATGGAGACCAGGTGAGTAGTAAGAGCGAAGGAAAAAATGGAAGAGACAGGTGACAGAAAAAATGGAAGAGACAGCCCTTGGTTCAAAGAGCTTGACTGTGAAGAGAAGTGAAGAGATAGGGCAACGACTAGGAGTTGCTGGTGTCTTAAGGTGGGGAAACGGGTGTAAGAGACAGGGGTAAGGAAGGACCAAGATCAGCAGCAGAGATAGCCTGGAACCTAGGTCTCTCAACTCCCAGTCCAGTGCTCATTTCTATCCCATGGTGCCTTCCTTTGCCAGGTGAAGGGCCAAGAAGGGGAGGGGTGTGATGGAGATCTGGGAGCCCCAGCTTGTGAGGTTTGCTGTAAAGGCTTCCCTTCAAACTACAACAGCATAGATGGTGGAGGCATCAGCAGGGACCACTGGGGACAGTCGGCTGGACCTTCTGAGGGCCATATGATCCAGGTCTGCGTAGAGCAGGCTCTGAAAGGTGGGGAGGAAGGCAGGAAAGTCTCAGAAGTCTGACTCCCCTGGGTATCCAGGCCTCTGTCTTTCTCCGTCCACTAGACTCAAAGATTCTGAAGCCCACCATCCCGCCCCCAAGCCCTTACCGATCCTGATCCAGGTCCCCTGACATCTTGGGCTTTTCCTCCTCTTCTGGCCTCTGGGGCTCGGCTTTCACGAGTGGAACTATGTCGGGGGGACAGAGCTGAAGGATTGAGAGAAGGTGACCAATCTGCTCCCAGCAAGGGCTCAGACTCAGGTACTGGGTGGGGAATGTGCGGAGAAGGAAAATTGCGGGGGAGTTAGTCTCACCAAATCTGGGGGTTGGTCGAGGCCGATGAGGGGGCGAGCGCCTGTAAAGGATGGGTAAGAGTCTTTGAGAAGCACTTGGGAGTTGGTGATGGACCGGGAGGCCTGGCGTGCTATGGTTCATGGGGTTGCAAGAGTCGGACACGACTAAGCGACTGAACTGAACTGAACTGAACCTTGTCTTGCTTCGTTCTGGGCACCCCCATCCCGGATGCGCCAACAACGACCCAGCCAGTTTCAGGCTCTGACCGGGAAAACAACGTAGATCCCACCCCCACAGATACATCAACCCACGCGTGGAGCCTGCTCCGCCTCCAGTTTCGCCTCCTTAGCTAGAGCTCCACCCACCAGCCCATGGCCTCGCCCCCCAGTTCTAACCTCCCCCATTCATCTCAAACCACACCTGATCTAGCTTTGGTCTGCGAAAGTTCTGGGCCTGTCCTCGGGTCAGGCTCCGCCCCTTGTGCTCACCTGCGCCGCCAGCAGGCCCAGCCCACTACTCCGAGGCCCAGCACCAGACCAGCGCCCAGCAGCGGGATCAGAATCTGGGAATACGACGACCCTAGGGGAACGTTGGAAGCGGGGTGGGAGTGGTTGATGCCGAGGTCAGGATGCGGGGACAGAGCGCTAACCGCCCCCGCCCCGCCCCCGCCAGGAACCCCCAGCCGAGGCCTCTCTCCCTGCCGGGGGCGTGTCAGAGTTAGGTCCCCTGCGCATGAAGGCATAGACCTACCCAGAGCTTTGCAGTAGGCCCGGTCTCCCCGCACATGAAGCTCCGTACGGCTCTCCTCCTCTTGGCGACCCTTACAGATAAAGGTGCCCGAGTCCCCCGCGCTCAAGAGCAGCTCCAGTTTCCGGATACCAAGGTCCAGGGCATTTATGCGGCCAGCAAAGGGCTGGGCAGGAGACACGGTGGGGGTCCCGCTCGGAGAGGCCCACAGGATCGGGCGGCGTCCTTTGTTCAGGCCTTTGCAGGCCGGGAATCTAGGTGCCCAGACCCAACGGGTGGGTTGCGAGACCCCTTTGCAGGAGAGATTCACGCGGTCCCCGGGGTGGCCGTTCAGTGAAGCTATGGGAGGCCAGAGGCGATGGTTAAGACAAGACCATAGGGCAACACGACCCTCCCACGTAGTCTGAAGCCTCTCCCATGCTGTCTTGCCATCCTGGATCTTGCCGTATACATCTCACCCTCCTGTCGGCCCTTCCTCCCGCCTCAGTTTTTCCTCCCGCCATTGCAACTTTACTGGGATGGCTTACCCCCTGGGTCTCCCTGGGCCCTTGACAGCAGCAGCAGCGGCAGCAGCTGCAGAACCGGGGTCATAGCGGGGAAGTGGTGAGAAGAGGGCAGTGAATCAGCAGAGGAGACCGGAGGGAAATCAAAAGGGGGTGGAGGGGGAGACCGCGGGCCTGGGGGCACTGATAAGGGGGAGGGGCCACCAGCTGCCCAGATCCCTCTGGGAATTCTCAGAGGCAAGTTCACAGCCTCTGGGGTCCTTTACACAAGCACTTGTGCAGTCCTCAACTCTTGCAGCGTAGCAGTTGCGGGGAACACCACGATTTCTGGATTCTGGCTGTCTGAATTCAAATCTTGATTTCACTATCAAGCTAGGAGATGTGCACAAGTCACTTCTGTGAGCCTGTTTGCTCATCTGTAAAATGGGCATAAAGGCACCTACCTCAGAGTATTTGGAGAACTAAATCAAATAATACATGGAAAACACCAAGAACAATGGCTGAGTCATAGGAGCACTATGTGCTTGCCATTATGACTACTCCTATTCCTATTTTAGCTGCTACCTCACCTCTCTGTGCCCATTCTGTCCCTCCTGGCCCAAGGAGCCGCACCCAACTGAGCAGGTTTTGGCTCGGGAGGCGCTTTGGAGCAGATGCACAGCTCCACACCCTCGGCCTTCAGTGCACCAGAAGAGCCAAGGCCAGGGCAAGGTCCTGAGAACTTTCAGGGGTCCTGAGCAGCCCCTTCTTAACAGGCAGCTCCAGCCCTTGCCTCTGCTGCTATGACATCACACAAACTCATGGTGACATCACAAATCCTACTCCTTCATCCCGTGGCTGAGCAGGACTTGGGAAAACAAAGTGGGGACTGAAGTGAGATGAATTTGATGCTTAATTCCTGCCTGCATGCCCGTCCCAGTGCCCCCCAGGGACCAAAATTTGGTAGTCAGCTGGGGCTGCAACCCATTGTCCATTTCCCAGGAACCAGGAGATGCTGCTACCACCCCAGCCACTATAACATCACAGGGGCCTTTAGTGATACTTCTCCAGAGGATTAGGCAGACAGAGATGTTACTCCTGGGGGCCAGGAGGGTGTGTCTTAGACGGAAACCAAGAAGCGAAATGGAGTTAGTCACCTGCACCTGCCCTCCCCACACCTGTCTCTCCCATCCCCATCCCACTCCTCCACTGGGTCCTGCTTAGCCCCTCCCTAAATGGGGAAGGAGGGGCCACCAGAGGCCAGGGAGGGAGGGACTGTTGTGCTTATAAACTCCAAAAAGGCTACTCAAGTCCCAGAGCGAGAGCCGGATCCCTGAAGTCCTGCTCTGTCGGCTGCTGCCATTCTCAGGACCCTCACCATGAGAGTCCTTCTCCTGCTCTCCTTGTCTGCTCTGCTCTGCTGGGTCTCAGGTGAGCCCCTGGGGCCCCTCAGGATGTGGTTCACCTGGTCAGGATTTTTAAACCCTGCCCCAGCCACTGCCCTACAGTACCCATGGATCCCAAGCACCCTCAGACCCTTGGCTCGGCTCTCCTGGGCCCCTGTGACAGGGTCCTTGCTCTGTTGTCCCCCATCTCCATCCTTCAGCCTCTTCACTACCTCTGAAACCCACTCTTCTAACTGCCCAGGGTTACAGGTTCCCGGTTCCCCAATTCTCATAAACTCTCATATCCAGTTCCCCTTCCAACCCCACTCGAGGATCCAGTTTACCTGCTTTCTCCTCTCTCCAACTGCACTCAGCCAGGGCGTCCTCCCAGAAACCTAGGCATCCGGTTGCGGCTTCTTTTGCCACCCATCCTCCCATCTACTGCATCAGGGACTTTGTGCTCTGTCCCTCAAGCAGTGGTCTTTCCTAGATCCCCTCCCCGCCCTGCTCCCCCTTGCAGTGCATACTTCCAGGGACACAAGCTCTGTGTAGGATTCCAGGGAGCCAGGGAGATTCCCCAGCCTTCTAGGGAGAGAATGTCAAGGTTGCTCACCCCCAGGATGAGGTGGGTTTCACTGAGAGGCGATCACCAGGCTCCTCCACCCATGGCCTGAACTCTTCCTTCTCTCAAACCTTGAATCAGATGTGGCAGGAACCTTGGGGGTGCCACCTTCTGCACTCATCCACTCCATTTGGGTTAAGTGCTCAGATCTATTCTGATGATCTGCCTCTCAGATACTACTCCTTTCCGTCAGAGACCTACCAGGGTGGGAGGATTTATTTCAGGTCTGCTTCCTCTTCCCACACCCTTGGCAGCCACAGGAGGTAAAGAATGCTTTGCTTAACTAGCCCCCCCAGGTGGCTTTCTTGCCCGCCTTAAGCTCCAAGCCATTCCTGCAAGGGTTGTAACCTCCACGATTGATTTTTACTTTGAATATTTCTTCCCATTTCATCTCTTCATCTGTAACCTTCTGAATTCCTTCATCTTCTCCCTAGACACCTACACAGTCCTTCCCAGGGATAGTCTCACATTCCATCCACCCCCAGCCCCATTGTTGGTAACTTCCCCTCTTGACTCATCTCCAGATGGGTTGGAGTGAAGAAAGATGTTTAGGGTGTGGGCCATTCACAGACCAACTCCACCCTCACCCACTTCTACAATTTTTGCATCCCTTACCTGTTCTGTCCCTAGCAGACCAAACAGGTCAGAACCCCAACTTGACTGACTCCTCTCCAACCCCACCCACCGGCTTGGCTCATCCCTTGGTGAGTCATATATTCTGTCACTTGTGTCTTCCCAGCTGATATTCGATGTCACTCGTGCTACAAGCTCCCAGTGCTGGGCTGTGTGGACCGGAAGTCCTGCCGCCTGGAACCAGGACATCAATGCCTGACAACCCACGCGTACATAGGTACCATCCCCTTCTTCAGTGGGGAGTGGGGGCCAGTGGGGGACTCTATGGCTGGGGCTGAGGTGGAACAGAGAACTACAGCAATGATAATATTTGGCCAAGGATTACTGTTTCCCAGGCACCATCCTGTATCTTCACATGGGTTGTTTGAATTTATGTTCATGACATCTTATGATGTGAATGCTATTATTATATTGAGGAAACAGCCTCTGAAAGAGACAGGAATAGGTCCAAAGCTTCATGGGCAACAAGTGATAGGCCCGGGATTGGAGTGAGGGGGCAGGGTAAGGAAGTGCACGAGAAAGGTTAGACTGAGAAGAGATACAGAACGGCAGGGCCAGGGGCAGAGTTGGGAAGGATGGAAGCCTGAATGGGGTGCATGGGATGGGGAGATGGGCCCAGGCATGCCAGGTGCCTGTCTTTACTAACCTCTTTGCTCCTTCCTAACCCCAGGGAAGATGTGGGTTTTCTCCCGACTCGACTGTGGCACACCAGGAGAGCCCTGTAAGCCGGCAGTCAACCAAACCAACCAGAAAGGGGGCCTGACCTATAACACCACCTGCTGCAGCCAGGACAACTGCAATAGCCCAGCCCCTCGGCCCACACCGGCCCTGACCCTTGTCTTCCTCACCTCCTTGGCTGGCCTCGGCCTCTGGCTCTTGCACTGAGACTGGCTCCATGACTGCCCCTCCTTCCATCTGCCTTCGCCTGAGCCTCTCTTCTTGTGTCTCCATACCCCCTGCTTCCTTTTGCTCAGAAAAGCATCTTTCCAGATGCTTCACATTGCTTTAACTAGACAGCAGTCTCTCCATCCATCTTTCCACTCACGCCCTCCCAGAGGGCTCTGCTTTCCCAGAGAGACCCTTCCCATTTCCCTCAACACCACTCCAGATCCTCCATTGCTTCCAGGGAGAGCTCCCCACTTTGCTTCCTGTGCTTTCCTCTGCCCTGTGTGAGGAGCAATTGGAATCTGGGCCTGAAATGGAGTTCTGTCCTGTCCCCAGTGAAGGCTGCCAGGAAGCACCTGATAACCTCACCTGATGAGCTGACACTTCAAATCCTGGCTCCCATACATACCTCATCCCCTTGCCCACCCCTTTCCATTCCAAGTAATAAATGTGTAGAATGGATCTACTGTGTGTTTATTGTCAGAAGATCTATTGTTAGCAGCCCCCTCCCAGGAAATAACACTCTCAGCCCCCACCCTCACCAAAGGGCCCTTCAGGGAGTTTCTCTGGGAGGCCAGGGTTGGGGCAAAGGGAGAAACAGGTTTTTCAGACTTGTCCTTTCTTCCAGTGTCTGGGGGTGGCCCAGTATTTGGAGAAACAATCTTTATCCTATATTTAGGCCACACCTGTGTTGTACTGCCAAGAAGGAGGTGCCAGCCTGACTTGTGGGCTCCTCAGAAGGGGCAGGAGAGTTGCACAGGGGTGGGGCCTAGGACCCTCCTTCCAGGCCTCAGTCCCTCAGGTTAGAGTCAGAGGCCTCACCTGGCCTAGTAGGTGGGGGTAGCAAGGCACTGTCCTGTCACCGTGTTTACATTTCCTTTCTCAATTCCAAATGGTCATATTGGGAGTCAAGTTGCCAATGAGGGGAAGGGGAACAAGCCCAGACAACCAGACTCACTGGTTCCTGGTGGCCAGCCCAGAGCCCGCTCCCCTCAGTGATCCTTGTTGCTAAGAAAGACTCTCCCTGGCAACAGGTAGGAGTCACTTAGGGCAGATTCTCCATTGTCCTTTGGGGTTTAGTTGGTTAAGAAGTGTACCATTGTAGCTAAGTCCTTGTAGCTGATCCTTGGTAACCCCTAAACTAGAGCCTGGATGCCCCTGTATTACCCCTTCAGCCCTCCTATCAACAAAAGATGGAATTTTCCAGTCAGCTCTGGAGTGGTCAATAGATTTTAATGGCTCACACATCTCCTTCATTTCCTTGCTGCCTTCTCCTCCCCGATCCCATTACCCTCTCCAGAGTCCTGGCAAGAGCCAGGCCAGCGTGGTGACTGCTGCAGCCACGATGCTCACAGGGGCTGCCGTGCTCGCCACAGCACTGTTGCACAGGTCACCAACGCAGCAGTCCCTGTGGGTCGTATAAGTCACGTCTCCCACCACTTCTGTCTCCACTCGATTGCAATGATGGGCTGCCACGCAGGCTGGATGGTGATGAATCAGGGTCACTGAGGCTGAGAGAGAAAATGAGACGGGGGTGTTGCACTCCTGGCTTGAGGACTTGCCTTCTGGGGCAGAGCAGATATGATTTCAAGGAGCCCAGAGGGATCCTCCGCTCCCTCAAAAAACACCTCCCTGAAACCAAGTGATCACAGTTAACATGCTGACATCGTGAAGCCCTAACAGCATCCACTGAAAGGGACAAACATCACTTCTTTCCCAAAACTCAGGACCTCACTCTAATCATAAGAAAATATCAGGTTAATCCAAATTGCAGGACATTCTTTAACGCATCAGTATCAAGTATCAGAGATCAAGTAAAAGTATCAAGATCAAGAAATACAAAGAAAAAAAAAGTGTCAATATCATGGAATCAAAGGAAGACTCAGCACGGTCAGAGAGGTGACAACTGAGATAGGAGAGCAGAAGGCGGTGGATCCTGGACCAGAAAAAGGACATAAAAGGGACAACAGGCTACATCGAGTAAGGTCTGTAGATTAGTCCTACTGAAGCAGTGTTATTTTCTGATTTTGCTAATTGTACTGCGGTTATATGGGCTTCCCAGTTGGCTCAGTGGTAAAGAATCTGTCTGCCAATGCAGGAGATGCAGAAGACCAAGATTCGATCCTTGGGTTGGGAAGATCTCCTAGAGATGGAAATGGCAACCCACTCCAGTATTCTGGCCTGGAAAATCCCATGGACAGAGGAGCCTGGTGGGCTGCAGTCCATAGGGTCACAGAGAGTCAGACACAATTGAGCGACTAAGACGCTGAGCACACACACTACGGTTATTTAAGACATTAACATTAAAGGAAGTTGAGTAAGGATATACAGCGCTAACCTGTACTATTTTTGAATAAAATTAACTTCTCTGTCAATCTGAAATTATTTTGAAATTAAAAAAAATTAGAATATACATACACACATACCTCCCTGGACCTTAGCTGATGCCTGAGAGTAGAAGTTTGGTTGAGTATTTCGGTCCCTACCCTCAAGGTAGAGAGCTTTTTCAACCATTTGTGAGTGCATGGGCCTATGAGTCTCTTTCTGGAGGGTAAAGTGGAGGGAGGTAAGGCCACGCAGACAGCAGGCTTCCGGGGGCTCAGTGCCAGGAGCCAGAAGGGGCTCCAGGCCGCTTCATTCTGACAGCGGCACCATCTGCCCAGACCTCTACTGAGCCTGGAAGGTTCTGGAAGCCAGAAGGACTGAAGTAGTAGGGGCTGGAGGCAGGGAGGGGCTGGCAGGAAGGGGGACACACTGAGGACTCACGGTTTCCAGCCAGTTTGGTCTGTGCCAGGTCTGGTTGGGGTTTGCGCTCCAGAAAGCCGCAGCGTTCGCCCTCTCCACAAGTGGTCACCGTCTCTTTGCAGGAGCCGCTGGGGCCTCCACCGCAGTCATAGCACCGCATGCGGTTTCCTGGTGGGAGAGAAAAGGTGCTGGACCAGGCGCTCGGCGGGTGGCTGGCACAGGGCGATGGGCCTCTGTGACAGGCACCCCGGGTGTCTCCTTACCCAAGGCAGCCCCCAGCAAGGTGCTGAGCAGGATCCCAGCAAATAGGGGGTTCATTGCGTCTGCCTGTGTCTGAAGCGCCTCTCCCTCCCACCCACCCCCCTCCCTGGTCTCCGCTCTGCCAGCCTTTTATCCCCGTTGCCTTGGGCTTTATAGGGCAATAAAAAGGGAGGAAAGAGTCAGTCTCCCCTAGAAGGCACCGGGGCCCCAGTGGGGACAGGGAGGCCCCCTTGGGGGAGGCCTCCCCAGGAGAGAAAGAGTGCTCAGCATCCTGTGATGTCCCCGAACTCCTCCATCTCTGAAACACTTCTAAAACGGTGGCCCCAGAACTCCCGGGGGTCCCTAAGACCCTTTCAGAGTGTCCTGGACAGTCTTCCTTTTCCAGCTACATATCTGTCAGATTTTCTTCATATACTCAATCAAAATCCCAACAAGCTGAATGCAAAAGCAGATGTAAAAACCCAGCCATCTTCTATTTCTTCTGTTAAGCCCCATATTAAATAGATTCCCCAAAGGGTAAAGAAATGCCACTCTTCTCACTATACTGTTGGGAAAGAAATTATTTTTCACAAAAATGTGTTTTGTTAACATGTAACAGTTTCTGACCACTGTGTGGGTCTTCCCTGGTAGCTCAGTGGTAAAGAATCCCCTGCCAAAACAGGAGAGGCACATTCCATCCCTGGGTGGGGAAGATCCCCTGGAGGAGGAAATGGCAACCCACTCCAGTATTCTTGCCTGGAAAATTCCATGGACAGAGGAGCCTGGCATGGGGTCGCAAAGGGTCAGACATGACTTAGGGACTAAATAACAACAACAGGTTTATCGCTTTATATTTTTTAATGAATCTGTTAAAATGTTCTGCTTTGATTTCTCATATAGCAAATATTGATATAACTTACATAATAAAAACTCTTTGGGGTCTTCAGTAATTTTTGAGTGTAAAGAGGTCCTGAGATTAAAAAATGGTTTTGAAAACTGCTACTCAATGGATACCTCTGTCTCCTTTGTCTAACTCCCCACCCCGTCTGCCTCTAACTCCTAGTACAGTCTGCCCTGATTCCCCAGGTGCTGACTCTTCTCCCCAGTCTCTTAAGCCCCAGTCTTCCAGGCTCTACCCCCGACCCCAAATCTTATCCCTGCCTTCCTTTCTAGTCTTTCTGAACCCTACCCCTGCACCAGTGGAAATACATCAGTCCCTCTGGCCTCACCCATGATTAGTTATTTCCTCTAACGTAGTAAAGCTGGGAGAGATAATTATGGGGTACGGATGTTGAAGCTTGGGGGATCAAAGGGATGGGCAGCTAGGTGGGGTCCGTAGCTGCGTGTGCATGTGGGTGGGTGGGGGCTTGCTGAGTCCACACTCAAACACCACCCGTAAACAGATCTGGGCCAGGGCTGTTTAGGAGAGTGACCTTGAGAGACTTAAATGCACAGAAGGGGAAGACAGACAAACAAAAACAAGAAGATGAGAGAGCAAAGAGCAGCTTGAGACAAGGAGAGGGAGGCAGAGGAGGAGGAGGGAAAGTGACAGACGCCGACAGACACCATTCAAGAGCGCCAGACGAAGCTAAGAGTAAACTGCAAGAATAGAGAAGACCCTCAGTGCAAGAGCAGGCTCCAGTAGGAGGCAGGGAGGGTGTGAGAGCTTTGGGGCCAGGAACTCTCCTGTTTCAGGCTGTTGAGTCTGGTCCCCGTTCCGCCTCACCCTCAGATTCACTCCCTAGGTGTGTTTGTTTACTGGTCCCTCCCTGTCTCACTCAGATGCTCCAGCTCTAGGATCTCTGGGTGCAGATCACATTCTCCCAGACTCCTGAGCCCTGGGTCCAGACATGGGTACCTCCAGCATCTTCCTCTGCCTCCTGTTCCTTGGTGGGGCGCTGGGTAAGGGTGAGCCGGAGAATCCTTGGTGACAGGGAGCAGGGTAGGGTGGTGGTGGTGGCAGGGGTTTGTGGAGGAGCCTGAGAGCTAGGGGTACGGGGGTGAGGGAGAGGGTGCTGACTTATGCCGAGGAGAGAGCTGTAGGGGGTTTGGAAAGAGCTACTGGGAATGGTCTCAGGCCAGCCTGATGAGGTGGAACAAGAAAGATTTCCTTTCAAAAGCATTTGAGAATAACTGTCTCTTCCCTGTGGCATCTTTGACAAGCCTCTGTCTCCCCTGACCGTTATCTCACCTCTTGCTTTGCTGGGCACCTTGGTCAATGTTAATTCCTATTTTCTCATCCGACTCAGCACCATCTGCTTAACTTCTTCACTGGCATCCCCCCTGGCTCCAGCCTGGCTTTCTGTGTCATTCTCTGCGTTCCCCTCTGACTATCTTGGCTTCTGTTCACGTCTGTGTGTTTCTCGCATGCTCCCTATACCCTTCGTGCCTCTCTGCCTTTTCCTTTTCGCCCATGATCTCCACGCCCTTCTCTGTCTCTTCTAGTTCGGTCTGCTTCTCCCTCCATTTCAGCGCTCCCCTCTCCCCTCTCTGTGTGTTGCCTCTGTCTGTGCAGCCCACTCCCGAGTCTGGGCTGGGCCTCTCACCTGTCCCGTTTGCCTCTCCTCCCTGACGGATCTCCACGGACTCCACAGGTCTTGCCGCCTCCCTGGCCCAGAGACAGCTCCGCTGTTACACCTGCAACTTTGCCAAACCCTGCTACCCGGTTCCCACCAAGTGTCAGGATGATGAAGTTTGTGGCATCAGTATTGGTACCTCAGGTAGGAGGACTCTGGTCTGATGGCGTTCCCTAGGTCTTCCCCACTGCCATCCAACCCTGCCTTTCCTGGGACCCCACGGCCCTTGCCTCCTTTCTGCCTGGCCTCAGCTCCCCCCTCCCCCAACCACCTCTGTCCCATAGATCAGAGTGAGGTCATCGAGCGGAAGGGCTGCCTCCCAAGGGCCGAGTGCTCCCTGCAGGGCCACACCACCTACTGGTTCCGCTCCTACACTCTTCGACACCGCTGCTGCGAGCAGGACCTGTGCAACTCAGCTGCCACACTGCGTCAGCTCCCCAGCCTCCTCCTCATCACCCTGCTTGTCCTTGTGGCCAGCTTCACCTGGGGAGGCCACCAGCCTCCAGTTCAAGACTCCTCCACTGTCATTGCAGCCCTGGCAACACCTGCACAGAGATCTTTGGAGATTCACCCAAGAACCTGATTGTGTCCAGAGATCTCAGATCCGTGGGCCCAACACCTTCACAGGCCCCTCCCCCAACCTGATTCCTCTGGGCCTTGCTCCAGCCCCTAGCTGCCCAGATGTACGTGCCCAGAACCCAGATTCATAAAGAAGATGTGCTCTAAATCCTTGGTCTTTTCTAGAATGCTTGTTTCTGATGCATTCTGTAATCCCCAGCTCTCTGGCAAGGCAGGTGTTTGAAGGAGCTGCGGGTCCCAGGCAAGGGGATGGAAGGAGCATCAAGTGTGATGAGGCAGAGTCCTGCTAGGAAAGGTTGATTTGGTAGATCAGGAAGGAGGGCTTGGGGAACTATGAAGAGTAGTAATAAAGTTCACTGGAAGTTCACTAACACTGCTCTATATGTGTGTGTGTGTGTGTGTACCTGTGCAGGCACACGTGCTATCTCTAACAGCAAGCTAGAGCTGGCTTAGCGGGTTGGGCTAGGGTGCTGGCACCTGAACCACGACTTTCACTTCATCCTCCATCTGTCGTTGGCATCCTCCTTCTTGCCAATAGCTTACCTAAGCCACGGCAGCGTAAAGGTTTTTAGGTGACACCTCCAACAACACTTTTCTCCAGTGAAGCCCAAGCTTGAGCAGATCACAAAGTGGCCCTCGTGGAGTGGTAAGGGTGTGGCTGGGAGGCCAGCTCCATGCTGCCTGAGACTAGCACCAGCACCCTCTCCCATTCCACAAGCCCAGACTTGTTCGTTCACCTATCGCCCAACACGCAGGGCCCAGTTACACACCCACCAGGGAATTCACCCACCCACCGCTGTGGACACTCCCTCTGCCCAGGGAGATAGCTTGTATGTGACTCGTGGGGCCCCCAGGACATCAGGATGATAAGCTGTGCCCTGCTCCGGATGCCACAGGATAAGGAGGGAGAGCGCCTACGATAAGGAGGGAACCGTGGGGTGGCGGCTGGGCAAGGGCACCCCCCACCCGTCCTGATTCAGTTCCCTCCCCTTCCGTCTGAGGAAGTCTGGCGTCTGATTAGAGGCGCTGGTTCTCTCTCAATTTCTTCTTTGTGAGGATGAGATGGCAGTGAGGATCTGGCTTAATTTAGAGGTGAGTCTTGTTTCCACTCTTCTGTCCTTCAATCCTCCTCCTTCATACTTCCAATTTTCTTCTCTCTCTCCGTCTCGTCCCTTTTCCTGTGACTGGAGCCTCTTTGCTTCCCTCTTCTTCAGTTTCTATCATTTGTGCTTTGGTACCCCCAAGGTACCACTACTCAAATGGTACCTGATTCTCTGCCACTGATTCTCTGATTCTCTACCACTGCTCAAGTCTCTGGATTCCTGTCTTCTTTCTTCCCATCCTCACCTCTCCCCAGCCCCTGCCAGTTACCCCAGGCTCCCCTGAACTCTATGGTACTGCAGGCTCAGGGCCACCCCTCCACTGGCTACTGTGAGACAGGAAACCACACCCTTTCATAGGTGACATCGTGGAATAATGCTTCTTCTTTCCTTCAGCCCCCAGTCCCTTAACACACACACACACACACACACACACACACACACACACACAGCTTGGCTGGAGACCAACTGGACTGTGAAATAGCACTCCCAGCCCCTCCCCTCCTTGCCAAGGTTTTTGGGAATCCTTCAGGTGCCAGATGGCCAGGGAGTCAGCAGGTCACACTTCCTAGCAGATGTCTTGAAGATCATCTGGTTTTAGGGGTAGGTGGGCTGTGGGTTTTGCAAAGCAGAAAGACAGATTAAGGATACTTCCATCCTCCACCTCCTCGGGAACCAGCATCCCATCCCCACCCCAACTTCAGTCTCCTCCGGGATTTAAGCCTCTGCCCCCTGAGTAGCTCCTCACCTGAGATGGGCCAAATGGATATTCTCATAGACCTGGATCTCGGGTTTGAAGTGAGGAAATGAGGCATCTGGAGAGAAAAAGCCATATGAGGTGCAGCAGAGAAGTCACCAGGTGACTCAGAGCTGTCTCCCTTACCCCACCTTCTCCCCTGAGAAGAAGGGTAGAGAGGCAAGATATGAGTCCACCCTCTGGGAAGGAGGGACTCACTTCTGTGTTGAGCCCCCTGGGCCCTCTGCCTCCAGAGCATGACGCCGAGGACCACAATGGTGAACCCCTGGCCCACTGTGAGCAACAGCGTCAGGATCCAGGCCACATCCCAGCCTGCGGAAGGGGCACAGAGGGCAGGGGAGGCATCCCTGGAGGCTGCAGTTAAGGGCAGGACAAGAGGGATTAGGAGGGAGGCTGGGAGGGGAGTCTGTCCCTTGTGCCCCAAAGAGAGGCTTTCCCCCCATAGTTTGGTGGGTTTTTCCAAAAGAAGACTTCCTTGCCCCCACTATCCACTACCACACTTAGCCTCTCACCCTGACCTCATGAACCAACATTGATAGAGAATGGTGATGCCCCCCAGGCTACATATGGACGGCTAACTCTGGGTTGGACCATCAACCATAACAGTGATTTTTTCCCTCATGCCCTACACAGTAATTCACCCTTTTAAGAAAATAAGAAAGTGCCTTCTGGTTATTCATTCTTCCAATCTTCTACTCCACAGGCATTCGCTGAGTGCCCACCACATGCCAGACCCCAGATTATGTGCTGAGGACGTAGAGGGAAATAAAACCCCATCACTGCCCTTTGCTTACCAAAATAATGGCCATTTGCTCCTCCCTCCTGCCTTGTGAATGGGTTATTCTACATCCAATAGCATTCTTTCTCTGTATAATGGACTTCTTATTGTAAAACAATTATATATTTTTTCTCCTTCTGCCTCCACCATCAATGGGCCATTATAACATTGGTGCATATATCCTTTTTTCAACAAACAACTGCCCCAGCAGTAATTCTTACTTCTTCCTTTTTGCTAAGGGATATTCCACAAAAATTATAGATTATCCACCAGAATTCTTCTTCTCCCTGTTGGCTTATGGTCTATCCGATGAGAAAGCTGGCTTAACCAACCCCCTTTTCTGTTATGGATTCAATTGAGAAAAAAAAAAAAAAGCCCTCCTCCTATAGGCAGGAGGAAAATAACAGCCAATAACAGATTCCCTAGCTAGCAGTAGGAGATGTGTTGGAGGCAAAAATCCCTTCCCCTATTGTCACTCAGTTCACCTGCCAGGCTAAAGCTGATCCCTTTCTTCTGAGGCACAAGGCAGTGGATGATTCCTGGTTTACGTGCCCTGGGCTCATGAAGCCCCTCCCCAGGACACACCAAGAGCAGGGTAGCCCCATCACCCCAGAAGGACTGCACATTCCCCTTCACAGGACCCTTCCCCTCCTGCCAGGTCACAGAGTCCAGGCTCCTGGCAGGAACCACAGAGCACAGGAGGACAGAGCAGGAAGATCCATCTGCAGCCCTCGCAGAGAACTGGGATCCTGGAGGGAGGGAGAGAGAGACTGCTCAGTTCTTTGTCTGGACTTCCCTGGCTCCCAGCAGCCCCTGGTCTGCACGACCCCCCACTCACCTCTGAGCACGGAGACGTCATACACCCTCCAGTTCTGGTACCTGTAGCGCTGACCCAGCACGGCACACCAGTACCGCCCGGCGTCTCCTGCCTTGGACCCTTCCAGCCACAAAGAGTAGTTTCCCAGCAGTTTGAGCCTGGATTCCCTTCTGGGCTTCCCAGGGTCTGGGGAGGGCCTGGCCACTTGGACATGGGCCACTAAAGCAGTGGAGGAGCCTGCTGCTGGGCTGCGGAACCAGGACAGTAATTCGTCCCCATGCAGGGCGGGTGGTGAAGGACATGGCAGCTCCAGTGCATCCCCCAAGACCACATAGATGGCCTGGATGCTGTCTGTGGGGAGGGAGCGGTGTGAGACCAAAGACCTCCATCAGGTCAGCGATCCCACCCCTCCACCAACCAGCCCTGGCTTCCTCCCTTCTGGGGTCCCCCAGCACTGGGCCTGACTGTGAGCTCCTTTTTCAAGTGACAGCTACAAAAAAGTGAGGCGGAGAGAAGAGGGTAAGGCTTTCCTCACCTCTCCTCCAGCAAATGCGGGGATCTGAGGGCAGGAGGGTGAAGGCTGGAATAGCTGACAAATGCCCGTATCCCTTCCTTTCACTTTTCCTTTTCTGGATGAGCATTTACTTGTCCGCACTTATTTTCTAAAGGTGCCTGATCTGGACCTTCATTGACTCTGAATCTTTCCTAATATTAGAGGCAGGGGGAGGTCAACTGGGGTAGATCTATCTCCTTGAGCCAAACACCTACCCAGACCCCTAAGGAGAAACAGCAGCAGTCCCTCCTGACCCTGTGGAGAAGTGAAGAATCCCCCTACCCTTGCTCCTTACCTGCTTCAGCCTGGGGAAGCCCATGTAGGAACAGAAGGAGGAGGAATAAGACAGCCATGGGGAGAGCTTACCAAGTTCTCTTGCCTGGGACCTGCTATTCCCAGGGAGGAAACAGAGCCCAGATAAAAGCCTATATTCCCTAGTCTAGAGTGATATGGGCCTCTGAGGGGGATGGGGATGCCGGGGAGATAAAGCCCAGCTGAACGTCCACTGGGGAAAAAGTAGCAACCACCTTTCCATGCCAAGAAAGGACCAGTTGAGGCCGCTCCAACCATAATCTCCTCACCCTTCAGACTCCACATCGGCTGAAGAACTCAGATCAAAGACTCTCCGTGCTAAGAAGCCTGTGCAGGGACTTGCCTGGTGGTCCAGTGGCTGAGACTCCACACTCCCAATGCAGGGGCCCCAGGGTTCTATCCCTGGTCAAGGAACTAGATCCCACCTGCCGCAACAAAAGATCCTGCATGCCACAACTATTCATAAAATAAAAAGATCCTACAACTACGACCCAGCGCAGCCAAATAAATAAATTAATTAAAATAAATTGAAAAAGGACTTCCCTGGTGATCTAGTGGTTAAGAATTTGCCTGCCAATTCAGGGGACATGGGTTTGACCCTTGGTCTGGGGGCTTAGTTGCTAGCCTGCCTGCAATGTAGGAGACCCAGGTTCAATCCCTGGGTCAGGAAGATCCCCTGGAGAAGGAAATGGCAACCTACTCCAGTATCCTTGTCAGCAAAATCCTGTGGACAGAGTAGCCTGGCAGGCTACAGTCCACGAGGTCACAAAGAGTCGGATATGACTGAGTAACACTTTCACTTTCTGGGAAGGTCCCACATGCAGTGGGGTAACAGCCCATAGGCACAACTACCAAGCCTGTGTTCTGGAACCCATGCCCCGAAACAAGAGAAGCCCGTGTACTGCAATCAGAGAGTAGCCCCCTCTCACTGCAATTAGAGAAAGCCCTCATGCAGCAACAAAGACCCAGCACAACCAAAAATAAATAAGTAAAAATTTTAAAAAATTATAAAAACAAAGAACTACTAAAAATTTTTTTAAAAAAAAGAGAGAGAGAGAGAAGAAGCCTGTGCAGAAGGGGTCATGGCTGTCCACCTCCCATCAGTCTGAAAGTACATTCCGTGTTCTCTCCTCCAATTCAAGAGACTAGCCATAAGGGAAGAAGCTGAGTCTTCATCTTGGTTTCCAGGGAATCCAGCACAAGTCAGCATACTCAGTCAGAACTCCCTAAATAACTGAGAATGACTTCCTTTGTGGCTGCCTGGAACATTCCAGACTGCTTCTGAGCCCCTGATGAGTATATTAAGTCGTTACTCAAGAAGAAGAATAGCAGGGGCCTAGAGAAATCACTGTGTATCCCTTTGCCCCAGAGAGGATTCTCTTAAGGTAGCTCTTCATATTGCTCTCATAGTGTCTTAATGTGTTATTTATTTTTAAAGGTTATTTTTGAAATTGTTTTTGATGAACTATTTCATTCACACCAAATACTACATCTAACATACAACTGTACAATGGCTAAATAAACTGTGGTATATTCACATAACGATAGCAACAAGAATGAACAAGTCACAATGACATGCAACAAGGTTGAATCTCACAAATATGAGAGTTAAGTCCAAAACAAAGGGCACGTGCTGTATGATTCCGTGTATATAAAGTTCATTGTTGTTGCTTAGTCATTAAGTGATATTTGACTCTTTTGTGAACCCACGGACTGTAGCCCACCAGGCTCCTCTGTCCATGGGATTTCCCAGGCAAGATTACTGGAGTGGGTTGCCATTTCCTTCTCCAGGGGATCTTCCTGACCCAGGGCTTCCCTGGTGGCTCAGATGGTAAAGAGTCTGCCTGTAAAGCGGGAGACCCGGGTTCAATCCCTGGGTGGGGAAGATCCCCTGGAGAAGGAAATGGCAATCCACTCCAGTATTCTTGCCTGGAAAATCCCATGGATGGAGAAGCCTGGCAGGCTACATTCCATGGGGTCGAAAAGAGTCTGACATGACCTGACCCAGGGATCAAACCCGCATCTCCTTCATTGACAGGGGATTCTTTACCACTGAGGCACCTGGGGAGCACCTATATAAAGTTCAAAAACAGGCAAAAGTAACCTCTGAAGTTAAATTAAAATAGTGGTTACCCATGGAAGGATCTAGATATTATCATACTAAATGAAATAAGCATGCATCATACTAAGTCACTTCAGTCGTGTCCAACTCTTTGTGATCCTATGGACTGGCTCCTCTGTCCATAGGATTCTCCAGGCAAAAATACTGGAGTGGGTTGCCACACCCTCCTTGAGGGGATCTTCCCCATCCTTGTTGCTTAAGTCTCCTGCATTGGCAGGCGGGTTCTTTACCACTAGCGCCACCTGGGAAGCCCAAATGAAGTAAGTCAGAAAGACAAGTACCATATGACATCACTTACATGACACAAATGAATTTATCTATGAATCAGACTCACAGATATATTTAACTAGTGCACCTTTCTATATGTGTTTACTACAATGAAAAGCTAAAGGGTTTATATATTATGTAGGTGTAAGGTACAAAGAAAAAAAACAGTATACCTTTTGAGAAATAGAATATTACCCTTTCAGCCAACGATCCTTTATACTGTGTAACAGTGTTATACATTTGCTCTTTATGTTTCACATAATTGATCATTGAATTTTATGTGTTTTTTAATTTTATACTATGGTGTCATGTTGTGTGTAATTGTGGTTCTGAGAATTGTTCACGCTTGAGTGAGATAATTCATCCTTTTGTTTTTAACCAGTGTTTCACACATCTTAACAATACTGAATCTTCCTATTCATAACCATGGCGTAGCTCTCTATTCAAGCCTTCGTTTACCTCTTTCAGTAATTTTTGTAATTTGTTCCTAAAATCTTGCATTTCTTTTCTTAGATATATTCCTAGATAGCTTTTTTGCTACTCTTTTCAAAGGCTAATCTTACCCCTTGTTCCCACTGTCGCTCGAGAGTCTGCCAATATTAAGGGGCAGAAAAAAGTGACTTAACCATGTCTCATGATAGTTCTAACTCTCCACGATCCAAACGCCTCCACTAATTTCTGACCACTGCTGCTCCCGTAGCTCCAAGTGCCGGAAACCCTACTCAAGAAGCGCTGAAACTGTCTCAACTCGGCGCGAGGCGGAGCCGGTACGTGCTGACGTCAAGGGCACGCAACACCTTAGCGGCCCTGGGAGGGCGGGGCCGACAGGGGGACCTGCTGCTGAAGAGCAGCGGCCCGGGCCGGGGCCATGGCGAAGCTGCTGAGCTGCGTCCTAGGCCCCCGGCTCTACAAAATCTACCGGGAAAGGGACTCTGAAAGGGCCCCGTCCAGCGTCCCTGGGACTCCAACTTCAGTCACTAACCCCCACTCCAGCTCCTGGGTGAGTCGATTCTCCCCTGGTTAAAAACATAGTACGGCCCAAACCCCTTTGCGGCCTTTGCTCCCGAGAAGCACCCATTATTGGAAATAGGGGGAGACTGCTTGTCAAGCCAGTTTTCCGCCAGGTCTGTGCTCTTTGTGCTTCCTGGGTTAAAGTCACGCCTGTGGACTGACCGCCTGCTTTACTGCTGTTTGTCAGTGCTTTCTCATTCCGACTGCCACCCCTAGCTTTTTCTTTTCGCGACCCCTCACCCTGCCCTTCGTGGTTCATGCCGTTCCCAAGTGACTCTTTAAGTCCTGGAAGAGACCCCGCACGGATTCCGGAACTGGATGATTTTGCCATCAAACTCAATTTCCTCGTACCCCGTGCCTCACCCGGTTCGGTTTATCTCCCCTGGCCTTGAATTTCAAAATGACTTCTGCAACATGTCATATATCCGGTCTCCCCCACCCCACCCCTAGTCTACCTTAGAGACCTCAGGATCATTGTGTTCAAGAAAGCCGGTGAGGTGGTAGGCAGTGCCCTTAAACGAGCTCTTCCTTTTTATCGGTAGTCTCAAATTATGTTCATTGTACTCTACAAACTGCCCACCCCCAGCCACATTCTCTTCCTTAATGAATCTGCTCTTCTGATGCTTTTCTTTCCCTCAACCCCGATCCCCATCCGCCCACAACCCATTTGAAGCTCGGTTGTGGAAAAGGAGCAAAAGTCGGCCAAAGCTGCTTTCACTTTTGCTTCCAAGTCCAGCCCCCTGTGTTTGTTCTCAGGATCTGGAGTGAGAGATCAGGTTATGAGTCAGGGTAGGGAAGAGGGGAAACAGAGACGTCCCAGGAGAGATGACATTGGGGGCTAGGACTAGAGTGTTGGAGAACACACATCAGGCCTTCCAAAAGGGATGATGGAGGCCTTGTTCAGGAGCAGGGTCCTTAATTCAGCCATCTGTTTTGGCAGGATACGTACTATCAGCCCCGTGCCCTCGAGAAACATGCCGACAGCATCCTGGCACTGGTATGTCTGCCCTGGCATCTGGGACTACTGCATCTTTTCAGACCCAAGTGCCCTCTTGAACCTTCTCCTTCCCATCCTGGGAGAAGGCAGTGCCCCTGGGGGTGGGGGATGCTCTGGGCTCTGCAGCAGACATCTCCAACACACATACACACAGACAGCTCTCCAGCGTGCATACTTGATACTCCCCTTTGGCCTATGCACAGCTTTCTCTGGGGCAGCCTGAACCGTGGGGAAACCATGTTTACTTTCGGGACCATCCGCAGGTGCTGAGTCCTGCAGTCCCCCGTGACCTGTCCTCCCTGGCAACTAACCTCTTTGGCTGCAGAGACAGCTGTTCTCTCTGGCAAGGTTCCTTTGGTGACATTTGTGCATCTCTTAGGGACCGGGCCAGGGACTGTCCTGAGCAGGGCTGATTGAAAAGGCTTGATTTCCTTGAATGGAAAGAGACTGGTCTTTACGTGTGGTGAGATTATGTCCAGAGAAGATGAGAGGAAGAGAATAGAAGCCGTGCCTAGTTTTCCAGCCTCTGTTAACTCTCTGACACACTATCTTTCAGCAAATAGTTGAGCACCTACTGTGTGTCATGCACAGAATAGGTACTTGATGTGATAGCCCTCAGGTTATTCACTTTGCTCAGAGCCTAGACCTGGTAATGGCAGACCTGTGTGTGTGTGTGTATTGATTGCTTGTCCCTGTCTCTCTGCTGCAGGCTTCAGTCTTCTGGTCCATCTCTTACTACTCCTCTCCCTTCGCCTTCTTCTACTTGTACAGGAAAGGTCAGTGTGATTTCAAAGGTGGTGGGACAGGAAATGGGCAGATTGTTGGCAGCTGAGCCGATCCCCCAATGAGGAAAGGGGACCTGTGATGAGGATGGCTTGGCTTCCCTCTTCCATCAGGCATCTTCTCCCTCTGAGGGCCTGCTGTCCCCCAAAGAGGGTGTGGTGGGGAGGTTGGGACTGAACTTGGAAGAGCGGCTGGGGGGCAGTGGGAAAAGCTTTTCACATAATCCTTCTCCCCTCCCAGGTTACTTGAGTTTGTCCAAAGTGGTGCCATTTTCTCACTATGCTGGGACACTGCTTCTGCTGCTGGCGGGAGTGGCCTGCCTCCGAGGTAGGTGGAGAGGGAGCCTGGTTTGGATCTGTCCATCCGTTGGGTAAAAATTCATTAAATACCTTCTGCAAATACCATTTGGTGCTAGGCCCTAAGGGGAAGTAATCAGTGGTCAAGACATGATCTTTTCGTTAAAGGGCTTGAGTCATAAGTATGAACAAATACTTAGCAAAAAGTTTTGCTATTATCTAGAAAAGCTGCATATACCTTCCAACAGTTCCATACATATCCATGTATGTTTGTAATAATCCTAAACTGGACTCCATGACCCCACATAGCAGGATGGATAAATATATTAGAAGGTCGAGTCCTACCACAGAACACCAGAGAACAAGGCACTGAACAAACTGGTTACACTCGGCTACACAGATGAATCTCACAGATGTAATGGTGACCACCAAATAATTTATACACTATGTTTCCATTTACATAAAGTTCCAAGGGATGCATAAATAAGTGGCACAACACTGAAGAGAAACACAGGTATGATTGTCTTAAAAGTCAAAAGTCGGGAGAGTGAGATTACCTGGGAAGGGGAGAGACAGGCTGGGGAGGACCCCTGGTGAGAGGTGGCTTTGTTCGCTTTCTTGACCCCAGTGATCAGCCCAGGAATGTTTGTGCTTTAAATTGAATGTATGCTTTATGTAAATACATTATTATCTCACAATTAAAAAAATGAAAAGAGATAAGCCAAACCATTGCTCTCTGGCAGCTACACATGATGAAAACCGGGTGAGGGGGATGCCTAAGAAGGGAGTGGTGGGGTCAGAAGCTGGGTGGCTGCCTTTGGGTCCAGTCTGGGGTGAGGACCCTCTACCCGTTCTGCCTCCTGATTTCCACAGGGCTGAGCTCCCTCCCCAGAGAGGCCCGCCCATCTAAATGTTGCTCCCACTCCTCAGTTTCGTCTTAATTTTCATTTTTTTTTTCCACTGGAGGGAGAAACTAAGTACAGAGAAGTCCAAAAAACAAAATATCAGAACTAAAATGCTTGGTTTTTGCGCTTATTGCTTCAAATACCTTTTGTCCATAAAATACAGGATTGGCCAAAAAGTTCATTCAGGTTTTTCTGTAAGCCTGAACGAATTTTTTGGCCAACCCAGTTGTAAAGCATTACAGAGTTGGCGTTCCTGTTGGAATCTTCCCCAGTCCCAGAAGTAACCATTGTCATCTGGTGTGGGTTTTTCTTTTTCCTGGTTTATATTTTTATACTTTGACAAAATACCGACCTCATTCCATCACATCTAAACTGCTATGAATTGTAAATGCAGATTGCAGAGTTTTCAAAAGTGAAAAAAATAATCTGCATCTCAGAATCTGTGCAAAATGACAAGTATAAACACTATATAGCATTTGGAGGGGTGCAGTTTACATTTTTAGCACAAATGACATCATTCCCTCCAAATTATTCTTCAGCTGTCTTCATTCTCAGTATTGTTTGGGGGCGCTTCCCTTGATAATACATAGCATTCTAGTTCCTTCTGCTTTTCTTTTCTTTATAGCCTTTATCCCTCTCTTAATTTTTCTTGTTTACTCATTTATTGTCTCTCTCCAGCCCTACCCCTCTCCCAACCAACATGCCACCTCTCTGAGCCCCAGGACCTGTGTGTCTGGTTTCCTGCTGTCTCTCCCCTGTGTGTCCCATGTCTGACACGTGTTGGGTCAGGAGAGGCAGAGAAGTCAGTTGAGACTCCCCAGCAGTGAAGGGAGAGCAGATACGATCAATGAGGGGCTGAGCAAAGAGAAAAAAGAGCTCAGTGTTGAGAATGGCCTTCGATTCAGGGAGGGGAGCGGAAGGGAGGCAGGGGAAGAGAAGCCCAGGAATTGAAAGGCGGCAGAGATGGACCCGGGAAACAGGAGAAAGGAGTTTGGACAGACAGGAAGAGTGCTGAGAGGCACAGTTAAAAGAGAATGAAGACAGAGAGGAGACTCGAATGTAGTGAGTAAGTAATTATGGGATACGAACTGTGAAGCCAGATGCACGGAGTTAGAATTTGCAGGAAGGAGACAGAAAGGTAGCATTGGAGAAGGGTAGAGGGTCAAGGAGAAAAACCCAGTGTTAGCAAGGGTAAAGCCTGAGGGCGAGTGACAAGTGTTTTAAGGCTGGGAAGAATGAACTTCCTGAAGGGTGGAAGGCCCATAGTCTAGGAAGAAACCAACTGGAGAAGTTAGGGAGGGGAAGAATGCCAGTGGCCGGAATATGGAGGAAGGGAGTCGGCTCAGGTCGGCTGTTTGCCCAGATCCAGGGCCCTCTGTTCTTCTCCTCTCCTCTTTGCCCATCTCTGATTCTCTTCCTGAAACCCTCCCATCTTGCTTCCCAGTTTTCCTAATATGGTTTCCTATCCTCTCTCCACCAGGCATTGGCCGCTGGACCAACCCCCAGTACCGGCAGTTCATCACTATTTTAGAGGCAACACATAGGAACCACTCCGCAGAAAACAAGGTGAGAGGCTCCGCAGTCTACCCAGCACCGGGCGGCGTGGCGCAAGCAGGCAGATGTG
Source organism: Moschus berezovskii (assembly GCF_049115385.1). Lineage (NCBI taxonomy): Eukaryota > Metazoa > Chordata > Mammalia > Artiodactyla > Moschidae > Moschus > Moschus berezovskii. Next base: position 38,947,560 of record NC_142482.1, read on the forward strand.
TTTCCCCACCCGCCACGCTGGGCGTCTGCTTGCACATGGCTGGACCCCGTCTCCCCTCCACAAGTAAACTGTCTGCCTGAGGATATTTCCCTCCCCACTTCTGATGGAATATTCCACTAGCGCAATCCTTTACCCCCCATCTGCAGAAATGTCTAGAGGTGGAAACATTCCATGTCGTTTCCTCGAAGGGGGTTTCCTCTCTATCACAACAGCTCGTTCTCCCAAATGTTTGTTTATTTTTTGTGTGCACTGAACACTGTACTAGTATTGTTCAGGGATGGGACAAGACAGACAGGTATGTCCATCCTTGTGCTCAAGAGCACACCATGGTGCCGGGAGGGAGAAAGGCTAGGGCAGAGTGTCCTTGGAGTTGTGCCAGCCCAGCCAGTGCTGGCATGTGATTATCTTTGAGAAGGGGCTTCAGGGCCCTATAAAGCTCTTTCCTGTTACAAAGAGGTCTGTGGGTCAAACAGCTCTGACCACCATTGTCAGATTACTGGTTGCTTCACACCACCACTTATGGAGCTTTGTAAGGATGCTCCACCATACATTTTGCATACACCCTTTCTCATCCTCACAACCACAGCGTGGGGTGGCATTATTACCCTTCTTTATATGTCTGAGGAAACAGAGGCAAAGAGAGGTTACAAGACCCAGGCAGAGTCACCGAACAAGGAAGTGACTCAGCCTGTGTTTGGGTCCAGGCCTGAACAGAGCTTGCCTGAAATTTGCTTCCCTGCATTTTGTTTTCACCATTTACATTTTTGTAGAATGTTTCTATTGCTCTCTCTCAGTCCAGTTATTTTTGAAAATGTCAAAAACAAAAACGGTTCTTGACAGAAAATAAAAAAACTATTCTCAAAATAGAGTGCTGGGAGCTCTGGGGGCGGGGGAGGAAGTACAGCAGAGTGGAAGGAATACAACACGGCTCCTGCTGCCCTCAAAAAGCACATGGACTGATTGGTGGAGTGAATGGAGGCACAGAGGGTCGGGGTGACCCGTGGCTGCAGGAGCTGAGGGAAGGGAGGTGGCCAGGAGGATGGAACAGTCAGAGGGAGCTCGGTTCAGATGGTGGCCCGGGTGCAGAGGGGCTCCTGTGTGTACGACTTCCCTCCTTCCTTCTCATCCAGTCTTGGGACAGATGTTTCCATCCTTTAAGTCAGCATCGTGTGAAGGACCCAGGTGGGAAAGGGAGCAATGGCCAGCCAACAGTCCCCCTGCCTTCTCTCTAGCACCAGCCACCCCTGCTGGGGGTGAGTCAGCCTTAGATTTTAGAAAAGTGAAGTCTTCGGCTCCTCTTCTGGAGGAGGGCAGACAGGCCAGTCTTAATACCTTAATAGGGCATCCTCTTGTTCCTGATTTTGCAGAACTTTCCATCTGTGAACCAGAGGGTGCTGACCTGTGTGTGCCCCCCCATGGTGTTTGGGGGCCAGTCCTCTGGGTGTTGGGAATGTCCAGGGTGGGTAGGTGGGCCGCCCCACTCCAACTCCCCTTACCATCCCCCATATCTTTCTGCCCACCACAGAGACAGCTCGCCAACTACAACTTCGACTTCAGGAGCTGGCCAGTCGACTTCCACTGGGAAGAACCCAGCAGCCGGTGAGGCCCCAGTTCTTCCGCTGCCTCCCTGCTCTGACCTGTCCCCCACCTCCAGCCCCTCCTGGGGTCCAGTGCCTGCCTTCCAGCACCGTCTCCTCATTCCTAGACCCCACCATCCTACGGGCCTCAGACGTCCAGCTTGCTGCTCCTCACCCCATGCTCCCCTGCATCTTTCCATTCCTCAGGAAGGAGTCCCGGGGGGGCCCTTCCCGCCGGGGTGTGGCCCTGCTCCGCCCAGAGCCCCTGCACCGGGGGACGGCCGACACCTTCCTCAACCGAGTCAAGAAGCTGCCTTGTCAGATCACCAGGTAGGAAGGCAGGGAGGAGAGGCGAGCTGAGGTGGAGGGAAAATGGGGTGCGGGCTCCAGGACAGGGTGCTCCACTGGAGGATGACCGTCATTTATTAGGCCTGGTGCCATGGCTATCGCATTGTGTGTGTGTGAAAAACAAGAGGTTCAGAGAGCTCCACAGCCTCCCAGGTGGTGTCTGAAGAGCTGGGATATTAACACAGTTGTGTCTGACACAACAGCTCTCTCAGCGAGACTGAGGGGGAAGGATGAGGTTGTGGGTGGGGGGGGACGCACGGCCTTGGCTGCCGCAGGGTCTTTTGTTGGCTGTGGCCCTAGCCTGGCCCCACTGCTGCTTGGTTTTTCCACTGTGAGGCAGTCAGCCTCTGCATCTGTGAACAGCCTGCCTCATAGAGTTGGTGAGATTTAACATACTCTGAAGGGCTTCCTCCTTGCCTAGATGCCTGAGAGCACGAGGTAAAGCCCAAGTAACCACAGTGACCACTCGGATCTTCCAGTGGCCAGCCCACTGTGGGAGTTTCCTGTTGCTGGGGTCTAGGAGGCAGGTTGGAAGATACCAAGGAAGGGGGTGGACTTGATGGTGGGTTTTTGGACCGCATGCTGATTGATCAGAGGGATGAGCCAAGTTTGAGATGTTGAGGGGGGATGCTGGACACGTTTGTAGTGTTTTCTGGGGACAGATCCTCCTTTGGGATTGACTGGACATGGTTAACTATCTTTTTAAGGAGTGGCACCTGCCACATCTGATGTATCTAAGTTAGTGCATTTGTTCAAGAAATATTAAGCCCAGAGTACCCTGTGCTAGACTCTTGGCCCCTACTACATGGCAGATAACCAGGCATATCGTAATGAACAGTATTATTTATTTGGGGACTTTTAATAAATACATTAACAGAATCATAATTGTTAATTACTTTGCTTTTACTTGTCGTATATACAAAGTATTGTCTCATAAAACTTTCAAGATTAATATATGCATATGTGTGTCCTAGACCACGATATAAAGTATCTTTAAAAGGTTGCAGTAAAAATAGTTAGAGAAGGGAGTTCTCTGCCAGTCCAGTGGTTAGGACTCCATACTTTCTCTGCTGCGGACATGGGTTCAGTCTCTAGTCGGGGAAAGATGATCCCACAAGCCACATGGCACAGCCAAAAGCCAAAAACCAAACAAAAGATGTTTGAAAAATTGGTACATATATTGGTTCATTAAGTCCTAGAAAAGGAAAAACGAAACTGTGAGGGTCAGAGGTGAAGCAGACGACAGCATGTGAGTGCTCGGGCTGGGATGGTCCCTGGACTCCCCTGAGTTTGAGGTTCATTAACCCCGTGCTCCCCACAGCTACCTGGTAGCACATACCCTGGGGCGCCGGATGCTGTATCCAGGCTCTGTGTACCTGCTCCAGAAGGCCCTCATGCCTGTGCTGCTGCAGGGCCAGGCCCGACTGGTGGAAGAGGTAAGGCCCCCTTACCCATGAACCACCCACCCCCACAGCCCTTCTTCCCCCACCCATGCATGTGGCCCCCTGCCCTTCCAACTTGGCCAATGCATCCCCTCCACTCAGTGTCATGGGCGCCGGGCAAAGCTGCTGGCCTGTGATGGCAATGAAATTGACACCATGTTTGTGGACCGACGAGGGACAGCTGAGCCCCAGGGACAGAAGCTGGTGAGCGGGCACAGGGAGCCCAAAGGTAGAGCGTGGGAAGGGCAGTGGAAGTGGTGGGGTCTGCCGCAGCCCTAAGGAAGCCTAGTGGGGATCATCCCAGCTTCCACCTCCTCCCTGCCAACCTCTTGGTGTAGGAAATCTGTGTAAGAGGGAAATGGATGAAGGAGTTGACTTGCAGGGACCAAAAAGATATCATCGTAATAGTTTCCTCTTAGTGCTTACCACACGCAGGGCCCCCAAAGGCTGTCCTCCCTGGGATTTTCAGTCCCAGCTGGGCTTCTTCCTGTTCCCTTTCTAGGTGATCTGCTGTGAGGGGAACGCAGGCTTCTATGAGGTGGGCTGCGTCTCCACACCTCTGGAAGGTAGGCCTGTGGCTCAGCCCTCTTATCTCTGCCCCTTGGGATGGAATGTCCCCACCTCCCCCCATGGATAGAACCTCCCAGGGCCTAACCATCTTCTCTGAGTGAGGTTTGAGACCCTTGCCTTTTGGGAAAAGCCTACTCCCCATTTGCTTTGCTAACCCTCATCCCTCCCCTTGGGCTGTGTCCCTTAGCCTATTATACTCTTGGTTCTGTTCCCACACTTCAGTCACATCTCTCTCCCTTCTGCTGCATCAGAACCTTTTTGTCATCTTCCCATTCTGGGAAGGCTTGGAGTTATTTGCCTCTGAGTTGGGTGTTAAGAGTTCCAGTGTCCTGCTCCTTCCCCCAGAGTTAGGAGCAGAGAGTGGCCAGAGGTCATAGGCCATGAGGTCCCAGCCCTTCCTCCCTCTGTGTTACAGCTGGATATTCAGTCCTGGGCTGGAATCATCCAGGCTTTGCTGGAAGCACGGTGAGACCTTCTCTGAAATCTCCTGAATTATAGTCTGTCTCCCTGTGGTCAGTCACTGGAGTCAGGGAAAGGGGTCTGTATTTCTATAGGACCTCCCACTCACCTGTGACCTGGGTGCCAAGGGCGGGGAGCTGCAAGCCTCCTCCTCTTACGTTGGGGGTTTGGCAGGAGGGGAGATAGTGGATCTTGTTGTAAATGACTGGTTTCTGAAGAGAACAGCGCCTCTCACGGCCCTATTATTTATTTATTTTTAATGCCACTGACAGGAGTCTATTCCATTAAGTAAGACAATAGCTCTCTGAATTGTCTATTCAGAGCTGCAGTTCCACCTTCGCTGCCTATTGCAATGTAGCTACAGGAAGGGTCCATGCTGGGAGGGTGGGGGTGGTGGGCAGGTGGTCTTTTGTGCTGACCCTTTGCCCTTCTTCTTGCAGGGGGTGCCGTTCCCACAAAATGAGGCCAACGCCATGGATGTGGTGGTCCAGTTTGCCATCCACCGCCTGGGCTTTCAGCCCCAGGATATCATCCTCTATGCCTGGTCCATCGGCGGCTTCACTGGTACCCACCTCCTTCCTACCCTGCTACTGTAGGCACACTCAGGCCATCTCTGTGTCCCCCCAGGAGTGGGGTGGAGGAGAGAATAGGTGGGCTCTCTGAGTGGGTCTGGAAGAAGCTATCGTATTTGAGTACACTTCACATTTTCTTCCACCCCTGTGCCCGATGATTAAAAGTAGAACCTGGGTCCTGGGGTGGGGAGACCAAGGAGTAAACGTTTCCTCTGGTGTTGTCTTCAGAGAGCTTCGTTGTTCTCTTTGGACAGTGCCCTGGCGAGTGAAGCGAGGGGTTATGGCGAGACCCGGGGCTAACTTAGTAGGGAGAATGGGGTGGGCCTGTAGGGTCAGGGGGATGAGGGTAGGGGTGGGGATGGGCAGGAGCCCCTTGGTCCTCACCCTTTCTTTCCTTTCCTGGTACAGCTACGTGGGCAGCCATGTCCTACCCGGACATTAGTGCCGTGATCCTGGATGCCTCCTTTGATGACCTGGTGCCCTTGGCCTTGAAAGTCATGCCAGACAGCTGGAGTGAGTGCAGCTCCCAGGCCTGCCCTTGAGGGAAGAGGTGGGCTGGACCGGGGAGACGTTCTCACTGGGGATGGTTCCCCTCTGTGTGGGTGGGGAGTAGGCCACCGCATTGTTGAGAAGCAGGGGGACTCGCCTGTCTGGGAACCTCCGCTTTCTAGGTCCATGGACAGTGGGGACCTTTGCGTGGGGCAGGGGCTTTGTCTCTGCTGTCCTTTCACATTTATCTGACTTTAGGGGGCCTGGTGACCAGGACTGTGAGGCAGCATCTCAATCTAAACAATGCAGAGCAGCTGTGCAGGTGAGGGCCGGCCGTGTCCAGCATCTGACACCCTTCCCTGCCTCATCCCCTGTAGGAATGCTGCTGGGAGTTCAAATGTGGAAATTAGTACCAAAGTACAAGCATAAGCCACTGCCCCGTGTCCCCTGAGGGACCCTCCCTCCACCCCCAACCCCTCCCAGCTTCCCTGGGACCCTGGCCTTTCTCATGATCTGGCAGCTAGTCGGTTGATGCCTGGCACAGCAGGGATCTCCCAGCAAAACCTGAAGAAACATACAGCCAGTGCTGGGGTGAGGTGGTTAGTTGTCACCTGTCCCTGCTCTGAGGTCTCCCTCCCCACTGTGCTGTCCTCTGAAGGTACCAGGGCCCTGTGCTGCTGATCCGCAGAACCAGAGATGAGATCATCACCACCACGTGAGTGCCTGGGGACTTCTGCCCTCCCGGATCCCAGAGACAGCCAGGAAGTTGCCCCCCACCCCAAACAATGCCCACCAGAAACCCAGGTATCCAGAGCCTTCCTCCCCAACCTCCAATCCCTCCAGTGTCCATTCTTCTCCCCACAGGGTTCCTGAGGACATCATGTCTAACCGAGGCAATGACCTCCTGCTGAAACTCCTGCAGCATCGGTGAGAACAAGGGTGTGTGTGCACGCGCATACGTGTTTGTACCGACATCAGTGCAGGGAGAGGGGGCGGTTCGGGGATGAGGAGTGGAGGACTGGGTCCTGACCTCCTGTCCCCGTGCTCCTCCATAGGTATCCCCGGGTGATGGCGGAGGAGGGTCTTCGAGTGGTGAGGCAGTGGCTCGAGGCCTCCTCACAGCTGGAGGAAGGTGAGAGGGGATCTGCTGAGGGCTTTGGTTGGGGGCCTGGCAAGACCAGGATGCTGATGGGCACTCGTCTCTCTCCATGACCAGCCTCGATTTACAGCCGGTGGGAGGTGGAGGAGGACTGGTGCCTGTCCGTCCTCCGCTCCTACCAGGCAGAACACGGGCCTGAATTTCCCTGGAGCGTGGGTAAGGACTGCTCGGGCAGAAGGGGTTGGGAAGAGTCCAGGAAGGGGATGAATACCCAGATGGATGGCCCATGTTGAGCACCTTCTCTCTGCAGGGGAGGACATGAGTGCAGACGGAAGACGGCAGCTGGCTTTGTTTCTGGTGAGCTAAGGCATGGGAAGCAGGAAGAGGGTGCCTGAATGGCCAGGACACAGGTGGGGCTTGGGGACGGGTGCCCTGTAAGCATTGGAAGGAGCAGCTTCTTTAAAGTGGGTAATTGGTTCAGGAGGTGTCCGTGCTCTGCACCCCACCTGTCCCACCTTCTCCCCTCAGGCTCAGAAGCATCTGAATAACTTCGAAGCCACACACTGCACCCCGCTCCCAGCCCAGAACTTCCAGATGCCCTGGCACCTCTAGGGACCACACTGGGACTCATTCTGGAAGAACGGATGGACGGAGACAGGAGGAAGGACCCTGTTTGTGATTCTCTGTGTTTATTTCGCTGTTTATAGTTTCTGGCAAGCAGGGGGACCACCCCCCCCTTCTCACCATTCTTCTTGCACGTTTCCCCTCATCCATCCGGCAGTACCTAACCTTCCTCAACACACACCCTGCATTAAATGAATGAATTATTCCTAATAATTAATAAAAGTATTTTTTCTACCGGCTGGCTTATTTTGTGACTTCCCAGCTATCCAGGAAGCCAGGGCTGGGAGTGGAGAAGAGTTGAAGCTCCAAATGACTGGGCTTTGAGAAACCCTACTTCAGGCAGTCAATTTAACCCTCACCATCTCTGCTGTTACCCAGGCAATCAGCCTCCAACCTGAGTTGTCCCTGTGCAGTGGGTCCCCAACCCTCACCTTTCCTTGGCATGCCTAGTACCATCACCACTGTGCACCCTCCCTGGTGCTGCCTAGGTCTTCCTACATACAACCACCCCAGGAGACCACGGTTGCCTCCAATGCTCATAGTTCATGAGCTCTGTTGTTTACAAAGTACTTCCTAGCACCTGACTTACACCTACACAGCAATTCTACCGATTTCTAGGTCCAGCCTGCATGGTTCCAGCATCAGTAACTCCAGTTTTTCTTGCTTAGTTCTTGCTCTTTGCATGGGGAGTGAGGAATGGCTTGTTCCCCATGTTGTATGCAGCAAACCGTGCACAGCCTCCTCACCATGTCAAGTCTCTCTCCTCACACCCTTTTTGCAATTCAACAAACACAGGCCCTGCCAGGGACTGAGGACAAGGTGCCAAGGACTCAGGTCTTCCCAGAGCCATACTTCGCCTTACTGGACAGCTATTAGAATATTCTGGGTTTGAACCAGGAAACACTATTGGTTCCCTGTAGTGTTAGTCACTCAATCATGTCTGACTCTTTGCCCCACCGTGGACTGTAGCCCACCAGGCTCCTCTGTCTGTGGGGTTCTCCAGGCAAGAATACCAGAGTGGGTTGCCGTTTCTTCCATTCTATTTCCATTCCTTGGACGTTGTGGAACAGAATGAGTTCCTCTCCCACCCATCACTGTTGCCTGGCCACCTTCTTCCCTTGGAAACCTCTTTTCCAGATGAAATACCCCTGGGTTTACCACCCTGGGCCCACCATTTTGAACAAGAGACTTAAGGGAAGCAACTATATTGTGAGGTTCAGGATACAGTCTAACTTCAGTGTCTCCTCCAACCTCAACGCGCAAAGCTCCCCTGCAATCCAGCTCAGCGGCTCCTACAAGGGAAACACACTGGCCTCCACTGGAAGGAGTGATCGGAGACCTGTCAGGTGACACGATGTCTCCTATTTGGGGTCAGAAGAAACTGACAGCAGCTCCACAACCCTCCACCTTTAGTCAACACTGGAGAGGTGATGCTGGCACCCTTCCCCTCTGTCCTGGCCTAGGGAGAAACAGGGTGGAATGTGAAGCTGTGGGACCAGCTGCATGATTCTGAACCCGGCCTTCCAGATCCATTAGGTCACATTAGTCCCCTGGAAACCAAGTCTTTGTTCAGCCAAGGAAACCTCCTTAAATGCAAATAGGGGGCCCCACCTCTCACACCCTAGAGACAAATTACTCCTTCCTTCTGGCCATGGCCATTAGGTATTCTGTTGACCGGCCTCTACCAGAACTGCCCCTCCCCTTTCTTCCTGCATTTTCTATAGATAACAGCAGGTATGCTGTGAGGGCCCTTGGATACCTGAAATATGAGTGGGGAGAGGTGAGGTTCAATATTTAAATTCCTGACCACGCCACCCAAAAAGTCTCAATCTACCCTCTTAGATGAATTCCCATCTGACAAGGCTTACAGCAGGTGTGTTTTCAGAACCAACACCCCTACCCCTGGGTGGGACCAGCTCCCTGTACACTCTTCAGCTGAGATGCAGACACCACTCCTGCTGGGGCTCTGACTCTTGCTGTAGCAGGCACTAATCGAGGTCTGGACACCCAGGCATCCCAGAGTTGCTGAGCAAACTGGGAAAGGGGATGGTGGCTGGGAAAAAGGAGAGCTAGCAAATGGACAGGAAACGTGGGAAGAAGGGATGGCTCCTGGGCTGAATCCTTGATCTTACCCTGTCTCATTGGCCCAGACTCCACCCTAACTGCTCCCAGTGTGAGGGGCTGGACTCCCGCTCTCAGTTGCGTATTTGGGTTGATGGTTTGCTCCGTGTCCCCGGGAGGGGCATGTGTTTCCTGCACTGTCACGAATGAGGTCCCCGAGGGTGCAAGGCTCCAGAGAGTGGGGAGTCCAGGTGTCGGGGATAGCCAGGTCTCCATCCATCCATCCAAATAGCAAGCCTTTCCAGCTCCCTCAGGAACGCAGTCATTCATTTTTTCCTTTCATTTCTGTTCGGATTAAAGATGCCCTTACTAGTTCCTTTCTAGACCGCGGTGTCGCGGCCACTCCCCTAACAGAACCTGGCTTTCGCCTGGCCCAATCATCTACAGCTCCGCCCCTTGTTCACCCCGATTTATTGTCCCCTAATTGCAGCATTCTGTCCTAAAGCCCGATCTGCTTTGTTTGGTAATTCGGTTGCTTACCCTCAGATACCGCTTGTCCCGGGGGAGGGGCCCTCAGCTTGGATTTCTTCAACAGCTGCGGTCACCAAGGCGACTATCGCAACGCCCCGCCTCTTCACCCGGGGAAAGCCTCCGAAGGGCCCGTCACCGTGACAACGAACTCTGGAGGCGCTGCGCGCGCAGAAGCCGCGTCCAGTCTCGTGGATGGGGAGCAGCAAAACGAAACAAGGGCGGGATCAATGCGCCTAAGGCCACGCCCCCTGCAGAAGGGCCCTTCCAGACCCTCTGCGTCCACCGCAAGTCTTCCTGGACCTCTCAGGGCGACCCCTTCAGGGAGCCCAACCTCAGCCCCGCTAATGCCTTCTCGTTGCACTTTTATTCAAGAGAGGGAGTCAAAGGGTGCTGTGCAATCCCCTTCTGCCTCCCCTTTGCTCTTTTTGCTTCGAAAACAGCCCCCGCTGTCTGATTCTTTTTGTCACTCATTCAACGTTTATATCGGTGCCAGGTGCTCCTCCCCAGTTCGCCATTGCTCTGACTTTTCTCTAAAATAATTATATTTTTATCGTGCCAAGGCTCTTCAGGTGAACGCAGTGGTGTGTGTTTTTCTCTCGTTATTTTTTCTTTCGCGTCCGCCTTTCTTGGTGTGTCTCCATCCTTTCGTCCTAACTTCCTCATCAGCACCCCAAGACCAGATGATTCTTGAATAATCTGGCACCACAGCAGGGAATCCTCGGGCTGGGCCCGGCGTCAAACCTTCAGACCGGAAGCTGGTGCAGGTGGAGCGTTTCTGAAAGCCAAGGACTTTCCGTAGCCCGTTCCATTCCGTTCCGTCGCTCAGTCGTGTCCGACTCTTTGCGACCCCGTGGACTGTAGCCTACCAGGCTTCTCCGTCCATGGGATTCTCCAGGCAAGAATACTGGAGTGGGTTACCATTTCCTTCTCCAGGGGATCTTCCCGACCCAGGGATCGAACCCGGGTCTCCCGCATTGGAGGCAGATGCTTTAACCTCTGAACCACCAGGGAAGCCCTTCCGTAGCCCACCCGACCCTTAAAAGCGAAAAACCTGAGTCTCTCACAGAGACTGATCTGGCCAGATTCCGACGAATCAGGCGAGGTGGGCCCAGGAGGCCACCCAGTGGAGGAAGCGTATGGGGCGCCTGGAGCAGCATCCGGGTGTGGGAGGGATTTTGGCACCAAAATGCCACCTTCCGGGGAAGCCGCATAGTACTTATGTGATCCGCCAGGGCAGGCTTCCCTGGTGGTTCAGTCGGTAAAGAATTAGCCTTCAGTGCGCTGGGTTCGATCCCTGGGTTGGGAAGATCCCCTGGAGGAGGGCATGGCAACCCACTTCAATATTCTTCCTTGGAGAATCCCCATAGACAGAGGAGCCTGGAGGGCTACAGTCCATGGGGTCTCCAAGAGTCGGACACGACTGAGCGACTAAGTACACAACACACACACACACACACACACACCCCTGAGCGACTAAGTACATACACCCACACACACACCAGGGCAGGATGCGACCTTCTCAGGTTTCTCTCCAGCCACCTGGCCAAGAGCTGAGCTTGGGCTGGAGGCCGCCCTCGCATCTTCCCAAAAGTTCTGAGGTGCAGCCAGGCTCGGAAAGCGAGCTCACAGTGCCAGAGCCGGTGGGCACCGGAGATCAGACCCACTGACCTGCGGTTGAGCTGAGGCGGGACTGGAAAAGCCGGGGGCGGGAGGGTGCAGACGGAAAGGCTCTGGTTTTCTGGAAACCCTACTGGACTGAGTAGGGTCACTCGCGACTCAGGTGTCCTCGCTTTTGGATTTCTGACACGTCTTCCCCATCCTGAAAAGTGGTATCACAGTCATCTCCTTTTGCAACCTATTCCCCTTCCTCACCTCACATTCAGTCTTAGTCCAAATCTGTCCAGTCTTCCTTCTAAATGGTGCTCAGAGTCAGTCACTTGTCGGCTTCCCTCTCTTCTGCTAGGCCAGGCCGCCATCTTGTGACTGGACTCAGGAATAGCTTCCTAACTGGTTTCCCTGCCTCAGAAATCTTTTACAAACAGAAATCTGACCTTGTACTCTTCTGCTGAAATCTCTTTGTCAGCGGTTTGCGCTGCCCAAGTTCCCCCAGAAACACTCTCCGCTTCCCCCATCTTTGCTGACTTGTCTTCCACTCTAGACTGTGCTCTGTGACAGCAGGGGCTTTGTGCAGTATTGTATCCCCAATACCTGGTGCAGTGATCTAATGAGTGTCTGCTGAATGCATAGGAAAGGAGGTTCCCCTCTCCTTCCCCCATTCCCCCCATCCTTGTTTCCAAACCAGGATGTTAGGGCCGTGGGTGAGGACACTCTGTCCCTTGGCTGCAGATTCTAGCATTGATTTCCACTCCAAAAGGATGTTGCCTCCCCACTTCCTCTTTGCCCACTTTTCTTCGGCCAATAAAACGCCAAACTAGAGGCTGGTGGGCAGCCATGTATGTTATGGAAGGCCATGCAGGTAGCCAGAATCAAACCCTGTACATAGGCCTCTTAATAGTGCTGGTCACGATGAGCTTGGTGTTTGGTAAGTGGTTCAATGGGGTCAAAAGGGTTTCCCAACCTGCCGGATACAGAAACCCTGATACCAAGTATCTGAGTACATGTACCAAGGACATTCAGGTAAAACCAGGCAGGAGGAAAGATGGGATGGGTGGGCTTGGTGGGATAATGCTCGGGGACTGATAACAGACTGATATTCACTCTGAGGGAGATTTCTGGTGACTACCCCAAGGCTGTCTCACTCAACGGCAATAACCTGAATGGAGATACTAAGGGGAATCTCTTCGAATCTGAGGGCAATACAGAATGGGGAGGGTTGGGGGAACGTGCCAGATGACAGCCTCAGGATACACAGCGTAGAACAAGACTAAGTTCAGCCTGATAACTCCACTTGGCTGTGAAGCACCATCTACATAGAAACCAGATTCAAAGTGTTTGCTCAGCATCTGCCTCATACCAAGTGCTCTGCTGGGTCTGAAAGTGGGCCTTGGGGGCTCAGTAACATGTGATCTGGGCCCAGGACCAGAGGAGGAGGGAGATGAATATGGTGTAGTTGGGGAGGGCTTTGGTGGACAAAGTTTCATGAGTCTGTTCAGTGAAAGAACAACCAAACAAAGAATGTGGCCCTGGGCTGTTTGAAGTCTCCTGGCTACAGAAAGGAGAGATTCTTCCTGTCCTGTGATGATACGCTCTAAGGTTTTCACACTCTGAACATCACAGATTAAGAAAGCATATTCAAAAGAGAGTCTGGGGGTTGGGTGAGGGACAGTGAAATCAAGTCACAGAGGAAGCACTGTCTTAACAGGGCTGCCAAAAGTTGGAATCAACTGCCTTGGTCTAACCTTTAAATTTAGAGGCTTGTAGAGTGCTAAGCATGTTAACCCCTCAAATGCATGTTGAATGAATGAGTTCCTCATTTCAGGAGGTATGAGAGTAGAGAGTGGAGATTTTTTATGAGAACAAAAGCTTCTGATGTTAGATTAAGCCTGATGGTTTTCAAGAATTGGTCATTTTATGGTTTTCTAAGTATGGAGGTAGGAGGGAACAATGGGGTTGCCCAGTCTGGGAATTAGGTGGGTTTGAGGTCAGTACTTCTCTGTGTTCCAGGTCAGTCTGAGATATATGATCAAGAACCCGTTAAACAGAAATATTTAAATAAATACCTAAGCTGCTATCGATGCCTCTTTGAGACCAAGGAGTTGGGATGCCTTCTGGGATCTGACACCTGCCTTGTCCCAAAGGGCAGCAGCTGCATGACTCTGCTCATAAAGAACAGTAAGCTGCCTCTTCCTTTCATCTTGGGCCCAGTCCATTCCCGAACTGAGTCTCTACCAGCCTTCTAAGCTGCACCCCAACTGGCTCCCACAACTCTAAGATGCTGTTCTATCACTCTCTCTCCTTTCCTTTAGAGCTACTCCGCATCACTACTTCCATTCCTTTTCCCTTCTTGGCTCACCCTCCTTATAACATCCAGCCTTGCAGGCCTGGAGTTCACCAGATCCACTGGCCTTTCCTCCAGCTGCCTTCTCCCCGTCTGTCAGCGGTAGTTCCTGCCAGCACCATTCTTCTGCTACATCTTCCGCTGCTTCTTCTCAGCCTCCTTCACTGAGTCTTGCCTTTTTCTTCTGGAGCCTTAACAGTGCATGTTCACCAGAGTTTGGTCTTTTGCTGTCTTCCTCTTTACTCTCCCAGAGGAATTCTTTAAAAAACATTTCTTTATTTAAGGTGCACCAGGTCTTAGTTGCCTCATGGGATCTTAGTTGCTTAGTGGGATCTTTCAGTTGAAGCATGCAGGATCTAGTTCCCTGACCAGGGATCAAACCCGGGGCCCCTGCATTAAGATCTGGGTCCTGGCCACTGGACCACCAGGGAAGTCCCTGTCACTGTGTTTTGAATAGCTCTTTCCCACCAACCTTCCGTGGGAAACTTCCACAGAGTTCATGGCTGGTGACTCCCTGGCATTCCCTGACCCTGTCCAGTTCCGGGGATCTGCCTTTCTTTGGTCCAGGGTGGGGTAGGGGGTCAGTGATGGTCAGTTTCTGTGGAATGAGGGGATGGGAGGGCTCAGGGCTTTGCCTGGGATCTCCATGTCACTGATTGCTGCCATCTGTCCCCAGACAGTGGTTTTGAGACCATGGTGAGTGACTGCCGCAGCAAGGAACAGATGAGTGACTGCTCATACACCCGCGCCTCTCCAGTCTTTGGCTTCTGGATATTCTCTCGATGCTGCTTCCAGAATTTCTGCAACAACCCTCAGAACAGAATCCTATATATTCCTTAGAACTTCTGTAGAGACCTCAGGAGTACAATCCTGCCAATTTCCAGCCGTCCTCCTGATTTCCACCTGGGGACAGTCGGGACACTGTCCAGCCTCCCCCGAGCAGCCCTCCCTGCCACCCTCAGCGGCAGTTACTAGACCCCAGCCCTATCTGCCTGATCGATGCCCCTCAACACCCCTCAATTTCCACTCTGCCCCTTCCCACTCTCCCTCTCCAGAATTCTGTTTTCCTTCAAGTCCTCAGTCTGACATCTTTCCTCCTGTCTGTCCCCCTCAAGGATACCCCTCTGCCGTGCTTCTTTTCCCATGGCAGTCCTCTCACCCCAAGTCCCCAGCTGTTCCTCCAAAATAAATAGATGTACAAACTGTTTGATTTGCCTGTCTCTTCTGGTGGATATGGAAGTTGAGGGATGTGGTACTACCTGATTGTTCCATCATGGGGGCAGGTAAGGGGCTCCCCAACCTGCGGAGCTCGGCTCCTGCTTTGCCCTGCTGTGTCTGACTCAGCTCTCAGGTCAAGAGGTACTGGAAGCCCTCCTGTGGCTAAAACCAGAAGGGTAGTGGATGTCCTCAGAAACGCTGTCAGACCCAGAGCTGGGTGGGGACTGGCCAGGAGGTCTATGGGGGTATGCTGGTGGGAGTGGAGCTGTGAAAGAACCAGTCCCAGGGAGGAGAGGGTGGGGAAGGAGTTCTGTGGAGAGATGCAAGGCCTAGTGTCCTCTCTGCTGCTGCTGCTGTTGCTAAGTCGCTTCAGTCGTGTCCGATTCTGTGCGACCCCATAGACGGCAGCCCACCAGGCTCCCCCGTCCCTGGGATTCTCTAGGCAAGAACACTGGAGTGGGTTGCCATTTCCTTCTCCAAAGCATGAAAGTGAAAAGTGAAAGTGAAGTCGCTCAGTCGTGTCCGACTCTTAGTGACCCCGTGGACTGCAGCCCACCAGGCTCCTCCGTCCATGGGGTTTTCCAGGCAAGAGTACTGGAGTGGGGTGCCACTGCCTTCTCCAGTGTCCTAATCCCAGGCTAATTTCCTTTTCAAGGATCATGGTAACTCACCTCAATTTCAGGCCTTGGGCTTCTCAGCCTCTAAGGCTGCCTCCAGTTTGACTTGCGAGAGATGTACAGCCCTGGGCCTTTGACTTATACTGAAGTCAGAGGTCATGGGGGAAGACAAGCACGCAAGAGAGGAACACAGTGACTTGTACCTTTTTACCTCCAACTGCTTCCTGATCTAGAAACACTGGTTTCTCCCACCAGCGCACAGGCAGTTACAGGGGCCACAGAGATCTAAGTGCAAAATGTATCGGTAAGAGTATATCCTGCCTCAGTTCAGTTCAGTTCAGTCGCTCAGTCGTGTCCGACTCTCCACGACCCCATGAATCACAGCACGCCTGATGTCACTTTTATCAGGAACATGATGAAATTCAGGACAGTGGCTACTCCTGAGTGTTGGGACAGGGGATGGTCTAAGAGGGGGCCTGAAGACAGTTGTAGGTGCTGATAAAGGCCTTTATGCTAACTTGGCGAGTGGTGTAATACAGGTGTGTATGTTTACAAAAACCCATCTAAAAGTGTGCAAACATCTCTATGGCCAAAATGGTTTAAAACTAAATAGGGCAAAATCAGTGTGCTTTGTCTCTAAGGCATATCTGTTTTCAAGCCCATAACTTCTATTTGTGCGCACACACGGATACACATTCTCTCAATCCTGAGACACTATCTCTACTTGAGAGGTGACCACAGTGAGGCCGAGACCAACTTTACCCAAGTGACAGAGGAGCTGGGGTTGGGCCTCCCAGCCACAGAGGTGCACTACTTTTCAGAAGAACATTTCATAATCCTGGTACTGGGTCACCAGATTCGGAGGGGTGGACATCTGGTTGTACTCATCTGCACGTCCTGGTGCTTCTTAACACCCAGCCTGGCTCAGAGCGGTGTGTCCAGTGTGTACTGAATGCATGGGGAAGGCTGAGTTATGAAAATTCATTACTGCTTTCTGCATGCTTTCAGTTCTTCAAATTAAAATCAAAGAGCCTACTCTGCAGCCCTACCTGTGTACTCTGTATTCCCTCACCCTCTTCACCTAGACTTCCCACACAGCCGGTCCTGGCTGCCAGGATCCTGAAAAGAATGCAGGTGCCTCAGCTCCAGGTGACTCTGAGATGCAGACCTGTGTGTTTGCTCTTGTGTTTTCGTGGTGGTTTTTTCCTTCCTCTTGTGGAAAAACCTGACATCACCTGTGAACATCCTAGATTTTGGAGGGTATGTTTAAGGCTGGCAAGATTCACAGTCCCCATACTTTGATCTCCAGCCGAGCAGAGGGTGGGATGGATATGGGCTGTTTGAGGCAGGCCATTGAGGAAGCCACAAGGCCAAGTGAAGTGGGCAGGGCTCTGCAATGCTGTCTGAACCCCACGCCCAGTTACCTTTAACTTGTCTACACCTGCCCACACCTGAGCCTGCCCCCATCAGAAATGTGACACAGACTCTGGCCAGTTTGTTTATTGTGGAGGGGGACTGGGGAGTGCAGAACAAAGGACAGACCCCCTCCTCTCCCCGGGAATCTGTGCAAGTGGGTGTTGTGGCTCAGGGATGTGAAGTGGAGCTGAGGAAGCCAGAGACGGGGAGAAGAGATGAGAGGAGGCGGCAGACCAGGAAGGAGCACAGGTGGCAGACAGTGAAGGAGGGGCCCCACAGTGTTCAGTCAGGAACCCTGCACGAAGTCCAGCTCTCACCCTTTCTGATACAAGTTCAGTCTGGCACAAGCTTTCAGAGCTAGGTATAGGAGAGTGGAAATAGCCAGATTGAGAGAGATCAGGAAGGTGGGGGTGGGGTGGGGGTGATGGAACACTCAGATAACAGGACAGGGTTGAGAAAACCACTGTGCCTTTCCCAGGTCAGCCTAGGCAGAATCCGCATTTGAGATTATCTTCTAGGTGGTTGAAGGGCTCTGGGTGCAGTGCCAACTGCTTTTCGGGGGAGGAGACTAGACCAGAACCATCTAGCCACTGGAAGGACAAAGGCAAGGAAGACTGAGAACTTACAGACCCTAGAGTGTGTGTTCTGAGACGACAATGCATGACGCTGGGGTGTCAGGAGTGAGATGCTAGACCAGAGAGAAATCTATCTGCGAAGGGCAAGATGTCAGGGACCAGCCCAGGGAAGAGTCAAAAGTCCAGAACTGTTGAGGAACAAGTATATGCTGCGCAGGTCAGCAATGGACAAACTCAGATTCACGGGTGGGCCAGTCAGGGGGTCCTGGCCTTCAGAAGGCTCCTTCCCAGCTGGGAAGCTGGGCAGGGGCAGTGACAGGTTCAGGGTTTGGTAGAACCACAGGATCTGGGGCTGAGACAGAGGCAGAGCCAAGGATCTGTCAGGGGGCTCAGGCGAGGCACTCTGGAGCTGGGGACTGTACCAGGAGTTGCAGTAGTCATACTGGCAGCACTGGGCCGAGTACCAGTACTCTGAGATGTAAGTGGGGAGCTTTTCTTGGCAGCGGTAGGAGTTGTGTTGTCCACAGCCTCGGATTAAGAAGCGAGCTTTGTTCTCTGGAGAAGAAGGGACAACTAATAACCCTTGCAGCCTCCCATCATCACCAAACCTGGCACACCTTCCACAGACTTTGCCCATCCCTCACCTAGCCCCAATTCCCTTTCCAGACTCCTGCAGAAAAGGCCAGAAGAAATTAGCTTAATTGGCTCCCCAGAACCCCAGACCCCTCCCCTACCAGAAACCTCCATCTCCTTAGACCTCAGGCCCCAAGCGACCCTCATTTACAAGAGAAGACGCCATGGGCTGTCCTGCCAGTGGCCTCTTCCCTGCCTGACTCAACTCACCAAAATTGATGCTGATCACCATGCACGGGGATGAGCTGCTGATAGTGCACTTCTCCGAGCCTGAAATGCATCCTACAGCAGGATCTTCTAAGAGGCAGAGATGGCAGGTCCGGACTTCAGAAACAGGAGCTGGGGAAGCGGAAGACACGGATGGTGGCGTTGGCCCACTCCAAGTTCCCTGCCCTGCAACATCCCGCTCATCCACTGCCACCCTCTCCCTGTACTCAGCCACCCCTCCTTCCCTGCCCCTGCCCCACTTACCCTTTCCCACTGTGAAGCCCACCATGACCAGTGCACCTACAAGCATGTGGGCCTTCATCATGGACTTCTGGGGAGAAGGGCAGTCCCTGAGGGCTGCCCAGAAACCCCCCCTTCCCGTGACCATGCTCCTTGAGCCTGAACTGCAGGGTGGTTCTAACAGGTAGTCTGAGCAGGAGCTGCTGTAGGTACAAAGCTATACTCCTCCCTGGGGCAGGATCCTGGCTGGGGCAGGAAGCAATTAACTTGACAGATCAACATGTCCTCACCCACCTGGTCTGGTTACTGAATGTGGGAGCAGCAGCCCAGACAGGGGCAATATCTGGGCCCCAATCCAGCAGTCTACTTTTGTCCTGAATGTCCCTCAAAGATCTATTCCCGCCCCTCCAGGGTCCATTTATTAGTTTCCTTCTCTGGTACCATCTGCCATCCTCCATACACAACAGGGCCAGTCCCTATTGTTCTGGGAGAAACTTAAACCAGGAACCCAGTGACCTTCATCCTTCTGAGATGAGCATGTCTCAGCTCCCCCAGGAAGGGGCAGAAAGACATCACAAAACATCAATTCTGGACCTTGAACCTCTTCTCCCCACCCCTTACAGTTCAGTTTATTTTGGGACCACTTTCTTTATAAAACTTAAAGTCATGTTGATTACATCCCCTAGAGTATAAACAGCCAACTGCAGGTGGCACAGAAAGAATAAATATTTCTCCAGTCTTTGAAATCCGATTTCTGTCTTTTCCTTGTGATCTCCGTAAATCCCTACCCCCCAGTCCTGGAAACATCACCCAAATCTACTGGGCACAAATCTGTGCTGGTTTTCAACTTAAGGAGAGTGGGCTGGGCCAGGAGTGCTCCTGGGGTCCAGCATATCATTACCCGCGCTTCCCAACCCCAAACACCAGCCAATCAGCCCATGGCCTTTTCTTCCACTTTATTTCATATTCCCACCACAATAATGACTCCTTTAATTTAAACTAAAAACCATGGAGGGTTCCTGAATTGGTGGCAGCAAAGGAATGAAAGTGTCAAAGACCGAGGGACAGGTCGGGTGGGGAATCAGCGAATCGTCTTCACTGGGCTCTTGAAGTTGCTGGCGGCTTGGAGCTGCAGTTGGTAGGCCATTGGATGGATCTTGAAACCGTAAAGCCTGGGTTGGGGCAAAGGTGAGAGAGGAAGCAGAGTGAGCCCCATCCTGGCCCTGCCAGTGGCCTACATCCCCCTTCCCTACCCCAGTTTCTTCATGGGCCTGCTCAGTACTTCAGGGCAGTGGTTCTCCAACTTCTTCCCTCAAGAATATTTGGAAATTTATTTTAAATATAGATTAAAACTCAAATTCAAAACTACAAATGTGTCTGTACATATATACATGAGTATATACACGTCAGTACTTGTTTTAATAAAATAGCTGAACTTTCCTTTTCTACACCAGAGTAAAAATGATACACCAGGAAGATAAACCACACTTTAACCGTGGCTCTGAGAATTTCCTAGCAGAAAGTTGAGCACACACACGTCAGTACTTGTTTTAATAAAAAAGCTGAACTTTCCTTTTCTATACCAGAGTAAAAATGATACTCCAGGAAGATAAACCACACTTCAACCGGGGCTCTGAGAACTTCCTAGCAGAAAGCTGAGCACACAAAATGGCAACAAGGATAGCTATTGCCTCATCCTCCCTTCTTTCTGGGGGA
This sequence comes from Moschus berezovskii, assembly GCF_049115385.1. NCBI lineage: Eukaryota > Metazoa > Chordata > Mammalia > Artiodactyla > Moschidae > Moschus > Moschus berezovskii. Next base: position 38,967,912 of record NC_142482.1, read on the forward strand.
TCCCGGGCACTGCTTTTGACCCTTGGGGACTCTGTCCCTGCTTCCCACCTGGGCACAAACTGGTTGGCGGGCCTCTTGGGCCGGTACTCGGGGTGCACCATGAAGAGCATGTGAGGGAAACCGGTGCCGAAGTAGGCGCCATCCGTGTGGTGGTGCCTCGATGACTTGGGTGTGTACACGTCCATGCACTTGGGGCAGTAGAGCTTCACCATGGCCTCACCTGGGATGTCTGAAAGGCCTGGGAGACAGCCAGAGTCAGCAGGCCAGGTTACCCACGCCTGCCCAACCTCCCTCCTGGATTCGGGCCCCCGCTTGCGGAGCCCCAACTCCGCCCCAGCAGACGTGCCATCTTACGTGGCCCTCCTTTCCCTTTCCCAACACTCACCGATGGGAAGCATTGGCTGGTTCTCACAGTACACACGGGGACAGTATCCAAAGTCTCCCTGCTGGTACTTTTCCAACTGATGTGAATGAAATGGAAAGAGTTGATGGGTAGGTATGAAGAAAAGAGGCAACGCCCCCCTCAGCCCAACCCACGTCACTGTGTCCCCAACTCCTTCTGCCTCTTAATGTCCAGAGGCCCCTTCTCTGGCTCAGATGGGCCTTCAGACTCCTCTGCTTCCTTTCCTCCAATCAAGCAGGCTGAAGACCACCAGACATTCACTGCTTATTCCCCGAGGAAGAGGCAGTCTACAACTTTCTGCTCTAGGTCATATCTCCCTCCCCCAAAACACCCCTTCACCTCAACCCTCAATCAGGTCTTAACCCCTAGGTCCAGATTTTGGGGTTCTTTCCCCTCTTCTCAGCTAGATTCCGTGACAAGGCTGAAATGAGTGACTTCTTGCTGAAGGAAACTGTTTCCCTGTTGCCTCTGAAGGAACCAAGTGGGAGTAGAGAGGCCTCACCATCTGGGCGATGCCACGGTTGGTGAGGATATAGCGGGCGTGGATCAATCCATAGAGCATTTCGGCTGCTTGCTCAATCAGGTCACTCTGGTTGGGGTTGTCTTCCAGCTCCTCATCTGAAACACGGCACCAGCCAAATGCAACCACTTGCCTTACAGCTTTTTAAGGTGCCCTGCCCACTCCCAGGGACTGCTGGCTCTTCAGCCCAGCACCCAACTTGGAGCCTCACCCCACCCACAGCCTGGAGATCTGACCCAGAAACATGGGCCTCTGACCCTTCCACCAAACCAAGGCAGCTCTGCCTTCTTTCCATCCCTCTCAGCCTCTGCTTCCTTCTCTTCCTAAATAAGTAAGTGCAAAGATGTCAACACGGAAAATAAAACTCTAACCTGGAAGGTACAAGGAAGATAATACCCATGGAGAAACTGGCATTTTGGAAAAGTACTAAGTTATAGGATCAGAGTATGATAACAAGTGGTAGAAGTCATAAAATTAGGCAAGAGTGAGGTAGGGAATCAAAATGAAGTAGAGGACTTGGGCTTAAAAGGGTTAGAGAACCTAAAGGAAATTTAGAAATTCAAGAAGCAGGTAAACAGGATGTGAATAGGAAAAACACAGCACGCGCATGCATGCAAACCCCCCCATCCCAAAACAACCCTGAGGGTGTCTCACCAGGCTCCAGGTCCAAGATCATGTCTAAAGCTTGTCGATAGTGAGGCACCTGCTCATTGAGTCCAGTGAGATTGAATTTGTCCTGGATATAGTCTTCATCCACCTGTCAGGACGTGAAGTCAGAAGGAAACCCACAGCAGAATCCTCAGCTTTGACCTGGACAGGTTGCTCTAACTCATGCCTTATCTTCCACACAACTGTTCTGTTCCCTTTGTTCCGCATTCCCAACTCAGTAGAAGTACTTGAACCTCTCTCCCCAGTTGGTGCATACTGCCCACCCAGAAGAGGTCTGGCTTTTCTCTCCTAAACATAAGCAATCCTCTCCTTACAGAGACAGTCCTTTCAAGATCTCTGTCCTGATTCCTGTTCATAGCTTTAGGAATCAGTTTTGGCCTCTCCTGAGGGGCAGCTGGCTCTCTGAAGAAGGTGGGGGCTGAACAGCTTGGATTCTGAAGTCAGTTACACTCCCTTATGTTAACACACAGGCACACTATAAAACATTTTAATGTGAAGTGTTTTAATTCTCCTAATAGCTACCAGAGACATATACTACCAGTACCTCTGTGGTAAAAAACAACAACACAGGTTGACACGTCCAACGTTAGGCTGTTGGAGGGTGGCAGGGTTGACTTGGGGCCCCAGTCTTGCCGCTTCACCATGAGTTAGAGAGAAAGTTACTAAGGGGACTCCTCCTTGACAAGAGTTTTTACCGAAGTATCTAAGAAAAGTGTGCGGAAGCTTTACGTGCAGGAGAATATGTGGCCAGATTACATGTGGAGATGGATGGTAGGGTTGAGAACTTACCTCACAGAAGAATTCATTGCCACGGAGCCCACAGAACCAGGAAATCCAGGACACCTCCTCTGAGCTGCTCATCTTCACGTCGGCTAGAGATACAAGAGTATAAGCCTAAGCTCTCCCTCCCAGCCTCTGGTATCCTCACTCCTCCCACACTTTGCCCTCCAACCATGGAAGAATTTGGGGCCACCCTTTTCTTAAAGAATCCGAGACTGGAGCACGTCTCTCTAGTTCCTCTTTATTTACATTCCAGCCCCTTTTCACTGAGATTATAGAGAAATTCTTTGGGGTCCACCACCTGTGAGAAACCGACAGGTCTTGACCCTACTAGTCCTACCTACATCCCTGACGCTCCTGAAAGTCAGGCCCTTCTCTCCTCCGTGTCAACTTCGGCAGGGCCGTGGCTCAGTCTCCCTACCCCCGCAAGTCTCTGGACCCATTCTCAAGGGTTCCGAAGTTTATCCTTTCCAAGCAAGAGCTGGGCCCCTCCTTTTCTCATGGCCTGGGGATGGTCATCAGGTCCGTTTCACAGGAGTCCCGACATCCCGCCTCCACCCTTCAGGCCACCTCTCCTACCCTCGGCGCCGGACCGGGTCACTTCCTTTCCCACCCCCACATCAAGACGCGGAGACCCCATGTGCCGCGCCCAGGGACAGGGGACATGGCGCGGCGAGGACCACCACACTCACCGACTGGACGGGGACTGGGACCGGGGGACGGGGAGGGGAAGGGGAGTTTCTGCTTCCGAAGAACCGCGACGACGGCTACAACGCAGGCCGCGGACCCGACCGCGGCAGGCGAAGTCGGGTGGGGGGAGTGGAAACTGGGGAGGGTGGGGAAGAGGGCAACGCGCAAGTGCTTAGAGTTAGGAGCCGCGGTGGATGCCGGGAAATGGAGTCCTCGGTAAGGAGAAACTGACGAAACTAGCGAAAGGCGAACTACGAATCCCAGGATGACCCGCGCACGACCCTGGTGTCACGAGGCCCCGGGGGGAGGGGGACGCTGGGGGCGGGGCGCAGCAGGGCACTGCCAGCCGCCACCGGAAGCGGAAACTCAGTGCCGCGTTCTGGGCCAGGGAGCCTGGGAAATATAGTCGTGTGATTCCAGGGACTGTGGGGCCATGGAAGGGAGGGGATTGGCCGGGAGAGGAACTAGGCTGACTGGTTGTTGCTTGCTTCTCCCATCAAACAGCGAGCCTCAGGCCTCAGCGCGACTTTGCTACCCGGGGCATTGACCTCATCCCCAGCCAACCAGCCCTCCTGGCCCTTATCGCCTTGCTCCTTGGAGTCAGCCCGCCAAGGAGAACCCCCGACGGGGGCCCATGTTTCATCCGGGGTTCGCGCTCCGGAGGCGGGAGGTGAGGCCGGGTTCCATGCTGAGAGTCCTGGGTAGGGTTTACTGGGCTGAGCTGAGCGCTGTGAGAACCAGGACGGCCCCGTGGGCTAACCTGAGGTGGTGCCAGCCATTCTGCTGCTCGTCCCCTTGCACTTCTCCATTTCTTCTTAGGGCTTGAACGGGGCTGCTGTGGGCCGTAAGTGCGACCTTCGAACCCTGGTCAGAGTAATGGTGAGGGGCTGCGTGACGTTATTTCATTTCAGGGTTTCTGGGCATTCTCCGCCTCAGAGCCTTTTTTAACCCCAAGAGTGGTTTCCCAGGTTCAGAAAATGAGCTTGGAGCGGGGGCCACGTTGAGGGAGGCGAAGGGCATTGTGGGGGCGTTATGTAAAAACAGGACCCCAACCGACGGGTCTTTCTCAGTCCTCGCGCTACGCCGGCACGTGGTGCGTTGTGCTTCTGCCATGGAAACATTCCAGGGCGGGAAACAACCCGGCGCCTGTGCGCACCTGCACCCTCAGGTAATTTGTTTCATTTTTCCCCAGCCACGCATGCGTCTTTGTGCCGTGTGATGATTTGTCGACTCCTTTGCTTAGAGTAGTGCCATTTTGCAGTCCGGAAGCTACAAAGCGACACAGACTGGAACCTCTTCCTGAAATCTGCTTCCTACTTCTGGAGACATGTCGAGTTTGTTTTTGTTTGGGAAGAACTTACCCGGAAATAGGAAAATTTAAAGAGCCAATTTGACTGTTTTTCTTAATGGTATGTTTTACGCTGTGATAAAGTTGTCTCGGAGAGGCTGGTATTGTTGGTGCGGATGGAGGTGGGGGGGAGCGCAGGGCCTCTGGGCAACTGTCTTACGGAGACTTCTTTCTTAACTTTTACTAAGGGGCATTGTCTGTTACTGGCCCTGCAGGGGCCTACGTTGTGGGGTCAATTTTGGGTTGGGAGGGGATTTTTAACGCTAAGGATACTTTTTCTTTATCTCATTAGGTGTCGAACTGGCTCTGGTCGCTGCAGGACCACCAGGGTCTTGGCTTCATAGTCTCATTTTCCTGGATTTCCTAAAAGCCATGTCTGGGTCTTCCCTCATTAACTTTACCCCAGCCACTGATCCCAGTGATCTGTGGAAAGATGGGCAGCTGCAATCACAGCCTGAAAAGCTGGAGCCCACCCTGGATGGGGCTGCAGCCCGGGCTTTCTACGAAGCCTTGATTGAAGATGAGAGCAGCACCCCTGAGACCCAGAGAGCTCAGCCTGGGCCTGCCAGTAAGAGAAAGAGGAAGAAAAGAAGAAGGATGAGGGAGACTGCAGCAGGAGCATCAGGAGGACATGGTCAAAGGAGATCCCTTGAGGCAAAGGACAAGATGACCCAGCAGATACTGAGGGCAGCCCAGGAGGGGGACCTGGCAAAACTAAAAAGACTGTTGGATCCCCATGAGGCTGGGGGAGCTGGAGGGGATATCAATGCTCGGGATGCTTTCTGGTGGACCCCCCTGATGTGTGCTGCCCGAGCAGGCCAGGGGGCAGCTGTGCGCTATCTCCTGGGCCGTGGGGCTGCCTGGGTAGGGGTCTGCGAGCTGGGGGGCAGAGATGCTGCTCAGTTGGCTGAAGAAGCAGGTTTCCCTGAGGTGGCCCGCATGGTCAGAGAGAGCCCTGGAGAGACAAGGAGTCCAGAGAACCGGTGAGGGGAAGCCTTATCTTTTTATTATCATTTAAATTTTTAAGTCTGTTTTTGTTTTGTTGAATCATAGTTCTTGTATAACTATAAATTACATGTGTGCAATATAGTGATTCAGAATTTTTAAAAGTGATATTCCATTTATAGTCATTGTAAAATAGCTGCTAAGTTTCTGTGTTGTACACACTCTCTGGGTTTAAATCCTGATTGTACTTCTTGGGTAAGCAACCTAGTGTCCATGTGGCTTAGTTTTCCCGTCTAAGAAATTAGGCAATACTTCTTATAGCGTTGTTAGGGTTAGTTAAATGGGTTAATATACATAAAATGCTAGAATAGTACTTGTATTTAATAGCATAGTAAGCACTGGGCAAATGTTAACTATAGTAATTATTATTTCTCACCCAAGAACCTTGTGAGGCCTAACCATTCCTTCAGGTCTGCTGTTGCTAACTGGGGAGGAAAGGCAATTTATTTCTTGGCAGAAATACTGGAAGGACCTTGTCCCACCCTGCCACCCATCTCTGAGGCCTAAACTCTTGTGCTGCCCTTAACCCTTTCTCTTTTTTTCTCTCTAGGTCCGGATCACCCTCCCCCCAGTACTGTGAGACTTGTGATGCCCACTTTCGAGACTCTAACCACTGTACATCCACTGCTCACCTGCTGTCTCTGTCCCGGGATCTCCGGCCCCCCATCCTGCCACTTGGGGTTCCTACCTCCAGCCCAGGCTTCAAGCTGCTGCTGAGGGGGGGCTGGGAGCCTGGAATGGGGCTAGGACCCCGGGGTGAGGGCCGTGCCAATCCTATCCCCACTGTCCTCAAGAGGGACCAGGAGGGGTTAGGCTACAGATCAGCACCTCAGCCCCGAGTTACACATTTCCCAGCTCGGGATACACAGGCAGTGGCTGGGAGGGAGAGAGCCCCTAGGGTGACCACACTGGACCGCAAGGAGAAGAGAAGGCAGGAAGAAAAGGACAAGGCCTGGGAGCGGGATCTGCGGACATACATGAACCTTGAGTTCTGACTTGGGCAAGTTCTGACCCTGGTGTGTTGCTGAAGTCTGAACCTGGGCCCCGAACCTAGACACTTGGGCTTCTACTTCCTGATGTCTGCCCAGGTTCCACACCTGGTTTTGATAAGTGGACTCTGTCTTCAGCAGAAGGAAGCCAAAAGTTGAGAAATAAAATCAAGCTTTTCTCCCTCTTGGTGTTTTTTTCACTTTTCTGGAAGCTGTTGCAGGGAAGCCAAAGGAGACTGGGGACCACATGAAATTCTACCAGAGCCAGAAGAGGCAGCTCCTCTGTGTGGCCTGATAGGGTTGCCTCTGCCAGTCTGGTTTACTTCTAGTCCCAACCACTGTCCTTAGTGCCCCACCTATTTTTTCAACCCCTGATCCAGGAATTATCCATCTCTATGCAAGTCTATGCCGGAGAAGGCAAAGGCAAGCCACTCCAGTACTCTTGCCTAGAAAATCCCATGGACAGAGGAGCCTGGTAGGCTGCAGTCCATGGTGTCGCTACAAGTCAGACATGACTGAGCGACTTCACTTTCACTTTTCACTTTCACACATTGGAGAAGGAAATGGCAACCCACTCCAGTGTTCTTGCCTGGAGAATCCCAGGGACGGGGGAGCCTGGTGGGCTGCCGTCTGGGGTCGCACAGAGTCGGCCACGACTGAAGTAACTTAGCAGCAGCATGCGAGTCTATGCAGGGCTTCCCTGGTGGCTCAGATGGTAAAGAGCCTGCCAGCAATTCAGGAGACCCAGGTTTGATCCCTGGGTTGGAAGATCCCCTCAAGAAGGAAATGGCAACCCAATCCAGTGTTCTTGCCTGGAGAACCCCATGTACAGAGAAATCTGGTGGGCTACGTTCATGGGGTCGCAAAGAGTCAGGCATGATTGAGTGACTAACACTTTGATGCAAGTCTGACCTCCCCGAGAAAGCACCCTCTGTCCATTGCGGCCAATTCAATCACTGATTTCACAAGTTTGTATACTATGTGCTATGAATGGGAATGAGACATGCCCAATCTTCAGGTTGCTCACACCTGTAGGAGACAAGATGTTATAAAAAGAATGCATGGGGACAGGGGAAGTCAGGAAAGGCTCAGATATGATAATGGGTGGGGTCTTGCAGGAAGAGGGCAGTGTGATAGGAAGACCAAAATTGATGAAGCCTGTAGGCTGTTAGCTGAGCTGGAACCAGAACTCTGGCCTCCCAAATCTACACTTTAAGCCAAGGTTCTTCATTTTGATACCTGAAAACTCCTAAGGGCAGGAAGCACATCCTGTTTGTGTCTTTCCCACACTTCCTGTCCCGTTCCTCCTGCTCATACCAGGTGCCAGGCACATGAAGTGCCCACTGTTGTCAAATCCAAGAGGTAAAAATCTGTGCATGGAGGAGCAAGGAAGGGCTACTCAAGTCCCAAGCCTCCTCTCAGCTTTCTCTTCTGGAACTAGGAGTGGAGCGGGATGCAGGGAAGAACTCAAGGGAACTAAAGGGGGCGGGTGAGCTTAAGGGGATACTGGCGGTCGGGGGTCTCTAGGAGACGAAAATGGAAGGCTGGGTTTATATTCGCGCCTTCGGCTCCTTTGACCTCCGCTGTGCGCCCCTCGGTACGCCGGGTGCGCACTGCTGGCGCGCACAGGCAGCTCGGGCCGGGAGCGGGGTTGGGGGGCGGTCGATCGACAGGGTCCGCCCCGCGAGCTGGGGCTCCGCCTCCTCCTGTCCTCTAGTCCCGGTGCGGCTGCTTCCGGGCTCTGCGGCTCCGGGCGGCTTCGGGAGGCCGAGGCCCCGACGCTGGGCCCGGGAGGGGCTGCATCGCCTGGACGCCTGGACGCCAGGCTCCCCAGGCAGGCGCGCGCTTTGCTTCGCTCCCGGGATCTCCCAGGACATCTCCGGCCTGACCTTGCGAAGACTGAATCTCAGCTGCGGGCTGGGGTGCCAGTGGGGCCACTTTATAGGATTCACAGCCCTCTGAATCAAAGCAGGAATGTTGCTGGCTGGAGTTTGCCGGATACCTCACCCCCAACTCACTTAACAGGAGACTTCTTTCTGAGCTGCCTTAGGGCAGCAGTTAGGACTCTCCTGGTCGGTCGGGAACACCTAGGATCCGAGGCCACCTTCCTTCCTTCCTTTTTGGATGGAGAACCGCCTCCCCAGTTTCTGGGGCACCTTGGGGCGTGGCCTTGGTGAGTGAAACCTGGGGTGCTGCCTGCTGGGAAAGAAACTTGGAAAACAGGGAGGACACTGTGACGGTGTTCCAGGCTTTGTCAAATCCGTAGACTTTTGGAATCTTGTGTGTGTGTAGTGGGGTGGTGGTGAATGGATTTGAATGTGCCTCTCTTTACCTTAAAACTGAAACGGAAACAAGCCGCTGCCTTCCACACTTCAGGCTGCATGACCATCCTGGGAAGAGAGCCACTCCTGAGTTCAGAGTAGGACTCTCCAAGCAGATACCTGTTCTTCTGAAGCTGAACACACTCTGGTTTCTGAGGAAATCCTCAGTCCCCCCACCCTAGAGCCTAAGCTGTGCCAGCAAGCAGCCCCAGAGTTGGGGGGCTCATTGCACATCCCAGCCATGTTCCTCCGACGCCTTGGTAGCTGGCTCCCTCGCCCCTGGGGCCGCTGGAAGTCGACGAGGCCTGACCTGCCCACCCCAGAACCTAGACGGATGGACAGCTCCTCTGAGAATTCAGGGAGTGACTGGGACAGTGCCCCAGAAACCATGGGAGATCTGGGGTCTCCCAAGACCCAGGACTCAGGTGCACAGAGGCGCTTTGGGGCTGCTCCAGAACCGAGCAGGGAGGCCCAAGTTGAGCAACTGGGGTACGAAAGAATGGATTCTCTCAAGTGGGAGAAGACTGCCTCCAGCACCCAAGAGTCTGGGAGACTGGAGGCTGGGGAGACCATTCCCAAACTAGGACAGGATCCTGTGGACTCAGGTGGCACCAGGAAACCTGGAGGGTCCCCTGAAGAGGAATTGAGTCCCTCAGTGGCTGAAGCCCCAGTGGAGAAGCCTGGCCGGCGTCAGAAGCTGCTGGGCTGGTTGCGGGGGGATACAGGTGGGGGAGCAGGGGCTCCCCACCAGTATCTGGGGGACCCAGAGGAGTGTCTGCAGATCTCCACCAACCTGACCCTGCACCTGCTGGAGCTGCTGGCCTCAGCCCTGCTGGGGCTCTGCTCAAGGCCTTTGCGGGCAGCCTTGGACGCGCTGGGCCTGCGTGGACCGCTGGGCCTCTGGCTGCATGGGCTGCTGTCCTTTCTGGCTGCTCTGCATGGACTCCATGCCGTGCTGAGCCTACTGACCGCTCACCCTCTGCACTTTGCCTGCCTCTTTGGTCTTTTACAGGCCCTGGTGCTGGCTGTCAGCCTCCGGGAGCCCAGTGGGGATGAGGAGGCCACTGATTTGGAGGGCGAGAAGTTGGGGAGGGAGGGGGAGGAGCAGAGGGGAGACCCAGGCAAGGGGCTGTGACCAAGGGGTATGGTGTGACTCAGGGTCCTACCCTCAGTGGGGTGGGAGCAAGGATAAAGACAGTGTGGGAGGTATGATCCAAATTGTTAGCACAGGGACCTCAGGGATGGGGCAGAAACCCCAGCATATGAGGGCACAGAGCCCCCTCCACATACAGGAGGGCTGTTTAGGGTGTCTGTTTATGGACAGTGGGGGCCTCGCCCTTGAATTCACCAGCTGTTGTTAATTTTTGCTTTTACATTTTTCCCACTTTGTTTTTTTCTTTCACCTCCACTTTTTAAAAGCAAAAAAAAAAAAAAAAAATGTGTGGTGGTGAGAATAAAGACTGAAGGGTCCTCTCTACCTTTTAAAACTCTCCAGGGGTGGAGAAAACCAGTCAGGACAGACCTCTGGGTGGGGTAAAAGGGTGGTTGAGAGACTCAGGGGATCCCTTGGATCCTGGGATCTGCACCATTTGGGGAAGAGCAGCACTCCTAAGTGGGTGGGTTAGGGGGTCTGGATGGGGTTCCCAGAGGTGATGGGGAGCCTGAAGGGAGGACCTGAGGATTCCTAGGAGCCAAGGGGAATGGGGCTGGGTGCAGGTAGCGTTGGCAGGACGGCCAGCTCAGAGGGGCTGGCAGCTCACAAGCAGCATGGGGAGCACCGGAGTTTGCAGACCCCACTAGGGGGTTGGGTTTGCTCACTCAGCAATAAATAACTGTGTCACACCAAATCCTAAATATACCACTACGAAGTGAGAGTTACCACTGCTCAGTGTCCTTCCTGATGCCGTCCAATTGGGGGCTGGGGTGGGAGAAGGTCCAGGGGGAGGACTGAAATGAGGGAAGTGGGACTGATGTTGGGAGACAAACCCCCAAATGAGATGAGGATTGAAAAATCATCTTTATTACTTTTGAAAGAGAGTTGGGAGTCTCCAGCTTCTGCCCTCACCATACAAGTTCCTGCTGTATCTATCTGGGGGGCACAGGTGAAGCCACAGATCAGTTACTGGACAGCTCGCAGGCATCTGGTGGGAGGAGAGAGAAGAAGATGGACAGGAGGAAGACCCAGGGAGAGAGGCAAGGTTGATGGCGATGGGATGAGGTAGAATGCAGTCTCATGCCCCCATGTCAGAGAAGGGGTCTCTGAGGTCTTTTTTTTCCCTGCAGACCTCTGGCCCTCTGCCCCCTGTCTGACCTTCTGCCCCTTTTATCCACTGCAATAGCCCAGAGTCCATCCTGGCTCCCTCTGGTATCCTCAGTCTATGACACAAATGGAAGTGTCAACATAGCCAGTATGATGATGTCAACCTTTGGCCATGCCCCCTGGTGACATCACTTGAGTCCCTTTCATCCAGCTCTCACACAAGACTTGGTGAGTCCTAGTTGTCTTCCGTAAGACTTGACTCTCTCACCTTGATTCCTGGGGGTCAGTAAGAAGGCCTTAAAGTCCAGGCAGGAGGTCAGGGACTGGAATTCCTCCACACACTTCTCAGGAGGATGGGGTGAGCGATCTGGAAAGGGAGGGCCAGGCTCCTCAAAGCCCCTGCTTCTCAGCACGGCCCCTGGTGAGGACCTCAGGGAAGCAGCCAGCCCTTCCTGGGATGATGTCACAGGACCCAGAGAAAGGGACTCTATTGCCTCCTCCCAACCCCCATCTGCCCTCCTCCCCTCATTTCCCCCCAGATCTTGCCTGGCCTCCCCACTCACTGTAGAGGAGGAAGCGCTGGTAACCCTGGCCTGACTCTTTCAGCATGATTCCACCTGGGCATGCACTGGAGAAGAGCTTGGTCTTCATGTCAGGGCGGCCTGTCAGGGTTGGGGGGGGGAAATGTGAGCACAGAGATTCAGAAGCAAGCAAGCAAGCCCAGGGGGCCTAAGGAGTGAGGGCTGGAGAAAACCAACCTTCGGTTCTGAGATCTGTGCTCCCGTCAGACAGATGGTAGATCCATTTCCGGGGCACACAAAGCCCATTTTTCCTGCAGAAGTGGTGGTGGCAAGGAGGAGAAACTGAGTGACACCTCAACCACTCAGTACCAGCCTCTATTCCATCTTACTCTTTCGGGAAGCCTGGGTCCCCTTGGGTTCCAATTTCGAAGGGATGGTTAGGTTCATCTCTCTTCGGAGGGAAACTAACAAAGCTATTGAACTCAAGCGGGCCAAGAATAATGGGTATGCCAAAGAGCCCAGCTCTTTGTGGGCAGGTGCTCACACTTTAGGCAGAGACCGCACCTACTGGTGCCTCTGTCTCCTCACCACTCACGTGCGGATGGTTGCTCGAAGCTGGAGCTGCATGGGGGCAGAGCCCACAGCCATGTTGAAGACAATGTTGTCTACAGGGTCAAAAGTCGCCAACTCCTCCTCGGTGGGAGCTGCCCCTGCGATAAAGTACCACTGGCCCAGGTAGAGCTCTGGGAACTGGAGAGACAATGAAGGGAGCAGAAGAAGGTGGGTCTCACTACAGAATTCAACCTCTTCATCAGTCAGAATGACAATACTTAGGGATGAGGGTGTTGGCTGCCTTTCTCCAGCTAAAGACTGGATCCTTGATAAGACAGTCATTAAATGACTTTTCCTCTTTGCTCCTCTTCAGTAAACCCCACCCTCTGGTTCTACATGTCTTCATATTGATGGCCATAGTACTCATATATGTATATTTTACTTACTGCTTTCATCATCACAACCCTCACACCCTTTCTTCCTTCCAGTGTGGCTTTCTGGTCATGCTGGGCCTCTTACCCTAGTCCATCAGAGCCCCCCCACCCCCAGTTCAGCAACTTCCCACATGCTCAGTGCATACCTCTTTCCCATCCACTCCTTCAGTTGTCAGTTGAGTGTGCTCAGGGCACTGGTAGATGGAGTTAAGGAGAATGCCATAGAGGTAGAGAAGAGCTGCCCAAATGTGGTGGAACATCTTCAGGCAGGAGGGAGCTGGTGCTCTGCGTGGAGTGGCTGGTGCCTTAACTGCTCTCCCCAACTCGCTGCTCAGTATAGTCTGCTTCCAGCCCCCTTGCCTCGACCCTTGACCCTTTCACCCGCTAATGAGTAACTTCAATCTTGTTTTCCAACCCAGCCATGGATTACTTACAGTGTTTGGGACTTCCTCCCCCTCTTCGAAATACAACCACTCCACAGTACATCCTGGCACGTCCAGGGTCTCCCAGGAGTTAAGACAGCTGAGACCTCCAGGTGATCTTTCAAACCCTATCTGAGCTGGGATATCTGCTGTGCTGTGCAGCACTGAGCAGAGACGGATTGATTCTACCACTCACTCACTGAGCAAACTGTTTTTGAGTTCCAGTTGTTTGTCAGGAACTGGCTAAGCCCTGAGAACATAAAAGTAAGACATAGTCCCTGGCCTTGAACAAGTCAGTCTAAGAAGAACTAACTGTGTAAACAAATCACTGCAATACCACCTGGTAAGTGCTTTACAACAGGTATGTACCAGGTGCTGAAGTATGTGGATGGGAGGCTAACTCTCTGAAGTTGTTCATTGGAGAAACTATGTACACCCTCCAGGAAAGTCTGCTGACACACGAGTTCATTCGCTTAATGTTTATTACTGCAAGAAGCTACAGAATCTAGTGGGTAAAGAATGTAGACAGTGGTGTCAAGCAGGGTGGGTCCAGACCCTTACTTTGGACAATTTTATTAATCTTGCCTGTTTTCTCATGTATAAAATGAGCATATCATCAACCTCATAGGATTAAAAGAGCTAAGGCATATAAAGCACTTAGCAAAGGCCTGCACGGTAAGTCCAAAGTAAATATTCCTTATAATTAATAGTAATGTTTGTAAAGCACTTATTAGTCTCTCGTGGGTATTACGTTCTCCTCTCAATAGGAGGTAGGCAAAGAATTGTCAAGAGGCAGTCATTGGGTAGTGCCAAGAAGGTGGGACTTCCTTTATGGATTATTTATAACCCACAGGCTGCCATAAAGATTTGTTCTGAGAGGTGAGGCTTGCTCTGGGCTTACGATTTAGCTAAAAGAATAAAATTTGGGTGATGAATAGCTGAGGGTTCATTATATTTTTTATAACAAAAAACTAGAATGCTAGCTATTGGGGCAGTAAAATAGAAGTGTTTGACCCACGGGAGTCTGGTAGGCCTGGATTTGTCAGTTCTGCCACTTACATTCACCTATAAAAAGGATGTAATAGTTGAAAGGCTATTAAATGTATGTGAAACCCTCAGCAAACTGGTTGGCACCAACTAAGGGTTCACTATACAGATGCTTATTAAACCTTTTAGTACTGGGACTTAAGTTTAAGCTACAAATCCCAGAAAGGACAGGCACCGGAGGCAGGTACACCGGCAGCAACGGGTTTGGCTGGAGGAGTGGCAGCACTGCGGAGACCAGGCCCTTGCCCGAGGGGCGGGGGGAGAAGAGGGCAGAGGGACGGTAACTCTACCGGACCTTCCGCCTGTAGAAGCCCTTAGGCGGTCCTCTGAATCCCCCAGGGTCAGAGTCTTGTGTTTCATTCCAGTCCGACCCCATTTGTTTCCAATTCCCAAACTGGGAGTCGTCCTTTTTAAGACAAAAGTCCTGAAAGGTACTAAATCCTTGGCTTCTCCAAAACATGGCGTGTCCCCTCGGCCACACACCGCCGGGGAAGAACATGGCGCCACAAAACGCCCACCGGGCAAAACCGAGGTCAGGCTCAACGACGCCACCGCACGTAAATCAGCTCGAGAACCACCCCAACCGCCTATAGAAAGGGTGACTTCCGGAGGCATCGAAGGAGTGGCTCAGCGAGGACGATGGTAAGAGAAGACAGAATTCTAGGTGGCCTGGACAGTGCCGCCTCAAATTCTCTGCCGACCAGGACTTCAGCATAGATTAGCGAGGCACAATCCCCAGTCTCCAGACTCCAAGATCCACACAACTGCTCAAAGCCTCTCTCGAGGCAGTCGAAGAGTCCCATCTCGTAGTGTTTTTTTCAGGCATTTATAGCGGCCACCACAACCCCCTATTGCTTAAGCGCGCGCAGGGGAGAACTGAACAGCGCCAGCTGGGGTGGGGAGGTGCCCAAGTGTGCACGCATGCGTAGTAGGTCGCACGCAGGCGCAGTACGGTCCCCCAGGCGACGGCGGTGGCGGCGGCTCTTCGGGGTGCTCGGCTCCCTCCCATCTAGGCCGGCCCCGGCCGTCTCGCCCCCAGGAACTCACTATTGGGGGCCGCGGACTTTCTGGAAGAGCCCCAAGAACGTAAAGCTTGGGGACCTGGGGGGAGCCGGAAGTACCGCCCCGCGATCCCCAAATACTATCGGGGAAACGGAAGTGGCCGTCGGTGGCAGGTTGGGGGAGACCGGAAGTGACGGTACCGTGGGGAAGTCGGGGGCGGAGCTGGGTGGTAGGGGGTGTGTGTGTGTGTGTTTGGAGTGTGTGTATGTGTTTGGAGTGTGTTGGTTGTGCCGATCTGCTAGAGCACCGAGGGTACGTGGAAGAGGGAGACAGTCAGCTCGCCGATCTGGCCCCCCGTGAGTGTTCGTCATTTCGGGTCTCTAGTGACTTAAGCGTGTTCGATGGGCGTGGCGTGGCGCGCGTGCGCGAAACCACTTTCTCCGCAGAGTCTGGCGCGACCCTCGCTCTCTGGTTGTTCCCGGGGTTTGCCGACTTCTCGAGCCCTTGTCCTACCGCGACCGGTGATGACACCGGTCTCGTGTTTCCTTCCTTCCCGTCTTCCTAGCGCTGCTGGCCCTCCCTTACTGTGATTGGCGTCGTTGAGCCCCTCCCACCTGCAGCCCTCCGGCTCCCTGTGCCGTCCATCTCTTACCCTTTGTGTTTCTCTTGTGCCCCGGAATCAGAAGGGGGATGGGGGCGGGTGTGAGTGTGTGTGCTTGTGTGGGAGAAACTCTTTAGGTATGGGGCGGAGTCTCGGACAGGGGAGGCTTCCGGGTATGTAAAAATCTGCTCTAGGCGACAGCGGGCCTCCTCATAACATTCTTCCTTAGAGAGCTGTCGGCCATGGAGCCCAGTGATAGTACCAGTACCACTATGGAGGAACCTGACAGCCTGGAGGTGCTGGTGAAGACCCTGGACTCTCAGACCCGGACCTTTATTGTGGGGGCCCAGGTGAGACCCCAGTACTTCTGGGAGACACCCATTAACTCTTCCTCTTACAGGTTCTTTGTACTGAGAGAAGAGCCTGATACTATGGTTTTCAAATTTTCTCTCATTGATTCTTTTGTTCATGTTGTAGCCAGAACATTTTCTGATGTTTCCTCTTTGGCTTTTGTTGGGTGAGGTAGATTTTCTTTGCCTTCCTCCGCCTCGATAAAACTCAATACAGAGGGAAAGAAGGAAGGAGGAATCTGTAGGCCAGCATGATAGATGAGCCCCAGCCCAAAGGGACAGATGTGGCTCCTGCCTTTGGGAAGGCAAACAGAACACTAGGACCTAAAGTAGAAGAGTGTCTTAAAAACTGATGAGGTCTATGCTGTGTTTTTAAAGGATAGAAGTCATATCCCATAATGTTCATGATGTAGGTAGATCCTTAAGAGACAAAATCGTAAGGAGGTTGATCCATAGTTTTAAATACATTGTTAGTCTCATTGTTAATGAGACTGTGTAGGCTTTTGTGATTAGGTGTTTGTAAACAGCTGGGTACTTCTCACAAGTCAGTTCTCTAGTTAGGAAAAATATTTTTCTGATTTTGCCCCTTTTTCTTCTTGCTTGAGTCTGCCTTCCTTAACCTGATTTTCCACCACATCTTCTTTGTTATTGCTTTTATCTTTGAGATTACAGTGTTGTATCATTTTGTGTTTGGGGAGGAGTCACCGGTATCTCTAGGCACACACATTCCTTTTGGAGCCAGGCAGAGAAGGAGAGAAGAGAATGTCAGTTGGTGTTTCTGCTCTTCAGCCCTGTAGTTTTCTCCTGGGCCTATAACCAGAAGTTCTTAGGTTTATTGTATGTGTTTTGACAAGTGTTGCCTTAGTTCAGGGCTTTGCTCAATAATTACCTCACAATTAAGACAGATAGGTAGTGATTTTAGGATGGGATGGTTTTTACCCCTTACAAGTCCCTCTTTAGTCCTTCTTTTTTCTTCCATTCCGTGATTCCTTGTCATGTTTCTTCTTCCCTACAGATGAATGTAAAGGAGTTTAAGGAGCATATTGCTGCTTCTGTTAGCATCCCATCTGAGAAACAAAGGCTTATCTATCAGGGACGAGTTCTGCAGGATGATAAGAAGCTCCGAGAATACAGTAAGGGGTGGGGGAGGTGGAGCAGAGCTTGAGGCTGCTGCCCAGAGTGGTGGGCTGAGGCCCTGGGTTTACCTGGTCATCTAATGCTTTGGTGTGTACCTTTTTTCTGCAGATGTTGGGGGAAAGGTTATTCACCTTGTGGAAAGGGCTCCTCCTCAGACTCAGCTCCCTTCTGGAGCATCTTCTGGAACAGGGTCCACCTCAGCCACCCATGGTGGGGGACCCCCGCCTGGTACTCGGGGGCCTGGGGCCTCTGTTCATGACCGGAATGCCAACAGCTATGTCATGGTTGGAACCTTCAATCTTCCCGTAAGCTTGTGTTCCTCATGGGAGGGTGTTTGTGGGGGTAGTTTTGGTTGTGGTAGCAGCCAAGAGTTCATAAGAGAGGTGTCTCAGTCTTTAGATGGGCTTTGCTGGGCTCTCTGGTCTGGTAACGGCCTCTGTCTTTGAGGAGCTAGAGGGGTCAGGCTCCAGAGAGAATCAGTTGGAAGTGTGGGGGCCTTAGTATTTGGCTTCTCCCAGAGCAACTTCCCTTACCCTTTCCCCAGAGTGACGGCTCTGCTGTGGATGTTCACATCAACATGGAACAGGCCCCGATTCAGGTATCACGGGGCCTGGGAGGGTCAAGGAAGGGGATCTGGGAGAAGGAGGCCACGAAGTGGGGGGTGGGTCTGGCTGAGGAGATGGGGCTGGGTCCTGGTTTAGTAGGTAATGGAGCTCGTGGCTTTATCTCCAGCCTGCCCTGATTTTCCCTCTCTCATTGTAGAGTGAACCCCGAGTGCGGCTGGTGATGGCTCAGCATATGATCAGGGATATACAGACCTTACTCTCCCGGATGGAGGTGAGTGGGCAAGGCTGGCCACTGTCTGCCTGTCTCACTCCATCCTCCCTACCCCTTTTGTCTCAGCCTAGGGATGAGGGCATGACTGGTCACATCCACTGGGTTCTCCCCTCTTAATCTAATCTCTTCTTTGCAGTGTTTGTACTTTTGGGCAGAAAAAGTATTTCTTTTGGGGCTGTCCTGTCCCTGCTGATTCTCTTTGCAATTAAAGAAGGATTCCTTGCCTTCCTGTTCCTTGGTTATCATATTTGATGCTGGGATGGCCTAGCTTCATTAGTTTGTATTTGCAGCCAGTGTCCTTTCCTTCTTTTCTCTTGGGGGTTAGGAAACCGCAATCCCTAGTTTTTGTTAATAGTTTATTTGTAAGTATCATAGGTGTTTGTCACACATCTAATTTGTGTAAGTTGTAGGGATCAAAGATTCAGATGCGGAGCCCTGCCTTCAGGGAGCCTAGTTAGTGCCCCTTCTCCAATCAGTCTGCTCTGACCTGAGTAATCTGCTGCAATCTCATGTTGCCTTTATTGTCCTGACTCTTTCCCCCACTTCAGTGCCGAGGCGGGGCCCAAGCCCAGCATAGTCAGCCACCACCCCAGACGCCAACGGTGGCCCCAGAGCCGGTGGCCTTGACCTCCCAAACATCAGAACCGGTTGAAAGTGAAGTGCCTCCTCGGGAGCCCATGGAGGCGGAAGAAGTGGAGGAGCGTGCCCCTGCCCAGAGCCCGGAGCTCACCCCTTCTGGCCCAGCCCCAGCGGGCCCAGCATCTGCCCCAGAGACAAATGCACCCAAGTGAGAGAGGGAGGGCGCCTTTTGGGGTGGGGGTAGGTTGGGGATTCTAAGTGAAGTGTGAGGATGCAGGAAAAGGTCTGATGAGAGACAAGATTGTTCAGAGGTGGTGCTTGTGGAGTTAGTGCTGAGGGGCCGGGAGGGGCTCTGGAGTAGGTAAATGAGATTGAGACTGGCCGCTGAGCCAGAGGCAGTGCGCTCCTTCTGGTCAGGAAATCCACATGGTGCTCCCGGAGGTGGCAAGATTCTCTCCCCTGAGTACTGAGAGGCCCCGTCTGGTATTTAAGAGTTAGTGTTTTGCCGTTGTAGGTACAGGATTGTGTGGTGGGAAGGGTGAAAGCAGTTTGTCTTTCCCTGTCCATCTTCCCCCCTGGAAGAGGTTAAAGAACAGAAACTCTGCTAGTTCCAGGAGGGTGGGGGGATTGGGCTGGGGCTCTGGGAGGCCAGGGAGAGGTGGGGTTCGGGTGGCAAGGGCAGGAATCTGAGGAAAGCCTTGGCTCACGGCCGCTTTTGGTTGCCCACAGCCACCCTTCGCCTGTGGAGTATGTTGAGGTGCTTCAGGAGCTGCAGCGGCTTGAGAGCCGCCTCCAGCCCTTCCTGCAGCGCTACTATGAGGTTTTGGGCGCCGCTGCCACCACGGACTACAACAACAACGTGAGCCCACCTACCCCCTCTCCTCCAGCACCCCCAGATGGAGCGGGGTGAGATGTAGATCACTTCCCTCTGCCCCGCACCCCAGAAGTCATCTTCTCCAGAGTAGTTTCTCTTTAGATTAGGAAAGAAGTGATTTTTTCCTCCCTGACAGGGAAGCGGGATCTTTTCCTCCTTGACATCTTTATGGTGTTCACTGCCTTGCACTTTCATGATCCCCTAAATGAGTTACTTAGGAAGTTTATAAAGTAAGGGAGATTAGCAGGAGATAACTTACTGATTCACTGTAGGATTTATTATCAAAGGAAGCTATTTGTGTGTATAAAATAGAGCTTACTTGCAAAGATTTGGTGTATACAGAAGCTTCAGAGGATGTCCCTACAGACATAGTGCTCACCTGCTCAGTCGTGTCTAACTCTTTGCCACCCTGTGGCCTGTAGCTTGTCAGGCTCCTCCGTCCATGGGATTTTCCAGGCAAGAATACTGGAGTGGGTTGCCATTTCCTTCTTCAGAAGACATAGAGGATGTGATAATCTCAAGAAGGCATTACTTTTTAACAAGGTGGATGCTAGCCTGATGCTTTCTGCCTTTCTGTGTTTGGCCCCGGGGAGTACAGCAGGAGGGCCGTGAGGAGGACCAGCGCTTGATCAACTTGGTGGGGGAGAGCCTGCGGCTGCTGGGCAACACCTTCGTGGCGCTGTCCGACCTGCGCTGCAATCTGGCCTGCGCGCCCCCTCGCCATCTGCACGTGGTCCGGCCCATGTCTCACTACACCACCCCCATGGTGCTCCAGCAGGCGGCCATCCCCATCCAGGTGGATCAGGCGAGCCTGGACGTGGGTGGATGGGGGGCTGTTGATGGAGTGAGCCATCATAGCTGTTGGGCTCCCAGGAGGCTGGGAGGGGAGCAGACTTGGGAAACATGGTGACCCAGGATGGAGGAGACTCTAGAAGTGTATCACGGGGTGCTCTGGGTTAGGCTCTTGTGTTTTTCTCACGTCTGCCCTATCGTCTTTGTCGTCCAGATCAATGTGGGGACCACTGTGACCATGACGGGGAATGGGACACGGCCCCCCCCAACTCCAAGTGCGGAGGCGCCTCCCGTTGGTGCTGGGCAGGCCTCGTCCCTGGCCCCCTCTTCTGCCGCCGTTGAGTCTTCGAATGAGGGGGCTTCCCCGCCAGGGCCGGCTCCCCCACCGACCACCAGCCACCCGAGGGTCATCCGGATTTCCCACCAGAGCGTGGAACCCGTGGTCATGATGCATATGAACATCCAAGGTGAGCTGGGAACAGCCATGGCAGAGTAGAGCAGTGCAGGGGGTGCTCTGGGGTTGGTGCTGAGATGTGGGGGCACCAGGGTGGGAGAGGAGAGGCCAAGGCTGATGGCGGTGGCCGAGGGAGCAGAGCACAGGCCCTTTAAGTTGGCGTGTGTGAGGAGGGGCAGGAAGAACGGCTTGTCCTCAGAGAGTTGTGTGCGTGGTGAAGGGAGCGTCTCCTCCCCATCTGGATGGAGCGAAAGGCCATTTTTCTGGTCAGGGGAGTGGAGGCCTGAAGCACGCTGATGTCGGGAGGAGCCAGTTAGGCCTTGGCCCTGCCTGTCTCAGAGCCACTGTCTGTCTCCTTGTCCAGATTCTGGCACACAGCCTGGTGGAGTTCCGAGTGCTCCCACTGGCCCCCTAGGACCCCCTGGTCATGGCCAGACCCTGGGTAAGAGTGAGGGCATCAGAGCTGGCCGAGCGCTGGGTAGAGAAGGGGTAGGGCCGAGTGGGTGGGTTGAAGGGGGTCCAGGGTCAAGGTTACATCAGACCCGCCCCCCAGGCTCCACCCTCATCCAGCTGCCCTCCCCGCCCCCTGAGTTCATGCACGCCGTCGCCCACCAGATGACTCATGAGGCCATGGTGGCAGCTGTTGCCTCCGCGGCCGCAGGTAACGACCTGAAAGGGGAGGCCTGGAGGTGGGGGGCCCTGTCCACGGTGGTGGGTGTCGTCTGCTGGCCTGCTCGGACTGGGCCCTCAGCCCTCTTGGTCTCTCCCCTCTGCTGCCCACAGGACAGCAGGTGCCAGGCTTCCCGACAGCTCCCACCCGGCTGGTGATTGCCCGGCCCACCCCTCCACAGGCTCGGCCTTCCCATCCTGGGGGGCCCCCGGTCTCGGGGGCTCTGGTGAGTAGGGTAGGGGTGTGGGAGTCCCATCGGGGAAGAGAGTGGGGAGAAACTCCTGTGGCGGGGCATGGAGAGGCCAAGTCTGAAAGCCTGCCCTTGTCCTCTCCCCTCAGCCGGGCGCTGGTTTGGGTACCAACGCCTCTTTAGCCCAGATGGTGAGCGGCCTCGTGGGGCAGCTTCTTATGCAGCCTGTCCTTGTGGGTGAGTCCGTGTCCTTCCCTGCCTCAGATGGAAGTGGTTTCCCAGTTCTCTCCACATTCCTTTGTTCTTGCTTTCCTACTGGGGAGACCAGAATGGAGATGTTGTGGGATCTTGTTTCCCTTGAGCTTTCAGCTGTCTCCTTTTGGTCTCTGTAGCTCAGGGCGCCCCAGGAGTGGCTCCACCTCCAGCCCCTGCCACTGCGTCAGCCAGTTCCGGCACCACCAACACGGCTACCACGGCTGGCCCTGCCCCCGGGGGGCCCGCCCAGCCTCCGCCCCCTCAAGCCTCCGCCTCTGATCTTCAGTTCTCTCAGCTCCTGGGGAACCTGCTGGGGCCTGCTGGGCCAGGAACTGGAGGGCCTGGTGTGGCTTCTCCCACCATTACTGTGGCGATGCCTGGTGTACCCGCTTTTCTCCAGGGCATGACGGACTTCTTGCAGGTGAGTGGCTGGCTGACTCTCTGCTTCAGCCTTCCTCTTCCTGAGCCCAGCCAGGTACTGGGTGTCTTGTTGCCACTGGGAAGGAACTTTGGGAATTGATTGTCTCAGCACCCTCCATTTGGTAGATGAGGAAAACGGGGCTGGGAGAGAGAAGCACAGCAATTGAGTCACTGCTTTCCTGAGCTAACCTGTTCAGAGGGAGCGAGGTAACTGCTCAACCCGACTCAGCTTAGGAGAAGCCACCATGTGTATTCTGCTCTAAGGTGCAAAGACTGGAACGGAGCGCCATACCTTCCAGAGCCCTGTGGATTTGTGCCTCCCCACTGCCATTTTTGGGGCTTCCCTGGTAGCTCAGCTGGTAAAGAGTCTGCCTGCAATGCAGGAGACCCCAGTTCGATTCCTGGGTCAGGAAGATCCCTGGAAGAAGGGATAGGCTACCCACTCCAGTATTCATGAGCTTTGCTGGTGGCTCAGCTGGTAAAGAACCTGCCGGCAATGTGGGAGACCTGGGTTCGATCCCTGGGTTGGGAAGATCCCCTGGAGGAGGGCATGGCAATCCACTCTAGTATTCATGCCTGGAGAATCCCATGGACAGAGGAGCCTGGTGAGCTACAGTCCATATGGTTGCAGTCGAAAACGACTGAGCAGCTAAGCATAATGCCGTTCTGTGTCCTCATTCTGATTTCACTCTCTGTTCTTTATGCCTTCTCTCTCGTGCAGGCAACACAAACAGCTGCTCCCCCTCCTCCGCCACCTCCACCCCCACCACCCCCTCCGGCCCCAGAGCAGCAGACAGCACCACCGCCGGGGTCCCCTTCTGGTGGCAGTGGGAGTCCTGGCAGCGTGGGTCCTGAGAGCCTTCCATTGGAGTTCTTCACCTCAGTGGTGCAGGGTGTGCTGAGCTCACTGCTGGGCTCCCTGGGGGCCCGGGCTGGCAGCAGTGAGAGCATCGCTGCTTTCATACAGCGCCTCAGTGGGTCCAGCAACATCTTTGAGCCTGGGGCTGATGGGGCTCTTGGTGAGCAGATAAGGGTGCCCTGGCCTTCTCTAGGGATGGGGCCACCAGGGGAGAGTGGGTGGCCTTTGTTGATGGTGGGATGAGGCTGATGGGCTAGAGGGCAGGCCAGGTGGTAAAGGCCACTGCTGACCTCAGTCCCTGTCCCTAGGATTCTTCGGGGCCCTGCTCTCTCTTCTGTGCCAGAACTTTTCCATGGTGGATGTGGTGATGCTGCTTCATGGGCATTTCCAGCCCTTGCAGCGGCTCCAGCCCCAGCTGCGGTCTTTCTTCCATCAGCACTACCTGGGTGGCCAGGAGCCCACACCTGGTAACATCCGGGTAAATGAAGACCTTGGGCCCAGAGTTCTCCATCTCACCTTTTGTTCTTTACTTCTGACTTCGTTTACACCTTGCCTAAAGCTGTGACTGCCCCAGCTGAAGTTCTGGGCTTGGTAGGGGAGGAGGGGGACATGTCTTGAGGGGTGGGGTTTTGTTCTAACCTGTACCGTCTCCACCCGCCCGCAGACGGCAACCCATGCATTGATCACGGGGCTTGAAGAGTATGTGCGGGAGAGTTTTGTGAGTATCCCTTTCCCGGCCGCTCCTTTCCTGACTCTGGTCGGTGTGGCCGTTGTTCCAGCTGCTGCTTCCCTGTCGGTCGGTCAGGGTTTCTAATTTCGGGGTCTTTGTGTGTCTTCTCTCTCAGTCTTTGGTGCAAGTTCAGCCAGGGGTGGACATCATCCGAACAAACCTGGAATTTCTCCAAGAGCAGTTTAACAGCATTGCTGCTCATGTGATGCACTGCACAGGTCAGGGGCTGGCTGGGCCAGGGTGAGGGGGCACGTTGGATGTGCGGGGCTGCCAGGTACCAGTATTCTGTCCTTCTGTGTTGCCCACAGACAGTGGATTTGGGGCCCGATTGCTGGAGCTGTGTAACCAGGGCCTGTTTGAATGCTTGGCCCTGAACCTGCACTGCTTGGGGGGACAGCAGATGGAGCTTGCTGCTGTCATCAATGGCCGAATTGTAAGCATTACTCAGCCCCAGTTCCCCAATCTTTTGCTTTTTCTCAGGTTTTCTTTGGTATCCTGCAATTTTCTTTTTTTCCTCCAAACTACCACCCTTTATGCTTTGGTGCTTTTCAAAGGCCAGTTGAGGGTTTTGTGTTTCAAGTCTGCTTTCTTCCCCCAGCGGCGCATGTCTCGTGGAGTGAATCCATCCTTGGTGAGCTGGCTGACCACTATGATGGGACTGAGGCTGCAGGTGGTACTGGAACACATGCCTGTAGGCCCTGATGCCATCCTCAGATACGTTCGCAGGGTTGGGGATCCCCCTCAGGTAAGGGGCCCTCTTGGGCTCTGGGCTTGGGGGACTTGAGGGAACCGGAGAGATCTGAGAGAGGGCCTTTTGCGGTGTTCTCCTTCTTTGCCCCTTCACAGACACTTCCTGAGGAGCCAATGGAAGTTCAGGGATCAGAGAGAACTTCCCCTGAGCCTCAGGTACCAGGGAGAGGTTGAGGAGCCAGCTAACGTGGAGTGGAGGGCTGGGCGGAAGGGCTGGAGGCTGAGAAATCTGAAGCCTGCGTCTTCCCACTGTCTGACTTCCAGCGGGAGAATGCTTCCCCGGCCCCTGGAACAACAGCAGAAGAGGCCATGTCCCGAGGCCCACCTCCTGCTCCTGAGGGGGGCTCCCAAGACGAACAGGATGGAGCTTCCGCTGAGACAGAACCTTGGGCAGCTTCAGTCCCCCCAGTGAGTGTCAGGAGGGGGTTGGTGGGTTAAGGCAGCTGAAGGCTGTGGTGATTGCTACTTTCTCATCGTACTTCCCTCCCCAGGAATGGGTCCCTATTATCCAGCAGGACATTCAGAGCCAGCGGAAAGTGAAACCACAGCCCCCCCTGAGCGATGCCTACCTCAGTGGTATGCCCGCCAAAAGACGCAAGGTTGGTTTGCCTCTTCCCTGAGGATCCCTCTGTGTCCGATTTCCCCTGTTGTGCTTAGAATCAAACTAATTAGAGACAGGAATTCATCCTGGTTTTTACTCCCCTCGTTTAATTGACAAAGAAACCCTTGTGGGACCTTTGCATTGCTGTTTGCCAGCAGTCTTGTCACCCCACAATTGCCCAAACCCCGTTTGACTAGGGCCCATCTTTCTTAAGGCAGGCATCCTCTTGTGGGCTAGCTGAGAATGCTGGATGGCTTGACCCATCCTCTCCCTCTTGCTTTGGAGACCAAGTCCAGCACATTCAGATGCCATTTTTGGCCAGAGCCTGACAAAATTAGGAAGGCGTTTCTGCTGTCAAAGCTACACACGGACTGTCTCCATTCTCTCCGCTAGCATGGAGACTCAGTGGTTGACTCATGCAAAGGGTGAGCTGGGTGGTGGCATTGGATCTGACCTTGATCCTCTTTTCCCTTTCAACCCCCTGTCCCCCAGACGATGCAGGGTGAGGGCCCCCAGCTGCTTCTCTCAGAGGCCGTGAGCCGGGCAGCTAAGGCAGCCGGAGCTCGGCCCCTGACGAGCCCCGAGAGCCTGAGCCGGGACCTGGAGGCACCAGAGGTTCAGGAGAGCTACAGGCAGCAGGTGCCCCCACCTTGAAGCAGCATAGGGATGGTCTAGTGGGAGGGGTTGGGCTAGGGTCCCTCTTCCCTGGATCCCTTCTGAGGTGAACTGGTGAGTCTGGGACTACTACTTGGTTTTAAAATGTTTTTTTCCTGAAGGCATCTGGGAAGGCTCAGTGATGCTATGATTGGGTTCCTGGACAGTGTCCAGCTGGTGGGGGAAATGGTACCTCCTCAGGGATGGCTTATGTGCTTGCTGGGGTTTTAAACGGGACTGCGCCTGTACCACTCCAACCTCCTTTGCTCTTTCTCTAGCTCCGGGCTGACATACAAAAGCGACTGCAGGAAGACCCCAACTACACCCCCCAGCGCTTCCCGAATGCCCACAGGGCCTTTGCTGACGATCCCTAGCTCCATGGCCCTCCATCATCAGGGGACCATTTCCCCGCCCTCTTCCTTCACAGTATTTAAGAAATAAAAAGTCAGATTTTCCTGGCTGTCTGTCTGTAAATTGTCTTCATTGAATAGTCTAAATGCTTTAATCTATGAAGTTGGTTTTATAAACTAATTTCCAGCAACCCAGCTATACTAGACAGCTTTTAACATTTTATCATGAACAGATAAGCAGTATCCTGTTATAAAGTTGACCATTTTAAATAAGGAATACTTTTGTGTAAAAGCAATGAAAGAAACCTGCTCAGGTGCACGCTAGGATAGGGCTCTGAAAACAGTAAAAAACCACCTAATTGCCAAGTAGCTGCAGATCTACGTAAGTCTTGGCTTGACTAGCATGCAATGGTACCAGGGTAACTCGGCCAAGTTTGACTATGGTGGAACTGGCCTACCCAGTTCAAGGAGCCACCTGTCCACCCACTGTTCTGTTTGATCAGAGTCTGTAACTATAAAGACACTTCTGGTTTGCAGACAGGACCGAAGTGACACGTGGCTGTGGGCTGTCCACTATTTCTTTTTAGAAGCAGTCGTCATCCCCCTCCTTTAGCTAGCTTGCTGCTGGACAAACAAAACCTGGCAGAAACCTAGGGCCAAGTCATAACCTTTGCAGCGTCTGCCGAGACCTCTGGAACGCTGGCTCAGGCACATCAAAGGCCTGATGACTCAGAATATCTTGCTGGAGAAGCCATGTAAAAGACATTGGTTGACAATCTAATGGCATTCAACCATCCAGATGTCCCACCATGGCCCCATATATGCAAGCAAAGCTCTATAGGACCAACCCAGCTTTCAGGTACAAACCAACCTCACTGGCACACAAAAAAATCTAATTCCTGGCCCACAAAACTTCCAAGATACACCAAGAGCTTGTTTTGAGGTAGTTAGAAGTGGTATTTGCCTAACTGAAACCACTCTACAGATCACTTGGCACTGAATATGACATTAGAAACTGCAACCAACCAACCCATCCCCCAAATCATTTTGGAATTTTTTTTTAATCCTTTTATTATTCTTTTTTAACAAACGGCCCCAGGGTAGGGGACGAGGGGAGGGGAGAGGAGGGGAAGCGAGGCACCAGCCCCACAACCCTTCCCCACCCACCCCTTTCCCCCTTATATATTTATAATCTATATACAAGCCCCGGGGGGTGGGGGGCAAAGGGAACTCCCTCAGTGGGGTGGGGGCAATCCAGGCTCCTTGTCCCCTCTGGACCCAGGCTCCTCTGCCCTTCGGGATGGCCCTTCTCGAGAAGGTGGCCCTGTCCGCTCCCAAGGCTTCGGCATCCAGCGCAGGGCATCTGGTGGGGAGGCCTGGGGGGCGGGCACATGTGGAAGAATTAAGTCAAACAGGTAGGTCAGGGAAGGGTGGGAACTCAGGAGGAAACTCAACTCGGACTCGTGCCCACAGGGGTTTCTCCTTCACCTGCTGGTAGAGGTCGATGCGCTGTGTGCGGAAGACTCCGCTGTAGGTGGAAGGTGGGGCCTTGAGACGGGAATTGAGGCCAGAGAAAGACCTGGAGGAAAGATATTTGAGGCAACCTTCAGACCCACCTATGGTCCCCAAAGAAAGTAAATCCTTGGGGATGGATGGGCATCTGTACCCCCATTCCCTTCTCTTGCCTTCCAGATGGGGGAGTCCGTGATGACCCAGGTCCCCCAAGGTTGCTGTTCAGTTTTCGATAATCCTGGAACGGCTTCAGTTCTACTGGGTGCAACTGAAGGAAAAAAAAAGACTCATGAGCGTCCTGCCTCTCCACCTCTTCATCCTGATACTGAATCCTTACCCCTGAGTCTCGGGGTTCCCTAGCACTTCAGCTCCTGTACCTTACCTCTGCTCGCCCCAAGCTAGGGCCGAAGGGCCTGGCAGGTGAAGGCAGCACCCGAGTAGCAGGAGCAGGTGGGGGCCGCACAGCCAGGCTGGGGGGCTGCAGGGGAGGGCCCACAGGTAGCAGAGAGAGGGGGGGTGGGGCAGGAGGTGGCGCCGGTGGCAGGGAGCCGAAGTTCACCACAGGCAGCTGTGAGTCCACCACAGGCAGAAGCATCTGTAATGAGAAACATGGCAATGTGTGTTGGGGCAGGGAAGAATGTCAGAAAACCAGGAAGAACCCAAACAAGTAACAAAACACGCTAGGGATGGAAGGCGAAGTGCACAAAGGGGACTCGGAAGATAAAGGGTACCTGCTGGGCAGGGGCCCCTGAGGGGAGGAAACCACTCTGGCCACCAGGCTGCAGAGGAGCAGAATAAAAATCTGAGGGGGATGGCAGATCCTGCCGCACCTGTTGGGGAACAGGGAAGACAATGTCAACTCCCCCCAAGCACCCCACTCCTACCCCCCAAGCCCAGCATCCGCCCGCCTCTCACCTGAAGCAAGGGTGGGTCTGGCAAAGGGCTAGGGCAGAAGGCTGGAGAGTAGAGGAAGGAAGGTGGCGGGTAGAGAACTCCTCCAGCCGGCAGCTTCCCCAGCTCTGTTGCTTGCAGTGCGGATAAATCCAAAAACTGGCCCTTGACAGCTACCCCCGAGAGCAGTGCTGAGGGCGGGGCTGGGCCCGTGGGGAGGTACAGGGGCTGTGATCTGGAGGGAAATTGGGCCAAGGAGGGGGGAGAGGTATCAGGAACCAGTGAACTCCTTTAGTCTGAAATGGAAGTCCACCACCCTCCAGGTACCCGAGAAGTGTCCTCCCCGTCTCTCTTTCCCTAAATACAGTTCCACCTCCTTCTGAGGTAAGTCTTACCTGTAAGGGTGCAGTGAGGGTGTCCCAGGACGGAAGCCTCCACTGTTGGGATGTAATTGAGAGTCTATGGGTCCTCCTGAGACCTGCAGAAGAGCAAGAATGGAACAGCTCCAGTTTTCCTGGTCAAGAAAAACTCACCCACCCCACCCACTATAGCAAAAGCAGGAAGGAAAATTTAAAAACTGCAAATGGAAAAGGCTGGATTTTAGGGGACAGCAGACAGAGAGGGGTCCTTGAATAGGAGGCAGGACCTACCTGAGAACTGGGAGGCCCAGGGCTGCCATAGAAGATCTCAGGGTACAAGCGCTGGCCTGAGGAGCTGGTCTCAGGGCCACAGTGCCCAGAAGCCAGGTTCTTGGATTGTGGCTCAGCTGAGGCAGAAGCACTGGGGAGCAGCTCCCAGTCTCGGGCCATGGGAATGGCCTGGGAAGGAGAAGCCTTGTCAAGAGGGCCATTTGTGCAACCTGGATGCCCAGGTCACTACCAGACACTCTCATCCAGGTGTCCAAAGCCTGTCTTCAAAACCTCTCTCTCCCTTACCTCAGTAACTGATGCCGTTAGCTCCTTCTCTGCTTTTAAACTGTCTCCCACCACCAGGCACAAGTCTGAGTCCTGTGATCACAAGGCAGGGGAGATGGTCCATGATTCAGACACATGTCCTCCCCCACTTCCAGTCCTTCCCCTCTCTCCACCCAAGCCAAGACACCCCGACACCCCGATCCAGTCCACACAGACCTTATCATTGGTACCAAACTGGACTGGAGGACCAGGTCGATGGGGCGGCCGGAGGGAGCCAGGCTCTGGGCCTCGGTCTGTACGCTGCAATCGTTCTGTGCCAATGGGCCCAGGGGGCAGAGGCTGCTCCCGGGGCAGCTCCTGAGTGGGGCAACACAGTGAAGCAGGGGTGGGGGGAGGAAAAGGAAGCTCAAATCAGCACTCGCAGAAGAAAGGGGAGACAAAAGCAAAGCCAAAGTCCAGAAACATTCTTCTTATCCTTTCTTGGTCGTTTACCTTTCTGTCCCCATCATGGGGGGCAGGTGGCCGTCTCCTAGGAGGTTCAGAGGATTCAGAGCCAGGTGGACCCTCACCAGGAACAGCATTCAGGGGTGAGGGGCCTCCAGGTCGCTTGGGGGGCCCCTCTGCTGCCCCCTTGAGTCCTCCATCAGGGGAACTTCGCTGGCTGCAGGGACCTGATGACACCTGAGAATCCCCACTCAGGTCCACCCCACTGTCAGACTGACTCATCTGAGAGGAGTGGAGAAGGAGTTAAGTCAGAGCAGGAAGCACCCCAATACCTGAATGAGGTACACACAGACAACTATAGAAAGGAGCCGACTATGTGACGGGACAGCCCCACGCTCATCCCAGGACAGCTGGGCAAGGAGGGCCGGTACTCGACAACATCCCAGCTCAGACACGCCCTCCCACTCTCTCACCTCTGTGCCAGCCACATCCTCAAAAGGACTCAGGGGTTCCATCCAAGGCTCCATGGAGCTAGGCTGGTAACTCTTGCGGCTAGTGGCTGGGAAAAGCACCCACACACAGAAGTGAGAGAAAGCAGTTCTATGGTCCGTCTTGCTCTAAGTCCTCTAACACAGTCCTTCCTTTTCAGCTGAACTCACCAGTATGTAAACGATTCCAGATGTGAGGGGTCAGGGTCTCTGTTCCTGCATCTCTGGACTCCCCCTGAGAGCCTGAGCCCTCGGGTTTGGGGCCCAAAAATCCAGAGCTATGAGAAGGTGGCAATGATTCCTAAAAATGAGAGTCCAGGAACAAAACACAAATGAGATAATGAGATGGGAACTGGGCAATGCAAGCAAGCAGGACATGGAGCCACACGTGTGGGGCAGAAAGGGAGATACAAGAAATAAGCAGTTACCAACACTGAGAACTTGGGGTGAAGACACAATGACAGAAATAGGAAGAAGAGCGGAGAGAACATGATGGTAGAGCTTTCAAAAGTGAGAGCAGTGAAATTCTTCAACCCAGTCCCTCACCTCCTGCAGCAGCTCCGGTTTCCTAGGTGGCCGCTCTCGCCGTTTGGGGGGGAAGGGATTAACTCCAGTAGAGTCCCGGGGAGTCCCGCCCATCCCCCTCACCATCGGCCCTGGCTCCTCAAAATGGGGGTCTGGAGAGAAGGGGAAATTCATCAGTGTCTGCCTTGACTATCACCAAACTGAGCTTTGCCCTCTGTACTCTTCCGCCCAATCCTACCACCCTCAGTGCAGACACCCAGCACCAGGACTCCTGGGCCACACTCTTTCCCCTTCAGCACCTGGCCCTCTCTGGGAATCCTTAGCCCCTCCAGCTTACCTGAATTGACATCGTCACTGTTGGCCCTCTGAGGGTCATACCGGGCGGGGGGCCGAGGAGATGGGCCTTGAGGGGCTTGGGGAGGCCCAGGCTTGGGCCTTGGATGCCCCACTGGCACAGCTGCACTTCCTTGGCGGCTGCTGAGCTGAGCCAGAGCCTGCTGGATGCCAGCAGGGTTGCTGTGGATAACTTGGTCCAAGCGGAAGACCGCAGAACTGCTGGGGGGCGGCGGAGGCAGAGGGAGCCCTGGGGGACGTTCCTCTGGGGGACGGCTGAAGAAAACAAAGAATCAGCTCCAGTATTTACCAAACTGTTACCGTTTTCCCTACAACTCTCTTCTACCTGTTCACCTTCAACCTGTTCTGTGCTAAAATCCAGGTGTTTCGGAGCACTTTTTTTTCTGGCTGCACCATGCAACTCATGGGATCTTGGTTCCCTAACCAGAGATCAAACCTGAGGCCGGACAGTGAAAGTGTGGAGTCCTAACCTTGGGACCACCAGGAAATCCTTGTTTTCCCACACTTCTAAGGAAATTCGACTCGTACAGGTGCACAGAAAGGAAAACAAGGAATACGGGTCTTTCTGATGCTGTCCACGGCTTTCCAGCCTCTTCACCTAAACACAGATGACCTGGTGCCTAACAGCTTACCCCATATACTGATCTCTAATTCCATGCATCCAACCCGACTCCTCTAACAGGTTTTCTCCCCTCCCCCAACCTAACAACTCAAAACAATAAACTTAACCACTTGCCTGTACCCACCTTCGGTTCTTGGGAGAGGGCCAGCTCCTCTTGTCCCCTCGCCCTGGGCCGGCCCTCCCTCCAGGACCCCCACCACCTCCTCCACTGCTGCCGCCACCACCGCCAGACTTGTTGCTTGGGCCTGGGCGCCGGTTCTGCCTCTCCATGCCGGGTCGCTGACTTGAAAAGCTCCGCTTGCTCAAATCCTTGGCTCTCTGGCTCAGATCTCCACGGGACAACGTTGAGATGCCTGGTCCAGCACCACCTCCACTCCCTCCATGAGTCCCCACAGCTTTGGGGGTCAGCAGTGCTGGTGGTGGAGCCTCCTTGTCCCCCCGCCGCTCGCTGGCAAAGTCGCTGCTCTCAGAGGCTGTCTCCCACTCCTCGTTGGCTTGGTCCGAGTTCTGGTTTGACAGATCAGGAGACTTGGCCGCTGCCCGGCGAGGTGGTGGGGGCACTGCTACTGTTGTGAGGGCCTCCTCTGACCCAGGTGTAGAGGCTGGAAGAGCTAGGGAAGAGGGCTTGCCCTCAGCCCCTCTGGCGGCGTTCTCTCGCTCCTGTTTCAGTCTCCGGAAACGAGGTGGTTTGTCCTGCTGCTGGGCCCTCCCGTGTCGCCTCCTTCTGGGCCGCTCCCCATCTTCCACACCCATGCCTACATTGTTGCCTCCACTGCTGCCTCCTCGGGCCATAGGAGACAGAGGCCCCGGGATCAGCTTCTCTTTCAAAGGCTCCTTACTTGGCGGCAAAGGACCTGTTGGAGGCTTCTTTGGAGCCAGGGACTTGGTTGGGGGGCTCCAGCCCGGGCAAATGGGGGGAGGGGGCCGCCCACCCCCTCGACCCCGACGGGATGGCACCCCTCTGGGAGTGAAGACTCGTCCACCTCGGGCAGTAGAAAAGCGGGCTGGGGCTGGTGAAGGGGGTGCTCCTGACGATGGAGGAGCGAGGGGGACCTGTGTAAGTACTCCTTCCTTGGGAGTGGGGGCCTCCTTGTCTGAGGGGGCCAGATCACTCTCATGGGTCTCACTGCCTGTCTCTGAGCCCCGCTGCCGGCGCCGCTTGGGGATTTCTTCATACTCCGAACCCTCACTCCGTGTCTCGCTGGCAGTGCGGCCTCGGGGAGGAGGATGGTTTGGTCCCCCTGTCCCACCTCCACGTCCATCATCTCCTCGAAATTCTCGGTAACTGCGGAACTCCCGGCTTCGGGCTCCCCGCCCCCGTCCCCCATAGGTCCCCCGAAAACCCCTCCCTCTGGCAAAATACTCCCCTCGGCCCCGACCCCGGCAAGAGGTAGGACCTACTCTTTCATAGGAATAGTCCCTCCGAAGCCTTGGGGCAGGGGAAAGATTCCCACTGGGCGGGGTCTCCTTGGGGCCACCTATCTTTCCCTTTGCTGTCTTCAATGGGTCTGGCTTTGGAGCCTTGGGGGTTTCATCCCCCTGTTCGAGGGGCTTGGGGTTGGGGGGCAGCTCTTCAACTTTTGCAGGCGGTGGGGGTTTCTTTATCGGCCCGGCCCGCCGGGGAGGGGCCCCTGGCTCCTCTGGAGGGATGCCACGACGACTGCTGCCTGGGCGTGGGCCCCAGCGGGTCTCCGTGCGGCTCTCTCTGCGAGGTGGTGGGGGGCCTTGGCTTCCAATTCCGCGGGAAGGCTTTCGACCAGTTTCTGGCCCTGTCAGCTGTGGAGCCTCCTCCTTGGGGGTTTCCTTCTTGGGTGGTGGAGCTTGCATTTTGGCTGCCTCCTCATTGCCTGGGGGCCAGGGGAGTGGACGGGGCCCTGGGGGAGCTGGCTCCTCCAGAGGAAAGCGAGGGATTGGGGGCCCAGGGGCTCCATTCTCAGGAAAGCCTGGATAACTGGCCAGATAGGGTGGTGGGGGAGGTACTGGAGGGGTCTCGCTCCTGAAGAGGGAGACAGAAAAGATGGAAGTAAGTATCTTAAGACGAGAAAAACGAACTAGGTGGGGAAAAAGAACACTTAATTATGATGAGCCAAACACTCATGTTTATTCCTATCATTTCACCGATAATCCAAAGTACCTATTCTTCTAGATATGTTTGCTAGAAACCCTCCCGTTTCTCTATGCACACTCACCTCATCCCCTTCTCTTCCTCATCAGCAGCCTGGCGCAGTGGTGAAGTAAGTGGACGGGGGTCAGCAGGTGTGGTGGTGAAGACATCTCCTACCCAGGCCAACTTTGGATCCACTGGTGGGGTGCCCCGATCTCGTAAGAGGGGGGGTGCATGGCGCTCAAATGGCTCTGAATTTGAGCCCCCACTGTCTGAACGCTCCCGGGGAACTAGGCCTGAGAAAACCAAACAGTATGAGAAAAACTATCCTTTTTTATGTTACAGGCCCTCCAGCCCCAAAAGCATCTCCCCAGTTCAATCCTCCATATCAGTCTGGTCAATGTTAGTGCCTCCATCTCCTGGGAGGCAGTGCCTGCTCTCCTAAAAAATGGTGAACCACTCAGCTTCCCTACAGATCAATCTATCAATCCCTCCACCCAGGGGAATCTTGGTTTAGGTGGGCATCACTACTTCATTCCTGCAACAGAGCTCTTAGGAGTGCTAAGCTCCCCTCTTGGTTGGTTGCCCTTCATCCCCATAGCAAGATGAGGATACCTACTTCCCAAGACTAAAGGGTCCCTGATGACCTACCTCGTCTATGATGCCTTACCAGAGGGATGCACACCAGGAGGGTAGAAGTCCAGAGGGGGCCGGCCTTGGAGGAGCCGAGGGTCCACATAAGGAGGAATCATCATCCAGCGAGGATCAAAGTTCATAGGGGGCATGGGCGGGGGTCGGCCCAGAGCACCTGGGTACAAGGCCTTGGGGGGTGGGGGCGGAGCCTGTGGAGCCGGCACAGCCCCCATGGTCACAGGCTGTGGTGGCGATGGGGGCACTGTGGTAGCCTGGGCAGAGCCCTGCTGATGCTGCTGCCACTGCTGCTGCTGTTGCTGCTTCAACAGCTGCTCCTGGAGAAGGACACAAAAGGGAGTGAGAGGAATCAAAGGCCCAAACCAGAACACAGGACGAGCAAAAGCAAAACCCACACCAATGTGACACTTGGACTAGACAGAAACTAGGGTGACAAAACGGAGACAGAACTGGTAGAGGGACCCAGGAAGGAACGTATGGATATGCTAAATACTGAAACCAAGGAGAGAAGCAGCCCTTAAGAGAAGTAATGTAGTTTCACCTGCTGCTGCCGCTGGAAACGAGGAGGCAATGACTTCTGATATTTGGGATAGCCCAAGCCTTGGCTGGGAGGCTGCCGGGTGGGACCAATTCCATCACCCTTGGGTTCCACCTTTGGGGCTGGGGGTGTGGCAGGGGAAGGAACCTCTTCTGGTGGTTCAGGACCCTCTTTTGAGGGCACTTGAGGTTCCACTGCATTGAAAAAAAGATAATCAGAGCAATCTAGTCCACCTACAGATATTCCATGAACACCCCATAATTTCAGCGCTCACTTCTAGCAGCTCCTCTAACAGTAAGACCATCCCATTTAAAACCCATGAAAACACTTCAAGGTCTCTCAAAAGCCAACAGTGGTGGCGTTAATTTCCCATGAAATCATCAACAGTAACACTTCCTTCAGCCTTGCTCCACTCTAAACCTATAGGGAAGTGGTTTTAGGTTACTGCTTATTCAGGAACTCAGGTAAGAAAACCTTTCCCCCTCGGATGTCCACAGAAGCAAAGATCCATTTCACCCACCCCAGTGACAGTCCAACGAACCCAAACCACCTTTTATTCCCTTTACCCACATCCTTACCCCCTGCACCCTCAAGCCCAAGCAGACTGAAGATCTGCTCCCACCATCACCATCGTACCTGCACTGACTTCCAAGCCACCACTACCAGGGCTGCTGGTGCTGCCCCCACCACTCATGGTGGGGGGAGCCGGAGCCACGCCTGGAGAGGGGGTGGACTGGGCAGGAGAGGACTGTGCCGGCTCTTCTGGTTCTTTTTCAGGTGTCAGAACTGGGGCTGGTGGAGCAGCTGGAGGCGTGGGGAGTTCTTTGGGGACTGCAGGTGGTGGAGCAGGAGCAGGAGGGGTAGCAGGTGGTGCAGCAGGCTCTGCTTTGAGCCGCTTGTCAGGTGCCCCAAACTTCTCATCAAGTCGCTTGAGCTTCTCAGCACAGGCTGCCCTGCGCTCCTCCTGCATGCGCCGCTCTTCTTCCTCTCGCCGGCGCCGAGCCCGCTCCACAGCCAAGGAGATTTCAGACGAAGACTGCTTTCGCCGCTGCCGCCAAGCCTCATCCTCATCTTCGGGTGCTGGGGGCTTGCAGGGAGGGCCCCCGCGATCCTGTCAGTGGACAGACCCAGCAGGGCCAGAGGTGTCAGTTACTGTGTTTCTTATGATCTCTTTCACAGACTGATCAACTGTCTCTAGCTGCAGGTGCAAAGACCAGGCCTTAGGGTTGATGGCCTCTCATGGCAGGGACAAACTCATCATCCTAGTCTTTTCACTTCTTCTTCTTCAAGACCCAAAGACCCCAGGTGTCCTTGTTTTCCCTAACTAGCATTCCAATTTCTCCCTTCACCCTAATTCGGCTAACACCAACGATCTTCCAAACCTTTTCAGATATGCTCCACAGCTCTACACTTACAGCAGCCCATTTTTGGCCCTCCCTCCAGCTTCCTCTTATTACTGCTGCTTCGATTACTCAGCTGAAACTAGTCTCCCCAAAGTGACCCTCTCAACCTCTCATTGTAGACACTCACTGGGTAGTCCCCAGGGGGGCCCCAGTTCCCGGCGGGGCCTCGGTGGGGTGGGGGTGGGGGAGGCTTTGGGGCAGGAGGCCCCGGCTCTGTCTCTGGAGGCCGAGAGGTCTCTGCCCAGGCCGTCTTGGGAGGGGGCGGTTCGCTGCCGGGGGAGTTGCCCTTTTTGCCATCTGCTTCAGGGGGCCGTTCCTCACCAGCAGCTGACTGGGACTCCTTGCTGTGAGTAGACCAACAGTGGAATTAAAATCAGCTGCAACCCAGCTCCTTTAAAAGCATATTACCATGAGACAAACTGAGCCCCTCCACTCCCCAGAGAGCCCTAAACTCACTGGCCCTCAGCTCCCTCCTCATCAGAGTCTCGCCCGTCTTCCTCATCGCTGAACTTGAGCTTCTCAGTGTAGTCGACCTCCTCATGGGCCCCTAAGAGGAAAAGTGAAGCATGGTAACCCAAGCATTCTGCTCTCCCATCTCGAGTATCAATACACAATTGGATGCGCTACCAAGGCCAACTGCCCTCTTCCCACTGGCATCTAAATCCACCACGACTGTCAATCTCACTTCTCTGACTCCTTCTCCACCAGGATTTGGCTTTCCTCCAGGTATCTGCCCTATCCCTCAATGTCTACTTTTCTCCCACAATGATCCATTGTTTTCTCATCAGATTTTGCTTTTTAAAACTGAAATACTTGGGAATTCCCTAGCAGTCCAGTGGTTAGGAATCCACACTTTCACTGCCAAGTGCCTGCGTTCAACCCCTGGTCAGGGAACTAAGACCCCACAAGCTGTACAGTGCGGCCAAAAACAAACCGAACCCCCAAAACGAAACTGAAATACTTGGTTCTTAACGTCCACTCACCTGCCCAACCATCATCATTCTCCTGGTCCAACTGGTCAAACTCTTTGAGATTATCTTCTTTAAGAATGGAAGGCCGACCCACAGGCTCTACAAGACGCATTGGCGGCCCTGACCCTCGGGGGCCTGCCACACGGGGGAAACGGCTGTGTATGAAAAGGGAGAAGAGAGAAGAAGATAAAAGAAGGCTGAATTGTATAAGCACAGACTGAGCCTCCTGGCTAGAAAACCATCTCCTCCCCAGCAGGCTTCCCCTGTCCCCAGGCACAAAACCAGACCTAGATTACTCACCTGGGCCCATCGGGCGTTGGGTATCTGTAAGGCCCTTGGGGTCCATAGGGCGGAGGGAATGGGAGATATGGGGGATACATCTGCAAAAGGGCCCGACAGTAGCCACTCAGAGGAGCAGCTAAACAACCTATCACAGCCCTAAACCTATCATCCTCCCACCCTCACAGACCTCTGCTTTCCAGCTGTCCCCTCCAAAGACTAAGTTGTAACTCCTAACTCTCTAGCTTCCAGCACAATCAATCCAAAACAAGGTATCTAAACTTACGAAGGGCGGCATCATTCCGCGGTAGGGAGGGAACTGGGGTGGGCCCGAAGGCTGCAGTCCACCCCGGGGATCATGGCCGTGATGAAGTTTGGAGTCCGGGCCCTCCAGCTCATCAGGGCCACGCCCACCTCCGTCCCTCCAAGTTGTAGAATCTGTTATTTTGGAAAAGACAGACAGTGAACATAGCTGAAAATGATGGGGAGAAAGACGAATAAGCCAGCACTTCACTCTGAAATGGAATAAGGTAATGTCCTGGTCAAAAGGTGGATTCCTAACCCATTCACTCACTAATAGCGGCTACTCACTTTGGGGGCGGAGGCTTGGTCCGGGCCCAGACGACTGTTCGGCAGACTCCCTTTCCTTGGCAGCCTTGTCCTGGTCGCCAGCCGCCTGCAGGGTCGGAAATTCCTCTCGAGAGAATCGTGACAGTAGGCTTGATGCCCTTCCACCTGTTGGGGTTGAGGCACAAGAGTAAGAGACCCAAGTATCTTTACTGAGGATGCACTGTGAAAGTGGAAGGCTCTGACAGGTACCAGATCCAGTAGTGCCTCCAAACTCACCCCCTATGTATTAGGTGTTCATTCCTCAAGAAACAGGATCAGTTTGGGGATGCCCACCTCTCACTTTCATATAAATCTGCGACAAATCTTGCTCATGTGTTTCCCAAGAAACCGAATATGTGATCCAAAATTTTGCCAAAAGAGTACGAGGATACTTTGCTGAAGGTACAGTGCAGGACTCCTGCCTACTATGGTGCCCAGAGACCTCCTCAAACAGCCCTGCACTCACCATCTCCATGTGCTCCATGGGTGACGCTGGCTTGTGCCCAGGACTTTACCCCGCTTGGAACCGAAGGAGTGTTCTGGGGAAGCAGAGAGATAGTGGTGACATGATGAGGAGCTACAAGCCATTCTTGCCCCTGCTCCCTAAATAACATCTAGTTTTTCAGATACCTCGGGGGCTGCTGGCGGTCGTTTCGATTGGTTGGAGGCAGGCGTCTGTGAAGCCGGCAGTGGCTGCGATTCCGGCTGCTGAGCGGTTGAGGCATCGGAACTGAGGGGATGATAGGATGGGAAGGCTATTCAGAGTCTGAGATGGTACCGGCTCCTCTGCTTCTCCAACTGGTGGAGGACAGAAACCGAACCCAGGCCTTCTCACTACTTTTTACAAGTTTTAGGACAAAATACCATAAGTTCATCAAACTTGCATAGACTGTCACCTGTTCTTCAAGCTTTCCTTACACCTGACAGAAAGCTAAAGGTACCATTCCTTAGTCATTTAACAGGAGTCCTGCGATAGGCAGGACAGGGTCTTTCCTCTTTGTCTCTGACTCTCATCTGGCCACGTTAGACCAAGCCCCAATCCATCCTGAAGTTCAAAGTTAGAATATTCCTGACTCTAGATCCCCCAGGTCGCCATCTACCTCTTGGGGTCGGACTGCTCCTGTTTGCTTGCCCATCCTGTTCCGTCTTTCGGCACTAGTGAGACGTTGGGGTCATTGCCTTTGTTCTCGGCTTTCAGGCTTGGAAGGTTGGCCGGAGGTGGCATACGCCGAGCAATGGCAACTTTCCCGAGACTCTGCAGGCCATGGCGAGGGGCAACTGGAGAAAAGGTGGAGAGAGAATGGAAAATGCCTCTAATGGTAAATCTGACAGCATCCTACCCGAGGCCTCGTTTACAGACATCCCCAACGTCTTCTCTTAGAAAGCTTCTCTCCCTTTGCCCTAGGCAATCTCCGAAATTCTATCAACAAGGAAGGCTGAAAGGCTTTACACTCAGTAATTCTATGTGGGATGGTTGATCTTGAGCCTGCAAGGAGCAAGCTGGCCCTAGACTTCTCCAAGTCCACATTTCTTTGCCTCCAATTCTTACGTGTCCAAAGACAGGAAACCACAGACACGCCTTTGTTGGAGGATGCTGGTGTTCGCCCAAAGCACAACGTCCCCTGTGGGACCCAAGATAAAACTGGAAAGTCTCTAGTGTTCCTCTAACCTTTTGATATATGTATTACAGGTGGTTCCCTTCAAAGAGCTCTGAAATACATGACCCATTCATGCTCATCCGCCAATAATTAGGAACATCAGTGCAGGACCCTCACCAGCGGGTTTCTGGATCTCTAAGGACTTGCCCTTATACGTATCAAACAGGTTGAGCGAGGAATACTTCTTTCCATCCTTCCCCTTGGCAGTCGGCCCCGAGCGATCGGACATTGCGCTGGAAGCTCATTGAGTACGTTGGGTCCTGCAGGCGCCTCCCCCAAAACGTGCCGGAGCCTGTGACCAGACACCAAATGTTTCACTCTCTGCTCCATCAAGGGCCTCCCAACAGAAGCCTAGATGCTCCCTTTTATTCTTATTGGGGCCCAGATATATGGCCCTCTTATGCCTCTTCCTCCAGTCTATTCAAACACCCCAGTTCCTTTAAACAATCATCGTATCTGCTTAGTTCCCCACAGAGCCCAAATGCCATATTCCCTCTTTCCCCCAGACACCCCTTGCCAAGGAAACCCAAATAAAAATCCAGTGTCTTCCTAGTATAAACACTCCCCACTTTGTGCCAGTCTATAAAGGGTAGCAACCTCATTATGCCCACAAGTAATAATCTTTCTCCATCAAAATCACTTCAGATACCCACAATAAAAACAGCAAGTTCAAGCCCTAGAGAAAACCAGAGAGAGGCATACAGCTCCGTCATGTAAGGAAGAGAGGTTTAGCTCTCCTACTCATTAGACACCAGCTTCCTAAGTTTGCCCTGGGTTCTAGTCCCTGCAGTCTCCCTCCCATCTGGGGAGGTTTTGCAGGAAGGTATGCAGGAGTTTAAGGATTTTATGAGCTTGCTCAGCCAGACTGCGGGTTGGTGCCAGAGAATTCCTCAGGGAACAACTGGGGCACTACATACTCCCAAGCTACAGAATCAAGTATTTTGAATACTTCATCTTTTCCTACACTTGCCCCCATCCCAGCTCCTGGAAAAAAAGTTTGTCTGCAGATGGAATACTGGTGGGCTCTGGTTTACCCTACATACACGTGGGTAAAACAAAGCATTATGGATCCACGTCAAGAACACCATGTAACCATGGGGCCAAGGCTGGAATCAACTTCATTTTCCTACCCCCCATTAGCAGTCATTTCTTTCCCTGATTCTCCTTGCTCCTCAAGCCGACCAAACTCTCCAACATCGGTTAGTGTTCCTGAGTGACCAGGCATTTGTTTGTAGACAACGGTGTTAAAGGAAAGAGATAGGGAGTTGGTGAGATATCCAGACAAGACCAAGATGATAACTAAAATCAAGAACTTTAAGACAGATTAGATGAGGAGATGGGGGTTGCTTTGGAGGTGTTTAAGAAGGCCAGTCCTTGAAAATTTGAAGGGAACGGGGATACAATAATGAAAAAAACACTAATAAGAGAATTATGAAATCCGGTGGAAAATAATACACGTAAGCGGGAATGGCAGGAAAAGGATGCAGACCAAAGGGAGCAATGTCAGGAGACTCAGGAGAAAGGAGGGGTTGGGATAGAAAGGTGATAAGGAAGATGAGAAATGAAAAAAGCAGAGAAGATATTGAGGAACGCAGAAAGCACAAATGCGGGATAGAAGCAGGGTTCCAGAGTGGGAGTGAGTGGACGCGAAGTGGGGCGTCAAGAAAGGGGGACCTTAGCGCTGGGTGATGGGAGGGGTCCACTATGGAGGAAAGAAGACTCTTGGGAGAGTAGGAGAGTCAGGCGCGGCCCACCCCAGAGCGGCAGCAGGGAAGGGGACCCATAAATAGGGGTGATAGTCCAGGAGCGCAAGGCGGATGGGGAGTTATGGCCCAGGAGCCGGGGGCAGGTCTCTCCATGAAGCCAGAAGGTGAGTGGGTACGGGTAGGTTATAGACTCAGAGATGGGCTAGAGGTGCGGGTCCCAGGGTGGGAGTATCGGAGGGGGAGGGGCAGGCAGGGCCCGGCAGCAGGAGGACAAAATGGCGGCGGCTAATGGCAGCTTCTCCTCCCCCCGGCCCGCCGCCGCCGCCGCCGCCGCCGCCGCTGCCACCACCGCTCCCGCGCCGGAAAAGGGCGTTAGCATTCGGCTCGCCCAGACTCACCTGGCCGGGTGCGCGGGGGTCCGGGACCGGGGCCTAGGGGCCTCCCCGGGGTGGGATGGCGGTGGGGCGGGGGCGGATGGCGGCGGATGGCGCCGGGTTCGGCTCCTCCCGTCTCCCTCGCTCACTCCGCGGCTGGGCTCCGACTAACGGCCCATCCGGGCAACCGCCGCCCCCGGGAGCGCCCCCCCCGCCTCCCTCCGCTCCTGGACACGCCCCTTTATTTGCATAAAGGGCGGGGCGCTTTATACCCTATCCCTCTTTACTTCCAGGGCTGTCCTTTTTTTAAAAAAAAAGCAGAGCGTGCGAAGCTGACATAAGTTATTTGCATAAGGAGGAGGGACTTATGGGCGCTAGGACGCCGGTTGGCTGAAGAGGCAGGCTGCCGGAGTCGGCCGTTGAGACGTGTAGAGGGGGCGGGAATGCGGTGCCGGTCGGCCAGGCTGTTGGGGCGCAGAATTTGCGCGACGACTAGGGGGAGAAAGAGGCGGAGCGTGCGTAGTGCGTTCGTGGAAAGATGGGAACGGAGAAACGTAGAGACGCCAACAGTGGAAGGAAACGATGCTAGGCCTATAGAACTATCCGCGAAGGAGATAGAACTAGAAGACTGGGCGGAAGGGATTAGCTGCCGAAGGGCGGAGCTTACGTAACCAGGGAAGAGCTCCAACTCACGCTTATCTTCGCGAGAGGTGAAAGCATGAGGGGGCGGGGCCTTCGTTTATTAAATCACGTCATGCAAATAAGGTGGATTGACAGGCCAATCCAAGAGTCCAGGGGATTGCATCACGGAGCCTAGGCATTCTGTGAGTAGTTCTACTTATTTGCATAATATATGCAAATCGTTTGGACAAAGATAGGGTACAAATAACCTATTCCTCAAAATATTGGCAACTAATGACTAAGACGGGCATTTTATGATTTATAATTTTCATGAATATATTTGTGTAACTGATATTATTGACAGTTTCCGTTTCCTTCATAACGGGTTTAATTCTGCGAAATGCAGTACCATTCCCCTCTTTTGTCTCCTTTTACGTGTGTGTGTGGTCGCTCAGTCGTGTCTGACTCTTTGGGACCGCATGGACTGGGACTACATGGACTGTAGCCTTCCAGGCTCCTCTGTCCGGTGGAATTTTCCAGGCGATCTTGAACTGGGTTGCCATTTCCTACTCCAGGGGCTCTTCCCAAGCCAGGTATCGAACCCATGTCTCTTGCTTCTCCAACAGTGGCAGAAAGCCACCTGGGAAGCTCTGTTACTCGTGTGTGTGTGTGTGTGTGTGTGCGCGCGCGAATGTGCTGAGTCCTCTCCGACTGTTACTCGTGTGTGTGTGTGTGCGCGTGTGTGCGAGTGTGCTGAGTCCTCTCCGACTCTGCAAACCCATGGATTTATTCTGCTCTGATCATACCCCCTACTTATTCAGCAAATCATTCAACAGCTATAAATAGGGGTTTCCCTGGTAAAGAATCTGCGTGCAACGCAGGAAACCCAGGTTGGATCCCTGTGTGGGGAAGATCCCCTGGAGAAGGAAATGGCAACCACTCCATTTC
Source organism: Moschus berezovskii (assembly GCF_049115385.1). Taxonomy (NCBI): domain Eukaryota; kingdom Metazoa; phylum Chordata; class Mammalia; order Artiodactyla; family Moschidae; genus Moschus; species Moschus berezovskii. Next base: position 39,011,590 of record NC_142482.1, read on the forward strand.
TTCAGTTTTCTTGCCTGGAGAATTACATGGACAGAGGATTCTGGCAGGCTACAGTCTATGGGGTTACGAAAGTCGGACACGACTGAGCAATTAACACAGACACGTAAAATAGATTTTTATTAAAGCGGTTTTAAGTTTACAGAATAATTGAGCAGAAAGTGCAGAGAATGCTAGTATATTCCTTCCCCTGCTTCAGTTTTCCCTATTATTAACATTGAGTGAACTCTGGGAGTTAGTGATGGACAGGGAGGCTTGATGTGCTGTGATTCATGGGGTCGCAAAGAGTCAGACACGACTGAGAAACTGAACTGACTGAACATTGTGCATTAGTGTGGCATGTTTGTTACAATTGATGCACCAATGGTGATACATTATTTTTTCTTCCAGTTTTGAGACACAATTGACACACAGTACTTCTCGCCTGGAGAATCCCAGGGACAGGGCAGCCTGGTGGGCTGCCGTCTATGGGGTCACACAGAGTCGGACACGACTGAAGTGACTTAGCAGCAACTACATAAATTTAAGGTGTATAGCATAATGATGTGACTTACAAACATCATGAAATGATTACCATATTTAGTGAACATCCATCATCTCATACAGTGACAAACTTAAACAGAAAAAAATGTATTTTTTTCCTCGTGATGAGAACTCTGACAGTTTACTCTTAACAACTTTCATCAGTTTCGATTGTATTTATCATGCTGTATATTGCATGTCTAGTGTTTACGTATAACTGGAAGTTGATATTTCTTGACTGCCTTCATTCATTTCCCTCTCCCTCCACCACAAATCTGATTTCTCTGTGTGTCTGTTTTTGGAGTATAGTTAGCCTACAACACTATGTTAGTTCTTCGTATACAACAGTGTGACTTAAATATCAATATTTCAAAATGATCATCATCACAAGTCTAGTTATCATCTGTCACCATGCATAATTATTGACTATATTCTCTACACTATACATTTCATATCTAGGACTCAGTTATTTTGTAACCGGAAGTTTCTGTTGCTTAATCTATACCTATTTCTCTCCTTACCCTTCCCCCAGCTACCTGTTTGTTCTCTGTATCTGTGACTCTATTTCTGCTTTCTTACATTTGTTTTATAGATTATACATAAGTGAAATCATACAGTATTTGTCTTCTTTGTCTGACTTATTTTACATAGCATGATACTCTTTAGGTCGACCATGTTGACACAAATGGCAAGGTTGCTTTCTTTTTCCTGGCTGAGTAATATTCCATCACACACAGACAGACACACACACACACCATCTTATTTATCCATTCACCTATCGGTGGGCACTTAGGTTGCTTCCATATCTTGGCTGTTATAAATAATGCTTCAGTGAACATAGGGTAAATATATCTTTTAAATTAATGTCTTCATTTCCATCAGATAAAGACACAGGACTGGAATTACTCTATTGTAGTTCTATTTTTGAAGAATCTCTATATTGTTCTCCATGTCTAGTCAGGTCCTCTGCCCGTTTTTTAAACTTGTTCTTTCTCAGTGTTGTGACTTTTCGTGGGTTTTTTTTGTGTTTCTATACAAGTTTTAGAATCATTTGTTCTAGTTCTTTGAAAAATGCCATTGGTGTTTTGACAGGGATTGCACTGAGTCTGCAGATTGCCTTGAGTAGCATAATTATTTTAACAATTTTAATTCTTCCAATCCCTGAGCATGGTGCCTTTCCATTTGTTTGTGTTGTCTTCAGTTTCTCTCATCAGTGTCTTACAGATTTCTGAGTACAGGTGTTTTGCCTCCTTAGTTTGATTTATTCCCAGGTGTTTTATTCTTTTTGATGCAATTATAAATGGGACTGTTTTCTTACTTTCTCTTTCTGATAGTTCATTGGTAGTATGTAGAAATGCATTTGGAGAAGGAAATGGCAACCCACTCCAGTGTTCTTGCCTGGAGAATCCCAGGGACGGCGGAGCCTGGTGGGCTGCCATCTATGGGGTCACACAGAGTCAGACACTACTGAAGCGACTTAGCAGCAACTTAGCAGCAGCAGAAATGCAACAGATATCTGTGTATTAATTTTATATCCTGCAGTTTTACCAGATTCGTTGGTAAAGTTGCAAATTTTTAAACTTATCAAATTCGTTTAGAATTTTCTATGTTTATCATCTTCAAACTGACAGTTTTACTTCTTCCTTTCTAATTTGAATTTCTTATTTCTTTTTCTTGTATGACTTCCTATAGCTGGGACTTCCAATACTATGTTGAATAAAAGTGGTGAGCTCTTAAATGTTTCAGCTTCTCACCATTGAGTATGATGTTAGCTGTGGGATTGTCATATATGGCCTTTATTATGTTGAGGTGTATCCCCTCTATGCCCACTTTCTAGAGAGTTTTAATCATAAATGAATGTTAAATTTGTCATAAGCTTTTTCCTGCATCTATTGAGATGACCATGTGATTTTTCCTCCTCTGTTTGTTAATGTGGTATATCGCATTGATTGATTTGCGGACATTGAACCATCCATGCATCCTTGGGATAAATCCCACTTGATCATGGTGTACACATGTAATGTATTGTTGAATTCCAGTTGCTGATTTTTTTTGAGGATTTTTGTATCTCTGTTCATCAGTGATATTGGCCTATAATTTTTATATTTTCGTGGTATCTTTATCAGGGTGATACTGGCCTCATAGAATGAGTTCAGAGGTGTTTCTTCCTCTTCAGTTTTTTGGAATAGTTTGAGAAAGATGGACGTTAAATCTTCTTTAAATGTTTGGTAGAATTCATCTTTAGTAGAAACATTCCGGTTCTGAACTTTTGCTTGTTGGAAGGTTTTTTTTTTTAATTACTGAGTCAATTTCAGTAACTGGTCTGTTCATATTTTCTGTTTCTTCTTGATTCACTCTTAGGAGATTGTACATTTCTAGGAATTTGTCCATTTCTTCTAGGTTGCCCATTTTATTGGCATATGATTATTTGTAGCAATCACTTATGATCCTTAGTAGGTCAGCTGGTAAAGAAATCCTCCTGCAATGCATGAAACTCCGGTTCAATTCCTGGGTTGGGAAGATCTGCTGGAGAAGGGATAGGCTACCCACTCCAGTATTCTGGCCTGGAGAATTCCATGGACTGTATAGTCCTTGGGGTCGCAAAGAGTCAGACACAACTTAGCGGCTTTCACTTTCACTTATGATTCTATTTCTGTGGTGTCAGTTTGACTTCTTTTTCATTTCTGATTTTATTGATTTGGACTCTTGATGAGTCTGGCTAAATGTTTATCGATTTTGTTTATCTTTTCAAAGAATATCTTAGTTTCATTAGTGTTTTCTATTTTTTTTCTTTATTTCATTTATTTCTGTTCTTTATTATTTTTTCTCTTCTACTAATTTTAGGTTTTGTTTGTTCTTCTTTATCTAGTTCCTTTAGGTGTAAAGTTAGATTGTTTACTTGAGGTTTTTCCTGTTTCATGAAGTAGGTTTGTATTACTATAAACTTCTTAGAAATATTTTTGCTGCATCCCATGGATTTTAGATCATTGTGTTTTCATTTTCATTTGCCTCCAGCTGTTTTTTTAATTTCCTCTGATTTCTTCAGTGACCCATTGTCAACAACTATGTCCTGAAGGCACCAGAGATATGCACAGAAAATTTTAGAAGTTGTTGTTGTTGTCCTATCAACTACTCAGTCCTGTCCAGCTCTTTCGACTCTATGGACCGCAGCATGCCAGGCTCCTCTGTCTTTCACTATCTCCCCGAGTTTACTCAAACTCGTGTCCATTGAGTCGTGATGCCATCTAACCATCTCATTCTTTATCTTCCCCTTTTCTCTTGCCCTCAGTCTTTCCCAGCATCAGGGTCTTTTCCATTGAGTCAGCTTTTTGCATCAGGTGGCCAAAGTATTGGAGCTTCACCTTTAGCATCAGTCCTGCCAATAAATATTCAGGGTTGATTTCCTTCAGGATTGACTGGTTTGATCTCCTTCCTGTCTAAGGGACGTTCAAGAGTTTTCTCCAGCACTGCTATTCAAAAGCATCAATTCTTCAGTGCTCAGTCTTCTTTATCATCCAACTTTCACATCTGTACATGACTACTGGAAAAACCATAGCTTTGACTATACACTTTGTCGGCAAAGTGATGTCTCTGCTTTTTAATACGCTGTCTAGGTTTGTCATAGCTTTTCTTCCAAAGAGCAAGCATCTTTTAATTTCATGACTGTAGTCATCATCCACAATGATTTTGGAGCCTCAGAAAATAAAATCTCCCACTGTTTCCCCATCTATTTGCCATGAAGTGATGGGACCAGATGCCATAATCTTAGTTATTTTAATGTTGAATTTTAAGCTGCCATTTTCACTGTCCTCTTTCACCTTCATCAAGAGGCTCTGTAGTTCCTCTTCTCTTTCTGCCATTAAAGTGGTATCATCTGCATATCTGAGATTGTTGATATTTCTCCCAGCAATCTTGATTCCACCTTGTGCTTCATCTAGCCTGTTATTTAGCATGAGGTACTCAGCATATAAGTTAAATAAGTAGGGTGACGATATACAGCCTTGACGTACTCCTTTCCCAATTTTGAACCAATCCATTGTTCCATGTCCGGTTCTAACTGTTACTTCTTGACCTGCATACAGGCTTTTCAGAAGGCAGGTAAGGTGGTCTGGTACTCCCATCTCTTGAAGAATTTTCCATAGTTTGGTGTGATCCACATGGTAAAAGGCTTTTGTATAGTCAGTGAAGCAGAAGTTGATGTTTTTCTGGAATTCTCTTGGTTTTTCTATGATCCAGTGGATGTTGGCAGTTTAATCTCTGGTTACTCTGCTTTTTCTGAATCTAGCTTGTACACCTGGAAGTTCTCAGTTCACATACTATTGAAGCCTAGTTTGAAGGATTTTTGAGCATTACCTTGCTAACATGTAAAATGAGTACAGTTGTATGGTAGTTTGAACATTCTAGCCTTGACTTTCTTTGGGATTGGAAGGAAAACTGACCTTTTCCAGTCTCGTGGCCATTGCTGAGTTTTCCAAATTTGCTTGCATATTGAGTGTGGCATTTTAACAGCATTGTCTTTTAGGATTTGAAATAGCTCAACTGGAATTCCATCATCTCCACTAGCTTTGCTCATAGTAATGCTTCCTGAGACCCACTTGACTTCACACTCCAGGATGTCTGGTTCTAGGTGAGTGACCACACCGTTATGGTTATCTGGGTCATTAAGACCTTTTTTGTATAGTTCTTCTTCAGCTTCTGTTAGGTCCTTGCTGTTTCTGACCTTTAGTGTGCCCATCTTTGCATGAAGTGTTCCCTGGGTATCTCCACTTTTCTTGAAGAGATCTCTAGTCTTTCGCATTCTACTGTTTTTCCTCTATTTCTTTGCATTGTTCACTTATGAAGGCTTTCTTATCTCTCCTTGTTATTCTCTGGAACTCTGAATTCATTTGGGTGTATCTTTCCCTTTCTGCTTTGCCTTTTGCTTCTTTTCTATTCGCTTCTTAGCTATTTGTAAGGCCTCCTCAGACAATCATCATGCCTTCTTGCGTTTCTTTTTCTTTAGAATGGTTTTGGTCACCGCCTCCTGTACAGTGTTATGAACCTCTGTCCATAGTTTTTCAGGTACTCTGTCTACCAGATTTAATCCCTTGAATCTATTCATCACCTCTACTGTATAATCATAAGGGATTTGATTTAGGTCATACTGAGCGGTCTAGTATTTTTCCCTGCTTTCTTCAGTTTAAGCTTGAATTTTGCAATAAGGAGTTCATGATCTGAGCCATAGTCAGCTCCGTATCTTGTTTTTGTTGACTGTATAGTGCTTCTCCATCTTAGGCTGCAAAGAATATAATCAATCTGATTTCAGTATTGACCATCTGGTAATATCCACATGTAGAGTCATCTCTTGGGTTGTTGGCAAAGGGTGTTTACTGTGACCAGTGTGTTCTCTTGACCGAATTCTGTTAGCCTTTTCCCTGCCTCATTTTGTACTCCAAGCCCAATCTTGCCTGTTATTCTGGGTATCTCTTGACTTCCTAATTTTGCATTCCAGTTCCCTATGATGAAAAGGATATCTTTTTTTGGTCTTAGTTCTAGAAGATCTTGAACTGTTCAACTTCAGCTTCCTCAGCATTAGTGGTAGGGGCATAGGCTTGGATTACTGTGATGTTGAATGGTCTGCCTTGGAAACAAACCAAGATCATTCTGTCATTTTTGAGATTGCTCAGGTACTGCATTTTGGACTCTTTTGTTGACTATGAAGGCTGCTCCATTTCTTTTTTCTTGCCCACAGAGTAGATATAATGGTCATCTGAATTAAATTTGCCCATTCCCATCCATTTTAGTTCACTAATTTATATTATAGAAGTAGAGGAATAAGAATCAGACTGTGCCTGGGTAGGTTCAGAAATGTTTCTGGGAAAGTCTGAAATTGATTAGGGAAAGTTATTAACTGATATGAAGAACTTGTTAAGATTTAGCCAGGTTTGAGGAGCGAGTGCACAACATCTCGGGCCCTGTGAACTGATAAGCAGAGGCATGGATTTGGAACCTACGCCTGCCTGTGCATTATGAAAAATGAGAGTGGAAAATTTAGTAAGAATATGGTAAGAATTTTATCCTGAGGCTCATTAAGATGGTTGAGATGCAAAAAAAAAAAAAAAAAAGAAGATGGTTGAGATGACTTCAGTTCTCAAATTTTCAAATGATTCTCTTGTCCCCTTCCCCTGGACAGTTAACACAGCAAAAATTCTTGGAAGCGCTCTCTGTACTATCTCCAATTTCTATCCTCTCTTCCTTTGTTAAAGCCACTCCAGTCAAGTCTTCATCCCCACCGTCTACTCAAACTGCAGATGTCAAGAGTATCAGCCTCATGGCTTGAAATAATGTTTATATGCTAATAACTTCCCAAATGTGTATCTTCATCAAAGACCTGACTTCCAACACCAGACTTGTATACACAGCTGTGTACTTGCCATCACCTCTTAGAGGTCTAACAGATGGTTTCAAATTCAGTATGTCCAAAAGCAAACATTTTGATCTCTGCTGCTGCTGCTGCTAAGTTGCTTCAGTCATGTCCTACCCTGTGTGACCCCATAGACAGCAGCCCACCAGGGTCCTCTCTCCCTGAGATTCTCCAGGCAAGAACACTGGAGTGGGTTGCCATTTCCTTCTCTAGTGCATGAGAGTGAAAAGTGAAAGTGAAGTCACTCTGTCATGTCTGACTCTTCATGACCCCATGGACTGCAGCCTACCAGGCTCCCTTGTCCATGGGATTTTCCAGGCAAGAGTACTGGAGTGGGTTGCCATTTCCTTCTCCATTTGATCTCTAGTCTTTCAATAACTTCTCTATCCACAGCCTTCACCATCTCAGCTGACGACAGTTTAAAAATTCCAGGGACTTCCCTGGTGGTCCAGTGACTAACACCTCACACTGCTAATGCAGGGGGTTTGAGTTCGATCCCTGATTGGGGCGCTGTATCCCACATTCCACAACTAAACATCCTGCACGTCACAACGAAGATCAGAGATCCTGTGTGCTTCAATTAAGACCCAGCACAGCCCAATAAATAAATACAAATAAGTAAATGTTTTATAAAAATGAAAATTCCAGTTAATTCGAAAACCCTGGAAACCTCCTCAATTCTTTTAGTTGTCACACTCTACACTTTCAATCAGACAGGAAATCCTAGCTTGAGAGAACATCAGGAATCCCACCTCTTCACTTCCACGGCTTCTGCCTTGATCTGAGCCATCCTTATCTCTCACCGGGTTTACAGGAACAGCGTCCTAACTGGTCGTCTTGAACTTCCCTCTGTGCCTGCAGTCTGTTCTCTATACTGAAGTCAGAGCGGGCCTTTTCTCAAAGGAGGTTGCAGACCATTCCTTCACTCAGAGTCCTGCAGTGCCACTCCCTTTCTCTCAGAAGAAAAGCTAAAGTCCTTCCTGCAGCCTACAAGACGCTAGATGACTTGGCCCCCTATTCAGTTCAGTTCAGTTGCTCAGTCATATCTGACTCTTTGCAACCCCATGGGCCGCAGCATGCCAGGCTTCCCTCTTCGTCACCAACTCCCGAAATTTGCTCAAACTCATGTCTATCAAGTCGGTGATGCCACCCAACCGTCTCATCCTTCATCTTCCCCTTTTCCTCCTGCCTTCAATCTTTCCCAACGTCAGGGTCTTTTCTAGTGAGTCAGTTCTTTGCGTCAGGTGGCTGAAGTATTGGAGTTTCAGCTTCAGCGTCAGTCCTTCCAATGAATATTCAGGACTGCTTTCCTTCAGGATTGACTGATTTGATCTCCTGGCCCCCTGTTGAGTTTTTTATCTTATTACTCTATCTGCCCAGGCCTTTCTCACTCTAGGGCCCTCTCTGCCCCTTTCCCTGTGCGCAAATGACTCTTCCCCCAGAAACCTGCGTGGCTCACTGCTGTATTTTCTTGAAGTTTTTGTTCAGTGTTGGTCACCTCCTCACTGAATCCTCTCCTGATTACCCTTTCAGAATTTTAATCTTCCCTGACCATCTTGGCATCCCTGATTCCCTTTAACCTGCCCTTTTTTTTTTTGAATAATACTGTCATTTTTAAATAGAGCATAGAAATTTAAAATATTTACTCCTTGTTATCTGTCCTCCTCCTATACCAGTTACTGCAGTAGAACATAAACTTCACAAAGGCAGGGATCTTTGTTTTGTTACTTTTATATCCCAGGCGCCTGGAATAGGGGATGGAACATGGTTAATGCCCAATAAATGATTTTTAAAATCTTATCAAAGTATGTGTGTATATATATATGTGCGTGTGTGCATTTTATATATATATATATACACACACATGCATGCCAAGTCAATTCAGTCATGTCCAACTCTTTGCGACCCCATGGACCGTAGCCCACCAGCCTCCTCTGTCCATGGGATTTTCCAGGCAAGAATAGTGCAGTGGGTTGCCATGCCTTTCTCCTATATATATATATATGTATATGTGTGAAATTTTAATAACTTTTCATGAACTGAGCAGAGCATGTAACCAAAAACAGAACCTTAACTAGCACAGAAGCTGCCAAGGGCTCTTTTAGCCACTGTCCTCCCCCAAGGCTAACTACTATCCTGATTTCTAATAATATATATTAATTTTACTTGTTTTGTACTTTACTCAAATGGAATTGTACAGTAAGGGTTCTTTTCTGCCTACTTTTTATCAACATTATATTAATGAAGTTAATTACATTGTTGCATGCAGTAGGTTGTTCATTCTTATTGTTGTATAATAATAATTCATTGTATGAATATAACCCAGTTTATCCTGAATGAACAAATTTAAGCCCCAGATCCTTTCTGTCCTTTGTGTCACCAGAGTTGTTGGGACGAATTAATACACAGAAAGCATCTACCCAGTATAAAGTAGGTGCTCAATTAAGGTTAGCTATTAATTTTGTTATATTCAGATATTTTATTGAACCCACATTGATCTCTTCCTCGTCTGAAGTCCTATACAGTTACTGTAGCACTCTTAAGATGCCAACCTGGCTTTACCACTGGAAAGGGCCAATACACATGACCTTACAGGCCTGGTCTCTCCTCGGAATGTGAAACAAGGTGGGCCAGTTTGATTTTTGCTTTCCAGGGAGTAGGGAAATCTGAAACAGTGGCCAGCAACTGGGAGTTGCTGGAGTTAACCGGACTGGACCCTTTGGAGGAAAAGTTCAGAATAACCTCACCAAAGGCCTGAGAACTCTCAGGCTTCTGCCTTCCCCAAAGTTGGCTGTTTAATCCTATCTGCCATCCAGGGATCCTGTATTCCTGGAATCTGCTCTCAATACTCTCCTAGTACAAGCCCCTTGTCCTTTTATTAGGCTCAGTTTTTGTAGCTTGCCTCTGAAAGGACCTCAAGACTCATTTTCGCTTAAATTATCAGCCATTATAGTGTTGTGAATCCTTAATTGGAAAAAACCAGTTCTTTCATCTATCCATCCATCCATTCAAGTTTTAAACATTATTGAGGGCTTATGATATGTCAGGCACTGCAGGGTAGATCCTCTTATTCTCATTTTCAAATGAAAGACTCAGAGAGGCTGAAGGATTTTCTGAGGTTACAAAGCTTATAATAATGGAGGATGTTGGTTCAAGGTAATCTTTGCTCTTCATCATGAGCTTGAGTGATCTATTTTTTTATTTGTCTATACATGTGTTTTCATCCCACTTAAATTCCTTGAGGTCAGGCTATCTTATACATCCCCCCTGGTGGACAAAATCATCTGCTGTGTGGTAAATATACTACAGAACTGTTGATGGACTGCTCATATGGGCCAATCCTTGCTACCCTTCCCTCAAAGATGCTTCACCCCTTCCCAAACCCAGGGGGAAAAAACAGTGACCAAGCTGAATTCATCTGAAGGAGGATAATTTATTTAAGTTAGTTTGGCTGTGGTTCACAATTTTGTCTTCTCTTTCTATGTTGGAGTCATTAGAAGCCCCTTCAATCCCACCTCAAATCAGGGCAACTCAGAGATAGCTTTCTTGGCTGGGAGACCCGTTGGCTTGTCCTGTTCTCTTGCTTTCTCTTCATACATCAGGATCCTAGTTGAGATGGGAAGAGACATGGGGATCAGAGGACAGTCTTCTCAAGAAAATACATTTTAGTGTGCTGTGAAAGTCCAGAAAAGGCTGAGGGTTGTGAGGGTGGGAGGAGAAGGAGAAAGGGCAGGAGTGAGAGTCCTGGGGGCTGTGGGGACCAGAATCGTGGATGAGAATAGGACCTGGAAGGGCCTCTCAAAAGACAGAAGAGAAACGCATGCTGGTTATGTGTAGAAGGTGAGCCTGGGGATGGAGGCAGAGGGGAGAGAAAACAGTCAAGTATAGGAGAGGCTGGAACTGGACTCTCACATTTTTAGAATAGCAGATCTCTTGCCCAGCATCATCTTGAGAAAGTCAGAGTAGCTGAAAGTCTCCCCAGAGCCACTGGATACCTCCATGATTAATTTCTTTAGCTCCAGGTGGGTCTTGGGGACCCCAAGTTTCTCCATCATTCGCTTCAGGGACATGATATCTGGAGGCGCAGAGGATGGGGGTGAGAAGAGGGAAGCCTCTCTCTCTGTTACCTCCACCACCTCATTACCATTGCCCATCCTACTCTGGTGGAGAAGGAAATGGCAACCCACTGCAGTATTCTTGCCTGGAGAATTCCATGGACAGCGGAGCCTGGCAGGCTGCAGTCCATGGGATCGCAGAGAGTCAGACACAACTTAGCAACTAACACACACACACACACACATCCTACTCTGGTCACTGTCATCTCTCCCAAACTGGAAATGGAGCACTGTAGGAAAGACCTCCCTCTTCCTAGATCAGCACACTTCCCCCAAATAACCCTTTTCTCACCGATACCTCCATCTTCATTCAGGTCAAACTCCATGTACTTCTCTGGATGAGGGGAGAGAGCAGAGAGGGTCAGCGCTGGCTGGAGGGTCACAGGCAGAGGCAGGGCAGGGATTGAGAAAGGGGTTGCAGATGGCAGAAGAGGAGGAGGCGACGGGGCAGGCAGAGGAAGTAGGGGTTGGGGAGCTGAGGGGCCCTGCTAAGGTGTAGGGAACTAGAGAAGGTACTGAGAGAGGGGCGGGCCGGGGAAAGGGACTGTTACTAGGGCAGCAACAGAGGCAACCTTCCTTTTTCCCACCTCAAAAGTAGACTGTGTGTGCTTCCCTGGTGGCCTAGTGGTAAAGAACCGGCCCAGGAAGATCCTGTATATGCCACAAAGCAACTAAGCCCAAGTGCCACCACTGCTGAGACTGTTCTGTGGAGCCCAGGGAACTGCAGCTACTGAAGCCCTCTTGCCCTCAAAATGAGAAGTCCGTGCAGCACAACTGGAGTCGCCCCTGCTCCCCGAAACTGGAGGAAAGCCTACTGAGCAGTGAAGACCCAGCTCAGCCAAAATAAATAAAAATAAATAGGAAATAGATAGAATTATTTTTAAAAAATAGACTTTGTTTCTTCTGTCCTCTCTCTTCCTGGGGAAATCCTACCCTCCTCACCCCCTTCTCCCCGCCCCCGACGGTTGTCCCCTCACTCTTGAAGGCTTCCAGTTTGGAGGGCAGGTCCTCATCACTGCTGTATTTGGGATCATCCAGGAATTGCTGTAGGGGGAAAGCAAGAACATGGGTAGGGCCCCTGCCCCGGTCCAACAATGCTCCCCCCATCCACCCCACTGTCCTGGTCAAGGCCCTTCCTTTTACCTGGTTGATTTCATTGATTCTCTCTTCCTGCTGGGCCTTCAGCAGCCCAAAGGCTTTTCCTCCTGAAGGAGCGCAAAGGTTAATGTAGCCTCACCCCCACCTTCCTCTCCTCACCCCCAAGCTCAGCCTGAAGCCATTACAGTTCTGCTTTCATAGGTCAGCTTCCCAGCCCCCCAACCCAGTACTGTCCAGCTCCGTTTTCCCATTTTAGAATCCTGCCTATTCCCACCTTCCCTACCCTGTAAATCCCTGGTTTGGCTCATAGCTCAGCAGGTGCTGGTTGAGATGTTGGAGGAAACAACCAGATTGGGTGCCTCTGTCTGCCAGCTCTCCTCCCCCATCAGCTTCCTGGAGGCCTGCCTCCCAGACTTCCCCTTTCCCCTCATTCCCTCCTCCTCTAAGTCCCAGGCCTCACTTCCTCATCAGCTTCTGCTGACAGCAGCACCCAAGAAAAAGGGGGAGCAGGGTCTAGAAAGGAGAGGAGAAAATAACATTCTTCATTCCTCTGAAGGAGAGCCCAGGGTGTACATGTAAGAAATGTTCTGATAAACCATGGGGGAAGGTCTGTAAGACCCCAGGGGCACTGATTCTCAGGAAGAGAGGATCTCTGAACAGGTCTGGAGTTTCAGGTGACTGAGGCCCAGGTTTCACAAGTCTGGACATGCAGGTTTGGATAGGAAGCTAAGGAACGACGGACTAAGTTTTTCTGTACTCTGGACCGGAGAAGAACTTGAAGTTGCTGGCAGATATGGGAGGGTGGTAAGATGGGTGCAGGGTCTGGAAAGGGAGAGACACTTCATTTCCGGCCTGGTGGCTCCAGAGAGGCACTTGGAAATACGAAGTGTCTGACAAGGGAGTCTTAGTTTGTTTGCTTTAGGATATACACTGTAATCCCTTCATCTTATCTCCTTTGAAATTTTCAGTGAAGTCTACAGATGCCTGAAATTTGAGAATTTAAGTATATTCTTTGGTGGGAGAATTCCCTGATGATTCAGTAGTTAGGACTCCAGTGCTCTCATTGCCTCAGGCCCAGGTTCGGTCCCTGGTCAGGGAGCTAAAATCCCACAAGCTGCATGGCACAGCCAGAAACAGACAGTGGATTCTTTGGAGGCCAGTGGTGCTGAAAGAGACAGTGTTGGTGGATACAAGAGCCAAGGGTGAGGCTGACATTAGGGGTGTGAGGGATGCTGGTCACTGTGGGTTCGACAGAGTGGGAGTAGCTCCCCACTCCTTACTCAACAGAGTGGGCAGTTCAGTTGCTCAGTTGTGTCCAACTCTTTGTGACCCCATGAATCACCGCACACCAGGCCTCCCTGTCCATCACCAACTCCTGGAGTTCACTCAAACTCATGTCCATAGAGTCGGTGATTCCATCCAGCCATCTCATTCTCTGTCGTCCCCTTCTCCTCCCGCCCCCAATCCTTCCCAGCATCAGAGTCTTTTACAGTGAGTCAACTCGTCGCATGAGGTGGCCAAAGTATTGGAGTTTCAGGTTTAGCATCAGTCCTTCCAGTGAACACCCAGGATTGATCTCCTTTAGAATGGACTGGTTGGATCTCCTTGCAGTACAAGGGACTCTCAAGAGTCTTCTCCAGCACCATAAATGCCCTCCTAGGCACACTCCTTTGGGCTAGTGGCTCTAGGGAAGACGAGAACTGCGTCCCCCTCACTGAGACACTTCTGTCTAAACTCCCTGTGCTGAGCTCCAGCCACAGTCTTAGCATTGATGGGCACACCTTTCCTTTTCTCTGCCCCCCACCCCCACCCCAACCTATTTCCCCTTCTGCAGAAGGGAGTTTTCACTTCTCACTGCCCTTGCCCTGACCCATATGGGTTGGGGAGATGCTGGAGGGGACTCTGGCCTCTTGAGTTCCCTTTATTGCTGTCTCTTCCTCTGCAGGGAAGACTGCAAACCTGCCCTCCTGAAGGTCTCAGTGCCTAGTGGGGGAAATCCATTTTTTAAATTCATACGCTCATTCCACAAATGTTTACTGAGTACTTACCATATGCCAGGCACCTTGCTTGGCCCAATGAGCCTGGTAAATGTAAACTCTGGTCCTCATGGATAATCTAATTAGGGAAGACAGATAAGAAAAACAAGTATATTGAAGACGGTAGTGCCTATGGAGAAGAGCAAAGTAGGGAGGGGGATAGGAAGGGCTGCGTGGACTGCAGATTTAAACAGGGTGTGCAGGGGGACTTCCCTGGTGGTTCAGTGGCGAAGGCTCTGTGCTCCCAATGCCAGGGGCCCAGGTTTGATCCCTGGTCAGGGAACTAGATCCCACGTGCCACAACTAAGAGTTCTCATGGCACAATGAAGATCGAAGATCCTGTGTGCCACAACTAACATCCGGCGTGGCAAAATAAATAAATGTTACTTAAAAAATAAATAAGGTGCTCAGGGAGGCTTCCTTAAGAAAGTGATATTTGGGCAAAGATTTCAAGCAGGTGAAGGAACAAACCTCGTGGAAATGCACGAGAGGAGCACTTCAAGCACAGGGAACAAAAAATGCAAAGGTCCTAAAGTGAGGACATGTCTGGATGTCTGAGTATTCAGAAGCAGCAGGGGGCCAGTGTAGCTGGAGCTGGGTGTGTGAGGGGAGACAGAGGCAGGAGATGAGGCCAGATTGCCTACGGCCTTGTAGGCTGTTGCGAGGAATCTGGCTTTTATTTGGACTGAGATTGCCTCCCCAAGCAGTCTTTCCCTGAAGGTGACTTGGCAGACTGCCAAGGTGAGTAGAGCTGAGATGCTCAGGAAAACTTCCTGGGAAAGAGAAAGTGACAGCTGCTCTGACCATGGGACAAAAGTGAAGAGCAAAGAGTAACAAGATGGGCAAATGAGTGAAACTCAGCATAAACACAGACATGGGAAAGCCTGTGAAGAGCAGCGATGCAAGAAGACACCTCCCACCCAAACCCAGGGGCCTCTGCCCACTCCACCCCACCCCATCCTCCACCGACCGCAGAGTCTGCCTTCAGAACTGCAGGGGAGGCGGGGCCTCTGGGCAGAGAGCTGCCAGGGAGCCAGGAATCCACCATGAACCTGGAAATAACGGAAGTAGGTAACTTTCTGACAGTGAGGCTGCCAACTCTAGATCTCAGCAGAGACAAGCAGTCTCCTTAAAACAGTGGCTCTCAATGAGTGATCCTTCCACCAGCATATGTTAGAAATGGATCCATCCCAGACCTACCGAATCAGAAACTCTAGGGGTGGCGTCCAGCAATAGCTTTTCAACAAATGCCTCAGCTGATCCTGACACACACTCAAGGTTAAGAGCCACGGGCCCTGAAGTGACTGAGTGACTCCCCAGCCTGCAGGACTTGCTGTACTCACCAAAGGTGTAAACGTGGCTGAAGTATGCAACGTTGGGCAGTGGGGCTGTGGGTCTTGGAGGCAGAAAAAAGGAAGAGTCTCCAAGGCCAGGGTTGTTAGTCTCCAAGCCAAGCAGTCAGGGAGAGAATGCTGAGCTGGCTCAGCAAATGGCCCTCTAGAACCCTGTGAGGTCAGCGTCTTTTATGAACCTGGCGCCCTGTTGCTAAGGGGTAGGGGAGCCTTGATATGGTTCCACACTCTGGAGGGGAACTCCTGTTAGAATTAGGCCCCCTGTGTATCTCTGCAAAGAAAATGCACTGGCCAGAAAGCTTGTCTGTGTGTGTGTGGGGGGGTGGCATGGATGTCTTCTGCTTGCCTCCTCCATTTTCCCTCTCCCACTCTGTTCTTTGTCCCAAGAGACTAACCTGTACAGACCATGCCAAGGGCACCTCTGACTTCTAGCTGTTTTGGCTGATGGGGAGCCTGGCAGGAAAACAGCAGGGCAGGAGAACATTATGTTAAGGGTATTCATTCCTCTGGCTCCTTTCCTACAAGGTCACCACGGGCTGGCTGACACCTCCATCTATGGGCAATGCTCCCCTCCAGGCAACCTGCTCTATAGGACTCTGTCCTTTTCCAGGTTTCAGAAGTCCAGGGAATAAGTCTCAGGAGGTCTGTGAATTTGGAAAAGATAAAAAGTACATCCTCTTCTCACATCCAACATTACATGTGTCACCTTGTCAAAGACCACTTCACAGTTTAAAGTTTTTTTTTAATTAATTAATTATATTTATTTGGCTGCCCCAGTCTTTTAGTTGCAGCATGTGGAATCTAGTTCCCTGACCAGGGATTGAACCCGCACCCTCTGCATTGGGAGCACAGAGTCTCAGCCACTGGACCATCAGGGAAATCCCTAAAGTTCTTACTCAAGCCAGGAACAATGTCTTTTACACTGATATGCCTTTATTAAAATCTAACTTCAACTTGCCTGCATTTTAAATCTCTTGTCTTATCATGTGGTAGTAAGTACATGGTTTATTCTATCCCAACATTTATTGATAGTTTGATAACTGAAACTTAGTGTAATGGTTTTACTTTGTTATGTATTTTTTAATTTTATGTACCAGAATGCCAAAGAGATTTGTGTCACAAAATGAGTTAGAACCTCTGCTCTAATCTCTTCTCTGCTCATCCCTCTGGGCCGGGGTCAAAATACCCCTTGTGATTCCCTAAACCCCTCTGTGCTGTGCTGAGCGTAGTCACTCAGTTGCAGACGACTCTTTGCGACCCCATGAACTATAGCCCACCAGGCTCCTCTGTCCATGGGGATTCTCCAGGCAAGAATACTGGAGTGGGTTACCATGCCTTCCTCCAGGGGATCTTCCCAACCCAGGGATCAAACCTGGGTCTCCCTCATTGCAGGCAGATTCTTTACCATCTGAGCCACCAGGGAAGCCCCTAAATCCCACTACACCCTTGTAAATAAACTGTCTCCTCAAATTAATCAAATCTGAGGATGTGAATTCTGGCTGGGACCCTGAATGATGTGTGTGTGTGTGTGTGTGTGTGTGTGTGTGTGTGTGTGTGTGTGTATGAGAGAGAGAGTTGGGGGGACTGGGAAGTAACGGGTCTCTGGTCTCTGCAGCCTTATTTCTTATTGTAAATGAACAAAAGGGCATCCTGGTGTTTGCGCCAGAAAGAAATTGGTTAACAAAAGGCTTTCCCTAAGGCTGGAGAACAAGAGAGGATTCTGAGCTGACAAGGGACAGCTCCATAGAACCATAACCAATTCAGCAAGGTTGCTACTGCCAAAGCATTCTCTTTTCTAAAAAGCCTCCTTGTGAAGCTTTGAGGGGAACGTGGCAGCAGTTTATTTCTAAATTTCTCTTCTTGACACCTGTAAAGAGATTGGAAACATACATACATACTACATTTTCAGTGAAGCTAGGAGATACAGAGTGCCTACAAACTCCAGTTTATGCATCTGTGTGACCAAATTCCCCACTGAGCAGGCAGTCCCAGGTGTCCTTCCAGAAAACCTTCCCAGTGACTGCTTAAAAGAAAAAAGCAAATATTCCTTCCTGGGAGGAAAGGCCTAACCCCTGGAGAGAAAAGCTGACAGCAGTGCTGACTGAGCAGATTCAAATACCAGTAAAAGTAGAGACAGAATGCTTTTGTTTTTTAAAAAATATTTCTTTATCTGTCCATGCTGGGTCTTAGTTGAGGCACATGGGATCTTCAATTTTCACTGTGGCATGTGGGACCTAGTTCCCTGACCAAGGACCGAACCTGGGTCCCCTGCCCTGGGAGCGTGGAATCTTAGCCACTGGTTCAGTTCAGTCGCCCAGTCATGACCCCATGGACTGCAGCACACCAGGCTTCCCTGTCCTTACAGCAGCTCAAACTCATGTCCATCGAGTCGTTGATGCCATCCAACCATCTCATCCTCTGTCGTCCCCTTCTTCTCCTGCCTTCAATCTTTCCCAGCACCAGGGTCTTTTCCAATGAGTCAGTTGTTCGCATCAGGTGGCCAAAGTATTGGAGTTTCAGCTTCAGCGTCAGTTCTTCCAATGAATATTCAGGACTGATTTCCTTTAGGATTGTATGGTTGGATCTCCTTGCAGTCCAAGGGACTCTCAAGAGTCTTCTTCAACACCATTAGACCACCAGGGAAATCTGAGAGAATGTTTTAAACCACCCAAAGCGACCTGGAGGCAGCAGATCTCAGAAAGTGCCAGAAAAATTCTCCTCTTAATAATATGGACTGTAGCACACCAGGCTCCCCTGTCCATGGGGTCTCAAAGAGTTGGACACGACTGAGCGACTAAGCACAGCATATGGCAAAGAGAAGGAGTCCTTGAACTTGTAAATCTGGAAAGTCATCCTGCCCCCCTGCCCCAAAGGTCCTCCTGCTAATAGTTGAGAAGAATCTAGCTCATTTTTTTTTTTTTTTTAAACTTAAAAGTTTCTCTCTCTGTTTTTTAAAAGACATTTATCTTTGACTCTATTGGGTCCTTATTGCAGTGTGAGGGCTTCTCTTGTTGCAGAGCACAGCACAGACTGTAGAGGGCGGTCTCAGTAGCTGTGGTACCTGGGCTTAGTTGCTTCCACATGTGCAGCCTTTCTGGAACAGGAACCGTGTCCCCTGCATTGGCAGGCAGATTCTTAACCACTAGATCACTAGGGAAGCCCTCTAGCTCATTTGGGTGAGTAACAAAAAGAAATGACCAAAGCTTCTGTTCAATGAACTATGAAAAATAAAAAGGTAAGGAAGAGGAACACAATTTTCCAAAAGATGACAACACACCAGAAATGTATTGCCAAAAACAGGTGGAAATTGTTTCCCAAAATTCATCATGAATTGAAAAACAACAAAACTTAGTGTCGACTTCTAGCAGTGAAGGAAGGACACATGTCAGAAATGCAAGTATGCCTGGAAAAGATGATGGGTAACGTGGGGCAATAACAGGAACAGGGGGAGAGATGCAGAAGGGAAAAAAAGACAGTCGTTTCAAAAATATACACTAAATTTAATGAGAGAAGGAAGCATTCTATATACAGTCCTAATTTTTTAAATCATAAATAACTGTTGTGAAATATTTTCTATTTTAAAAATCTGAGTCGTTGTTTATCATGAACAGCTTTTGTAAAATGCTTTAATTGTCAAACCCATGCCCCTTGCCGTGGAAGCAAGAAGTCTTAACCACCAGGCCACCAGGGAATTCCGGTTAAGTTTATATTATTTAGTAAATTCTGGTTTTAGGTTTTTTAGGTCTGTTTTCTGACCACTAGGAAAACAGAAAAGGTTTGTGGTGGTCAGAAAACAGAAAAAGTTTCTCAACTTACTTCACAAGATTAATATAAACTTGCTCCAAAACTAGGCAAGGCTTTTGAGAAAGAAAAATTATTAAACACTTTCCTTCATGAACATAGATGCAAGAAAAAAAATATTAATAAAGTTGGTAAAGAATCCACCTGCAATGTGGGAGACCTGTTTTCAATCCCTGGGTTGGGAAGATCCCCTGGAGAAGGGAAAGGCTACCCACTCCAGTATTCTGGCCTAGAAAATTCCATGGACTGTATATAGTCCATTGGGTCCCAAAGAGTCAGACAAGACTAAGCCACTTTCAGTTTCAGGATAATTTTTATATGATTGAAGTGATCTCTGTTTTGATGATTTTATAGCTATCTGGGCTTGGTGATCTTTTTGGTGGTTAAATTTTGAATGTCTGATTCAACGTCTTTAATGGTTTTAGGTATATCAGGCTTCTAATTTTTTTTTAGTCAGTTTTGGTTATATATTTTTCTAGAAATTTATTTTATCTTATAAAAATTTGTAATATAAATATCTAATGTATCAGATATTCCATTCCCTATAAATTACTTTTCTGTGTATATGTGTATGCCTTTTCTCTTCATGCATTACCAATTTAATGGGAGATTTTTTAGTATAAGTAGTCTATGTATTTTTCTGCTCTATTGTTTTCTAGTTCATTAATTTATAAAAGTATCTTTATTATTTCCATCCTAAATTTTGGGTCATTATGTACTTTTTCTAATTTCTTGAAATATCTGTTCAATTCATTGATTTTCAAACTTTCTTTCCTAATCCTCACATTTACTTTCTTCCATGAATTGTTTCAGCTACATCTCACAGCAGTTTAGAAAGGCAGCGTTTTCAGCCATTCAATTGAAAATAATTTTTTTTTTTTTTTTGACCATGCCTTGCGGCTTGTGTGATCTTAGTTCCTGGATGATCCAGACCCTGGCAATGAAAGCACTGGATTCCAACCATTGGCCCACCAGTGAACTCCCATTCAAAATATTTTAAATTCCATTATATTTTCTTTTAACATTTCAATTATTTAGAAGTATGTTTTTAAAGCTTATAAATATATTAAAATGCATTTAAAAAAAGAAAGTGTGCCTTCTTTTTTTAAATCTTTATTGAATTTATTACAGTATTGCTTCTGCTTTATGTTTGGGTTTTTGGCCACGATGCATGTGGGATCTTAGGTCCCTGACCAGAGACTGGTCCCACACCCCCTGCACTGGAAGGTGAAGTCTTAACCACTGGACCACCAGGGAAGTCCCAGAAATGAAGTTGTAAATTTTCCATGAGACCATGGAAAGACCATGATAAATATTCTTTCTTATTATTTTATGTTGTCGTGGATGTTGGTTAGCAATTGTGTTCTAAATGATTTTGATTCTTTTTTTTAACATCTATCTGTGTACCTGAAAATAATGGATATTTTCTAATTATTCTAATATTCTACGTAGTCCCATTCGATCAAGCCTGTTAATTGTCTGTTTTCAGTCTTTCATGTTTTTAGTAATTAATTATGTGCTTGTTTGATTTATCAGTTTCTGACAGATATAAGTTAAAGCCTTCCGCTAATATTCATTTTTTTAAAAAAGGAATCCTTGCACGAGAGTCTTCGGGCACCCAGAAGTGGTCCCAGCCAGCTAAGTGGCAGATTTAGGAAAGGCTTCTCAGTGGTGGGGGTGGGGTGATCAGTCCCCAGAGGGAAAAGTGAACACTTTGCCATCCTTAACTCATTCTCCCACCCAAAGGGAAATCAGGGAGCAAGAGGGTGAGAGATGGAGTAGGAGAAAGAGGTGTCCTGATGGGGAGGGACAATGTGGAGAAAGATGGGAAAGCAGAAGGAGATGCAGCATGCAGGTAGAGAGATAGGAAGACACCAGTGATATTAATAAAGATGGTGAGACAAAAAAGAGTTGTGGGCAGAGACATATGAGAGACAAGGATAGAGGTGAGAGCAAGATCAGGGAGGATGAAGATAGGGTGCCTAGCACATGGAAGGCACTCAGTAAAGGCATAGTTGAATAGATGGATGAGCCTTGATACTCAGAGAGGGAGGCGTGGAGTGGATATTGAGAAGAAACCCACTGTCCATCAGAGAAGCAATGTCCTAATTTCATCTTGAGATGGTGAGGGCCTTAGCTAGAAGTGAGAA
This sequence comes from Moschus berezovskii, assembly GCF_049115385.1. NCBI lineage: Eukaryota > Metazoa > Chordata > Mammalia > Artiodactyla > Moschidae > Moschus > Moschus berezovskii. The sequence continues at coordinate 39,033,064 of NC_142482.1, forward strand.
CCAAGAGGCAGAAAAAGACCCTTAGATATCCCAGAGGCAGAGTGGTTAGCACTTGGGGATTGTTTGGACTGGTAAATGGAAGGAGAAGGCAGCATAGGACAAGTCCCAGGATTTTGCTTTGAATGTCTGGGTAGATTTTGTTTCCATTCACTGAGGTGGGGAATGTAGAAGGCTTACCTGGTTTGGTTGGACACTGATGATTTTGAAATGCCTGTGGAACATTCTGGGGGAGATGTCTAGAGCGCAGTTAGATATTCTGGACTCAGATTTCAGAAAAAGGCCTGAGACAAAGGTTGCAGATGGAGATGGAGATGTAAGTTGAGAATAGCATTAGTTAAAACTGTGGCTGTGCCATTCCTTTCTCCAAGGGATTTTCCCAAACCAGGGATCAAACCCTGGTCTCCCAAATTGCAGGCAGATTCTTTACCGTCTGAGCCACCAAGGAAGCATCTTGAGAGAATTGCCTAGGTAAGCCCATGGTAGATGCTCAGTTAGTTGAATGAAAGTAGGAGAAACAACCCAAAAGTCTACCAACAGGAGAATGGTGTGAAAGCACGTGTGGCGGGTACAGGAGCTGGGAGGGACTCAGGTCTGGTTGCTTTTGTGTCCTTGAGAAAGAAGAGGTAAGATGGAGAAAAGATCCAAGGTATAGGCCATATAGAGTCAAGGTGATAGTTGCAGTAGACAAGGCAAAGCAACTTTGAAATTGGTGTATTGAAAAATAATTGGCAAGTTATGTGCAAGAATGTTCACAGGGGATGTATACATAATATCCAACAAATAGAAATAGCCTAATACATCATCAAGTGAATGGATGTATCACAAGCTGTGATACATCCATAAATGAAATACCACTCAGCAACAGAAAGGAACAAACTATTGATATACCTGGATCAAAACAGATGAATCTCACAGGTATTGTGCAGAATGGAAGAAGCCGGATACAGGAGTGTATGCTATATGGTTCCATTGGTATGAAGTTCAAGAACAGATTAAACTGGGACTTCCCTGGTAGTCCAGTGGTTAAGAATTTGCCTTGCAATGCAGGGGACTCAGGATCGATCCCTGGTCAGGGAACGAAGACCCCACATGCCTCGGAGCAACTAAGCCCATGTGCTGCAACTACTGAAGCCTATGTGCTCTGGAGCCCTCAATCAGGAAATACTCAGCAGCTGCACCACAGCTAGAGAGTCTGCGTGCTTCCGCAGAAAGATCTGGCATGACACAACGAAGACTTGACATAGCCAAATAAGTAAATATTGTTTTTTTTTTTTTTTTAAAAAGAACAGACTAAACTAATCTATAGGAGTATAAATCAGTAGTTGCTTCTGGGAGAGGAAAAGGATTGACCAAAGAGCAGCATAGGAGAATTTTCTGGGGTGATGGAAATGATCTGTATATCAGTTGCAGTGCTGTTTATGTGGGCTCGTATCTTTGCCAGAGGTCATCAAACTCTACACCTAAGATCTAGGTACTTTACTGTAGATGCGGCTCACAGACCCTAGAGTTCGGGGCTCAGTGGTTGTGCTCCACAGCATGTGGGATCTTCCCAGACCAGGGATCACACTCATGTCTTCTCCATTGCAAAGCAGATTCTTATCCACCAGAGAAGTCCTTGGATGAAATATTTTCAAAAGAAATGTTTACCAGCTACTCAAGAAGAAAGGCAAGAAGTAGGAATACAAAAGTTGTGGAATGGATGTACAGATATCTCTGGTTTGATAATTCTGACAGTGGTCTGTCTTGAGGGTGGTCAGGGCCAATTAACTCCCAACTTAGAACAGGAAAAGAGGTGAAAAAACAAGCTCTAGGAGTTGGCGGTGGACAGGGAAGCCTGGTGTGCTGCAGTACATGGGGTCGCAAAGAGTAGGACAAGACTGAGCGACTGAACTGAACTGAACTTTACTGTATATATTTATATATGTATATAAAAATATCATATACATGGACATTAAATCTTCTAGAGAGGTGGCAGAGGTTGAAATAGAAAGCTGGAGAGCCAGGGGCCTGCTCTTGCTGAATGTGAGGGAGTTGGACCATGACAGCGAGACGGAGAGGCAAGAGACTTCCCTGGTGGTCAAGTGGCTAAGACTCTGTACTCCCAATGCAGGGGCTCAGGTAGGATCCCTGGTCATGGGACTAGATCCCACATACCTCAACTAAAGATCCTATGAGCCACAACTGAAAGATGCCACAGCTAAGACCTGGTGCAGCCAAGTAAATTAAAAAAAAAAAAAGAGGCCAAAGGTGGGGTGAACCTCTGAGAAGTCATGGTCAGAGATTGAGAGTATAACCTGGGAGCCATTAATTAGTCAAAAAATATTTATAAGGACTTGACTGGAAAAATTGGAACAACATGGACCAACAGACTGGTTCCAAACAGGAAAAGGAGTACGTCAAGGCTGTATATTGTCACCCTGCTTGTTTAACTTATATGCAGAGTACGTCATGAGAAATGCTGGGCTGGATGAAGCGCAAGCTGGAATCAAGATTGCCAGGAGAAATATCAATAACCTCAGATATGCAGATGACACCACCCTTATGGCAGAAAGTGAAGACTAACTAAAGAGCCTCTTGATGAAAGTGAAAGAGGAGAGTGCAAAAGTTGGCTTAAAGCTCAACATTCAGAAAACTAAGATCATGGCATCTGGTCTCATCATTTCAGGGGAAATAGATGGGGAAACAGTGGAAACAGTGGCAGACTTTATTCTGGGGGGCTCCAAAATCACTACAGATGGTGACTGAAGCCATGAAATTAAAATTTCTTACTCCTTGGAAGAAAAGTTATGACCAACTAGACAGAATATTAAAAAGTAGAGACGTTACTTTGCCAACAAAGGTCCGTCTAGTCAAAGCTATGGTTTTTCCAGTAGTCATGTATGGATGTGAGAGTTGGACTATAAAGAAAGCTGAGCGCCAAAAAATTGATGCTTTTGAACAATGGTGTTGGAGAATACTCTTGAGAGTCCCTTGGACTGCAAGGAGATCCAACCACTCCATCCTAAAGGAGATCAGTCCTGGGTGTTCATTGGAAGGACTGATGTTGAGGCTGAAACTCCAATATTTTGGCCACCTGATGTGAAGAACTGCCTCATTTGAAAAGACCCTGATGCTGGGAAAGATTGAAGGCAGGAAGAGAAGGGGACGACAGAGGATGAGGTGGTTGGATAGCATCACTGACTCAAAGGACATGAGTTTGAAAACTCTGGGAGCTGGTGATGGACAGGGAGGCCTGGTGTGCTGCAGTCCATGGGGTTGCAAAGAGTCAGACATGACTGAGTGACTGAACTGAACTGAACTGAACTAACTGGAGAACTTACCCACGTCTCACCCTTGCCGACACTTAGAGGAGGAAACACTAGGTGAGATGGGTCACTTCTGCTATGATTCCAGAAGCTCTTCTCTTTTTTTAGCTCTTTCCCTGTTCTAAGTTGGGAGTTTATTGGCCCTGACCACCCTCAAGGCAGACCACTGTCAGATTTATCAAACAAGAGATGTGTATACATCCATTTCACAACTTTTTTATTCATACTTCTTACCTTTCTTGTCGAGTAGCTGGTAAAAGTTTCTTTTGAAAAATTCCATTCAGAGACTCCCTTAGTGGATAAGAATCTGCTTTGCAATGGAGAAGACACAGGTGCGATCCCTGGTCTGGGAAGATCCCACATGCTGTGGAGCAACTAAGCCCATGCACCAAATCCACTGAGCCCCGAACTCTAGGGCCCACGAGCCGCAACTACTGAAGCCCGTGCTCCTAGAACCTGTGCTCTGAAACAAGAAAAGCCATCGCAATGAGAAGCCTGCACACTGCAACATAGTGTAACCACTGCTTGCTGCAACTAGAGAAAGCCTGCAGAAAGCAACGAAGACCCAGCACAGCCAAAAGTAAAATTATTAAGAAAAGAAAAATTCCATCCTTGATTTTGATGAGCTAATTAGCACAGGTTAAAGTTCTTTAGAGGCTCTCAGAGTTATTGAAAAGGGTCCTTGAATCCACACATACACCAGGATTTATTCTAGATGGTCTTTGAAACAAGCCAAGTACTGTCTTCAGAATCCACAACATTTTGGGAGATTGAAAATCTTAGGTAGCAAAAAGAGGTGCAAAGAGCAAAAAACCTTGGAGTTCAGGTCCTACTGTACCACTGGTCATTCTCGCCCAGGACTGGGAGGGAGATAAAGGCTAACATAACATACACTGACCCTCTGCTACAGTGGGGTCTGGAAACCGACAAAAGCTACTCCCATTTTACAGATGTATAAGTAGTGGAACCATGATTCCCATTTACGTTGCCTTGACCTCTGAGCCTCACTGCCCTGAGACATGGAGTAGTGCCATGTGATTGAGTCTGTGAATTACAGAGTTTTATCTTCAGGCCAGTTGCCCATTCCAGCCCCTCACCCCCACTCCACTAATGGTGACCTTCCCTCCTTCCTCAAACCATGGGACTCTCACAGTTGAGTGGAAGAGACAGTTTGCTCCACATTCACCCTTTGGGTGTGAGGATGGGTTATTGACAGGACAAGGCAAGGTATGGAACAGAGCAAAAGCTACAATTAAGGCCCAGTTGTATTGGGGCCTCAGGCAGCCCCATGCTCTGTGACCACCAGGGGGCAGTCCTTGCCTTGCTATGTCACCTCATTTCCACATCCTCTGGTTAGATGGCCCTGAAGAGGCTGCCACTCCACTCCCTGAATGGCTGAGTCAGTCCTTCCCAGACTGTGAGGTACCTGGGCTTGTTTAGGTGGTTCAGAGAGGTTCAATAATTTGTCCAAGATTAGGTAACTAGTTTGTAGGGGAGCTGGCGTTTTGAGCAAAGAGCAAAGCCTGACTCCAAGTCAGCATTCTTAACCATAAAATTACAACTTATCCAAAAAAATAAAAAAGCTCCAGATCACTGCTGTGGAAGATGGAGAACTGCATGATCCATGAGTGTGTTGTGAAACAGTAAGAAAAGTGGTCAGAAAGAAAGAATATGGACCACTATAAAAGGAGTCAGAGAAAATGTATGGAGAGGGCTGGGCAGATTTCACCCAGCATTCGTATATGTCATCTTCTTTTCTGGGTGTTGTGTTCTCTCATGTAAGTGATACATATACAGAAGTGTGCGGCACACTTGTACTAATCCCTGTGTAACCTTGGACCCATGTGTAACACAAAGTGTCTTTTAAAAAAATAATTAAGTAATCTTGGCTGTGTGGGTCTTTGTTGCTGTGCGAGGGTTCTCTCTATTTGTGGAGAGCAAAGGCTACTCTGGTTGCGGTGTGCAGACTTCTCATTGAAGTGGCTTCTCTCGTTGTAAAGCACAGGGTCTGGGCGTTGGCCTTTAGTCGCTGCAGCACATGGGTTCAGTAGTTGCAGCGAGGAGGCTCTAGAGGAGTTGCTCTGCAGCAGGTGGAATCTTCCCTGACCAGGGATTGAACCCTTGTCCCCTGCATCAACAGGCAGATTCCTATCCACTGTACTGCCAGGGAAGTCCCACAGTGTGTCTCCTTTCCTTTGTATCTGTAAAAAATGCATTTCCCGTAGTGGGGACACCTTGTAATTTCTCAAGAAATGTTAGCTAATGAATGAATAAAATAATAAAGATGAGTGAATTTACCTAAATCTGTGTAGAACACACTTGGTCAAGTGGACCTCTTTGAGAGGTGTATTCCTTTAATGGAGATCTGAATCTGAATGAATCCAAACTTCTCCATCAGCTGCGCCCAAGTCAACACAGCCTAAGTGAAAAAGGGTGTGTGTGTTAGTCGCTCAGTCGTGTCCGACTCTCTGCGACCCCATAGAGTGTTGCCCACCAGGCTCCTCCGTCTATGTAATTTTCCCGGCAAGAATACTGGAGTGGGTTGCGATTTCCTTCTCCAGGGGATCTTCCTGACCCAGAGATCAAACCCGGGTCTCCTGCATTGCAGGCAGACTATTTACCATCTGAGCTACCAGCAAAACAGGGTGATTGCTGTGCAAATACAGCTTCCAGACAAAGCCCCTGGCAACTCACTGCCGCCACCACCAGTCAGCTGACTTCTGCTAATCCTCTCATTTACAGAATTTCTTGAGTAGCCCTGGCAGGGGGCCCTAACTCGAGGGGAGGCAATGAATGGGGTGGACCTGGGTGCTGTTGAGCCAAGCGGAGGGGAAGTGGGTTAGCTCTGGGCTCAGAAAAGCTCTTGGAGGCTTATTCTTGGTAAAGGGTTAGTCTTCTTGAACCTCAGAAGATGGGGGAACCACATCCTGATCTCACCCGTCCACCCACCCACCTAAGCATTACCAGCCATCGAAGCCACACCCTTCCCCTCAAACACTTATGCAACCGGCCCCCACTCTGCCCCCTCCTCCTAGCAACACAGATATCACCGTCAGCAGCATCCTCTTTCCTCAGGGAGGAATGCGTTTGATGCCCGAGGTCCCAGGGAGTTAAGGCCCTTGGTAAGTGATGTGTGAGTCCTGTGTGTCATAGGAAGCTCCCCATCCCCCTCCAGTGACCAAAGGCCTGGTCACAAGTAGTGGGTCATTTTCTTCCACCCAGACCTCACTGCTCACGTCCCTCCTCATCAACAGGAACACCCTCCGACATGGCCCGGATGCTGTTGTTCATCTTTATCACCATCCATCCAGGTGACAGGGCTTTCTCCCAGGAACCTGAGGGGTGTGGGGCTGGGAGGAGGAAGGATGGGGGAGGCTGGACATAGATGTCCCAGGGGAGCAGACTGGGTGGGGGCTGAAAGCAGGGGGTCCCTCTGTAAAGCTGAAACCCAGTACATTCCTCCAGTTTGCAGTTCCCTCCGTATCACCCGCTGGGAGGGTCATTCCCCAGCTTCCATACCAGAACTCTTTTCTTCCCAGTGAAAGTTAGTTGCTCGGCTGTGTTCTACTCTTTGCGCGACCCCATGGACTGCTGCCCGCCAGGCTCATCTGTCCATGGGATTCTCCAGGCAAGAATACTGGAGAGGGTTGCTATTCCCTTCTTCAGAGGATCTTCCCGACCTGAGGATTGACATGAGTCTCCTACATTGCAGGCAGCTTTTTAACCATCTGAGCCACCAAGGAAGACTTTTTCTTCCCAGCCCCCTTCCTAACGAGATAAAGTCCAAAGAACCAGTAAACAGGGCTTGAAGGAAGGAAGGGGTCAGATTGCTTTAAGAGGTCAGTTTTAATTCGATGAGTTTAATAAGCTTATTAAACTAGGCTTATTATCTAGGGTTTAGATATAATTAGGAGTTTAGGAATTTAATTAAATCTAAGTTAAGTTTCTTAATGAAACTGATTTTAATTATCCGATCTACTCATTAACTAAATGCAGTGTGGACTCCAGACCCACAGCTTCAGCCTCAGCAGGGACCTAGGGCAAATTCAAATATTTTATTCAGAACCACGGAATAAAATATTCCGGGAGTGGGGCCTGGGAATCTGGTTTAGCAAACACTCCAGATGTTTCCAATGAGCTCTCAAGCTTGAGAATCGCTGAAACAGAAGAATGAGTGGTAAATTTCATTAACTAGAGAATTTAATCAAGAATTTTAATAGTTGATGTAATCCATCGATTTAGATGAATTCAATAGGGATCCCCATCAATTATAGCCACGGCTTCACCTGGAGATTTACTTAATGATCTTTAACAAAAAAACAGTAGTAAGATGGTATGGTGCAGAATGCTATTAGTACTAAAATAATAGCTGGCATAATATAATTAATGACATTAGTTAACCTAGGCAGCCACATTCGTTAATGAGCTTCACTTTAACTGTGACAAGTTAAATTTCAGCAAAATGTTACTAGTGGACGGAGCTAGAGAATGATGGGAGAGGGTAAGAGCTGGTATGAGAAACAATTGGAAAAACTGTTTAATAAGCCATGTTAAGAAATTAGATTGGTAAAAAGGTTTTAATGAGGCATCTAAAGTGCTTGTCCCTGGGGGTGGGGGTACAGCGGGGACATTCTACCACAAGCTCTCAGGTCTTTTCTCTCTGGAGTAACTGGGAAGGCGCTCCTCTGGGTCTTCTCTCTGCCCCCAGGATCTTGTGTTCTCTGGGTGTCCCAGCCCCCTGAAATCCGTACCCAGGAGGGGTCCCCCGCCTTCCTGCCCTGTTCCTTCAATGCCAGCCAAGGGAGTTTGGCCATTGGTGCTGTCACATGGTACCGGGAAAAAGTGGCCCCAGGGATGGAGGTGAAGAATGAGACCACAGAGTTCCAGGGCCGCCTGGCCCCTCTCCCGTCTTCCCGCTTCCTGTGTGACCACCAGGCTGAGCTGCACATCTGGAACACCCGAGGCCGTGACACCGGAGTCTACTTGTGCAGGGTGGAGGTGCTGGGCCTGGGTGTCGGAACAGGGAATGGGACCCTGCTGGTGGTGGAGGAAGGTGAGGTGCCAGAAAGCCATGTCCCCTTGACTGAAGGCCCCACCCTCCCTGATAGTGGAGAGTCCTTCCCCGAGGCCCGCTGCCCTCCCCAAGCCTCTGCACACTTCTACCTAGGGCCTCCTCTCCTGAGCCCTTCTCCCCCTCCTTGCCCCCACCCCCCCCGCCACATGCAGGACCTCCTCAGCTAGCGGCTGGCACGGTCCTCCTCCTTCGGGCTGGATTCTATGCCTTCAGCTTTCTCTCGGTGGCTATGGGCAGCAGCATGTATTACCAGGGCAAATGTGAGTGTTGGAGCCGGGACACATGGGTGTGGAGATGGGAGGGCAAGTGAGAAGGCTGGAGCCGGCAGAAACCAAGAAAGAGGAGGAGGGCTGCAGCACTGAGCGATTCCTGTGGCCTCTCCTCCAGACCACTGTCACAAGGGAACACCCTGTCACTCCTTGGATGGCCTCTGATGAGTGATTCCAGACCCCAGTGATCCCAGGTTCTTCAAGAGACCCTAATAAATTCCTCTCTACCCCACCATCATCCTTCTTATGAGTCTTGTGTATTTCCTGCTTTATCTCCAGATGCCCCAATGTTTCCCATTCTGGATTCTCCCAACTCTTACCTCCTGCTACTGAATATGGCCTGGAAGGGTCCAAGGAGGGAGCTTCCTAGCAACCCTGCCCCCTCCCACCACCATCCTGGCACACTTCTCTCTTCTGCCCAGGAGGCCAAGGCCATTTGTCCTGAGAAGAGCTGAGTATCTGACATGACTAGTCCTACTTGTCAATGGCCTACAGACAAATACTCTTCTCTGAGCTTCAGCTTGGGTCCCCAAACACCCTTCTTCACCCAGTGAATCCCCCTACCTGAACCCAGGATGAGTGGGAGGGTAAATCGCTTAGGATTCTGTTTTTGTATTTAAGAAAGGCCATTTATTTTTGGCCATTTGGCAAGCAGGATCTTAGTTCCCTGACCAGGGATCAAACCTGTGCTCCCTGCAGTGGAAGTGTTCAGAGCCTTAAGCACTGGATAACCAGGGGAGTCCCAGCAATTGAGGTTTTGATCATGGCCCTGTGGAGCTGGGGCTTGAAATAGATGAAGAAGCCTGAGACACAGAGGGTGGCGAGACCGTGGTCTTTACTGGGTGAACCACAGGCTGGCCCTGGGTTGGGGGAGGCATCTGCAGGTATTCAGGTGGTTTTGTTCTTGGCGATGCAGGCATAGTCCCCGCTGGGGTCCTCCTTGTTGCCTTCCCTTTCTCGGATGTCAGGTCCCTCCCGTTCAGGCAGCCTCAGCAAGGACGCATAGTGGAGCTCCTGTTTCGAGGCCTGGACCTGGGGCCCGGACAGAGGGCACTGATGGGGTCCCCAGGAGCCTCCCTACCCTGTCCCCCCGCCTGCTAAGTTCTTGCCACTGCCTGCCCCCACCGCCACATTTTTTGTTTTTTACCTCATTGCCTCTCTTTGGGCTCCATCTATCAAGCTCCTCATCTCTCTTCCAGGCGATCGTGTCCTTTTCTCTTCGTGTCTCTCTCATGCTCTCACTTCTCCACTTCATCCCTCTTCGTCTCCTTCTCTTGCTTTTCCTCTTGGTTTCTCTCATCCTCTGCTTTCTCTCTCTCACCCCGTCTCCAATCTCTCTCATGTCTTCCCCCTCTTTCTCCTTTGTCTTAGTTCTTCTTTCCATCTCTCCACCTTGCCTTTCCTCTCTTTTCCTCATCCCTTATTCCCCTCTTTCTGTTTCTCTCTTATTTCCTGTCTCCCTCTTGCTCCCGTTTCTGTCTTTTCTCTTGCTCCCCCAAGCCACCCGCTCTTGTGGCCCCATCACCCACTTCCCTGCCCCCAGACTCACCCAGCTTCTCTCCAGCCTCCGCACTGGAAGAAAAGAAGCAGCTCAGCCACCCGCCTGGTGCCCCCTCCCAGCCCTCCCCACTCACTCTCCCCACCTCCACCAGGTGTTTCCTCCCTTGCCCACCGCCCTGGGGTTGCCACGGCCGAAGCCACAGCCTCTCTGGACTCTCTCGGCCCCGCTCCCATCTGACTTCTGGCCCCTTCCTCACACAGCGGGGGGCGGGTCAGGGTTGCTGAGGGGGAATGCGGGAGGTGTGGGTGGGGCTCACCTCTCCTGTGGAGCCAACACAGGCAGATGGACAGAACGACCATAAGCAGGAGCAGGAGCACCCCCAGCCCTAAACCCCCGAATAAGTAAAACTTCATGTCTTCACACGACATTCCTGTAGGGAAATGGGGCAAATTTTAGGGGGACCTTTTTTCGCTTCAGTTCACCCCATCCCCCTCGTCTGTTGTGAATCTCAGCTTCTCCCTCTAATAGTTTTAGAGACAAAAAAACATTCTCTCAGAGATTCTTCACCCCAGACTGTATTGACTCACTTCTTACCATAGGTGGCCATCCCTCACCAGTTACCTCACTCGTTCCCAAGACCATTCACGCTTCAGAAGCTTACCACCGCCACCCCTGCCATCTCTGGGCCTCCCCATGAAGTCTCTTGTCCCCCAGCACTGGTTGGTCCCGAGAGGCCCTGGTCACCTACCCACGAACCGCACACACCACTCTTCACCCACTGTTCCCTGTGCTCCACCACCCTCCCTGTGCAGAGGGGCACCTTACCATTTCCCTCCATGCTTTCAGGACCCAAGACTGGCCTGTAAGTTGGGAAATCTAGCACAGCTCTTCCAGGCTAAATGGCCTGGGGTGAATCACGTGCCCCAAGTTCCTCATACATAAACTCGGGTGTCTCTGTTACAATAGTTTCCCAAGCTAAGGAGCCTTAGCTCTGTATTAACCCTGAACGGGGCACTTTCTGTTTGTCACTGCTAATCCGCATAACAATGTAGGGTACTATGGTGCCCATTCCCTGGTGAAGGACCTGAGACTCGAGGCTGGATCCTGACAAGGACATCCAGCCCAGAAGAGGCAGAGTTGGGGTTCAAGGTCAGGTCTGTCCAGCTCCAGAGGCTACCACCTTTCCCCTACCCTAAGCTGACGAGCTGGTTCATAGGAGCCTTTCCAGCACCAGGTAGCTATAGGTTCTGATGAGGGGGCTGAGGGAGGAGCCGAGGCCTGGCAGGAAAATAGGGAGGGCGGTGTCTGACACCACCTGGCAGAGCAACTCAGGGAAAGGGGGGCCCCTGCTTGGCTGGTGTGGAGAGCTGCTTCCCTTGAGCAGATATTGCCGGGGCTAAAGTGGGGCATGGAGAAGTGTCTGGGGCCCATAACTTCCCCTAAGGCACTTCCTGTCCTACAACCACTGGTTCCTGTTTGAGGGCAAAGAGGGGGCTGCTGACTTCACCCAGAGCCAGATGCACTGACCAGTGTGTGGAAACTGAGACCGACCTGGTTTCAAGAGGATTCCTGGGATGTGGAGGGGTGGCGGGTGGGGAGCAGAAGCACAGGTGGAGAGGAGGGCCTGAGGTGGCCATGCTGGCAAGTGGGGGCAGAAGAGGTTGGTTTACACTTCTTTGGGGAGCAAAGACAGGGGCTGGACAGAGGAGTCCTCCAGGGCCCAGGGAGCCTCAAAACTGTATTTTCCCATCCCTTATCTTAGACTCACCTCACTCTGGGGTGTGACTGCCCTCTCCTTGGGTTTCCCCGCTGAGGGTCCCCGCTTACCCAGAGCCTGTGGCCCGTGGGTGAATGGACTGCAGACTGGCCGGAGCTGCCTTGGAGTGGTGTTGCCGCCTCAGACATTCCTGCCCCTCCCCTGGTTTAACTTCTCCCCCAGCCTGGGTGCCTCCCCAGCATGATCAAGAGAGGAAGTTAGGCTCTGAGGGTTGGGGTTACAACGTCTTTTCCTTTCAGACTCCCAGGACTGTAACTCAGCCTGTCATCCCCTTCCACCCCAGCCCTCCTATTGATCCTGCAAGTTGTCAGTGATCATGTACCTTCTAGATGCCTGCCCTGATTCACTTGTATACTGGGTCCCTGAGAGCCATGATCCTGGTATGTGTGGACATACACCCCCAGCTCCCAAGACAAACTGGGAGTGCTGGTGGACTTGGGTAACTCTCCTGGTATTCTGGAGTTGTATCTAACAGGGCACTTGATTGACGGATGAACAACAGGAGAGTCAGAGACAGCCAGACTAGATCTACATGAGCACTGCTGATAGATCTAAGACAGAAAGTTGACGACAAGTTGCTGTTGGGAAAGGAGGTGCAGGCAACCCAGGTGGATTTCCTGCAGGGAGCAGCATTCTGATGTTGAGTACAAAAGTAAGTGAGGGCAGTAGTCGAAGGCCTTCTGGACAGAGACCTGGATGAAGGAGAGGGAGATGGATGCTGGAGGATGGCACACCCAGCCCTTGAGGAAGGTGAAGCCTGGGGAGCTCACGTGGAAACAAGGTCTGGAGAGAAGATCCGGTGCCTGGGCCCATAAGCATTTGCATTTCCTTCTCCAAATTCAGAAACTTTCTACTACTTTCCCTTCCCCCATCCACAGTGTTCCCCACGCAGGACAGTAGGACAATATATTTTTTTAATGTTTTATTATTGAAATGTTCAAACAGAAAAAAATTTGAAGGAATTATACAACGAACCTATTAATACCATCTAGATCCTACAATTAATATTCTTCCATATATGTGCTCTATCACATATCTGTCAATCCATCTCATTGTTTGATGTTTTTCAAAGTTGCAGACATCAGTACATTTGACCTCTAAACCCTTTACCATGCTTATCATTGACTCAAGTTCAGTATTTGTTTCCCCATTTCTTTTTTAGGGGGTTGGTGAGGAAGGCAAGATTTACATACCCTGAAATGGACAAATCTGAAGTCAGCACTCAGTTTTTAAACTGTCTTTTGGTTAACGGTATAGAGCCAGACTACCTGGGTTCAAATCCTGACTCTGCCACTCCTGTGTGACCTTATAGAAGTTCTTTAACCTCTCTGTGCCTCAGTTTCCTCTTAGAGTGTTTATCAGGATAAAAAGCATTATTATATAGGACGTCCCTAGCAGTCCAGTGGTTAAGAATTCGTGCTTCCATTGCAGGGCGCAGGGGTTCCATCTCTGGTCGGGGAACTAGGATCCTGCATGTTGTGCATTGTGGCTTCCCCTCAAAAAGCATTCTTATATATAAAGTGTATAGATCAGTGGCAGGCACACACCAAATGCTATATATATATATAAGCTATGTTATTATTATTATCTGAACACACAGAGGACCTTTGCCGACAAAGGTCCGTCTAGTCAAAGCTATGGTTTTTTCAGTAGTCATGTATGGATGTGAGAGTTGGACCATAAAGAAAGCTGAGTGCCAAAGAATTGGTGCTTTTGAACTGTGGTATTGGAGAAGACTCCTGAAAGTCCCTTGGACTTCAAGGAGATCAAACCAGTCAATCCTAAAGGAAATCAGTTCTGAATATTCTTTGGAAGGACTGATGCTGAAGCTGAAACTTCAACAATTTGGCCACCTGGTGTGAAGAACTGACTCATTGGAAAATACCTTAATGCTGGGAAAGACTGAAGCCAGAAGGAGGAGAGGACAGAGGATGAGATGGTTGGATGGCATCACCGACTTATTGGACATGAGTTTGAGCAAGCTCCAGAAGTTGGTGATGGACCGGGAAGCCCGGTGTGCTGCAGTCCACGGGGTCGCAAAGAGTCAGACATGACTGAGTGACTGAACTGAACTGAACTGAACTGAACCCACAGAGATATCAAGAAAGGGAAATGATCTGGGACCACTTCCAACTACCTTGACCTGGTCTTTCTTCCCTTCATCTCCTACTGCTCTGCCTCCTATACCATTCATTTTGTCTTTACTGCTTTCTTTTGCTTACTCATTCTTCTGTCCTTTCTTCACTTAACACTTAGTCAGCATGGGGCTCATTCTAGACTGCAAAGCTCTTTGTGGGTGGGTGCTCATCACACTCCTGTCTACACTGCGTAACAAGGAAGCTGATGCTCTATTTCCATCCCTCATCAGTGAATTAAGAGTCTGTGGTGAGGCTGAGGACCTCTTCAGCTGCCATTACCATGGACTGGCTTAACTCTGTCTTTTTCACCCAGGTCTGGGGGGTTGGAGGGAGCAAGGGAATGGGAAGAGGAGGTCAGCCCAGCATGGGGACAAGTTCTTCTTAGGGACCCAGACACCCATCCCTGAAGACTCCAGTTCTCATCCTCCTGTTCCACCCCTTGGTCTCAGGGGTGAGGATGCAGCCTTCCCCTCGGCACCCACCTCTGGGGCACAGAAGATTGCAGACCCCACTGGCAATCTGGAGCAGTCTGTGTGTTCTCACTGTAGCTGCCCAACTTAGGGCAAGCTTGCTTGCCTCCCAGGGCCTCAGTCAGTTTTCCTTCCCACTGAGTCAGAAGATCTCTCAGTCCCTCTCCGGCTCTACCTTGAAACCCTGTCTCTTCACCTCTGACTCCTTCCCCAGTTCAGAGAACCCAGGCATCCAGCTGCCTCACCCTAGCTCTGGGTAAACAGGAAGCAGGGTGAGGGGAGCAGGGGTGTGTGGAAAGTCCCAGCCAGGTGTATGGGTCTTTGGGGAGAGGGTGGCCCCACCCCTGAGGTATGAAAGCCCCCCTGCCCTGGCCCTAGCTCAGTCTCCATGGGGGAACGGGGGCTGGAGGGCCGGTGTAGGAGGCCCCAGCGGAAAGGATGCCTGCTGCTGGCTGTGGCAGGAGTCACTTCCCTGGTGACCCTCCTGCTGGCTGTGCCCATCACTGTTGTGGCTGTGCTGGCCTTGGTGCCCCAGGAGCAGGGAGGATTGGTGAGTGGCTACAATAAACCCTCCACGGGCTGGCTGTTGCCAATGCTCACTCACCTCTGACTATGCCCCTTGCCTTATCCTGCTCAGCCGGCTTGGCTGTCCCCAGTGTGGGGATGTCTTGTCTGTCTCTTTGCTGGTCCTCTTTTCATGTTCGTGTGATGCTGTTGTGTCCCGATGTCACCAAGCCCCTTCCTGGTCATCTGTATGTCTCTTCTCCTCTTCCCAAGACATACTAGGGCCTCTGTCTCTCTGCTCAAGTACAGCCACCTCGCTTGCTCTCCATTCCAGGGAGGTGTGTGTGGAGGCTGGGGCTGGTGGGAGAAACCCCAAGTCTGGAGCTTGGATCTATGCTGGGAATGGGAGGGCTGGTGGTTGGCATCAGTTAAGAGGGAACTCTGGGCGCTGTGACCCCACCCACTCAGGTAACAGGGACGGCTGACCCAGGCGCCCAGGCACCTGCCCATCAGCGATTTGGTAAGAGCCCACCATTTTACCCTCCCTCCCCTGGCTCTGCCCCTCAGGGACTCCCAGCTCCCAACTACCTGCATCCCCAGATACTCCTCCTCCAGGAATCCAGATGCCCCATCCCTGGGCCCTGGCACCTCGTCCTCTGGGGGTGACCATGCGTGGGTGGCTGCCCTGCCCCCAACCGTGGACTCTTCCTACCCCTTCCAGAGTCTGGGGAGCTGCCTGAGGAAGACTCAGAAACTGATCTCAGCCCTAGGCTCCCAGCTGCCCATCTCATTGGTAAGAACCTCAGGGACCTGAAGGGTCCAGGGGTGCCAGTTCTGCTCACCCACGGTTAGAGTCCCTTTGCTCTGTCACTGCGGTGCTCCCTTGCCTACCCACTTGAACACAGCTATCTTAACCCACCCTTCGGCTCCACCAGCATTCTAGCCTCTTGCTTCCGCGCCCCACTCCCGGGAGGAGGGAAAACCCGGCCTGGATCTCCCCACCTCAGCACTGCGCACCGCACAACCAGGTGCCCAGTCCCAACTCGTACTCATGCAGGGGAGCGCCATCAGCCCGCTCCCCCACCCAGCTGGGCTCCTGCAGGGGGTTAAAAGCCCCCAGTGTCCCCCATGCCACCCTCCCAGAAGCCCCCGGCCTGGATCACTCCTTTCAGGATCTGATTTCCGAGAGAGCCCACGGGCCCGTTTCTCTGCAGGCGCTTGGACCACGGGGCAGGGGCTAGGCTGGGAGGCAAAGAAAGAAGAGGCGTTTCTGAGCAGCGGGACGCAGTTCTCCGGTGCGGAAGGGCTGGCCCTCCCGCAGGACGGCCTCTATTACCTCTACTGTCACGTCGGCTACCGGGGCCGGGCGCCCCCTCCCGCGCTGGACCCCCTGGACCGCTCGGTCACGCTGCTCAGCCGGCTGTACCGGGCAGGGGGCGCCTATGGATCCGGGACCCCCGAGCTGCTGCTGGAGGGCGCGGAGACTGTGACACCTGTCTCGGACCCCGCCAGGAGGCACGAATATGGGCCGCTCTGGTACACGAGCGTGGGGTTCGGTGGCCTGGTGCAGCTCCGGAGGGGCGAGAGGGTGTACGTGAATATCAGTCACCCCGACATGGTGGACTACAGGAGGGGAAAGACCTTCTTCGGGGCGGTGATGGTGGGGTGAGGGCTACCGCATCCCTAGAAACAACTACTGCCTGATGAGAGTATGTGAATGAATCAGCCCAGACGCCAGGGACCCCATGGCTGTGGCGAAAATGTAGATGACTGTTTGGAAACTGATTTTTGAGCCCCATTGAAAATAAAGAATGTAAACTTCAATGCTGCCAATACAGATGCAGAGATGCTAAGGTGTCTTCATTCAGGGTAGGTACACAAGTGTGGGTTAAATATTCTCCGTATTTTTCTGGTTGCTTGAAACCATTCATAGCACTTGGCATGGCCTCTGACCCCAGGGGTGGGGGATCTATGGGTCCCACCCACCGTTGCTTCTGAATGACTTTTCCCCGACATTAGCCCATTTGGAGGGTAAGTAGGAAAGGGCCCTCCACAAATGCCAAAGCATCTCCCAGCACCCTGACTCTCAAGGCCACACGGCCCCCCCAGACTCAGCACTGCACTCTGCTCTCTTGGGTCCATCCCAGTAGTGGTGGGGTCATTGCAGGGGAAGGCAAGCACCACTCAGAATGGCCCAGTCAGCAGAGTAAACCTGAATAGGGCTGATAATGAAATCCTGAGCAGATCAGCACTTCTCTGCTAGCTGCCCCGTTAGCCACAGTCAAGAGCCACAGCTGGGGGGTGGGGAGGGGGAGCAGTGGGGGTGGTGAAGGGTGGGGTAAAGGGAGGAGGCTGAAGGAGAAAGTTGGGAGGGTGATTGAGAAAGGGAGATGCGGGGGCGGGGTTGGGGGGGTTGGTGCCTGAGGACACCAGGGAGAGCCTGGAGAGGAGGGGAAGGAAGAAAAGCTGATGCCACCTGGCCCTGTCCAGGGAGGGATGGCACATCCTCACCACTCATTCACACTTTAGGTCCCTTTTCCGTAAGTGGGCAAGTGTGGGGACCTCAGGGTGAGCAACAGCAGCCCCCTCACTCCATGACTGACTTTCAGCCTGGGGCTGGAGGAGATGGAGGAGGAGCCAAGGCTCTATCTAGGTTACCACATTGGGTCACCCTACCTCTGTGGCACACCGCATGGTTTTTCCCCTTGCCTGGCAACCCTAGCAAGAAGGAAAGCCCAGCAAGGGGTCCCACTCTCCGAGTCTTTATTTCTGACTCCATAACTGTCTTTGACTCTGTGTTCGGAAGAGCCTTCCTGGAGGGACAGAATGCATTTCTCTTTCCACTTCACCCACCTCACGTCCATCTCATCATTCACCAAAAATCGGGGGGGGACCAAGCTGGCATGGGGGGAGGCAGGGCGGTCCCTCACCTACATCTTTTTCTTTGTTGTCGTTTTTTTTTTCTTTCTTTGTTTTTAAATCTTCTTCCTCCACGTCATTTCCATCCACTGAGAGATGGAAGAGGGTAGAAGACTGGGACCTGGAAAAAGGGAGAAAGCCAGAATGCACAGAGCCCTCCGTGAGGTGCTCTGGTGTCGCTTAGGTTTTTTGTTCACATTTCTCATATGGCCCCATGTGTGGTGGGGGCCCCTACTTCTCTTTGATAGATGACGTTCGGTGACTGATACTGAACCTTTGGTAGACCGAGGTCCAGTTCAGTTGCACAGTTAGGACTGGATTGGCAGAGGCAGCAGGCGATTCAAGAGCTCAGTTGCCCAACTAACTGTCTGAAAGTCCCTTGGCTGTGATTCAGGTACCTGAGAATTTGGCCGCTCCCTGGCTCTTTCTCTCAGGCCACAACAGCCGGAAATCTCACCTGAGTAGGATTTGCCCCGCCTGGATAGGAATTCCCAGAGCTGGAAATTCCCATGCCCTGAGGAAGAGGTAATTAAGTTCAAGTTCCTTTCTTGGGGTAGGGGCATATTCAGCTGGGCTTTGTCTTAGGTAAGATCTCTTGAACCCCAGAAGTCCAAGGAGTGAGGTCCAGGGATCTTAAGCCCTACGGAGAAAAGCTTTGGTTAGCAGCCTCTCACCCCCAAAGAGAGGCCCATGCAGAATTAATTTCCAGATAGAGGCATGTTTCTTTTCTCAGGACACTTTATTTCTCGCCACTGACCAGTAGGGCGGTTACAGGCATGACTCCCCTGGGGAGCGGAGGTTCAGTGATGTAGCGACGAATCAGTCACCAAATCAGCATCATTTTAGACAACTCGATCAGATAAATATTTTTTAAAAAACATAAGCAAAAGGAGGCACAAAGGCCAGGAGGCTCGGTGGGAGCAACCTGCAGTTCAGCTCCGTTTTCACAGAAAACACATCTGAGCCGAGGCAGCCCTTAGTTTGTGTCTCCCAGGACACCTTGACCTCCTGAATAAATACATTCATTAGTAAATAAATAAATAATAAATAAATAATAAATAATCACAAGTGCAAACATAAACAGAGGGAGTTGGCCCAGTGGGGCTGGGGCTGGAGTTCCCACCTTAGGGGAGTCTAGAAACATTGGCAGGAAGGGAGAGTTGAAGTCCACTCATGTCAAGTCCTAGGTGAGATCTTCTCAAGGAATGTTGTGAAGTGTTCCAGTAAGAGCCCTGGCCCTCACATTCTGGGTGTCCCAGGTTGCATCCGGGAACCCAAACTTGTGGAGCCCAGGGAGTTCTGGAAGTTCCAGTTCCAGTCCTTGATGATGATTGGTGCCCCATTGTCCAGGCCTCACTTCCCTACATCCCTAATTTCTAAGTGCAGCTGTTGTTTAAAGTTGTAAGCTTGGAGCCCAGCCCTGAGCCCCTAATTCCCTTTCTAAACCAGAAGGGGATGAGATGGGTCTGAAGGATTAAATAATAAGGTAACTGAGGTGGGACGGGTTGGATGTCCTGCGCCCTCACAGGGCGATGATCCCAAAGTACACCTGTCCAGACTCGGCATAGTCCAGGTAGTTCGGCAGGTTGATGTCAGCGCTGAGGCGATCTCCCTTCTCCAGCTGGAAGACCCCTCCCTGGTAGATGGGTTCGTACCAGGGCTTGGCCTCAGCCCCCTCTGGGGTCTCCCTCTGGCAAGGGGTCTTGATTGCAGACAGGATGTTGACCTTGGTCTGGTAGGAGACTGCAATGCGGCTGATGGTATGGGTGAGGAACAAGGGGGTGGAAGGGCAGCTTTGGCCCCTGAATAGGACCTGGGAGTAGATGAGGTAAAGCCCATCAGTAGGCACCACCAGCTGGTTGTCTTCCAGCTTCACACCGTTGGCCATGAGGGCATTGGCATATAAGTCCAACCACCGGAGCTGCCCCGGAGCATTGATGTCGGCTGGAGGGAGGGAGAAGAACGGGGAGGGGTGAGTCAGTGTGACCCTGTCAGTTCTACTCTCCACATCCTGGCCCTCAAGTTCTGCCCACCCCCCACATCCGGTTCCTGTCCGTTCTGTCTGTGTTCCCACATCCCATCTGGCCATGAGGTTCTGAGTATCCCCCTCAAGTTCTAAGTATCCTCCACCCTCCCCTTGAGCTCAAGAATCCTTCTCACACTGTCTCTATCTGCCCTCAGTCTGGATTCAGCCCCCAAATCCTACCACTCCCTGCCTCTCTGCTTCTTCATGCCCCAGATACATCCTCAGAACTCTTACCTACAACGTGGGCTACAGGCTTGTTACTTGAGGCTTGAGAAGATGACCCTGAGGAGGAAAGAGGAAAGGAAAAGGTGAGACCCTTAAGCTTCCCAGAAAATATCCCATACTTTGACCTCCATTCCTTCTCCCCCTGATCACAAACCCTAAATTTCCCCTACTGCTTCCATCCCAGGACTAAACCCCACCCGCCCCCCCCAAGTCCAGAATTAGAAGAGAGGTTGTGGAGACACTTACTGAGTGTCTGAACCAGAGGGCTGTTGATGGAGAGGCCAGTTGGGGACTGCTGGGGAGAAAAAGGGATGAGTGTTAGAGCAAGTCACCCCTGAAGGAGAAACTGCTGGCTGCTTCTCTAGCTTGTACTCTCTGCCCTGATGGGTCTTGTCTTCTCTCTCCATTCATCCATTTTTTTTTCATTCATTCATCCATTTAACAGCTCTTTCATTGAGTTCCTTCCACGTGCCAGACATGCTTAGCTTCATCTTTCCTTATCTCTCTTTCATATCGTCTGTATCTTTCTGTCTCACCATCTTCATCCAGATCACTTGTTTTGAGTCTCCATCTTTCTACTCACACCCCTTATCTGTCTACACATCTCTCTTTATGTCTGTATCCCTGCTTACTCATCGTCCAACAAATATTTAGAGGGCATCCCCCATGAGCCAGGTGTCTTATTTCTCCGTCCTTCTCTCTCCCCCTGCCCCATCTCTCTCCTGTCTCCCCCTGCCTCCCCATCTTTCTCCACT
Source organism: Moschus berezovskii (assembly GCF_049115385.1). Classification (NCBI taxonomy): domain Eukaryota; kingdom Metazoa; phylum Chordata; class Mammalia; order Artiodactyla; family Moschidae; genus Moschus; species Moschus berezovskii. The sequence goes on from NC_142482.1 coordinate 39,054,027, forward strand.
ATTTTCTTCCCCATCCTTCCCCATCAGCACACCTCTTTCCCCACCCCATCTCTTGGCCTCTTTCTCTCTCATTTCTCTCTGGGTGGGAGAAGGAGCCAAGGCCGGCCAGAGACTCACCTCTTCCCTCTGGGGACCGATTACCCCGAAGTGCAGCAGGCAGAAGAGCGTGGTGGCTCCTGCAACCAGGAGGAAGGAGAAGAGGCTGAGGCACAAGCAACTTCTGGAGCCCTGGGGGCCCCCTGCTTTCTTGGAGAGCGCCTCCTCCGCCAGCTCCACGTCCCGGATCATGCTTTTGGTGCTCATGGTGTCTTTTTCAGAAGGGTTCAAGTCCAGACGGGAAACAGCAGAGCCTTGTGGCAGGGTGAGCGAGAGAGAGCGAGTTGCCTGGCTGTCTGTTGGGGCTGTGTGGTCTGGGAGCTTATCTCCAGGGGGCTCTGCAGCTGCTTGGCTCTCTCCTGGCTGGTCCCCTGGTGTCCCCGCTCTGGGAGATTCTGTTGGCTGGGTGTGCAAACAGCTGCATTTATACGCTGTGGGGTGAGAAGAGGGCGGGGAAAGGCTTTCATTCAACCAGCGGAAAACTTCCTTGGTGGAGAAACCCATGAGCTCATCTGGAGGAAGCGGTAGCGGGCCCTACACCTTCTGTCTCGGTTTCTTCTCCATCGCGGGGGCGGGGGTTTGGAAAGTTGGGGACACCCAGGCATCAAGGATACTTCCTACACTCCCCCGCTCGGATTCTGAGTGGGCTTCGCTAGGCCAGTTACTGCTGTGAATATGGGACCCTGGGGGCTGGACCCATTTTCCCTCTGCCCCCCAGCTCCCACTGTTTCCATTCCTTTGGGGTGGGAGTGAGTTCTGTGGTCTGTTCCTTCTGATTTCCAGACAGGACTCATGTAGGGGTAGAATCAGAAATTCATGTAGGGGAGGGGCTTTATAAAGCTGAGTCCTTCATGGAGAGAAAACTCAAAGGAAGCAGTGCTGGGTCCTGACATGTGTGTTTGGGACCCTGGGGGGTGAGAGGAGCTGGAGAAAGGGAAGCTTGAGGCTCTGCAAGAACTGGGGGCGGATGGCAGGTCCAAGCCTGGGACAGCCCCAGGGGCAGAAAGTAACGCTGGGAATTCATGAACTCCAGTATGGCAGGGCTTCTCCTTTCACTCTGACCAGGGACTCGCCAAAACTCTGGGGCTGGTTTCTGTCTTGGTTTCCAAGGGAATGTGACTCCCCAACTTTTGCACGGAGCCCCCACCCTTCAGAGTCCCTGTGTGTGGCTATGTATCCCCAAAGAATCCCTGCTCCCTCATTTCCTGGAGACAGCACTGCCCTTGAGAGCCCCCGTGTGTGTGACCGGATCTCCTGAAATGCCTCCTGTGTTCTCCAGCCCACAGCCTTGGAGGTTGTCCCATTTCTCGGGGCCCTGGCATGGCCATGTCTTCTGGGGGGGCCCCATGCTCCTCCCGCATCATCCTGAACACGCTTTAGTGTTGTCAGTGCTCCTTAGGAGCCTCCTGTAACCCCCATTCCTCAGGGGGCCCCTGACTCCCACTCCTCCAGACCTTGGACCTGCCTCTGTCTTCTGAGCTTATCCTCTGGTTCCCCTGCAGTGAGCTGGCTGCGCCACCCTGCGAGCCCACCGTGTTTCCCCAGAGCCCCTCAGGCCTCTCTCATTCCTGTCCTCCCTCCATTCCTCAGAGACATCTGGGGAATTCTCCCCTTCCCAACAGAGATACAGGCAGACAGCATTTCAGAGAAAAGTTTATTTGGCTTCATCGAGGGTCAGACATCTCCTTGTGGGGTGTCCAGTTAAGCAGCGGCTGGCTCTTAAGGGCGTTTCACTTCCTTCCAGAACCCCTTGGTCCCTCAGAGCCACGCTCTCCTCCCCCTACTGGGTCATCCTTGTGCCCATGCCCTCTCACTCATCATCTTTTGGGTGTATTAGCTCTTTCTTCTGATGTCTCACTATTATTCCCTTCTCTCCATGCTCCATAAATAAATAATTTAATTGTTTTCCCTTCATAAATAAGCCCCCCTCCCTGCCTTCAGTCATCCACCCAAGGTCCCTTCATGTGTCAGCTCCCCTCTTCATGTCCAGGACGAGGCCCCCTAGATGGGCAGGGCCAAGGAAGGGATCTGGGCGGGCATTTCGAGGCAGGCTTGAAGTTCTCAGCTTAGCATCTGGGGTGGTCCAGGGAGGTCTGGTCCCCTGGTGGGCCTAGAATTCCTTCTTTGGAAGCTCCAGGTGCTGAGAACCGGGGGGGTGGGGGGAAGACTCAAGACTGTTGGAATGGTCAAAGGAGAGGTGCGGTGACCCCTAAAGTGGTCAGAATGGAGGCCAAATGGGGAGAAGGCCTTGAAGCCTATTTGTTTCTTTCTGGATGTTTCTACAGAGCGAAGGCTCCAAAGAAGACACTACTAGGGCTGAGGAGCAGGTGGGAGATGCCGTCTGTGTGAGTGGATAGCTGGTCTCCCCGGGTGAGCAGGAATACAGCCCCCTGGTACACCGAACGCACCCACGGTCCCTGTGGCCCTGGGCACACGGACTTCTGAGCGCTGAGGAGAGGCACATGGAAGGGGTACTGAGGGGAAAATAGCTGGACCTCATGGGCCAGGTAGAGAGGCGTGGGGGTGGCCGTGGGGAAGCAGCCTTTCCCGGAGAAGACCACTTGGGAGTAGACGAAGTACAGGCCACTGGTGGGGACCAGGAGGGAGTTGTTGCTCAGAGAGAAGCCGTGGCGGAGAAAGGCGCGGTCCGTGTTTGCTCTCCAGCGCAGCGAGTCCTGGGTGCTGGGGTCTCCTGGGAAGAGCCAGAGGGGATGATGCTCAAGGACTTGGGGGTCAGTGGTCTCAGTCCCTGAGGCAACAGGTGCTGGACTGAGTCCCCGGGGATGGCTGGGAGGACAGAGGGAGTGGGAGTGGGGTGAGCTGGTGGGGCTGGATATTGGGTCTCTGAAAGGGGCAGGAGGAGGGCTGGGGGCTACTCGTCGGGAGGGCGGGTGGATGTTTACCAACAAGGTGAGCGGCGGGTTTGAGGATGCCACGGGTGAAGGGCTTCAGGGGGTGCTGATGGGCAGGCTGTGCAGCTGAGGGTGTGAGGCCAGCGCCACGGAGCCCCTAGGGGAGAAGACAGTCAGACAGGCTTTAAGGCCCAGGGTTGGGCTGGGCCGCCCCCCACGGCCCCCCGGTCCTGCTGCCTCACCTGGGCCTCCGGTGGCAGGGCTAGCAGCAGCCCCAGGAGGAGGAGGAGGGGTGGGGTGCTGCACACCCTCAGGAGGTAGCGACGTCCAGGTGGTGTCATGGGGAGAACCTGCGGGGAGAGAGGCAGTGAGCGGGGCGGGGCGCGACGAGGAAGACGGGCCTCCTGCCGGTGGAGACAGCCACCCCGAGACACGGGACACGGCACGACAGACAGAGAAGGGGACAAGACGCAATCAGGGAAACCCCGAGGTGAGCAGGGGGAGAGAGAGAGAGAGGCAGATAGGAGGGGAACAGAAAGGGCTCAGAACGTGAGACCCAGAGAGAAAGAGACTGACAGATGGAGTCAGAGAGAGGGGAACCGACCAAAACCAGACCCACCAAGGCCTGGCCCTGGCTGGAGGTGCAGGAGGGGCTGGGGCGTAAGAGGAGGGACTGAACGCCCCCGGGGAAGGAGTCCACCGCCCGGCAGCCCGAGGAGATGGGCTGGGAGAGTCTCACCTGCTGTGCGGGGGCCCCTTGGCCCGGACGCCTGGGTCCCTTTATAGAGGAAGCGGCAGTGGCAGCGTGGCAGGCGGCGGGCGGGTTCTAGGCCGGGGCTGGGGCCTGGGGAAGCCCCCAGGGCTTAGAAGATGCTGCTGTTTCAGTCGAAGGCAGGAAAGGCTGAGGCCTAGGACAGAACCGCAGGCTGGGGGCTCAGACGACTGAGTTCTGGGAAAGGGAGTGGGGTCAGGGGAACCGTGGGCTGGGAGGGCCAGGGAGCGGGGTCAGGCTTAGGAGTTCTAGAGAAGGGACAGTAAATTCAGAGGAGGAGAAGGGGAGCTGCTGGGGCGTGGGCTGGAGGCCCGGCTCCCTGAAGAGTGGTTTTGTGTAACACCTCTGCACCCTTGGCTGATTACAGCCTTCTCCGTGTGCGTGCTTCCTCCTCTCGTACCCCATGTCTTTGTCCCAAAAGACTCAAGTCAACTGGTCCCAGTCTGTGTATTTTCCAGGTCATCTGCCGGGTTTCATATCAAGAAGCTCCATTATATACCCTCCCTCCTGGGACATCCTGGTTTATGCCTGTTGTCCTGATGGAAACATTCAAGGAGCTCCGTTCTGCTCTCAGAAGTGTCTTGGTTTGGAAAATCCCACTCAGGGATGAGGCTATGAACTCACGTATGTTGAGGTCTCATCTTACTGAAGGACGCCCTCCACCTCATCCCAACCTTAGGTGGGCTCGGAAGATCAGCTTTATATAACCCCAAACAAACACATTCAAGCATCAAGGAGTGTGGCAACTGCTCAAGTTCTCTACACCGCAGGCTTCAGAATTCCACACAGGTGGAGCTCAAGGGTGGTGTTCTAGGATAGGGTGGGGATAGCAAAATGACCTGTCTTGAAGCTGCATTTGTAAAGCCAATACATCGTTTTGTTTTTATAATTTTCTTCCTTCCTTCCTTTCATTATGGCTGCGCTGAGTCTTCGTTGCTGTGTGGACTTTTCTCTAGTTGCGGTGACTGGGAGCTATTCTCTAGTTGCAGTGTGCGGGCTTCTCACTGCGGTGGCTTCTCTGTTGCGAAGTGCCAGCTACAAGGCTCATGGGCTTCAGTAATTGTGGCTCCCAGGCTCGAGAGCACAGGCTCAGCAGTTGTAGTGCATGGGCTTAGTTGCTCCATGGCATGTGGGATTCTCCTGGACCAGGAATCAAACCTGTGTCTCCTGTGTTGGCAGGTGGATTCTCTGTCACTGAGCCATCAGGGAAGCCCCAGTACACTGTTGTAAAATCATTAAGGATTTCCCGTTTCTGTCAATCTGGAACTCAGGTACAGTGAGGTGCACTTCTCCTAAGGAGACAGCCTGATGAAGTTTTCCATCTGTTTACAGCCATGCAGCCACCATCCAGTTCAACATATTTTTAGAACCTTCCCCAGAAGGTTCTCTCATGCCCTCTCTCAGTTCAAACCTCCCAAAGATAACCAACCACTTTTTGACCTCTAAAACTGCAGATTAGTTCTTCCTATTTTTTTAAAAAAATTATTTATCTATTTATTTAGCTGTGATAGTTACAGCACATGGAACCTTTAGTTGTGGCATGTGGGATCCAGCTGCCTGACCAGGAATTGAAGTCAGTCACTGTGAATTGGGATCTTGGAGTCCTAGCCACTGGACCACCAGGGAAATCCCAGTTCTTCCTACTTTTGGACTTCCTATAAATAAATCATACCGACAACTCATCTGTGTTTGGCTTCTTTGTCTTGTGTTATGTTTGTGAGATTCATCTACACGGTTGTGTGTCAGTAGCAATTCTTATTTCATTGTGATGTGATGCTGTGTGAATATACTCTAATATATTTATCCATTTTTCTGTTGATGGGCATTCGGTTTGTTTCTAGTTTTGGGCTAGTATGAAAAATGATGATATGAATATTCTTGAACACAAGTGAGTTTTCGCTTAGCTTGTAGGTTGCAGGTCAAAAAAACAGCAACGTTTCAAAAGATGATTTTAATCACATTTCATAAGACTGAGAAAACAATTGGCCCCCTCAAATATTATTATTACTCTTATGACTTGTTATGCTTTCATGTGGAAGGTTTTGGAGGGGCTGGGGCTGAGGACGGTGGTGATGGAAACTCAAGCCCTGCCTCTGCTGCACTGGCAGAAAGTCCCTGAGGGTCTTGGTGTCCTGTGGCAGTAAGTCACATTCAGGGTGTGTATGAGCTAGTTCTGTTCTTCTCCCCCTACTTGAGGTCCTGCAACTTTGCCTTTCATGACTTCCTAGTCTAATCTAATTACTTCCTTTCTTTTTTTTTTTTTTTTTTGCGGGGGGGGCATGCCTCGCGGCTTGCAGGATCTTAATTCCATGTGTGACCAGGGATTTAATCTGGGCCACGGGACTGAAAGTGCAGAGTCCTAACCATTGGACTGCCAGGGAATTTCCTCATTTCGTCTCTTCAGCTTTCTATTCCACAAACATTTATGAAGCATCTGCACAAGGCATTTGAGGAAACATGTGTGGAAGACAGTCTCCTAACCTCTGGGAGCTCAAAGACCAGTGTGGGACACAGGTTAGTTATAATTACAATAAAGTGTGGTAAGTTTTTCTGACAGTGTGCTTATGGCTGCTGCTGCTGCTAAGTCACTTCAGTCGTGTCTGACTCTGTGCGACCCCACAGACGGCAGCCCACCAGGCTCTCCCATCCTTGAGATTCTTGCAGCCCACAGTAAAGCCATCAAACTTGACCTGGGGGAGAGGGGATCCAGGCAACAAGTATCAAGGCAAAGAAGATGATGAAGGGCATTCTTGATAGAGGGAACGGCAGGTGCAAAGACTGGAGGTGAAAGAGAGTATGAAGCATGCTAACATGCGCAAGTGAATATAGAAAGAAGGAACAGAAATGAGGCTTGGGAGCCAAGCTGAGAACACATCCTGAGGGGTTTAGAGCCAACAAACAATTTCATTCTAATTGGTTTGGATTTCATCCTGAGGGGAAGCCTCCAAATTTTTTAAGTGAGAGAGGGACCCACCCAGATTGGTATATTTAAAACACGAGTCTGGAAGCTACAGGAAGAATGAATTGAGATATGGGAGCTGGGGTCTGGAAGGGAAACCAGATGTGAGACCAGTTGGGAAAGTTTTGCAACAACTTAGCAAGGAGGTGACAAGAGCCTGCAGCATATAAATTGAGGCAGTAGCAGGAGAATGGAAAGGAGAGAGTTTCTAGGGAAAAATCTACAGGTCTCGGTGGCTTACCAGGTGTGATGGTGGAAGAAGGGTAGCCACAGGTGCCTCTCTTTAAGTATCTTGGTCTCTATTGGCTTCATCTTCTTTCTCTCAACCTCACTGTGCCCTGCGTCCCTGCTGGCCTCCCTCTTGGTCTCTGTTCCTTCCCTTTGCTCTGTGCCCCTCTTTCCCTGGAGTCCCTTTTCCTTCCTGCTGTCTTTTTCTGCCTCTCCATTGGTAGGAGCTGATGGACTTGGAGACCTCAGCTATATTATTAATAAAGTGTAAAATGATGTTGCAATTAATGGTGAAAAACAGAAGTGGAGAAGCTTTGGTCAGAGAGGAAAACTGGGACACGGAAGGGCGAAAAGGGGAAGGCAAGGAGGAGAGATAGGGAGACATGAGAGGGAAAGGGAAGGGGAGAACTGGGTCTGTGTCACAGGCGTTTGCAATGCGCTGAGGGACGCTCCTTGAGATGGACCAATCTTGGTTTCAATCTTAGTTTCGGAGGTTGTGTGAAATTCAGTTTCTTTCTTGAGGAGGCCAGCAGTTGGTTTGGGGCTTTCCCTGAGTGGGAGGGGTGATGACTAGAGTCTTGTGCTCCAAACCCAAGGAAGTACAGTTTCTACAGTGGTCTCTGTGGAGAAAACTAGTGAAATCTCTGAGCCCTCCAAATGAGGTTGAAATACCAGCCTCAAACCTGAACTTAGCCTCAAAACCTAAACTGGGATTTAACGTCAACTTTGATCCTAACCCATATTTAACCTCAACCCAAATCACAACTCAAAATCAACCCTAACCTCAAATCTAAACACATCTCAATAACGAACCCCCTAAATAAACTTATGCACTAAGCTAACCCAGAGCTGTTTCTAGAGCTCATCTTGGAATTAACTCATCTCCATTCCTAAGCCTATAGTTAAACCGGACTCGAAATGTAAGTTCAATCTGAGCCATAAACCTAAAGTTGAGCTTTATCCTGCCTTTCCCCATTATTCATTCATGCTTCCATGTAACGAGTCTTTTTTGGGAACTTAAAGCATTGGACTTGACTTTGACCACCAGACAGTGACATTACTGATTTAGCCCAATCTCTTCACTCTTTCTAGAGATGTTTCTCTGCTCCTCCCCAGTAGCATATTGGACACATACCGATTGGGAGCTTACTGAGTGCTGGGTACTATTCCAGGCAGTAAGGATATAGTGGTAAACAGGTCAGACAACGTACCTGCCATCGGGGAGCTTTCCTTCTAGTGAGGCAAGGCAGAAAGGAAATACACTGAAGAAGAAAGCAGTCAGTAGTGCTATGAGGAGATAAGGCAGGGATGTGTGCTAAGTGCGGCAGGGATCTACTTTAGACACCGTGGTCAGAAAAGTCCTTTCTGAGTAAACGGCATTCTAAGCTGAGACCTAAATGACAGGAGTGGCTGAGTGAAGGTTTGGAGGAGAAGCAGTCCAGGCAAAGGGAACAGCTACTGCAAAGGCTGGAAGACGGAAATGAGCTGGGGGCGCTGAGGAACAGAAAGGAAGCCAGTGAGGCTGGAGCAGAGAGAGTGGGAGATGGATAAGCTCAGAGAACAGGGGCATGGCAGGGACCAGGGCACGCAGGGCCCTGCAAGGACAGGTAAAGCATCTGAACCGTCGTCAACCAGGGGAAGCTTTGCAGGGTGTCAGTGTGTGTCCATGTATGTGGGCAAGTCGGGGGAGGAGACAGGGAGGTGTGAGGTAAAAGTGATTGGATTCACGTTTTTAAAAGATCACTGTGGCTCCCGTGTTTAGACTGGACTGTGGGGAGTAAGACTGCAAGCAGGGACACCAGGCAGCAGGCAACTGCAGTAGTCCTGGGGAGAAGACGGTGGCCGCCATGAAGATGGGACAGAAGCAGACAAATTTGGGGCATACTGAGATACATTTCAGGGGTAGAACTGACAGGACCAGATGATGGACTGATGGTGAGGGGGGTGGAAGATGGGGAGACTGAGAGAGAAGCAGGATTCTGATGGGATGGGAGAAGTTCAATTTTGGATTTAAATCTATTGGCCAGATATCGAAGTCCTGGATAACATTTGAGTCTTGCCAAGAAATGTCACTTGGCAATTCTATCAATATATGTGAGTCTAGATTTCAGAGGCAATGTCAGAACTAGATTGCCAACGGTGGGAACTGTCAGCACAAAGCAAGCCATGGAGATGGAAGAAATACCTTACACACTCCCGCTAAGATCCCTTCGAGGTATTTATGTTTTCCTTCATGATAAATGCAATGTTATCTCCTATTCTAAATGTCAGAAGCAGCAACCTCATTCTTCTAGAAGCAAAACCCTCCGGACTTAGTTTCCTCTAGAACTCTCACTGGGATTTAACGTTCCTGGATTCAACCCCCTATCCAACACAGGATGCTTGTAACAACCCATTCCACAATATTTTATGGAACTCCTCATATATTTAAATCCTCTCTTTCACTTTTGAAAGCATCTTCCTCTGGGACATTGAAACCTGGCTTTTCCCTAATAACGTTCATTCTGTCTATGGTGAAGGCTGCTCTTTCCTCCATACCCATCACTAGGAGCAGGGGGCAGGAGAGGGCACTGTTCTCCTCTCTCCTCTCAGCACCACCGATAATCTCTCCTCTTGAAATCCATGCCTTTGCATCTTCCATGTTCTTCTGGTCTTCACAGCACAATCTCCTCCACCACCATCTCTACCACGCATCCAACAATTTGTGTATCTAGATCAGTGTTTCTTCACCTCTCCTTCCCTACCTGATATTCTACCAATAAGATCTTGAAAAACTTGATTTGGGTAACCTCAGTGGTCTCATTCTTGGGTCCTTCTCCTGGACTGCCAAGCATTGCAGGAGAGTCATATCCTCAGAAGAGGCCTATTACTAATCCTGGTCATCTAACCTCAGGAAGCCCTTAAGGTCCCCTAATCTTGGATGACTTCCCTGTTCTAATCCTGCACGAGTACTGTATCTACTCCTCCATGTTCTAAATCTACATACCTCCCTAGCTCTTTACTCTCAGCGATGCTATTTTTATTGAACTTAGGGTCACCAAAGGAGTACCTCTTTATTGCCTTATTTTCCCCTCACGTTTCCCTTTTCTTCTCAATTCAGGGGATTCTTTCTCCTGTCTAAGGTAGACGCTTTGTACTCTGTATTTCACTTCCCCATGTTTGCCATACCCTTCCCCCTCTCCCTTGTTTTCAGTATCTCTTTCCATGTGCCTTCGTTTTATATACTCAACTTTACTTCTCAAAAATAAAAAGCCTTTCCTGGACTCTCTCCCTTAAATGTCCATTCCACCTCTCACCTTCCTTTTCTGTGTGATGTCTCAAGAAACTAGCCCTCTAACTACTTTTTCGGGAACTGGTAAAATTTTCCTCACTGTAAAATTTGTGGGTTGAAATAGAGATGATTCTCGGTTACCTTCAGTATTCACCATTCTATGACTTTGTACTCAGCTCCTCCTTTTCCTCACCTCCCACTCATTCCTTAACCTATGTAAAGTGATTTCTGCCCCTCTGGTAAGTGGAAACTGTTTTCTCAAAATTTGTAATCGTCTAGTCCTGAACCCAAAGGATCTTTTGAACTCTCACCTATAGACTTCTTTGAAGTGTCAGATGTGGCTGACTGGTCTCTGCTTGGCACACCTCTCTTGCCCTACTTTTCTGTCCCTTCAATCTCTCTCCTTTATTGGTTTCCCTCCCTCTGATCATCCTCAAGGTTCTTCTGATCACCCTCTCTTGGAGGGATCCTGTCCACTCAGAAAAGGATGACGAAATCTGTATCTCCAGCAGCTCCGACTTTTCTTTTGGGCTCCAGACCTGACTGCTGGAAACCTGCACCTGGAGTGTCACGCTGTTACCTCCAACCCTGCAGGACATTCTTGGGCACTGTATTACTCTCAGCAGGCGCACCTCCTGTCATCACATGTGGCTGGTGCTTGTTTGTACACAGGAGAACCCTGGAGAAATCCCTAGGATTTCTGTTAGCTTGTTCCACCCACATTAGATCATTTGGTTCATTGTAGACTAAATGTGAAAAGTGTGCTCAGCCACGTCTGACTCTGCCACCCCATGGACTGTAGCTTGCCAGGATCATCTTCCAGGGAATTTTCTCTGCCAAGAATCTTGAAGCAGGTTCCCATCTCCTGCTCGAGAGGATCTTCTCCACCCAGGGATCAAATCTGCGTCTCTTGCATCTCCTGCACTGGCAGCTGGATTCTTTACCACTGAGCACACCTGGGAAGCCCACTTGTTTGTATATCATTTCAATAGACTGCAAGCCGTTTGAGGGCAGTGACTTTATTTCATTTATATCTGTTGTCTAGCAGAGCACTGTGCTCCTATCAGGTACTTAATAAAAATTTGATTGTCTGAAATCAACTCATTTTCCCCTCAGCCACATACCTCCTTGGTTTAGGGTATTCTGGTCTTTCTTATGCCCTTGGCTCAAAACTTGGAGCCTTCTGGGACTCCTCTTCCCTCACTCCCACCATCCAATCAGCTGGCATATCCTAATGACTTATCCTTCCCAAAGTTGTAAGATTTGTTCCTTCCTTTAATGCCACTTGGAGTTATTGGGACCTAAGTAGAGAGGACATAGGCTTTGGGGTAAAATGAGTTTAACGCTAATTCCACTACTTTGTAGCTGTGTGACTGTAAGTTACAGCACATTTATGAGCTTCAGTCTCATCTGTATAACGGAGATCCTTCTGGACAGTTGCCGTCAGGACTCTGATGTTGGGAAAAGGGTGTGGCATGGTTAACACACAGTATGTGCCCGCCACCCCCCCTGCCAACTACCCAGGGCTCCTGTTTTCTTTACTCTTTGTCTGTATACCTGAAGCAGTCCCTGGACCCCCCGTCTCTACAGCTGTCACAGCTCCACTGCCTGCCAAGCCCACACCCCGTACCTTGGCATCCTCCGTCCTTTCCTCAACACGCGCTCCCTCACACCTGCACTCCACCTACCTCAGGACGCTCGCCTTGCCTGAACATACACTGCTCTCTGACTCTCAGCCTCTGCTCAAGCTGCTCCCCCAGAAATCCCACCTGTTCGTCAAACGCCCTCTTCCCCCTCAGAGCCTGCCGGGCGCGTGCAGCTGGAGCACAGCATCCCCCTCCCCCCGCCTTCTGCACCCACCGTGCCTTACTCTATCCAGTTCGCCCAGCATGCCCTGAATCAGCTGATGAGGTCTGCGTCCCTACTGGACGGCAAATGTGAAGCAGTCTGCATTTATCTTTGGGCTACTTGATGCTCAGCTGAACTGCACTGAAGACAGTCCCTCCCACACCCTTTTCCTGACTTAACCAGACCTGCCCCAACCCCAATCTCCCAAGGGACTCTCTTCAATCTCATCAGTCTCATTCCCAACCCCGTGTCTCTAACTGAACCCCAGTGCACCCTCCCCTGAGAAGCAATTCCTTGTCCCAGTTCTAGAGCAAGGCTGCACATGTCCATGTCCCCAGGGCGGCACGGAAGGCACTGAGTCACCCCTTGGGGATCCCTGCTTCCCCTCCCCACCCCAATTGTGGAAGACAGGATGCCTGCCGCCTGGCCCCAGGGGGTCAGAGGAAGCCAGGGCCTCTAGGGCTCAGTATTTTTATCGGCTTAGGAAATAAGAGACACAGAAGCGGAAACCGTGTGGTCAGAGAAAGTGAACAGCCCTCATCTCAGGGGAACCCCCAACCGGGCTGGGGGCCAGACACCAGGGAGAGACGTTGAAAAGAGGGAGGTCGGGGGGGCCAGAGAGTGGGACTTATTTTGCTTTGGTTTTATGTGACTCTCACAGAGGGGCCAATGATGTGCTTAAAAAACAGACTGTCTCCTGGGTGAAGGAACAAATTTGGACACCCGAGTTTTCTGTTGCTCACTTCTCAAGCCCAAGCTTAAAGATCCTAACCCCAACTCCACCCCCGCCACTTCGAACCTGAGCTCTTTGCATGCTACTTCCGAAATCTCCGGCCTGTGAGAGGAACCGGACGCTTGGGTTGCTCACAGCTCAGGCTCTTCTCTGAATCACAGCAGCTTCCTCTCACAGGATCTTTCTCATCAGCCCTCCCTCCTCCTGCCCCCTGAACATCTGTCAGGTCCTGGGAGACCTGGGGCCTGTTGGCTCTCTGTCTTCTCCGAGGGTCTCACACCCACCTCATGTGCTCATGCTTCCAGAGACTTCCCCTCCCCGTCCCCCATCACCCTCTGCTTCCACATCTGGGATTCTCCTGTGTAGACCGGCATTCCATTCCAAACCTGAAAAATAAGTTCTGATTCACAACATTCTCTGATGCAGACATGTATGGACTGCACACGTGCCGGAGCACGCCCGTATTCTCCTGAGTCCTGCCCTTGAGTTCCTGCTGTGTCCTGCCAGTACTATGGGATCCTGCCGGTGGGGTAGGGTCCAGAGCTGTCTGCAACTTCCTACCCTAGATCAAGGGAGCTGAAGAGGGTTTGAAGAGTGGAAGAGATGGTGCTACCCCCACCCTCCTGCCTGAGGAACCCTAGACCCTTCTCCCACCACCCGCCAGGACCTTTTCCTCAAAATCAGGAAAAGGGGATGTTTATCTGGAAGGCCAAGACTGGGCTGCCCAGAGATGGAGCCCAGGTTTGGGATGGGGGCAGAAGCTGGCTGGAGGAGTTGAGAACTGGAGCCCTGGAGGAGAAGAGTCAGGACTGAGAAGCCCGAGGGGACTGATGGCCTCGGGTGTGGATCTCTGGTTGCCCAAGAACAGACAACCCAGGTTACATAATTTGGCTCTTTCCGCCTCCTTCCCCTGCTCCTAATTTTAGTAACTGAAATTCCACTCCCCCACAAGGGCTCTTCCCCTCTCCTCCCTGCTTCTATCCCCCATCCTCCCACCATGCTCTCATGGTCCCCCAGCTCCAGGTGCCCCCAATTCAGATCATTCAGTGACTCAGCAGAGGGAAAGCCCTGTGCTGGGGGAAGAGGGTGTTAAGTGGGGAGGAGGATGTGGTTCCGGCTGGGGAGGGGAGGGAAACTAGCTTTGTTCCCCTTTTTGCCTCTGTTCACATCTATTTCTCCAACCGCTGACTGAAGAGCGGAGTGGAGCCCAGCATAGGAAGTGGAGAGACTGGCGGGCAGACAAGCTGGGTCCTCTCAGCGCCGCCCTTATGGGCGGGTGGGCAGGGGGCGTCTAGTCCAGCGGAGGGCACCAGTCAGTGTGCGCCTGCATGGTGCAGGTATTTAGGAGCTGTGGGTTTTGGCACGTGGAGTGGGAAATGAGAAGTCATGGGTGATGAAAACCACAGTGATGGAAAAAGGCAGAGGAGACACCGGGTGTGCAATGTGGAACCAGGTCTTATTAGGAAATGGCAGAGCCAAGGAGCAGGGTGGTGGCCCGCATCCCCACGCCCCCACTCATTACGAGTTCTGCTCCCACCCCATATCCTCTGCCCTTCAGTACTGGCCTCCTGACCTTAACCTTCCTACTGTCCTGCCCTCCCTGCAGTTTCTCACTCTCCCCTCGGGGTCACTTGAGGGCCTCCGCGTGGCGATTCAGGGCCTGAGAAAGGGCTGTCACGGCTCCCATCACTCGCCCCAGCTCCCAGGTCTCAATCTGGCTTCGGAATCGCTGCAGGAAGCGGTCAGGGTGCCAGCGGACCTGCTGGACCCTCAAGTACCTCCTCAGAGCCCCCTGTTCCTCCAAGGGGGGACCCCTGGCCACCAGTGCTGCAGCCATGGCTTCTGGGTCCCCTCCCCCAGGGCAGGGCCAAGGCACATCACCAAAGCGCCAGAGTCTGCCCCGCCCTGCGCCTCTGGGGTGCTCGGCCCGGGGCCCGGCTCGGGCTGGCTCTGGAGCTCGATCCCCGAGCGCCTCCTGTGCCCTCCTGGCTCGGCTCTCACGCAGTTCTTCCTCCTTGGCCCGGGCTCGCTCTCGGAAGAGCCGCTGCTCCTCCTCCTGCTGCCGCCAGCTGTGCCCAGAGCCCTCAGCCCGTGGGGGTCGGCAGGCTCCCTCTGCCCCACGCTGCTGCTGCTGCTGCTGGCGCTTCTGGGCATGTTCCTGGGCCATGCGATCTGACCAGGCTGAGAAGGACTCGGGTTCCTGGGTCTCATGGGAAGCATCATCTGTTTGGGAGGGCAGATGGGGGTGGTCTCGGAGAGGCCGTGAGGAGGTGATGGGCAGCATGGGAGAAGGGAGCACAGGAAGCCAGTGGGGAAGAAGGGCGGCTGTGGATGGAAATGGCATCCTTACCTTCAAATCTCCCGATGACCTCCTGCCACTCGTCCTCCAGCTCTCCCTGCAGCTTCTGTCTCCATTCCCGTTCCTTAGAGGCCTCATCTTCCTCCTCCTCCTCAGCAGAATCCCAGGGGGGTCCCCAGCCCAGAATCTGCCCTGGGGTCTCCCCATCCTTATTCTTTATTCCCATGGCAGAGGGACAGCGACTCAGCAGTGGCAGGAAGAAATCCGTGTAGGCTGTTGACGGGAGAGCAGTGAGCACAAATGAGCTGGGAGGGCCACCATCCTGAATCCTGCAGGTCTCTCACTGCCTTGGTCTCAGAGCAATGGAAAGGCTGCCTGCACAGACACCTCCTGGGTACTAGGCAATCACCATCATTGACAAATACTTATTGATACCTTACATCATGATTAAGTGTGGTAGTATAAAATATTCTGTCTTTGCAGACCAATTTGGTGTCCTGGGAGCTCCACTATGTCAAATGATATTTTCTAGCTTGCCTCCCTTTGACTGTATATTCCAGTTTTGGGCTTGAAGAATACTGTTACTTTATACTTTTTATTGTGTTTCTCATCTAAAACTATATCCTATATAGAATACCTGAACACCCTGATCTGTACCATTATAAATATACAAATACATCATATTTTTCTTTTTATATCACTTTTCAATAAACAGAAAAATAAATATTCTCAGGGAAATTTCTCTCAGTCAGTCTTAGCCAGGGGATGCTGGGAGGGTAATGGAGAGGTAGTCCAGTAATGAATTTAAGCCACTGAAATGTTCCCAGCAGCACGGCAAACTCTTTCCAAATGACTGCTGACCTAAGGCAGTGGAAAGGGGTTGAGACAGAGAGTCCCAACCTGGCTGACAGGAGGCTGGGGGAAACCAGGAAAAGGATTGACATGCCTGAGCTCCCCTCTTCCTGAGTCCTGACCTCAACGTACCTGTTCCATTGTCAGCAGAGTGCCAACACTGCACCTACCAGTGCCCCCTGCCACAGCCACCAACCCCCTCTGCACCCCCAGGACAGAGGAAGGTGAGTGAGGCACCCTCCCTTCCTGCAGACCTACTTTTTCTCCCTAGCGCAGGAGGAAGTGGGCCGGCTGTCTTTAAATCTTTATTCATTGATGCTAGAACATACTGGCTGCCTGGCGAAACGATGGGACAGAGGAAGGGCTGTCCTGTCAGTACCAGGAAGGTGCACGATAGAATGGGTCCAGCCTTGCTGGCCAAGGCCCACTGCCCCCCACCCATCTCCTGGCATACTTGAGTGTCACTTAATGCAAACCACATCAGGATGAGGGGTGGGGGAACTTCTCTTTAGTACTGATGTGAGCTGTCAAGCCCTCCCAACTTGTCCCACCCAGCAACTGGCCTTGTGTTTCAACAGCTTATTTCCCACCAGGGTTCACAGCAGGTGTGAGGGTGGGTGGGTGCTCAGGTTCGCATGGGAAGTTTTTAATTTCATAGGTTTGAAGGGGTAAGGCCTCCAACTATAAAACACTATGAGTAAAATCTGGTACAGAATATTAAATAGCCACTGAAGATTATGCTGGTGTGGGGAAAAGGCAGGCTGCAAAACTGTATATAGGATCCAATCACAATTGTGTGAAAGAGACCAAATCAATGGTTGAAAAAAGACTGGAAAGAAATATGTAAAAATTCTAGTTTCAGGGTGGTGGACTATGAGTCGGAGAAGGCAAGGGCAAGCCACTGCAGTTCTCTTGCCTAGAAAATCCCATGGATGGAGGAGCCTGGTAGGCTGCAGTCCGTGGGGTCGCTAAGGGTCGGACACGACTGAGCGACTTCACTTTCACTTTCCACTTTCACACATTGGAGAAGGAAATGGCAACCCACTCCAGTGTTCTTGCCTGGAGAATCCCAGGGACAGGGGAGCCTGGTGGGCTTCCATCTATGGGGTCGCACAGAGTCGGACACGACTGAAGTGACTTAGCAGCAGCAGACTATGAGCAGCTTTCCCTCCAAGTCTTACCTGATATTTTAATGTGAAAGGGACATAATTAATATGAAATTTTTTCTTTTTAAAGATTGAAGAATAAATTTAATCACTGTTAACAGCTAGGTGTGGTCCCTTTTCAGTCCTGTCTTGGTGTATATAAACACATATGCACGACAATTTCTTTTCAAGAGTTACATGTTGTTTGGTAACTTGCTTTCTTCATTCAGCATTTCATTTATAATTTCCACAGGAGTATACATAGCCTACCTCATTCTTTTTTGTGACTGTGTAGTGTTCCATTGTGTGTATGAAACAAATCTTCCCACCCCCAATAGAAACACTTTGTTTCCAAAAATGATCAGTCTTATACATATGTGTTTGTGGACTCCTTACAGTACTTCTGTGGGGTAGATTCTCAGAAGGGGAATTTCTGAGTCAAACAAAATGTGCAATTTTGCCAAACTGCTTTCAAAAAAATTTGTGCCAAGGTACACCCCATCAAGAAAATAGGAGTGCCTAATGAAATTATAGTTTTATCACTTTCAGGAAACTTTTTATATTTGATAAGGAATATTATTCAATTATTCTTGAAATAAACTAGGTAATTATCAAAGTATTTTAAAAAAGAATATATGAGTGCCTGTGAAGTCCTTTACCAAATCTGAATATCACCAACCCTTTAAATTCTGCCCATCTGATAGATTAAAAAAATGACTTTATAATGAAAGTTTTTCATACTCATATTCTTTGTCTACTTTTCCCCTGGATGATATACAGATAGATATGAGAGTTATTTATATAATATGGATACCCACCCTTTGTGTTTATTTCACATATATTGTAAATATTTTCCTCTATCTTTTTAAAATTTTTGTCATTAAATCTATGTTTGTTTTTCAACTTACAGCTTTTGACTTTATTTCATTCTTAGGAGGGTTTTTCTCCACTCCATTATGCCCTTGTGTTTTTTCCTACTATATTTATTCCTAGAAATTTTTTTTTCAAAAAAGGAGAAAAGTACCTATTATGATAAGCAACCTATTCCTACCACAAGGTATGTTAATAAATTTTCATTTTTGCAACATAATTTTATTTAAAAAAAAAACCATCAGAGATAAAACTACAGTTTTCTTTGATACTGTCCTCCAAGTTTTATCCCCACAGAGAAAACCCTCCTGTGAATTTGAGCCCGTCTAGTCACATTTAGATGTTTAACCTGCTGTAATTTACTTTTGAGTCGGGTGTAAGGTAAGACTATCTTCTCCAGAGAAGACAAATAGTCTGGTATCATTTATTAAATAGTTCACCACCACCCTCTCCAGTCATTTGAAACACCAAATTTACTGACAATTTAACAGTACAGATCAACTTTCCCCAATGTTCTTTAACTCATATGTTGTACTTTTATACTGGGAAAAATAAATGTGAAAAAAAGCTTTGTGGCATAAACATGCACTTCATCTTAGTGATGGAAGCACTATTCTTCTCCCCAAAACGAGACATGATTTCTGTCTTAATGAGATGTTGATACTAATTGGTACAGAACACTTTAAAAAAAATGCCAGATCAGAAGTTTATATTCAGAGATGATTGAGATGCAGAGGAAGAACAGGTAACAGTGGGCGGGCTGGTTGGAGAGGGCTTCGAGCAGGAGGTGGGGGCCTACACTGGGTTGTGAAGGGAGAATAACTTAGCAAGGTGGAAAACTTACTAGGGTGGGCAGGAAGGCGACAGGCAAGAGGCAGATAAAAGACAGGCATGCTTGTTGAAAACAGGCTTGGGGTCACTGAAGACAGAGTCATGGAGCAGGAGTCTCAGGTTTGTGGGTGTGCCGTGGGAGGTTAAGTTGGAAAGGCAAAAGGAACGTAAACCGGATGGCTCAGTCATCTGTAAAGCAGGGCCACAACCTACTTCTACTGAGCAGATCAAAGTGGGTAATGGATGGGAAATGTCTCATACTGTGCTGGCACAGGGCAGAGGTGCAGTGAATGCTACACTAAGGAGAGGAAAACAAAAAGTCAAGGTGGCTTTGAACTTATTCTTTTTGCAAAGATGGTGACAAAACGACCCTGTTTGTCAATGTTCACTCATTCTTGCTGAAGGCAGGGAATGGCTATTGTTAGATTACGGTGTGTTTATACAGGAGTCTCTGACAGCTAAGACCACCTCCCTAGGAGGTGTTACCAAAAGCCTCAAAGGTAGTGGCCATTCACTGGCATCTCACTGGGTGTGACAACCTAGCCCAGCCAATTCAGGATGAACTGACACATCCCTTGGACCCACCATGGGAACTGAAGGGAACTCTACCCTCCCCCAGGAGATTCTGGGTCATTTCATCTGTTCAAAGAAAATAACTGGATTTTAAGGCAGAATGGTCCCTAGAAATGGGCCTTTCTACCAAGGAGTTAGAAGGCCACCTGGTGGTAAGGATGGCAGGGGACCAGGAGGAGGGAAAGCCTGAGAGGGCTTGAGAGTGACCTGAGTAGAGGTGAAATTTCAGCAAGGTCCTGAAGTTTCTGGGCCCTGTTTTCCTCATCCTTAAGTGGAACCATAATATCAATCTCACATGCTTCTTAGAATTCAAAACAATGAAGGAAGCACCTACCATAAGAGACATTTCTGTCACTAACGAAGCCTTAACTGAATAATCAAAGAACAAAAATAACAGTACTTCTCATCTTCTGTTGTTGTTTAGTCACTAAGTCGTATCTTTTTGTGACCCCATGGACTCTAACCCGCCAGGCTCCTGTGTCTGTGGGATTTTCTGGAGAATACTAGAGTGTGTTGCCATTTCCTTCTCCAGGGAATCTTCCCGATCCACGGATCAAACCCACATCTCCTGCACTGCAGGTGGATTCTTTACTGCTGACCACTAGGGAAGCCCTACTTATCATCTGCTGCTGCTGCTAAGTCACTTCAGTCGTATCCGACTCTGTGTGACCCCATAGATGGCAGCCCACCAGGCTCCCCCGTCCCTGGGATTCTCCAGGCAAGAACACTGGAGTGAGTTGCCATTTCCTTCTCCAATGCATGAAAGTGAAAAGTGAAAGTGAAATCGCTCAGTCGTGTCCAACCCTTAGCGACCCCATGGACTTCAGCCTACCAGGCTCCTCTGTTCATGGAAGTTTCCAGGCAAGAGTATGGGAGTGGGTTGCCATTTCCTTCTCTGACTTATCATCTACTGAATACCAAAACTGCACCAAGTGCTTGCCTCACTCGCCACAACCTCCATTCTAGAGAAGCAAATTAGGTTCACACAGACTAAATTGGAGAGGGCTTGTCACACAGCCCATTAAGTGGCAGGGCTGGAACTTGATGGGGTCTGAGGTCTGTCTCAGGGCATTCTGCTCTGTTGTCATATACAGTGTCAAATGTCAAGTTAGGTGCCTGCACTTTGTAAACCTCTCTTTGTTCTAAGTTAAAAAAAAATCTGAATAGGTCAGCCTATCTCACTATGTTAGGGGAACTAAACAATAGGGGATTTTTGACTATATGGGGGAGGTTTCGGGGTGTGGGTGAGGTTCCTGTACATTCTTGGGGACCTGGGGAGATGACAATGGCAATCAAACTGAGTTCAGATTGCTCATCCACCAAGAGATTTTCATCTAACGTTCTTACTTTAGAAGGAAAGTCTCTAAAAGGGGAAATGGAGTTTTACCTGTTATTTTCTTAGGGAGAGGTGTACCTCTTCTGAGCTGCCTCCACTGCCACTACAGTATCAACAAGCCCCCATCAATATCAAAGGCTTTCCAGAATGCAGATATTTGGTGGATTTGATAAGAGCTGATCTAAAAGTACATATAGTTTACCCTCCATATCCTCAGGTTCCACATCTGCAGAGTCAACCAACCATAGACCTAAAATATTCAGGGGAAAAAAAAAATTCCATAAAGTTCCAAAAGCCAAAACTTGAATTTGCAGTTTGCCTGCAACTATCTACGTAACATTTCTATTGAATTAAGCATTTCAAGTAATCTACAGGAAGATAGTACATGAGTTATATGTAAACATCCCACCATTTCATAAAAGGGTTGAGCACCTGCGGATTTGGGTATCCTGGGAGTGGGGGGTTCTAGAACCAATCCCTCTCAGATACCAAGGGACAATGGTACACTGTATATCAGATAGTCCAGGAGAGCATGGCTAGCCCTGGTAACCAAACATGTGAATGTTTCTGCAGTGAAATATATGAATATTGACATCAGTAGGGTAACAGCATATCATAAATAGCTTAGCTTGAGTTTAGGTTAGATTTTTGTCACCAAATGAGTTTGGTGGCAGGCTGATGAAAAAATACAGTTCTCAGAGTGTTTTTGAGTTTCAGAACTGTGGGTAAAGGAGTATAGATCTATTAATACCTGCAGGAACAATGGCGAGTATCTAGAGTGCTTATCGTGTGCTGATCACAACAAACTGTGGAAAATTCTGAAAGAGATGGGAGTACCAGACCACCTGACCTGCCTCTTGAGAAATCTGTATGCAGGTCAGGAAGTTAGAACTGGACATGGAACAACAGACTGGTTCCAAATAGGAAAAGGAGTACATCAAGGCTATAGGTTGTCACCCTGCTTATTTAACTTATATGCAGAGTACATCATGAGAAATGCTAGACTGGATGAAGCACAAGCTGGAATCAAGATTGCTGGGAGAAATATCAATAACCTCAGACATGCAGATGACACCACCCTTATGGCAGAAAGTGAAGAAGAACTAAAGAGCCTCTTGATGAAAGTGAAAGAGGAGAGTGAAAAAGCTGGCTTAAAACTCAACATTCAGAAAACTATGATCATGGCATCCAGTCCCATCACTTCATGGCAAATAGATGGGGAAACAGTGGAAAGTGCAGACTTTATTTTTTGGGGCTCCAAAATCACTGCAGGTGGTGACTGAAGCCATTAAATTAAAAGACGCTTACTCCTGGGAAGGAAAGTTATGACCAACCTAGACAGCATATTAAAAAGCAGAGACATTACTTTGCCAACCAAGATCCACCTAGTCAAAACTTTGGTTTTTCCATTAGTCATGTATGGATGTGAGAACTGAACTAAAAAGAAAGCTGAGCGCCTAAGAACTGATGCTTTTGAACTGTGGTGTTGGAGAAGACTCTTGAGAGTCCCTTGGACTGCAAGGAGATCCAACCAGTCCATCCTAAAGGAGATCAGTCCTGGGTGTTCATTGGAAGGACTGATGCTAAAGCTGAAACTCCAATACTTTGGCCACCTGATGCGAAGAGTTGACTCATCTGAAAAGACCCTGATGCTGGGAAAGACTGAAGGTGGGAGGAGAAGGGAATGACACAGGATGAGATAGTTGGATGGCATCACCAACTCAATGGACACGAGTTTGGGTAAACAACAAGAGTTGGTGATGGACAGGGAGGCCTGGCATGCTGCAGTCCATGGGGTCGCAAAGAGTCGGACACAACTGAGCAACTGAACTATTATGTGCTGGATGCTTCATCATGTCCTGTGTCATTTGATGCTAAAAACATATGTCACAGCATGGGTGCTTTGAACACAGGTGTTATCACTGTGTAATTCTATAAAGTACCACAGAGCAGAGACTATCTAGTTAGGCTAGTGAGATACAATCCTTGCTCTACCACTTAACAGTTGTTTCACTTTGGCAAATTACCTCTCTGTGCTGTTTCCTTATCTGAGAAGTGAAGGATGATGTTAGTGCTTATATCTTCACAGGGTAGTTGTGAGGATTAAATGAGTTGCTTTGTGAGAAGTGCCAGTGTGCTTAGTCCCCCAGTTGTGTCTGACTCTTTGCAACCCCATGCACTGTAGCCCACCAGGCTCTTCTGTCCAAGGGGATTCTCCAGGCAAGAATACTGAAGTGGGTTGCCATACCCTCCTCCAGGGGATCTTCCCAACTCAGGGACTGAAACCAGGCCTCCCTCACTGCAGGCAGATTTTTTACCGTCTGAGCCACCAGGGCAGCCCTAAATGAGTTGCTTTGTGAGAAGTGCCTGGCACACAGCAAGGTTGCTACTAATTAATTTTGCACGGTGACAAATTAAGCATCAAGAAAGTTTAGTTCCTTGCCCAGGAACACACAGCTGTTAATTGTGGAGCTTGGATTTGAATCCATGCATTGTAACTGCAGAGAGTCCCCTCTATCTTACTTTTCACACTACAGGCAAACAACCAGTTAAGAGAAAAAAGTAGCTACTAACCTAGATATTGTGGCTCAGACAGTAGAGAATCTATCTGCCTGCAATGCAAGAGACCTGGGTTCGACCCCTGGGCCAGGAAAATCCCCTGGAGAAGGGAATGGCAACCCACTCTAGTATTCTTGCACGGAGAATCCCATGGACAGAGAAGCCAGGTGGACTACAGTCTATGGGGTTGCAAAGAGTCGGACCCAACTGAGCAACTGACACACAATCTAGAGAGATGTGAAGTTTGAGTACTAGTTGCTGTTTGGGTAATGTTGGGTTCCTTAGACAGTGGTAGCTCAGTAATGTGAAGGCATAAATGATAACCATAAGCCAACTTGATCAACTACTTCCCCGAGTCCCTGGACCAAATAACTAGCTTATTTTTTCAACCACTGGCCTTCATCTCAAACCCCATCAGTTGCTCATGACCTTGTTCCCCACCAGGCAGACTCACCATCAGGGCCCTGGCGGGCAGCGGCATGCAGCGCCGTGTCCCCATGGCGGTCCTGGTGGGCAGGGTCAGCCCCAAGCCGAAGCAGCAGGCATAGGGCAGGGGCATCGTGGCGGGCGCAGGCCCGGTGCAGAGGTGGGGGCTGCCCAGCATCTACATCAAGGCCTGGGTGTCGCTGGAGGAGGGCTTGGGCCCGGACCAGCCGTCCTGCAGACAAATAGCGACGGAAGCGACGCTCTCGGCGTTGGCGACGGGAAGCGGAGGCCATGGAACTCTTAGGCTGAGGAAGGATAAGAAGGCAGCAGTCAGGACCCCAGCCTTGGAGCCTCCCCCTCCATCTCTGGCATTCTTTCTGTTTCTCCCTTCGGTTCCCCATTTCTTCTGACAATTTTCAACAAGAAATGAGGCCAATCCTAACCCTCATCCCTTTACCAGATGAGAAGTTTGAAAAAAATTTTGAGGGGAGCTGGGGTCACATTTTTTTTTTAATGTAAAATTTGAGAAAAGGATAAACGATAAAGGATAAAGGCTCATTAGCCCAGGTAAATTTCCATAAAGGATTTTGTTATATAATACAAAACAGAATGATGGGGGAAATTTTTATCAACAGATACCTGAATTTTAAAAAGTCATACACAATTTCAAATAATGATCTAGAAATTGAATATAATGTACCCGGCAGACAGACGTAGAGGCTTCTCCCTCTGGGACTTGGGGGGAGGGGTTACTCATCAGACCTGCCCCCCCCCGCCCCCAAAGTACCCCCGGAGCAGTAGGCCCGAAGCCTGTGTTTAAGACGCTCCGAGGAAGGGAGGCGGGAAGGGCGGAGACACTCTAGACTGACGGAAGTGGCGCAAGCCGAGAAGCAGGTAAAGGGCGGAAATGAACTGTGAGGCGTGTTACCGGATGTCGTTCCTCCCCGAGGGGGCAGGAGGTGTTTCCTTAGCCCAGCCTCCGGGGGGAAACTAAGGAACTTAAGATAAAGGGTCCGTCTGAAACCGGAAGTCTGGGAGACAGGCGAGGAAAAGGAAAGGCTCTTGGGGAGTTTAACCCCGCCTCCCTCAACTGGGAGGAGAGAGGAGATGGTTCAGTGACAGACGAAAAGATGAGACTAGAGAGAAAACAGATAAAGACAAGAAACAAACCGCAGTGAAAATGCAAAACTAAACCCCAAACCACCGTAAGGCCAAGGAAGGGACAGATCATAGAAGAAAAATACAGTAAAAAACAAGGAAAACAACTGTAGGACAAAGCAAATGAGTTGAATGGAGAAATTTGGAATTGGAAAAATGTAGCAAAAAAAGATGGAAATGGGAGGGAGAAAAAAGAGGGGAAGAGAAGTTGGAAGAATTCAGAGAAGCCCAGATATTCTATTCCCACCATACCACACATGATACTTTCCTTACCTCCTCACCCCATTCTCAATCTCTCTCTGCCGTCTTCTCTCCTAAATACCCTTCTCCTCTCGGCCGCCGCCCCCCATTCCTTCCAGCTGGGAAAGCTCTGCACCTGCTGTAGTAAGCGCGCAGCTTTGGACCTGGTCTCTGCTGCCACCAGGCGGTAATTCTGAGTACTGCCAGCCTGAGAGGTGGGAAAGGAGGACCAGCCATCAGTGGGAGGATCAGTTTGGGGGAGACACCCGCTACAGGAGGCTGAGAGAAAAGGGGAGCACTAAGACCCAGGGGGAGTGAAAGCCTGCAGCAAACAGCTGGAGGAGGATTAGGCGTTGTGGGGGGAGGGAAGAGGGGGAGCCATCTGGTACCTTGGTGGCTTCTGAAACAAACAACATTGAAATGGCCAGTCAATCCCAGGGTATCCAGCAGCTTCTGCAAGCCGAGAAGCGGGCGGCTGAGAAGGTGGCAGATGCCAGAAAGAGTGAGTCTCATTTCTTCCTTAGGAATCTGGAAAGAAAATTGGGGGTAGAGAGACAGCAAACATTTGAGTCCTTGGAATAACCCAAGACTGATGGAGAGAGAGCTGGGGGCTGCGGTTGCTTTTAGGAGGCAAGAAATAGGTGGGTGATGAGAATCCAGTTCTTGGCTGACAGAAGGCAGTAACTTTGGGGGAGGGGCTGACCCCCTACTCTCACTGTGTGTGTGTTTCTGGGGGGCGGGGGTCCTACCCCCACTTTCAGTCCTTTCTTCTGCCTCCAGGGAAGGCCCGGCGTCTGAAGCAGGCAAAGGAGGAGGCACAAATGGAAGTGGACCAGTACCGCAGAGAGAGAGAGCAGGAATTCCAGAGCAAGCAGCAGGCTGTGAGTCGCGGGGGAGTTGAGAGGGGGCCCCAGTGTGCATGTTGCTGGATATATCTGGTGGGGTGTGTACAGGGTGATTCCACAAGAAAAAAGGTGGTCAAGGGTCGAAGGGGACCCTGGTGAGGTCAAACTTAGTTGTATGTAAGAGAGTCTGGGAGTTTTGAAGGACTCGTGTAGCTGGTGGAGGTGGGGGGATGGCTGAGGTCTATGCAGGGTATGATGACATTTGGGGTGGAGGGCAGAGTTTTATGGGCATGGGTGGTGAGGATCCTACAGTCTGTTGTAGGATGCTGCTGCAGGTCAGATCTTAGAGGAGAGGGCATTATGTTTGTCTCTCTGGTGTCCAGATATGTCCGTGGATGCGAGCGGTGTCTATCTAGATATTTCCATGGTTGGGCATGACTCTGGAGAGGGCCTTGCTTCCTGGCCTTGCTCCAGGACCCTTCCTTCCACTTGCCTGGATGCTTCTTTCTCTGTTTCTGCTTTTTCTTTTCTCTCTTCCACCCTTTCTCCCACTCCCCAGGCCATGGGCTCCCAAGGGAACTTGTCGGCTGAGGTGGAGCAGGCTACAAGGCGCCAGGTGCAGGGCATGCAGAGCTCCCAGCAGAGAAACCGTGAACGTGTCCTGGCCCAGCTTCTCGGCATGGTCTGCGACGTCAGGCCTCAGGTCCACCCCAACTACCGGATTGCTGCCTAGGACCTAACCTAAGGCCTGACTCCTCCTCCCAGTTCCCTCCTGCCAAGAAATCCCCAAGTCAGAATCAACTTCCACCATAGTCCTTCTCTCCCTTGAATTCCCTAGAAATTCTAGGAAGCAGAATCCAATAATTCTCCTGTGAAATTTAGACATACCCTGCTCAGACCTAAATCTCCTATTACTCTTTCACTGGGACCGTGTAAATTGCCAAGTCACCTTCACTCAGATCCTTTGTGAAATTTGTAGCTTGGAGAAATAGGGACGTGGAAAACACTGACTTCAGGGCCAGGCAGGCTTGGGTCCCTCTCCTGACTTTGCCACTTGCTGGCTGGGCAACCATGACAAGCTACTTAAACTGTAACCCCCGTGTTCTTTGTAAGGCTGGAATAATACTACCTTGTTGTTGCATTAACTAGAAATCATTCTGTAAAGAGCCTAGCATGGTTTCTAGTAGTAATTCAATAAGTGACAAATCTGTGATATTATAATGACCCCCTGCCCATCTGCCAAAACCTAAACACAGCTGTTTTCTCACTTCTGTCTGTGGCTTTCTAATTCTACTCATTCATCTTGTGACCCTCCTAATTCTCTAGAGAATTGGTTCTTCCCATCTTTCTTTTCCCACAGACCTTATGATCCCTGAAAAGATGAAATGATGGCTTTATTTAGCCTCTGTATTGTGGTTCCAGGAATATGTTTGCATTTTTTAGACTTTTTGTCTCTCTTAAGTTGGTCTTTCTCTTTATCGGCTTTCCCCCTTTTCCTGTTTCCCCAAAGAGCCATCAGATGCTTACTGCTTCCTGAGATCTAAAGTGATGTTGTGTCCCCTTGTATGCATGACTTTCCTTTTACATCCTCAACACCATACTTTCCCTTTGTAACAATAAAAGTGTCAATAAAATAATTATGGGCAAATCAACTGGTGGGTTGAGTCAGCTTCCTTTTCCATTTTCAGTCATTTTTGTTCCTTGCTTATGTATTCCCCACTCAAAAGGGCTGTCCTTTGAAGCTTGTTGGAGAAGCAAAAGCAAATCGCATGTAAGTTTTCCTCCTAAGTGAGAAACATGTGGCTCCTCCTTTGCAAACCTGAGGACTATAGATGGTAACTAGAGAGAAAATCTGAGGGGAAGTAACATTACTTTTTAAAGTAAAGTAACAGTAGTAACATTACTTTGGCCACCTGATGCGGAGAGCTGACTCATTTGAGAAGACCCTGATGCTGGGAAAGATTGAGGGCAGGAGGAGAAGGGGACGACAGAGGATGAGATGGTTGGATGGCATCACCGACACAATGGACATGGGTTTGGGTGGACTCCGGGAGTTGGTGATGGACAGGGAGGCCTGGCGTGCTGTGGTTCATGGGGTCACAAAGAGTCGCACACGACTGAGTGACTCAACTGAACTGAACATTGCTTTGTTTTTCTTCATATCATTTATCCTTACTTGACATGTCTCCCCTGTTAAATGAACTCTGTGATGATAGGGCTGCTCATTGCTATGTACCCAGATCTTAGGCTAGCACTTGATGCAGGACTGGCAGTTGATAAGTGCTGCTGAAAAAAAGAGATAGTGTGTATTGGAAAAACTGCCCTTGTGTAATATCATCCTTGAATCACTGTTATTTCTTTTGGCCACAGAAAACGAGCCTTGAACCAATGAGGTTATCTGTAGTGTATTTATTAAGCACTCTTTAATCAGGGAGACGGGATACAGTAGAGAATAAAGAGGTGTCTAC
Source organism: Moschus berezovskii (assembly GCF_049115385.1). NCBI lineage: Eukaryota > Metazoa > Chordata > Mammalia > Artiodactyla > Moschidae > Moschus > Moschus berezovskii. Next base: position 39,082,388 of record NC_142482.1, read on the forward strand.
GTTCTGGCTCTGTCACCTTGCTAGCTGTATTACTTTGGACATGTTGATTTATTTCTTTGAATCTGTTTGCTTGATATAGAATGGGAATAATGGTACACCTTGGTGTTAAATGGTTGTGATAATAGATAAAGGGTCAAACGTTTGTTGTCAGTTTTAAGTCACATCTGACTTCTGTAGCATATAAAAGAGGCTGCTGCTGCTAAGTCGCTTCAGTCGTGTCCAACTCTGTGCGACCCCATAGACAGAAGCCCACCAGGCTCCCCCTGTCCCTGGGATTCTCCAGGCAAGAACATTGGAGTGGGTTGCCATTTCCTTCTCCAATGCATGAAAGTGAAAAGTGAAAGTGAAGTCGCTCAGTCGTGTCCAACTCTTAGCGACCCCATGGATTGCAGCCTACCAGGCTCCTCCATCCATGGGATTTTCCAGGCAAGAGTACTGGAGTGGGGTGCCATTGCCTTCTCCATAAAAGAGGCGGGGGATATCAAATCTTTCATTCAGGAAAAATATCCAGGATGAACCAAGGAAGGAGTTATTGGGTAAAGGGTTAAGCACATTCTGGTTGAAATAACAACATTTATAAAATGTTATTTAACACTCAGGTTTCCCTGGTGGCTCAGTAGGTAAAGAATCAGCCTGCAATGCAGGAGACCTGAATTCAACCCCAGCGTGGAAGAAGATGCTCTGGAAGAGGGCATGGCAACCCACTCTGGTAGTCTTGCCTGGAGAATCCCATCGACAGAGGAGCCTGGTGGGCTACAGTCCATGGGGTCCCAAGAGTCTGACACGACTTAGCGACTAACCCACCACCATGTAACCCTCATGCCCTAGTATTTATCGTTAACAGTTGGGGCAGAATCTAGACCCCCAGTCCTGCACGCTGTGGCTTCAGAACACCTTCCTGACTTACAGCCCAAGCCACGGCCCTTAGGACATCAGATACATCAGCCAACCATTACTTTGGGTAAATGCCGCCCACTGCTCCAAGGCTGGGGAAAAGGTGGGGGTAGGATCCGTGAGAACTACTCACTACCCACACCTGAGGCTGGCCGCTCCCTAACTCCAGCGCCAGCGCCCCCAGGTCACCTTGACTACTGGGCCAAGGACCCCGTGGGAACTCCAAGTCCCGCCACCTTGGGTCCTCCTGCGCCACGGAGGGGTGCCCAGAGAGAAAGCCTGAGTGGCAAGAATCTAAATGAAGAGAGAGGCGCGGAAAAGAACTGGACAAGCGGAAAAAAGATAACAATGGGAAGGATTATAGTTTCCTTGATGCCTTTTGTTACCGGTAGTACCGAAGGAGTAACAAGTGGCTTAAAAAATTTTTTTTTACACAGGCATTTTCTAAAGGCACCCCTAGAGTGCGCAGAACTACACAATCGTGGAAGGCCCATCTTCCGGTTCTTTGCGCCTGCGCGCTCGCATCAGCGAAGGCGGGAGGCTGGGGTGGAGGGAAAACCGGGAACCGGAAGTGAAGGCAGATTTCCCTTCTTCGTCGCTGTTGCCGCCGCCATACGTCTTTGCCTTGCTCAGGTAAGCTTTGGCCTTCGGCACCATCCGCCTCCATCTGCGTTTCTCTGCGGCCATCCTGTCGCACGAGCTCCTGATAGCCCTTGTACAGGCCATGGTCTGGTTGCTGGAGTCTGATTGGGTCGTTAGTTCCATCGCTTGCATCTTTTTCGAGATGAAGAAACTTTGGGGGGGGTAGGGAAGCTAGGGGGGCCCAATCCAAGATGGTGGCCCCGGCGCCATTGTGTTTTCTTTGCTTTTCACTCCTTCGGTGGGCTACTCGCTTACTCGAGGCCCCAGTGACACTGAGAGGCGGCGCTACGCGTCCTCCGGTCCTGGGTATTTGCGGAGGGCGGGGTCTTATCACTTTCCCGCTTATTTCTGGGTCCTCGGTCCGCGGCGGGAAGACGAAGAGGAGCCGGCTTCTAGGCCTACCTGGACGTTTCTCACCTCGATTTGCCCACCGTTATTTGCAGCATTTCCTAAATGTTTACAGGTGGTGTCATTGTGTGTTTTTTGGAAACGAGTCATACTTGAGTAATGCAACGGTGATTTGACTGATGGAGGAGTGGGTTTTTTCTCCTGGCCGAGCCATTCTCTAGCCCCCACCCTCCGCCACCATCACCGAAGAATTTTTTACGCGCGAGTCTGAGGAGTCGGAGACTAGAGTGTTGGGAGAGGTGGATGGCAGCCACATGATGTTTCCATTTTGAAAAGTGAGCGCTTTGCGCAATGACGACCGTAGATCTATCACCCTTGACTGATGGCTGCTGTCGACACCTTTGAGATTACAGGGAAAGCACAAAGTCTTTCATTGAGGATTTTTCATTTTGTCATTTAACATTCTCCAGTCTTGTAAATTGTTAGTCTGTTTTTTATGTGTTTTTATTTTTTTTTCTTATTGCCGTCCCGGAGCAGGAATTTAGAAGCAGGCCTTCTCTTTCTAGCTTTACGGTTTCTGCTTCTCCGATCCTATCTTTTTGAGAATCTACGTCCTTAATCACCACCCCTGGGAAACACACTTTGCCCATTCCGTGTGTTATGTTTGCCTTTTGTTTCTTTGTGTTGTGTTTTTTGTTGTTGTTGTTACTTTTTTTTTTCTTTGTTACTTTTGTTTCCAGGTACATGTGTCATAGTTTAGGGAAAGGAAGAGTGTGGGGATGGACAGGATAGATGGTGAAGGCTCTGCTCATGACTGATGTCTTCTCTCTGTTTCCCCCCCCCCCCCCAGCTCTTCTGTCAGAAACTAGTGGGTTTCTTTTCCTCTTCTGTTCCTCAAGCCCCCACTCTCCTCCTCTTGTCTTCCTTTATCCTGCGTTAACCCATCCGGAGACCCTTCCCCTTCTGCCGGCTCAGCTATGGCGGAGAACGATGTGGACAATGAGCTCTTGGATTATGAAGATGATGAGGTGGAGACGGCAGCTGGGGGAGATGGGGCTGAGGCCCCTGCCAAGAAGGATGTCAAGGGCTCCTATGTCTCCATCCACAGCTCTGGCTTTCGTGACTTCCTGCTCAAGCCAGAGTTGCTCCGGGCCATTGTTGACTGTGGCTTTGAGCATCCATCAGAAGGTAAATTTCTTCTTGGGCATAGAGTACTCCTTGGCACTTTAAGGATACAAGAAAGCAGATAATAGCCATGATCCCTTACAAATTTATATATAGGATAGATCACGAAATAAGTACCAGAACCTGTTTCAGCAGTGGAAGATGTTTATGTTATTTTGTCTTTATTCACGATAGTATGTAAGTGCTAGTGATTTCAAAGCAACTTGGAGTGGCTTTTCTCCTTGTCTCCTTGTTTTAAAATTTGTCTTTTAATTTAAAATTTCCAAAGAGGAGCTGGCTGGACCCTTGGACCAAGTCAACTCTGGTCTCTGCAAACCTTTGTGGCTGGTCTAAAGATAGCTGGCTTTTGGGTCAAGTACCAAGTTCTTCCCTGGTGGCTCAGATGGTAAAACGTCTGCCTGCAATTCAGGAGACCTGGGTTCAATCCCTGAGTTGGGAAAATCCCCTGGAGAAGGAAATGGTAACCCACTCCAGTGCTCACTCTTTCCTGGAAAATCCCATTGACGGAGGAGCCTGGCAGCCTATAGTCTGTGGGGTCGCAAAGAGACGGACAGGACTGAGCAACTTCACTTTCACCAAGTTCTTCATGTTGCCCAAGGTTGCAGGATTGTGTCACCCAAAGCATGACAGTCTAAGTAGGAGAAGTAGCTTGTGACAGGCACTCAAAAGTCATGGATTGTTAGAGATTAAGGAGCATTGGGACAGAGGAGCACCTAAGATGACCGATTGGTAGATGCCCAGAGGATTGATGGCAGGACTTTGGGCCCTGGAGTTAGAAGAGGCTAATACTAGAAGGAACTGGGAAGGTCTTGATTTGGGAATCACTGATTGAGGGAATCACTTTGATTGGCTCAGACGGTAAAGTGTCTGCCTACAGTATGGGAGACCCGGGTTCGATCCCTGGGTCAGGAAGATCCTGTGGAGAAGGAAATGGTGACGCACTCCAGTACTCTTGCCTGGAAAATCCCATGGATGGAGGATTGTGGTAGGCTACAGTTCATGGGCTCTGACTTCCCTGGTGGCTCAGACGGTAAAGCGTCTGTCTACAATACAGGAGACCCGGGTTTGATCCCTGGGTTGGGAAGATCCTCTGGAGAAGGAAATGGCAACCCACTCCAGTACTATTGCCTGGAAAATCCCATGGACAGTGGAGCCTGGTAGGCTACAGTCCATGGGGTTGCAAAGAGTCGGACACAACTGAGTGACTCCACAGTCCATGGGGTCACAAAGAGTCGGACACGACTGAGCGACTTCACTTTCACTTTGATAGAAGGAGCAGAGTAGAAAGGGGTATGGAAATTGACAAGACTTACTAAAGAATTGAGTGGTGAGAAATGGGTTTGGCCTGATGCAAAAATGTGGTGGAGTTCTCTGGAGATTGGAGTCTAATTTGCCTTTTTTTCCCTATTTCTAGTCCAGCATGAATGCATCCCTCAGGCCATTCTGGGAATGGATGTCCTATGCCAGGCCAAGTCAGGCATGGGAAAGACAGCGGTGTTTGTGCTGGCTACACTGCAACAATTGGAGCCAGTTACTGGACAGGTACACCTGGGGAGAGTGCTGGGCAAGGCTTCTTGGCTAGTAGTGTTCAGGAAGGGTGTTGTCTCAGCTACGTGATGCTTCTAGAGCTGTGAGTTCTTACTACTAAGATGACCTTTATCATTTTTGACTGAGAGCCTTGGGGAATATTCTGTAGTAATCATGGGGTTAATGATTTAGATCTAGAACTGTAGCCACTTGTGATCTGCTGAGTGTGCTTTTGTGACATCCGTGGTGAAGGGATACACTCTGTCTCCATCTGCTGCCGCCAGGTGTCTGTGCTGGTGATGTGTCACACTCGGGAGTTGGCTTTTCAGATCAGCAAGGAGTATGAGCGCTTCTCCAAATACATGCCCAGCGTCAAGGTAAGCCAGGGTAAGAGACTTGGGGGAATGAGGGTGTGGGGAGTTGGAGGCATTGGAGACTTGCTAGATCAGTAGTCTCCATGTCCCACAGGTATTAAATACCTGTCCACAAATAAACATGTAGGACATAGTAAGTTCCTGCAGCTTAGGTGTGTAAGAGATTTACGTTCAGATTTGAATTATACTTTATTTATTTTTTCCAGTTTTTTTTTTTTTTTTAGCTTTACAATATTGTATTGGTTTTGCCATACATTGACATGAATCCGCCATTGATGTACATGTGTTCCCCATCCTGAACTCCCCTCCCACCTCCCCCCCATACCATCTTTCATGAATTATACTTTCAGAGGTGCCTGTTATATTCTGATAAGGAGAAACTTATGTGTATACATTGTATCAGTATGTATATACACTGGGTCAATATGGGTGTGCATTGTGTAGCTGTGATATTCAAGGTGTGGTTCCCAGACCTGTGGTTTCAGTGTCACTTGGGAGTGGTTGGAAATGTAGATAACATGGGTTCCACCCCAGACCTATCCAGTATGAACGTGCATTCTAACAAGATTCTCAGGTAATTGGAGTTTGAGAAGCATATGTATATGCTTGATGTATATAATTTTTTATTCTCCTTGGGTGAAAAAATACAGTTTTGTTCAGATTAACAATTTCCCCCTTAATTACTATACTTAGGAATATTTGAGTAGTAACCCTAAACTAAAAGTAATCTGTTTAAAATAGTAATAGTAGTGCTTGCGCTTGGTAAAATGTGTAGTTAATCTGAAAGATCTTATGATGAATTTGTGTTCTCCGGTCTAATCATACCTCACAGAGTACCACTTGTTAACTTTTTTTTTTTTTTACTTCTGATGTTCTGTGAAACCAAGTGTTAGGCACTATTTTTTGAATTTGTCTACTTAAAATCCATTTTGACTTTTCATGTAAGACTGATTAGCTTGTTTATACTGTTCTTTTTCCCAGAACTTGGGGAAACTATTTCATTTTCTAAATATAGTCGAAGCTCTATGTGTGTGTGTAAAGTATATCTGTGTTCTTACATTGTCAGTTTCATTAGCATTTACTGTCTGTCTTTTTAGCAGGTAGCCTTGTTTACAGGTTGAAAACAAAAGTTTCTGTTGTTATGACTGTGAAAACCTTTGTTGTTGAGCTCAGTAGAGAGCTGGGATATAGCTCTGCCTCTGTAGGTCTAATCCATCACCGTGTGAACTCCACAAAGAGGATGTTCTTGGTGTCAAGATCAAATATAAATGTGATGTGAGAGTCTTTCTGTCCTTTTGCTCAGTATTATGCTTCAATGATTTGATAGAGAGATTGGGTTGGTTCTGCAGAATGTCCTACCTCTGGATTTGTCTGGTTACTCTCCTGTGGTGGTGTTTTAATTGTTTTACACTCCCAGTGTTTCCTGTAAACTGAATTTTTTTTTTTTTTTTTTCTGTGCCACCTGACGTGTAGGATCTGAGTTCCCCCACCAGGGATCAAACCCGTGCCCCCTGCATTGAAAGTGCAATAACCACTAGACCGCCAGGGAAGTCCCTAAACTGAAAGTTATGTTTGAAAGCTTAACTGATTCAAGTTAACGATTTTTGGCAAGAATTCTTCCTAGATGATGCTGTGTATCTCCTGTTTTGTTGCAAACCACTTGTCCCACAATTAATGGTTTTAGATTTACCCTAGACTTAGGGTTATGACAGTCTGATCCCTTGATTGGTCTCCCCCTTTGAAACTAAAAAAGCAGTTTCTGATGCTGTATTAAAGGCTCAACAGCCATTTCCCTAATGGTTTTAAGGTGGAGTAAACTGTGTAGCCTAAAGGAATTAAAAAATCTAGGGTCAGTTAGGAACACTTGATATCTGTGAGCTTTTTTTTGGTACTTGACACTGTTAATTTCTTGCCATCTTCATTTTTACAGTGAAGCCTGGCTTTGGAGTTGGAGAAGGAAAATTGTTAGATTAAGTCAGAGGAACTAAATGCTAGTCCTCAGAGCCATGATCAACCATGTACTTTAGGACAGGTCACTTTTGTTTCTTAGCTTAAATGTTTGGGGGGATAGGATACTTTTAGATTAGGTGATCTCATGCTCCGTTTAGCTCTGAAATGTTCTGAGAACTGGTTTAGAGCAAATTGAAAGGATGGGAACCTTGGGAAAGTTGACCCTTTCCTTCCTTGTGAAATATTGTTCTCTTCTGGGTTGGCAGGTCGCAGTGTTTTTTGGTGGTCTGTCTATCAAGAAGGATGAAGAGGTGCTGAAGAAGAACTGCCCGCATATCGTCGTGGGGACCCCTGGCCGCATCCTAGCCCTGGCTCGAAATAAGAGCCTCAACCTCAAACACATTAAACACTTTATCTTGGATGAATGCGATAAGATGCTTGAACAACTCGGTGAGTTGTCCCAGTCGGGCTGGGGCTGGTCTAGTGATCTGGGAAGTTGCCTTTTGGAGCCAAGTGATGCTTATTTGATACTGGAGCACTTTGGTGCCAGGACGACTCTTAATCTATCACCCATGACTGATGGCTCTGGCTTCCCTGGTCAGTCTTTGTTAGGCTTGTTAACCTTTCTTGGTGATCAAGGAGAAGGGTATCATGTTCTTCCTTTTTGTGGTAGATATTTATCTTTGAGAGGAGGGACTTAGCTAATCCTGGATGTTAGTCACACCACCATTGTGTCCTTTGTAAATCTCTATTATAGTGGGTGTCATAGGGAAGAAAATGGAGCTGGAAAAGGAGACAGTCTACTTGTTTGTCATCCTCAACTCAGTGTGAATCATCAGATTTATAGCTGAATAAATGTTTCGACATAAGTTCTGGAATGAGTGTGGAGAGTGTGTGGGGGAGTCTGTGTGATGTGGTGTTCCAGTGTGCCAAGTGCTGTGAAGACAGGAAGATGTTTTATGAGAACTCAAATTTGGTGAATGAGACTAGGGATGGGCATATACCCAGGGATAAGTCATTCCAAATGATCTTTGGCTATTCTAGATGGCGAGCTATAAAGTGAGCTCCAAGTAGAGATGTCATATTTGCCTGACTGGATAGGACAGTGTGATCCAGAGGAAGCGTGGAATGGACTCTGACAGCTGGAATGTAATAGGTGCGCGATATTGGTAGACAGTTGGAGCTTGGGGAGAGAGGAGTAGGGAGAAGGGCTTTGTAAGGACTTAATCTTTGTGAGCCTCTGTGGGAGGCTCACAGTGGGGATAAATGTGGGCTTTATCCCCATTTTCTAGTTGTGGGCTTTGGGGTTTCATGTAATTGCTTGTGTGGTTAAAATACACGGCTGGAACCTGGTCCACAGTCACTGTTCTTCCCGCTGTGTTATAACCCTGGACATGATTACATGGCGGTTGGAGATAATAGAGTAGAGAGAGACCCGAGGCAAATCTTAACCCTGACCCACAACTGTCGGCTCACCCATATCCAGCAGTCCTTACCTCATTGGTAAGCCTGTCTCTGATCTTCATTTATGATATATGTCTCTTTTCTACTATAATTTTTTTTTTCTTTTTCCTGTAGACATGCGTCGGGATGTCCAGGAAATTTTTCGCATGACCCCCCATGAGAAGCAGGTCATGATGTTCAGTGCTACCTTGAGCAAAGAGATTCGCCCAGTCTGCCGCAAGTTCATGCAAGACGTAAATACCCTTCTACCTTCTCTCCCTCCACTCCCCGCCCGCTGCCTTCTCCCCCTCCGCGCCCTCTTCCTCCAGACTCCCTTGTCCTTCAAGCGCCAAGAAGGGGGCACGTGCCCATTTGAAAGTGATGACTCCTTGAAGAGACACACAGAGGCAGAGACAGTTAGTGTTAGGGTCTGCGCGGCGCCAGGGAAACTCCGGAAGACTTGGTCGGGTTAACGTGAGAGCGGGTAGTGTTCGACTTTTTTTTTTTCGTCACAGCATTTTTGAACCTCTTCTCCCTTTTTGGGGGGAGGGCAGGATTTTCTGCCCTACCACCCACCCATCGTCTTCTACATACCCCCTACAGCCACGCACCCTCAAGGTGGCATCGAGCATACAGCCGGAGCCTTCTGCTCCCCAAACTCATCACCTCCCGGTGGCAGGAGAGCAAGAGAGGGACAGACAGATGGCAGGGCATGTCCAAAAGAAGAGCAAACAGCACACGTGAATCCGCTTCCTCCCCACCTCCAGGGGTGGGGGCCTTTGGCACCTCAGTCCCCGAGTCCATACTCCTTCCTACCCGTACCTCCTCGCACCCGTCGGAACCTCGGTTGATGTGAGCCGGCAGCAGAGAAGCACCGTGGCGCGGCGGGGGAATGCAGACGCACCCGGCGGTGGATGGCGGCAGCGGAGGCCGCGGGGAACCTGACCAGGAAGCTGAGGACCAAACCAGCCTCTTTTTCCGTTCCCGGTTTTTTTCCTGAACCCAAGGCGTGCCGTGCTCCCTGTTTCTTTCCATTTGTGTTGGTGGGGAGGGGTGTTCTGAGTGGGGTGGTAGATTTTTTTTTTCTTCTTTTTAACTTTTAATATTCAGAGGGATATGGAAACAGTAGAGTGAGGAGCTCCACTTGGGTGTAACCAGGTGGTGGAAGGGTCTGGGCTAGGCAGACCCTTGTGTAAGCAGCGGAGTGTGTTCTTTCCCTCCCTCCCTGCTGTGCTCCTTCCCGTGGGACCATAACTCTTACCTTTAGCTGTATTTGGGGTTCACATTAGATAGGAAGGAAGCCATGGAACTTCTCTTTGGAAATCCTTCCTCTGCTAGTCTGCATTCTGAAGTTCGGCTTCTGGTTTTCTCCTGTGACACACTTATCCTTTCCCCAAATCTTGTACCCTGGGGTTTTATGTTAACCATGGCTTCCTGGGGGCTCAGATGGTAAAGAATCCACCTGCAGTGCAGGAGACCTGGGTTGGGAAGATCCCCTGAAGAAGGGAAAAGTTACTCACTCCAGTATTCTTGCCTGGAGAACCCCCATGGACAGAGGAGCTTAGTGGACTTCAGTCCGTGGTGTTACAAAGAGTCGGACACGACTGAGCGACTAAGCACGGCACACAAAGGGAAATTGGGCTTTAGAGTTGACTCTTGTGCCAGTTACCACTTTTTTTTTTTGTAAATGCTATCTACCTTCCCTTCAAGGGTTGTGTGTGTGTGTCTTGTTTTTAAAGATGACTGAGTAACTCTGCTGCTCTGAATTTGCTTCTTAGCAACATTCATCGTACCTTCCTCGTAACACTGTAGATGGTTTTTCGTTCAGAGACCAATCTCATCTAAAACTATTTCCTTGTGGTCTGAGGGCAAGTTGCTACTCATCTTGAGTAATCTTTGCCTCTCTTTTCATGGCATTTTGACCTAAAGTCCATTAAAGCATTCTGATCTTCCTCCTTCCTAATGGGGATATGGGAAGACATCTACCTTCCTTATGGAGATATGTTTCTCCTAGTTGAGAGAATATTCGAATGGAGCTGCCTGCCCCCCCCCATATTAAACTGGCTCGGATGGAGTTATTCTGACCTCGAGTCACTATTGCCATGATTTCCCAGGTGTTTGCCTCATGTTCTTACTTTGAGAACCACTTCCCTTTGTTTTCTTTCCTCCACCACCTCTGTTTGAGGTAATGGCATCTCGCCATTGGATGGTTGGACTCTGCCCTTTTCTCCCTGCAGAGTTCCTTTCCCATAACAATTTTCAGTTGGGAAATCTTAAAACTCAACTGATAGGAAGGAAATCAGATCTAATGTGCAAAAGACCACATTAAAATGTGGGTATCTTTGGGGGTGGGGCTGGGTTTTCAATCTTCTCTCTTCTCCCCATCCCCCCATGGGGTGTATTGGAGATCAACTTCCTCCACCCCCCCAGGTTTAACCCCCCCACTCTGCCCTCCTCCCGTTCCCCACCCCTTCCCTCCCCCCTCCCCCCCAGCCAATGGAGATCTTCGTGGATGATGAGACGAAGCTGACGCTGCATGGATTGCAGCAGTACTACGTGAAACTGAAGGACAACGAGAAGAACCGGAAGCTCTTTGACCTTCTGGATGTCCTTGAATTCAACCAGGTCAGTTGTCCAAGGTGCAGTAGGGAGAATGAGTACATCTCCAAATGTTGGCAGAAACCTTTTTATTGAAGAAGCCATGTATGCCATGTGAAAGAGAATGGTGGAAAAATTCTTTTAAATGAGAGAAAGACTTAGGGGCTGAGACTGCTTTTCTGTTCCATGCCTGACACAGAAAGTAAATCTCAAATTACAACATCCTTGAGTCTTAATAATAATTAGACATGTTAGGTTCTTAAATTTGTGATTTGCACTGCTCACCTGGGGAGAAGTGTTTCATCACTTTACCTGTTGGGTGATTTGTTTGCACTAAAAGTCATTTTCTATAAGCTCTTACTATGTTTGATGTTTTGGTGAGTGGGAATAATGGTCATGTCTTTCCAAACTTTAGTTCAGATTTTTACCGTTCTCATGTGGTGGCTTCATTCTTATATCCTAATGTATCTGGTAGTTTTGGTTACTGTTTTCCATATCCTCTGCAGCATGTTTGTCTGCTCAGGATAAGTCAGAGCCAAGTGGGAAAGACTTGGTATTTAGAGCAGAAGAGGAAGTATGTGATCGGGACTAAGGAGTTCTTTTAGAAGAGTGTAATTACTGAGAACTCCTGCACGTAATCTTTCTCACACTCACCCACATGGACGCACATCCCTCCAATCTCATACACACCCGCACGCACACAGGTGGTGATATTTGTGAAGTCTGTGCAGCGTTGCATTGCCCTGGCCCAGCTCCTGGTGGAGCAGAACTTCCCAGCCATTGCTATCCACCGCGGGATGCCCCAGGAGGAGAGGTGAGTCAGAGACGGGCAAGATGTTTTGTGTCCTTGCGAGCAAAAGGGACCCTTGAGAGAAGAGAATCTCAACACTTTTTCTGCTTTCCTTTCTCATAAAGGCTTTCTCGGTATCAGCAGTTTAAAGATTTTCAACGACGGATTCTCGTGGCTACCAACCTGTTTGGCCGAGGCATGGACATCGAGCGGGTGAACATTGCCTTTAACTACGACATGCCTGAGGATTCAGACACCTACCTGCATCGGGTAAGCCCCACTCCTGGAAGATATCCCAGTGTCCTCTCCCACCCCTTCGGTTTCTTTATCTTTTCATATCTTGCATTTCATCCCTCCTTTTGTGTGTCTTCCTTCTGTGGGGCCTGCTGGTCCTATAACATGTCTCCTTCCAGGTGGCCAGAGCAGGCCGGTTTGGCACCAAGGGCTTGGCCATCACATTTGTGTCAGATGAGAATGATGCCAAGATCCTCAATGATGTGCAGGATCGCTTTGAAGTCAATATAAGTGAGCTGCCTGATGAAATAGACATCTCCTCCTACAGTGAGTAATGATCTCATGAAGACCCTCCCCCAGTCCTTTAGATTCTCTTCGTTGCTTAGTGGGTTTTTTCTTAAAGCCCCTGGTGCATGGTGGCCACTTGACAAGTTTGTCATCCATATTTCTGCTGCCCCCACCTTGATGCTCTGTTGGGATGTTTAGTTGACCTGTGTATGGGGGTCTCGTCTCATCAAATTATTTCTTTTTCTCTACTCCCAGACCTATCCTCTGACCCACACACCACACAAACATCTGGATATGTTGGGAGAGGGTGGTTTGATTTTTTTTTTTTTTTAATTTTTTCCTATGCTCTAATCTAACTGCTGTTATTTTCTCTTCAGTTGAACAGACACGGTAGAGGATTCACCCACCCATTCTGGAATGTGACAGTTCCTCTTCAGGAAACCGTACCAGGCGTGGGGGTGAAGGAGACACTACTGCTACCAACCCCAGACAACCCCAGTCCCCCACCCCGTGACTTCCCTCTGGCATCACCACCACTCCTAAACCCCATTTCCCCGATTTGTCGGAATTTTTTTTTTTTTTTTTAACAAAACTAAAAAACTCATGCGTCTGTGGTGTCTATAAGCGTTCCATCCCTTTATTGGATTTGGGTGAGGTGGTTCTGGGGCATAATTCAGAGTAAATTCAGGTGGGGATTGTGTGCCCTGCTGTGGACTGAGGTCAGCGGGAGGTGTCGAATTGGGGTGTTGGTGAAAAGACTGCAGAGGCCATGACTTCTCATGACTATCCAATTTCTGGCCCTTTTGTGGCAGTTTCTTCTGTTTTCTTAGGACCTGGGAGAGGCTGGAATGTTGCTGATCCAAGGGCTGGGGAGGGTGGCGTGCAGTTTTCAGGGCTGCAGGGTGAAGGGGCCACTGCTGGAAAGGTTAGGCAACTTCTCCCAGGCTCTCTCTGTGTCTCCGCATCTGTTCCTTTAGCTTCTGTGTCTTGAGCACCAGGGCCTGGGCTTCCCAGGCCCCCTCTTGCCCTTCCACCAGGGCCTGGTACAGCTCCAGCTGCTGCTCCAGCAGCTCCTCCGCCTGGGCCAGCTCAGCTGTGGGGCGGGGCTGGGGCTCCTGGGGGTGGGGGGCAGGGCATTAGGGAGAGGTCATCAGCCAGGGCTGAGGGCTGAGGCTCACTGGAAGTCAGGAATTCTACCTCAGCCCCGTTAATTTGAGGTCATCTTACTGCAGGGCCAAAGCAGTTTCCTGTCTTGGGCATAGTCCTGGAGTTGGGTGTGGGGTGGTGGTAGGTAGAGGTCACAGCTCAGGGGCTGTAACTGGACTTGAAGGTGCATTTGGGAAGGGGAGAACTGGCTGTCCCAACCCTCCTGAGAAATAATTAACTGTTAGATGAGGGGAAGTTGTTCTGTTCAAGGACTTTGTGAACTGCAAGGAGGGTTGGGTGCAGATAAAGGGCATCTTGTCTTGGGTGGGGTGGGGGCAGGGAGGGTGCTTTAGGGAACTGAGGGTTGGGACTAGGCCAGAAGCATTGGGTGGGGGTGGGGGGGCACGTGCTGTGCTGTGGTTAGTCGCTCAGTCATCTAGGACTCTGTGACCCCATGAGCTGTAGCCCTCCAGACTGCTGTCTGTGGGATTATCCAGGCAACAATACTGGAGTGGGTTGCTATGCCCTCCTCCAGGAGATCTTCCCAATCCAACCATCGAACCCAGGTCTCCTGCACTGCAGGTGGATTCTTTATCTGAGCCACGAGGTCCCCTTTCAGCTGACCTGTGGTGACATGGAAGGGATTCTCTGCCCCCCAGTACAAATTGGCCCTCATGCCCTCCACCTTCCTTGGTGGCACTTACCCTGGAAGGTGACATCTTCCCACTGCGTGTGGAGCTCGTCTCTTCTGTGCTCCTCCTGGGACCCTGGGAGCAACACTTCCAGAAGCCCTGGAGTGTGGGGGCCCAGGATGGCAGGAGGAGGTGACGGCAGCATCGGGAGAGCCAGGCCAGAGGGAGGACCATGGCGGGTGAGGCAGGGAGCTGTCTGAGCCACCCCACAGCCACTGGGAACTGGTTCCCTCTGGGCTGTGGCCTCGCTTCAATGCCTGGCCCTGCCCCTGCCCTGCTCTGTTGCACCCACCCGCCTCCCAACCTGGCCCCAGAGTCCAGGAACTCAGGTTCCCTAGTGTGAAATTGTTCTTGCCAGGCAAAATTTGCTTTAGAACTCTGGTCCCCAGCCTACTGTGTCTTGTGTCTAATTCTTAGCACTGTTTCTTACTCATTCCTCTCAGTTCTGCAAGGGAGAATGAATTACATTACTGGTTGGCAGATGAGGAAATGCTCAGAACTTCAGCACGCACTCATTCAAATGGCAAGTATGGGCTGGGACCGGCTCTGGGCCGGATGTGCTCAAGGCTCCACAGCCTGTTGGAAAAGCCTAGGTCTGCCAGCCTTGAAAGCTCACACCCTTGACCTGGCTCAAGTATTGATTTTCACTTTATTTCCCTTTCCTCTTGTTGCCTGTGACCTTTCTCTTGTCCCTGTTGTGCATTGTACATTGTTGGGGTTTGCCTCCTCTGTTAAGTCGGCACCATACACAGGTACCCGTTTCAAGCTTGGTTGAACTGGTGCACCCTCCCATCAGATCCACACTAGAACAAAAGCCTTGTCTACTCACTGAGGCTTGTGTATACATACTGGACTTCCTGCAGTGTGTCCTGAGATGTTCTGTTGTGGCTAGAGGGCACAGCCATACCCCTGGCTCACAGAGTGGATGGTTCCAGCTTTGATCTTCTAGGAAAAAGTAGGTCCTCAGAAAAACATGCCCCAGAAAGCAAGGTTGCTGGACAGTGGACAGCTGC
Organism: Moschus berezovskii; assembly: GCF_049115385.1. Taxonomy (NCBI): domain Eukaryota; kingdom Metazoa; phylum Chordata; class Mammalia; order Artiodactyla; family Moschidae; genus Moschus; species Moschus berezovskii. The sequence continues at coordinate 39,097,512 of NC_142482.1, forward strand.
AGTTTGCTATCTGGGACATCACACTGAATTTGGAGGGAAGATGGCCTCTGCCATAGTGTGGGGGTCAGAGGAGCAGAGAGGGAGACCTTCCTGGAGGTCAGTGATTCTTGAACTTGGGCTGGAGTAACTTTAGATGAAGTCAGAGATCTCTGGGTTCCCCATTAGTTGGCAGGTTCCCACTTTTTAGTGGGAAAAGAATGGAGAGTCTCTGTACAATTTTGGAGGAGACAAGCCTTCCCTCTTGTCTCTCAGTCATAGGGTTATATGTGGGGGCTCATTTTTGGAACTGCAGTGTGTGCACAGCTTAAAGTCTTAATTGTTGAGAAACATAAGAGGCCCAAACTACTGTTGTTATAAATAAGGGAAACTAGTACAAGGTTAAACAAGCCACAAGTAACACTGAAGCGAAACTAAGCACGTTTATAAATTAAAAGCAAGATTAGCAGCTGTTTATTGAGAAACTTCTGTAAGACAGTCTAGATGATGCACAAAATATCCTACCTGAAAATCAGACATCTCAGTCATCTGAATTCTGTTACAGGTTATGAACTCCAAAATGGACCAACATCCAGTGATTTGCAGTAGGCAGTCCTAAGCCATGAATTATAGTAGAGTCTGGATTTGGCTTTGTGAGAGCTAAAGAAAAGACTGGTATTTGAATCAGTTCAGATCTATTGGATCAGCTGTGGATCTCATAGTCACGGAAATGAAGGGGTGAAAATAGTTAAATGTACACCTAGAGTTATGTTACTGTGTATATTTATTTTTGTTATTCCTGAGGGGCTAATAGTCTTTTTCTTTATGTGGCGCCGTTTTATTTATGTCTCATGGTCGTAATCAGGTGAGAGTTCTGGCTTGGTCTCTGAAGGAGGGGCCTGTCTTCAGCCAGGGACAAGCGGAGGATTAGGGGAGGGGTCTGGCATGAGGTCGAGGGGCTGCTCTGCTGCTGCCACTGTAACTACTGCATCCTGCCCAGTGGATAGGCAGGCCTGGGGGACTGAGGGGAGTTACCCTCCCTTCATGCGAAACTTGGGGAGATGGGTACTTAGGTATATTCAAGTTCACCCACTGCTTTAATGTGAGAAGTTTACTGAAAGGCACTTTTTGTTCCTGTGACCTTCATGGTAACTTTTCAAGAGAACTTTCTCATGTCACTTTCTTTGGCATGTGAATGTCCAGTTGTTCCAGCACCATTTATGTATTCTATCCCTGGGTTCTCTGTCCTGTCCACTGACCTGCTTGTTTTTTCTTTCTCCAATACCACATTGTCTTGATTAGCATAGCTTTATAGGAAGTCTTGAACCCAGGGTTTTCAAGTGTCCACTGATTGTTCTATAGTGTGCTGGCTGTTCCAGCTCTCTGGCCTCTCCATATGCATTTTAGAATCAGTTTGTTGATACAAGCATTCCTTGGAAGTATTATGGGTTTGCAGACTGCTGTGATAAAGTGAATATTGCAATAAAGTGAGTCACATTAATTTTTTGGTTTCTCGATTTAAATATATAAAAGTCATACAATGTGTGCGTGTGTGGGCTCAGTCACTAAGTTGTAACCCCATGGACTGCACCCCAGAAGGCTCCTCTGAAAGTGGACTTTTCCAGGCAAGAATAGTGGAATGGGTTGCCATTTTCTTCTCCAAGGGATCTTGTCCAGCCAGTGATTGAACCTGTGTCTCCTGAATTTCCTGTATTGACAGGCAGATTCTTTATCTCTGAGCCACTGGGGAAGCACATATATACTTTATACTGTAGTCTGTTAAGTGTGTAATAGCATTATGTCTAAAATAATAATGTGCATACCTTAATTTAAAAATAATGCTGTGGGGAAAATGGAGCTGATAGACTTGCTCAACACAGGGTTGTCACAAACCTTTGATTTGTAAAAAATGCCAGTATAATTTATTTTTTATTGAAGTATAGTTGAATTACAGTGTTGTATTAATTACTGTACAGCAAAGTGACTGGCTATATATATTTTTTTCATATTCTTTTATAGTTTATCGTAAGATATTAAATATAGTTTCCTGTGCTATACAGCAGGACCTTGTTGTTTATCCATTCTATATACACCAGCTTGCATCTGCCAATTCCAAACTCCTAATCCAGCCCTCTCCCACCACTCTTACCTGATTCTATTTCTGTTTCAGAGGTTCATTTGTGTCGTATTTTAGATTCCACATATGGATAATATCATATGGTACCTTTCACCCAGCTTCCTTTAATGTTAACATCTATCAGAACTATGTTGAGACCAAGAAACTAAGAAGTTAAAATTGGTACAGTACCATTAGCTAAGCTATAGACTGTTTGGATTTCACCAGTTTTCCCACTAATGTCCTTTTTCTGTTTCAGGATCCAATCCAGGGTACCTTAATGCGTTAGGTTGTCATGCCTCCTTAGTCTCCTCTGATCTGTTGAGTTTCTTACTCTATCTGTTTTCGTGAACATTTTGAAGAGTACCAGACAGAACGTTTGGAGAATATCACTCAGGGTGGGTTTGTCTGATATTTTCTCATGATTAAATTGGGTTTATGGGTTTTAGGGAAGAGCACTGTAGTTGTGAAAGGCCTTTCTTACCACATCATATCAAGGGCACGTGATACCAACTTGGTCTTTATCTGCCAAGTTTCTCCATTCGGTCGTCATTTTTCCCTTTCCATTCTCTATTTTTGGCTTCCCACTGGCTCAGTGGTAAGGACTCTGACTGCCAGTGCAGGAGACACAGGTTCGATCCCCAGGTGGGAAGATCCCCTGGAGAAGGAAATGGCAACCTATTCCAGTATTCTTACCTGGGAAATCCTGTGAATAGAGGAGCCTGACAGGCTACAGTCCAAAGGGTCACAAAGAACCTGACACAACTGAGTGGCTGAGCACACAGCAAATTCTATTCTTTGGAAATGAGTCACCAAGTCCAGCCCGCACTCAAGGGGAGGGAAATTAAACTCCATCTCCTGGAATGGGGATTCTCTTCATATATTACTTGATATTCTTCTGTAAGGAAAGTGTGTCCTTTCTCCCTCACTTTAAAATGGCCCCCGGGGAATTGGCAGCATGGAGTTTTAGCCACTGGACCACTAGGGAACTCCCTGAACTCAATATTTTTTATTTTGGGTTATAATCCAATTGTTATTTTGCTGCTGAAATTATTCCAGCTTTGTTCATAGGAAGCTTTTTCAGGTTAGCTTCTGTGTCCCTTTGACATGCTTGATATTGTGGAATTGCCTTCCTTTCTGGCATTACAAGGCGTTCCAGGCTAATCTTGTATTTTTTTCTGTCTTAAGCCTACAATCAGCTATTTTTCTAAAGACCCATGGTTCCTTTTATTGGAGGGTGTTTTAGCCAAGATCTGGGCATTGAGTGCTCATTTCGCTTTTCTAAAGAGGACAGAGTTTCCAAGAGCTGCCCAAGCTATACAGGCAAATGAGAGGCTATCCTTTCAGCACCACATTAGAGCTTATTTAGTGCAAGCTTTACTACCCAACACAATGGCTAGTTTTCCATATGTGCCTTCATTCCTTAAAACTGTTTTTTTTTTTTTTTTAGCCTGTAGGACTGAAACATTAATAGTTTAATTTCTTTATATTTGGAGACTTCCCTGAAAGAAAAATTTCAAGTTTCATTAAGAAGTTCCACTTAACAAAGGTAGAGTAGCCAAGAGGAAAAGATGGCAGAGGGGAGGAATCAGTTCCATTTTTCTTCCATTCCTGCCGCTCTTTCCATGTCCCTGCGTCGGGCAGGGCGGGGGAAGGATGGCTTTCGGACTCTGAGAGAAAGACAATAATATGAATCGCCTTTCCCAAACCCCATGATTTCTGTTCTGTCTGTGCCCTCCCTCCCTCCCAGTCGTTGGCCTTTTCCTTCCTCCAACCTCAGCCTCTTGCCTGGAGCCTGCTCCTCAGGGAGAAGTGAGCCATTCTTACCACTGGAGGGCAGAAGAGAAGAAGAGAGGTCAGGTCCTGGGGATGTGGGAGAAGGTGCCGCAAGAACCACTCCTAGAGAATGGACCTGTGGCCCAGGGAGGGAAAGGGAGGGTGGGACACACTGGGAGATCAGGACCGACATGCATACACTACCATGTGTACAGTAGTTAGCTAGTGGGAACCTGCTATAAAGCACAGGAAGCTCAGCTCTGTGCTCTGTGATGACCCAAAGGGGGTCGAGAGGGAGGGGATATATGAATATATATGGCTGATTCTCTCCACTGTACAGCAGAAAGTAACACAACGTTGTAAAACGATTATACTCCAACCAAAAAAAAAAAAAACAACCAGAAGGGCTTTCAAATGAGGGTGAAATGTGAGTGACCAGAGGGCAGATGAGGACATTTTCAACGTCTCCGTTTAGGAGGGAAGGGAGGGCCCTTGGGTACAGGAGCAGGAGCCCTTGTCACCCCTCCACGGCGGGTCCCTGAGTCCTGAGTTCACCGTCAGTTCCCTCCCTGCCTGCAGCCGGGTCAGCACTCTGTCGACAGCCCAGCCTCTCGGAGAATGATTGCCCTCAGGGGCCTCCTTTGTCAGTGCCCACACCCTGGGTGGCAGGCGCGGTGGGGGTGGATCCACAGAGAGAGGGAGGCGGAGTGCCACCTCACCTCCCCCTGGCCACCCCCCCCCCCGCCGTCTTCCTCCACGAGCAGTGCCTTCTCCCCCTCTACCCCGGGACTGTCAAAGGCCAGAGCAGGAAAGAGAGAGCCAGGACCCCACACCTTTCTGTGAGAAGTCTGTTCACAAGGTTGCCCACCTCCAATCCCGCTGCAGATTTACTGCCCACCTGGGGCAGTCCTGGGTAGGCAGAGGGTGATCCAGCAATTCCCCTCCTTCACATCTCTGCACGACTCTGTCCCTCACCTGCTTCAAGTCTGCTCAGCTGTCACCCCCATGAGGCCCACCCTGACCACCCTCTTTAAAAGTGCCACCTCTCCCATCACCTTGCATTGGTTGTTGACTTTGTATTATTTTTTCTCTGTATCCCCTATCATTTTCTAACATACTGTGAAGATCTCTTTTCCCAAAGAGGACCTCAACAGCACCGCCCCACATGCTCTTGTACAATTGACCTCTCCATCCCCTGTCTACAGCTGAGGCCTAATTCCCCTCTTCTTGAATCAACAACCTGGAAGCATCAGGAAAGCAACTGTTTTGCCTATTTTGATTAAATAGCCATCAGTCCTAGGACAAAGCCTGGCATGGAGGCACTCACTATTTGTGAAGGGATGCATAAATGCTGTGGCAAGATTCCTTAAAGCTGGGTCTGAGGCTTGGAAGAGGGGAGTTTGCTGGTGTTTGGTTTCAGAGATTGTCTTAGTCTGCTTAGCCTGCCATAGCTAAATACCCCAGGCTGGGTGGCTTAAGTGACAGAAATTTGTTTTCTCACAGTTCTGGAGACTAGAAGTCCAAGATCCAAGTGCTAGGAAATTTGGATTCTGGTGAGGGCTCTCTTTTCGGCTTCTAACTATCTGTTTTTTCGCTGTGTCCTTACATGGCCTCTCCTCTGTACAAAGTAGGGGTGGAAGGGAGGAGAGCACAAGCTGCTGTCTCCTCATAACTGCAAGCTTTATCAGACTAGGGCCCCACCCTTATGACCTCATTTAACCTTGAGTGTGTGTGCATGTACGCTGTCATGTCTGACTCCCTGTGACCCATGGACGGTGGCCTGCCAGGCTGCTTGTCTGTAGGATTCTCCAGGCAAGAAAGCTGGAGTGGCTTGCCATTTTCTACTCCAAAGGATCTTCCCGACTCAGGGATCAAACTCGAATCTCTTGTGTCTCCTGTGTTCCTAGGCAGATTATTTACTACTGCTGCCACGTGGGAAGCCTACAAATGCAAGATGACAAACCACAAAACTCCTAGGAAAAAACATAGGTTTAATACTCTTTGATAGAAACTGTAGCAATATTTTTTTTGGATCTGTCTTCTAAGGCAAAGGAATAAAAGCAAAAATAAAGGGGAACTAATGAATGGGGTCGCAAAGAGTCGGACACGACTAAGCGACTGAACTGAACTGAACTGAATGAACATTAAAAGCTTTTGCATAGGAAAGGAAACCACCAACAAAATGAAAAGACAACCTATGGAATGGGAGAAAATATTGCAAATAAAATGACCACTAAGTTAATATCCAAAATATATAAACTTCTCATACAAGTCAACATAAAAAAACCCGATTAAAAAATGGGTGGAATACTGGAATAGACATTTTTCCAAAAAAGACATACAGACAGTCCTAAAGAGATGCTCAACATCACTAATCATTCAGTTCAGTTCAGTTCAGTTGCTCAGTTGTGTCCGACTCTTTGCGACCCCATGAATCAAAGCATGCCAGGCCTCCCTGTCCATCACCAACTCCCGGAGTTCACTCAAACTCATGTCCACAGAGTCGGTGATGCCATCCAGCCATCTCATTCTCTGTCGTCCCCATCTCCTCCCACCCCCAAATCCCTCCCAGCATCAGAGTCTTTTACAGTTAGTCAACTCGTCGCATGAGGTGGCCAAAGTATTGGAGTTTCAGCTTTAGCATCAGTCCTTCCAACTAACACCCAGGGTTGATCTCCTTTAGAATGGACTGGTTGGATCTCCTTTCAGTCCAAGGGACTCTGAAGAGTCTTCTCCAGCACCACTAATCATTAGAGAAATACAAATTAAAACCACAATGAGATATCACCCCACACCTATCAGAATGATTATCATCAAAAAGAACACAAATAACAAATATTGGCAAGGATGTGGAAGAAAGGGAAATTCTGTAAACTGTTAGTGGGGATGTAAATTGGTGCAGCCGTTGTGGAAAAACAGTGTGGACGCTTCTCAAAAAACTAAAAGTAGAACTACTATGTGACCCAATAATTCCACTCATGGATACATATTCAAAAAAATAAAACTAATTGGAAAAGATATACACCCCAATACTCATAAGCATCATTATTTATAATTGCCAAGGTATAGAAACAACCTAAGTGTCCATCAACAGATGAATGGATAAAGAAGATGTGATACACATATACAGTGGAATACCACTCAGCCATTAAAAAGAATGAAAGTTTGTCATTTGCAAGGGTGGGGATTAAGAGGCACAAATGGCTACATATAAGATTAAGTACAGCACGGGGAATACAGCCAATATCTTGAAATAACTATACATGGAATACAACCTTTACAATTATGAATCATGTTGAATACCGGGAACTTTTATTGTACATCAACTACACCTCAATGAAAAAATACAATCACACGGAGGGAGTCAGGGCTTCAGCATATGGATTCTGGGGGCCACAACTCAGTGCATAACAGGGGTCTCCTGTGATGTGTGTTTGTGACCCACCAGTTGGTCTTGGTTTCCTGGGCCTCTCCTCTCTCAGCGCCACCCCGAACTCTTGGTTTTGCCACCTAAGCACAATGGACAGGCTGTGTCTGTGTCTTACCCACCATCAACTGCCTCTGATGTCTCTTGGGCCAGGGAAGGGGGTCCGTCTAGACTGTGGGGTCATGGATGACTGCTGTCCAAATTACAGCCGTGGCTCAGTTGCCGCATGGGGGCTCCGGGGAACCCTTCCTTGGCTTGTGAGCCCCATATCTGCTCAGACTGCTATAATGGAATATCATAGAGGATGAGAAGTCCAAGATCAAGGTGTCAGCAGATTTGGTGTCAAATGAGGGCCCTCTTCCTGATTCACAGATGGCTGTCTTCTCACTGTGACCTCCCATGTGGAAAGGGAAAGGGAGCTCTCCGGAGCCTCTCTTTTATAAGTATGCTTATACCATTTATGAGGGCTCCACCCTCATGACCTGACCTCCCAAATGCCCTACCTCCAAATACACTGGGGATTTGGTTTCAACACAAGAATTTCCCTGGTGGCTCAGAGGTTAAAGTATCTGCCTCCAATGCAGGAGACCCAGGTTCGATCCCTGGGTTGGGAAGATCCCTGGAGAAGGAAATGGCAACCCACTCCAGTAGTCTTGCCTGGAGAATCCCACGGACAGAGGAGCCTGGTAGGCTACAGTCCACAGGGTCGCAGAGTCGGACACGACTGAGCGACTTCACTTTCACTTTCAAGAATTTCTGGGGATATAAACATTCAGTCTATGGCTCTGAAGCCCTGGATCAGTCATCAGCGTAGAACTGAGACTTGGGGCTGGAGTTGCCCAGCTCCTAAGTTCAGGGGTGGGGGTAGCAGGGAGCAGGGCCTGAGGGGTCCAGTCTGAGGATCTGGGTGGTTGGGTCCCAGAGAGGAAGGAGGTGGACTCATCCCAGGGTCCTCTAGAAGTGAGCTGTGGAGGGTGTAGGGACTGCTCCTAAGAAGTGGGCATTTTTGGTCATCTGGGTCTCATTGCTGAGGTCCCTGAAGACCATGGTGGTGTCCAGCCCCCACAGCGTGCTGAGCACATGATCCCCAGGCGCCCCTTGACCTGGCATGGAGGCTCTGGTTGTCTAAGGGAGGGAGGGATAACTGAAGAAAGGGACAAGCCATTACTTGAGGCTGGGCTCAGACATGGCAGCGAGGTCCTAGTGCAGGAAGTGGGACCCTGGAAACCACGGGAATTTGATGCCAGAGTTGGTCCCCACAGGGACAGCCCAGCACCCGCCTTCACTCTCTATGGCCCAGCTCCCAGAAGCCCTCTCCAAACACAACCCGCAAGTGTCCCCTAGACCAGCCTTTCTCAGGTCACGCTCCTCCCTGGCTCCTTCCTCTCTCCTCCTTGTAACCTTCCACTCCCTAATGTCCTTATTTCTGCCCTACCCTCACTTCCCATGGAGCATCGGCTCCTTCCTGAACCCAGCTCCCTGGGGGCTCTTTCCACTCCAGGATCCCATCCCCTGTCCTGAAACGCACTGGACTGATTCCCAGGTGCAGAGGTCCTCCAGCTCGAGGCAGCAGCAGGAACAAGCAAGCGATAAGGATTCAGGAGGCCTAGGTCCCATCTCAGGAGACTGAGGGCACCAAGTTTTTTGTGGGGTCCATATGGGACCTGGGAACCAGTTTTTATGGCCTGGAGGCACTGTGCTTTGAGGCAGAGTCCACGGTGACTCAGTGGGAAGGAAACGTGTGTCAGTGTGGAATTTGGGAAACACCTCATACTCCTAAAACTGACAGAGGATGAAGGCCCCCTTTTGTGTTTAAAGCTGTATTCTGGTTCTGGGAGCCGCCAGACACCCTGGGAGGGTCCTGGCTGAAGAGAAAGAGAGCTACGTCTCCTGTCCTGAGCCCTGTGGCCACACGGGGGCGCCAACACACTGCTCTGCGTGGCCTGGAAGGGTCTGGGCTCCAGATTAGTCAGAGATGGCTGACCTCAGGACTGTACCAATGTGGGGAAACAGCTTCTGAGCAGCTCTGGACTCACTGGTGTCAGGGTCAGGGGTGGTCCAGGGACTGAAGGAGAATAGAGTTCTTAGGCTAACTCTGAGGCTACCATCCCTACCCTGTGACTCTCCTGCCTCTTGGTGACAACGCCTGGGAAACAGAAGATAAGCGTTTTCTCCTCTATTTGTGTTCAGTACTCCATGATGTAGCAACACTGTCTGTATAAGTTTTTTCTCAGGAAGAATACCTGAGAAGTTGATGAAATGCTCACCTCTGACGGAGGACCTAGGTGCCAGGGATCTGGGGAGGGAGGAAATTTTTCCACTTGCAAATCCTTTGGAATAGATTGAATGATTTTTGAAAAGTATGTTAAAAGTCCGTCTTGCGGGAGGGTACATGTGTATATCTATGACTGACTCATGTTGATGTTTGGCAGAAACCAACACAATTATATAAAGCAATTATCCTTCAATTAATAAATAAATGCATTTTAAAAACAAAACAAACAAAAACCTTCTTGGGAATTCCTTGGCAGTCCAGTGGTTAGGACTTTGCACTGTCACCGCAGAGCGGCCCAGTTTCAATCCCTGATCTGGGAACTAAAATCCCACAAACCACAAAACGCACACAAACACACAAATCCCTCTCAGTAACAATAAGGAAAAATACAAAGAAAATCAAATCTATAAAAGAAAAATATCTTTCTCATTTATGAGCCTTTTTCCTATTTACTTGCAGTGCACACGCTGTGGTCCTGTGATATGATTCAGGCCTCACACGTGTAGTCCCTCCAGCACTCGCAGGGTGTTCACACCTCAGGGCCATCCAGGCTGTTCTCTGGCCTGAGAACTTGACCCCCAGACAGCACTTCACTCCCTGACATTCTCTTCAGCAGTCCTCACTGAGAGCCCCTCCCTGCGTGGCTCACCGCATCTGGGTCTCCAGCCTCCCTCTACCTACTGCCCTGCATTGATTTTATTTAAACCCTAGTTGTTTGTTGCTAAGTTATGTCTGTCTCAGTGGCCCCATGGACTGTAGTCCACCAGGCTCCTCTGTCGTGGGATTTTCCGCGCAAGAAGACTGGAGTGCATTGCCATTTCCTTTACCAGGGGATCTTCCTGACCCAGGGATTGAACTTGCACCTTCTACATTGGCAGGTGGATTCTTTACCACTGAGTCACCTGGGAAGCCTCACATCATAGTCACTAATACACATTTTCAAGTGTCATTATTTAGTTGTTTATTTTCTCTCCTTCCTCTAGAACATAAGCTTTATGAACACAAGTGTAGAGACTTTGATTGTTCTCAGCTGTATTCCTATCTCCTTGAATAGTGCCTGGTTGTTGCTTTAAAAATACTTGTTGAGGGAATGAATGGGTGAGTGAATGATTGGGTGAGTGAGTGAATGGGTGAGTGAGTGAATGAGTGAATGAATGGGTGAGTGAGTGAATGGGTGAGTGAATGATTGGGTGAGTGAGTGAATGGGTGAGTGAGTGAATGAGTGAATGAATGGGTGAGTGAGTGAATGAGTGAATGAATGAATGGGTGAGTGAATGAGTGAGTGAATGAAGGAATGGGTGAGTGAAGGAATGGGTGAGTGAATGATTGGGTGAGTGAATGAATGGGTGAGTGAAGGAATGGGTGAGTGAGTGAATTAATGAGTGAGTGAATGAATGAATGGGTGAGTGAAGGAATGGGTGAATGAATTAGTGAGTGAGTGAATGAATGGGTGAGTGAATGAATGAATGAGTTAATGGGTGAGTGAGTGAATGAATGAATGAGTGAATGAGTGAGTGAGTGAATGAATGAATGGGTGAGTGAATGAATGAATGAGTGAATGAATGAATGGGTGAGTGAGTGAATGAGTGAGTGAATGAATGAATGGGTGAGTGAAGGAATGGGTGAGTGAGTAAATGAATGAATGAGTGAGTGAGTGAGTGAAGGAATGAGTGAGTGAATGAATGAATGGGTGAGTGAATGAATGAATGGGTGAGTGAGTGAAGGAATGGGTGAGTGAATGAATGAATGGGTGAGTGAAGGAATGGGTGAGTGAGTGAATGAATGAATGAGTGAATGAGTGAGTGGGTGAATGAGTGAGTGAGTGGGTGAGTGAATGCACAAGCAGCCTGGAACACGCACAGACACACACTGCCACACACATACTGTCACCCACACTGACACATACACACGGAGAACACACTCACATGCACACATTGTCACAGTCACACATTCTCACGTGCACGTACTCTTGAAGCCTAATTTTCATTCAACATTAGGTTGTGGCTATTTCCTATGCATTATTATTTCTAGAAGTTTTCTTCAACTTATTGTGAAACATTTCAAAGATATCTCAAGTTTGAAAGAATAGTACAATAGCCACCCTAGATACAGTGATCTTAATATTTTGTCATATTTTCTTTGTGTATGTAATAAATTGTATTTCCATGATTTTTGCTGAAATCCTTGAAAATCACTTGCCAACATCATGACCCTTATCCATAGCTATTTCAGTGTCATCTCTTGAAAAAGAAACTGTCTTCAAACAATATTATTATCATACTGAAAAATAACTAATTCCCTAACATAAAATGTCTAATATAAAATTCTCTTAATTATCCTCCACGTGTCTTTCATTTGGAGACAGCAATGCTTGGTTGTGCTATCCCTGAATTTTCCTTCTCTTCCCTCTCCCCAGCCCCTAATGACAACTCCAAAGGAAACTGAAAAGTAGACACTTTTTTTTTTTCCTACTTCTCTTGCAGCTTTTTGACTCAGTTTACATAAATCATCTCTTGTTTGGGAACAACATCTCAATGTCTACATAACATCCCACAGTGCGGTGAGCATCTTGGGACAGTTGGGAGTTGGGACACAGTTGTCCTGGGCCTTCTGTTCTCCTCATGAGGGCAGAAGAGGGGCCCCTGTGCCAGGGTCACCCCTGGTTCCCCGAGAACTCACACCTCCAACAGCAGGTGTCAAGGCGGACCTGAGCCCTCAGGGTGAGAGTGAATTCACGTAATCCTCAAAGACCCCTCCTCCCCTTCAGGCGTTCCATCCCATAGTCAGGGGATCCAGAGGGGTCCACACACAGGAACAAAGACCCAGCCACCTCAACCCTTGTCACCTCCACCATCTTCTTCACCCCAGAGCCCAAGTGAAAGCCCCGAACCCCTGATCCTCTCCACCTTCATCTCCCTGTCAGCTGCCTCGACCCACCAGGACTAATCTCAATATGCCCTTTCCCTGTTGGTCTTAGTCACGACAAGCCCCCAAGTAGTCTGGCCTCTCATCTGTGTCAGAGGCTCTGCACACCTCTATTCTGTCTCCTCTTCCACTCCTCCTCAGCTCCTGAGTGTTTCCATAGCCCCCCCAAGAGTTCGCAGACGTTGACCAGCAAAATCTCCAAAGTCCTCCTTCAGGACGTTCCCTTCACCTCACAGCTCTGACAGAAATCTGGGTCTCCCCGAGAACACGGTCCCTCCAAAGTCCTCTGATACTGTTTCCTCGTCCATGGAGCTTGTACCCCTGTACCCGGGTGTGGGTGGGGTCCTTCTCCTTATGACTCCCTACAGACCTTTCTCCCACCCCTTCCCTAACATCCTCTGGTCTGACATCAGGTTAGAGCCCCCGCTCTGCTCGTTGTGGGCCTTCCCCATGGACACCCAAGACCGTTCCCCTCATTCCTCCTCTGTCACAGCTCCTGACTCACCATCACTGACTCTGACAATGTTAGCTCCTTGGTCTCGGGTGATTTTAACATGAGACGTGTAGGCTGAACAGTGGCCCTCAGCGTGGTCCATGGCCAAATCCTTGAACCTGTGACTTTCTGTCTACACAACTCTGGGTTTCACAAGGTAGGAGGTCTCAGTTCCACAAAGGGAACTCTTACATGGGGACATGACAAGGGTCCCATTGAACCATACCCTATGACTGCCACCCGCGAAGCTTGGATTCCATGTGCCTGAAGACCAGCTGCTGAGAGCAGGGGTCCTCTCTTCTCTAGGCAGGAGCGATTGAGTCTGGTCCTCAGGAGAGATGGAGTTGCTGCTACATAACTGGTGAGAGACTTGGGTGCCTGCTGCTTCTCCCTTGTCCCAGTGAAACTACGAATGTTAGGTGCGGTGACCCAGTCTGAGAAGGGTTTGATTTCCAAGGATCCAGACGCCTCAGGTAGGAAGATTTAGAACATATCCCCCAGGTGAGGCACAAGGGCCCCTGCTCCTGTGCTGTTAGATCCAAGGCAGCATTTATGCAGAGACCTTGCTTCCCACGGGCTGTTCCCAGAAAATGACAGGTCGCAACAGTGACCCTAAGGGAGGTTCATTTCCGGGAGACACAGGGCTCCTCCTAAAGCCATCTGTGGCTCAAGGACTCTTCCGTGGCCTTGCTCAACTTCACTTCCGTTGCCTAGGGGTCTAGGAGAGTCCAATGAACCTTCTCTCCTGTCCGCCTCTAGGGATCAGATTGCATCTTCGTTCTGCGGGCTCTCCCAGTGTTTTCTGCCTGCCTCGTTCTCTGACAAGCGTTTCCCCTGATCAAACACTGGCGAGTTCAGTCTCAACTTGGCAACTGCTTCTTGGAGGACAGGGACTAACAAGATCATTTTCATTTGTGCACCAATAGCCTATTACTTATTTCATCTTATAAAACCTTTCTCTTTACAGCTTCTCTGACCAACATCTGCTTTATTTCGCTTGTCTTTTAGGTATCTGTTTGAGTTATATTTGTTGCTTTAAGACACTAAGTTTCAGGATAATTTTCTGTTCAATAAAGCTAAGCAATAAAGCTCTCTTAAGTCTTTATTATTCCATGGATATTGTCTAAATCTATTTCCTTGCATTTTAAAAATGCTATCTCTACTTAATATTTCTAATTGCTCTCCTCTTGTTCTCTCTTTTACTAATTTGGACTTTTTTCTTTCTTCTCCTCCTCCTCAGCTTTCTTCCTCCTTCCTTTCTTTCTTTTTAATTTGAGGACTCCAAATATATAAATTAATACTATATGGTGTGCTAAAAGGAAGCATTCTCTGGACCGATAGGCTGAAAGTGTGATGCCATTTATATATCCATTCCTTTTCTTTCTTCTTTTTTTAAAAAATAATTTTATTTATTTATTGGCTGTGCTGGGTCTTTGTTGCTGCACGGGCTTTGCTCTAGTTGCAGTAATCAGGGGCTATTCTCTAGGTGCGGTGCACAGGCTTCTCATCTCGATGGCTTCTCCTGTTGCGGGGCACAGGCTCTAGGGCACTCAGGCTTCATTAGTTGTGGCACGTGGGCTCAGGAGTTGTGGTTCCTGGGCTCTAGAGAACAGGCTCAATAGTTGTGATGTACAGGCTTAGTTGCTCCACACGTGCAATCTTCCCAGACCAGGGATTAAACCCATGTCTCCTGCATTGGCAAGTGGATTCTTTACTGCCGAACCACCAGGGGAGCCCCGACACATTCTTTTTCAATTAACACGACATTGCAATTCAACTATACTTCAAAAAAAAAATAAAATTTAAAAGTACAATGCCAGATATACGGAATAAAACTAAAAGAAATAAAGTTATTGTTAGAGTCAGAAAAATATGCCAGGGTGATCTGCACTGCAAGTGACTTGCAACACAGGAAGTGGGTTTTACCTCTTGTTTTCTGCCTTTCTGCTGAAAACAGCTTCCTCTGGAACAACCACATAAACAGCATGAACACTTACACAGCCCTAGTGAAAATTTAAATTGATAGTAGAGCTTCGGAAATCAAATTAGCCTTATCTAGAATGGTTACAGTACATATATCTCACAACCCAACAGTCTTACTCCTGATCATTCACTCTGGGGGGTTGCTGGCCTATGTGTCCCAGGAGACACGTACACTAATGTTTATGGCAAAAACTGAAACACCATATGTTCATCCAAAGGAAAATAACTGTGGTACAATCATAAACTGAAGCGTTTACAGCAGTAAAATGAGTGAATCTTTCTATCAGTTATCAGATAACTCACCCATAACACTTGAGTCACAGAAGGATACAAGCTGCATGTGTTCACTGAACAGGAAGGTCAAAAACAGGCCGAACTAAATAACATTTGGTTTGGGGGTATATGCACTTACTCTCGGAGAAGGCAATGGCAAGCCACTCCAGTACTCTTGCCTAGAAAATCCCATGGATGGAGGAGCCTGATAGGCTGCAGTCCATGGGGTCACTACAAGTCAGACATGACTGAGCGACTTCACTTTCACTTTTCACTTTCACACATTGGAGAAGGAAATGGCAACCCACTCCAGTGTTCTTGCCTGGAGAATCCCAGGGAAGGGGGAGCCTGGTGGGCTTCCGTCTATGGGATCACACAGAGTCGGACACGATTGAAGTGACTTAGCAGCAGCAGCAGCACTTACTGTAAAATCATTAGAGAAACTCAAAGGGACAGTAAACACAGATTTCAGGATAGAGGTTATATATGGGGGATGGGATTGAGAAGTGGTATGCAGGATCTTAGTGCCCCAAGTAGGGATCAAACCCATGGTTGCTGCAGTGGAAGCGTGGAGTTCCTGAACCATCAGATAAGTCTCCTTAGCTTCACATCTTATCTCAGAGGTGGGTCCCGAGGAATATCAAAACTCTTTAAACTGATATTTTTGAAACTGGAGTTTGTGAACCATTCCAGATTATTTTTTCAATGAAAGGGAAAATTACATACCAAAGTTTATTTCAAGGATCCTTAATAAGTAAGACCTACTCACTTACTTACTTACTCACTTACTTACTTACTCACTGTGAGTAAGACCTATTCACAGTGGAACTAATGCGTAGCCAAATGTCGTGAACTGTATTAGAGAGAGAGGATCCAAGATGCCATAGAAATATCTTTGTCTTGGTCATTTGTTCTTTTGTTCACTGGCATCGCTGTTTATTTTCTGCTGCACAATGTTTAATATGATGCTTAAGGTCTTGTGATGGCTTAGACACGTCACTTACACTAACTTCACATTCACCTGGCTTAAACACATTTACAGAACAAAAAAGTGCATTTTGCTCAGTGTAAATTAAGCTGGAAAAATATAAAGAAATATCTTTGATAATATTACCTGATGAGATTTCATTTTAACTAGAAAAATAAGAATCTCATGGGAGGGAGATGGGTGGAAAGTTTAGGAGGGTGGGACATGAGTGTACCTATGGCTAATTCTTGTTGATGTATGACAAAAAACTCACAAAATACTGTAAAGCAATTATCCTTCAATTGAAAGGAAAGAAAAAAAAAAGAAAAATAAGAATCTCTTACTTTAGTCTCCCTCCCCACTCCGAGCTTAGTATCATGACAACAGTTTTTATGTGACTCATTAGACAGGAAAGGCTAATTTTGATCTAGGAACAAAGTTTTACCTAGATCAGAATTGTCCCTTGGACTGCAAGGAGATCCAGCCAGTCCATCCTAAAGGAGATCAGTCCTGGGTGTTCATTGGAAGAACTGATGTTGAAGCTGAAACTCCAGTACTTTGGCCACCTGATGCGAAGAGCTGACTCATTTGAAAAGACCCTGATGCTGGGAAAGATTGAGGGCAGGAGGAGAAGGGGATGACAGAGGATGAGATGGTTGGATGGCATCACCAACTCAATGCACATGGATTTGGGTAGACTCTGGGAGTTGGTGATGGACAGGGAGGCCTGGAGTGGTGCGGTTCATGGGGTCGCAAAGAGTCGGACACAACTGAGCAACTGAACTGAATTATCCATAGCTACCTAATTATTTACATATAGCTACTATATGTTTTCAGTGTATAGAATTTGCAGGGAAATCTTAGAGACCTTGGGGTATCTCACTTCTCTGTCCCAAACTTTTATTCGTAGTAATAGTCACTCAGTTGTGTCTGATTCTTTGCGATCCCACGGACTGTAATCCACCAGGCTCCTCTGTCCATGGGATTCTCCTGGCAAGAATACTGGAGTGCATTGCCATTCCCTTCTCCAGAGGAACTTCCCAACCCAGGGTTTGAACCCTGGTCTCCTACATTGCAGGCTGATTCTTTATCGTTTGAGCTACAGGGAAGACCTGCAAACTTTTATTATTACGTTCCAAAAAGAAGTTTGAAGCACTCAAGAATAATTGACTAAAGGAAGCATTTGATTTACAAAATCCTGAAAGAATATTTAATTTTGATTTTAACATGTGGGTAAATTCTTTGATATTCCTCCCTTCCAGAAGTGGAGCTTCATTTTCAGCTCTTGAGTTTGGGTTGGACTTGGTGATTTACTTAAATTTTTTTTGTTTGGCTGCACCAGGTCTCAGTTGCAGCATGTGGGATCTAGTTTCCTGACCAAGGTTCCAACCTGGGCGCTCTGCATTAGGAGCATGGAGTCTTTGCCACTGGACCACCAAGGAAGTCCCAATGATTCACTTATAACTGAGAGAGCAAGCTGATGTAATGGTGTGTGACTCTGGGCCTATGACATCAAACACATTGCAGCTTCCATCTTGGCTGCCCTCTCTCAGATCACTTGCTCTGGGGGAAGATAACTACCTAGTCATTAGCTGCTTTAAGGAAAGTTTATGGCTCGGAACTGAGGCCTCCCAGGACCATCCAGGAGGGAAATGAGGCCTCTTCCAACAGTCATATGGATGACCATATTTAATGTGAATTTCTTGCCCCAATTAAGCCTTTGGATGATGCAGCCCTGGCTGACAGCTTCATCACAACCTATGAGAGGCCCTAACCAGAATTAACATAAGCCTCTCCTGCAATTCTGATTCTGGAAAACTGTGGAACATGATAATTATTTGTTTTTTAAAATTCTCACTTTTACAGCAGTACACAGGTATTACAGCATCCAAAGAAAATGATGGATTATTGCATTTTATTTTTGATCTGTTGTAAATTAACAATAGGATGTTAAACATAGGGCTTCCCTGGTGTATCGGATGGTGGAGAATTTGCCTGCAATTCAGGAGACCTGGGTTCGATCCCTGGGTCAGGAAGTTCCCCTGGAGAAGGAAATAGCAACCCACTCCAGTATTCTTGCTTGGAGAATTTCATGGAGAGGAGACTGGTGGGCTATAATCTGTGGGGTCACCAAGAGTCCGACACAACTAACTTTCTATTAAACATACCATTTAGTTTTAATATTTAAGAAGAATTCCTATGGTTAAATGGACAGAAAGCATGTTTTTACTATTCACAAAATTTTATTTATTTGAATTTCCATTACCAACTGTAACCCAATTAAACCCAAAGGAAGAACAAGGCTATATTAGGCAGATTCAAAGACAGCCGGTGATAACCAACTGCTGGTTATTCACCTTCTCCCAGCTGTTTGATCAATAACTAATGCAAGTGGCACTGTGAAGGGATTTTTTGTATATAATTAAGGTTCATATCAGTTGAGTTTACAACAGGGGATGATCATGGGTAATCCAGACCTAATCAAGTGAACTCTTGACCAGACTAAGTTATTACTGAACAAAGAGTGAAAAGGATTCAGTGTGAGGGAGGGCTTGAAATGGAGGGGCCCACATAGCAAGACATGCTGGTGGCCAGAGGCACTGAGAGCAGCATTCTACCGACCTCAAGAAAGGAAATGGGGACCTCAGTGCTACAGCGAGAAGAAACAAAATTCTGCAAAGAGTTCTGCGTGAGCTTGGAGGAGGACCTTAAGCTCTAGTTGCAAACACAACCTCCTGAAATGCTGAAGAGAGTCTCTTTCCATACCGCACCTGGACTTCTGATCCACAGAACTGTGAGCATTGAAATGGCTCTTGTTAGAGCCCACTGCATTTGTGGTAATATTTTATGCAGCAGTAGAAAACTAATGTACAGGCTCAGTTGTGCAACACACAAAACATTTTCTCCACTGGAATGAATTTATGAACTCTCACATATACTAGTTGAACAACATAAAATCTTTCCTAATTTTTCTACCTTTTAAAATTTTCTAATCTGTATATGATGCCATCAGATTTTAATACAATCAGGTGTGTTTAGTTCATTTGTTCAACAATGATTAATTTAGAAGCCCAATTTAGTGCTCTGCTGCTGCTGCTGCTAAGTCACTTCAGTCGTGTCCGACTCTGTGTGACCCCATAGACGGAAGCCCACAAGGCTCTCCCGTCCCTGAGATTCTCCAGGCAAAAATACTGGAGTGGGTTGCCATTTCCTTCTCTAATGTGTGAAAGTGAAAAGTGAAAGTGAAGTCGCTCAGTCGCATCCGACCCTTAGCGACCCCATGGACTTCAGCCCACCAGGCTCCTCCATCCATGGGATTTTCTAGGCAAGAGTACTGGAGTGGCTTGCCATTGCCTTCTCCGAATTTAGTGCTCACTATGTACCAAACATAGCTTTATATGCTGGGGGTACAGCTTTAACCAAAACAACTTTAACACAAAGCCCCTGTGCTCATGTGACTTACATTCTAGAAGGTTTCCAAGAGTGAGATGGAGCCACTGGAATATTAAAAAATGTCTGAAATGACACTCCTGACCACTGTGGGGAGAATAGTCCATGGGTAGCAGGTGAGGTGGTGGCTCTTGGGCCATGATTCAGGGATGAGAAGTTGGTGGAGACTAAGGGGGATGAGGGATATGAGAAACAGAGAGAAGGGCTAGAGAAGGAAGAGGTGTGGAAAAGAAGCAGATGTAAAGAATTCTAAAGCAGTGACACTCTCAGATTTAAATACGTTGTTACATTGATTTGATTAACAGGTATTCTTTGCATCTTGTATTTGCTCTGTTCTGTGAGGCTGCCTAAAAACCAAATGTCTCCTTATGTCAATCAGGTTAAAGAAAATAATACCAAGTGGCCAATGAAATGTGCACATCGCTTAGGTGTGGATCACATAGACGATGCAGGAGCGTTCATGAAGGGCACTTTGATTGCACGGAACACTTGCAGCTTTGAGGGGATTAAAGTTTGTACACTCTGGTTGAAATATAATATGTTAATAATATTTCTTATTTTCTGTATTCTTGATGCTCTGCCATTTGTGGTCTGGATAACTGGGGAAAGACTTGTGCTATAGAGCTGACCAATTCTCAGAGACAGCAAAGGGCTTTCCCAGGAGCAGCCTTTGTAAACTAGACAATCCAGAGTCCATATCTGGAACCACCTCTACTATAGCAGAGCCTGGCGGGCTACAGTCTATGGGGTCGCAAAGAGTTGGACGTGACTGAGTGCGAACACACACACATGCACACTTCTATCAGGTCTTACAGTCCAGGAAGCAATATTCCTCTGCTCTCATTAACCAGGGCCAGGTACCAGGCACCTAGAGATAGGCGCTGTTTCCCAGAACCTGCCAATGACCTTATTCAAACCAGCCAATCAATCCTAAGATGTTTCTCCAGCCCTCCTTTGCTTTCCCTCAGCCCTGAGGAAAATGCCATGAAAGTTCTGAGCCATGCTTTCTCCTTCTCCTTGACCTTCTGGCCAACCTTGGTGCTTCCCCCTGCAGCCCTGTGTGGTGTGCCATGCCCCCTTCTCTCTAAAAGTGTAATTAGTAAAAAATCTTCTTTCAATGGTTAAGCCTCTCCTGTCATCACCTAGTCACTGTAGTAAATTACTGCCTAGGCACAGGTCTTATGCAGGAAGAAACTGTGCTTCCATGTGCTTTTCTGTAGTAACCATGTACTGAGACTCCTACAGGAAAACTCGGGGCTATGGAACAGGTAATTTTAAAGTATAAAAGCCTGGAGCCACAGTTTGGGAAAGTGAAGTTACAAACTTTGGTTATTGCAGAGGTGTTTAGACACATTCACACGGGAAGGGTAAAATCATTACTTTTACAGATTAGATGCTCAATCATTCAGGGGACGTTGGGATTATGGTTAACAAGCAAACAGGAAACTGATCTCTATAGGAATCTCTACATATACAACTGCTCCTAGTTTAATGAGCATACCATTGTTTCTTCACCAGCTTTCCCAAGACCAAGTTGCTCTCTGGCACCCTATTCCTTGGAAGTTTGTTTTTCCTAGGAGAGTGCCTGAGGGATGAGTGAATAGGGACGCAAGTCAGGGAGAGGGAACTGGGGAAGGGAAGACGAAGGGGCTGAGCCCAGCCTGGGGGTTTCTCCTTGGTTTTCTCAAACAGTCCCAAAGCCAGGGAGACTGTTTGACAAAGGGCTCTGGGTGCAGCCTCGAGGAGAAGGGCGGGGCACAAAGTCCCAGGTGCCCTGGGTGTGGCGCTCAAGGTCTCAGGTTCTAGGGGCGGGGGTTGGCGTCTGGGACACTGACGCTAAGCCCTGAGGATTCCCCATCTCCCTTCCCACAGTTTCACTTCTCTCTCTCGCAACCCGTGTCAGGTCCTTCTTCCTGGACAACTATGACGCTGCTCCAGGTCTCAGTCTATTGGTTTCTAGAGAAGCCAATCAGCGCCACCGCGGTTCCCTGTTATGAAGTTCTCAGACTAGTCCGAACTCACATTCGCCCCAAATCCCAAGAATGCGGGTCACCGAGCCGCGAACCCTTCTCCTTCTGCTCTCGGGGTCCCTGGCCCTGACCGATACCTGGGCGGGTGAGTGCGGGGTCGAGACGAAATAGCCTCTGCAGGAGAAGCCAGGGGATCGCCTGTCTGGGGCGAAGGACAGCCGGGGAAAACGCGTTTCTATGGCCCCGAGACCAGACCCACTACCTCGCCCCCGTCCCGTCCTGACCCTCCCTGTCCCTTCCGAGCCTCCAGCCCTCTCCTCTCACCACTCGAGTCACCCACCGGCCCTCTTCCGTCTCGCCCCCTCGTCCCCTACAGGTCACATTCACCTCGGACATGGGGACCCGCGCCCGAAGGAGCGTCGGGCCGCGTGGCAGCCCCTCCCGGCCCCAGGGGTCCACTCCTTGAGGTACTTCCATATTTTGGTATCGCGTCCTGGCCTCGCGAGCGACCTTTATCAATCTGTCGGTTACTTGGACGACACGCAGTTCGTAAGATACAACAGCGACACCGCGAATCCGAGGGTGGAGCCGCGGGCGCCGTGGATGGAGCAGGAGGGGCCGGAGTACTGGGACTGGCAAACCGACATAGCCAAAGAACATTCGCAGGCTTCGCGGTCGAACCTGCAAGTCATCGTTGGCAACCACAACCACAGCGAGTTGGGTGAGTCTCAAGCCCTGCATTTCGCTGCGATGAGCCGGGGTCCCCCTGAATTCCCGGGTCCGAGGTTTCGCCCCGAGGTCAGGAGATCCTCCGACCTCTCTTCGGTCTGGGAAGAGTCCACTAGGAACTAGGATTGACAGGGATTGCGTTTTCAATTTAGGAGAAAAACGGGCTCTGAGCAATCACCGCGCGTGAGTCTGGAGCCGGAGGGCCAGGAGGAGCGCTGGGCGGGGCTAAGTGGGCGGCGCTAACCGCGGGGGCGGGGCAGAATCGCACAGCTTCCTCTGGATGTCTGGCTGCGATGTCGGGTCGGACGGCAGCATCATCCGAGGGTACGAGCACTTCGCCTACGACGGCGAGGATTACATCACGCTGAACGAGGACTTGCGCTCCTGGTCCGCGGCGGGCACGGTGGCTCAGATCATCCGGCGCAAGTGGGAGGTTGAGGGAGCAGCGGAAAAGTACCGGGCATACCTGGAGACCGAGTGCGTGAACTGGCTCAGCAAATACCTGGAGAAGGGGAAGGAGACGCTGCTGCGCGCAGGTACCAGGGGCCCCGGGCTCTCCCAGATCTCACCTCAGGTTGGGGCTGTACCTCCAACTAGCCCAACCTAAAGGGGAGAAGCATAGGCTTGACACTAGAATTCTTCCCCCTCTCCCCCACCACTTGGATCCTTAGAGTAAGGCTTACAGATTCTTACTCAGTGTCTGAAATGACACTCCTGACCACTGTGGAGAGAATAGTCTATGGGTGGCAGGTGAGGTGGTGGTTCTTGTGCCACGATTCAGGGATGAGAAGTTGGTGGAGACTAAGGTGGATGAGGGATGTGAGAGACAGAGAGAAGGGCTAGAGAAGCAAGGGGTGTGGAAAAGAAGCAGAGGTAAAGAAGTCTAAGCAGTGACACTCTCAGATTTAAATACGGTGTTACATTGATTTGCTTAACAGGTATTCTTTGTATCTTGTTTTTGCTGTGTTCTGTGAGGCTGCCTGAAAACCAAATGTCCTCAGGACAATTAAAGGATTCTGTCTCTCTGGATGTGAAGGTCTCTGAAATAATTTATTAGCAGATTTCTTTGACTTTGGCCTAAGTCTAGACTTCCCTGGTGGCTCAGATGGTAAAGCGTCTGGCTACAATGTGGGAGACCGGGTTCGATCCCTGTGTGGGGAAGATCTCCTGGAGAAGGAAATGGCAACCCACTCCAGTATTCTTGCCCGGAATATCCCATGGACAGAGGAGCCTGGAGGGCTACAATCCGTGGAGTCGCAAAGAGTCTCTGAAATAATTTATTAGCAGATTTCTTTGACTTTGGCCTAAGTCTTAGTGCTTTACTCTCTCACCTTTTTCTCTGCCCCATGCCTTCTTCACTGGCCACCTGACTCCAGATTTTTTGAGTCAACTCGGTCTTCACCTAGGTCAGGACCAGAAGTCTGTATTGTCTCACTCAGAGACCTGGAGCCTCCTACCCTGGGCTGTCTTATCCTGTTTCTAGAACTTCTCAAAGCATAAGAAGTTCTCCCATATCCTGGGGTCCAGGCTCACGTCTGGCTTTTGCACTCTCACCTCTCACACCATTTATTCCCTCCATTCTCAGAATGGTCACAGAAATGCCCCCTCATGTGGTCTGTTAGAGTTAATACAAAGTTCCTAAATTTTCTCACTTTTCTCCTCAGTTCCTCCGAAGACCCATGTGACCCGACACCCCATCTCTGACCGTGAGGTCACCCTGAGGTGCTGGGCCCTGGGCTTCTACCGGGCGGAGATCTCACTGACCTGGCAGCGTGATGGGGAGGACCAGACCCAAGACATGGAGCTTGTGGAGACCAGGCCTTCAGGGGATGGAACCTTCCAGAAGTGGGCAGCCCTGGTGGTGCCTTCTGGAGAGGAGCAGAGATACACATGTCATGTACAGCACGAAGGGCTTCTGGAGCCCCTCACCCTCAGATGGGGTAAGGAGCAGGGTGGGGTGGAGCTTCCTCTCAGATAAAGCAGGAGCCCTTCAGTACTCAGTTCAGCAAGGTTAGGGCTCAAGCCTGAGGTCAGGGCTCTTCCCTTTCCTCCACAGAACCTCCTCAGCCCTCCTTCCTCACCATGGGCATGATTGTTGGCCTGGTTCTCCTCGTGTTGGCAGTGGTGGCTGGAGCTGTGATCTGGAGGAAGAAACCCTCAGGTAGGGAGGGAGAGGAGTGAAATCTGAGTTTTCTTGTGCCCCCAGGGGGTTTCAAGACAGAAAATGTCCAGTCTCTTGCCTCAGTGCTGGGAGGCACCATCTACATGCACGTACTTACCCAGTCTGAGGTCCTGTTTCTAACACTCTTTTTAAAAAATACTTCATTTATTTATGGCTGTGTTGGGTCTTTGTTACTGCGCAGGCTTTTCTTTAGTTGCAGTGAGTCGTTGTCTGTGGGCTTCTCGTTGCGATGGCTTTTTTTGTTGTGGAGCACTGGCTCTAGGGCGTGTGGGCTCAGTAGTTGCAGCTCCTGCGTTCCAGAGCACAGGCTCAAGAGTTGTGGCTCAGGGACTCGGTTGCTTCACAGCATATGGGATCTTCCTGGACCAGGGATCAAATCTGTGTCTCCCGCATTGGCAGGCGAATTCTTTATCACTGAGCCACCAGGGAAGCCCTCTAACACTCTTTTGAAAAGCATGTGTGTAAAAGAGGATTACATTCTCACTTTGATGATTTCCCTAATGGGGATCTGATTTCCAGCAGCTAAGTATAGACATCCAGAAGGGGATTGGTACACTTCCCATAAACCCTCTTTCCTTATGTTTCCCAATCCTGCCCTGGATCTGCATTCACAGTTCTGGAAACTTCCCTGGGATTCAGGACTAAGGGATTCCTATAGAACCTCATGACTCTGCCTCCCCCCAGGCCTCTCACATGATGTCTTTTACCCACAGATGGAGATGTAAGGAGCTATACTCAGACTGCAAGTAAGTATGGACAGGTGTGTGTGGGGGTGAACTCTGAGACCCTTGAGATAGTGTAAATGGGAACCCCCTGGGGAGGTTCACCCACCCTGTGTTGTCTCCTTTAGTCTTAACTCCTGTGGGCTCTGACCAAGTTCTGTTCTATCCCAGGAGAAGACAGTATCTGAGGCCCTACTGTATCTCTCATGGCTCCTAAAGGTGAGACTCAGGAGGGCCTGAAGTGGGACAGGAGTTGGGTTATGGGGATGCTCTGGATTTGAACATTTTGAGTAGTGCAAGTTTGTTTAGAGTGTCCCTACGTATGATGACTGACCTGAATTTATTCTTGATTATTTTCTTCTATAGTGTGAGACTGATGGCTTGCGTGGAACTGAGTGAAGAAAGCTGTGTTCACGCTCCCACTCTCTGACTTCAGGACCCAGACTTCTCTTTTCGTGGAGGTGTCTGACTGTGTCTGTGTTCCTGTACTCTAATGTGAGAAAGGGGGGGGCTGACCCACCCCTGCCCACAGTGGCCTCCATTTCTTCCCCCGCCGTTGTGTGATGGTATCGTAGGTGTCCGTATATCATCGAATTATTTATTTACATATGTGCAGTTCTTTGTTGTATATCAGTGCTGCCTCAATAAACCTGTGTAAAAAATATCATTTTGAAAAACATATTTTTGAAAGTGGCTGAGTGGTTCCTAATTTAGCCATTGCCTTTTGAGATCATATGTTAGATTGACAAAGTCCTTGTAATTTTTATGTATTTTATTTTTAAAGTAAATGATTCACTCTACTCTGATCAGATATAATGTTAATTTTGAACTTCCTTGTGGTCCAGTGGTTAAGACTCTGTGCTTCCACTGCAGGGGGCATGGGTTCCATCCCTGGTCCGGGAAGTTCCACCTGCTGCAGTGTGCCCCCACCCGCAAAAAAAAAAAAAAAAGATATAATGTTAACTTGAAATCTTAGTTTGAGTAGTTGAACTTTCAGCTAATTATGGGCAATTCTATCTGATAGAAGCTGTGTGTGTACAGTGAAGCTTAGAGAATATCAACAAAAAATGAATGACGATCTTCAGTTCTTAAATTACAAACAAAAAGGAAAGTCTATAAATCACAATTCTTTCTTTTATGCTAAATCAGCTCAAGATAGAAAAATTGACACCTGGGTGTGGTTTCCGTGTGTGTGTGGTTTTACCTCCTCTTTATAAATAGAAGGAAGCACAATTAATGGATTGTATAAGCATATGTTTAGTTTTGTAAGAAACCGCCAAACTCTCTTCCAAAGTGACTATCATTTTGCATTCCCATCAGCAATGAATGAGATTTCTTTATTCTCCGTATTTTATTGG
Organism: Moschus berezovskii; assembly: GCF_049115385.1. NCBI lineage: Eukaryota > Metazoa > Chordata > Mammalia > Artiodactyla > Moschidae > Moschus > Moschus berezovskii. The sequence continues at coordinate 39,124,134 of NC_142482.1, forward strand.
CACTTGGTGTTTCAGCATCTGCTTTTTGGCTGTCCAAATAGGTATGTTGTAGTACTCTTTTGTTGTTTTAATTTGCACTTTTCTGATGACATATGGTGTGGAGCATCTCTTCATGTACTGTTCTGCCATCTGTGTCTTCTTTCATAAGGTATCAGTTAAGGTCATGGCCCATTTTTTCACCACATTTTTTCTTATTGTTGCACTTCAAGTTCTTTGTATATTTTGGATAACAGTGCTTTGTCAGTTATGTATTTTGTAGGTATTTTCTCCTAGTCTGTGGCTTGTCTTTTCATTCTCTTAAGCATTGCTAGATTTAGTATTTATATGTATAATTTAAAAATACAGTAGTACAGCAAAACTATTTATAAAATACCTCTTCAATAGAAAACTGTACATAGAAAGTTTTCTCACTTTATATCAAATCTGTAATTGGAAAAGTACTTTTATTTCATGTATGAATACAAATTTGATACTATTTTTCTATACTCATAGAGAACAGTGATAAATGTGTTCTTCATATAATTCAGATATTTGATTAGTTTCCCAGTATAAGAAAATGTTACCCCTGAAGTAAGTTTCAATAACAATATTTTTGTTGAAATAGGGTTTGTTCCAAAGGTAGTAATAACCACAAAGCTGAGAATTCCCTGGCTGTCCAGTGGTTAGCTATTTGAGCTCTCACTGCTGAGGGCCTGGGTTCAATCCCTGGTTGGGGAATTAAAATCCAACAAGCCACCTAGGGTGGCCGAATAACAACAACAAAAAAGCTTTTTTTTTTTTTTTTGAGGGTAATACAGAGTTTATTGAATTAGATTTTTCTAGTTACAACTGAGATCACATTTACATACTATTTTGCTAGTCTACATGGGTACATTATTTCTAACTCACAAAAATTGTTTTTAAACAGTAATGCATACATTATACTCCTTGGGCTTCCCAGGTGGCTCAGTAGTAAATAATGCACCTGCCAATCCAAGAAACACAGGAGACAGTTCAATGCCTGGGTCGGGAAGATCTCCTGGAGGAGGAAATGGCAACCCACTGCTCACTGGGAAAATCCCAAGGACAGAGAAGCCTGGTGGGCTACAGTCCATGGGATCACAAAGAATTGGACAAACTTAGTGACTGAGCAGACACACACATAAAGCCAGCTTTGCTTAAAAACTGCTAGTTTCAAAGAGCAGTCTGATTTTGAAGATGAACCAACACACACAACATATGATTCTAAAATCTATTTTAGCCATTTTGTAAGATAGCCATTGAGCTAGTTACTGGCCTGTAGTATATATTTTTTAAAAGGACACTGATGAGGGGCACCATCTGGTATAATAATAACTTTTACCAAACAGCTGATTGCCTGTCAAAAACCTCTGGCCAAGAGTGCTCCCCTGTGAAGACTGAAGGACCCGGTGATACTTCGGCAGCAGGTCCCTTACAGCTTGATGGTGACAAAAGCAGGTCCATGTCTGCCTTTAATTCTACCACACTAAGCAACTCGCAAACAGTTCTGAGATTAGAACATTTACCGGCGTACTTACACACTCACTGACATGGAGAGTCCGCTAGAGCAGAGGAAAAGTCATAGGTGGGTAGGTAGGAAGGTGGACACAGGAAGAGCCAAGCTGCTCTGTCCAGCACCTGTGTGTGTGCCTATGCTTTAAGTAAATGAACTCAGGAGGCCAATAGCAATGGATTTGCTCAATTCACCTTCCAAATCAGAACATGACTAAAAAGCTCAGGTGAGTTTTCTATGTGCATAGGTTCTGCCGGTGATGAGGAGCTTGTAAGCAGGCTTTCTACTCCTTCTGCACAACAGGATGCAGGCACAGAGCCCGCCCAGTAGCTGGAGACCTGCAGATGTAACTGCCCATAGATAACATGCCTCATGATTTCCGGTGGCTTCTTCACAACTTCCGGTAGCCTTACACCCCTAGGCATAGAGGTCAAAGGGGTGGGCCAGACTGCCATGACAGCTGCTGGCGGTCTCCCTGCACTAGCTAAGAGGGACACTCTGATTTTTGGTTTCTTTGAATCAGTCTGTATTTTCCCAGTGAGAAGAGTTGTGAATGCGACAATAGGACAGCTGTCTCGGAACATAATAGCCCAGCTAGCAGCACAGGATTGGTTCCACCGTAGGTCTATATTTTCCAAATGCTGCGATCAACCTCATTTTCCACCTTCGCTCTGTAAACATATCCCCAAACCACTACAACAACTTCTGTGACAAAAACCTAAGAGTAGGATGATGACAAATGTGGCAGGTCTACAGCAGCTTTTCTGGATGGTGGCATAGGAGCCAATCAGCCCGGTAATGCAGAGCCGGGCTCCTACAGCTACGATCAGCAGAGCATGGAGGAGAGGGTAGACATCTTCAAAGAAGTGGCCATACTGGTTGTAAGGGATGAAGACATATGCTCCCACACCAGAAGATGAGGTTGAGAAACACCAATGTGGTCTTGGAGTAGGTGATGCCACATTGGCCTTTCTCACTGATGGGACACGCTCACTGACCCAGGTTGCTCTGGTGTCAGTGCCTCCCTGCTGGGAACTGCCCAGCCTGCATGGGAAGGCGGGGCCCTCCTCCACCCAATCTTCCTCCTAATCTCTCACTCCAAGCCCCAGCCAAAGGTCTGTTAACAATGATGGCTGGACTGAATTTTTAAAAAGCAATAGCAGACCCTTTGTTTCATTTTTCTAATGCTGCCCTGTCCACATGAAACTGTTTATATTTAAATCTATTAAAATTAAATAAAATTTAGAATTCAGTTCCTCCATCAAACTGGCCATATTTCAAATGCTCGAAAGTCCCATGTGGTCAGTAGCTACCATAATCAAAGTGTAGATCTAGAACATTTCTATCATTACAGAAGGAATTTCTGGACAGCAGCAGACCAGTGGTTTCTTCTTTCATAGGCAGAATCTTGAGCATAGTTACAGGATGATGACAATGCGGAGTTCCAATTCCTGTTCATGGACTCTTTTCTGATGAGTGAGTGTCCATCTCCTGTTTGAGTACAGGTTAATTATTCCAACTAGACAGAAATAGTTAATATTACTTTTAACAGTTTTGCATTGTAAATTGCAACCAAAAGAGAGTTATGTAAAATATATTTGGATTTACTTTAAGTGAAAAAAAATTTTGAGTTTTTTTTACATATCATATTTATTTATATACATCTATTTCCAGGTGTACCACATGGTGATCCAAAATTTTTATAATGTATAATCCATTTTGGAGAAGGAAATGGCAACCCAATCCTGTATTCTTGCCTGAGAAATCCCATGGGCAGAGGAGCCTGATGGACTGCAGGCCAAGGGGTCACAGAAGAGTGTGACATGACATAGCAAATAAACAACAACATGCATCATTTAAAGTTGTTACCAAGTATTTGTTAAATTTTCTTTGTGGCACAATACACCCTTGTTGCTTATTTAGTACTTCTTATTCCCCTACTCCCATCTTACCCCTTCCCATTTCTCTCTCCAAATTACTAGTTTGTTTCTGTATCTGGGAGTCTGTTTCTGTTTTGTTATATTCATTTGTTCATTTTGTTTTTTAGATTTTATGTGTAAGTGATAACATATAGTATTTGTCTTTCTCTGACTTATTGCACTAAGCATAATACCCTCCAGGTCCATCCATGTTGTTGTAAATGCAAAATATCATCCTTTTTAATGGCAGAATAGAATTCCACTCCTCTTTGCAGAATATGCTTCCACATATTAGGAACTTAGATTGCTTCCGTATCTTAGCAATTGTAAACAGTGATGCTATGAACATTGGGGTGCATGCATCTTTTTGAGTTAGTGCTTTCATTTTCTTTGATACATACCCAGGTGTGGAATTGCTGGGTCATATGGTAATTCTATTTTTAGTTTCTTGAGGAAATTCCACCACTGTTTTTCATAGTGGCTGTACTAATTTACATTCCCATCAACAGCGTACAAGGGTTCCTTTTTCTCCACATCCTCACCAACATTTGTTATTTGTAGATGTTTAAAAAATACACCCATTTTATATTTATTTATTTGTTCATGCTATGTGGCATGCAGTATCCTAGTTCCCCAACCAGGGATAGAGCCCATGTCCTGCCCCCCTCACACACTGGGAGGGCAGAGTCTTGACCACTGGACAGCCAGGGAAGTCCATAGCTGTAGACTTTTTGGAGATAGTTATTTTGACAGATACGCAGTGATAGCTCATTGTGTTTTGATTTGCATTTCTCTGATGACTAGCGATGTTGAGCATGTGCTGTTGGCCATCTGTAAGTCTCCTTTGGAAAAATATTTATGTTGGTTTTCTGACCATTTTTTAAGTGGATTGTTTGTTTCTTTGATATTGAATTGTATGAGCTATTTATATATTTTGTATATTAACCCTTTATCAGTCATATCATTTGTAAATATTTTCTCCCATTCAGTAGGTTGTCTTTTTATTTTGTCGACAGTTTCATTTGCTCTGCAAAAATTTATGAGTTTTGGGAGTTCCCTGGTTGTCCAGTGGTTAGGACTCAGTGCTTTCACTGTGTGGTCCCAGGTTTGATCCCTGGTCAGGGAACTAAGAGCCCACAAGCCACACAGCATGACTAAAAAAAAAAAAAAAAAGCTTTTGAGAGTTTAATTAAGTCCCACTTGGTTATTTTTGTTTTTGTTTCCTTTACCTTAGGAGACAGATCCATGAAAATATTTCTATGATTTATGTCAGAACATGTTCTGCCTATGTTCTCTCCTAGGAGTTTTATGGTTTCAGGTTTTACATCATTTCAGTTCAGTTCAGTTGCTCAGTTGTGTCCGACTCTTTGCAACTCCATGGACTGCAGCACGCCAGGCTTCCCTGTCCTTCACTGTTGCCTGAAGTTTGCTCAAACTCATGTCCATTGAGTCGGTGATACCATCCAACTATTTAATCCTCTGTCATCCCCTTTTCCTCCTGCCTTCAATCTTTCCCAGCATCAGGGTCTTTTCCAAGGAGTCAGTTATTCGCATCAGGTGACCAAATTATTGGAGTTTCAGCTTCAGCATCAGTCCTTCCAATGAATATTTAGGCTGATGTCCTCTTGGATTGACTGGTTGGATCTCATTGCAGTCCAAGGGACTCTCAAGAGTCTTCTCCAACACCACAGTTCAAAAGCATCAACACTTCGGCGCTCAACTTTCTTTATAGTCCAACTCTCACATCCGTACATGACTACTGGAAGAACCATAGCTTTGACTAGAGGAACCTCTGTTTGCAAAGTAATGTCTCTGCTTTTTAATATGCTGTTTAGGTTGGTCATAGTTTTTCTTCCAAGGAGCAAGTGTCTTTTAATTTCATGGCTTCAGTCACCATCTGTTGTGATTTTGGAGCCCAAGAAAATAAAGTCTGTCACTGTTTCCATTGTTTCCCCATCTATTTGCCATGAAGAGATGGGACCAGATGCCATGATCTTAGTTTTCTGCATGTTGAGTTTTAAGCCAGCTTCTTCACTCTCCTCTTTCACGTTCATTAAGAGGCTCTTTAGTTCTTCTTCCCTTTCTGCTATAAGGGTGGTATCATCTGTATATGTGAGGTTATTGATATTTCTCCCGGCAATCTTGATTCCACCTTGTGCTTGATCCAGCCTGGCACTTCGCATGATGTACTCTGCATATTAGTTAAATAAGCAGGATGACAATATACAGCCTTGACGTACTCCTTTCCCAATTTGGAACCAGTCCATTGTTCCATGTCCGGTTCTAACTGTTGCTTCTTGGCCTGCATACAGATTTCTCACGAGGCAGGTAAAGTGGTCTGGTATTCCCATCTCTTGAAGAATTTTCAACAGTTTGTTGTTATCTACACAGTCAAAGGCTTTGGTGTAATCAATAAAGCAGAAATAGATGTTTTTCTGGAATTCTCTTGCTTTTTCTCTGATCCAACGGATGTTGGCAATTTGATCTCTGGTTCCTCTGCCTTTCCTAAATTCAGTTTGAACATCTGGAAGTTCATGGTTCACTTACTATTGAAGCCTGATTTGGAGAATTTTGAGCATTACTTTCCTAGCATGTGAGATGAGTGCAATTTTGCTGTAGTTTGAAAATTCTTTGGCATTGCCCTTCTTTGGATTGGAATGAAATCTGACGTTTTCCAGTCCTGTGGCCACTGCTGAGTTTTCCAAATTTTCTGACATATTGAGTGCAGCACTTTCACAGCATCATCTTCTAGGATTTGAAATAACTCAACTGGAATTCCATCACCTCTACTAACTTTGTTTATAGTGATGCTTCCTAAGGCCCACTTGACTTCACATTCCAGGATGTCTGGCTCTAGGTGAGTGATCACACCATCGTGGTTATCTGGGTCATGAAGATCTTTTTTGTATAGTTCTTCTGTGTATTCTTGCCACCTCTTCCTAATATCTTTGGTCCATATAATTTCTGTCTTTTATTGTGCCCATCTTTGCATGAAATATTCCTTTAGTATCTCTAATTTTCTTGAAGAGATCTCTAGTCTTTCCCATTCTATTATTTTCCTCTATTTCTTTGCATTGATTACTGAGAAAAGCTTCCTTATCGCTCCATGGTATTATCTGGAACTCTGCATTCAAATAGGTATATCTTTCCTTTTTTCCTTTGCCTTTAGCTTTTTTTCTTTTCTCAGCTATTTGTAGGCCTCCTCAGACAACCATTTTGCCATTTTGCATTTCTTTTTCTTGGGGATGGTCTTAATCACTGCCTCCTGTACAAAGTCATGAACCTCAGTCCATAGTTCTTCAGGCACTCTATCTGATCTAATTCCTTGAATCTATTTGTCACTTGCACTGTATAATCATAAGGGATTTAATTTAGGTCATACCCGAATGGTCTAGTGCTTTTCCCTACTTTCTTCAATTTAAGTCTGAATTTGGCAATAAGGAGTTCATTATCTGAGCCACAGTCAGCTCCCAGTCTTGTTTTTGCTGACTGTATAGAGCTTCTTCATCTTTGGCTGCAAAGAATATAATCAATCTGATCTCGGTATTGACCATCTGGTGATGTCCATGTGTAGTGTCTTCTTTTGTGTTGTTGGAAAAGGGTGTTTGCTATGACCAGTGCATTCTCTTGGCAAAACTCTATTAGCCTTTGCCCTGGTTCATTCTGTACTCCAAGGCCAAATTTGTCTGTTACTCCAGATATCTCTTGACTTCCTACTTTTACATTCCAGTCCACTGTGATGAAAAGGACATCTTTTTTGGATGTTAGTTCTAGAAGGTCTTACAGGTCTTCATAGAACCGTTCAGCTTCTTCAGCATTACTGGTCGGGGCATAGACTTGGATTACTGTGATATTGAATGGTTTGCCTTGGAAACGAACAGAGATCATTCTATCTTTTTTGAGATTGCACCCATGTACTGCATTTCAGACTCTTTTGTTGACTATGAGGGCTACTCCATTTCGTCTAAGGGATTCTTGTCCACAGTAGTAGATATAATAGTCATCTGAATTAAATTTGCCCATTCCAGTCCATTTTAGTTCACTGTTTCCTAAAATGTCGATGTTCACTCTTGCCATCTCTTGTTTGACCAGTTCTAATTCATGGAGCTAACATTCCAGGTTCCTATGCAGTATTGCTCTTTACAACATCAGACTTTACTTCCATCACCAGATGCATCCACAGTTGGGCGTTGTTTTCACTTTGGCTCCATCTCTTTATTCTTTCTGGAGTTATTTCTCCACTCTTCTCCAGTAGCATTTTGGGCACCTACCGACCTGGGGATTTCATCTCTCAGTGTCATATCTTTTTGCCTTTTCATACTGTTCATGGGGTTCTCAAGGCAAGAATACTGAAGTGGTTTGCCATTCACTTTCTCCAGTGGACCACATTTTGTCAGAACTCTCCACCACAATCCGTCCTTCTTGGGTGGCCCTACACAGCATGGCTTATAGTTTCATTGAGTTAGACAAAGCTGTGGTCCATGTGATCAGTTTGGACTGATCAGTTTGACATCATTTAGGTCTTTATTTTGAGATTATTTTTGTGTATGATATGAGGAAATTTTTTATCTCATTCTTTTACATGTAGCTGTCAGTTTTCCCATCACCACTTATTGAAGAGACCATCTATTTTCCATTGTATATTCTTGCTCCCTTCGTTGTAGATTAACTGACTAGATGGCACAAAAACAGACATACAGAGCAGCGCAACAGAAGACAGGGCCAGAAACAAACACACACCTCTAGTCCCAGAACTGCTGTTGTACTGTTGCTGGTGAATGCGGCTGGTTCCTGCTGATTGGTTTGTGAGGCTGGTCGTGAGGCTGGTGTCAGCTGGCTAGTGGGTGGTGCTGGGCCCAGAGTATCCTGGGGCTGGTGCCTGCCCACTGAGGAGTGGAGCTTGGTCCAGGGGTCTCTGGCTGCAGGGCCCTGGGAGTCTTGGGTCGAGTGCCTGTGCCAGTCTGTGGGGTGCATCCTGGGCCCTTTGGTGGAGGGCCATGTTCAAGGGAGGTTGTGGGCTCAGGGAGTTTTAAGGCAGCCTGCCTGGGAACTCACATCCCCTCATTCTCACCAACCCTCCCCCCGCCCCATAATGATCCATATGAGGTCTGTGAGCGTTGCACTGCCCTGGCCCAGCTCCTGGTGGAGCAAAACTTCCCAGTCATTTCCATCCACTGGGGGATGCCCCAGGAGGAGAGGTGCGTCAGAGACGGGCAAGATGTTTTGTGTCCTTGGGAGGAAGAGGTCAAAAAGAGGCCTTTCAACGTTTTTCTACTTTCCTTCCTCACAAAAGCATTCTCAGTATCAACAGTTAAAGATTTTAAGCAATGAATTCTTGTGGCTACCAACCTTTCCTCTGTGAGCAGAGGGGAATTGAAAAACAGAGGAAATTCCCTGATGGTCCAGTGGTTAGGACTCCATGTTTTTACTTCAGGGGTCAGAGGTTTGAGCCCTGGCTAGGGAAATAAGATCCCACAAATTTCGCTTAGCATACCAAAAAAAAAAAAAAAATGCAGGGGGAGGGTGGTGGGAAAAGAGAGAGAGAGAAAGCTATCCCTGGTGCCTCTTTTTTTTTTTGATAAAGATACCAGACCTATCCAGGAGTTGGTGATAGATAGGGAAGCCTGGCGTGCTGCAATCCATGGGGTCACAAAGAGTCGGACACAACTGAGCAACTGAACTGAATGGAACTGGATCTATCATAATGCCCCAGATCTATCATTTTGGGGCAATCTTTACCATCTTATTTAGCCTCAATTACCTCCTTAAGATTGCAGCCATGAAATTAAAAGACGCTTACTCCTTGGAAGGAAAGTTATGACCAACCTTGATAGTATATTAAAAAGCAGAGACATTACTTTGCCAACAAAGGTCCGTCTAGTCAAGGCTATGGTTTTTCCCGTGGTCATGTATGGATGTGAGAGTTGGACTGTGAAGAAAGCTGATCGCCAAAGAATTGATGCTTTTGAACTGTGGTGTTGGAGAATACTCTTGAGAGTCCCTTGCACTTCAAGGAGATCCAACCAGTCCATTCTAAAGGAGATCGATCCTGGGTGTTCATTGGAAGGACTGATGCTAAAGCTGAAACTGCAATACTTTGGCCACCTCATGCGACGAGTTGACTCACTGGAAAAGAATCTGATGCTAGGAAAGGTTGGGGGCGGGAGGAGAAGGGGACGACAAAGAATGAGATGGCTGGATGGCATCACCAACTCGATGGACATGAGTTTGAGTGAACTCCGGGAGTTGGTGATGGACAGGGAGGCCTGGTGTGCTATGATTCATGGGGTCACGGAGAGTCGGACACGACTGAGAGACTGAACTGAACTGAACTGAACTGAACCTCCTTAAGGGTCCCATCTTCAAATTCAGTCTCATTGGTCTTAAGTATTCAGCATGAGAATTTGGTTGGGAGGGATGTAATTAAGTCCAGCAACAGAAGTGTTGATTTGATTTCCAGAGGCCCAGACTCATTAGGTGTGAAGATGTGGGTCACACTCCTAGGTAAGGTACAAGGGCTGGGGCTTCTGTGCTCTGAAATCCACGGCAGCATTTGTGCAGAGGCTCAGCTTCCCTGGTGGCTCAGATGGTAAAGAATCCGCCTGCCATGCAGGAGATGTGGGTTTGATCCCTGGGTTGGGAAGATCCCCTGGAGAAGAGAATGGCAACCCACTCTAGTGTTCTTGCCTGGAGAACTCCACAGACGGAGGAGCCTGGTGGGCTACAGTCCATGGGATCACAAAGAGTCAGACATGACTGAGCGGCTAACACTTTCATTTCACTTCACCTGCTCCCCATGGGTTGTTCTCAGATAGTAATTGGTCTCAGCAGGAACACCAGTAGGGGCTCATTCCTGGGAGACATGGGGCTCCTCAGATGACCAGCTGTGACTTGAGGACTCCCTCTGGCCTTGTTTAACTCTGGTCAGATTGTATGATGGTCTTGGAGAGTCCAGTAAACCTCTCCTTCTGTCCGTCACTTGGGATCAGAGTTGCATCTTGGTCTGCGAGCTCTCATCTTTACTGATGCCCTCTCCATATTCTCTGACAAGGGTTTAATAAAATTCTGCTGATCTTAATCCCATTTTGGCAATTGTTTCTTCTCCTTTTTAAAAATATTTATTTGACTTCTTTGGGTCTTAGCTGCAGCACTCAGGATCTTTTGCTGCAGTGTGCAGACTCTCTAGTTGCGGTGTGCAGGCTTAGTTGCTCCACTGCATGCGGGATCTTAGTTCCCTGACCAGGGATCCAACCTCGTTTCCTGCATTGCAAGGTGGATTCTTAACCACTGGACCATCAGGGAAGTCCCAGCACTTGTTTCCTGGAGGTCTGGGACTAACAAAATAATTCCCACCTGTATACCAATACCAATATACTTATTCCATTTTGTAAAATCCTTCTTTTTTTCCAACTTCTCCTATCAGTGTTTGCACCATTTTTCTTGTTTTGTGTTATCTCTTTGAAGTAATAAATGATTTTTTCGAAAAAATTGAAGTATAGTTAATTTACAATGTTGTGTTACTTTCAAGTATACAGCAAAGTGATTCAGTAAATACATATATATATATATATTCTTTTTCAGAGTCTTCTCTATTGTGGGTTATCACAAGATATTGAATATAGTTCCTTGTGCTATAAACTAGATCCTTGTTTTTTGCTTATTTTATACATAGTAGTTTTTAACCTGTTTTATATGTAGTAGTGAGTATATTTTCATCCCAAACTCTTAATTTATATCTCCCCTCATCTTTCTCCTTTGGTAACCTGAAGTTCCTTTTCTATGTCTATGAGTCTATTTCTGTTTTGTAAATAAACTCATTTATCTCATTTTTTCTAAGATTCCACATATAAGTGATATTGTATGATATTTGTCTTTCTCTAACTGTAGATATTTATTGTTTCAAGCTACTAAGTTTTAGAAGTAATTTGATACACAGTAGTTTGATAACTAACAAAGCTCTAGTAAGTCTCTATTATTCTGTAGGTATTGCCTAAATTTGTTTTATTTCCTTGCAATTTGAAAATGTTATTTATACGCATTTCAAATTTCTCTCTTCTTCTTTCATTTTTTATTTTCTTTTTTCTGCTTACTCCCTTCCTTTCTTCCTTCCCTCCTCTCCTCCTTCCTTTATTCTTGCTTTTGGATATTTCAAACATATAAAAAATACTATGTAGGTATACTAAAAGGAAGCACTATTTGTATATACTAAAAATATAATGCCAAGATATATGGACTAAAAGCAAAATAAAAGAAGTAGCTAGTTGTCTGAAAAGAACCTAGTTGATTGTGCAAACAAGGAAGTAACTAACTCTTACTTCCTTCCCTTAAGCTGAGTTTGTTTGATTTTCAGAACAAACACATCAGCTACATGAACACTTACACATTTCTAATAAAAGCTTAAGTTGGTACTAGCACTTTTTTGGTTGTTGTTTCATTTTGTTTAATTGTAATATAGTTGATTTATAATGATGTGTTCGGTAGTAGCACTTTGGAAATCAAAATAGCACTATTTAGTATGGTTAAAGTGTATATACAATCTACTCTAGTATTTGACTTTAAAAATCCTGGAAAAATATTTAATTTTAATTTTGGTTTTAGCACATACATGAAAGCTTTGATGTCCCTCCCTTCCAAAGATGAAGCTTAATTTTTTTTCTTCTGAGTGTGGGCTACACTTAATGGCTCACTTCTACCTGAGAGAGTAAGACTGATGCAGTGGTGTGTGACTTTGAGTCTAGGACATAAAACTCACTTCAGCTCCCATCTTTGTTGCTCTCGCTCACTCAGATCACTTGTTCTGGAGAAAGTCAACTGATATGTTATAAGCACGCTGGTGGGGCTAGTGGTACAGAATCTGCCTGCCAATGCAGGAGATGCAAGAGACACGAGTTCGATCCCTGGGTCAGAAAGATCCTCTGGAGTAGGAAATGGCAACCCACTCCAGTATCCTTGGCTGGAAAATTCCACAGGCAGAGGAGGGTGGCGGGCTACAGTCCATGTAGCCGTGGGGCCACAGAGTTGGACACGACTGAGTACTAAGCACAAACACAGGGAACATGTTATAAGCAGCCCTATGGAAAGGTCCATGTGGCTAGAAACTGAGGCCCTATTCCAACAGCCTGCAGGCCCAGCCAAGCCATCAGATGATGCAACCCTGGCTGACTGTTCCCTTTCAAGAGACCCAGAACCAGGGATCTTCTGGGAGATGGTATATGTTTGTTGTTTTGAGTAGCTGGTTTTTTAATAATTTATTATGCAGCAATAGGCAACTGATACAGTGTCTCAGGAGGAAAACAAATTATTGTACTTTAATTTTTGTTTGCTCTAAATTTCTCTAAATGTCTACTCAGGTCCAAGATGTATTGAAAGAGCATTGGATGGGAACTTGCAGACTTGGATTTTGCTTGAACTATGTTAACTGGGCAAGTTAACATAGTCAGCTCCACAGTTCTCTGCTTGTTTCCTGTAAATGGTGGGTTAGATTATGACCCTGCAGGTCTCTTCTGTACCAGCTGTCTCAGATTCTGAGCACATGTTCCTGAGCAGAGTCACAAGGCACAGCATTCATGTAAGAGGACACCCCGCTCAGTACACTCATCCTTCAGGTGCTGAGATGCAAACAGCTCAACACCAACAAACACCAAATTTGTGCTGAGAAAATTCTTGAATGGATTTCAGAAATAAATACAAGTAATTCTGGGGTTCCTTTCTTGGTGACTCAGCAGTAAATAATCCGCCTACCAAGGCAGGAGACTCAGGTTTGATCTCTGGGTCCCTGGAGATGGGAATGGTAATCCTCTCCCTCTCTCTCCTCTTGTATCCCTCTAGCCACCACAGCAGACAAGGCTTGAGCATCAGGTATGTACCAGACACCGTTCTGAGCACTTCATATATCAACTCAGCCAACCCTCACCACACCCCTAAAATGTCACCGTTCCATTCCATTCAGTCGCTCAGTCGTGTCCGACTCTTTGCAACCCCGTGGACTGTAGCCTACCAGGCTTCTCCGTCCATGGGATTCTCCAGGCAAGAATACTGGAGTGGTTTACCATTTCCTTCTCCAGGGGATCTTCCCGACCCAGGGATCGAACCCGGGTCTCCCACATTGGGGGCAGATGCTTTAACCTCTGAGCTACCAGGGAAGTCACACATTATATTAAGTCCCAATCATGTCTCCTCAGGCTCCTCTGGCTGTGACAGTCCCTCTCATTTCTCTTGTGTTCGATGACCTTGATCCTTTTGAGAACTCCTCAGGGATATTGTAGAATATCTCTCTCTTTGAGTTGGGCTTTTGGGAAGAAGACCACAGAGGTGAGTGACATTCTCCACACATCAAGGGTGTATACTTGTCCACTCAACTATCACTAATACGTTCACCTCATCACCTGGCTAAGGTACAATTCCCAGGTTTCTCTTTGTGAACTTTTTATTTTTGGTTCCCCACTTTCCATACTGTAACCTTTAGAAGGAAGTCACCATGTGCAGCCCACACTGAAGGGGGGATCTGCTGTAAACACTGATGTGCAAGGGTTTGTCTAAATATAAGTTTTCAAATGAGTTGGGGAAACACTAGATGAACTAGTAGACTGGATGGAGAGCCACTGTGTATGTCATTACTCTCTTGTGTGCAGGGAAACGATACTTTTGAAAAACGACCTGAAAACTCCTTGTACTTGTAAAACCCTTGACTGATCATCTTCAGATTACATGTTAGGATACGCATTCTCTGCTCCAGGACCCATCGTATTTTGACTGAGTTGTTCTGCCATAGAATGCGCTGGATTCTGCCCACTGCAAATAGCTGAAGTGAAGTGAAGTCGCTCAGTCGTGTCTGACTCTTTGCGATCCCATGGACTGTAGTCTACCAGGCTTCTCTGTCCATGGGATTTTCCAGGCAAGAGTACTGGAGTGGGTTGCCATTTCCTTCTCCAGGGGATCTTCCTGACCCAGGGATCGAACCCAGGTCTCCTGCATTGCAGGCAGATGCTTTACCCTCTGAGCCACCAGGGAAGCCTTGCCATGTAATACACAAAGACCATATTAAAAGCATCAAAGAGGTGATGATGTTCTAATAAATGATGACACCCTAAAAAGAAGGGAAAGAACCTGCTTGGCCTCCACAGAGAATTCAGTCCTGAGAAGAGAAGATAAGGCTGTGTGAGTTTACTCCCCAGAGCCCAAGAATGGAGCCCAGCAGGTTCAGCTCTGTGTCCCCAGCTCTTCACTTTTCTACCTACCTGCCTTCCTTCTTAAAAATTTAGAGAAACCTTTATAATTCTGATTATGATGTATATGTGTAATGTATGATATATGATTTAATGTATATTCATGGTAAAACAAGTAATAAAGTGTTGAAAGTGATAAATGACAAAGTAAAAAGAACTGTAATCCTCATGTTGGAAATATTTTGTTCCATTGTGTTTGCTTTTTTGTTTCTTATGATTCCTCCTGCTGTTGGAAGTAGAGGAAGTGTTGTGAGAGGTTGTGATGGGCCAGATCTGAAAGGACACACACCAGGTCCTCTCCTGCTCCATTGGCAGTGACATGGTCCTGTGACTACAAAGGAGGCTGGGAAGTCTTCCGCATGTGTCCCCAAGAGGGCAGAACAATTAAAGTTGTCAGCAACAGTGAGTATTCGTTTCAATTTATTTAGGTTACAAATGTTTAGGGACTGTTTACCACACACCAAGCTCTGTGCAAAGAAAGGCCTGAGAACGGATTGAGCAGCATCTTGGTCGGAGAGAAGCTCTGAATCCACAGAAGGAGAAAAGACATGGTGGGAAGTGCCTGCCATCCCAGGAGAAAAGGATAATGAGAACATCTTCTGGAAGTTCATACAGTGATTCTAGACTGGAAGGTGCCTGGAGACGATAGGATTTGGACTCTATTTTCAAAGAACAGGATACTGGTCGGAGAAGCTGGAACAGGAGCTTGGAAGCAGGGCCTTTAAGTACAGGGTGTCATAAGAAATAGTACAATATTGAATTCATTAAATCTGTACACTCTAAAGTTATGAATGGTCGGAACAACTACTCATACTAAATGAAAAAGAGTCGAGTAAGATAAGGTAATCCAGGTAATCCAATTTTTTTGAAAGCTATATAAATCCAGTTGAAATCATAGATATGATGAGTGATAGTCTTCATTTTCTAAAGTATTTTCTTGTTAATATAAACAGAAATGTGCCATAAACTGTTTTGCTTGGATAGACTAACTTCTCTCCAGCAGACCACAGAGCTGGGATATAGATAAGTGAACTCAGCACGTTTCCACCCTCTCTCTGCAGTTCCCCTGAGGCAGAGACCTCCTGTCTAGTCTCCCCTGTGGAACCAGTGCTTGACCCAGTGGCTCAATCAACCAACACTCCCCCAAACACTACACTTGGTAAGTGGCCTCTCGTGTCCTAGTCAAGACAGTAACTTCCTCTAGAAGGTACCTCCAAAACACTGAAACTTACAGAATTTGGTTTGCTCTAACAGCAGGACTGTGATGGTGGCAAGTGGAATATGGGCTTCTTTTGCTAATTTGTCAAGGAGCACTGCAGCACTCATACCATTCCTCACATCGCCCCCTAGAGGACAGTGTATTGCTGCTTATGACGAACACACTGCCCCATTCCCTAGCTGTCCTCTCCAATTAGCCTTAATCAGAGTTTTGTAAACGTGGAGGATTTCTTTAAGGTACATCAATTTGCCTTTCTTCTTCTATTTTTTTTTTTTATCCTTCAATTAAAAAAAAACATTTTTTTTATTTTCAGAAGGATATATGCAAAAAAAGAAAAACAACAACTTAATGTGTGAGGGAACTGAGTTTTAGACAAAGTGAACCCAGACCTTCCTTTATGAATAATTTGTTTCAGATCTCAAATTTATTTATTTATTTATTTTTTTTAGTCTTAGAAGATTAACTTTAATCATAGATTCAGAAAGCAGTGAAAATGCCTGCAGTTCAGTTCATTCCCTCAGTCATGTCCGACTCTTTGCGACCCCATGAACCACAGCATGCCAGGCCTCCCTGTTCATCACCAACTGCCAGAGTTTACCCAAACTCATGTCCATTGAGTCGGTGATGCCATCCAACCATCTCATCCTCTGTCTTCCCCTTTTCCTCCTGCCTTCAATCTTCCCCAGCATCAGGGTCTTTTCCAATGAGTCAGCTTTTAGCATCAGGTGGCCAAAGTATTGGAGTTTCAGCTTCAACATCAGTCCTTCCAATGAACACCCAGGACTGATCTCCTTTAGGTTGGATCTCCTTGCAGTCCAAGGGACTCTCAAGAGTCTTCTCCAGCACCACAGTTCAAAAGCATCAATTCTTCGGCGATCAGCTTTCTTCACACATCCATACATGACCACGGGAAAAACCATAGCCTTAACTAGACGGACCTTTGTTGACAAAGTAATGTCTCTGTTTTTTATTTATTTATTTTTTTTGGATTTTTTTTTGGTAATTAATTTATTTTTTATTGGAGGCAAATTATTTTACAATATTATATTGGTTGGTTTTGCCATACACTGACATGAATTCGCCCCGGGTTTACATAAGTTCCCCCTCCTGAAACCCCCTCCCACCTCCCTCCTCCCTTTATCCTCCCTCTGGGTCATCCCCGCATGCCAGCCCCAAGCATCCTATAACATGCATTGACCCTGAACTAGTGATTCGTTTCACATATGACAACATACGTGTTTCAATGCCATTCTCCCAAATCATCCCACCCTCACCCTCTCCCATAGAGTCCCAAAGACTGTTCTATACATCTGTGTCTCTTTTGCTGTCTCGTATACTGCCTTTCTTCTTTAATCTCTCTTGGAAACTGTTGAAAGTCCACTACAGGTAACAAATATAAGGTATGTCCCTGACATAAGTTGTCTCTGTGACACACAGACATGTAAAATTATGTGTCCAGTCCCTCATTGTGTCCACCTCCGTCCTGTCTCTCTATCCATCTGTAAACAGCTATTTGTGTAAAACAGCTCTTGACAGCCTATGTAATAGACTAGAGATGTTTTTCAATCATGTTTCCCCTGCTTTGTGATATGAATCTTTGGGTGCCAAGTGATCTGTTCAGAAGACAATGGGAATGTCCCTGACACCTTAGGAGACCACGTGAAGGTGGGCAGTAGATCTCAGTGGAGTCAGGCAAAGGGGGAGATCTGCTGAGCAGAGCCAAGGTCCATACTGTCTCCTGTCCCCAAAGCACAAAGTCTGCCTTCCTGGGGGAACTTTGCTAAAATCCTGTATATTCTAAGAAACATCAGGGTGAGAATAATGAGCAATGATTGTAATAATTGTGAGAGAGAGATGAGGTGATGATTTTAATTACCTGGTTTGTTCTCTGCCAACAACAGCATACACCGTATTCCATTATAACCAGTGCTCAGCCATGTGAGAGCATTGATGTTCAGTGTATGACAGGCCCCCAGACCAGCACTGGGCAAAGTAGTCACGCCAATACAGCTGAATGAACACATTTAGGATCAGGACCTGACAGATTTGAAATCAGGACTCTCCTGGAGCTGTCCTGACAGGAGGACATCATAAATCAGCTGCCACCTCTCCTGCCAGGCCCAGGACACCGGAGAGTCTTCCCATAGCATCCCTCAGTCAGGTCCCGCCTGGTTTCAGGTATTCCCCAGATTAAATCTCTCCACCTGCTCTAACTTCTCATGCTCACTTTGGTCTCCTTGATTGTCCTACTGTGTGTTCTCCACTCTAGGGATATGGGGGCATCTCTAATTCCCTTGGGGAACTAATAAATACCAGATCCAATGGAGCTAAAGCTTAAATATGGGCTTTAATTGCCTGCCAATAATTACAAGGACAAGTAAAGTTCTACATGGCTCTGTCTTAATGATGCTGCTTTTCTTGAACAATGAATGGTAAACCTGATGGCGTAAAATAGGTATGTGCTTTCTTTGAAGTGAGCATGCTTGGTGAATGTCACACTTTCTCTGATGATGCTCTGAAAGACCTGATCCACTGCAAGAGAACAGAAGCAAAGCATGCCATGTTATAATGCGATACAGAATGGTACGATAATTCTAAAACCTGCTTTTATTCACTTGTGCTAGAGTAATTTAAAAAAAGTGTGAATAGTGGTCTGTCAAACTTCTCATGCTTAGATGGAATTCAGAAGATGGTGTTCTAATATTAACATGTATCTTGCACAAATATTGTTATGTTGCATTTCTTATTGCAAAAACGAGCTGCTTCCCTAAGGAAAATCAACTTTACGGTCACATCTCAAAATGCTAATAAATAGTTATTTTTCTCAAAAAACTAAAGTATCTTCTATGATGACATGGGAAGTATATATTAACAGCTTCTGCTACATTCCAAAGTCCTGTGACTCAAGGAAAATAATCTGTATGAGCTGAACTACCCTCTCTTGCGTGGAATACAGTCTTCACTTGAAAGAGTGAATGACACTGGAAGATTTATGTAACTTAGCGAAACAATGTATTACTTACAAAAAATCTTATATTAGTATAAGAGATTCAATATGAAAAAAAGCCTTAGGGATTTTGATGTAACAGAACAGTAAATAGTCAGTGATAATTTCAGGTCCACTTTGAAAATAACCTTTAAGAACCTACCAGTTCTGTAGTTTTAGATTTGTATCAAAGATGAACTTACATAATTACCTGAAAAGGTTATTAAAAATACTACTCCTACATATGTGTGGTGGTGGTGGTGTAGTCGCTAGGTCATGTCCGACTCTTGCGACCCCATGGACTGTAACCTGCCAGGCTTCTCTGACCATGGGATTCTCCAGGCAAGAATACTGGAGTGTGTTGCCATTTCCTTCTCCAACATATGTGTGGGCCTTTTTATTATCATAGATTTCAATCAAAACAACGGATTCAATGTAGAAGCAAACGTGAAAATCCAGTGGTTTTCTAATGAGATGGCAAGAAAGGGAATTGCAAAAATATAAAAATGTAAAAAAATGTAGACAGCATATTAAAAAGCAGAGACATCACTTTGCCAACAAAGGTCCATCTAGTCAAGGCTATGGTTTTTCCAGTAGTCATGTATGGATGTGAGAGCTGGACTATAAAAAATGCTGAATGCCAAAGAATTGATGCTTTTGAACTGTGGTGTTGGAGAAGACTCTTAAGTCCCAAAATAAATCAGTCCTTAATATTCATTGGAAGGACTGTTACTGAAACTGAAACTCCAATACTTTGGCCACCTGATGCAAAGAACTGACTCATTGGGAAAGACCCTGATGCTGGGAAAGATTGAAGGCAGGAGAAGGCGATGACAGAGGATGAGATGGTAGGAGGGCATCACCGACTGGATGGACATGAGTTTGAGCAAGGTCCGGAAGTTGGTGATGGACAGGGAAGCCTGGAGTGCTGTAGTCCACGGGGTCACAAAGAGTCGGACACTACTGAGTGACCGAACTGAACTGAACTGAAAAAGCTTCTGTTGCCCAAAAGCCAGGAAACAGAAATTCAGAGAAATCGAAACTCCTGAGTAAAGAAAGAGGCCCCTGAATGTGTGCTGGCATCTGGACTGCAGTTGCTCCATCCCCACCATGAACCACACATCCCAGCCCTTATGCACTGGGGCATGGTGCAGTGCCCCCAGCCTATGAGATGCTCAAGGAGGAGCATGAGGTGGCCGTGCTGGGGGGTCCCCAGAGCCAGGCCCCCGTGACAACCACAGTGATCAACGTCTGCAGTGAGACCTCTGTGCCCGACCACATCGTCTGGTCCCTGTTCAACACCATCTTCATGAACTGGTGCTGCCTGGGCTTCGTGGCATTCACCTACTCTGTGAAGTCTAGGGACCAAAAGATGATTGGTGACATCACTGAGGCCCGGAGCTATGCCTCCACCGCCAAGTGCCTGAACATCTCCGCCCTGGTCCTGGGCCTCCTCCTGATTACTGTTCTCATCATCATTGTGTCCACCGGCTCCCTGATGATTGTTTTAGTAGTTTTGGAGCTCATACAGAACTATGGAGGCCACTAGTCCCTGCCCACAGCCCGAGGCAGTCACCCCTTTTTCCTGCAGCCTATACAGGCATCTGTCCACCATGAAATAAAATGAAGCATTTGTAAAAAAAAAACAAACAAAACCTTCACTGTTCTCACTACCATGTTTGTTTTGGGAAATAACTTATTTTTCATATTAAATGCATGGGTTATTAATATTATTCTAAACAAATTAATTAAAGAATTCAAACTTTATTATTTCTACCATGGAAAATGTCGATTGGACTCAGGCAGACAGTGTGACAAGGAGCTATCGGTGTAGGAGGGGAGGGATCAGGGCAAAGCCCCCGGAGGGCGAGGCTCTCAGGGTCTCAGGGTCAAGGGCGGTGTCTGGGACGGGGACGCTACCTCTTGGGGATTCCCGTCTTGCCTTTCTTTCACTTTCTCTCTCACCACCTGTTTCGGGCCCTCCTGCCCGGACACTCGTGACGCGGCCCCAGTTCTCACTCCCATTGGGTGTTCGGTTTCTAGTTGCCAATAGTCGTCCCCGCGGTTCCAGGTTACGAAGTCTCTGTCCACCCGCCGGACTCTTTTCTTCCCGGACCCCCGGGATGCGGGTCCTGGGGCCGTGGACCCTCCTCCTGCTGCTGCCGGGTGCGCTATTCCTGACCGAGACCTGGGCGGGTGAGTGCGGGGTCGGGAGGGAACGGCCTCTGTGGGGAGGGGCGAGGGGACAGCCCGGGGGTCGGGGGTTCGGGACCCCCAGGGAAGGGGCGACCCGACCAGACCCGCCCCCTCCGCCAGGTCCCGGCCTGTCCCTCCCTTGCTTCCCGCCCCCTGCTTTCGCCCCCCAAGGCCTGGTCCTTCTCCGACCATTTCCGTATCACGAGCTCCTCTCCCCTCCCCCGCTCCCTGCCCGGTCACCTCGGACCCGGGACCCGCGCCGGCAGGAGGGTCCAGATCTCACCCCTCCGCGCCCCCAGGCTCCCACTCCCTGAGGTACTTCTACACCGCCATGTCCCGGCCCGGCCTCGGGGAGCCCCGCTTCATCTCCGTCGGCTACGTGGACGACACGCAGTTCGTGCGGTTCGACAGCGACGCCCCGGATCCGAGGATAGAACCGCGGGCGCCGTGGATGGAGCAGGAGGGGCGGGAGTATTGGGAAGAGGAGACGCAGAGAACCAAGGACACCGCACAATTTTTCCGAGTGAGCCTGAACACCCTGCGCGGCTACTACAACCAGAGCGAGGCCGGTGAGCGACGCGGGCCCGGGTCCAGGTCACGACCCCCATCCCCAGGGCCCGGCGGGGTCGCCCCGACACTGCGGGTCCGAGGGTCACCCCGACACTGCGGGACACTCTCGGCCCCCGCCCGGGAGGAGCCGGCGGGGCTTGACGCGGTTTCATTTTCAGTTTGGGTTTAATCACCGCGTGTGGTCCGGGCGGGTCAGGGTCTCACACAGTCCAGGAGATGTACGGCTGCGACGTGGGGCCGGACGGGCGCCTCCTCCGCGGGTATGACCAGTTCGGCTACGACGGCAGAGACTACCTCGCCCTGAATGAGGACCTGCGCTCCTGGACCGCGGCCGACACGGCGGCTCGGATCACCAAGCACCATGCTGAGGGGGCAGGTGATGCGGCGCGTGTGAGGAACTACCTGGAGGGCCGGTGCGTGGACTGGCTCCGCAGATACCTGGAGGCCGGGAAGGACACGCTGCTGCGCGCAGGTACGAGGGGCGCGGGGCCGCCCTGATCTCCCGTCGGGCTGGAGCTGGCTTCCCACGAGGAGCGGAAAATGGGATCCCTGTGGGAACAGCGCCGCAACTACCTGTCAGGAGAGGGAGGAATTCGCCCAGGTTTTCATATTCTGTACAAGACGGTGACTCGCCAGTGGCCCCACTTGTTATTTAGTCACTCAGTCGTGTCCGACTCTTTGCGACCCCATAGACTGCAGCACGCCAGGCTTTCCTGTCCATCACCAACTCCGGGAGCTAAGCTCAAACCCATGTCCATTGTGTCTGGTGATGCCATCCAAAAATTTCACCCTCTGTCATTCCCTTTTCCTCCTACCTTCAATCTTTCCCAGCCTCAGGGTCTTTTCAAATGAGTCAGCTCTTTGCATCAGGTGGCCAAAGTATTGGAGTCTCAGCTTCAGCATCAGTCTTTCCAATGAATATTCAGGGTTGATTTCCTTTAGAATTGACTAGTTTGAACTCCTTGCTGTCCAAGGGACTCTCAAGAGTATTCTCCAACACCACAGATCAAAAGCATCAATTCTTCAGCACTCAGCCTTCTTTATGGTACAACTCTCACATCCATACATGTCTACTAGAAAATACATAGCTTTGACAATATGAACCTTTGTCACCAAAGTGACGTCTCTGCTTTTTGATATGCTGTCTAGGTTTGTCATAACTTTTCTTCAAGGAGCAAATGTCTTTTAATTTCGTGGCTACAGTCACTGTCCACAGTGATCTTGGAATCCAAGAAAATAGAGTCTGTCACTGTTTACATTGTTTCCCTGTCTATTTGCCATGAAGTGATGGGGCTGGATGCCATGATCTTAGTTCTCTGAAGGACAATTAAGGAATCCAGTGTCTTTGACTAAGAAGCAGTAAACCATCCCTGAAAAAGTTGGTCAGTGCTGCCCTTTGACCCTGGCCACCATCTTATGAACCATGACTTTGTCTCTCAAGTCTTGTTCTCACCCTGAGAACATCTTAGGAGCCCTGACTCCAGCTTTTCTAAGTCATTCAGCCTCTTCCCACATCAGGACCATTACTCTGTATTCTGCCTCTTACACGGAGCCTCCTCCCTTAGCTGTCAGCCTGACTCCAGAACTTTCCAAGGATTCGGAGCTGTTCCCAGACCCTGGAGTCCAGGCAGATGTCTGGTGTTTGTGCTTCTTCTTTTCAAACCCACTCTCCTGCTTATTCTCAGGATGGTCACCTGATGCTGCTTCCAGTGGCCCATGGAGGTGACACAAAATGTGAGTTTTCTGATTCTTCTTCCTCAGTCGCTCCAAAGACACATGTGGCCCATCACCCCATCTCTGACCGTGAGGTCATCTTGAGATGCTGGGCCCTGGGCTTCTATCCAAATGAGATCTCACTGACCTGGCAGCGTGACGGGGAGGACCAGACCCAGGACATGGAGCTTGTGGAGACCAGGCCTTCAGGGGATGGAACCTTCCAGAAGTGGGCAGCCCTGGTGGTGCCTTCTGGAGAGGCGCAGAGATACACATGCCATGTGCAGCACGAGGGGCTTCAGGAGCCCCTCACCCTGAGATGGGGTAAGGAGGGAGATGGGGCTGGAGCTTCCTCTCAGATAAAGTGGGAGCTCTTCAGGACTCAGTTCAGCAAGGGCAGGACTCAAGCCTGAGGTCAGGGCCCCTTCACTTTCCTCCATAGAACCTCCTCAGCCCTCCTTCCTCACCATGGGCATCATTGTTGGCCTGGTTCTCCTCGTGGTGGCTGTGGTGGCTGGAGCTGTGATTTGGAGGAAGAAGCGCTCAGGTAGGGAAGGGAGGGAGGGACCTGAGTTTTCTTGTCTCACTGGGCGAGTTTCTAGCCCAGGTGGAAGTTTGCCTGCCTCGTTACTGTAAACTACCCTCCACATACTTGTGGAATCTGAGCTGATGCTAAGACTAACTAACCCTTTTGTGAAGTACATGTGAAAATGAAAGACAAATTTTTCATCTTCATAATTCCAGTTGGGGGCCTGTTTCTCAGCATTTGAAGGTGAGAAGGGAATGTGCCTGCTGAGGACAGACCTCCAGGAGGGCAGTGGTCCAGCCCCCCGTGTCTCCTTCTTTCAGGTTCCTGAGCCTGTCCTGGATTTTTGGTCGCAGTTCTGAAACGTTCTTTGTCGTCCAGGACTAGGGAGCTCCTCTAGGGTCTCATGACTCAGTCTTCTCCATGGTCTCTCACATGATATTTTCTTCTCACAGGTGAAAAAGGAGGGGGCTGGACCCAGACTGCAAGTAAGTACAGAGTGGGTATGATTCCTGAGACCCTTGTGAGGGTGCAGACAGGAGGCCATGGGGGACTCACCCTCCTCAAAGTGCCTTCTCTAGTTTCTCTCCTGTGGGTTCTGACCACATCCTGGTCTTGTTCTCCCCCAGGCAGTGACAGTGACCAGGGCTCTGATGTGCCTCTCACGGATCCTAAAGGTGAGACCCTAGGGCATCTAGATTGGGAGAGGAGTTGGGGCAGAGGGGACACACTGGGTGGTGGGGATCTTTGAGTGGGACATATGAGCATGTGGGGGGCTGTGGAGAATGTGAGCCCTTACATGACCGACCTGAACTTGTTCCTGATTCTTTTCTCTCACAGTGTGAGACCCCTGCCTTGTGGGGACTGTGTGATGCTCGGTCCCACTTTGTGACGTCAGATCCCCGGACCCCTCTTTCTGCAGCTGCATCTGAATGTGTCTGTGCTCCTATTAGCATAAAGTGAGGAGGTGGGGAGACTGGTCACCCCTGCCCACCGTGCCCCCTCCCACCCTGACCTGTGTTCTCCTCTCTCATGGACATTCCTGTTCCAGCAGAGACAGAGCTGGACCCTCTCCATCACTGTCTTTGCTTCTCATGTGCTGAGTAATGATATCTTATTTTCCTATTGGAAATAAAATCTATATTGAATTACTTTTTTCTAATACCTGCCAAGAGAGTTTGCTGGGAAAGTAAAATAGAAAATTCCTTCAGTTTAAGAGAGAAAATGAACAGAAGCACCTGGAACCTTTCAGAATGGTGTTGATTGCTGTGCTCAGTCTGTTGCAGGAGGGACAGGAGGAGACTCTGAGGAGCTGAGTGTGGTCAGAGCCTGTGTCCAGTCAGTGCTCAGTGCATCGTGAGCTTTCGTGTGGTCACTCCTGGGCTGGGTCATATTCTCAGCCCCTTTGTCCCTATCCCTTCAGTCAATTCTTGTCCCACCAAGATCTGTGTTCACAGGGACTCAGAAGTCACCTGGGCCTTGTTCTGTCTCTAGGATGGTGGGCAGCGAGGACTTCCTGTCACCATATAGCCTAGGCTCAGCCTAGGTCCTGCCCCCAGGCCTTTTTTGTGTATATGGGTTTATATTTTGCTTATTTATGGTTTTTCTGAATAGTGACTGTTTTTCCCTCGTGCTTAGAGTTCTGTTATTCTGCTCTGTGTGTCCCCCGTCTCTGACAGAGGCAGGAATCGTCACCAAAGTCCTCATAGAGGATTCTCATTGCTACCAAGAGAGAAACTGTCCTCTCATTCAGCTCTAGCCAGCCTTCTCAGGCTGTTTCCTGGATTCTTCTTTGCATCCTTTCTGCACCTTTGTTTAAGGTACCAAATTCTGGCGTTATGATAGAGGAGGGACCCAATAGTTTCCAGTCTTAATTCTTGCTGGATTTCTATCTTCTCTGCAGCCTGTCATCTCTTCCAATCCAAACTCCTGCATTTATAAAGCAGTGCCTAATAGTCACAGCAGGTTGGAATATGGGACCTATCAGCCTGGGATCATCTTTTCTGAAGAGAAGATATCATTATGCGTAGAGTGCAGACTGGTCGGTGTGGGAGGGAGGGGTGATCAGCTCTTGTGGGGAAAGCACAGGCAGCACTGATGTCAGTGTGAATGGTTGTTGTGCTGTAGCTGCCACGAGAGAGCGAGTGGTCTGAGTTCACATCAATGAAGATAGAATACAGAGGCGTCTACACCGATCATTCCTTCAGCTGGTATTTGTTGTGTGCCAGATAGACGATGCTCTGTTTTTGCATCTGTGAAACCTCAGTGAACTAACAACAGACACACTTTGTTGGCCTTGTGCCCTATGTTCTGGTGAGGGGGCAGAATGAGCCTAATAAGTGAGGGAAGTGTCTGCCTAGAGATTGGCAAGTGCTCTGAGGAAGGTGACCAGAGTATAAGTGTGTGGGTACAGGGAATGTGGCTGTTGAACTAGGGTGGTCAGTGTAGGCCTTGTTGAGGAGATGATATTTGAGTAAAGATATGAAGGACATGAAAGAATGTCCACAAGCATGTCTGGGGGGAGTTCTCTCCAGGCAGAGGAGCCTCCAGTGCAAATGCAGGAGGGCAGGAGAGTGTCTGTGTTCAAGGGAGAGCCAGGAAGCAGCTATGGCTGGAGGAGCGAAGAATTGAGATGAGATCCAGTGTCTGACCAGATCATGTGGGCCTCCAGCATATTAGAAGGTGTCTGATGCCCGTGAAAGATGTGGACTCATAAGATGGTTTGAATAGAAGATGACCTGGTGTGACTGCTCCCTGGAAGCATCAATCTAACTGCTGTGCAGAATTAGGAGGTGAAGGATGAGCGATGCGGTGGAGGAGCCTGTAGGATTAGTGCTGGTGCTCCCCTGGACCCTCATTAAATCTAGACAGTCGGGAGTAGAGCCTGAGAATCTGCATTTGTAATAAGGTTGGTGCTGATGCTGCTGGTCTTCAGATCACACTTTTAGTAGCAAGAACATAGGTAGACCAGGATTCCCACATGCTGTGTATCTGCCTCATACACAGAGGTTGTTAAATAAGCAGTCCCTTGGTCTTGTCCTAATACTCTGAGAAGGTGGTTCTGGGGAGAGGCTGAGCATTTTGTTAGAAGCCCCACAAGCAATTCTGATGATCAGCCTATTTGGGAACCCCTGAGGTATATGAGAGCGAGTGGCCAGAGAAGGGTCTTAAATCCACGTTTAAAAGCATTTTTTTTCCTTCAGAAAGAAAAGGGGATACTTATATTGTCAATTATGAGGTGTGATGTTGAGAAATAATGTAGTTCTTACTCCACCTGAAGACTTAGGCAGTGGTTCACAGTCCAGCGTAATGAAATCCTTGCTCTCTGAAACTATTCTCCAGGTTGAGTTCTCCTCACTTATTCTTGGAGCTAACAATGGGATCCAAATTAAGTTAGACGTTCAGTACTATATACACATGGCTCCACGGGAACAGGATCCACAGTGTCCACTCTAGGCCAGGTCCCACAAAGGAACTTTCGCCCCTGCTGGGGCACAGTGTCACTGCTCACACAGTGAGCCCCTCATGCTGGGCGTGGACCCCACGCTGAGGACGGCTGTCACTGAGGCTCCTGACAACTGGGGGTGGTGTGACTCCCACTCTCGACACCCTTGTCAGATGCATCGTGCATAGTTCCAGCTTCTCTGTGTCACAACGTCCTGAGTAGAGTCTGACATGTGGTCACCTGAGTGGTGGGACCTCAGCATCA